>NW_025421375.1:7565000-8815000 GCF_011764305.1 Mustela putorius furo
GACATATACTGACATCAAATTGAATACTTGATTGTTTTGCCCTAAAAATTCCCTTGTACGCTTTCCTCTTTGGAACAAATAATTAGTACTTCTCTGCAGCTTCCCGCCCTCTGTTGTGTTGTCCAGGCCCTTCTATTACGGTATTCCTTCGGACTTCCTATATCTTCATCTCTCTGCTTTCTCTAACTCCCCAAATTTCTATTTTATTGTTAAATATAACATGAGTTAAAATGCATAAATATTAAATAGCAAATACCTACATGGAGAAAGACAACGTCATTGATACCTTGGGACTCTTCTCAAACATACGCACACATACATACACAACATGCACACATGCCCCTTTTTCCTATCACAACCACCACTCCATCTGCTAAAAACAACCAGGATTCTAGTAGTTAGGATACTACTAAGATAGTAATCATACCCGGCTTTTCTTTATAGTTTTGCCACCTGAGCATACATCCTTAAACCATATCATTTAGTTTCCTTTTGAACTTGTTATACATAGAATAATCTTCGTGAATGTTCTTTATGTCTCGCTTTTCTTGCCCAACACATGTTGGGAAAATTTATCCATGCCAGTGTGCAACTTTAATGTGTTCGTAGTCACAGATATATAGTTTTCCATTATCACAATGTGTTTATCTATTCTATGTTGATGGCTATTTGAGTTGTTTCTAGTTTGGGGAAATTGTAAACCAGGCTTTGGTAACCACTATTGAACATATATATATATATATAGAGAGAGAGAGAGAGAGAGAAATAGATAGATACATATATATGCAGAAAATCCCTGGATCATAGGACACGCATATCTACACTGGAAACAGTATGCAGTATGCTAGGAGCTTTTCCAGAAAGATTGTATAGTCACATCAACAATTGAGAGGAATTCCTGATCTATACCCTCAAAAACATTTGGTGGTGGCAAACATCTAATAGGTTTGTTTCTATTGATGTTTTAATTTACATTGATCTGGTTACTAATTAGGTTTTAGAAGATTTACATACATTTATTGGTCATTTGGATCTCTTATGAAGTTTCTGTTCAAATCTTTTGTCCATTTCTCTATTGGTTGTTTACCTTTTTCTCTCAATTTGTAGCATTTCTTTATATAAACTAAAAACTAATACTTCATGAATTCTATGTGCTGCAAAAATCCCCTGTTTCTCTCCTTCTATTGTGTCTTTTGTTAAACATTTGCCGGCACTGCACTGAGTTTGGCTGACCCTTTGTTTCCCTCTTTTAGTACAAACTGCACTCTCATTGTCTACAGTCTAAGTGGTTCCTTAAACTACTCTCCTAATTTCGCACTCAAAATACTCTCAGGACAAATGTTAAAATAATAAAAATGTTACCCCATTATATAAGGTTAAAAGACAAATGACAGATTCTCTTACAATGTAATTCATATGAGAGAAACAATGAATAACCATAATATATAAAAAAGAAAAAGTTTATATAAAACCATCAGAAAAAGTCCAAGAGACTATTTTTAATTGGGAAAAAGATAAGAACAGGCAATTCATAAAAGAAAGATCAATAAACATGAGATCAGTTTAATAGCATTCATTAAAGAAATCCAAGTTGACATGATTTGATATAAACATTCATCTCTAAGATCAGTGATAAATAAAATCTTGAGCAAACTCCCAGTTAGAGTGTGAGAAATGGAGAGCAATTAATGAACAGTTAATGGAAATATAAATGTGCTTACTTATTGAGAAGCTATTTGACAATGTGTGTTCCAAATAACTCCCCAAACACTATGTCCGTAACTTTTGAATCTCAAATACTCTTTCTTAAAGTTTACCTTAAGGAGATAATTGCCTAGATATGAAAAGACAGATACAGAAGGCTCTTCACTGCAGCATTAGTAATAGTAATGGAGTCTCTGGACACTCCCTAGGCTGATGGATATCGCCCCAAGAGTATGCTATCATTGACTAACAAGTAGGTTTCAGAGAGATGCCCTGGAGGCAGGATATTTTTGTTTGCCCAAAACATGTAGCTGACTTCTGTTTAATGTGAGTTTGTTGCCTTCATTTAAAAATCAGTCAATTTCAGGGCACCAGCATGGTGCATTCGGTTGCACGTCTGACTCTTGATTTCAGCTTGGGTCATGATCTTAGGGTCTTGGAATCAGGCCCTGAATGGGGCTCTGTTCTCAGCGTAGAGTCTACTTGGGTTTCTCTCTCCTTCTTCCTCTGCCCCTCCACACCATTCTCCTTCTCTCTCCAGAATGGATAGATGAATCTTTAAAAAGAAAAACAAAATTAAATTAAAAATCAGTCAATTTCACTTAAAAATATTAAGGACTTCTCTGGAAAAATTTAGTTGCCACTTATATTTCCATATGATAAACATCAGCAGGATAAGCTTTCCTGTGGTTTGCCATTTTCTTTTCCAGCCCTGGCTCACTCATTTATATTATCTGCCTAATACCTACACCATTTTAGTGTACAATTCCTGGGCTAACAATTCATTACGTCCTGCCAAGGGCACGGATCTGCCAAAGATTTTATTTTTACCTCTTTTAAAATAACTTTTTTTCTTAATTATAAAAGTAAGGCACACTCACTATATAAAATTTAAAAGTGCAGAAAGCCCTAAAAAAGACAGATATTAGTAATAGTATCCCCTTCTAAAAATAACTCCTGTGGAAAGGGTGTACATATTCTTTTAATCCCTCGCCCGTGCATGTATCATCTCATACAAGTTGAAATTATTTTGTATTCTAGAATGTTCCAGCACAGCATGTCCCAACCACTGCAGCATAAACAGCTCATCATTTTTCATGACTGCATAATGTTCCATGTTATGACCATAAAAGTTATTTATTTCTCTAATGTTGGGCATTTAATTAGATTCTTTATGATTAGGGGGGCTGTTTTGTTTTTCTTTTTACTATAATAAAAAATGCTGGAGTGAAGATCATCACCATGGTTTAGCGCATGTCTGTATTATACGTAGGAGAGAGTCCCAGAAATAGAACTGTGGATCAAAGCATACAAGCATTTTTAAGGCCCTTGCTATCTAGAGGATTGCCAAATGGCCTTTTTGAGGGTTTGAGGGTTTGTTGGATCAACTGATACTCTAGCAATAGGGCAAAGGGTTTCTTCTTGAGTTTGTACCCTTTCCCCTAAGGTACAGACACTATGGTACCATTCTTAATTCTGTTCATTGGGGTCGTTATCCATATCAGCTAACACCGTAATAGTCCTTGTCAGCCAGGGCCTTGCCAGACTATACAACAAACACCGGCAGGATGGATTCAAAAGACCAATATCATGTCTAAAGTCAGTTCCGCAATCACTCATGAGTGTAAGCATGAAAAATGAAAATTATCCCAAACGCTAACCCGGACCTCACTGCTTTCCCCTGCAAATCCCTTACTGCAGGAAGCCCAGAGAGCTATCGTCCAAGGAAGAAAACTGCCCTGCCCCTTGGCTGCATCAATAAGAGTGAGAGGGGGTCACAATACCCTCGCATTTCCAGAGACTGTTCCGTCCAGATGTGCCCGCCCCAGGTATCGAGGCTCTGCACCAGATGTGATTCCCTGGGAGCTGAAGTCGGGGGGAGCGGGTGGCAAGCTCAGGAGGACACAGCTGCAGCTGATGAGGTCATCAGCACAATTTGGGGGGACTAGATGAGTTCACTGGGGAAAGGGAAAAAAAAAACATGTCACTTTTCTTTTTTCTTGTTTGAAGTCACTAAGCTTCAGGGTTCGGGAGGGAATTGTTGCTCTGACTTTATTCTTTGGGAGGCGGGTGGCGGCCTGCCAGAGGCAGCTGCTGGAGGGGTCATTTGCATCGCATGCGGGCTGTGGTTTTAGAGGAAGCTCTTCCTTTCCTTAGATCGGCTGTTTCTTTAGAGTCGGGCGGGCGGGCGCGCACTGCCTCACACAAATTGCGCTCCCCTCTTTCATCTTTTCCCAGCCCCTCCCTCTCCCTGACTTCCTCGGTGCAGTTTAACAAGCTTCCCAGACAGGTCCAGCAGGCTCATCCCGACAGCTTTGAAAGCCAGCTGGTGGACAAAGGAGGAATTATTTCATACACTCATGGCTGGGTGCAGGAGCGAGGCACTTTGCAGAACACACGGGGTCCCCCTGCCTCCCCGCCCTCTCTCCCTCTCTGCCTCTCTCTCCCTCGCTCTCTGCCCTCAGTCCACCCCTAGGCGCTAACACCTTACAGCCGGGACCTTGGCTGGATCTGACGTCCCAAAGTACCGTTAAGATCACTGAACTTTCAACGGGTTCCGCCAAACCTGATGGGGGCCCTGAGGCAGCAGTTTCCCAGAAGGAGGAGCAAATTCTCTTTTGTGTAGGGGCACATTCTTGAAGTTTCACCAAGGTGATGCACAGGCTAAAAGGACCAGGGATCTGGTTCTCCAATGCAGGGAAAGTTGCTTTCAGTTCAGTGAGGCACCTCTTTTCTTTTGGACGAGGCAGGGGGAAAAAAGGCGGAAAAAAAGTGTAACAGAAGGTAGCTTGGGCAGAGGACAGGCTCTGCAGTGGAAAGTGTGTTTCTAGCCTATCGGTTGTTGCCTCACTGACAAGAATGTTTCAGGTGTCATTTTACTTTTTATCGCTCGAGCTAGAGATGATTTCAGCCATTACTTCAGAAATGGGAACAAATGGACACTAAGTGGTCCATTTCAATTTCATCTTTAAAGCTCGGTCTGGATAGAGGCCAGGGAGCGGGAGCCAATAGAAAGAACAATCAGGGATGTGTAACAGTCCCTGTTGAGGTGTCTGTGTCACGGGACAGGCACCATATATTACTCAGTCCCCAAATGGTCTTCCTCTCCTCAGAGAATCTAGCAATAGATAAAGCAAAGAGCTGATTAATCATATCGCATGTGCTCCGCTTCTCACTGGGAGCGTTTGGAAGGTCTTGATTCCTAATACTAATGTTGCTGGGAAGCAGCTTGAGGATGTTGAACATTTTAATTTCTTTAGAGTGAGGGCACTTCTATTAACTGGAATCCAAAGAACCAGCATTCTCAATATTTTCTCCCATGAGTTGTTTTGAGAATAAGGAGGCAAAAAAAGAGGAAAAAATCACATGAGTTTTTTTTTTTTTTAGAATAATTTGTTTCAAGGGCTATCATAATCGCCCAGGTATCCTGCTGCCTGGTTTTCATAGTGATGATACCAACATGCCCCAAGTCAGAAATGAAAGTAACTTTATTTCCCAACCAACACCAAACACTGGTTACCACACCCAACACACCTTATTTTGTTGAATCTTCATTATAAGCTCACGATGTATTTTATGCCCATTTCACAGACTAGACTCTGGCTCTGCACATTTCTCCTCCTGCATGGCCCATATATTTCCAGGCCCAACCACCTTGGAGTACTTTCCTATAGAGAGTCAATTTCCGGGCCTGCCAGCAACCAAGTGGCCAGACATGGAAGTGACTTGGACCCTCATAAATATATCTCATTAAACTCAGATTAAATCTATCTCTAACTCAACTGCTTGGGACCCCTCTGACCCCATGCAACAGGAGGAGAAATACAGCAGAGGGGACTTGGAAATGGAGGTGGTGGTTGACTCATTGAGCCTTGGCCTTAGCAGAATTTGCAACAAAAATGCAAACATGTGAACACATTGTTAGGATCCCTCTCAGGGCCTCAAAAGGGGCCCAGGAGCTTAAGCTTTATTAGCTTCATGGTAAATTGGCCTCTGCCCAGGGTTCCTGCCATTGTCCAAAGCATTTGGCATTGACTTCAGAGCTCACTTCATGCTTGTCTGAATAGTCTCACTGGTAGCTTTAAGGGTTGATTAGACTTTTGGAAACAGCCACAATCCTTTGGACTCAAGTGTTATAGTTCAGGTAATTGGCCAGGCTGTGGAGCCCCGTTTTCAGGTCAGAAGTTTGGGTGGCGTTCCGCCGATCATTAACTCTATCTGAGAACAGTTCTCTGAAACAGGGGGGTTGCCCTGACAATAGGAGGTACAGCCCAGGATTATTCCAAGAGCATTCAGCAAAGAAGTGGCAGATTCCAGTTTGCAGTTCCCAGGACCCAAAGTCCAGCCTGTAACACAGTCAACTGTCTGCCTCTGTCAAGTGCACAGGGAGTGGAACCCAGGACGGGAGCGCCCCTTGGCTATCCTCTCCAGACACCGGGAATTAGCTTATCCTTACAGCTAACAACTATCATGAGCTGTCTTTGGGGAAGGGTTTTGTTTTGCCCCAACTTCATCCCATGGCTTTAATCCCACTGCATTTGTCATCTTCAGCCTCACTGAATACAGAGAAAGAAAGGCTTCAACCAGCTTGCCAGAGAGGTAAATAGGTTTAAACTTCACCACAGATGGTCTCATCTCTCGGTGCCAGATTTTCGTCAACAACTGGTGTAGCTAGTGACATGGCAAAGAACCACTGCTAAGCCTGGCTTTTGTCCACCTCTCAGATAACAGAGACCAACAGGGAGATGGAGAGAACAGACAGTTTGGGGTGGCGGAAGGAAAAGGGAACCGAGGGAGTGAAGGGAACAAGAGATCTGTCACATAACAAGCTGGGACAGCCATCTTAACAGACCAAGAATGGGAACTTAAGCATGGTGTGTGTCCAAGCTGTTTACTTATTTAATGCCCCGATCCACAAAGGACGATGCCCCCCCCCTTTTATTTGAGTTAAGGCTCTATCAAGCTGAAACCATTCTTTTCCGTTCTCTTCTTTGGGTGTATGGAGAGGGGAAAGGTAGCTTTCACCATTTATCATTTTAAATGTTCATTCTTTCTCTTTCCCTATGTACTCACCACCCCCCTGCCCATTTTCTCACTGTGGCTAATGTCTTTCCCTCAAACACATGGTGATGAGAGGAAGTACGTATTTGCCACTGCTGTGTGGCCACACCCCAGTGGTTGGGGAGAATGGGGAGAGAAGAGAGGGAATAGCAACAAAAGAAAGATAAAAGGAAAACTGGGACTTGGTCCATAATCTTCAGGTGTCAGAATCCTCCAGCGAACCAAGTCCATCCTATGGTGTGCGTGTGTGCACGTGCGCACGCCTGTGTGGGTCCTGCTCCCCCTCTAAGCCTGGGTGAGCACAGAACACTCAGATCTCCATCCATTCCTGGGATACATGAGGCTGAAGAAGTGCTCCTAGCAGCCGTCACGGTCCAACCAATTATCAAAGAACTGCTGTCCTGATCAGGTTTTGTGCTCAACACGCCAGAGGAAGAAAGGAAGGACTGGCGACGGCTTGTTTGGCATTTCTTTGTAGTTGGGGGACTTTTCTTCCCCTGAGGTGGTGGTTGTTGTTCACCGGGGTTGTGTGAAACCCCTTCTGTGCAGAAACTGGGGCTTCCGCTTTGAAGCCGGAGTGTCTTTGTTCTTCACCTAAGTTGGTGCCATTTTCGACAGGAGTGTTTGTATTGAAGTCTGGTCAATGGCCGCCACCCAGAAGTCAGGGAGGCTACTTGCCAGGTGGGAAAACACAGTGATGGTGAGGCCGGAGGGGATGGTTCTGGGGTGGGGGCAGAGGAGAGATGGGGAGGCATTGCCTGCATATAAAAATACAGAATATGATGCTGTCAAAGTTGGCCTGGATTGGTGGGTTAGAGTTCGCAGTTCCCTGGAATGTGCATGTTAAAAGGAGTGTTTAGGGTCAGGAAGAGGAGGGAAGAAGGCACATGGGATGTATTGTTGGATCACGGAAGAAGAAAAGGGAGTGTAGGTAGATGTTTACAAAATACAATCACAGTAGAACCCCCTGATAACTGGCATTGAAACCAGGAATGGGTTTAAGAGGTATTGACACAGACAGCAATAGCTTCTAGGGTTTCCCCCCAAACATGCCAAGCTTATTTTCTGAAATTTTTATTCAAAATTTTAACTTAGGAAATAACTCAAATGTATTAAATGCTAAGTTTCAAATGCACAAAAGCTGATTTCCATCTTCTCCAGAATTAGGCTTCAAGGTTGGCAAATTTTGCTTATTAGCAAAGTTGGCTTGAATAACCTTAAATTTCCCATGAATTACACACATCTCTGAATAATAATTCCTCTGCACACTAAAGTTGGAGAACCAGTGACCTCACAGGAGAAACAAACAAACTAACAAACAAGCCTGGGTTAGGATGTTGTTTTTCCCTTAACAGTGCTACCAAATCCAGGTGTGACTGGGACAAGAGAGGAGACCTCTGTAGTGCTCAGTGATAGTCTCCCTGGGCACGGAGCCCCTATTGCCTCATCACGTGCTATGGTTTGTTTGTTGTTGTGACAATTAGGCTAGGCCTTGTAGTTCTTCTTACGGCAGGGAGTTGCCTCTCAAGTTGGTATGTGAATTCGCTCCTGATTCAGCTCCGCTGTACATCAAAGCATTAACTTGTTGGCTCAGCCCTACCACTAATTAGTGGAGGAACTCAGGCAAGTAACTTAAGCTCTCAGCACTTCTATGTATTTGTGGGCTTCATGGCTTCTAAATCCCTTGAGGACTAACAGTCTGTGCTGCTACAATTAGAACCTTACCTTTAGGCTCCTAGCATCAATCTGGGTTTTAACTGTATGCCACACATTAGGACTGCAAAAGGGTCACTCAAGTAGGGAAAGATCATCGGCATATAGGACAGCCAATCTGGCTCTGTTCTGGAGCTAGAGGTTGTTCCCCACACTGGTTGGACACCTCCAACCCTGGACCTTGGGGGCTCGGTGATACCTTATAAAAATGGGCAAATACACTATTACTAACTGGGGAAAAAAAAGCATCTCAGCCCAAACTCTGGGGCAGTGGCCCTTCTTGTTCGTGTTTTTTTGGGATGACCACATTCACAGACTCCTAATGTGGCACACTTCGAACCAATATTCTTTGAATAGTTATTCAAAATGTGGAGTTGGTGGATGGAGAGAACTCTTCCTGGTAACAAAAAATTATTTTCTGGAATAGATTCATTTCCCTAATTTACTCTCCTGGGCTGAATTAGACTTAATAGAAAATTCAACAAAATACAGTAGATACAATAATATAGATATAATGAGCTCTTAAATGCAAAAAAAAAAGTACTACTTACACCTTTGAGCTACAAGTGGAGAAGATGCAAGAGGTATTTCATGGGGTAAATCATCAAATTGTATTGACTGGAGATGCAGCCACAGTGAGACCATAAAGCCTCCTATAGTCGAAGAGCTGAACGCCTGCTGGATGCAAAGTCAGTAAAAAGAATTCACAGCACTGCCACTTTTCAGCAACTCGGTCACCTGATGAATTAAAGATTTAGCTGGAAACAAGAAGACTGAGTTATTCTCCCTTTTGCACAGTTGTACCTTTGCCTTATAAATGGAAGAATCTAGAAACGTAACTATATTGCTTGCATTGATCCAACATCAGCACCAAGGGATCATTAACAAAGGTCGTCTTTTATGTGAATACTTGATGACAAATATGAGTGGTGCTGAAATGTTCAAAGTGCTCAATCCCTTTTAAAAAAATCTATTGATTAATCTCTGGAACCACCACGTCTGCAGAGCACTGATGTTGCAAAAGCAATGGTAGATAAAACTGCTGGCCTCCCGTCTGGGCACCAATCATGGCGCCAAACGGTGCCAGGAACCATTGAGCTCTTCACCACCACACATGAAAAGGAAAGACAAACAAACACTTGTTTCACTTAATATTATGTTTGGTAACACAAGAAAAATACTGCTGTTACTAAACTTGGCTCTTCCGTATGCATTTTTTAACTCTATATGGCAAAAAGGGAAGTAGGCGCCAAGTACTTCTGCATGTGGAAACGTGAGAGTTGACTTCTAGGGATGTTTTGAAGAAAAGCACTCGTGTGCCTAAGTGGCAGGCTGAACTTTTCTCGTAGAATGCCATTTTTACTTGCAAGAATGACTTATGTAAAAGCTGTGGCTGTTTAGACTTGAGTATTTACCCGACATTTTCTAGAAGAAGAATACAGTGGTGAGCCAGTCACTTGTCACTTGAAAGAAAACAGCGGACGGTATTTGTTGCCAGGGAGGAAACTTGTGCTTCTGAGCACAACTTAGAATTCTGGTGAACTTGTCACCATGAGCTTTTTAGCTTCCCAGTACTTACAGACTTTTCTGATAAAGTTGGCAGTAATATTAATAAATCTTTTTTAAAAATTTTATTTATGATGTATCATTATGTTATGATATTTATATTATATAAATATATTATGACCTGATGTTTTATAATGAAGCATATCTATCTCTGGTTCCCTCAGTGAACCAGTATTTTCCAAATGACTAATACCTGATGTTACAAAATCACACCAAGTTAAAAGATCCATTCAAAGTACAAAGTAGACTAATACATTTTCATATGACAGAGTACCAAAAGTTTATTTATTTTTTTTTAAGATTTTATTTATTTATTTGACAGACAGAGATCACAAGCAGGTAGAGAGGCAGGCAGAGAGAGAGAGAGGAGGAAGCAGGCTCCCTGCTGAGTAGAGAGCCCGATGTGGGACTCGATCCCAGGACCCTGAGATCATGACCTGAGCCAAAGGCAGAGGCTTAACCCTCTGAGCCACCCAGGTGCCCACCAAAAGTTTATTAATTGATTTCAGATTCCACATTGCAACTACTTTTAAGAAACTAACACTTGTCAAGTTTTGGTGAAATGTCAAAGAGGAATATCCATAATTATTGGGAAGGGTTGTTGAAATACCCCCCCCGTTCCAACTACATAACAGTATGAGCCTGGATTTTCTTCATGACCTTCAACAAAACAACAGCTCACATCAGACTGAATACAGAAAACAAATATGAGAATTCAACACTTATGAAGCTAGGCTTGGAGACTTGTGAAAACGTGAAACAATGGTAACCTTTTCATTAAATTATTTGTGAAAGAAAAATAACAAGATACAGTTATTTTCACTAAAATACATTATTTATATTAATGTGATATTGGTTTATAATTTTCAATTAGTTAATAAATCTTTTTTAAAATTTCTGTTTTAATTTTCAGTACTATGCATATGTAGTACTATATATGCCTCATCAACAAAAGTCCTTTGGGGACCCTCAATAATATTCAGGAAAAAATAAAGGAGTCCTAACACCAAAATATTTGACCACTGCTAACTTATACTTTTATACTCATTTTTTACTCTTGATTATTCTCCTCTCTCATTATACTGAACTCCTTAGATAGGCACTGTATCTTATTTGAATCTGGAACTATCTTCAGTGCCTAGTTCTCAGCAGATATTAAGCAAACATTCACTAAAGGAAAAAAAATGAATAAATTATTCAACATTAGGATCTGAAATTTTCCTGCATTTTATAATATTGGCCTTCATCTCATTGACCAAGAAAATCCTCAGCAATTACAATGCCTGGGTTGTAGAGAAAAATATAAAGGAAAACCACACATTCTTTTATCTATCTCCTAAGATCATGCATGGCTAACCCTTCACCTCACCGTCCCCACTCCCTGCCTGCTGCTGGATCATTCTTTAGCATTGTCCCACCCCCAGTATCTGGAAGCTGTACACACAGACACACACACACACACACACACACACACACACACTTCACAGTTATAACTCTGAACTATGAAGATTCAGATCAGGCTAGGCAGTGAGGCTTCCCTCTGTTCTCTGAGCTACTGTAATACACTCTGTAGATCTTTTTAATTGCTCAGGCAACATTTTGCCTGTAATTATCCCTTTGTGTGTCTGTCTTCCTTTCTCATTCATGCATTCCTGTATCTTTAGTACCTTACCTAAAGTCCGACGCTTAATGAGTGCTTAATAATATTAGTTAAATTGAACTGAAATGCTCCCCAACCACGTGGTAGTGTTGAGGTGTACGTCATGCAAAGTCCATTCCACTTCACTTTTATTGAGCACTTACATGTGCCAACCACTATGATTGGCATTGGGGGATTACAAATATTTATATCAATGGGGGAGAAAGAGAGAGAGAAAGAGAGAGATGGCAGCATATTATAAACAAGCTACATGCGCATGTTTCTGTAGAGCCCAGGAAAAGCACATTTTTTCAACAAATATTTAAGACCCCTTCTATGTGGCAAGACATTGTGCAAAATACTAATGGAAGCGTGTCCCTTCAGTGAACTTAAAGTCAAGCCTTGTGAAGGAGACAGGCATTAAACAAATGTCACATAAATAAATATATAAATTACAAGGGGTGTGCAGGGCCAAGGAGGTAAAAGAGTATACAGGTGCCATTATTTGGAGTCTAATGTAGATGGAGGAGGGAACAAGGATCAGAATAGAGGTTTCTGAGGAAATGATTGACATGTACCAGAGTGTAGGCATGTGCAGGAGCAAACCACAGGTGTACTGGGAAAGGCATTCCATGCAGTGGGCAGGGTGGTTAATTTGACTCGGGCAGAGGGCATGGCACGAAAGTAAGCATTTGCCAGTGTCACCAGGCTAGTGAGCTAGAGAGTGAGGTCTGGAGAATGGGAGAGGGATGCTATGGTACAGCACAGAGACCTAAAAGAAGCCTCGAGCTAAGTTCGGATACTTCATTTTCTTCTCATGATATGCAGAACCACAATTCTGGGTGGTCTATATTCATCTCACATAAGCCCTCACAAGATAAATGGAGCCCGTTTCCTCAAGTAACTACTGTTAAGAGAAAAGATTTCTTCAGATGGATTTCTCTGTCAGCCCTATCCCCATAGGGCACCTAAAAGTCTTGATTTATCATAAATGTTTCGCCCAGAATACACACACAGTAATACAAATGTGGCATATTTAAATGCACTCCTCAGAGAAATTTGCTGGCAGTGATCACAAACCATAAATAAAGGAAAAAATAGCCCAGCTATGGTTGTTTCCAGAATGAGTAGATAGACCCCTACTCGGGCTATTACCTGGAAACCAAAACATAACTCAAGAGAGTCGTGGCAATGTTATGGGAACACCCACCCTGGAGTTGGGACCAACTCTTACTGAAGGGTCAGCCACTCGATTGGGAGGATACTAGCAAAGCTCCAGAGTTGCTTCTACCGGTTTGTTAGAACTGGGGAGGAAGGAAATGGAGGCTGGCTAATCAGCGGCCTAGGTCCCGCAGGTTGATTAAAGTACACTACCTATGTTCAAACCTCAGCTCAACCAGGTGTGTGTCCCAGTTAAGATATTTGACCTATCTGTCACTTGTTTCTTCCTCTGTAAAACGAAGTCATGCCTATTTCATAGACCACTGTGAGCATTCAATGAGATAATATAAAATCGATGTGTAGCAAAGCCTTCATTAAATGTCAGCTATGATCAGGATTGACCATAACCAATCAGGCAAGAGTTTTTCCAGGTCTCAACACACCAGGCCTCAAGACCAGCCTAACTGCCTTTTTATTTCCATCTGCAACCACTTGTTTGGCACCTTAAAGACACAGTTTTTGTAATGAATCACCGTGTTTTTAGTCTCCTTGCAGATATAACACTCATTTGATGAAATCCTAGCCAACCAGCCATGCAAGAAAACTACTTGGTTTTTTCCTCCCTTTCCTTATTGCTCAGAACCTTTATATCCTGTTAAAAACATTCTAAGAAAGCCCTCTCTATTAATTCCTAAAACATGATCCCAAAGAGCCCTTTCTTCTCCGAATTTGCCCACAGCCTCCTTTCTGCTCTGAACAGACACAGCAGTCTGAGAACCGCAGGTCCCTTCTGCTGTCACTCACCAGCGTGAACCCCCACCCAGACGCGGGCACGTCGCAAGTCCTCATCTCACATCCAGCAACACCTGGAAGCCAAGAGCCGGCCATGCTTACTGAGAAGGCACGGCCTGAAGGAATCACAGACTTTGATATTTTTCCAACCTCAAGGCCCCTCAAAGTCCGATGTGTCCGTGAGAGAAAAGTGACTCTTTCTTACCTAAGCCACAGTGGAACAAGGCTCAATAGAGATCACATCAAATTGTGCCGGGCAAGAAATAAGACTTTCACAAGTATAGGTTTGGTTGAAGCAGGCCCAGAATATGAAATAGCAAAAACAACACCCTTGACCTTCGTGTGAAGACTTTCATAGCAATATCTCTGCGTCTCAAATGAAAGAAAGTACTTAGAACCTTGAAACACTTTTTAAAACCTGCAGACAGCTTAATTTAAGGGGGCTTGTGAAAGGTTCGTTGTCAGGAGTTTCGACCAACTGTTATTTCTTCCTGAATTCCAAGAACCAAGTACTCTGAAGTTTACGTTCATAGGATGAACAAACCCACCACAGCGTTAAAAGGAATAAAATACTTGATGTGGTTTTCTTTGAGGGACAGGTTTAACACCCCTACACACACACATGCAGACCCACTACCTGGCAGATGGCTGAAAGGCAGGTGGCCTCCCATGGTTGGGGCTAGGCTAACATCATACACAAAATTTAAAGCAAGTGCTGGCAACCAGAAAAGTAATTTATGACAGTAAACAAATGGCTCTCCAAAAAAAAAAAAAAAAGAAATGTCTGTCAGGTGATAGAAAGCAAGGACAAAAGACAAACATTTGGCAAAATAGTATTTAAAGGAAAGAAGAAAGGATGAACCAAATCACCACACGGAAGGTTTTGTGTACCTGAAGGTGCCATGCGAGAGAGCTCATAAGTAATGAGCGGGGAAAGAAGTCCGACGTAAGATTATCATCACAATCACAAGGCTGTGCCCAGATCCTTCCTGTCTGTCTCAGTCAGAATAGCCAACATAAGCCTTTAGGGCTAGCATGTGTGCTGGAAAACGCAGAACTATAGGTCTAATGAAGAGAAACTTGACTTTGGCAAGAGGAAGGAGGGAAAATTCATCCTGTGACAGCCATGAAACATACATCTGATTCTTGAAGACCCCTTAGAAACGACTCCTGATGCTAAATTCGAGGAAACAATGTGCAAAGTTTTATCAAGGATTTGCCCTCCTGATTGGCATCGGCCCTTGACTCCTCTCTCTTTAAAAAAAAAAAAAAAAAACACCTTATTTTTGTGATTATAAAAAGAATACATGTTAATTGCAAAATTAAGGGGCTCAGAGTGAGTATTGAAACCAGTTAGTTACAGATGTCAGTCCAAATAATTGTATCAATATGGTTGCAAAAGCAAGGGCTTCTCTAAATTGTTCTTACGGGCTAGGTAGAAAATATTAAAAATTATAGTAATAATTGAATAATAATTTAGTTATTGAATAATAATTTAGTGCTAAACCCCCAAGTTATATTTTTTTCAAAAATTGGGCAATAAGGGTAGAGCTTGAAAAAATATAAGAATATTAATTTTTTGTCTAGAAAAGGGGTCTCAAAAGATTGGTGTTTGTATTTTACTTTAATAAATAGACATTGGTCAAGGAACAGTCTTTTTAATTTAAAAAGAAATAGAATTAAAATAGAAAATGAATTTTCTAAAGCACTGTAGAAGACAGAAGAAAGTATAGTCTCTCTAAAGGGAAAAAAATTGGAAAAAGACAAAAAAGCATAGGGAGAATAATTAAAACATGATGTTAGAAGTAAAATCAAAATAGTTACATCAATAAATGGGTTGAAATTCCCTATTGAAGTGCAAAGAATTTCAAAATAAATATTTAAAATTTGGTGATAGTTTATTAAAAGTGATAAACCTGAGTTATAAAGATGCAAAAATGTTAAATGTATTCCTTCCCCCTTAAAAATTGGTATCACAATACTGATACAGAAAAAAAGAAAATTTAAGGCATGAGCATAAGACAAAGTATGATTTCATGTTGATAAGTGGTTCAATTCATAATGAAAATACGAGTTAATAAATTTTATATACCAAAAACTCATGGCATCCAAATATTAAAAAAGAAAATGTAGATGCCATACAAAGAACAAAAAAAATTGTTTTTAAAAAAAACTGGTAGAAGGGATTAAGGAAGATAGCACAAACAAATGACTTAAAAGCCAAAAAAGCAGAATCAATACATTGAAGCATAAAATAAAACTTTGAAAATTTCATGTAATTTACCAAGCTTTTCTCCTTAAATTTAAAAAAGAAAAAATAAGTTAGAAAGAGAAAAAGTGTAGGTAACCACAGACATGAAGATTTTCAAATGACAAGATAATACTCTATTTTATACTAACAGAATGAAGTTGGTAATATTCTCAAGAAATAGACCACAATTGACTGAGGAACTTAGAAACTAATATACAAACTAATAGTTATTTTTTTAAAAAATGGAAAAAGTTGTCAAATAATAGTAATAATATTCTTTAGTGCCTCCTAAGTGCTCTATCTTGTATTCATTATCCCTGATCTAACAACCCTGTCAGGTAGGTATTATTATCTATATCACTCTGTCTCCACACCACTCTGTATTTCTGTTACCAAAAAACTCATTAAATACTGTTATTATCCCCTGTCTTCCCTATGGTAGTCTAAGCTCCACCAGGACACTGCTGGATGTTTTGTGTCTACATAACCATCCCTAGATACCCAGTACCTGTATTTGCATAGAGCCTGTCACAGAGAGTAAATCAATAAACCACTGAAAGAATGAGAACTGTGGAAGATCATACTATAGTAGAGTATAGAGTAGTATAGTATGGTATAGAAAAATTAGTCTTGTCTCATTTATATATATGGATGCAAAGATCTTAACTTATATATCCTATCCAAAAGATAGGTAGGTAGGTATGTAGACAGATACTATAGATCCTATCATATACATATGTGTTCAACTATAATGTCATAGTTGCATTTCTAAGAAACCTCATATTATTGAGAACTACATTTAAAGGCAATTATTTCGGGGCGCCTGGGTGGTACAGTTGGTTGGACATCCAACTCCTGATTTCAGCTCAGTTCATGATCTCAGGATTGCGAGATCAAGCCCCACATTCGGCTTTGTGCTCAGTGCCAGTCTGCTTAAGATTCCCCTGCCTTCTCCCTCTGCCCCCTCCCCCATGTGCTCACACGCATGCTCTCTCTCTCTCTCCCAAATAAATCTTAAAAAATAAAAAATAAATAAAGACAATTATTTCAATGGGAAGAATGAGAAGAGTCACAACAACAAAGTTACTTTCCTGCAGGAAGTTTAATATTTTTAATAGAAAAAATGTATAGCTACAGCAAACATATACTGAGCAAATCTAGTCTTTGATTAGGGTATGTGCTTAAGTAAAGCCTTGAACTGTATCTTCCAGTCCTGTCATTATCCCAGGACTTCTTTTTTCTTTTTTTAAAAAAATTATTTGTTTTCAGAAAAACAGTTTTCATTATTTTTTCACCACACCCAGTGCTCCCTGCAATCTGTGCCCTCTGTAATACCCACCACCTAGTACCCCAACCTCCCACACCCCCGCCACTTCAAACCCCTCAGATTGTTTTTCAGTGTCCCAGGACTTCTTATACTCACTTAACAATGCTATCACCTTTATCAGACCACTTTTCCTTTTTTCTTGTGCTATTTCCATCAGTGAGCTGATATCTTCAGCTGTCACCCTTAAAGTGCTAGGCTATTGCTTTTGTCTGCCAGTGCCTCCCCTGAGCATTTTCTGGTAGCAAACCCCCCGCTGAGGTGGAGGGCCCAGGACCCAGGCTGGACCTGGAGACTGCCTCGGCCCATGCAGTCCCAGCCCCAACGAGTGGCCCCCAGAGTGAGCTTGGGCATGTCAGTGTTGAGACACTGCTTATCCCTTATCTTGAGATCTTACTATGCAGCCATTACTTCAAGTCTGCAATGTTCCTAATATCCTCAAAATAACACCTTTTGGAGGTGTTTACGTTTTTCAAGTTACCCTGAGTCCATTTCTGTTATGGGGTGCAAAAAAAGAGCCATCTTAATTGATAGATCCATTTTTTAATGATAAATCACAAAAGCATTCAAACAAAATGAGAGGGGTTTTTTTCTTCTATTTTTTATTGCAGTGTTAGCTCCTAGTATCAACGGGGCCTGGGGCAGTCAGTCTAATGCAAAATGTGTTTTCTAAATAATGCATCATATTGTATCCAGTTTGCCTCAGGAAAATGTGTCCTGGAAGAAAATGCAAACACTGGAACAGGATAACCTGTCAGAGATTAAATTTGATTTGGGCTTCTTTCTCTCTGTCTTCTCTCAAAGAGGAAACAGAGGACAGCCTGGGTCTTCCTTGGAAAATGAATTCCTTCTAAGACAAGAAGAGGGAGTGGGAGGTCGGGGAGGCTTCAGAGGCTTGTGTTATACAAGTCTTGGCTTCCCTTCGGTAATAAGTCCTATGGTTTCTATCAGAGAAGGGAGAATTGTCGAGTGTATCTGTTAAAGAGTGTCAGAAAGGAGCATTTCTTTTTGATTTAATGGCACACACAGACCATGATAATATTTGAATGTACAATGGGGTAAAAAAAGAGGTTGATCAACCTCTTCAAGGTTGGTTGGGGGTTCCCAAGAGATAATCCAGGGAGTAACTCTTCGTTTTGACCCTCTTTTATTGTCTCTCCTGGGACAGTGATGACATCCAATGCCTCATTTGTGGTAGGTTCAATATACAGGTTTCCCTCTGTTTTTTTATTGTACCATTGAATGAAAAGCTGGCTCAATTTTTGAACCAAGGTCTCTCACAGGATGCTTGTAAACACTGTGCATTCCACTTGTAATAATACTTTAGAGAAAGATATACAGAGGTCTTGTTGTGCCTTAGTTGAGCATGATAGTTACTCTTCACAATCAATGGTTTCCATCTTTTCCCAAGGAAGAGAGAGGAGAAGAAATACTTAAATGTGTTTTGACCTCATGGGGACTTCAGGCACAAAAACAAAATTGGAGAATGTTATCGCAAAAGACTCTTAAAAGCTGATTAAGCCTAAAAGAACTGTGTGCATATGCTTACCAAGAAAACAAAAATGTTCATGATAGACTAAAACGGAAACAGCCCAACGTTCATCACCATTAGAAAGTGTAAAGATGGTCACACAATGGAATACTATACAACAATGAAAGTGGAAAAGGTAAAACTGCAGGCAACAAGGCACATAAAACCTCACAAAGCTAATGTTGAACAAAAGAAGGCAGACATGAAAATTGCCAACTGTGTGGTGAGGATGTGGAGAGAAAGGAGCCCTGGTGCGCTCTTGGTGGGACTGCAAACCAGTGCAGCCACTGTAGAAAACAGTATGGAGATTCCTCAAAAAATTAAAAATCGACTTACCATATGACCCAGTAGTTTCACTATTGAGTATTTACCCAAAGACTACAAAAACACTAATTCAAAAAGGTATACATACTCCTATGTTTATTGCAGCATTGTTTATGATAGCCAAGATATGGAAGCAACCTAAGTGCCAATGATAGAAGAGTAGATAAAGAAGATATGACATATCTATCTATCTATCTGTCTATAATGATATTACTCAGTCATTAAAAAAGAGTGATACCCTGCCATTTACAATGACAACGGAATTAGAGTGTATGATGCTAAGTGAACTAAGTCAGAGAAAGACAAATACCATATGATTTCGCTCATGTGTGGAATTCAAGAAACAAACAAAAAATGGGATTCTTAAATACAGAGAGGATAAACCAGTGGCTGAAAGAAGGGAGGCTGGGTGAGGGAATGGTTGAAATAAGGGGACTAAGAGAGGGGCATTAAGAAATAGATAGAATTGTTGAGTTATATCCGAAATGTACAAAGAACTGATACCACTCAACAATGAAAAAACAAATAATTCAATTTAAAAAAAAGGCAGAAGACATGAGCAGACATGTCTCCAAAGAAGACATACGGAGGGCCAACAGACACATTAAAAAGATGTTCATGTCTAATCATCAAGGAAATGCAAATCAAAACTACAATGAGATACCACTTCACAACTGTCAGAATGGCTACCATCAAAAACGCAAGAAACACTTGTTGGCAAGGATGTGGAGAAAAAGGAACCCTCGTGCCCTCTTGGTGGGAATGCAAACTGGTGCAGCCACTCTGGAAAATAGAGTGAAGAAAACAGTATGGAGATTTCTCAAAAAGTGAAAAATAGAACTACCCTAAGATCTAGTAATCACACTACTGGATATTTACCCCCAAAACACAAAGACACTAATTCAAAAGGATACATGCACCCCACTGTTTATTGAAGCATTACTTGCAACAGCTAAATTATGGAAGCAACCCAAGTGTCCATCAATAGATGAGTGAAGAGAGAAGAGTACCATATGTGTATAGACACACACACACACACGAATAATTATACAGCCATAAAAAGAATAGCCTCTTGCCATTTGCAACAACATGGATGGAGCTACAAAGTATAATGCTAAATGAAATAAGTCAGAAAAAGATAAATGCCGTATGATTTCACTCATATGTGGAATTTAAGAAACAAAACAAACAAGCAAAGGAAGAAAAAAAGAGAAAGAAACAAACCGAGAAGCAGACTCTTAACAATGGAGAACAAACTAGTGGTTACCAGAGGGGAAGTGGGGGGGAGGATGGGTGAAACAGGTGAAGGGAATTAAAGAGAGCACCTACCATGATGAACACTGAATAATATATAGATCCGTTGAATCACTATATTGCATACCTGAAACTAATATAACTATTAACTATCCTAGAATTAAAATTAAAAACTTAAAAAAACAAAAACAAAAAACAAATAAAAATACAAAATATTTTATAGTTTATACTTGCAAATAAAAAAGAATTGTTGAATGCTATACTGTACTCCTGAAACTAATATTACACTCTATGTTAATTATACTTGAACCAAAAAAGAAAAGAGAAAGAAAAATTGCCAATTGTATATAAAGTTCATATTCAGACAGAACTGATCTATGTTGTTGGGGGGTGAGTAGTGATCAGAAAAATGTTAACCTAGGAGCGTGAGGGAAGGGGTACTTCCGGAGTTCTGTTGATGTTCAACATCTTAACCTGGGTGCTGGTTACATAGGTGTGCTCAGTTTTTATAATTCACTGAGCTGGAAACCTACTATTAGCTCTTCTTTATATGTGTACAATACTTTGATACAAAAAATTTAATTGATAGGATTTAGAAAGAAGAACAAACAGAAGGTGGGGGTGGTTTTCTCGGCCAGTGAGTCCTAACCTTTTTAAATGTATGGCACAGAGAGACCATGATAATATTTAAGTGCATATTGGGATAAAAAAATTTTTAAAAAGAGTTTGGTCAAACCTGAAGAACTGGTCCCGTGGCCCCAGCTGCTCGGAGGGCTGAGAGGATCAATTCCTTAGAACTGTCCCTCGTCTTTGTTAGTATGTCATCTGTGACTTCCCCTTCTAGCCAGACAGATCTGAGTGCATAGCCAAGGACTGGAAGAGCATGGCTTCAGACACTTAGGCTTGCAAAAATGCATCCTCCCTCCATATCCATTGACCTTCTCCAGCTGTGGCTTCCAAATCCAGTGTGGCCAGTTTTGGCTGCTGCACAAGCATTAGAGACCCCATTTGTTTTCACAGGCCTATCCAGGTCTCACCACACGAATGCTTTCCAAACTGCTTTCTCCTGGAGAGTATCTGTTTCAAATTATTATTCCCCAGATGTTTTGGGTTCTCGTTCTCCAATCTGAATGACATCTAGCTATTTCCTGCCCATATTCCTGATCTCGGTCGGCTTTTGGTATTGCCTTTCGATCTTCACTGGAACTTTCAACACCTCCCACTTTTGCATCCTCCAAGCATTTTGTTAAATCAATTATATCCATTTTTCAGTGATCTCAAAGAAAGCAGTCAGCTGGAAGTTAGAAGCCCCGGATTTATTTCCTGAGATGATGCTTTGGGGCTTTAGGCAAACATTTTGCCTTCTCTAAAAGGGTATGATCTGTGAATTGAGATAACCATTTTCCTAGATCTCCAGCGTAGGAGCATAGGAGTACTTGCACCATTAAGCCCTGAGGCTCCAAAAGGTACTCAAAGAAAAAATTAATTTGAAACAAGGTAGTCACCACAGGCCCCCAAGATTAAAACCTACATCTCCAATCTACTCATTTGCTCCGATTTTCACACCAAAATCTCTATGAATTTGACTTCTTAGATTCATCCATTCGGTTACTGATGTCTCTGATTCAACTCCTGGTAATAGAATTGTTTCCATGTCATTGATCTATTATTAGATTTTGCTCTTCTATTCTACATTCCCTTGGATTTCTAATGCTTCATCCAAACTATTCTGGCCCCATTAAATAAGTTGCTCTACACACACACACCCACTCACCTCCCCCCCACTACACACACCCACTCACCTCCCCACCCCCGCCACACACACCCACTCACCACCCCCCAACACACACACACCCACTCACCTTCCCCTCACATACACACTCACTCAAGCTTGTGTTGGGAGCAAACCACTCCAGAAGTTTCTGCACTCCACTTTTAGAATGTCTTCAAGCCAGGGATTTTTAGACTTAGACTTTCTGAATCAGTAGGAAAAAAAACAAAGATAACAGGGATCACTGTCACAAGATTATTCCCTGGAGTTCTAACATCCTATGAAGTTCTAGTTCTGATGCCGGTCATGGCAAAATAACTTATTCAAGTTCATATGGGATTGGCTCAAGGAAAGGGGCCCATATCTTTTTGTACCAGTTGTGTTAGTTTTCTATGCCATGTAACAAATTATCACAAACTTAACAACTTAAATCAACATGCACATGCATTTTATCTCCCAGTTTCCACAGTTCTGAAGTGAAGGCAGAGTTTAACTGGGTTCCCCTGCCACAGGATCTCATCAAGCTGAGGTCTCATCAGAGGCTCAATGAGGAAAGATCTGCTTCTAAGCTCTCTTGTTTTGGCAGAAATCATCTATTTGCACTTGCAAGACTGAGGTCCCGATCTTGCTGGCTGTTGGCTATTTGTTATTCTCAACTCTGAGAGGCTGCCCAGAGTTCCTCCTCATGAGGTCTTTCCTATGAGCCCTCTTATAATCTGATAGTTTACTTCTTCAAAGCCAGCAATGGAGAGACATTGTTTTTTATTTCCAGTTTTACTGAGATATAATTGTGTAATTGTATAATTGTATAATATTGTGTAAGTTTAAGGTGTACAATACATTGATTCAATAGATTTATATATTGCCAAATGATTAGCAATATCATATGAGCTAACATCTCCATCCTGTCACACAATTAGCATTTCTTTTTTAGTGCTAAGAACACTTGAGATCTACTCTCTTAACAACTTTTAAGTATATAATATAGTAGTATTAGCTACACTACATTAGGTCCCAGTACTCATTAATCAAGTTAATCTAATCAACTAGAAAGAGAAACATTTTCTTTGCTAAAATAAAAATATACCATCCTGAGGATCTGTTAGGCTTCCTCCATTCTGCTATCGAAAGCTGGATAACTGACCATATGGCCCCTTTTCCCTAAAAGCTAGGAAACTGAGTTACTCAATGAATTTTGGTAGACCCCAGAACATCCGCATTAATAGATGGTTTTGCACACACATTGTTAATATGGATAGCAGAGAGTATGAAGAAGGCCATGTATACTTGCTGGGGAAATGAACTAAGAGGAAGCTCCCTGGTAGCAGGTGGATACCCCCAGTGTGAAGCAGGTTTCCACTGAAATATAGGAACTCACTGGAAAGCTACAATGAGGAGGTCTGTTACCTATGTCAGTGTTGGAGCTAGACACTGACTTGAAGAGAAAAGAGGAGACTTTTCAAGAAAATCACCTAGGACTGGAAAAAAAAATTGTTCTTCTTGAGACCCTTTGGCACTGGTTCTTGAGGTTAGACCAATTTTGGAGATTTTAATAAAATTTCCTGGTTTGTATGGACTTGGACATTGGCTGTGCCAAGGTTCTCTCAATTTGCAAGTTTTGCTTATGTTTAGCAATTCTTGGTAGTGCCTTCACTGGTAGATGATTAAACTTCAGGTAAATCAGCAGTAGCTCTTCATCAAGATCATAGACCCTTGGGCACAGGATAATTGCCAAGAACACTTATATTTCCTATTCCTGAATCTGGGTGGTCTTCGGATGTTGGCAGGTTTGGCAGGGCACATGATAGAATATTGAGTGCACAACACTTAAAATTGCTAGATTTGTTCCTGGGTTCTAGGTGTGCCAATACTGGTTATGTGATGTTTGGCAACTAACAATAATTATAATTCATAAATCCTCTTGATCTTAACTATAAAGTGGAAATTGATGTAATAAAGGATGATTAAAAGCACTTTGTTCATCCAGCACTGTACTAGATTCTAGTGGAGTTAGGAGGGTAGGAGAATATGATTAAAGAATTATGGCTCAGTTCTTGCTTTCAAATGAGCTGTCCTACCTATCTCATAGGGTTGAAAATACCAAGTGAAGTGGTTTATATGCTTCAAAGAAGTGTAATATGCTATGTAAATGCAATTATTGCTTTTACTGAAGAAAACATGCTGGTTCCTATAGTTCAAAATAATTTGTTTCCCTGACAACATGATGCTTCCATGTATTTCTGACCAATTTCCTATCCCCCCAAAATGTCTGCCTCTCTAGGTCAGTGACACATCCTATAATGTTGTCACTTGGAGAAATGGAGGTCATTCTGTCCTTCTTTGTCATTCCTTCTTCAATTTCCAAGACTTTGGCTACCCTTAGCTCTCCCTTACAAGGGCTTGGTGGAAAAGTAATTCCTTTGTCTCAACACCACCTCTGATGTACCCCATGCTGACTCCAAACAGCTCATATTCGCTAAAATTGAGCTTTCCTCCTATTCTCACATATTCAATCAGAGCTCCATATGGATAAGCAGGAGATCCCAGATGGCCTGACCACTTCCTGGATCATAAAGCGTCTCAGTATATAAAATAGAAAACTCTTTGAGGATCCACGTATTTGTCAAGATTTGTTACACAACACATGTCCCAGGAAAGTCTCCTGTGAGTTCCAGCACCTCTATCATAAGCCCAGAAAGACAGTTGGTTGGGCTGTTTGTTTATTTAGCTTTCACTTGGGCAGTTGGTTGCAAAGTTTCCTCTTTCTTTTTCTTCTGCATACCTCATCATCTCCTTAGAATACAGTCATGAAGACCTTATTTTAAAAAACACATGAATGTTAAGATCTAGGATGGAATGCTAATTCTCTAAAATAGTGTCATGTTCTTAGTTATTTGAAATATATTTCTCATCATGTATTTGAGTTCTCTGGCTCTCATCTACCCAAGTGGCAAATACCCAATCTGAGTAAATTTTGGCACAATAGGAAATGCCCAAGACTTGCTAAATCTAAGATAAATTTTACTTTAAATATATGTACTTATTTAACAAATATGTAATGGGGGGTACCTGGGTGGCTCAGCTGGTTAACTGTCCGACTCTTGGCTTGGGCTCAGGTTATGATCTCAGAGTCCTAGGATCAAGCCCCATGTTAGGCTCAGAGGTCAACACAGAATCTGCTTGAGATTCCCTCTCTCTCCCTCTGTCCCTCCTGATCATGTTCTCTCTCTCTCTCTCTCTCAAATAAATAAATAAAACCTTAAAAAGAAAACAAAAAGCAAATATGTAAAGAATTCTTACTATGTGTGACACTATTGTGGGTGCTGAGCAGAGTAACAAATATCCTTATCTTTCCTAAGCATCCTTATTCTTAGCTCACTGGAACTTATGTACTAGTGAGAAAGAGAAGACTATGACAGAGAAGAAGAAGGAGGAAGAGGAGGAGGAAGAGGAGGAAGAGGAAGAAGAAGACAAGGAAGGGGGAGGGGTGGGGGAGAGAAAAGGAGGGGGAGTAGGAAAGGGAGAGAGAGAGGAGGAGAAGGGGGAGGGGTAGAAGAAGACAACGACAATAGAGAAGAAGAAGATGAAGGAGGAGGAGGAGGGGAAGAAAACAGGTTCACTGTGATAAGTACCACGGAGAAAAAAAGAACGACAGGAGTTGGCATGAAATTTAACATTGTAAATGCTAACAACAGACTATGAGGACGAGGGAGAAGCAGGTGTAATGGTGGCTTAGGGCAAGTGGTGACAGTGCGAGAGGTAAGAAGATGTCACTTTCTGGGTTTATGTTTAGTGCCCACAGGATTGGTGATAAAGTGAATTGGAGAGAAAGAAAAGACAGTGACCATGAGAGAATCGAACTTGGGGTAGAAAGTGAGGGATGCGTCTTGAATGACGAAGGTAGAGGAGGTGTTAGATGTTTGGAGAAAGAGAAAAAAGTATGAAATAGAAATTTAGGAAGGAAGAGAAAGGAGAAAAGAAAGACCCAAACCATAATAAATAGTCATTTTCTAAAATTGAAAAAAGACATAAGTTCTCAGTTTGGAAGTGCATCCCCAAGTCTTGAACAGGATATATAACAATAAAGTCACATCAGGGGCACCTGGCTGGCTCAGTCAGTTAAGCGTCCAACTCTTGATTTTGGCTCAGGTCATGATCTCAAGGTGGTGAGATCGAGCACCACATCCAGATCTGTGCTGATCATGGAGCCTGCTTAAGATTCTCTCTGCCCTTCCCTCCTCTCTAAAATAAAAGATAAAACAGATTCATAACTGGACACATCATAATGAACCTGCAGACCACCAAAGAAAACTAGAAGACAATTAAAGCTCTCAGACAGCAGACTTTTCCTTCATTGCAATCAATGCCAAAAATAACAGAAAAAGATCCTCAGGGTTTATAGGAAATAACTGTCAATCCACAATTTTTATGCCCCATCTTTCAACTGTATAGACAAATAATGTCATTTTTTACCAAAGAAAGAGTTGGGGCTAAGTTTACCACCAACAGACCCTTACAAAAGAAACTATGAAATGATTACCTCAATCAGGAAGAAAAATTAACCCAGAAGGAAGAAATGAAGCAGTGAACACACACACACACACACACACACACACACACACGCACACACACAAAGAATGAAAAATAACTATTTTTGAATTTTCAAAGTTACAACAAAAAACTCTAAACAAAATTAAAAGATGAGAGTGGGAGCATTATTCATTGTTGGTAAAGGCGGGCTATGGAGCTTGTTATATTTAGCAGGAAGACAAATGTTAAGTACTGAAAGCTGGTAGAAAAAGATATGCTTAAATATTTTGGCAAACATCTAAGAATAGCAGCTAAAATGGTAGGCAAACAATCTGGCTTACAAAACAGCAGGATAGTGGCACCTGGGTGGCTCAGTGGGTTAAGCCTCTGCCTTCGGCTCAGGTCATGATCTCAGGATCCTGGGATCGAGTCCCGAATCTGGCTCTGTGCCCGGCAGGGAGCCTGCTTCCTCCTCCTCTCTCTCTCTCTCTCTGCCTGCCTCTCTGCCTACTTGTGATCTCTGTCTCTCTATCAAGTAAATAAATAAAATCTTAAAAAAAAAAAAAAAAGCAAATCAGCAGAAGAGAAGGGCGCCTGTGTGGCTCAGTTGATTAGTTGATTAGGCATCTGATTCTTACTTAGTTTTGGCTCAGGTCACAATCTCAGGGTTTTGGGATTGAGTCCTAGATCAGTCTCTCTGTGCTCAGCGCAGAGTTGGCTTCAGACCTCTCTTCCTCTTTCTTCCTCCCACCCCCCACTCTCTCTCTCCAAAATAAGTAAATCTTAAAAAAAAAAAAAAAAAAAAAAAAAAAAAAAAAAAAAAAAAGGAGAAAGGAGAAAAGAATGTATATATCCTATCTACCAGAATAAAGGAAGTAAAAGAAAGTAAGCAAGAATAAAGAAGATAATCAGAAAACCTAAAATAAAAGAGTAGGAAGAAAGATATATATGAAAATGCAACCAATGTAAGTATTCCAACCTACCTAATAAAAAACATAGCTTGGCTTCCAGAGTCTTTTGTAGGCAATATAAAACTAGACTGTTTCCCATATGGTAATCTCTACTTCAGAGAATAAAAGAAAAGGTAACATTTTCAGCTCATTGTGCGAGGTTAGTATAATAACATTGATATTAAAACCAGACAAGGACTGTAGGATTGTAAGATTGTACAAGAAAAAGATATATTTGCAAAGAGATGCAAAATCCTAAATAAAATATTAACAAATCACTAAACAGTGTATAAAAACCAAACAGTTTAACTCAGGAAAGTTCAGAATGATTCAACATAAGGCAATCTCTCATATACCTTAAATACAGATAAAAGGAGATAAATATATATAACTATCTTAATACATGCAGAAAAAAATCAATTGATAAAATCCAATATTTGTCAATATTTCTAAAAATCTCTGCAAACCAGAATAAGGGAAATTCCTTAACACCATAAATCTGTAGCAAGCATTATCTTAATAAAACATTTCACCTGCTGTGACTGATTCTCTCCAATATTGTAAGAAAAGTCCTAACTGACAAAATAAGAGAAAAAAGGAAATAAGAAGTCTAAAACTTGGAAAGGAACAAGCCAGCTTCTCTTTGCTTGCTGATGATTTTATGATTGTCTAAGAAAGAATCTAGATGAAGTTAGAATCAATAAGAGAGTTTAAGATACGAAAACATCGGTGGTGTTCCAGTAGACTGGCAATAACCACATAGAAAATGTAATAGACGGGCACCTGGGTGGCTTAATCAGTTAAGCATCTGACTCTTGGTTTCAGCTGAGGTCATGATCTCATAGGTCATGCTCAGCAGGGAGTCTGCTTGAAGATTCTCTCCCCCTGCCCTTCCCTCTACTCATACATGCACCTGTGCTTTCTCTCTCTCTCAAATAAATAAATAAATCTTTTTAAAAAAGAAAATGTAATAGGAAAAGAAGGTACCACTTAAATATCAGTGAAATGTAAAAAAAAAAAACAAACAAACAACTAACAACAAACTAAGGACAGATATGCTACAATTTTATGAGAAAGGCTTGAAAATAGCATTGAAGGACACACAGACCTGAATAAATACAGTGACATGCCCTATTCATTGATGGAAAAAATTCAATAATAGAAAGACATCTAGTCTTCTCAAATTAACATGTTAATTAAATTCCAATCAAAGCCCATTAGAAATTTTTATGATACTTAAAGGGCTGATCCTAAAATTTATATGGAAAAAAAAGAAAGATAAAAAGTATCCCAGAAAACTTGGAAGAAAAAATGAGTAGTTTAGCCCCATCAAATATGATTTTTCATAAGTTGGAACAGTTAAGAGAATGTAGGGGCACGGGGGTGGTTCAGTCAGTTAAGCGGCTGCCTTCGGCTTAGGTCGTGATCCCAGGGTCCTAGGAATCAAGCTTCACATCAGGCTCCCTGCTCCACAGAGAGCCTGCTTCTCTCCCTCTGCCTGCTGCTCTACTTGTGCTCTCTCTCTGTCAAATAAATAAATAAAATCTCAAAAAAAAAAAAAAGTGTGATATTGGTGCAGGTAAATAAACACATAGGTCAACGGCATAGGATAGCAAGACAGAGAAACAGACGTGTGTAGATCAAACAAATTGACCGATTTCTAATTAGTGGGGATAAGATGGCTTATTCAATAAATGCCGTTAGAAAAATGGACCTTTTTTAGGAGGGAGGGGCAGAGGGAGAGAGAGAAGATCTTAAGCAGACTCAGCATAGGACTCCATCTCACAACCTTGAGATCATGACCTGAGTTGAAATCAAGAGTCAGATGCCTAATGAACCAAAACACTTAGCTGGCTGAGTCACCCAGGTGCCCCAGAATAACTGGCTATATAGAAACTGAAATTATATTCTTTACTCTACAGCCCCCCTAAATTCATGTAGGAATCAAGATTAAATATGACAAATAAAAACCTAAATTGTTTATAAGAAAACGAAGTATGTCTTTATGTCTCTAAGCTAGAAAATAATTGCACCCCAAAAAGGCATAAAACCTAAAGGAAAATATAAAGTTGATTTTATAAAAATGTAACACTTCTGCACATCACATCAAAACACACCACAATGTAAAAAGCTATACACAGGGAAAAGGGATTTGCAACATATTTAACATAGATGTACATAGATAGATACAGATAGGTAGATACAGATACACCTTCAACTGCTTGAAAGAACCAGGCAGATGTATCTACTAAAGTATATGTTTATATTCCAGCAATTCTCCTCCTGAGTATTTCCTAGAACAGTGTTTCAAAAACTTTAGGTTGTCTGCCCTGGACAGAGAACAAAATCAATTTCAGTGAGCCCTAAGGGAAAGAGAGGGTTGGGGAAAGAGAGCAAGAACAACTATACATTGAGATCTTTATTCATCCATGAATATGTGTGTGTGTGTGTGTGTGTGTGTATTAGGGACACAATTTTGCTTTGTTTTCTACATAAATAGCCATTTTCCTAGCACCATTTATTTTATCCCCCACTAGTTCACTGCATCAATGAAGTCAACTTGGTAAGCAAGGAATAGAAGGAAGGGGGAGGGGAGGAGAGCAGAAACTCCTGTGGGAATGTATCACAGGCAGGAAGGTGTAGTCAAGGCCGGTGAGGACAGCCTACTACTGCACTCTTCCAGAGACTTGCCATTGGCCGATGGGAACCACCTCAACAGGAAATGCCTGAGAGATTACAATACCCCCCAACCCCACCACGTGGAAACCTACAGCCAATGGTTTATAAATAAGCGGCATGAAAGCCAAGAGCCTTTGTCTCAGTCAGACGGATTCATGGAGCTGGCAAGGCCCAGAATTCTCTTAAGAGCTCGGACTGAGGCTAGACTTGGGCAAAAATCTTACCTTTGCTCCACTCCTTCCTCTCTTCTTTCTTCCCTCGCTTTCTTAAAGATTTTCTCTTTCACAAGCAACTCTCTCCCAGGCTCTGCTGCCAGGAAACCTAGTTGAGGGTAAATGCTTTTAAGAGTTCCTAGTTGCTACTTAGGTAAGATCCATTGTTACAAATTTGAGGGGTGTCTGGGGGGCTCAGTGGGTTAAGTGTCTCTTGGTTTCAGCTCAGGTCCTGAACTCATGGGTGGTGGGATGGATCCCAGGAAGGCTCCCCTTGCGAGGCTGGGAGTCCGCTTGAGATTCTCCCTGCTCCTCCCCCACTGCTCTAAAACTAAATCTTAAAGTCTGGGAGCTTCAGCTCTAGGGAGAATCCGGCAAAGGAGAGGAGGGAGGAAGTGAACGTGAGGAGAGGTGGCAGCAGTTCTCACTCCTCTAAAATACTATCCTTACAAATGTTGAAGCAATTTGGGCAAGTTTGGTTTTATTAAGGCTGGGACACCAGTGGGTACACCTGGTATCTTCTACACTCTATGGGGTTGATGATCTTTCTGATACTTTCTCTACTTACCTGTTTGCTTAGAATGCTTCATAAAAAATAAAACAAAAGCTGGGTTCTGAATCATTCAAACTTGTCCCATTCTCCTCCCCTATTACACTCCCATGCAGACCTCTATGTGGAAGCAACTTTTCTTTTTTTGAAGGTTTACTAGAGCGCAAACAAGTGGGGGAGGAGCACAGGGAGACCGTCTCAGGCTGACTCCCCAGTGAGCGGGGAGCAGGACCTGGGGCTAGAACTCACGACCCTGAGATCATGATCTGAGCGTAAAACCCAGAGTGCTTGCTTAACTGACTGAGCCACTCAGACAATCCCACTTTAACTTTTTGTTCAGACAATCCCACTTAACTTTTTGTTAACAAAACGTTATGTGAAAGGTTTCCCTCCTCCAATCTTCATCGCAAGGTCCCTCTGGAGTTCTATGGAGATTCACTAACACTAACCTCTGCTGGTCTTCATGGTGAGCTTGTGCTCTCAGCTGCCGTGGTGCGGAGATTGAGTAATCGCATCTGGTCTTTGTGATCCCACATCCCCTTACGAAGTGAGCAAAATAATGTGTACCTCCATGGGAAGGAGGGACGGGGAGAAGACGCGAAGGGGAAAAAAACAAAAGTTCGAGAAACTGGGAATTGCAACCTTTATCGGGGGAACAAAATCTACACCGTGAAGATGGCTATTTCCTTTCCGTTTCTAAGGCTCAGTCAGAACTAACGGCTTTGGAGAAAGCCCCAGTGGCCAGTTATATTTTTGACTGCAGGTTAGCTTTTTTTTTTTTTTTTTAAATTCCTAGTTGACTTTTGAATGTGTAAGGAAATCAAGGAACAGTTGTCTCCCCCGACCCCCACCGCACCCCACCCCCATCATCATGGCCCAGTGTAGCTTCACATACTGAGACTGCGCGAGCATAGGCTTCCCATATTCTCCGTCAAAAACTCCCCGCGCTGCGTGTTTACCTCCACCACGTTTCAGAGTAAGGTGAAACATATGGGGAATTCGCAGGAGATCCAGTGCATCAGCCAGGCATCAGTCTGTAGTGATTTGTGGCCATGTACATATAAAGAGACCATAGTCGTCTGCTAACTGCATACATATGGCATTCGGGAACGTAAACTCCCAGCCTTTGCCTTCAACACCACATGCTATCCAGGGAGGTAAAAATTGTGGTTCACAACATGTGGGTTGTGACCCTGAGTTGTCTGCCAACGTCTGGCAGGTGGGCTAGAGATGAATTGTGTGCCTACTGCAATTTCCTCTCTTTGGGGCTCCCTTGGGTGTGTGCGTGCCCACATTCTCTAGGCCATGACCTATACCTGGCATGGAGCTCCAGCAATAGGGACGATGACCCAGAGCCACATACATATTCCTCTTGTCATCTAGTGGGCACATTCTTCCATCTGTCTTTGCTTTAAATATATTAGATACATGTTTCTATATTGCATGGACCTAGGCAACTTCTGTAATCGCTCTCAACCATGTGTGCGTCTTACAGCCCCGATGGGGAAACCTGACCATTTGTGAATATGTACGTCCAGCCAGAGCGATGGACTCTGACTAGAATCGGGGAAATTATTTAGGACTAGAACACTTGTTCTGATTCAAGCTGACAGAAGGGGGCGGGAGATGTCGTCGTAAAAACCTACTTGAATAGCTTTTTTACTTGTTATTTTGCACTCTCATCCAAGGGAAATCCCCAGAACCTTTCTAATAAATTAATTACATTGTCCATTCTATAAATCCAAACATCTGCAGTAACTTCATTTTATTAACTTCTAGATGGTTCATGCTCTGGTTCTGAACGACCTTGAAACGGGGGCCTTTCTGCAAATGGTCAGGTTTTCCTATACGCCAGGACACAGAGTCAATGGTTTTAAAATATAAATATGATATGTTGATTCTGCCGGACTCAAATATTTTAACTACACTTTGCCAACAAAAACCCCTGGTTTGTTTATGTTTTTTTTGGGTATGTGATGGTGTAGAACTTCACTTTTCTTCAGCCTTGTGGTTCTCTAATAATCTGGCAAAGTGGTCCATACCTATTTGCATCACCTTACTGGTGTTCTAATATCAAATCAGCCATAAAAATACTTAATGACAACTCAGCCATTCGGTTGAAGGTCTAATGGAGAACTAAAAGCCTATACTTATGCGTGCTTACACATCTCTAAGGAAAAGCCTGAGCAGAATGAACTGCCGATGCCTGGTACCATGAAGCAGCCACATTTCCATAACGCTCTGTCACAAAAATAGTGTCTTCTGTACGCTTCCATGCACAGCTATCAGCGAGACCTTGGAGCATTCCAGAACGGTCTAGGTACCGAATTGGGCTCAAACACCTGAGCTCAGGCTGGAGACTTGATCTCTTAATATTGCTTCCCCCACCCCTCCTGGGACCACTGCCCCAATGAAGTCTTGCACATGTCTCCCAACTAATATTCAGGGACTGTGTGTTATGAAATAGACCTTTTCTCCCAAAAGGAAATAGTTACAGAAAGGCCCTCCATCCATGGTGAAAATAACCTGGTCCATTTTCTCTTTTTGGAGTTCAAATCTGGACCCTCTTTGTTTGAAACCCCATTTTCATTGCCCTTTGCAAAATTAAAAGGCTCAATGAAGTTGTCTAAATCTCCACCTCCTGTAACACGAAGAAATGCTAGAAGCTTTGAAACGACACTTTCCTTCAATTGCACATTCTCTGTTAACTTTGCTTAAGTACTGGAGAACTGTTTTTGTTTTTTGGTCACAGGACCTAAGAACAAATGAAATTTGGAACGGTTTTCACATAATGTCCCCATAACCAGAGGAGATTCTAAACCATGTTTTCCAGGGATCCAACCTCAGGGCTCAAAGTCAAAGCCCTTGGGTTCCCTTTTCTCCTTTGGGACATACAGGCTTTTCTGTCGCTCTTACTCTCTGGTACAAAGACCGTCTCTGATGGGAGAGTCGCAGATCTGCCAGCTACTGTTATGGTAAACACACTTGACTTCCATCTACACCAAAAGCAGGCAAGTTGAAGATAGTTCATGAATCCCCATGTAAGGGAGTAGGCACCCAAAACTTAAAAACAAAAAAAAAAAGGCTGGAGAATGAGAGGTGATGCTAACTCCGTAGAAGGGCATAGACTAGAACATGGGCATTTTCTGTGACGATTTTCTCTGCTCTCTATGACCCCAAAAGGGAAGGAGAGGAACGCCCCTATTCTCCCTGACCCAGATAGAGGTTGAGACCTAGAAGAAAAAGATTGTGATGACCCCCATTGTGGGTACAATCCAGTCTGGCACCCAGGCCCCAGTCTGGCGTGGCCCCCCACTCCATGTATAGCTGGGAACCTGTGGAAGAGAAGGGCCCGCAGGCAAAGGAGAGAGATGGTGATGCTGAGGAGTTTGGTCTAGATAAGGGCATCTGAACAGCCATAAATGGAAAATAAAGCATTGTGGTGGTTGCAGCGTGTGAAGTCCCAAAGGCCAGCAACCAGGGCCAGTCACCCCTGGGAACATGGACTCGTGTGGAGTTACAGAAGCAGATGCTTGCTTTGGGTCAAAGAAAGGGATTTAGGGAAGCTGCAGAACCTGGGGCAGGAGATGGGGTTTAGCCACACTGTTAACACTCTATGGCTCTCCTGTAACCCCCAATGTGCTAATCTTCAGGAAAATACAGGCTATCCAAGTTCCACTTCCATGTGTTTCTTGTTAAACACCGCTCATCACATTCCTATGGTCAAGACAGAGCCTGTTAACTTGCAGGAAGCAGTGTAGTACAGAGACTAAAAATTGCGACCCCAAAGTCTGAGCCACAGTTCAAATACAAATTCTACCACGGAATCGTGACCTTGATTCTTAGTGCTTTAGCCTCGTGGTGCCTTGATTTTTCTTATCTGCGTAATGAAAGCAAAAGACTTTTTATTTTAGAGAGCATGTGCACGAGCTGGGAAGGGGCAGAGGAAGAGGGAGAATCCCAAGAGGACTCTGAGCGGAGTGTGGAGCCCAACATGAGGCTCGATCCCAGGACCCTGAGATCATGACCTGAGCTGAAATCAGGAGTCAGATGCTTAACCGACCGAGCCACCCAGGTGCCCCAGTTAAAGCATAATATTAATATCACCTTAGACTTCAAGGAAGTAGTGATTCAGCTAATAAGCCTGAGAAACCATGACAGGACCTCATCCACGCTAGGCCCTCAGTGAACGGTCTTGTTTAAATTGGAGACTCTTCGAGTGCCTCAATTTCACTCACATGGTAGAAAATGTTCCAGACAATGAGCAAGGGCCAGATCAGACAATAACACGGCTCTGTTCATGACTTCATCAGCCTCTCCTGGTAGCAGTCCAGCCTTGGGTTCATTCTCATAGGCTATTTTTTTTTTTTTTTTTTTTTTACTATTTTTGCATCAAAGTGTCTAAACTTAGACTTCGTGATTTTTTTTTATATTTTTCTCCCCTCCCAAAAGCGCGGACTAGGATCTAGAGATCGTTGTATCCACCTTGTCCAACCCCAAATCAACATCTTAGACACTCAAAGAATGTTGAATGATCCCTAGTTACCTTTAGTTCATCTGTGTACTTTCTAGATGTCCTCAGGAGAACACAACACATCAGAGGGGAAACAGGGTGAGTGTTAAATATCTTAGCACCAGCAGTGGTTTCTTTAAAAAAAAAAAAAAAAAAACAAAACCCACATGCTTCCCTGTGCTAATCATTTCTCCAAAGAGAAATAAAGAGCACTTGGAACCCCTGGTGCTTTAGCCTCAAGTTGTTTTCTCACTTGAAACAGGAAAACCTGGTGTCCTGGTCGGCAAGACGGAAACCTAACCTCCATCTGAAATTCTCAAGTGGATACGTTGATACCATTCAGTAGAGGGTCAAGAGGAAGAACTCACTGGAAATTAATGTCTGCATTATACATAAATAGCTGTTGGATTTCCAAACGTCTTTTTGCCAGTGTTGGCTTAAAAGGGAAAAGACTCCTGCACGTAAGCACTCCATTGTATTGGCAAGAGGCTGTGAATCCAACATTTTCAAAGATCAGTTTTCCTCTGCTTGATTCTGTCCAAGAGCTGTCCACTTCTCTTGTCCATACTCACCGTCGTATTTGAGACCGACTGAGCAGGTTGGATCTAAACCAATCGAGCCCGAGCTCTAGGACCAGCAAAATGCTGAATTCACAATCCTGTACTCAGAAACCCCTGAATAATTGAACTAAAAAAGACGCCAGCATCCTGAATAATTGAAAAGGCTTCTGCACCAAATCTGTCTTCTCTGGCCCTGAAAAGCAGAAGTGTTTTCACCTGTGGTGGGTGGAACTCTTTGCAGAGTGGACCGCAGAGGGAAGCTTGTCGGGGCACTGGTACCAGACTGTAGGGCGATTATGCGATGTGGAAAGTATGTGTCCGTGATGTCTTAATTATGGCTCCCTACTTGTTGGGTCCTGCAGGTAATCAGGGATGGTTACAGGTAAACGTGACCCAGATCCACGAGGGCTGGAGGAGGTGGGGATGAACACAGTGAGCCGGGAGAAGGGAGGTGTGTCGCACGCTGTCAGACCAAACTAAGGACTGTGTTTCATCAATGTGAGACCCAAAGGAGCCGTCCAGTCTGGGGGCTCAGGACAGGACGGGGAACTCCCTTCAGGCTACTCCTTTGGCTGACTCTCTGCTTTTGTGTCAGAGAACATGTCAAAGTATTCCATTCATTTTTAAAAGATTTTTCTCTTGTGTTCTCTCTCACGAGTAAATAAGAAGACATGAGCAGAAGGGGGAGCAGACACAAGGGGAAGCAGGCTCCCCACTGAGCAGGGAGCCCAACATGGGGCTCGATCCCAGGACCCTGGGATCACAACCTGAGCTGAAGACCAACACCTAACCATCTGTGCCACCCAGGCGCCCCTCTGTTCATTCTTTCATGCTTCACCAAGCATCTACCATTCATGCTTTATTGAGCATAAGGTCTAATCTTAAATACCTTCTGTAATGGCCGCCATTTGATGAGCACCTTCTAGGCACAGGCACTATGCTAAGTTAAAGTAGGTTGTAGAATTCACTGTTAAAAAAAAAGAAACTGAGGCTCAAACGGTTAAGTACTACTAGCCAGTGGGTGGCAGGGCTGGTATTGGGACCTAAGTCTTTCCAAAACCAGAGTCTACCTTTTCTGCATCACAGTATGCAGACCATTGGTTTGCAATGGGGAAGAGAATGAAGTTGGAGAGGGACTGTTTTGGAAGGTGTTCACACCAACTAGAGGAGGCTAGGCAAGCACCGAGAACACTGTTCTACCATGTATTGGAAATAAGAGCACTTACCTGGCACTAGAAAGGAGTTGGGTTTTTAATAATTCTTGTTAAGACTTGATCTCAGCAGTCTTCATAGGAATGATTCAGCTCTGTTCTGATGAATGATTGAGCTGCCTTGGGGGGCAGGGTCTCTCTTGTCCTCTAGACAAAGGGCCCAGTTCCCATGGTGTAGAGTAATTCTCCGTTGCAGCCCTACATTTGGATAGTTCTGGAAGGCCTTATTCCTGGGTTAATTCATCACAGTGCTCCAGAAAACTGGGATGGAGGTGACCTCCCTGCTCTGTAAATTCAGGAGTCCTCTCAACTTCCCAGAAGATCCCAGGGGACCCCAACTGGAAACAGGGGTGTGGGTGGTCCAGCTGAGGCTGACAGAAAGGAGAAGCCTGGGTTCTAATTCTACCTATTCAGATCTCAACTACATGTATGGGAGGCTTAACACCAGCCAAGGAGAGAGATGCTTTCACATGTTATTTCATATCACCCCTATACCCCTCCAGGAGGCAGGTATATTTGTCACCTGTTTATGAATGGGGCGGGGTGGGGGGAATGGCCTCCAAGAGATGAATGGCCGCTTATAGTCAAGCACCCTTGACACAGTAAAACCGAAAGTTTGACCCTCACATCCAGCAGTTTTTTCACTTCCTAGAAGGAGAAACCCCTGAAGCCATCTGCACCAACATTTACATTTCTCTTAGATGGGGACTTTAAGCTGCTCCTTCTAGCCCCCACCCCTTACCCCGCCAGATGAAGTCAGAGGTGAGCCAGATAAAAGAGGTCATGTTCTGTGAGCACAATGGGCCATGGAAATCACAAATGTGAAATTTGAGAATAAAGAAATCTATAAAGTTCAGGAAACCAGCACACCCCTAACAGGGGTACAGTTGAAGTTCTGGTCAGTCCCTTCTCTGACTTTTTCTGGCCCAGAGAGGGCTCTTGCTTGCATGCCTTTTGGATGCCCAAGGGTGCCTATCTGAGTTCTGTGTACATCCCTACCCAAATTACCACCAGGAAAGAGTCCACCTGGTCCAGGAAGTGAGCTGAGCCTAGGGTTGCCAGAAAAACCTACAGAATTCCCATTTAAATTTGAATTTCAGATCATTTTTTAGCTTTAAATATGTTCTAAATATTTCATTGCACACATTTATACTAACAAATTACTGCTTATCTGAAATTCAAATTTAACTGGGCATCCTGTGTTTTTACTTGATAAATCTGGCAATCCCTGCTGGAGCCCTGTGGTCTGGGAGTTCCAAAAGCCTGGGTGTCCAGAGTAGAGTCCAAAATAGAATGGGGCCAGGTAAGGGGAAGGTGGGCCCTGGGTAGGCAGAGCCTCCTGGCCCCTCTAGACTCCTAGCTCCTGGGGAGAACTTAATCCCTGTGACTATAACTCAGGGCTGTAGGCTTCTTACCTCTACAGCTCTGGGCCTGAACCAGGGACATCTCCTGCTGAGGCTTGGATGGGGACACAGGACAGTAACTGAGCTTGAACTTCGGAACAAAGAGACTTGGGCTCCATCCTGGGTCTTGGGCAGTCTCTTAAACTCTGAGCCCCAGTAATCTGAACTGTGTGTAAAATGAAGCCTTGCTTGGATTAATATTTGTAAGAAACCTAGCCCCGTGCTCCATATACAGTAGGTCTTTCACTCTCACCTGGAAAGAGTGATCTAGGAAAATGCTTTTAGTTCTCTGCCTTCTTGTTTCTTGTCATTGAGTTGATTTGCCTCAGCTGAACTGGAGAAAAAGGGGTTTCTATTGCCTATTCCTGGGATGGGAAAGTGGCGCTCTGTTCTGTAGTAGCTTCCGGTGAAGCTTAGGGAGAGAAACTAGGGCTGAGGACTTGAACTCTTCCCTGAAATCCATATCCCTTTTTCTCCCTCTTCCCTTCTCTCCCTCACTGCTGTTCAGACCCATTCCTGGGGCCTCCTGGGAAGGTGAAGGCCCCATCCTCCCTGAGAAATCCGGGAAGGAGAGGGAGAAGAGCAACCACCTTCCCTGGCCTGAGGTGCTATTTGCTTAATTCGTGTCTTTGCTCTGTCTTGGAAGAAGTCTGCCTTGGATGAGAATTTAATCCCTGTGACTGTAACTCAGGGCTGCACACAAAGGGGGCCCAACAAGCTCACCCCGAGGCAAAGTGCTGAGTGTGGGAGGAGAGATGTAAATGAACTTGGAACTTCATGAAAGCTAAGAACCCTCTGGTGTTGTTTCACTGCCAACCACCACTCCGGGTATCTTTCTGCTCGAAAGTCAAGAGAAGTGGAAGAGTGGAGGCAGGTCGAGGGTCAACTGGCTCAGAGCCTAACTAAGCCACTTCCTCTTTTAATTCAGGTGATGTAATGGAAATAGAAATATCTTGAACTCTAAGACATTCAGGTCCATTTCTTTCACAGATTATAGCAGGGTTTAAAATGACTAGGGACTAAAACATCCGTGAGTTCTCTTCTAACCTAGGCCCGCCTCTGCCCTGAAAGCCCACTACATTGGTGGCCCTTCTGTCATAGCCATGTAAGTCAGAGCATAGACTTATGAGTCTTACTTTCTCTAAGAATGGATCTTTCTCTTCCCTCCTCCTCCTCTTCCCTTTGGATCCAGCATCCTCCCAGTAAGGGACATGCACCTTTAAGTTACAATAAGAAAGAAATACAAAAAAAATATAGAGATTCCCTAAGCCAAGAAAAAACATGTCTCCAGACTTCAACACTACCTTTCGAGACCTGCAAACATTTGTTCACCTGGTGGTAACATTGGGGTTTTCCTTCACCTATTCATGTTAGAATCTAAGACCCGACCTTTAGAGGAATACACAACTTTTCCAATGAGTTCTGAAATCCTCAAATAATTAGGCATCCACTACATGTAGTAAAATAAATACTATACAAATTACCAGGTGAATTTAGCAAATGTTCATTGAGAGTCCACTAGGGAAGTGGTTAGCATAATGATTAAGAGCAGGGACTCCAAACTCCCCTGTGGCTTCATCTGGACTCCACCTACTAATTGTGTGACCTTGATTGCTTTAATCCCTTGGAGCCTAGCTCCACCGTAACATGAACTATGAGAGTACTACTTCATTGCGTTGTTGTAAGGATTAATTGAAATAATGGCAAGAATCTGTAGTGCCTGGCACTAAGTAATTGTTCAATAAATTGGTCAGGGCCTACAAGGATGATCACATGGTCTCTGTCCTCAAAGTCTGTCTCTCTACTTACTACCTTGAGTAATAATAAAAGCTAGAAACTGCCATGTATCTTGTGAGTAGGGTACCCCACCATGTTCAGGGGGCATATTAGTCAGGGTTCTCTGAACAAACAGCACCAACAGGAGATATACAGAGATATAGAAGAGATGATGGACTGGTTCATGTCAAATAATCAGGGGAACTGAGAAGACCTACCATTTGCCGTCTGTAAGCTGGAGGGCCAGGAAAGCCAGTGGTTCAGTTCTAGCCCCAGCCTGAAGGCCTGAGAAGCCAGAGAACTGATGATCTAAGTCCTAGGGCCAAAGAGCCCAGGGGATCCAATGGTATAAGATCCAGTCTAAGTACAAAAATGAACCGTGGTCACTGATGTCCAAAGGCAAGAGAGGATGGATGACCCAGCTCAAGTAGGCACCAATTCCTCCTCCTGCCTTCTCTTGAGATGCATTGGAGGATCCACACTGGTGAGGAGAATCTTTACTCAGCCTACCAGTGAAACTCTAAGAACACCTGCCCAGACATTTTTACCAGCTCTCTGGGCATCCCTTCATCCAGAAGCTGACACATAAAATTAACTGTGACATGGGACTATGAGCCACTAAACCCAGGATAAAGATGGGTGGAGGGAAGCTGGAGGAGAATGTGGCAATCCAACCAAGCCTTGAACGTTCATTGGCCTGGACTGTGTGCCAGAAGGAACAAGGGTAGCAGAGGCAAGACATAGTGCTAGGACTTCTAAAAACAGGGTCCTTACGTTATTGCTGTCCTTTCTCTTTCCACCAATACCGGATCCCCTCCAAACTGAATCTAGTTGCAACTACTCTAGTTGCTACTCTTCATTCTCCTATAAAGTCCAAAGTCTAAGGACTTACCAGCCGCCTTCACCAAACATCGCTTCCGCCCAGAGCACCCTATCCCCATCCCCCATTCTACAGACTGAAGCACCCCACCCCAGAAGGTTCCCGCTATCAGACCAGCTTCAGGAGATTCGCCATTCTTTGTCCTTCCTCTCCACAACCTGCAACATGGACTTGGCTCAAAGGCTTTTTTGCCTCACTTTTCCTGTCCATAAAATGGAAGCATGTGCTCTCTCCACTTGATTAAAAGACTCCTAAGCTACAAAGGCCCTTGAAGTCTCCAGAAATAAGGCTGAAGAAACACTACTTACAAATAAGCAGCGGGGGCACCTGGGTGGCTCAGTTAAGCATTAGACTCTTGATTTCAGCTCAGATCATGATCTGAGACATTGAGCCCAACCACACTGGGGTGGGCTCCACACTGGGCATGGAACCTCTTGGGATTCTCTCTCCCTCTCCACCCCCGTTCATGCACGTGACGTGCACATGTGTTTGCTCTCTCTCCCTTTCTCTCTCTCCACAAAAGTAAATAAAATAGGCAGTGAAAGAGGAAGGATTATCTGACTCAAGACTTTGCTGGGTTAGCAGGTTGCTTTGATCATGTCTAAGGTTGAATGTTATCGATCAGCTGGAAGCAAGGAAATCCAGAGCTCGGACTCCAGCAAGGGAAAGCTGCTGTATATGTTCAGAATTATTCTCCAAGTCAACTGCAGCGGGTCCAGCGGGAGGAGCCAGCTGTCCTGGAATAGGGCTTCTATCTCTGCTGCTGTGCAGGGAGGGGAAGAGCTAATTCAGGCATGGGGGTGGGTATGTGGGGGGGGGGTTCTTCCTCTTCTCCCCTGACCTGACTTGGGGATGCAACACCTGACAAGGGGCAGAATCCCCTCCTAAAGGGTTGTGGTGAAAACCTCCTGATGCTAATTAAAGACAGTGGAAGTGGAAGTGAACATTGCTCAGTGGATGGCTTTGTCATTTGCAGAAACCTTACTTGGTCTCTGCCTTCATGGAGTTAGTCCTTCACTGTTGATCTACTGTCAACTAAGCAGCATATGCAAACCACATCTCTAACTCCAACCTGTTCCTCCAGCCTTGGAAAGATGGGAGGGCGGGGCTTAGAACAAATCAATGAACCAATGGCAGAATGTAAAGTTTCCTTTCCCGTGCTTAAGGTGCCAAGACCTTTCTTCAATAACACAGCGGTGTTTTAGTTCTCAGCTGGTGGAATTTCAAATTAGCAGCAGCTTTCATGGTTTTTTACAGACCTCCTTGGTTAGATGAAGAGACTCAGTGCCCACCCCTATATTGTTTTCACTTATTTCTAAGGTTGCACTCACATTCTTTGTCTTTGCATAGGTTTTAAAACTATAAATTAGCACCTTCATTCCATCATGGCTGACATCTGCATTTCAAGTGAGAAAGCATTAAAAACCCCCTTTTCATGAAACCGTCATAATCAAAAAAGTACACAAGCAGAATGTTGATCTCCTGGTTTCCTTTTTTGTGATTCTATTTATGAAATACTTGAAACCATGAGGTACTACTTAATTTTTACAGCATACTAAATAGTATATGGTACTGTTTGGATACATACATAACAAGTAGTAAAAATATTTAAACATAGGGTGCCTGGGTGGCTCAGTCGGTTAAGTATTGGCCTTCAGCTCCAGTCATGATCCTGGGGTCCTAGGATCGAGCCCCACATCAGGCTCCCGCTTGGTGGGGAGTCTGCTTCTCCCTCCTCCTCTGCCCCACCCCCTGCTCTTCTTACATGCGCATGCTCGCTTGCTCTCTCTCTCTCTCTCTCTCTCTCTCAAAATCTTTAAAATATTTAAACATACTTGAATCATAAACATCTCTTTTGGTAAGTAAGGAGACCTGGGACCTAGGATAATTTTACTAGCCAACTTGTAAATCTGCTTACGTGCGCGCACACACACACACACGTATATCTACATGTGCACACCCATCCTTTTGATTTTGTTCTCAGTACGATCAAGGAATTCTGGAATTTTCTTAGTAGCCTAGAGAAAGTCTTAGGAAACTTAGTTTATCCTTTAAAGAAAAGGAAGGCAGAGGAGATGAGTTTGTTGGTGGGGGTAATTAATGACCTCAGATTTGGAGGGTTCTAAATGCTTTCCACTAACTCCACTCATGGCCTCATTTGGAGGCTCAGACTTGGCTTGAAGCCAGTGTGGCAATCCAGCTTCACGAAGTGTCCCCTTTTGGAGATTATTTCTTAAGTTTCTTTAGGTTTTTTATTGGTGGACAGAAGGAGACAGGAACAGGGAAGGAGGAGGACAAGGCTGGGATTTCTGAATTCAAGAAGGATGTCCTGCTGCCTCACAGCCCAGGAAAGTATGCTTGCATCAGCCCTGTGGCCCATGAGGGAGGGTTAAGCTAATTCAGGGAGTCTGGACAGCTCTGAACGGATTCCTTTGAGAGGCTTCAAGCCTCCAAGGAACACCCCTGACTCTGGCAGGCCGGTCAAAGTAGTTTCAAAGAACAATGAACTCCAGGGCAAAAGGAAAAAAATCATCGGGTTAAAACATGTACCTTTGAACAGCCATGGGCCAGACTCCAAAATGAATCTTTATGAGCTTCCAAGGAGACAATGAAGGGAAGTGGGAACAAGTGAAAAGTCAGATGAGGATTTCAGCTTTGGAAACTGCAGGAAGGTGGGAGCGGTGTCCATAAAGGGAGCCCTTAAGCCAGCAGGGAAGGATAAAGAAGGCCAGATGGCCCTCACCCCCTCGCTGGCCAGAGGACCCGCCCAGCCCTACACACTGCCCTCCTGAGAAATGCAGGTGGGTAGTCCTCAGGTCCTGCCAGCTTGACACCCTGCCTTCAGTGGCGACTCAGGGAAGGGACCCCAGTGCTGAACATCCTTGAAACTCTGCTTGGGTTCCCAGTGAAAAATTGTTCTGCCTTCAAAGCCGAATGAAGTTTGGTCAAGGCATGGGCTTTCTCCTTAGGTTCAAAAGTTAAATTAATATCCCCACCATCTTGTGCATTTGTATTTTCCTTTTGTAAGTGGAATCGAGAAATGGAGGCATTTTATAAAAACAGAAGGTATTACAGAAAAACCATATCATTTCTTTAGAGGAGCAAGTGTCTACTTTTTTAAAAAGTGCTATTTACTCAAGTCCATCAAACCTAGCACAGGTTTATCTCTGAAATACAAAACATATCCTCTATTTTTGATAGGGTATCATCCTGGTTATTTACGCTCATTCCATTTTAGAACAGGTACAGTGTTAATGGTCGCATGGCAAATATCTGAAATTATGTCCATCCATGTTGGAGGAAGTTAACACCCAGCAACAGAGGTTAGAGGGAAATCCCATCCTCGGCCACTTATTCTGATAGAGATTTTAATTTTGGCAGAATATCTGAATTCTATATGAACTGCAATCTTGTATCGGGCCCTAGGAACACAACAATGGATGGAGAAGGATCTCCTGGTCCGTGGTCACTGCCCCCAAGGAGCCCCTACCTAAGGAAGGCAGGCGGAGAGGGACAAGGAGAAAGGCAAGAGGCTCGGCGTTGTTATCGAGCTGTTACCAGTTGTGTGGAGTACACCTAAGATGCAATGATTTCTGGAGGGCTATAAGTGTTTCCAGGAAAACTACACCTAGATGATACCGTAAAACAAAAGGGAAGCCCAGAGACCATAACAAAGGCTAAGAGGACTGGAAGTGTGAGCTTCTCTGGGATCAGGCAGGAGCCCAGTGTGGCCGGTGGATGGAAAGCGGCTGGGAACGTGGGTCTAGAGCTCCAGAGGAGTTTGTCAGAGGCTTGGCTGCTTGGCTGTGTCAAGCAAGGTGGCCTCTCAGGATAGAGGGAGGGGAGAACTCAATGGAGAAAAGAACAGCCCAGTCCACCTGGGTTGTGCTGGAAGAGGAAAGATCAAGATATTGCAGTAAAGTGCACTTGCACTATGGCAGTGCTAGGATGAACAAAAACAGGAAGAGATGAAGTCCAATTAGATTTGGAGAGGAGGCGGACGTGAGCTTGAGGGCCAAGTTCCTGACCGGGTGCTTGGCTAGAATAGGAAACAAGAGTTCACCTCTATGGTGCGCTATTCCATGCCAGATCCACACTCCCCATTCTAACTTCATTCTCACTCCAGCCCTCCAAGGTAGGCACTACTGCTCTACCCACTTTACAGATGAGGCAAAGGAGGCAGAGAGCGCCTTGGTAAATATCCTGAGCTCCCAGATGAGCACACCAGGATGCCAGAATTCAAACCAAGCTTGGAGTGAGTGGCAAGGGAGACCAGACATCCTACCCTCAAAGGAGGAGATGGGATATCTAAGGGAAAGAAGTTTCGATCACGTGTATATGTAATTTTGAGACCACAGGCTACCAACACAGAGATGGCCACTTAAGAGTTGGGGGAAAATAGGGTTGGCATGTGCAGATTTGTTCCTTCAACAAATATTTCTTCAGCACTTACTGTGGTTGTACCTGTCCCATGTCAGAGGCAGAGTTCGACATCACCAAAATATTGACTGAACACCCACAAAGCAAAGTGCACGTGGTGTCAGATTTTAGTAAAGCAAATAATTTTCATCACACAGCTGAACACATGCCCTTTAAAATAATCTGGAGATAGCTCCTTCCATAAAGCAAATGATTTACCCCGTAAGTACCTGTTTTTGCAATTTTGGAATTACTCATACCGGCTCTCCTGAAAGCCAAACACCCTATAAATGTATATAAATTCAGTCAGGAAGAAAGAGTTCATTTTTAACCTTATGAATGATTCAGCACATGTGTTGGGCTCAGGAAATAATAAAATAAATAGATCTCAGTCGGTCCTGTTGAATTTAACAGGAAGGGCACTGTAATGAAGGGTTACCCCTAAGTGAACAGAAGGCAGATGCCCTTCAGGAAGAGAGGGAAGAAACTCAATCCTGAAGTTCAAGGACACTGGCAGGGTGGGAACAGGGCCCACTTTCTGGCCTGTCCTGGCCCCTTAGCTTTGGTTGTATCATCTGCACAACCGGGCCTGTCGGCCACAGACACCCCTCAGATATCCTGGCCCAGCAGGAGAGCCGGTGAGGGTTCCCAGCATTCCCACCCGGCCCTTCTAGACCTGCCACCCCCTCCCCACACCGACACCAATACAGCCTCTGAGTGAAATCTGCTCCAGCTCAGCCTTGAAAGGGGGAGTGGAGGGGGGAACAGCACTGGGATCCCTGTTCCCAGAGAACACGGTTTTCTGGTACCATTTTTCTGCACCAAATGACCGTGATACAGAGTGCTACATAATTACACAATGATAGGCCTTTTGCAGGAAAACACCTGAGACCATTTATATCTTGAACTTAAATGACCTCTTCTGCCAAGGACTTCAACTGGACTTCGATAGACTTTCAGCTCTCATCCTATTAAGTCTCGAGAGATGTCTATACTGAAAATATTTTTCAGTCGTGGCCTGAAAATCAAGGCCTTTGCATGAATCCGCACTCTAGCTGAGAGCCATTACTGACCGATTCACCCACTGGAGAATCAACACATGGTTTGCTTTTAGAGCAAATCCATGGCGGTATCCTTCTCACGTTGGCCTGGCAGACCTTTATCAGGATCTCTAAGATCCTCTAGGTGGTCTGGCCTCTCCCACCTCACTCCTTACTTCAACTGTGTTCCAGTTAGGGGCCTTTCAAGTGATTGTCGCAAAAACCAAGAGGCCACCTAATGGATGGGTTAGAGCATGGGCTTGAGGCCAACCTACCTTCCTGTGCAAACTTGCCAATCTCTGTGAGGCTTAGCTTTCCAATCTATAAAATGGAAATGAGCGTGCCTCCCAATATACCCACGAGAACTGCGTTCTTACAGAGTGTTTGGATATTGTAAGTGCATGGCAAACACTCACCAGACACCGCTTGATCAGCTCGACATGCACAAGAAGCAAAGGACACCAGAAAATCTGGACTCTAGACCCAGGCCTCACCCCCACTAGGTGTGTGTTCTTGAGCAACTCCACCGCTCGGAGCCCCCCGTTTCTGATTCTTGAGCTACTTCTGAGGGGATGGCTCTGGCTGGGACCAGACGTGATGCCGCAGACCGCTGTGGGGGTTTCCACGGGGTCATAGTTTGGATCTTCCAGGTTAAGACTTGCTGTCTTGCCTCAGGGCCCTAATAAGTATTGAAGAAAGATCCTAGAAAGGAATGCGCATTTCTCTGGCTCTGCCTCACAGAGCTTCCCTTCTTACCAGGAACAAATCAACTGCCCAACCGCAATCCTAGGTTCAACTATTTCTGGCATTTATTTTTCAGAGACCTCTACATGGCAGAGCTCCTGAAGAGCCTTTGTAAGCAATAAGAGATGTTCTAAATGGTCATTTCCTCTGGAGATCTACCCAAGGTTCTTCCTGCTCCTCATCTCTCTTCTCCCCCATAGAAGCTGCTAGATGTATAGCCACGGTCTGCCCAGGTGAGGGAGCATAGTGGAGCAGAGGCTCGGATCCCACAGTCCTGTGCTCAAGGTGAAGACAACAGTGTTGTGGCCCCCCAAGACAACCTTCCTGCCTAGGAGCCCTACAAGCTGTGTGACCTTGGGCAAGTAATTAGCTTCTCTGAGCCTCCACTTTCTCAGGGGATAAATACTTAAATAATAAAGGATCTACCTAACCTGGTTGCCTCATAGATCAAATGAAACAGTGCATGTCAACACTTAGGGTAGTGCCAGCCCAAAGTGCATGCCCAATAAACATTAGCTAGGATTAGATTTATCACCATTCGGCCATTTTATGTCTGGGAACTATGGACTCGTTACCTTAATTCCCTAAGTCTCCATTCCTCAACTGTAATCTGGGGACAATAAATACCTTCTATGTTTATCATAAAGATGAAAAGAGATGATTGGTCCATCTGAAGTCTCTTCACTACTAGTAGATATTTTCTCCATGCTTACTATGATCCTATTAGCATGGTAATGAAACCTAATGGGACGTGGGGAAGAGTTAATTACAGTACCTGAGCAGATTCCCAACACTGACCTCTTGGAATCAGGAAATCGACTGTACACAGATCTAGGCTGATCAACATAGATTCCTGCACCCTTCCCCCAACTCAGCTCTACATTTAAATTAAAAAAATGTATTACAGAATTTTCTTAGTAACTCAAAACCCAGAAAAGTTAAATCTACAAGTGGTCTTGGGTGGAGGCCCATTTCCAAAGTTTGCTAAATGATATACACACTTGAAGGGTTCCAAGTCCAATCAATACAAGAGAACAGCAATAGTAATTCTTGTTAGGGTTATCCCAACCCTCCTGTGCACAACATATTACTTAATTCTCAGAGCATCACTATCCTGTGGTTAGAGAAAGGATTGCTAATCCCATTTTGCAGGAGAGAAAACTGGGAACTCGAGAAATCAATCCTGCCTCTACTGGTTAGGGAGCGGTGGTATTAAAAGACGGGTAGCCCAGGGCACCTGGGTGGCTCTGTCAGTTGAGCCTCTGACTCTTGGTTTGGGTTTAAGTCATGATCTCAGGGTCGTGACAGTGAGATTGAGCTAGAGCGCCTCACTTGGCGGGGATCTGCTTGAGATTCTCTCTCCCTTCCTGTCCTTCCTCCCTTGCTCCTCCCCTACTTTCTCTCTTTCTAAGTCAATAAATGAATAAAATATTTTTAAACACAGGTAGCCTGGCCCACTGCTCTGTAAGCCATCTGCTCAAATGTGCAGTGGTTGACGTTTGGACCACGGGTGACGAGCCCCCACCTGGTACCCACAGCAGACCCCACGGATCCATAGCAGTTCTTTTTTAATGAGCCCCAGAATCTTTTCAACACAGCCCTTTGGGACACATGACCACTTGATCAAATCTGTCAGGTGGGGAGAAACCTCTCCATCACTCAGGCATGGAACCTTAACGAACACTCCAGTCCCCCAAGCAGGGACCCATGGGATCGTAGAAATAGCGTATACGTGCACATCTCATGGGAGTGCACTGACCACATAAGCCTAGGTCTTAGGTGAAGGAGAAGCCAAGTCCTCTTCAATGAATGTCTCCCTATGGTGAAGTGCTAGTTCCACACTGCCCCTTCTTCATATTTTAAAAAACCTTTTATCTGGGCATACGTGTGAAATCTCCCAATTCTCTGCCGGCCCAAATAAAATGTACATATGGGTCACGCCCAGCTCAGAGGCCCTCCGTTTGCAACCTCTGCCATGAATCAAGTCTTGTGATCCTTGCCTTTGTCTAAATTCTGAGCATCCGTTTAAGCTTCGTGCCCTGATTCCTGGAAGCACAGCTCTCACCTCGATTAATGAGATCACTAAGATGTATCTGGAAAAGCTGCTCAAAATATGCAAGGCGCCAGCTGGCTCCAGCGGTTGCCTCCTCCAGACAGAGGGGTCAAGGTGAGTTTCTATCAGGTTAGCCCACGCGGAGGGAAAAATAGTGGAAAAGACAAGACCCCTCTTTAACACAGCGAGGAAAGCAGGAGAGAGGGGCACAGCCAACCTCTGGGAAAATCTTGAAGGTTACATTTTGTCTGAGAATTTCCCCTCCACTTTCTTCTCTCCCTAAACCTCTGATACTCTTCAGTATTTCCTCCCAACAAGGTTTCCTGGATTTCCCCCACCCTCATCCCTTCTTCAGCATCCCTTCTAGAAGGACATGAGTCCAGTAAATCCTGTTGTGTGTTTCCTCCCTCCCTCTCCAATCTGTTCCAGCAAGTGTAATAGGTTAATGTAAACAACGAGGAGAAATTGATCAAAAGGTTAGCTGAAGCTTTCTCCAATAGAAAGCTATTACGATTTCTATTCATTAAACACCTCCACATTTGCCAACTCGATGGTCATTAACAATCAGCATTTGTATAATAGGGGAGTTATAGTTTTCACAAAGATAATATTAAGGAAATAAAAATATGTTTATAAAAAATTAAAAATTAAAAGATAATATTAAGGAAAAGTATCAAGAATTAATGTAACATTGTTATAGTCTTACAATGATGACAACTGAAAGTTTTATCAGATAAGATACCTTGGGCCACAGCAACTTTTTTTTTTTTAAGAGGTTGGGGAGGGACAGAGAAAGAATCTTAAGCTGGGCATGGAGCCCAATGTGGGGCTTGATCCTACAACCCTGAGATGGTGATCTAAGCCAAAATCAAGAGTTGGATGCTTAACTAACTGAGCCGCCCCAGGCACCCCTAGGGCTATAGAAATTTTTAAAACCTCAGACTGACAAGCAAAAAAATAAACAAATGTATCTTTTAAAATGTCTAGCGGTGGGATGGCTGCAGAGATGGTTCCAGCACAATGATTCTCAAAGTGTTCTTGCTGGCTTCCCTCTGCCCCCCACAATATATCAGTTGTGCCAGAAGGCAGCTTTCCACATAGACTCAAGATGCTGCTGAGGTCCCAGACATCCCAGCCAGGTACCCCAGTGCCCACAGGTAGAGTGGTGTTCTGTCTCCTGGGAGTAAGGACATGTTTTCCAGAAGTCTCTGGGTTCACAGACCAGGACTTCGATCACTGCCCATTCTTAGAGCAATCATTGGCAAAGAGAAGGACATTGCCATGATTAGCTTAGGCAAATTATCTGGGATGGAACAGATCTGGGGAAGCCAGCCACAAGGACTACAAGACACCATGTTCACATTGTAAATAAAAGTAGACTGCAAAGGGGGTGCCTGGGTGGCCCAGCCTTGCCTTTGGCTCAGGTCATGGTCCCAGGGTCCTGGAATTGAGTCCCGCATTGGGCTCCTCGCTCAGTGGGGAGCCTGTTTCTCCCTCTCCCCCACTCTCCCCTCCCCGACTCGTGTGTGCTCAGTCTCTCTCTCGCTCGCTTGTTCACTCTCTCAAATCTTTAAAAAAAAGACTGCTATGAACAAGATCATTTTGAAAGTCCTTTTGAAGAGCTCAAAGTCTACAAGTCAGACAACATTCAGTCAAAAGAGTGAGTCTGGAAAGGCACATGGGTTGTAATTCTAATGTTACTTAATATTTATGTAGTAACTAACAGTTTGCACTTTTCTTACCAGTTTCTCCCCTGGGTGTCCTACCTCTAGGGACAGCACTGCAAGCATTATTCCATCTCCCAGAGAAGAAAGCGCTTGATCATTTTGTCTGTTAAATGACCAGGAAGGGATCAAGGGGGAGCATGCCAGGCTTTTTCTGCTAGTTCACACATCCTTTGAATACACCATATCCCTCTCTCCAGAAAAATGTCCAACAGGGGCAGAGCGCCCAGATTCTTTCCCCCAAGTACACACATCTATAATCTCATTTCCTTCTCAGAACAACACTGAGACCTCCACCAAGGGTGAAATTACTTTTTAAAAAAATTTTTTAACAGATAAAGGATATTGAGGACCAAACAGACTGATAGAAAAAACAAAAAAACAAAACTCAGGTTTGTACGAGTTGAACCAATTTTCACTTGTTTCGTTTTTTACTACCAAATGGTAGTAGTTTTTTTCCCCTTCTTCGATATCCCTAGCTGTCTCTCAGTACCGCAAGGATGTCTCCCAAATACGAGCCCTCATTCCAACTGTTGACACCCCATAGCCCCTTCTGGCTCCACGTTCCATCGTCCTTCTGTTGCACCTGACGTAGCAACCTGTGTGGCCTCACGAGCTCCTGACCACTTTCCCTTCATGGCTGCCTTAAGGCTCTCTGACCTTCCATGGGATCATTAGCTAATCCTACCCACAAATTGTCTGAGGAAAGACTCCAGCCTCGTGGCCTTCCAAGGAAGAACAGCAACATTCTAGAGACCAGGCACCCACTTAGGTAGTCTATCCCCAGGCAGTCATCCCTCCAGGGAGGATGTTAGGGCAAGATGGAGGGAAGTCTTGGCCCTTGGAGTTGAGGTGGGAGCCACCACTCCTGTCATGATCCTAGAGGCCGAAAAAGGGAACAGTGTGAGATACCCAGAAAGAGCCCAAAAAGGGAACAGTGTGAGATACCCAGAAAGAGCCCTGACCTGAGTGACAGTAGGCATGCCTACTCTATGATCCGAGGACCTAAGTTCCCATTTGCAAAAATAGATTAGCTGCAGCTCAGTCCTCTTGGAATTCACTTGTGAGTGAGATTGAAGTCAAACAGATGTTTGGTTCTTTGATTTCATTGTGGCCTCTGAGTGGATGCCTTTTAATTTGGCATTACTCTAGCAATGGCTGCTTACACTGTCTCCCTTCTGAGTGTAACAGGAAGACAAGAGCCAAAAGATGAGATCCCACTGCTACTTATCCAAGTCTAAGGTTCTGGGATGGGGTTCTTTACCCTGGCTCTATGTCTGAATCCTCTGGAGAGACGCTGGCTCTCTGACAGTCTGGACTCCATTCCAAACCAATTAAGAGGTGGGGGTCCAGGCATCTGCCCTCTTCATAGCTCCTTGGGTGATTGTCTGAGTAGCCAGGGTTGAGAACCACTGCACTGGGGCAATCCAAAAGCCGAGAGATGAATTGAAGTCTATTTCTCCAATTGTGCAACCACACCTGAGGGATGGAGTGACAATGGCCCATTCACAAGGGGTCAGAACAGTGCTCGCTTCAGCAGCACATATACTAAAATTGGAACGACACAAGGGGTCAGAACATCCTTGGTCCCCCTTCCCGGCAAGTGGGTGCGTGCAGGCAATGTGAGGTCATGACCCATTCTGGCCACTGCAATTACTTCTCAGAACTACTGGAGCTTTCCTGTCAAAGGCTATAAAATGTGACTTGGGCTTGAAGAAGGGAGGCCATTGAGGGAGCATCGTGTGGGAGAGAGGGAATACGAGGTTGGAAGAGCTAAATGCAAAAAAAAAAAACAAAGAATGAGAGAGAGAGACAAAGGCAGGCAGCGGGTGGGACGCAGAGAAGCAGCAGCAGAAAATAAAATCGCTGATAGGGGCTTTCAAAATTCAGACCTGCTTTCAAACCATATGGCGGAGACATAAGCTTGCCTGTAATTACCACGACATTCTCCACTGCAGAATGACTTTCATTAAAACCCATGGATTGAGGCACTTGGAATTTGTGAATAATTTTGCTTTGAGCTCTGGCTCTATTATGCTTCTGTTTGGAGTTGATATTTTTTAAGGAGAGAGATTCCCCTTGTTCATCAAGCACCTATTTTGGAAATAATGCCATCAAGACCCATGTAATGAGTATTAGTTTGACACCCGTTGTGTGCCAGGCTCGGTCCTAAGAGCTGGGGGTGGGAGGAGATAGAGGGCTGACCCTCCTCCCTTGGCCGATCATCTGTTTGACAAATACATTCCTGTCAGCGCATCAGGCCCCCTGTGAGCTGCGAAGGAGATGGGATATCCCTAGAAGACGATACAGACATTGACTTATGGGGTCACACGGGCATAACCCTCTCAGACCTCCATTAGTCTGCTTCAGGGGATGAGTGGAGGAGAATGGCAAACGCATTCCTCCTCGACTCCAGGAGCCCCTGGGCTAAGTCGATAGTGACCTCCAGCCAGCAAGCCGTGAAACCGGCAGAAATGGCAACCTTTGGTCTCATGATGCAGTGAGGTTCTAAGCAGGCTTTGGGGGTGGGGGAGGGTGCTATTACTGTCTCTCTAGAATGTGACCAAAAGGACATCCAAGTTCAGAGATTAGCACATCTAATTATCTCTATGCTATTTCTCAGCCATTCGTCACTTAGCCCAGAGATGACCAAGAGTTTCATTTTTTTTAATTAATTTTTTATTTTTTATAAACATATATTTTTTATCCCCAAGGGTACAGGTCTGTGAATCACCAGGTTTACACACTTCACAGCACTCACCAAAGCACATTTCATTTTTCACGTTCTCTCATCCGTTGGCAATCAATGCCGGGGTGCTGCTGCTCAGGTTTCTGGGCTCTGGGAGGCGAGACGTCTGGTGACTGATTATTAATGTCTGCTATGGGTGGGGCATGAAAGAGCGTTTCTGCCCTTCGCTTAGTGCAGGCTCTGCTCTTGTTATCTATTGACATCCAACAAACCACTGCCAACAACAGTCCTTAACCAGAGACTTCAAACGGTAGTTCTTTATCTTTCTTTTCAGTCTGCCATCTGGGAGAGCTTGGGGGAGACCATTCACATCTGACCCACACAGCCTTAGTGGGCCAGCTCCTCTGAAGCTGGAGGATTCGCTTCTGGGATGGCTCGGTCGCATGGCTGGCTAGGTGGTCCTGCCTCTCGGCGAGAGCTTAGCCGGGGCTATCTGCCAGGAGCCTCCGTTCCCCTCCATGTGAGCCTCTTTAAGGGGCAACTTGGATTTCCTTACAGCATAGTAACTGGTTCCCGAGAGACAATGGCAAGTACAAGGGTCTTAAGACCTGGTCCTTGAAACTGATCCAAGGTCACTGTTGACATCTTCCATTAATCTGCCACACTGTTCTTGTATTTCGGAAAGCAGGCTGAGCCCAAACCTCAGTTGTCTAACCTTATGATGAAAGAGTGAGGGGAAGATCAAGACAATGGGCTTGAGGGGGGAAATGATTTGAATGTGAGACTTACTCCTGTACTCGACTCTGCTGTGCTACATCCTACGGCTAAGGATCGGCTCTGTGTTCCATTCTCAAAAACTTCAAAGGCTACACAGTGAATGTCGAGAGTCCTGCCAAGACTTTGCCATCATTCCAGGAAAGGGGTGTCTTCTCCTGCACTTCATAACTTTTTCTTGCTCTCCCTTACCCACTGAACCCTACACTTTCCCTAGCGTGTCTTCCGCCCAGCCCCTACCTTTTTGACTTCTCTGCTCACCCAAGGCTTCTCTTCCCTTTTCCTGCCCTTACAGGCTCTGCTATCAGGCATTATAAACTCTGTGGTCTGGCAGATCCAACTTCCAGTCATTTGTGTTTGCAGGTGAAAGACTAGGCTCTGATTTTCTAGAGCTGTGCAATCAGTGAGGGTTTTCCGATGACCGTGTTGATGATTCCTCTACCTTCTCCAGATAGTAAAGGCAACCTTTGGAGTCAGTGAATTCCAAACAGGCTTGTGGCTCTTTATTTTTATGTGTTCCTGTCGTGCCCATTGAGCATGGAATGGACCCCAAGGGAAGGAAGAAAAGAAACTGAGAAGAAAAAAACAAAACCCTAAGACACATGTGCGCGCGCGCGCACACACACACACACACACACACACACACACTTCTCTAAGGTGCATAAGTGTGTATACAGCAGTACTGTTCTCTTCACATAATAAAAAGACTCTTCTTTGCCTTTGATTACCAAAAAGCTTAATCATTCAGATTACCAGAAGATTCGGCACATTCGGCTAGTGTAAATTAGAGGCTCCATCAACCTGGTTTTAAAATTGGTTATGGGTTTTCTGAAGCCTATATTTTCAGCTTCTACCCAATACCCAGAAATCCTCCCAAGGCTCCAAGTTTATCATGTACATGACCAGACAGGTTTTATCCTCACTGCAATTAATAATATAGTATGGCTAAATATTTTTGAAAGCTTAAAGATTTATAAACAGACAAAAATAGAAGCAAATACTGGCCTAACTTTGAGAAATGTTAAGGTCCTGAGATTAAAACCTACCTCATTATAGAAGTTAGCCAAGCTGAAGAGTCTTGCATACTTCTGGAGCTGGCTTCCTCTACACCAGTGGTCCAAAGCCTTCTAATCCTGCCGATGCATTCAGACAGAACACATAAAAAAGCACTGCTGTTAGAACAAAGTTCCTCCTCAAACGCGCAGTGTGAACTTGGCCTCTGGGAGATGGCATGTATGGAAATATGGAAAGAGAGCCAAATTTAAAACCAACTGAATGGAGTTTGAATCCCCACTCTGCTACTCACTGGCTCCTTTAACCTGACTGGTTCACTTAACATCTTCTACTTTTTCTCATCTGTAAAATGAGGGCCAAAGTCTGCAATTCATCAGTTTCTCATGATTGAGTAAAATAAAATATAAAAACAACCTGGCACAAAGCAAACCCTTAATGATGGTGGGGGTCCCCTGGGCCTCTTTCCCTAAAAGGAGTGGACCCATTGGATCTCGATCACCACAGAGAAACAGTGTTTCTGGTTATGACCCTGGCATAGGCCCTCAGGTCACAGTCTGGTTATGAGTAATTGAGAAGGAGGCCATCCAGAAAGATCTTCAAAAACTAACTTGAATAAGGCCACGGTTTCTGTGCCTTAAAACTCTTTTGCATTATAATTTCCCTCTCTCCAATTCCCTTTTCTACTACATGGATGCACATGCGCGCGCACACACACACACACACACACTCAGAATGGTAGGCATAATCATGGTCCCCCAAAGTTGTCCATGTTCTCTTAATCCCAAGAACATATGGATATGTTACCTTATATAGCAAAGAGGACTTTGCAGAGGTAATTAAGACCATGAGATGGGCAGTTACCCTAGATCATCTGGGTGGTCCCAACATAATCACAAGTGCCCTAGAAGGTGCAAGAGGAGTCCGAGTCAGTGGGACATGTGACCATAGAAGAATGGTCAGAAAGATGAAAGGTCCCCCTTCCTCCCTCTTCAAAAATGGAAGCCTCTAAGAACTAGGAAAGGTAAGAACGGATTTTTCTCCTAGAACCTCTAGAAAGAAACAGCTCTACTGACTGCTTTATTTTATCTTCTTTTATTTTTAAAAGATTTTATTCATTTGAGAGAGAGAGAGAGCACAAACAGGAGAAGTGACAGAGGGAGAGGGAAAAGCAGACTCTTTGCTGAGCAGGGAGCCCAATGCAGGTCTTGATCCTAGGACCCTGGGATTATGACCTGAGCCACAGGCAGAGGCTTAACCATCTGAGCCACCCAGGCACTCAGACCCCTTGATTTTTTTTAGCCCAGCGTGGCCCCATTTTAGATTCTGGATCTCCAGAACTGTAAAATTTAAGTCAGTGAATTTGTGGTATTTTTTGTTACAGCAGCAATAGAAAATGAATACATAGGAAGATGAAAATATCCTCAAACAAAAAATTTTTTTCAATAAAACTTTGCCTTTAATACACCCACAATGCCCCCTCCCCTAAGGTGAGGGTTAAGTGGCTATTGGAGAAAACCCTTGGATGCTCCCCAGCAGATCAGTGAATCCTATACCTACTGTTTGGGAAGTCATCAGAAGCAGTACCTAGAGATTCATCGTCTCAAGTAATTGTAAAATCCTAGAGCCCTATTCAAAAGAAAGCTGTCTCACTGAGAGAACTAGAGGGGAAACTGATAAATTTTTAAGGTTGGGGGTTAGGGGGGACATCTATTACACTAGAAATCTTTGGCTTCTGGATAGCTAAATATAATTAGATATCAATTCTCAATTTCCTTTTTTAGAAACATAGAAGACACAGGTCAGGATTAAAATACTGTCATAATTTAATTTTCTTTTTGATATAAAGTTTACTGTTTTCTATTGGTATAGTAAAGCCTGGCCATTCTGGAAAATGCAGAAAACACCAAATCATTTAATCACCCCATAAATGAAAGACAGCATAAGAAAAGCACAAATAACACTGGAGTACCATTATTCTCTGACCAAGCTTGCTTCCAGCTTCCTCAGAATATTCCTTACAGGGAACTAAAACTGACAGTCCCAGAGAAGGGTTCCAATGGGGTCAGACACACATAGTTGAATATGGGTTTTGGCTTTTCCTACCTGTGCAACTCCGTTCTTTCCAGCAGGCTCTGTTTCCTTATCTGTGAATAAAGCCTCTTTGGCTTTTTGTGAGGGTCAGAGATAAATTATGTAAAGCATTTAGCACATAAAGGACAGTGGCTATTGTTGGATCAAAGTAGTTTTTCAGGAATTTGTCAACTGGGATCTTTCAGGATTCTTGATCGCTTTGCCTGTCATGGGTCTTGAGCAGGGAGTCTTTCTTCCTCTTCCTCTCCCCCTGGCTTGTGCTCTCTCTCGTGCACGCTCTCAAATCTTTATTAAAAAAATAATAATTAAAAATTAATAAATCCACCACGTGGATGTTTCACTCTAGTTCCCCTTAACAGACTCCCTCTGCTGGAATGTTCTCCCCCATCCTCTTCCCAATGCCTACCCTCATCACTCCCTCCTTGGTGTCCACATTAGAGTTTGTACATTTCTCTACAGCCATGTGTCTCAACCCAACAATTGGTTTTAATTTTTTTCTGATATTGAGAACAGAAACTATAACCCTTTTATCCTAGTGCCTGGCAGAGCAGCCCATAGTAGACTTCAGTAAACGTTCACTGAGTGACTAAGTAAGAGTTGAGTAAATGAGTGGATAAACAGAAGGAGTAGTTAGTGGACCGCTTCTAGTCAGTGGGAATCTGTGCGTCTGGTAACACTGGATCCGTTCCATAACCCAAGACCCTACCCATTCTCCAGCTCATGAGGATTTCTAAAACTCACGTGTATTTTCCCTTCCTTTACTGCTGATTCATTGTGAGGTTAACCTGTGGGAGGGCCTACTAGCCAATGAGATTAAGACCTGGGTAGGGGAACTGAGGGGAAGGATTCTTCATAGTTGAGGTCACATGCTTTCTAGCGAGAAACTAGAACACTTTCGACATTGTAGAGACCTCCTTCATGATGCGCTCCATGAGCACGGCAGCCCTTGAATCACCATGCCCTACATTTCTTTATGAATGAATGATGCCCTCTGGAGAATGCAATGTCCAACCCTAGTTTTGCCCTATAATGTGTGTCCCCTTATGAAGACTTTAGCAATGTTCCTTGGTGCCACTAGGGCAAAGCCAACCCTGAACACTTCCATTGTTGTAGGGAGTAAACCTTCTCTTCTCCCCTTATGTCCTCCTGGATGTGCTCTTTGTACACTCCTGTACAATGAAGGCTCTGAGTGAATGTCAAATCTGACTGAGATACAGATCTCCTCCTCTCTTGCCCTGGGCTCTTGTCTCCTCCTTGCTCTGTACTTCTGGGCTGGTTAGGGTCTGGAATGACTAATTTTTGACAAGAGAGATCCAGATACCACTTCCTGCTGCCAATCTTCTATCATGGTCAGCCCCGAGGCCCCCATCTCTAGCAACACAAGGCAAACTTCCAGGGCTCCATAAATAATGAAAGAGAACCACTGGAGTTGAACTCTGCTCTGATAGAAGCTGAGCAACTGAATGGGACAAGTCCCATAAACCACCCGGCCACAGCTTCCATACCTGTAAAATGAGGATAATGAGATCTTTTTTTTTTTTTTAAAGATTTTATTTATTTATTCGACAGAGAGAGATCACAAGTAGGCAGAGAGGCAGGCAGAGAGAGAGAGAGAGGAGGAAGCAGGCTCCCTGCTGAGCAGAGAGCCCGATGCGGGACTCCATCCCAGGACCCTGAGATCATGACCTGAGCCAAAGGCAGCGGCTTAACCCACTGAGCCACCCAGGCGCCCAAGGATAATGAGATCTACTTCACAGGGTCACTGAGAGAATTAAATGTGTTCCTCCTTATTGAAAGGGCTTTGAACAAAGCCTAAGCCCTGGATAATCAAGAATTGTCAGCTATTATTTCTCAGATAATTCAGTCCGCTCTTCTACAGTGGGCAAGACCAGCAAAACAATAGGTCAGGGCAGTTGACGCTGGCTCATCTACTATAGTGGAAATGTATCCTGGCTCAAAGATTTTCCTGAAGATACCAATTGAAGAGTTTCTATCTTCAATCTCTCCTTTGTGGAATGGTGTAGTGAACAAATGTGAGCGAAAGTATGAGACACAACGGAGCTCAAACCCTGTATCCATCACTGACTAGCTTACAACTGTGGAAACTTGGGGGAGAGGCAAGCTCCATTTTGCATTCCTTCTCTGGGAGATGGAAGCCATCAATAACTATTTCAGAGGTTCCTTGTAAAGATTAAATGAGATGATGGGGAAGATCATTTACCTGTGACAAAATGGAAGTGCTTGGTATTTGTTCTTCCCATCCCAGTCTTCATTTCATAGAAGACTGAGGCTTAGAGAGGTTAGCAAGTCCCCCAATCTCTATAAACTCACTCCTGTACAGTAGAGGTTGGGATCAATGGCTTCCCAGGGCTTGTCAGTTCTAAAATATGTAAAAGTATAAAATTATATATGTAAAATATTAAATCAAGATGACCTATGGAATCACCATTGTTACAAGTATCTTCTTGATGGGAATGTGCAAGTTTTTTGCCACTACAGCAGTGAACAGGGAGGTCTAGGACTCAGCCCATATCCCTACCCTTGGGTCCACCAATATAGGGCTCTTATCCCCTAAGGGTTACTTCCAGGCCATCCAGAGAAGCGACAGCCTGCAAACGTCCTGGGGCATGTCCCTGCTCTTGTAGCAGACTCCAACAGGAGATCCACATAAATGGCTGTGTCACTGTGGCCTTCCTCCATCATGGAGGGATTAGAGTAGGAAGGTCTGATACGGCTTCTGGCAGTGGGTTGAAGAGACACTGCCATCCATGTGTGGATTCTGGACAAGGGCAGGGAACAAGTTGTCCTGGATTATTGCCAAATATAAAAGAAAGCTGAAGAAAAGTCACCCAGCCCCTGCCCTCAGATAACTCCTTTTTCGGTTCCACAGAGGTCCAGGTTATCTGGTTTTGTACATCTGAGAAGCACCTAACTCACGTTTCTTTCCAGGACCATTCAGGAGACACATGCCATTATAAACCATGGAGCCCAAAACTTTCCGAATTATCAGAGCTACATTTCACAACATACACATACACACACACACATGTGTGTGTGTATAAATATATACATACATATATAGGTATGTATATATACATATATGCATATATGTATATATGTATATATATGTGTGTGTGTATATATATTTTTTAAGATTTTATTTATTTGAGAGAGACTGTGCATGAGCAGTGGGGAGAGGGAGAAGACTCCCCACTGAGCAGGGAGCCCAATGCAGGGCTCAGTCCTAGAACCCCAATATCATGACCTGAGCTGAAGGCAGACGCTTAACAGACTGAGCCACCCAGACACCCTACAACCTCTATCCTGATCACCAAGAGACTCACCAAGTTCAGTAGGTCCTACTCAAGCAAGTTTGACAATCTTTGCATCCTTAAAAATTCATGGTTTGCTTTATCATAGCCAAGACTCTGAATGGTTCTGAATTAAAGCTAGTTTGATTGGGCTTAATGGACAGATGAAAAATTAACTTAAAAGAGTCCCTTTAAAAATTTTTTTGTGGAGATACAAATGTTCTTCAAACCCAGTTTGGAAAATACAACCTATAGTATTTTAAAATGGAAATGAATGAAATGGCCTCTTTAACCATAAAGATATTTTCAAGACATTGCAATTCTAGTTTCACCAGCCTACACCCCCTCCCCCTCCTCAACATGAGCTCGCCCACGCACACACACACCCATTTCAATTGGTCTCATGTTAAGTTTGGAATAACAAGATGGCGGCTGCTTGTCCATATCCTGTAGGGAATGCCCCCTCAAGGTCCATGTGGCCAGAGTGGTGAGTTCTCTTAGCCCACTGCACAGGGCAGCCCCCTTCCAGGCCTCCACCATCCTACAGTTGTACATTTCCTGGCGTTTGTTGGTGGAGGTGGAAAAATCATTCTGTCAAATAAAGGGGGCCCGTCCTTTGAAGGGCCCTAGGGTAGGCAGTCAGGGGAGACTCTGAGGTGAGTTAGAGGCCCCACCTTCCCAGAGACTCCCATAACAAGCTTTCAATGCACATTCCCAGAGCCCAGAATAGTGTGTGCTTCGTGGTAGGTGATGGGTGAATGAATGTCCGGCAATGTGCCCAGTGCAATTCAATATTCCACTGATGGGAGAATCTTTGCTTCTCCATGAGCTCCTCGAGGGGAAACAGGATTTCTTTTAATTTTGTATGCCTAATATCTGTAATGGGCCTGGTTCATAGACTTAACAAATGAGTGTGTGGTAGAGTGAATGAAATCAGTGAATGAACTTGAGTTTCTTCTTGGACCTCCCTTCTGGGTGCCAAGAAATGGGAATAGAGCACTCAACCCTCTCCCAATTACTCAAAGCTCCCTACCCCACAGAGTGGGCCTGGTCCCTCACGCCTGTTCTTCCCCCAGGCCATTTCCACCACCTTCCCTTCAGCTAAGTTCTCTACTCTTCTGCTCCTCTGCCAGACAGAGGAAATGGGTAGTCCCTGGTCTGAGGTGCAAGCCAACCACTTTAGCCTCATTTGCTTGAGAAGATGAACACTGATGTGGGAAGCAGGGCTTGGGGATTGGCTCCCTCTCACACTCAGGTGAGCCTGTAAACAGCACACACACAGGCCACACCTGGAAACTGAAGGAGTGGGGAGAGGTGAGAGTGAGACAGCCCCAAAGACGACTTCCTATCCCAACTCTGCAGGATCTACACTCTTGTGTAAAGGCTTCTGGCATTCTTCCAGGGCCTATTGAAGATACTTAAGACCTTCTCTCACCTGCCCCTTCAGTACTGGAAATAGGTGCTGTGTAGGGAGAGGAAGAGAAAAGAGGTCGCTCTGAGGGGAGTGCCATTCTGGGACATCATCTCCAACAATTAGCTGGCAAGAGTGGGGCTCACTATGGACCCTTTTCAGTTAGGTATTTTGCTGTTTTTGAGGTACAATTTTGCAGCTAAGGAATTAAAATCTGCTGCTTTGACAATTTGCAAGTGACCCCAGTGGGCTAGGAGGGAAGAAGAGCCCTTTACTTTGCCTGAGACGTGAATTTCAGTGTTGCGCCAATCCTGGCTGATGTGGAGGAAGGAGTCTTAACCAGGGAGCAGTCTAGACCACACCTAAAATCTCAACACTTCTGTAGCTCTCCCTTAATATAAGTAGATAGGACCCTTTTAGCCACCCTAGAGGGCAAATGTATTATCCTGGTTGTACTGTTAAGGAAATGAGCTACCTCCGTGATTTGGAAAATTGGGGATAGAAATGTCTCCCAAATATTCCCACTGTACCTTGGTCCTGGATCCAACCCCAGTACCCCATTCCTCAGCTCATCTCTCCCCTCTGACTCCTAACACTCTCAAACTTCCTTCTCTTTGTTCTCAGCCCTTAAAAGTTTCAAAGGGAGGTAGGGGTCAGTTAGAAGGGGACAGGAAGAGAGTGGGATTCTGGGCACCTCTCTTCAGCCCCAGCAGCTCTGCTGCTGCTTTCTGTGTATTCCTAATCCCAGCTGCCCTTTAGCGTCCATACAAGGGCAGCCCCAACCTCCGTTCTACAGTCAGAAGAAGGAAATACAAGCTCCCCTCAAGATTTCCTCAACTATTTCAAAGCCTACCTTTGTCTAGTCACTTTGATCTCATTTTTTGATTTTACTGAATTTGTCAACCTCGGCCATCGAGCCTTTATTTTGTTGTTTTTTCATCATCCTCTTGGTATTGACCCAAAATAAGAATGCAGCCCCTTTCCTCTTGGTATCCTTTCCATTTCTCACCCATAAAGGGAGAGTTCTGGATTATATTTTTACTGGAGAGTTGGGGATCCTAATAAGTTTCCACATAGTACTACACAGCCTATAATTCAAGAGTATTAGTCATGACTATTTATAATAAGCCGCCAGCCTTCCTATCCTCCTCCCTCCCTCTCCAATCCCTTAAATTGCTACCCATCTTCCCACCATTGACTCAAGTTTACTTCTACAAATCCTTGAATTGTGTCTTGGTTGCCTTCAAGAGACTTATCCAGGAGGTATTCCACTAAAGTTCTTTACCTAAGGAACTCTGGTATCTGCTGGAAGGGTAATGATCCTTTATCATTACCCTTCCAGTCCTTCTCAGTCCAATTACATACCTGCTCACTCATTCATTCATTCATTCATTCACTCATCCATTTAACAAATATTCATTGAGTGCCTACTAGGTGACAGATCCTTAAGATGCAGGAGTAAACAGCAGGACAAAAGTCCCAGTTCTCATGGAGATGACATTCTACTGGAACTCTGCATCAACTGCCTTTAGAAAATAAAAAGGTGTCAACACCATGAAAGCTGGAGAGCTGAGGTCTTAGAATATTTTTAAACGTTGAGTTGTCCATCATGGGTTGTTACTTCTGCTGCTTATCCTTCTTAAATGAAATAGGGGATAGAGGGGGAACTTGGTTCCATTCTTTGAAATCCATTTTCTTTTTTCACTCTCCTCCTTTTTGAAAAGACCATTTCTTCCTCCGTTCCTCTGAGTGGTTACCAGCCTAACCCTCGTCGCCCGCCTAACCCTCCCTGAACTGCATAAAGCAGCACAAGCCTTTCACGTGGTCCACTCTTGCCTTGAAGGTTGTTATTCCCAAGAGCTTCTTCCCAAAGTACTTTTGTCCACCCGTTCACCTCCCCACTCTCCCTCTTCTCCCACCTAAAGTAATTTTCCTGCCCTATTTTGAAGGTGCTACCTGTGCTGGGTGGATGTGCTGCTTTGTAGGTCATTAAACTGTCCCCTACATAATTTATAGATCCCTCCAGTGATGCATGTCTGTCTGTAGATGTCACCAACAGATGTCTGGGGAGTTAACATCCTACCCAGAATATGAGCTCCTGCAGTTTCAACAGTTAAACTGTGTGTCTTTATTCTTCCCCCTCCTGGGCTAGTGGGTTTCACCAGATACATGCTGCTGTTTCTTTTATGGGATTTCCTTTTTTATTTCTCCTGCTCCTACCCAACAGATCATCTTTGAAGAATAGCTTTACAACTGACTGGAATTATCGGCACACAGAAGGCCTCTCTCTTTGTGCTATGAGGTGCAACAGAAGAAATGCATTCAATGTATTTCTACAAGGGCTTGTATTCCCAAAGCATCTTAGGAAAGCTCAAACAAGAGCCTGGGACAAATGTCAGAGCTAGAAGAAAAGCCTCAAAAGCACTAAATAATTTTATGCTATTTTATTTACTTGGATTCCATTTTAAAGATTTTCAGAGGCTTACAGAAATGCATATACTATGTAAAAATAAAAACTGATTAGAAAATTTAACTAAAAAGAGATGAAACACCCTTTTGCAAGGATAATAGAAATTTTGCCTGTTAGGAGATTTTTTGTTGTAGTTCTTGAGATTGCTTGCCAGGTAGCTCCCAGAGCTTCCTAACAGCCAAAGCAAAGAGGGAAACCTGTCAGTTTCAGACGTCTCCCATTCTGCAAGGGAGAAGGTGGAAAAGCACATTTCTTTCCTCACTATGATTTGGGGCTGCTCCTGCATTTAGTGGATGACGTCAGCAAGGCTACATATCCTGCAGCATATAGCACAGTCCTACACAGAACTGACCCAACCAAAATCCCAGCTACACACCTTGGACCAGCTTGTAGAATTCATAGTGTCCAAAAGTCACAAACAAGGTGGTAATTTGAAAGAAGCACTGATACTGAGACCAGAAAGCAATGTCCTTCTGAGAACTTCTTAAAGTGACACACATTGAGACTGTCTCACAGATCTAAGAAGGAGACTTCTGTGACTATTCTTATATCCCCCAGGGAGAATTGCTATTGAGAGTCTCATGGTTTGACCTATCCCTTCATGTGGATGAGTCAGTCTGGCTCAGACTGCCCAGTTTTCATTCTAATCCCACAGATGTGAGCTGGAGTTACCCCATAGTGTTCCAGACCCTGCCCTGATCCCTAGGGAGTTGCAAAGCTGAACAGGACCCCAGCCCTCTCTCAAGGAGCAGATCTTCTAATACGGCCACAGTCCCACCTAAAGCAAGTTGGTAAATTGATCAGATAAAACACGAAAACTGTCTGCTTTCTCTCCTCTCCGCCTATAAAGTAGTCTTGGAAATAAGCCAATAAACTGACTGGACACTTCAGAACAAAAGAAGAAAATGCATGGCAGGGGCCTTTGAGGAAGCCAAAATGAGTGACACCACCTGCTCCAGTCCAGGTCCTTGGTGGCAAGCTCTAGAAATTGACTCTGGTTCTCTTCAACACAAAAGATGTTTCGCAGAAGATTATCTAGGGCCCAGAATACACAAGAAACTGGAGGCCACCAAAAAGACCGTAGACTTGCCGTGGAGCCCCACAGTGGCACCCCGGGCCTGCTGCAGGTATTGTGCATGACGATAAAGAGCCATCAGCATTGGACCCCTCCGTCCTGAGCCACAGTTCCAGGCTGGGATCTGATTGACCAGACCTCCATCATATGCCCATCTTCTGGCTGCCAGTAGGTGGGATGAAGAGAATCGATCCTCTGGGACTTCTACAGTGGAAGACAGGGAGTGTGTCCAACCATTCCCGCACACAGTGGAGGATGTGGACAGCCAAAAAGCTGAACTTTCTTCCAAGACCTGTGCACTTACATCTCTGCTCACTCAACAGATGTGTTCTAGATGCCGTTGTGAATGCTGAGGATAGGACAGTGAGCAGACCCACATTCCTGCTCTCTTGAAACTCCTCCTCTAGTGTGTGGGTTGGGGCATAGGGGTAGACAATGAGCAAATGAGTAGATATATATGCCAGTTGTTGCGGCCTCAAGGAATATGGGTTTAACTAGGACAGGGGAAGTGAGCTGGGGAGTGCTGGGAGCTGCTATCCTATATGGAGTGGTTGTGGAGGGATCATGTGGATATCTGGGGAAGAGTATTCCCAGCCAAGGGGACAGCAAGTGTAAAATGCAAGAGAACACATTTAAAGACCAGGAAGGGGGACTGTGGCTGGTGTGGAGTGAGGAGGATTAAGTGGGAGGTGAGTCTAGAAAGGAGGTGAGGGGGCAAGACTGTGCAGGGGGGTCTAGGCCATATTAGCTCAGTGCACAGTGCAGAACTTGGTCCCAAACCCATCAGTCGCTGTTCCTGCCCCAGCCGCCATCCAGATGAAGAGGCAGCTCTCATGCAGCCATGTTTTATGGCACATAACTTTTCTCCCTTGACCCTCACCCTTGGATGGCAGGATCAAAACTGGATTCCTGACCCAAGCAACAAATCTGAAGGCTAGCCAGGGAGCTATGACCATGTAACCTGGCTTAAACGGCTGAGGATGACCAATCAGATTCCCTTTCTGGAATCGCAGCTGAGAAATACCAACAGAAAGAGGTCCTCAGCCAAGGGATTTGAAGCTAAAGGTAAGCCTACACCCCGGGTTGGATCAAGGCTTATGGCCAAGTAGTGAGAGAGCAGACATACAGAGTAAGCAAAGAGGCCACAAGTAAGGATCACAGCACTCCTGATGGCCACAGCAGATGACAGTGGCATCTACTCCTAGATATTCAAGCCTTAAAAGTGTCCACCTCTGCTCAGCAAGTCTGGACTCCATCCCACCACCGAAAAGATCACGCCTAAGATAGCACCACACATCATCTTTTTTTTTTTTTTTTAAAGATTTCATCTTTTATTTGACAGAGATCACAAGCAGGCAGGGAGGTTGGCAGAGAGAGAGAGGTGGAAGTAGGCTCCCTGCTGAGCAGAGAGCCCGACATGGGGCTTGATCCCAGGACCCTGGGATCATGACCCAAGCCGAAGGCAGAGGCTTTAACCCACTAAGCAACCCAGGTGCCCCCACACATCATCCTTCTTAAAACCCCATTTGCTTCCCAGCTCTGATTATAGATCCTCAAAAGCTTTTTCTTTTTTTTTTTTTAATTTTATTTATTTATTGACAGAGAGAAATCACAAGTAGATGGAGAGGCAGGCAGAGAGAGAGAGAGAGAGGGAAGCAGGCTCCCCGCTGAGCAGAGAGCCCAATGCGGGACTCGATCCCAGGACCCTGAGATCATGACCTGAGCTGAAGGCAGAGGCTTAACCCACTGAGCCACCCAGGCGCCCCTCAAAAGCTTTTTCTAATGCTGCTCTATCGAGACCAAGTTTATGGTCAATGTTGTTTTACTCTAAGCATATATTGAGATATGTCTATAGTGCTAGGTCTTTAAAATATGCTATATATTGTTTAATTAAAATGAAGGTACATTTACAAGACCTAATATGGATGATCTGGTAGGTCCATCAGCAACTCATTGATCCATTTCTAACCAAGATGTTTGGACAATCCTCCTGCCAGAATACTAGCTTACTTGGCTAATAAAATTAAATGACAAGGAGTCCTATATTCTTATTTTCTGGAAAGTACAATTAAGATCACATTTCAAAGGACAGAAAAATCTTTGTTCAGATTAATGAACTGGTTATTTCATCCTGCCCCCCACCATGCCCCCCTCCCCCCACACACACCCACATACACCTACAGATGCACAAAAAACAAATGTTCCTTCCAGTGGCTTGTGTGGCTGGTCCTAAGCAGGTCTCCAGACCTCAGGGACTCACCCTCGCTGACATCAGTGATGTTCATCTTCTAAGTTGGATATTTATAAAACTTGTCAGTAAAACCATCAAGGGTCAAGACTCTGGAATTCAGCTTACTAAATGGTCCCAGCCTTCAAACCTTCACATGTGTGCGCCTGCCAAACCAATAAAAGGTTCTCAGCAGCAGAGTCTGGCAGGCAAGGTGGGCCATTGCCAAGGCCAATGGCATTGTCTTAGGTTTCTCAAGAAGCAGTGTCTGAGACTGGGGTTCTTGAAAAAAGGGATTTATTGAGGGAATGCGCTTAGGAGAAAGGAAACAAGAAAAGCAGAATAGGGCAAAGATAAGCAAGAGGCTTCAGTGTGGTCCCATAATGGAGCACAAACTCCAACACAAAGTTGATACCATCTTTAGGCAAAGGGCCTCCTTGTACCCCTTGTCAGTCACCGGCCTGCGATGGAGAGTGCATAACCTCCAGACTGAAACAGAGTCCATCTCACCAAAGACAATTATCTGGAGAAGCTAGTGGCTGGGAGTTATTAGCAGGCACCAAAGTCCTGTACCACAGGATGTGTCTGCCTGGTGAAGGTCTGGGCCAGGCAACAACAGCATCTGCTACAAGCAGTGAGAGAAAATGGGTAGCAAGTTTCCAAAGCATTTTGTATCATTAAACTCAGGCATACCCAGGGAGACACTCTGGGGTACTTCAGAAGTTTCCCTGAAGATTGTTCAAGAACCATCTGTAAGCATTGTTAACAAAGAGAAGACCTTTTCGTTACTATAGTACTGAAAGTACATCAGGTCTTAGATTTAGGGTTTTTATTTTCTTTGTTTTCATTTGTAAACATTAGCCCCTATAGTGGGTTGAATGGTGTTCCTTCTAAAAGATATGTCCACATCCTAAACCACAGAACTTGTGAACATAAGCTTATTGGAGGGGAGGGAAGAAGGGGGACCTTTGCAAATATAATTAAGGATCCCAAGGTACAGTCATCATGGATTATCCAGTTGGGCCCTAAATCTGATGCCAAGTGCCCTTATAAGAGAAAGAAGAGAAGACACACCACTAAGGAGAGAGCCCTGTGAAGACAGAGACAGATGAGGGTTCTACAATCAACAGCCAAGAACTGCTTAGAGCTGGTAGAAACCAGAAGAGGTGAGGAGTGGAATCTTCTGCCCTAGAGCCTTTGGAGGGAGGGTGGCCCTACCAGCTCCTGGATTTTGGACTTCTAGGAACTGTGAGAGAATAAGCTTCCATTGTGTTAAGCCACCCAGTTTGTGGTGACTTCTTACAGGAGCCAGAGCAAACACGTGTGGTCCCCTCATCTCATCTGTCTGGTCTTGACCAAGTTACTGAACTATTCAGAGCCTCGGCTTTCTAATACATAAAAGAGGGGGAATAATCTTTTCTTATTTTGTCACGTGAATGAAGAGATGGGGGGTGGAGGAGAAGCATGTGGATAGGCAGGAACTGACACAAAACAGATGTTCAATAAGTCTTCCTTTCCTGTCTCTCTTCTAACTATATTGGCTCCTAAGCAAAACTTTTTGAAGTAGTTTCTTACTCTGCCTTTCCATTGTGGAAACCTCAATGCTATAATCACTACTCATTTCCTCTCTCCATAGGACAGTGGGGTTTTGCCTCCAAAGAATGCAATAAGGCCAAACATGAAGTCTTCAATAAAACATAACTTCGGTGAGAGACTGTCTTCAATTTCTTTTTTTTTTTTTTTAAGTAGAGTTGACAATGTTCTACTCATCTCAGGTGTATGATCTAGTGAGTCAGGTATACAACCTAGTGATTCACCAGATTTATTCCTTATATTATATTCACCACAAGGGTAGCTCCCATCTGTCCCCATACAACACCCTTACCACAGTGTCATTGCTGTGCTTTTCATCCCTATGATTTTTTTCATTCCACAACTAGAAGCCTGTATCTCCCACTCTTCTTTACCCATTTTGCTCATCCCCCATACCCTTTCTTCTGTCAATTTATAGGTCTGCTTCCGCTTGGTTTGGCTTGTTTTTTAGATTCCACATACGAGTTGAAGTTCTATGGTCCTGGTCTTTCTTACTCTGACTTCACTTAGCATGATATGCTGTAGGTCCAACCATGTTGTTGCAAATGGCATGGTTTATTTTTTTGGTTTTTTGTTTTGTTTGTTTATTTTTTTGTTTTGGGGTTGTTTTTGTTTGTTTGTTTTTGATTTTGGGGTTTTTTTGGTTTGTTTTTCATGGTTTTGTTGTTGTTGTTGTTTTAGAAAAAGAACAAATGTGTGAGCAGGGGGAGAGGCAGAGGGAGAGATGAAAGAGAATCTTAAGCAGGCTCCCCACTGAGCGTGGAGCACAACATGACCCTGAGATCAAGACCTGAGTTGAAATCAAGAACTGGACACTTAACCAACTGAACCATCCAGGCACCCCAAGATAAATCCTTTTTAAAGGACACATAATATCTCATTGTATTTCTACATACCACATCTTCCTTATCCATTTGTATATTGATGGACATTTAGGTGGTTTCCATATCTTTGCCATTGTAAATAATTCTGCAATAAACATAGGGGTGCATGTATCTTTTCAAATGAGTGTTTTCACTTTTTTTGGGTAAACACCCAGTAGTGGAAACCTAAGGAAACTATGTTTTTGTACATTTGATTAAAGTATCAAATATACTCAAATGTATGCATTAGTATATTGACTCCTTGGTATAGAGTTTGAGGAATTTTTACAGACCAAATACAACCATTTCATTAGCTTTCAGACCAAGAAACAGGATGTTACCAGCACCCCAGAAACTTCCCTCATGCCCCTTCCCAATCATTACTGCCCAAGGAAAACCAGGATGCTGACTTCTAATTACAGAAATCACTTCTGCCTGTTTCTGAACCTTATATACAGGGTGTTATACAATACCTATTCTTCTATGTGTCTCTCCTTTTGTGCCACATAATGTTGATGAGATTTATCCATACTGCCTCTAAAGGTAGATTGCTAATTATCATTGGTGTGTAGCATTCCATTTGAGGAATGTAGTTGAGTTGATGTACCCGCTGTAGTGAAGTTGGGAATTTGGGTTTTCAGTCAGGGGCTATTACAGATAGGGATGCTATCAGCATCCTTGTTTAGTCCATATGTATATTTGCGGAAAGATATAATCTGGGGGAAATTGACTTCTCTTCAGCACTAAGTCTTCCACAATATGAATATGGTACATCTCTTCATTTATTTAGGTGTTTTTTAATTTTTTTTCAGTGTTTTGTAGTTTTCTTTGTTGAAGTCTGTCCTATTTTTAAAATCTTTTCCTCAGTGTATTACATTTTTGATGCTGTCGTAAATGGTATTAGGACTGGGTGGGATTTTAAGGAGAAGGAAAATTTTAATAGTCTCAGCTTTCCTGTCTCTCTAGGTAAGGATCCTAAGATTTTTCTTTTCTAAAATTTGTGGAAGAATGGGACACCTGGGTGGCTCAGTTGGTTAAGCAGCTGCCTTCGGCTCAGGTCATGATCCCAGCATCCTGGGATCGAGTCCCACATCGGGCTCCTTGCTCCGCAGGGAGCCTGCTTCTCCCTCTGACTCTGCTGCCACTCTGTCTGCCTGTGCTCGCTCTCTCTCTCTCTGACAAATAAATAAATTAAAAATCTTAAAAAAAAAATTGTGGAAGAAGGAAAAATACTTAAATATTCCAAACTGAAAGCTGTCAAAAGGCAAAACAAATAGAGCCAGGGGCTTTAGTTAGCCAATTAGGATGTCAACGACAAATTCCAGTGTTCACTTGCAACAGTATCTAATATGCCCTAAGAACCCTTTTCCAGAAAAAGTATCCAAAAAACACAACTTGAAATTCCATAGTTTGTGTAAAAGAAGTGAACTCTTTTGATCTTTGGCCAGAGGTTAGTTCTCTCTGATTTAAAAATTTGAAAAGGGAGACGAAATCCAACATTTATATACTCTATTATGTGTCAAGTGCATTTACATAATTATCTCTTTTAATTCTCATGACAAAACCATATGCCGTTAGCATTTCCTCAATTTTACAGTTGAGGAATCTGAGACAGGGAGGGTTGAATGCCGCAAATCACACTCCATCAGTGATGGAAATGCAAATCCAGCCCTGACAGATGCCAAATTTCTTAAAAGTAACCTTAATTAGTAACTTTCCAACTATTAAAAGACATGTTCATTACTTTTCTATATTTCTCAAAATTCCTATAAATAAATGATTTTTCTAATTTTTTCCCACTTAATATCACTTCATGATTACATCCTCATGACTTTCCCTACTCCACGCCTTTCTAACATCTGCATATTAGCTCATCAGTGAATTTACCATAATTTTTGAACCCAGAACCTGTCATGTTAGGTACTTCGACTATCTTTCACAGAATAGATGATTCTGCAGTGAAACATGCATCTGTTTCATTACAACTTCGCACATACGTGTGATTACTTCTTGACCATAACTCCCTCCTTGACATAATTCTCCTGGATCAGAACCTCTTTGGGCTCTTTAATGCCCTTGGCTAAATCTCCGTACCCCACTCCATCCTCAACCCTCTCTTCCCGGCACCTCTCCCCATGCGCCCAAGACGGGTCATAGTTCCCACTCCCGGGATGGCCACCCACTGAGTATCTGGCAGTACTGGGTATTGCCACGTAGGAAAATACTCACCAATTAGATAGGCTTAAAAATCCCATTTTAATTTATATTTCTTGAAACAATACTGGTTTTGAGCATCGACTTCTCTCTCCTTTTGGACATCAGTGTTTCTCCAAGAATGCTCTCTAGGAATACCCACATTAGAATTCCAAAGTGTATCCTGAAGACAGATTGCTGAGTCCCAGCCCAGACAATTAATCGGACGCTGTGGTGGGGCCTGAGAGGGGAATCTGAGTTTGTTTGTGCTCTACTGGCAATTCACGTGCTATTAGATTTTGATAACCATCCCCCCCGCCCCGCCCATTTCACCTCTGTCCCTTCCATACTGAGTAGCAGCAAACCAATGGCCAAGGATTTGATTCCTTGATGAGTCACAATCAGCTGAGATGCTCACATGAAGCTCTTCTTCAGCCATAGAATCTCACAATGTGCTTTCAGGTTCATGGCTGTGGACAGACCTGTCAGGAGGTGATAGTTCAAATCTGGTCCTGTGAGGGAGTTTAGAACACCTTTTGGGGGCCAGAGTCAAGTCAATGAGTCAGGATTGGCATCCGGGCCCAGCAGGATGCTAACGAGATAGCCAAAGAAGGGGATTTTAAAGGCAGAAGCTAAAATTTTTTTTTGAAGTGTTCAAAACATTCTGTAGAAGCTGTGAAACCAAGGACTCCGTTATAGAATGAAGCAAAGTACCGGACTGCCCATTGCTGGTTTGCGAGGTTCGGATGGAAGTACCGCTCGATGGGCTCCTCACTCCTCCCCACCCGTCTCCCAGGTCTAAGGTCCCATGAAATAGCAACAAGAGAACTGTTTTTCCTGAGGACAGCATGTGTACATTTATAGGCATTTGGTTCCTATTTTTAATGCCTTAAAGGGAGTTTTAGGGTCATAAAAGCTATGGTGGTATTGTTTGGGAAGCAGCTTTTTTTATTAAGCCTTTGCGATGCAAACAAACAAAACTGTATTCCATTCGCCGTTTTGAAATGGTCTATAGTCCAAGGAGTACCTAAGGTTGTTGACTACCGGCCAGCGGGACCCAGACTGTACGCAAGTTAGTAGGATCAGCAGAAGACCTGCCTGTTCACGTGTGGGAAACAAACATCCGCTTCCTGGGAAGGAAGAGGAAACCATTTTATTGTTGCCGACCATCCTGTACTAAGCTCCCTTTGCCTGCAATGAGCTGTTGTGCTTTTCGTGCTCTATCTCCTATATCCGCATGACCTTGACCTCAGGTGGCTCTGGATCCGGTAGGTATAGGTCTGGTTGGCACCCCTGCCAGCCTGGCTGCAGCAAAGGCTTGTATAGAGGGAGTGCAGAGGACATGCCAGGGACAGAACTGGTGCTCCCGTTGGTGGGTGAATGAATGACCGAAGGAAGGAAGCAGGACTTGAACTCGGGTCTCGTGACACCCAAACCTCCGCTCCCATTCTATCGTGCCTCTGCTTCTAGGGCTTGGGGCCAGCAGAGCTGTCTTTCCTGTCCAGAAACTGTGTGCACGCTTGGCCTGGAATGGAAATACTGAAAGCTTTTCCTCTGCTTCCATGAGTCTAGCATTCCTGAACCCCCACAACAATTCAGAATTGAAGCACACACAAACACACAGAGGCCCCGACGCAGTGATCACAAGTCAGGGCCGGGCTGCCTGCTGCTGGAACACGATTGCCCCAGCCTCACCCGAGTCCTGCCCTCTAGGGCGGCGTGCGGTGCCCTCTTCAGCCCGCACCTGGGCTGAGCTGCTCTCATCATCCCTCCCTGCTGAAAACAAGGTGCAGAACCTGTTTGCCTCTCAGCCGTGTGTACTAAGGCCCAAATCGGTCAAACAATGTCGCAAACCTGAATTCATACTGAAGTGGACCCAATTCTCTGACAGGCGTGTTAAATGTGATTTAGGCTGCAGCGCGTTCCCCGCATACCCATCTGCTGTGTCGAGGAGCCCACAGCTGTTCTGATTTCCGACATACAGTTTCTTGTCAGTTGTTTCAAATAGGTCCCTTCTCGCATGTAATCAGGACCCTTCCTCGCCGGGCTGGCCTTGGCCAGCATCTCTAAGCGGCCCCTGAGAGCCACATGCCTCTGGCCGTGGGTCTGTAGAAGCATGTGTGAGCGCTGGCTGGTGCAAAAATGTGTGATCACAGGGAAAGCTTAGCGCGTTCATGGCTGGAATGCATCTCTTGGATCTGAAGCCACGGTGTCGCCTCCAGCTGCTCCGGTGGGCGGGTGCTGTGGGGTGAGAGGGAAGAATGGGGACAGATACATTTGGGGGCTACGGAGAGCTGCCTTTGAGATGTCCACCAGCCGCCAGGGAATGCATTCTGAAAGCTCTCGAAGACCTGCGAGCTCAGTGCTGGAGGGTTCTGGGGGGAAGGTAGAGGTAGAGATCAAGACAGGCTTTGCTGGGCAGTGGACAGAGTCCGCAGAGGCCACTGGAGAAGTGATGCCAGAGGATCAGTCTAAAAACTAGGCCAGCCAGGGGGCACCTGGGTGGCTCGGTAGTTAAAGCCTCTGCTTTCGGCTCAGGTCATGATCCCAGGGTCCTGGGATCGAGCCCCGCATTGGGCTCTCTGCTCAGCAGGAAGCCTGCTTCCTCTTCATCCTCTCTCTCTACCTGCCTCTCTGCCTACTTGTGATCTCTGTCTGTCAAATAGATAAATAAAATCTTAAAAACAAACAAACAAAAAACAAAAAACTAGGCCAGCCAGCATGGCCCCATTCGGCATTGTCATGAGAACTTTTTCTAAGAGCCTCCCCCGATGTGGCTGTGGTCCCACCCCAGAGTACATAGCCCAGCAAACATAGCAAAGGTGGGACTTTTAGCCCTACTTTCCCCTTGGCCAGGAGTCTTGTGCAGTGAGCAACGTGTGCAGCCATACACACAAGCATGGGATAGGGAAAGAGTTCAAAAGTGGCAGCCTAAGGAAGTCACTATCAGAAGCACCAGGGAGACGAGATGAGTGAAAAATGCCTGCCCTCGAGTCATTAAATAGGAACAACACCAGCAGATGAATGTGGAAAATACAGGCGAGCATAAGAGAAAAACCAGAAGAGAAATATAAAAGAATGTCTGGTAGATTCAAAGTTGAACCTTCTTTTAGCTTCTGGTAGTTTGCAGGTAATCTTTAGTGTTTTTTGACTTCAGAATGCAGTGTCCCTCTCTGCCTTGTTTGTCACATGGGACTCCACCTGGGTCCCTCTGTCTTCACAGGCCATCTTCTTATAAAGACACCAGTCATCCTGGTAGAAATCATTTCAAGAGGATGATCATTGCTTCGCAGCACCCTACAGAGTGAAGCGCTCTGCCTTGCTCCCCACAGCCGATCAGCCTGGACCAAGGGGCAGCTGCTCTACATTCTGGGAAAAACCTGGAGATCTTCCTGGTCTCTGGAACAGATTCCAACCTTCCCCTCAAAGTCCCAGTTCTGGGGGGCCTGAGAAGCCAGCACTATCTTAAGATGCTTAAGCCAGCACTATCTTAACATTGAAAACAAGTCTCTATGAACAAAAAAATCTGAGTATGGTCTCTAGAGTTCTGTCTCAAACATCAGAAATCACTTCTTGATTTTTCTTAAAAAAGCATGTATTAATTGAAAGAGAAGCTGGTCACTATACAAGACTTGCAGTTTAATTTAATAAACATCTGCTGGACAGATATTCGGTTCCAGGCCTAAAGGACGCAGGAAAAATAAGATCCTATCCCCGACACCAAGGAGTGCGTGCTGGGGACAGGAGTGCCCAGGCTACTTGGGACAGTGGCGGGTCTGGGACCAAGCCTGGGGCTTCCACACATGCGCTCACAGGGCCTTACAGGTGGCTGGCACTATCCTAGCACATCTCCCCCCGTGGCATGGGGAGCCGCAGAGCCCAGCCGGAGCAGTGGTAGGCCCAGCCTGGGCCGGCTCTGGCCTGTGACAGCTCCCAGACACAACACAGGTAGCTCCTGGGAGTTTCCTTGGGGAGGCTGAGCATCATCCGAACAACAGACAACAGATTTCCAGGGCCCTCCCAACCGAGCCTTTTTAGGTCACAGACGGTGCTGTGTTTATACTCGCAGGGACGGAACATCCTTTGCTCACAGCTCCCCCTTCTCCCTCCCTCTGGCAGATGTCTGGACTCAGAGCAGTCTGTGCAGATGTGTTGTGAATCACTGTCAGTCCAAGTACACAGCATTCCTCAACTTGAACCTCTATCTGCTTGCCCTGCAGACCTCTCCGTTCCAAGTGCCAGTGGAGGCAAAGCTCCCAAAGCAACAGCAACCCCCCAACACTTGGGAACGTTCAGCCGTGGCAGGCGAGACAGTTACAACACCAGCGGACTGACCCACCGTGCGCAGCTTGTGGTTGGGGGCAGGAGGCAGTCCTAGAGACGTGACCTCCCCACTGCCTGGGGAGTGAGCGACGGTCAGGTGCATTGTTGGGATGAGGGAAGAGGCTCCACGAGGTTCATTTGCCCAAATATTCCAGTGAGTGAGAGCATGGAGACTCAAAACCAGTTTTTCTCATGTGGGCTGTTCTGCCTCTCATCGTTAGGTTTCCAGCTCTCTGTATTGGCAGTCCTGGCAGCAGTGTGGGGACCCGATACCAGGCTAAGTGCTTTGTAGGTCTTGGGTCACGTGATCCTTCCAAAGCGCACTGAGCAAGTCATGAATGGGATTTTCATCTTAAAGAGGAAGTGAGGCAAAGAGGTTAGCGGACGCGAGAAAGTGAGCAGAGGGTGGGTGAGCTCTGCCCTCAATCCCGCGTTTCTTTTGCCCTTCTCCTGGCTGGAGGCCAGTCGGCCGTTCGGGGCAAACCCAGCCCCATAGGACTTCACCTCTTAAGACATTATGTGGCCTTGGAGTATCTGATGCATAGTCTGGAGGTTGGGATATATGTAAACTGGCCCCATAACATTGCTCCCTAAGGAAGGTAGAGAAAGAAGAGGTTGGGGCAGGGGACTCTTGAACTAAAGAAGTAAGAATGGTTGTACGGAGAAGCTTGGAAGTTTCTGAAAACCCAGAGAGTGTGCAGCAGCAGGCAGCGCAGGCCCATCAAAGGGACAAAAAAAATTAGCCCTTCCATGTGGATACCCTCTGGTCCCCAATCCCAAAGGACCTTCACAGACATGAACACATATTTTATTTGGAGCAGATTCAAAGGTTTTATGTATGAGGCAACATAACCTCTGAGAAAGTAGAAGGATGGGTTTCGGGAGCAGGTGGGGATGCACTGAGGGTGGTCCCACGAGGGGGCCAGCGGAGCCAAGGGTCTGGAATGAATCAAATGAATGCCAGAAGTAGCCACACCAGCGTCAGACATGTCCAGCCACACGCTCGGGCTTATGGGAAGAGGATTACCCTCATGAGGAGCATCCGTTATCTGGACATGTCTTTACCTCAGTCTGTCAATTCAGCCGTCACTGGCCAGGAAGGGGGGAGCTCCTGATGAACTCACTGAAATGATGATCCCTGAAGACCCAAAAGGGTCCACAGGAGAATGAAAGGCCACTCCCTCCCTACGTCTTACCTCTTGACTAGAACCAATTCAGCTGTAAGTCCCCTTCACCAAGCACCTAGATGATGCCGAATACAATTTTAAGTTTGAAGACAGGAAACGTGCTCAGGGCGGGAGTTGCTCTGGGTCCCAAGGGGCAGAGCCAGCATCCAAACCTGGACCTCTGGCTCCAAGTGCATTGCTCTTCTCACCACACTGCGCCACCTTCCAAAACAATCTGTTAACTCTGTGCCTCCACAGTAAACCTTGTGTTCAGTAACTCTGATTACTTGGCATTTAGGGAAAGCCCCGTCATCTGGACCGGCATCTGCTCTATATACTGGTCTTTATTCCTTCTCCTTTCTGAGAAAGAGGGCAGGATTCTGAACTAGAGATGGGTAACAGACAGACAGACTGACTTTTATTTTTAAAGATTTTATTTATTTACAGAGATCACAAGCAGGCAGAGAGGCAGGCAGAAAGAGAGGGGGAAGCAGGCTCCCTGGTGAGCAGAGAGCCCGATGAGGGGCTCGATCCCAGGACTCTGGGATCATGACCTGAGCCGAAGGCAGAGGGTTTAACCCACTAAGCCACCCAGGCGCCCCGACAGACTGACTTTTAAATGCAGCTTTGGAGCTTGGCTCTTCCACCACACTTTGTGACCTTGAAAAGCAGCCACTCCATTCGTTTCTCTGTGAAATGGTCTTGTCCGAGCCTCTCTCACAGGACCATTGTGCGAAACCCGCCTCTGAGAGTGCCTGCCACGCTCAGACTCTCCCTATCCTCCTCTGTGTTCAAACCACTCTAGAATTGTGTCCAAATTCCACAAACATTGTTTGAAACATTCAGAACGTCTGTTTCTGACATCAAGTTGGCCCAGAGGTTTGACAGCCTGGTACCCATGGAGTCCCACCCAAGAACATTTCCTTCAAAACAGGTTCCTGTTACAGAAACGGCCCTGGTTTTAAAGACAGTCCCTCCCCTCATAAAAATTCCCCCGGCCAGCTCAAGCCATTCGGCTTAAAATATTTAATTAATACCTTCACAGGGGTCTGGTCCTTATTAAAGACTCTCGGGGACCGTGTCTTAGGGGCAACGCTTTGTTCTAAGCGGCTCTATGCGTTACAGATAAAATAAAGTGCTGGAATGTGCTTTCCATTAAAAACAGGGAGGCTCGCCTGCCCACTGCTGCAAACCCTGTCATCACAGCGACACATTAAGGCATAATCCAAGTACAACATACAAACACAAACAGTGTAAATCCACCCACTTAGCAAAGAGAGTCCCAGTAAAACCACAAGAAAGTTCTGGTAATTAGCTGAGGGGATTAAAAACTGGATGAGCTCTCCCTTTACCTCCCCTCTCTCCTGAAGGGGTCATAAGCAAAGCAAACAAGAGCCAAAACACAAAGCAGTCCCTGGGCTCCCGCCGTCCTCCTCCAGCTTCAGGGCTTCTCGGCCTGGGGCAGGGACTCGGACCACATGTCCCCCACCTTCATCCAGGTGAAAAGCATCAGATGCTGACTTAAATTTTATTGGGAGGGGAGCAGCTTTTTTTTTTTTTTTCTTTTTTCTGGTTACAGAAACTGGGTCGGCCCAATTTTGACCTCTTGGGAATGTCCAGGAAAAGATGAAAAAAGACAGTGAAGATTTAACCCTAACCCCAGCCCCGGGTGAGGATGGGTACGTTCTGCTCCTTGAGTGTGGGGTTTCCCAAAGCTATTACTGCCGTGTACACTTTATTTCCGGCCTCTTTTCCTACCACACCCTGAGCGTTTCCCCCTATCATTTATCTTTGGTCAGCTAGGAGGATGCTGGGAAGGGCTAGGCCAATATGACTATAACCAAAGATTGCCCATACGGCAAACATGGAGGTCTTCCACGTCCTTCACTGCTGTTAACAATGCAATGACAGTCTCTTCACACATCAGTCTCCGGGTGAGCTCTTTGAGACCGACTCCCAGAAAGCGACAGACCAAATCAGTCTCTGGGGATTGTCAAGGTATTGACATAAGTTTGGCAAATCTCTCCCAAAAGGCTGTACCGCTCTGTTCCCTTACCTATGCGGGAGAAGATCTATCTACCTCACCACCACCATCCTTTTTTTTCCACATTGACTAAGGTAGATATAGCTACATGATTTTTTTAAAGCATGCTTTAAACTCTCATGAGGCTTCTGCCCCTATTCACACAGTAGGGGAGCCAGTTTTCCATCCCTCGTCTTGTTCTTCCACCTACAGGAAATCGGAGTCCTGCGGGAGATGGGACCAAGAGGCCCGCGGAAGACAGGTGTACCCTCCCTCCCACCTGAGTGTATTGGGAAGGAACTCTGAGGGTCTCTTAAAAATTATAACATGGTTGAGAGCAGGAATTTCAACTCTGCCCCCACCCCGTGCTGCAGCTGAGATCCTGGAAGAGTGTGTTTATTTTTCTCTACTTTTCTATTTTGATAGTCAACAAATTTAATGCATTCATTGAAAATCCCACAAGTCTGTTGCCTTTCCCAGGAGCGGAATGAAGTCATCAAGTTCCCACGTTCTGACAGCGTGGTTTGGAGGCTACTAAAGATGATAGCCCCCAGCTCACAGAGCCAAGGTGAGTTCAAGTGCCTTGAGGTTTGCTAAAATAATCCAGCCAAGGGAGGTTTGCACTAGAGCCTTGGAGATCTTCCAAGAGTTAACTGCCCGGTTATGCCCTCCTACAAGGGTTGAAGCCTTTCTTCTACCTGCCTATCGCCCTATCTTGACATTTAATTGAGCTCTGCTATCAGACTAATCCATTTTCTCATGGTGAGAGACACAGCCAGTGCTTCTCCCAAGTAAGGGGAGCCTTCGGCACATGATGTCAAGGGCTCCAGGCCTTTGCCTCCTGCCTGAAGCTAATGCAAAAAAGGGGAGGTAGGCTCTCAGCTCTGTGTGCGTGCTGAGCTCCTCCTGTTTTGGGGGTTTAAAGGGCACAAGACTTGGGAAGACCTTCAGCCTCATCAACCCCAACTGGCAGTGGCCACACAAAACGGCTGGCCGAGGTCCACTGAGCATCTCAGCTGCTTTTCACGACCTGGCTATAAAAACCATTCCAGGTATGAATTTGCTGGTCTCTGGTTTTCTGCTGAATGACTCTGGAATACCCAGTTGGAGAGCTTCCACTCTGAAGCCTCAGCTTGGCTATCTTGCTGCCTTATACTGGCAATGCCTAAGCTGGGTCTCCCTGGGCTTAGGTGACAGGCAGGTTAATTATTTCACTGCTGGACACCAGCACCCTCCCCAGCCCTCTGACCCACAGTCCTGGGGGTACATTCTGCAAAAGCTTATGAAGCAGGTAGGAAAACTGACCATCCATCCCAAGGGCTCTTTTTTTTTTTAAGAGAAGTTGCTGTAGGAAGAGTCCATTGTACCAAGCATCTAAAACTTATTTTCATTTTTTAAAATACAGAGCAGAACTCTTCCTTACAAAGATTCCCAGCAGCCAAATAATCCTCACTAATATTGTACGTCAAAGCCATGTATAAGTTTAAAAGGTTGGGATCATTCAGAAAGGTATGAAATTCGAAGTGGAAAAATAATGCCAAGCCAACTTAGCCATCAGAATACACATCAAGCTTACTATATATTCTTAGATAAATTATTCTAAACCTGTACACCTTGAATTGTACTAGATTTTCAGGAACGCAATCCTTACATAAAATGAAAGCACCCACACTATTTGCAACCTCTTATCTTAGGGAGGAGGAAACCAAATCAGAGGGCAGAAAAACCTTTCTAGAGTCTCAGAGATAAGGCCTTGGAGCCCTGCCTAGGTGTGATCCTAGAGTCCCCACACCAGCCCCACCAGCTGCTTCCAGTCCCTCCTCTGTCACCCCCATCCCGGGGCACTGTGGGAAGTGACCAGCATCCTCGCTACCTGAGGCCCCACACCCAGCACTTGTGCCCTTGCTCACATCTCTTCAGTGACTCTCTGTTTCATACACTCTCCCAGGCGAGCTGATGAGCTATGGAAAACATTGGGCAGAGATCTGCTTTATCAAGAAAGTGGGAATCTAACAAGCAGCCTCGTGTTAATAGTTATGAGTCACAGAAGGGGACTACCTAGCTCTGATAAGGGCTATATGGTAAGAGCTGCTCACGTCTTAGCCAGTTTTAGGCCAGGAGGTGGAATCACAGCTATCACTTTGGGCCTTAACCTCTTTGAAAATGGGAGAAGAGTGATTCACCTGAAGTAAATTGTCAATTACAACGTGTGTTATGTGTATCAGCACAGAACATCTCTACGAGGTTGGAACTATCCGAATATATAGATGAGGACACAGAGACTCAGGGATGTTGAACAAACTACCCAAGACCACCCAATGTTGAGTGTGAGCTAGGACTGGTTTGCTGGGGCAGTTGGAACATAAACCCCACACTGGGGGGCGTAAGCAATATACATTTCTTTTCTCACAGCCCTGTAGGCTAGAAATATGAGATCAAGGGGAGGGCAGGTTTCCTTTCTGAAGCTTCTCTCTGTCCCCTCTAGATGGCCCTCAGCTGTCTGTCTTCACCACATGGTTGCCCCTCTGGTCTCCTCTCCTCTCCTCTCCTTAGGGCCCACCTGAATGACCCCATGTAAAGTAACCTCTTCGAAGACCCTATCTCCAGATAGAGCCATGTGCTGAGGTACTGGGGGCCAGACTTCAGCCTGTGGAGGAGTGGGGGCACCATTTGGCCCAGGGCAAGTGGCTAAGCCAGAATTCTGCTTCAAGTCTGTGATGCTGGAAGCTGGTCTTGTTTCTGTGGCCCTCTGTTGCCTTGGAATTCCCAAAAGATTCCTTCACGTTGGCCCACTTCGGTGTGATTTAAGGAGACACAGAATACACAATGTCTATTTATAGTCCTTAAAGCTCATTTAATCATAACGAACAAAAAAATCCAAGGCCGAAGTACAACAGTCGATTTGTCCCTACTGACGGCTCACACAAGATGATGGAGCTTTTATGTCATTATGTTTATTTCTCCCCACAATGTCCCACAGAGCGAGGCCTGAAGACCTCTGCTAACCCATGGCTGGAACTTAGCTGCATGCTTTTGGCTGGGATCAAGTCTCCTCTCCATGTCCTGCCTGAGGACACTCCAGTGGGGTGAGCAGGCCACATATAGCCTCTTGCAATGTCCACAGATCTGGCAGGACGGGGTGGATCTGTCCAGGGCCTTCGTCTTCTCTGGTGAACAATCTAGCCATGCCCCTTTGAGATCCTTTATGCCACGTGCCAAGATGACCCACTTCACAATTTCTACCACATCTGCCTTCAACCTATGATATTATTTACTTTTTTAAAACCATCATACCTACTTTACTTACTTTATTTAAATGTATCTTTTAAGGAAAGGCTTCGAAAACAAAATATCACTAAAGTCTAGCTAGATACAGTTGCTTACTACCTTTCTCTCTCTCTCTGCTTAAAAAAAAAAAAATGAGAACTACCATTGATGTGAGACTTTCCTCTAAGTTAATTGGAGGGTTGAAACACACTTGAAAGGAGGGAAGAACTTTCTCACCCTGTGATCATTGCTCTCTGGGTCTTTGTCCCTCCCCAAACCCATCCCAGCCACATGCGGGAAATCTTGCTTTCTACCTCTCAAAGCACTCTTCACAACCACCCTCTATACAAGCAGAGCAGACATTTTACACTTGTTGTCAATGGAGAAAAACTTCTAGCAAATGGTAGGCACTCATAGAAACTCCTAAACCCCAGGCAAGCCACCTCTTTGGAGTTCAGAGTTGGACAACAGTGTTTGGGGGCCAGGAACACAGTCCAGGTGTGGGAGTAGGGGGGACAAGAACATGGCTAGAGAGATGGCCTTCTACAGTGGGCTCAGCCCCCTCATTGATCTTCAGCCAAGGACTACACAGCAGGAAACCAAACAGATTCCGACACACATGTTAGACCCAGGTTTCCAGGACTCTGTCTCTGACGGGGCTGCAGAAGGCGCTAGAATAACATCCGCTTCTCCCAGGGCAGGAGCAACTGCTTGCTGCTCTCTTTGCTCAGCTGTGGTAAAAGATTTGACCACAAGCTTTACCAGCTCCTTCTTTTCCTGTCTTTGTTTTACAAATAGCTGTCCAAATTCTCAAATCAGAGGACCCTTTGAACCCTGGCTCTTAAAGGGGGGCGGCAGTGGTCACCAACTCCACAGGGGAGCTTGTTAGAATGGCTGTGGGACCCACACTCCACCCTCCACACCCACTCCCCACCTCACAGATCAATGGAATGATGACCAGGCAAACAAGTCCAGATGAACAAAATCTCAATGTAATTCGAATGCACGTTACATTTAGAGAAGCGTGACTTTAAAAAACTGCAGTCAGGACGTCACTCTGGACTTCAGTCATGGATCCTTCACACATATGGTCCTTGTGCTTGAAGCTAGGAGCAACCACTCAGTGTTGCTCCTGTTAGGAGCATGGGTTCTAATCCAGGATCTCCTACTTGCCAGCTAGAAAATCTGAAGCAAGTCACCCAGTCTCTCCAGCCTCCACTGGCTCACTTGTAAAACCAAGAGAACAAAATCTACCTCCCAGAGAGTTACCAGAAGTGTCCATGAGAAGACCCACAGAGCACTTCAGTGTTTACCTGGTATGTAGTGGGTCCCGAGTTGAGGTGTATATTCAATAAATATGCATTGAGCACCGCCAGTGTCCAGGCTGTGCTCCAGGCTCTAGGGGTACTGCGCTGAACAGGATAGACAGGGTCCTGCTCTCATAGGGCTTACATTCAAGGGGTGATACAAAAAAAAAAAAAATTCCAACTTTCAGTAGTAAGAAGGACCTGGAAGAAAATGAATTCCATGAGACGGTCAGAGGAGTGGGAGTTGGCACCATTTGCAGGGGGTCCAGCATGGTGAATCTGAGGAAATGACATTCAAGCCAAGACCCCAAATTGAGGAAGGAGACAGCCACCTGAAGGTCTAGAGGCAGAGTGTTTTGGTTAGAGTCGCCAGGCAGAGGGGCAAAAGCCATGACCTGGGACCAGATCAGTACAAGAAAGGAAGACACAGGACAGTCACACAGGCTGGAGTGCAGGTGTTATAAGGCGAGGCTGCAGAGATGGGTGGCTTCAGTTCTTGATAGAGATTGCTATCTCTCAGAGACCTCACCCTTTAGCTCTAGAAGCATCCACTGGCTCTTTTCAGAAAGCCTTCTGTGTTCACGCACAGAACAGAGGACAAAGGGCTGACTTGGAGACGAAGAGTGCTCCTTGTCCGAGTTTCCAGCTTCACAGGGGTTTACCTGAGTTCCTCCAGGAAAGCGAGGCACTTCAGGCCCAACATCAAGCGCTTTGGAGAGGACGGGAGACTATTCCAGGAAGAGAGCCCCTGACTGGAGGGAGTTGCTCTTTCCAGGGTGGGGTATATCTCCTACTGATTTCACAGAGAAACCAATGGTGCTGGATGCTATGGATAGCACACCCAGAGCAGCCAGCAAGCCGTGATTCAGAGTTTTCACCAAATGTGGGATGTTAGCTGGGAACTCCAAGCTTGCCTTCCCTGTGTCAGCCTGTGTCCGAGAAGCTTCAGACAAAGGGCGGAGGGTGGGGAGGACAAGTCGCTCGCTTCAGAGGCTTAAACTTCACCTGTGACATCACACCATCTTCTGGATCCCAAATCACATATTACCAAGAACTGATGCAGGCTCTTCGCATGACCCTGACAAGCCTGAGAGGCAGGGGAAGTCTCGCAGGCCTATTTTGCAAATGCTCAGAAAGATTGCAGCCTGGAGGGGTTGTAAGAAGCAGGACTACAAAGCAGATTTTCTGGCCTCTGGCCAGCCATCGCTAACCGTGCATACCTGTTGCTCCCACAGAAGAATCTCTTTCTTCCCACCATCCCGGCCTCCCATGTGCCCCCTCCTTGTCATTGCTAACTGGGGTTTATCCTCTCCTTATGCTCTTCATTTTGTCCAAAGCATAATCTAGGAAAATCTCTGTAGTTTAAGAGCAGCTACTTAACCTCTTCCCGTCCCCTTTGCCATGTAACCCAACATATTCTCAGCTTCTGGGAACTAGGAAGTGGGACATCACTTTTCTGGATTATTCAGCCTCCCACATGTAATCTTGCCCTGAGCAGCCATGTCTTAGTAACACCTTCATCCTATGGCAGATTCTAGACCACACTCTGATAAGCCACCACTACCCTCACCATCTGCATGCCTCCAAACACTCAGCCAGGTGTTTCTAGTTTGGAGTGATTGAATCTTCAATAATCTCTATAGATTTTAGTGCCCCCTGGAGGGGCATGAATCCTTAATATTTAATTTTGTAAACTCTGTTTGCTCAATTCTTTTAAAAAGGGGGGGTATCTGGGTGACTCAGTGGGTTAAGCATCTGCTCTTGGTTTCAGGTCAGGTTCTCAGGGTCGCAAGATTGAGCCCTGCATCTGGCTCTGTGCTGGGCATGGAGTCTGCTTAGGATTCTCTCTCTCCCTCTGCCCTTTCTGTGCTTGTTCTCGCTCTCTCTCTCTCCAAAAAACCAACAAAATAAAACAGACAGACTCCCCCATTGGAAGGAAGAACTCCATACCCAACCCCCCAAAGTGTTAAGATTTGGAGAAAATTAAGTCCCACTTTCCGTGGTGCCCAGCCTTGCAAGATTCAGTTACAAGGGCAAGGAGCACTGAGGACATCTCTGCTGGAGAAGGGGGAGCCCTCCACAGTCTTAATTAGAGCGTGCATTCCTCTAACAACCTAGCTAGATACTGTTCATAGCTTCACAGTCTCCATACAGTGTGGTAGCATCTCCCCTCCGCCCGGTGGGGCCATTTGTTTTGAAGAACAACTCAAAAGCTGCACAAATGCATTTAGGTTGCTTTGCTAATTACATCACACTTACCTGAGTCACCATGGTGGGCTGAATCTAATTACAGTAAATGCATCTACACTGAGATTTCCACTCCAATCTGAGAGATGTTATGAAGATTTCAGACTTTGGCCAGGGCTGGGGGAAAGGAATGCCTAGAATAGAGTCTGGTTACCCTGTTCTGTTAGTCTGGAATAACATAAACACAGGGCAGGGCTCTGGGTAGGATTCTGCCTTTACGGACTCTTGAAGGGGCCATAAGACCAGGGTACACTGTCCACATTGGATGGCTCCCTTTAGAGCTGTGTGAGCGAACACAGCTGTATTCTCTCTCTGTGCTGAGAACACAAGAAGCCCAACTCTTCGGATGCCAAGGGAAAATTCAAGACTCTCACCTGCCTCTTTGATTTCACAAGCTTTTAAGTAAGCAGCAGCTTTGATCGAGAGATCTGGGTGATTGGTTTGGGGAAAAACCAAGGCAGATGAGGCCAGCTAGGGCCAGGTCAGTCTCTGTAGGATCCCAAACAGCCTAATGATTTGGTGCTACTTGAATTGAATAGTCTTTTATTTGTTTGATTTATTTAGTGGGTAGGGGGAGAAAAGAATATAATATTCTTCATTTACAGAGGTAAATTCATTGTATCTCCAATTGGCAACAATAAAATGTTAAAAAAATGTTGCAATTTACAAGAGTTTTTGTTTTCCTTATGACTTGGGCTATTAGTCCTCTGCTCTTCTGCTGCCCCACCGTTCTTCATGTGTAACACAGAATACATTGTCCAGTAACCATCTGTGTCTTTCCTTAGGCTGTGAGCCCCCTTCTATCAGCGATCTTGTTCAGAGCTTGGTAAAGAATGGACCAGCCAGGGTGCCTGGGTGGCTCAGTGGGTTAAGCCGCTGCCTTCGGCTCAGGTCATGATCCCGGGGTCCTGGGATCGAGTCCCGCATCGGGCTCTCTGCTCAGCAGGGAGCCTGCTTCCCTCTCTCTCTCTCTGCCTGCCTCTCTGTCTACGTGTAATCTCTGTCTGTCAAATGAACAAATAAAATCTTTAAAAAAAAAAAAAGAATGGACCAGCCAAGCCACTTTGGGGAGTACTGATCTAATAAAAGACAGATCCATGGACTGAGTCTTAGAATATAATCTCTTTTGGCCTTATGACTTTAAATACTGTCTATAGGGAATGGTCTCCAATTGGTATCTCTTCCCCTGACCTGTCCACTGAGCAAGTTCATCCAACTGCCAGCTGGACTTGTACCAACTCAAGCCACACCACCACGTGTATCCTATCTAAAACAGAACTCTTGATCCCCTGTGCCTCCAAATCTGCTGCTGACCACCTTCCCGACCAACTGTCCTTGTCTCAGCCAGTGATACTAGAGGTACCCTGGACTCCTTTCTTTCTCACATCTTACACCCGACCATCAGCAAGGCCAGTGGGAGCCATTACCAAGACGGAATGTGAAAAAGTTTTAGAATAATGGGAAAAGGAATTTACCATGTCTACAGATACACAAGCATAAATGCCTGTGTATTCTTTTGCGTGTAAGATGCCAATAGCTGGGTGCCTGGGTGGCTCAGTGGTTTAAAGCCTCTGCCTTCAGCTCAGGTCATGATCTCAGGGTCCTGGGATCGAGGCCCGCATCGGGCTTTCTGCTCAGTAGGGAGCCTGCTTCCCTCTCTCTCAATCTGCCTCTCTGCCTACTTGTGATTTCTGTCTGTCAAATAAATAAATAAAATCTTAAAAAAAAAAAAAAAGAGGCCAATAGCTGTGGTTGCCTTTAGGGAGAGAAATGGGACGGCTGGGATACAGAAACGGGAGGAGACTAGCTTTCCGCCCGTCCTGCTCTGAGTTTTGAACCATGTGCATGCCTCAGCTCTTAAGTAGCAGAACGATGAAGACAGTAGTCATTTTACCTTGTGATCTGACACTAGAGTGTGCAGTGCAGCGGGCTGGGTAGGGAGACGGGGATGAAACTGAATAAGGAAACCGATCTTATGGAATTATGAACATTAGAGAGAATGTTTTTAACACTTAAGCAGAGTGCCTGGCCCGTTTTAGGTGTCCAATAAATGTGAGCTATTATTACCCACAGATTACATAACAGAATCACACATCATTTAGTGAGGTGGGAGGTTTGATTTTGCAGGTTTAACTAGGGTAGAGTGAATTCTCCAGTTACCCTTTCGTGTTGCACATCCAGATGGCGGTGTCTGGTGAGGGCCAGCTAGGAGTCCCGAGGGCCCCCACTGGGAGGTGAGAGCCGGAACTTGGCCTGGCGCCCTATTTCCTGGCCCCGCCTTGGCCCAGAGGACATCAGCCCCAGAACACACCTTTCCTCTGGGGCAAGTGGACCCTGCAGTAAACCCCTGCCCAGCTTGAACATTGCCCTGACTTGAAGGGGGGTGTGCTCCTGCCCGCTTGGACACAGCCAGTTGGATAAGGCGTGAACACCTGACCCAAGCTGAGCCAATCAGATTTTCTTCTTTGTGAATGGAGACTTGAACCAAAGGAGAATCAGGTCATTGTCTCTCTGTGGCTAGTAGTGTGTCAGGTGGGTGTGTGAGCTGTGGGTTAGAGCAGCAGAAAAATCCAGTGCTCTGTACGACAGACGGTGGCCCGTTTTGGTCCTTTCCAGAGGCAGAGGCACACGAGTGCTTTTGTGACTTCTCAGACATCTCTGGGTGATGTATGCCCCCTTGAACTCAAGTACACTTGGTTTCTGTTTGTTTGGGCGGGAGTGGGTTGTAACTAAAACATGAAAACCAGTACAGGCATTGACAGCGATCAACCACAACCTCCCTCTGATGGTAACAGAGTTACATGGGCTGAGCCCAATTAGCAGCTATGCTCTTGGAGACCAGCTCCAACACCTCTCCTGGAAGACAAGCCCTGTGCAGGGAAAGGCAGTCTGTCTGGGGTAGTCTGGACTGAAGGTGGGTGTGGAGAGTAGGGGAAGGAGAGAGCTAGACCTAAGGGGCTTCCACAGGGAATGGGCCCTGGCTGGGGTGTTGGTTTCCTAGAGCCGCCATAACCAAGTACCAAGAGGTGGGGGTTTGGGGCACGGGAATGAAAGCAATACAAGTTCACAGTGATTCTGGAGGTTAGAGGTCTGAAATCCGTGTCAGCAGAGCCACGTTCTTTTTGAGACTTGTCAGCTTCTGGTGGTGCCTGTCTCTTCTCTAGAGCTGCTTTCCTCACCTCTGCCACCACAAGGGAAGTGCCCTGTGTGTCTGTGTTCACCTGCCATTCCTATGCATATGACTGAGGCCACATTTCCTTTTCATAAGCACACCAGTCACTGGATGAGGGCCCACCTTAATGACCTTCATTCTACCTGTAAAGATCCCTCTTGCAAATGAGGTCACATTCAGAGGTGGGGGGAGGTTAGAACCTGAGCATGTCTTTTGGGGAGCACAGCAGGGCCCATAGCAGCTGCCCATGGAAGATCACCATGGCCACTCACTGTATGGGTTCCTGTCTATCCCGGAACACAGAAACCACTTGGTGTTTAAAACAGAGAGGATAGGGACGCCTGGGTGGCTCAGTCAGTTAAGTGTCTGCTTTCGGCTCGGGTCATGATCCCAGGGTCCTGATCAAGCCCCATATCGGACTCCCTGCTCAGTGGGGAGTCTGTCTGTCCCTCTCCCCCTCCCCCTGCTTGTGCGCTCTCTCTGTCAAATAACCCTTAAAACACACACACACACACACACACACAGGGATACAAGAGGCTGAACAGACAAACAAGAGGCTGTGATCAACCTAGAGATTAGCAAAAGCAGAGAGCTCCTCGCACCTCTAAGGTGAGGGATGGAGTGAGGGTCAGTGTTAGAGGAGACTGGGCCCTGGATCCCTCACTGAGTGGAAGCTAGAACATGGCAGCTCCCTCCTGAGGAAGCTGGCTCCAGAGAGAAGAGAGAAAGGGAAGAAATAGCTGGCCTTCCTACTTGTCCCATCTCTAATCTGCCACCAAGACCCTCTCACTGGCTGGGGAACAAGCAGACCCTGGAACCCACAGAGAGGGCCCTTGACACACAGAGAGAGGGAGAGAGTAGGAAGGGGAGGAGCGGAGCAGACGGCGAGCAGACCCTGCCCTGTTAACTTGAGCCTCACAAGAGCCTGTGAGCCTCAGAGCCTGAGCAGCTCATTCCAGCTCCGAGTGCCATCATCTCTTGGCTTTCCACATTGGCTTGTGGTAGGGACACCAGTTCTTTTCTTCAGCTGTTCCAGCTTCCACACGGATTCCCTCTCCTCTATCGGTACTGCCCCCGCAAGGAGACAACACTCTTAATAAAGCAGCCAGTGGAGGGCGAACCCTTCAGTGAGGAAGAGGGCAGACCACCAACCACTAGGTCACCATCACTGTCTCCACTCTGTCCTCCTGTGCTTCGGGCTTTTTCTCAGGTCCCAGACCACATCTGCTCCACTCGCTCTGGTTCTGTAGCAGGCCATGAGACACCTGAACCGTGCTTCCCCTGGCTAACTCCTTTTTTATCCTTGATGTCCCAACCCTATCATGACTCTTCAAGGAGGCCCTCTCCTTTCTTCAGACCAGCCTGGTGTGTCCCCTTGGCTGGGATAATTCCTCTTGCATAATCTTCATGCATTTTCTAATCGGGGGCCCTGGTGGTGTAGCCTAGTGAACTCCTGTATGGATGCTGTTCCGCTGTCTTTCTATGTCTTCCTTTCCACCGGGTTCTAGGCTCTATACTCCTTTGTTCTGGGAGATTTTTCCAGAGAGGAAGTAGAAGCTGAATGAAGGCCCTGCTCTTCATGTAAAACACTAAACTCTGCAGGAGATGAAGGGAGAGCGCCATTCTTCCCATGACAGGAAGGGAGAGCGCCATACTTCCCATGACAGGAAGGGAGAGCGCCATTCTTCCCATGACAGGAAGGGAGAGCGCCATACTTCCCATGACAGGAAGGGAGAGCGCCATTCTTCCCATGACAGGAAGGGAGAGCGCCATACTTCCCATGTGGCTCTCTGAGAAGGCAGAGTGGATGAATGTTGGCAGTGCGGGAGCTTAGGGAAACCAGACAAGAGGGTAGCCAAGTGTGGTAGAATGGTTCCCTCATGCACATTTTCTAAGAAATTAGCCTTTTTAACCATTCTAAGCCCTCTATTGGCATGGCTTCAGTGAAGAATAGGACAAAATGATGTTAGGAGAGAGTCTAAAGTACAACATAGGACAACGATGCCCAGCAGCACCCTCCCACCCAAGGGTGGTGGAGGCCCTCTCTCTAGGTGATATCCCGCATAGGGAGGGGTGGTCTATCTGCGACTGCAGGCTGCCATGTGGCCGTGTCCGGGGAGCTGTGACTAGACCTCAGTGCCCACTCATGGCCTTCCCTGTTCTGGCCAAGGCTCAGGTGCCCAAGAGCGGCAGGAAAACAGAGGCGCAGTTCTGAGCTGCCTGCCGTCTTGAGCCTCTGAGTCCTTCGAAGGCCTGAGAGGCCATAGGGATGCCTGCAGCAGCTCCCATGGACCTGGGACCAGAGGCCCCGCATTCTCAAAATCCTCTTAAAAACGCTGGGCTTTCAGGACAAACCTACGAGCTGGAATTTCCTGCTGCTCTGGCCAAATGAGAGCTTAGTCAGCTTTGAGTTCAAGAAAATAAACAGAAGTGTGTATTTTTACACACGAATCGTAGACTGAGGTTCATGGCCACTCAGTTGCACGTCTGACTTCCCCAAGTCCCTGGCAGCCAACACTGTCTGCCTCCCCTCACCGCCTACGCCTAGCAAGTGCTCCGGCAACATTGGCAGGCCCTGGTGAATGGGCAGCTGCGGCCGTCAAGTCTCAGGAGGGCATTGCTCTACTTGCAGCAGCCGTGGCCTGCGGGCATCAGCCCCAGGAGGACTCAGCCCTGACTGCCCTCTAAACCCCACTGACACAGGAGGGGGCAACCCGGGCAGTCTCTGTCCAGGCAGGCATCCCCTCCGGGGTGAGGAACGCCTCCGAAGTTGCCTCGCATTCTCAGGGCTCTTGGCCCAGCCTCTGAATTTTCAAGTGCCCCAAGCTATTACGAGGGCCTTCTATGTTTATATTCCAAGCGGCTTGACTCTGTGCCTTGCAAAAATGCAAGTTGGAAAGTTAATTCATCCCTTTATGTCAAGGTAATTGCAATTTCCCCCTAATCCTCTCTTGTCAAAGACATTGCTACAATGCAGGGAGTTATCTTTTACAAGAGACACTTCAAGGTGATTTAATAACAACACCTGCTATGAGTCACATTTTTCCTGTAGTCTTCCACTCTCTGGCTTGGGAGAATAGGGTTTTAAGTACAGAAGAGAGAAGGCGTTTGGCTGAGTGGTGTAAGTGGGCTATGAGCCTAGCCGAAGACACACCTTCGAGAAAAGTGAAAACTCTTAATGAGCACCTGTGGTGACTAAGAGGCTAAAGGAATCTTCCAGAGCAATACTATTTTGGTTTTGTTTGCTTTAGGGCAACCTATATTCATCCCATGCTCCGAAGCTTAAGACACTTAGGAATTTGACAATTGTGGAGAAAGAGGAAATTTCATATGGAAATCAGTGATGAATGCCACAAATGTTTACGGAGCCCTTGCTACTCACTCCGAGCCAGCACTGTATCCGAGGCTTGTCTGCTAGCGGCCCTCGCTGAGCTGAGCATTTACTGGAGCAGCTCGCGCGCCCGCGCATGCTCACTTTCTCTGTCGCATCCTCCCCCCCCCCCCCGACCCCACCCCCACCACCGCCCTTTCTCTGAGTTGGAAAACTAGAAATTTATGTCACTGATACTCCTTTGGTTTTTTTGAACCCTACTGCCCCATAAAAGGAATCAGAGTGAGTTTTTCTCATCTAACCAAACTCAGTGTGCGGCAGGAAAACGTTCGCTTGTGCTTCACACTTTCTCATTCTTGTCACACACTCGATCAGACCGAGAGGCAAAGAGCACTGGCTGGACAGTGGCCAAGCTCCAGGAGATGTGGGTAGGAAAGGCCAGCAGGAGGCCCAACCTTGAAGACTGTTAGGCTCCAGAGGGGGGTGAGGTCTTCTCCCACCGGCCCTGCCTTGAGAAGTGTTAGCCTCGCCCTGAGAGAAAATCAGGCTGGAGAGGAGATCTGTGGGAACCGTCTTTGAAAAGCTTACCATACTGTCTCCCTGAAAAACATACATCCACAAAACACATTTTTTTAAAAGATTTTATTTATTTATCTGACAGAGAGAGATCACAAGTAGGCAGAGAGGCAGGCAGAGAGAGAGAGGGAAGCAGGCTCCCCGCTGAGCAGAGAGCCCGATGTGGGGCTCCATCCCAGACCCTGAGATTATGACCTGAGCCGAAGGCAGCGGCTCAACCCACTGAGCCACCCAGGCGCCCCCACAAAACACATTTTTAAAACCAAGACTAGCCAATTAAGACAAGAGGACAACTTTGCCAAGTGCCACTTACCCCCTCTTCCAGGTGGAATTTTCTGGGCATGCCAGCACTGGTATGGCTTGCCACAGGCAGATTCCCTACCCATACCCATAAAAACTCACACTGGCTACTCCTCATGGATTTCTTCATGTGTTTCTTTCAACTGGATTTCTAAAACAAGAAACAGTGCACCTGGCATGCAATGACAGGTTAACAGGATTGTCTTAACAGATACTGTGTATTTTCAGTTCAGACTTTCACCAGCCAGCATGTTCTCTGTACAGAAGAAAAGTGACCCGTCAGAGCCATGAGAAGAGATGCCAACATGCTGGAGAGCTGGGACCCAGACTATAAGGGTCAAGTTTGCACCTTGATTAGAAAAAACAAAGCAAAACAAAATCCTGCTGTTCTTATCCATGTGTGATGTCATATTCTGAAAATGGTCATTTCAGGTATAAAATTACTTGGAGTTTGGCCACCTTGAACCCTCTGAAATGAAATCGGAGAGAAGTAAATTTAAATCTTTGGAGGTTTGAGCTGTAAAGTTAGAAAAACAAAAAGCACCAGCGCTGCCTCCGTGTTCACGATGATTTCTTCCCCCGGCCATTGGCTTGCCTTGGTTGGACTGAATCCTCAGTCATAAGAGACTCTAAACTACCAGCAAAGCACCCCTGTGTCCGGGAGTCATTCCAGGGAAAACAGAGCAGAACATTTGAACCTGGGATGCTTACTCAAGTCCCCCATGAGTCTGAGTGTCCAAGGGTCTCTGCATGAGGCCCTTGCAATCACCAGCCATGGTCCTTGGGGGGCGGTGGAAGGGGGGGTGGAGGAGCAACTCTCCACTCTTGCGTTCCACTCCCTCGTGGGTGACCTTTGAGCTAAGGATCCCACCTGAAATGCACAAACACTCCTCCTGTGATCTCAAGACCGGGACAAAAGCTGAAGCTGAAGGAACCATGTAGGTTTTTAAAGGCACAATTAAACCTCTAGGTGTGGGGCCCAGGCATGGGTGCAGCTGGGGCTGAGGACCACTGGTTTAGCATAGAACAGCTGCCTTTGTCACCCAAAGGAAATGGGTGAATAGTGTGCCCCATCTTCCAGACGAATAATGCATATAAGTGCTCTGATAAAGTGTTTTTGGTGTGTCCCTCAGGGATGGTGGCAGGACAGCTGGAGAATGATGGCCCGAGGTTGGGGACAGAGTACCATGAGCTACTAGACATGGCATCCCGAAGCAGAAGCCAATGCCCCAGGTGAACAGGAATGGGAGAGCCAAAGCCAGATCTTTGCCATCAGATAGAAGTGTTGGACCCAAAAAGGGAGTCCAGAGAAGGAAAAAAGGAGGACCCGGAGGGGACGCTTTCAGAAGCCTGTGGTTTATATGACAGAAGGAAGCTGGATTCCATGCTGTACATCCCGTGGGACCGCCACGGAAACAGACCTTTATCCCTGAGTGTTCCTGCCCTCAGCTCTTTGGCTGGTTAGTCTTCAGTAGCTTTAGTTTTGTTCTGGGTCAGAGAAGCAACTCAGGGGGTTGTAACCTTGAGTTCAGATCAACAAGCATTGGTATCCATTGACTGGATCTGTTCGCAGGATTTCAAAGCACTGGGTATTGAGGCAATACAGGGATAAAGAACAGAAATCTAAACCACTCTGGGAAATCCAAGATGGTCCCTGAATCAGTTGGGGTTCTCCAGAGAAACAGAACCGGTAGGATATAGATCGACATATAAGAGATTTATTATGCGCTCTGGATAATGTGACTATGGAGGCTGAGCTCTGCCACGATATGCAGTCTACAAGCCAGAGAACCAGGAAAATTGGTGGTATAATTCAGCCTGAATTAGAGAAGTGACGTACGTAGTCTTTTCAGAAACAAACGTCTTTTCAGAAAAATCTACTCCCAAATTCTGCCACCTTTTCATTCTAACAAACAAGAAACTGTCGAAGTGTTTGGTCTGCTTGGATCTTTTTATTACAAGGAATGTTTTTTTTTAAATGTTAGTGTATCAGGAGAAATGGTGAGGATTGGATTCATTCCAGGCTCACTTCTATTTTCTCAGTGAACTTTGAATATATGCTGTCTCCTGATACTTGTAATTTAATCCTGGTAATTAAAGGGGGAAGGGGGACGTTGCCACCATGCAGGAATATCTCCAGACTCTTTCATCCTGGAGTAAAAACACCAGGTCGTAATTCTGAGAAACTCCCCAGACTGAGGTGTGCCTCTGAGGTCTTCAGTACATTTTGTCTTGATCTCGGCCAAGTTCATGATCTGATTTTCACTGGCTGGGTCTGTTTCGTCTACCTCCTGTGAGGTCCTTTGGGGCTAAGTCTGCCTCTTCTACATATATCCAATCGGACACAGGGTAGGTACTCAAATGTGTGGCAAGAAATGAGTGAACAAATAAAGAATGCATTCCCCCAAAGCTAGCTGAGAGTAGTCTGGTTGGAGGACAAGAGCGAAAGTTCAGGGCTGTGGGTGCCCCGTGCGGAGGCAGGCTCCTGAGATTTATTGTGCGACCTTGTGCCTCCATCTGTCCCCCGTTGTGTTGCTGGTCAATATCAGTAGTTGTTGAATCACATTCATTTATACATTATTTAGTAGGGGCAATCAGTCAAAGTCTCCATGATCGTGGCCCGGCTTTTTCAACTCGCCTCTTATCTGTAAACACATTTCCTGAGCTGCTCTATCTTTTCATCTTGTCTGGGTGATCTATAGCAATACCCCAGAACCTGCCTATTTTCTCTTTAATCCCCTGATGGATTATAAATAGCCCGTGTTCCACCTTCCCAAAGCTTTTGAAGGCAAATTCCTGCTTTCTGAATTACTATCAGCCTCTTGCTCCACACTCAGACCCCTTCAGGAGGCCACCCTCCGCCCCCAGGGCAGGCACAAAGCCCTCTACGCATCTCTGCCCTTGTGCTGAAGTAACACCATGGGCGAGAACCAGCGTCTGGATGGAGGCCTGGGATCACACGCATTGCTCGCGGCTTCAAACACTTTACAGAGGTGAATACAGAAGAGAAATCTAGCATAGAAGATAGGCAGGGGAGAATGCCAGCAAAAGAGAACGGGAAGGGATAGGAAATGGACGGGGCAAGAAGCAGCATGAAGGAAATTTGGGGGGACAGACAGGGGTTAATGAATAATGGGGTGGTGGTGAGAGCCGGGCTCATGCTCTCTCTGAGACCCTGCACACTTGCTAGCCCACCGAAGTGTGTCCAACCACCTCTGTAGTAGCCGCTGCCCTAAGAGACAAAAGTGGCCTGGGAAGAACACAGCACTCTGATATCTTCCGATCCTTTTTATTTTACGCACAGAGAAAAGAACTCCATCGCTGGACTTCCCACGTTTCAGAGAAACTCCTTCATCCAGGCACGTAGTGGATCCTGGGACCCACTTTTCAAGGGCTCCCTTTAATGAACACTTTGAGTTGTTCACTTAGGACAGAAGTGCGCTGCCAAGACTCACCCCATCCTCCGCTTTTAAAATTCACTCACACTGCAGACCGGTATCCTCTCCTCCCAGGCTCCGGCGGCTGCCTTCCAGGCCAGGGGTTGAACCACCAGGTCGCCCTTCTCTGAGCTCACTTCTCCTGCGTATTCATTTTTAATTTCCAGTTACTGCCTAATCCATTAAAAAGCACTTATTCTAGCAAACCTCTTGAGCAAGCGCTAATCTGCTGTTTCTCAGCATACGCTCATTTTTACCTTCAGGTCAGTTTACTAAATTAAGCCGAATAGAGGAGGCTCACAGCCTCCTTCGCCACTGCCCCTTCTGCCTCTCCGTTCACGGGTCTCAGGCTGGCTGTCCCCTGCTTGCACGCCCTCAGAGTCAGCCTTGGTTCCTCTGAATAACTGTGGGGCTTAGCGGATGGGGTGGAACTTAATCCAATGTCTACAAAGCCATTGGCAGGAATGCACACAGGGCCATCTCAGCTTTCCGTGGGCATGTTCCAAGTGACTCCGGCAGCATCCTTAAACAGTTACCATTTTCAGCCACCAACCTCTGAGCAGCCAAGGCTTCTCTGCCATGAATGCCCCTTCCTACCTGTTTTAGGAAGTAACCCCCACTGGTATGGAATGAACACCCTTTAGAAGAAAAAGTCAGTTTCTTAAGATCCAGGGCTGTTCATCTGGAAGACAACGAACTTCGTGAATATGTTTCCAAAGACCTGATGCTTTGCGATCCGAGGCCCCTCGTGAACCAACATTTATGTGTTTCATGCAGATTTCCTTTGATTGTCTCATTGAATCCACCCCAAACTCCAGTGATTTTTTTTTAAAGATTTTATTTATTTATTTGACAGACAGAGATCACAAGTAGGCAGAGAGGCAGGCAGAGAGAGAGAGGAGGAAGCAGTCTCCCCACTGAGCAGAGAGCCTGATGCAGGGCTCGATCCCAGGACCTTGGGATCATGACCTGAGCTGAAGGCAGAGGCTTTAACCCACTGAGCCACCCAGGCACCCCTCCGCAGTGATTTTTTTAAAAGAGAAGTCAGGTGATGACACTCATCTGTCCAGAACTCTCCAGTGGCTTCCTGTCTCACTCAGAGGAAAAGCCACGTCCTCACTCTAAGCCATGGTCACTCTAAGCCATCCTTCCGTCTCTCCCGTCCACCTGTGCTGGTCTTCATGGTGCTCCTCTAGCCCCTTGTCACCTCACTTGTCCTTCTGACTGCCCCTGGTCTCTGTTCAAATGTCGTGGCCTCCGTGGACCTTCCTTGGCCATTAGATACCCAGCGCAGCCTACCTCCACCCTATCTTCCAGACCCTGCCTACATGTTCTCTATTCCAGTCCCGCCCACAGCCTCTTCTCTATTAACTTACTGTGACCGCCCCCTCACTAGAAAGTACCTGCACAAGGCTGGGAGTTTGCTTTGTTCACTTCTGAATCCCCGCAGTCTAGAAGAGGGTTCCCAATAAAACACACTTGAGTAAATAGATGAATTGCAGTATTGCTATTATCTCCATTTTACAGTTGAAAAATGAGTTTAGGGTAATTTATGAACTTCTCTGAGGTCACAAAAACCACTCTAGGGAAGAGCTACGCCAACTGTACTAAGGGTATACTGAGCCCTTCCCCTCCTTTCCATGTCCAAATGCCTTCGAGGGAAACATTTTTTTCTAGGTTCATTCATTGGAAGGTGGTTTTGACCAAAAGAGGAAGCAGAGAGAAGACAATGAACAAGAAGCCAGCGAGGGAGCTGGGTCTGGGTCTGCCGTGTGATCTCATACTACGTTCAAACTCACCTCTGAGTTCTCCTTTCGATCTTTTCTTTCTTTTCTTTTTTTTTTTTTATTAATTTTTTCTTATTTACTTAAATGATCCCTATACCCTACATGGGGCTCAAACTCACGACCCTGAGATCAACAGTTGCATGCTCTTCCAGCTGAGTCAGCCAGGCACCCCTCTTCTCCTTGCTCTTGACATGGACCAAAGTCAATCATTCCTCACTTCACCAAAGTCAAGTGAAGAGAAGATCACATACATTTTTTCAACAATTTGAGGAGTAATTGGTTAGTTGCAAATATTTTGAAACCATTTACCAGATGGCATTTTTGTAGGAAGGGAAAGATTATATAAAATGAGACAAGCCCATCTCAGTATATGCTAGCGTCTGTGATTTCCTACAGGGTGCACACTGTTCGTTATTCTCCCAGTGACCCATAGTAGACAAGCAATAGATGTTTAGTAACTCAATGCATGTCACTGGGAAAATTGAGTGTAAGAGCAGGTTTGGATTCTGGTCATCTTAGCGGACCTGCTAATGAGAGATTTGCCAATTTGCCAATTTACCAATTTGACTGGGGGATGGAGAGCAAACCACATTTAAGAGAAACTCCCAATGCCAAAGGAAAGTTTGAAAAACAAAATCTATCACTAGTAGAACGGAATCTCCTCATTAAGAGAGCGACACCCTGAGCAGAATCTCTCCCCTTAGTGTGATACAGGGACCACATGGGGTGGGATGAGCGCTCAAACAGCCAAGTCAGGAGGGGGGTTGCTTTCCAGCCACAAGAAACATCCCAGAGGGAAAGGCAAAGTGGCCATGGTTTACACACCAGAAAGCTGAGTTGGTGAAGTGTAAACAGGCAGTCTAAAGAGATCCTAGCTGACGCTTTCTAACACGTCTATCTTCTCTTTCTCTTTTCCCCTTGTGCAGGCTTCGGAGCTCTGCCACATTTTCCTTCAGGAGGATGGAGCTGCCCCAAGGAACAAAATTGCTTCCCCGGCTTCCTTGAGTCTTTCGGACATTCTAGAATATCAGGAAGGGTCTCCAGGCACTCGGCACTCTCAGGTCAAGAAACAATATTGCTCCTTGTCCAACTACCAAGCTCCATCTTAGAGGAAGGCTAGCTGTCCAAAGGAGGAATCATCCTGACATGTCCAGATTTTTCCTACTGACGCGGTAACAGAGGTAATTTCTCCCTCAGTGAAGGCTGGAGCTACCGACATGCTTCTCATCAACAGAATACAGAGCAAGGGACAGGTGTCACTTCCACGACTGGTTTTAAAGAACTGGCTTCCCTTTGCTAGCACACACTCTCTCTGCTGGCTTTATCAAAGCCAACTGTCCATTAGAGAAGCCCAGGCAGCAAGATAGTGAGGGCATCATCTGGCCACAAGCCAACAAGGGACTGAGGCCCTCAGTCCCACAGGCTGTGAGGCACTGTGAGTCCCCCTACAACCACTAAATGAATTAGAAAGCACATCACACCCAAGTGGAAGCTTGGGCTGCTCATGGCCTTGCCAGCATCTTGACTGCAGCCTTGTGAGAGATCTGACCCAGAGGGTCCAGCTAGGCCATGTCAAGATTCCACAGAAACTGAAAAATACATGGTGTGTTAACTTGCTAAACACTGGGGTCATTTTGTTACACAGCAGTAGGTAACACAAGTGGGAGATGCATGGAGCAGAGGCTCACAAACACAGCAACTTGGAGCCATAGGCACGTAGGATGTATACTCCATGGAGGACAGGAGTGTGGGATCGTACTTCACAATGCAAAGCCGTCCATGCTCCTCCCACCCACCACAGCTGGCTATCTAGCCAGTGTCCGTCTAGTCTAAGACCCAAACGTCTTAGTCTGGCGAAAAGGACTGCCATCCTCTGGCCTCCACCTTCTTCTCCAGTTTCATCTCCTGTCTTCTCCTCCCTGCACCCTCTTTGAATCACGCCAAGTTACATGTTCTTGTTCCAAAACCATTCTTTGTCTATGCCATTCCCCCTTCCCAGAATAACCTTTCTGTACGCTTGGTTCCATGCCTCCCTGGTACTCTGGAACTCCATGCAAACCCCTACACTTGCCTCTCCAATGACTCTCTCATCTCCCCACACCCCCTTGTCCTGCAACCTTTGAACTTCTATTCTAGCACCGTCTCTAGCTGTAAGCTCTCTACTGAGCCTCTTCTTCAACTTGGTATCTCCGAGGCTGCTCACAGGCTGGAAAATCACTTGGCATCAACAACTGATGAAAGAATAACCATAGGCTAGACCTGCCAGGACAACAAACAATTATTTATTGGTTTTATTCTATTTTATACCATGCTGTTGAAATAATAATAGGGCAGCTTACAATAAAAAAAGACTGGTATTCAAGATCAGGGGCACACAAAACCAAACACCCGATTGGAAGATGAAAAGGCAAGGCCTCCAAACTGCAGGCACATTTGCCACAGTGAAGGATTACGTTCCACTCCGCCCTTCGACAAACAAGAACATTCCAAGAACTATTAATGTGCCTGTACCTTGCACTTTGTTCCTGTTGAGAAATCCATTAAGAGAATGGCTTTCCCTGGATTTGTCACAATTCCGGTTCCTATCCTACATATCCATTCTTTTCACCAATATTCCAATCACTTGAAAGAAAGGGGAGGGGATTGAAGAGTCAACATCTAATGTTCATCTAATGTTTCAAGAAATCTGCTTTCCTCCTCACTTGCTACCACTGAAATTGACAGGCTGACCCAGGCTTAGATTGAGACATTGGTTTCACTCCTTGCGGGATCCTACCACCCTCCTCATAAAGAAACGCTTGGGGAAGAAGGTAGCTGTGACACTATGTTAGAGAAAATGTCTTTCTCACGAGGTGCAGCCTAGCAGATGGAGATATTTGATGACTCTCTTAAAATACCTCTAATCAGTGGTGCCTTAGTATGAACAGCTTCCATTTTGAAGAAAGAGAAAATATTGATAACGTGGACAGTTTAGCAAAAATTTGTTTCCGTATAATAGTCTTATTTTTGTGAGGGATTTTCATGTAAGATTAGCAATGAGCCTTGGAGAAAAGGCTTTGAATCCTATAAAAGTAAATGACTTAGGGGCACCTGGGTGGCTCACTCAGTTAAGCATCTGCCTTTGGCTCAGGTCATGATCCCAGGGTCCTGGGATGGAACCCACTTCCTGCTCAGTGGGAGGTCTGCTTCTCCTTCTGCCTCTCCACCCATTTGTGCTCTCTTTCTCTTGCTTGTGCTCTTTCGCTCTCTCAAATCTTAAAAAACAAAACAAAACCTAGAATGACTTAAAATAAAATCTTATTCACACTCACCATCACTTTGGGTCCACAAAAGAGAATACATCCAAAACCTGAGCCAAAATCTCTACAGGGTTGACTTATGACCTAAAGGAACACTCAGACCATGGGGACTCCTTGCAGGGCAAATGACTCTGAGTTTTTACAAACTGTGTGAGCACATGATCAATGGGTTGATGATTTGACTATCTAATGTGCTGAATATCACCTGTAAAGAGGACATGGTTGTCTCTGTACGAAAATTCTTGCACCTGAAAATCCAAACTGTGAGTCCTATGCAGGTTCACAAAGCTACTATACACCACCAAAGGCAGAAGGCTAGATAATTTCGGGGAAACAATTTTTTGACCTTGGTTACTAAGCAGAGACATGAGGAAATAATGTATTCATAAACTAAAGGAGAATAAAGTTATCTTCTTATACCAGAATTGCTAACAAATTTGATTATATAAAAGAAACTTGAAACATTTATACCGGGTGCACGTTGGCAAAATCAGAACAGACTAAAGCCTTCAGTGGTAACATCTTGTCTCCATCAGGGAAATTTCGATTGGTGCATTCTTAAGTACTTCTGGGTTATTTTTATCCAGATGGATTTGCATCTGATTTGCTTCTTTCAATGCACAGCTCTTTAGAACACCCTCCCCCCTTTCTTACTGATAACACACGACCTAACAGGGAACTACACATCCCTTCCCTGACAGCTCTCAACCCACAGAAAGTCAGGACGATCACTCAGGAACCAAAGTATCCGGTGCTACTCGCAAATGCCCCATCCAAGCCACCCCAGGAGTACTGACCCCAAATGTCAGGACTGAGAGTGGGTTTGTGGGCTACACTCCTCCATGTAGGTAAAGGCACGGCTTGAATTCATTTGCCTTGGGAATCTGAAAGGCTATGTAGTGTCTCCTCATCTGGAGCACATGTTGGACCCGCAGCATTTTAGGCCCAGGCCCCAGAGTCTGGGTCAGGAAGCCAGGGACTGAGATGGGGCCCAGGAATCTGGGTTTATGACAAGTCCCTAATTAGCATCCTGAACCCCTGAGAAGTAGAATTAAGATAGCTGAAAGTGCCAGAAGATGGAGACTAACATCATAGCCTCCTAAACTGGCTGTGCGTTAGGATCACCAGAGGAACTGTAACCACTGGGATTCCTGTCCCTCCCTGCTCTAGGCCTACTGACGCAATATCACTGGCAGCAGGACCTGGGACTTTATTTTTTAGGTTCCCACCCCAGCTGCACATTAGAATAATCCGAGGGGCACTGAAAAATCCCCATATCCTTGGGGCACCTGGGGGGCTCAGTAGATCAGCGTCTGCCTTCAGCTCAGGTCATGATCCCGGGACCCTGGGATCAAGCCCAGCATCGAGCTCCTTGCTCTGTAGGGAGCCTGCTTCTCCCTCTGCCTTCTGTTCCCCTGGCCTGTGCTCTCTGTCAAATAAATGAAATCTTAAAAACAAACAAACAAACAGAAAAACAATATTCAAGGCCCTGTGCAGAAAAATTGAATCAGGGACCTTGGTGATTCTCAAGAAACCAGACCAGAGCTCAGCGTCCAGAAACCATGGCATGCAATGGTGTACCATGGGGCTGAGGTCACTGGGCTTCATCTTTATTCAACAAACCAGAGCAGCAAGGAGCGACTATATACCGACCCTGTGACAGACACGGTAAGGCGGGTTCCTTTGTTCCCTCGGCGCCCCAGACCGCTCGCTCCCTGTGCATTTGCTCTAAGTTGAACTATTTATTCAGGGCTATCCTTTAAAAAGCTTGTGAAACTCAGATAAGATTAAGTTTGCCATCAGCAATGGGAATGAGAAGGCTGAGAGCCCAGAAGGGCTGTTGAGTCTGCCTGCCAGTAAAGGATTTCCATATAGCTTCAAAGAAGTTCTAACCACATGATGACATTGTTGCTCCGGAGTCAGGAGTCTCTATCCCAGCAAAATGGAAAGGAGATCCTGTCGCCACAGCTGCTACGTTTTCACAAGCTCTTCAAGAGACTGGCTGGCACATGGTAGGCACTCAATAAATATCTGTTGAATGACTGACTGAATTTCCATCACCTCAGCGGAAACCTTAAATAACCTCCGAGGTACCTCACTACGGAGTTTTCTCTGGTTTCTGAAAAAACTCCCCGCCATGGCCATCATCCCAGTATGACCCCATGAATAACTGGAACTAGTAGCAAAATTGCTTTAATGTTTCATGTGGGGCACAAAAGTTCTGCTGAGCGATGTAAGGAGGTTTTACTTAAATTTCCAAAATGCTGGGGATTTCAACACTGGCATTTCCCCATCTGTGATAGGCACAATCATGGTCTCCCCAAGATAATGACACCCTAATCCCTCAAACCTGTGACTAGATTACCCTAAATGACAGATGGGCAGTTATGGTTATGGCTGGTTAGGGATTTTGAGATGAGGGAATTATTCTGGATTATCTGGGTGGTTCAAAGGTAATTACAAGACCCATCAAAGAATGATGGAGGATGGGGCGCCTGGGGGGCTCAGTGGGTTAAAGCCTCTGCCTTCAGCTCAGGTTATGATCCCAGGGTCCTGGGATCAAGCCTCACATTGTGTTCTCTGGTCAGCAGAGAGCCTGCTTCCCTTTCCTTCTCTCTCTGCCTGCCTCTCCACGTGCTTGTGATCTCTGTCTGTCAAATAAATAAGTAAAAATCTTAAAAAAAAAAAAGGATGGAGGAGACAGAAGTGCAGGGTCAGAGGGAAGTTTTAGGATGCCACACTGATGGTTTTGAAGGAGGAAGGGGCCACGAGCCAAGGAATGCAGGCAGCCTCTGCAAGCTAGAAAAGATAAATTGATTTTCCCCTCCCTCCACCCCAGAACCTCTAGAAGGAATGCATTCCTACTGACATTCTGATTTTAGACCAGGGAGACCCATTTCAGAGTCCTGAACTCCAGAACTCTAAAAGAAAAAGATTTGTGTTGGTCTAAGTCACTAGTTTGTGGTAACTTGTTACAGGAGTAATAGGAAGATAATACACCACATCATTATTTAAGGGGAAAAATACAGGAACTAAGTATGACTATAGTAGCATTTCAACATAGCAAGTGCTGCACTGGTTCCCTGACAAAGTGATATGGCCAATAATACCCCATCGAAACTGTGGCATGCTTTTAAAAGAGTTGCTGAAATAAGAGTTTCAGAGATCTGGGGTGCCTGGGTGGCTCAGTGGGCTAAGCCTCTGCCTTCCGCTCAGGTCATGATCTCAGGGTCCTGGGATCGAGTCCCGCATCGGGCTCTCTGCCTAGCAGGGAGCCTGCTTCCTCCTCTCTCTCTCTCTGCCTGCCACTCTGCCTACTTGTGATCTCTGTCAAATAAATAAATTCTTTAAAAAAAAAAAAAGTTTCGGAGATCTTTGTTGTAAATCAAATCCCAGGATACAATGGCCACTTCTCCATGGCATGCATGATTGTCTTAAAAAAAAAAAGTGTGGGGGTACTTGGGTGGCTCAATGGGTTAAGCCTCTGCCTTTGGCACAGGTCATGATCCAGGGTCCTAGGATCGAGCCCCACATTGGGCTCTCTGCTCAGTGGAGAACCTGCTTCCCCTTTCTCTCTCTGCCTACTGCTCTACTTATTTGTGATCTCTGTCAAATAAATAAATAAAAATCTTTAAAAAAAAAAGTGTGTATCATTCTAAAGGTCTATGTGGTAATAGATCAGAATGTCTGGCTAACCAAGGCCACACACCTTTGCTCAGCCCAGGTGAAATGGCCAAGCACTGGTCTCCCATCCAAACACCCCTCACCAAAATGGTAAGCCACAGTTGTGTAAGGTGAGGAATATGCTGTATAATGACCACCTTCAGAAGATGTTAGGAAGTCATGTTTGGAAGAGCATGCAGTCACCCTGTCCTTGCCTGACCCAGGACACTCGCTCACAGCATGGCTGTGCAGGATTGTAAGTTTGTAGCCATGAAAGGGGCTCCCAAGGGGCTTGAACCTGTGACTTTGGGTTTGCCAACATTAGCACTAGCAACTGAACTCATCGGGTAGAAATGTGTTTGATTTGGTCTTCCGTGACCTCAGTCTGAGGCCAAAAAGAGAACTGAAAACTGGGATGTTTTACTTCTGTCTTCATGTCCTCCCCATGGGCTGAAAACAGCTTTAAAGGAGGCAGTTGGTCATATAGCTGATGACCTGCTGGAGGTGTGAGTGAGGACGGCCAAGAACCATGGGTGTGAGGGTAAGGGGCACACTACAATAAGCCAACAATTAGGATAAAGACACTTGAGGCTGAATGGCAAACAGCACCAGGACAATCTCATGGGCTGACCAAATTCTCCACCAAGAGAATAGAAGGTTCTTATCAGACTCCACCAATAAAAGTCAAAGTCACTGCCATGTATTGAGCACATTACTAGAGGGCTGGATCAGAGTGCTGGGTGCTCTATGAACCTCCAATTTTCATAAAAGCCTTCAAACAGAGATACACTGTTCAGTCCATTTCCCAGATGAGAAAACTGAGGTTCGGGAACGGTCAATTTACAGAGCTAGGAGTGGCAGATCTGGGATTCAAAGTCAAGCTTTTCTGTCTGATTTTTGTCACCATACTATGCATGACCTTGAGTAGCAGACAAAGACATACTTTGGGGGAAAGAGGCAGTAGAGAATGACATCAATGTAAGGCAAGAGATTCATTCATTTATTCAACTTCTTTTGAGTGTGTGTCCTATTTGAGAAATTGTGCCCACCCAGACTGCAACCACTAAAATAGCAAAGGATATCAGGCAGTAGGACCTGGAGACAGAGTGAAGAGCAGCAGAATTTCAGAACATGTTCCACCAGTGAGAGAACCTGCCCACTGTCCAGCAATGGGCGGTTCCCCAGGGAACAGCAGCAGGCAGAGTGACTCAGTAGGTGACCACGAAATGGGAGCAGCTCCGGCAGGGGGGTCTGTTATCCTGTGCAGAGAAAAACAACCTTAACAGGCAGTAGGCTCTGGGAAGGGGACGCAGGACCCAATACAAAGAATGGGTCTTCCCTGCACATGGCGTAGAAAGAACCCATGGCTTATGCTGGGACAGTGTTGGGGAACTGAAGTATGGCCCAGGGACCTTTGCAACTACCAAGGCTCCTGAGCAACACTAAAAGCATCCTTTACAGTCTGGATCCTAAGGTCCTGTCTCTACCTTGAAAGAGATACACTCCTATCGCCATAAAAAGCCCAACCCAACACTTTTATCATTATCGTGCACGTACCTAAGTAACAAAGAATGGAAGGATGGATTTTCAGTTCAGCAGGTTCCAAAGTATGTTCTTTAAAAATAGGGTGACCACATGTCCTGGCTTGCCAAAGACAGTCTTGGTTTGCTCACGTTGTCCTGGGATAATTATTAAGTGTCCCATTTCATTCTCAAAAATGGTCCAGTTTCGACAATAAGCTAAATGGACACCTAACCCAGAAAACCACTTCTGGGGATATTAATAGTTGTGTTGTCCTTCTCTGGACCTGTAAGCTCCCAAGTCGTGTTACAAACCCCAAAGAATGAAATATAGTATAAAAACTATTTTATCAAGGAACTTAAAAAGAAAACCTATGTTATCTTGTGCAACACCTGTTGAGTGATATACAATTTGGGCAATAGTGCATTAAATAAAGTTGAACAAGTTTCGTTGTTGTCAGAACATAGGGCTTCCCCAGAGACTGAATACAGCAGCCTGTCATGAACATACAATGGAGGGTCATTTGATGGGCAGCTTTGCCAGCCTTAACACCTTCTTTTCATAACCTATCTTAAGAGATCGATATTTACAAAATGCACCCACATTTTTGCTCATCAAATAGGAGCGCTTAGTATGTCTAGGAATTGTTCTAGGTCCTAGAGAGAGCCACCAGTGAACTAGAAAAAGTCCTGGTCCTCATGGGGCTTACATGCTACTGGGGGAGACAGGTAATAAATCTGTAAAATATTGTTATGTGAAAACTAATGATCTACCACCCAAGTGACCGAAAGTCAAAATAAAAACCACACCATCTGCCAATTCTGAGTATTCATGAAGCAACCTGTCTTCAGACATGAGTTAGCAATGATTCATGTCTGTCAAAAGCCAGGCATGGGGACCATGTTTTCTTAGTAGAAACAAGTCTCTTTAAACAAGTCTCCCCCTACCCTGGAACTGAGTGGACTCCTTGTATCATTCTCCTTAACATAAATGTGCCTGTGGGGGAGTCCATCTTCCATCAGCTACTGTTTGGGAACTATTTTCGTAATAGGTACCTTTAAGTTAATACTCCTTTGTGTTCTATCTAGAACTGAGGTGTTATTGAAAAATAGCATCACTTTCAAAGGAGGTGTTTACAACTGCCAGGACCCAGGGAATAAGTCAGAACAAATGGAGAGTTACTCCATTCGATCCCACACATCCCACCCCCTAGGGCTGGGACGAGGGACAAGGAGGTGCTTTAAAAAAAAAGAAAGAAAGAAAGAAAGAAAAACCATGCACACACAAAAAACTCCTACCCTTTGATTGATTCTGTGCAGAATGGAGACTCATATTTAAATGAATAAGCCAAGTTAAAACTTTCCCTCCTAGAACAAAGCAAAAGGAAAGCCTCTTTATGTTGCAGCAGCTATAGCTGCCACGGGCTGAGCCTGTCCCAAAGCTTCCCTCCACTGCTCAAAAACTAAGCCATCTTGCTGCATTTAGCACTTCTCACCAGACCACCCACCCAGACGCGGATACACAAACCACATGTGTGAGGAATGCTGTTCGGCTAGGAAATCAGTATCACTATTTCAACCTTATTACTTGCACAGACAGCCCTTTTAGTGCAACTCATTTGTTTTATCTTTTCAATAGCTTTGATTATTTTCTTTTAATGGCCTGGATTTATCCTTTTCTACCCTTTTGAAACTTCAGAACTCTTGGGCGGGGGCTGCATGGGGTGGAAGACATGATTACGAGGGGAAAATGAGCAAACAGCTTTGCCTTGACTCCCCCCCACACACACACACCCCTCCCCGCTTCTTGGGGCCATCTCTTCCGTGCAGACTGCCCAGTGCTCTAAGTGATCATAAAAGGGGACCCAGCAGCCTTCCCACTCAGGTGGCAGACTATTTCTGTTGTTACTTAACAGTTATGGGGCTCAGTTATCATTACTGCAACATCTTGTCATCTGTGCCATGTACTTCTCTCCCTTGCCCTTGGGAACCATATTGGTTACCCTCCTTTAATTAAGGGGGAAATGAAGACCAAAAGGCCGAGCAGACTGCCCAGGGCAAGTTAACAACTTCTGGAAGAGCCTGGAAATGCCGCTACAAAAGGGGACCACGTAAACAGGAAGGTGTGGATACTATTACCTGGCAGAGAGCACAGAAGCCCTGGAATGTGCTCAGGATTTTCTATTTGGGTGGCATCCGGACAAGGACACCTATAAATACCCTCTCGTTGCTCCACTAATCAGAACAAACAAGTCCATTAGTTTGGCACACTTTGTCCCCGGATTACGAAGCAGACAGGTCTGGGCATCTGGCCTCGGTTCAACTGCCAACCTTTTCCAGGACCCCTTGCCTATCCAAACGGGAACACAATTCAGAGAGAGCTGGTGGAACAAATGGACTGGGGCAAACGGTGGCTCAGCACACCTCGCGAGTGAGAGTGCTCGGGGACGGCATCCTGAGTTGTTTTCAGCACACCCAAGCTGCCTGTCTTGACTTTCTCTGCGCTGGGGGAAATGCAAGGCCATTATTTTCAAGTAACAAAATGAGCATCTAGGCTGAAACAAGGGAAGAGATGAGTCCAGTTTGAGCACTGTCCTTAGAAAGCTCTGCTGCGAGCCCAGCCCATCTGGGACCGATTCTTCCACACCTAAAACCAGCTTTTAGTTGATACTGCACAAGGCAATCCGCTATCCTCTCCTCCGTGGCTTCTCAGCCTGAAGATAAGGTGACCTTGTCAAACTTGCTGTTAAGTCTCTTTACTATTAACTAGAGCATTATATCCAACTGCTGGGGTATTTGCCAAACTGAAAGTATTCTATTCTCTTTGAAGTGCAGTTTCTCCTTCCTGTCTAATCAAGGTAGCATTTCTTGCTGCTAAAGTAAACGCAGAGCCTTTCACGGTCGGACTTTGTCCAGTGATAGTGCATTGTTTAATTTATGTACCAAACCTTCCAGAGAAACAGGGGGGAAGAGAAAAAAATGCCACGTATAAGGAACCTGGTTTATTCTAAGAATGGGCCCCACTGTTTCTTGCCCAGTCTCTGCAGAGCTTAAGAAAGGGCTGGTTTGAGGACACAGAAAATGCTGTTAGGCCCACGGGACTCAAAGATGAAGGGGGGGGGGCGGCAGGACTGTGCCCTCAGCTGGTTCTGATCTCTCCATTCAGTCTTTCTTGGGACCAGTGTCACTTCTTGAAAAAGGCCAAGGGCTTGTTTTCCCCCGTATGCAAAGTGGAAACCAAAATCTGGTCAGATGACTCTTTGACAATTAGTAAGACTATACATTGTAAAGAACATGGAGCCACAGTAGATTAAATATGAATTTAAGTAAAACACCTATTTCTGTCAATCTGTACTTATATTTCAACATGGGTTTTAGAGATGGGAAATACATCTTACGAATGCCTTGTAGTTCACAAAATAGCATCTACACACACATACACAGTGTATCTTTCAACATAACTACACATACACACTCCATTAAAAAAGATACTGACAGATTTAGAAAACGTATTGGCCTTGCACTGTTCATCTCAAGAATACGTTTTTGCTTAATTTAATTTTGCACCGCCCAGTAGCTCTGGCCACCGTGACGGATCTGTCAGCATTTCCATCATAACTCTATTTGCAGATACTGGAGTACAAGTGCCAAAATACATATTTACAGTTTACAGACCACGGTGGTTTTGTCTTCCTTTGAAATTGACTTCTTCAATGCATCTTTCCAAAGAATATCCAGGGATGGCAGTGCCTACACGATCAAAAGCATCATATGAAACAAAAGGGGTCAAAGATGCAGACTTCCAGCCCAAGAGTAAACTAAACCATGGGTAAGGGACTCCGCGTTCTCTGCAGCTGGAGTTGTCTTTACAGCAGAGTCCCCAGTTGGCAGGCTCCCCTGCCACAGTCTGATGCAACCTTAGAACAGGAGCATGTGCGTGTGTGTGCTATACACAGTGTGAGAACACAAAACGCGAAAGGCGGGACGCCATGCACAGACAGCAAACTATTCCAGAGCCGATCACTTTCAAAGTGCGATACATGAACACAAGCCACCAAACGCGAATGCTGACCATTTCCAAAACGCCGACCATCCAATTCTGTTACCTAGGCAGAGTTAAAACATTTAAGAGCAAGGTCTCTCGTAAAATCAATGGTAACTAACGTTAACGTGTGGGGTTTGAAATGCACAGTATGTGACGTCACGCAGGCCTGAACTGTAAGTGGTCTAGTAGACAAAGGTGGGCTGGGTTTGTAAGAGGTTATCGGCATAAACATTTTTTGGTGGAAGAAAACCAACTTCTTTGACTTTTTCCACAACAAGGTGAGTGATTATTCAGATCAGAGAGACTGGCTAATCAATTTAAAAATGTTTGGAACACTCTCTTAGGACTTATTTCTTTTAGAGTTTTGGTCCCCTGATCGGTAGTTTTTACACTTCTCCCTACTTTGACACTTCTCCCTACTTTCTGACATAATATGCAAGCACATACAGACACACCCTTTTGTCTGCATAAAGGGAGAGGGAGAAGTGGACATTTTTGTTCCTGACATAATTGCTCTATGTTAACTAACACGGAAGCATCTCCTCATACAGAACCAAACCAGAAGTCAGCCAATTTATAAGGGGGAAAAATGCTCTGTACATAGGTCTTTACTCCCTCAAAGTACAGGAGGAAAATGCAAAGAAAATTTCTCATATTTGGCTGGCTCAAACCATATTCACACTCACCCAATCGATTTTACTTGAAACCTATCTAAGAAATTAAACCCTGCCATTCTCCCTTTGTGCTTAAAAAGCCAAAGCCACCATCAGGATACACATGTGCCAAATATAATTTTTAACAGATTTCAATGGTGTTTATAAATGTGGCAGAACCAAGAGGGTTACTGGAAGAGAAGTGTAACTATTTGAAATCAATTGAAAAGGGATTTATTATTTCCACGTTTAAAGATTCGATAAGAGTAAGAATACAACTTGCAAAAAAATCAACAATGTGACCCTCACTCTCTTGAAATTTTGTGGAAAACTCATTCTGCTCTCTCCATGAGGATTAGAGGATGGGGAGTTTTCTTGAATTTTGTTACTGATTTACAAACTTCCATTCTGACGATATTCTGAAGACATTTGCTTTATTGCCTAAATTTTAGGTCTAGAGTTTACCACTGCAATAGCTTCCCTTCTTGTTGTCCATTTTTGTTTGATTGCTTATGTTACCTAGTTGCCTGGTAAGTGGTCAGAGGAAGGAGAAAAATCTTCACACTGTCAGATCATTTTACCACACAACTTAGTTACAAAAATAAAAATGGCCCAAACTACATATATACATTTCTAGATACACTACACAGATATTTTAGTTAAACCACATCCATTTCTGGCTTAATGAGCATATGTGGATTAGCAGTTAGAAATGTTTAAAGATTATTAAATTTTGCAAACAATTCATGTAAGCATCGCCCTCCCCGTTCATCCGCAAGTTAAAAATGAAACCAAACAAAACTAAAACCACGCCTAAAACCACACACTTCAGTTCACCTAATATCCAAAATGACTCCACAAGTTTCTCTGGAGTTAAACATTGAGCAGAGGACACACAACAAATGCTTCAAGGACTGTTCATGCCAGCCATCAAGAATCGTAACATTACCGAAAAAGTACACTTGTCCTTGGGGAGGACGCTTCACAAGTAATTTACAAGGAGCATGGCTGTATTATCATTTTTTTTTAAAGGAAAAAAATAGTGTCTTTGGATAGAAAGAAACAATGTAAAAAAAAATCCCCTTTTTAAAATGCAGAAAATAACTTCATTATCAATCTGCATTTACATTACTGCCCAAAAGAATGGGTCTGGAAAGACCATTTTCTGTACAGACACTAGTTAATCTCTGTATGAAAAGACAGCATCTGGCACGGGAATAAACAAGGGAGAGCCTAGAGACTGGTCTATTCGCACACATAGAGGCTTTCTTAAGGCTGATCCAGTGAATGAACCTTTGGATCCAGAAGTATTTCTTCATTTTCCTTCTTTTCGGTTGAGTTCCTAGCAAAAACTTGGAAGATGAGCTGTTCTCACTTGGCAGATCTCCACTTACGGAGAGGATCGAATAAAGACACCAAAAGAACTTTGGTTTTTTTTTTTTTTTTCTTTTAAAAATAATTCGCTTTCTTTTGCATGCCACAGGACAGATTTCTAGTTTTAAAACAGGGTACATCAAGAACAAAAATAACCCCCCCCACCCCAACCATCTTTATTTTCACCAATATAAGAAATCCTTCTGGAAACATAAGCAAGTGACTAAACAGGCTCGAACCACTGAATCTACAAGTTAATACATGATCTGTTATGGCAGAATAACCAAGGATTTTCCCCCAAAGAAAGATTTTAATTTTCCAAATATAAAAGAGTCTACGAGGATCATACGTGAACAAAAATCTCTTATTCCAGGTTTTATGGTAAAGATGGATAACACACTGGCAGCTGAAGAAAGCTGAAACTCTTACTAATAAATAGATCCAAATTAAGAATTTCTACAACATTTCTTTAGAAAACAGAACCAGAATTCTTTTTTTTTTTTAAACGATGATCCTGTGGAATGCCTTTACTTCCGTCTTTCTCTAGTATTAGAAACAGTAAAACAGACACAAGGATGTTGATTGACAGCTCAACAATGCTGGATGCAGGACGTTTACAGGTACACTTGTTTAAAAGTCCTACAGGTTTATTGACTAAGGCTAGACAACAACTCATATGATCCTATTTGGTGCATTTCCTACCATGGTCCAAGATCATTATATGGATACAGCCAAGAGCTGGGCCCCAACTTTCAGGAGAAAGACCACAAAGAAGAAAATCAGGGTGGCAATTTGGTCCCCCCAGTTGATTATTTGTGTCCTGGAACTGGAAAAACAAAAGGTGGCAAATACAGACTGCAACGAGTAAAAGGACTTGGAAAAGTTGGCGGAGAGTGGCACGGTATACGAGTAAGGTCACTGGGCTTGGGATGGCAAGGGCGCTGCACTGAAAGAGCATCCGTGGGACCAAGTACTTATAATGTCTTGTGGTGTCATTCCCTCAACGACTTTAGAATATCTGTATGCGATAATAAATAGATCAGTTATGTAATAAGGCAGTGTGTTGAATATGCATTCGTCCTGTGGAATGAACCACCACAGAGAGAGAGACAAGGATACCATACACATTCTTGAAAGTTTTCTTGTGTTGTGTTTGATTTGTTTGTTTTCAAGGCTATCCAGGCTAACTCTTCCCGGGGATTTCCTTGGAGAGAAGAGTGGTCCGCTGAGGCTGGTTTGCTTAACCTCTCCTTTATCAAGAGATGATGACTGGCTTTAAAGAAAAATAAAGCTGAAGGTTGTTTGATTTTTATTTTTTTCCCTTTTGGTTGCATCATTCTGAGTGTTTTCATATAAACAAACAAAAAAAAATCACAACCAAAAAAAAAAAACCAACAATAGTTTTTGATGCATCCAGTTGTTGTATCCTCAGGAAGTTCCAGATGTTTCCAGGTAACTCTGTAGTTTACGGACTGTGGTTTTGTCCAACGAGCAAAGGTCAAAATCAAATGTCGTGTTTGTGATATGAAAGTGTCCAGTTTCTTCTATAAGGTTCACGATCTAAGGAAGTAGAGAAGAGAAAGATTGGGCATGAGCAATGGACATCACAAGGCAGAGAGAGAGGTGGATGGTATCAGATATGGAACCAAGAGACTAATATTCTCCTTTCTAGTAAGAGGATCCATGCTACGGATGGCATGGAACCATCCTTTAGCCAATCTGGTAAGCCAAAGGACTATTAACCCTTTGAAATTCTTAATCAAAGCGGATTTCCTGTTCTCCTCATTCACAGCCTTTAAACTGATTCCTCCTTTCAAGCCATCAATAGATTATTTTACTGTCAGGGTGGTTAGGGGGAGATACAATTTCAAAACCCTTTTAAAAAATACTCAACGGGTAGTGACTTTCCTTATTAAACATAAGGAAATTCCATCCTAGAGATAGCAGCATTCCTTATAAAATGAAGTACACACACACACGTAATAATGATCCTTTTTTCTTTCTGACTATGTTACTGAAAACTCAGAAAGCATAAAACCCACAAAGGGAAAAAGAGAAACCATCTATAATCCCACCCCCTGAAGACCACGGGTAGTAACTGGAAGGGGCCGGAACTGTTTCACTGCTTGATTTGGGTGCTGGTTACAAAAGATGTGTTCACTGTTAAAATTCAGCTTGCCATACCTTTATTTTACCTCAAATAAAATGAATAAAAACCTCTCTTTATTACTTACCATCATGTTCCGTTTATTCCCTTGGATATTTGGGGGTAACAAGTATTATCTATAATAAGAAAAACCCTTTCTCTCCTCGTGTGGAATAGTCCTGCCCCATTTCTTACTGTATGGGCTCCAACTTTCAGACACAAAAGTGGTGGTAGAGGTACTGCTATGGTCTTGCCTTTTGAGAGGTACTTCTTAAGGTTCCAATGTTAAGAACGATGTCGGTCACTGGTCTGAATCCTCCATCATGTCATGTGTTGTTTCTATTCTAATTTTACTCATAATTTTATCAGAAATGGACGCTATGCTGAGGTAGCATGGACTCGAGGTATGTATGTTGTGGGTAAATTGGGATGGAGGGGGTAATTTTACCAAGCTTTGTGGGAGAGAGAAAAAAAAAAGGATCAGGATGAAAGAAAAAAAATTTGCAGAGAGAAAATGGGCAAGCTCCATTCATTTGTTAGTTGTCTGTTATGCCCCTCTTATCACTTCTCATTCTCTTTAGTTCACCTTAAAAAAGAACAATTTTAATTATTTGGCCTATTTATTCAGTGGAGTTTCAGATTACCCAATTTCAGGTGGAAAACAGCAGAAAGGAAACCTTTGAACCTCTATTAGTCTTCTTTAAAAAATGGTAAATTTGTGAACTATTCCCTATGGGTCAATGGCTCTCAACAGCAACTGTGCTCCCCATTCCTGACATACCTGACTTCCCCAGAAGAATAAAAGACATACTGAACCCCAACCCAAGTAACCGTCCAGCTCCAGACTGAGCTATTATTACCTTATTCAATGTCTGGAACTCTTTTTTTTACAGATTAACTATGGGTTCATAATAAAACAAGTTACTCTCACTGTGAAATCCTGACCGATACAGCAAAATGCCTACCTACTATCCTTTTATCCTTCCTCCCTCACCTTTTTTTGGTTTGTTTGTTTTCTTTTTACTAAAAGAAGCTTGATTTTTTCAGGAAGTAGCCATAAGCCCAACTGAAATGCCTGCCTCCCCAGACCCACTCACAGCATTTGGCAGATACTGCTACCTACAATCTATTTGTCAGAAGTCACTGGGATTTCAGGACTGTTTTTGAAAAGGTTATAAACCCTGAGTATGTGTCTTCTGGCCTCTGTCCCCCCTTGCCGTCTGGAATAAAGATGGAAGCCATCTTCCCCCTCAAGAGGATGAATGCAAGATGGGAGAGATGGCAGATCAGGAGCCTGCATCCTCGTGACCTCTTACTTTAAACCACTGCACCCAGGCTTCTAACTGAGTCAAGAGATGACCAGAAAGGGTGTGCTACATTATGGTTAAAGTAGTACATTCACATAAGAACTTATCAAGCAACGGCTCATTAACACTAAGAGATCTAAAATGGACACTCGTTTGTTTTATTAGTTACCAGTTACCGAGCTCTGGATAAGTAACCCCCACAAGAAAACTTTTCCCAAGGCTATCAAATAATTCAACTGATGCTAAAGACATACTAACAGCAGTTTCCAGAATAAATTATGTTTTTCTGGGATACCGGAAAGAAATACTATATGGTGAGTGAAAATGTTTATCATTTTCAGGACAAAAAGAGCTAGGCTTTCAGTGTACCCAGTGAAGGCAAGTAACAATGATCCCAGAGTGTGACCTCTCCCCCCAGTGAGCTGGCCAGGAGGGAAGTGCCCAGGTGTCCAGAACCGAGTCCCAAATTTCGTGTATCAGTTCTGACTCGGCTCACTATTTGAAGGGCACCGCATGGAACACGATAACCTGAGCCATTTCTTCTTGACCTACCAAATAGGTCTTTGTTTGTTTGTGGCTGGGGGTGGGTGCCACCTGTGGAGGAGGGAGGAGGCCTGTCATCAGAGCACTGGAAACCTACTGGGCAGTCCCATGCACTTGAGACACCCTGTTTCCTAGAGGGCAGGTGGGTTTATTTGCTTTAAAATCAAGTGGCTTGATTGACTGGTTGATAGAACAACTCCTGTTCTATTACACGGGGTTGTACAGAGGATCAAATAAGGTAATAGGATAAATAAAGCTTCTTTATAAACTGAATTGCTACACAGATCAGGGCAACATGATTATGATTACCATATAAATATAAACGTATCCTTAATGATCTGGGAGGTAAATGTACAGCACAAGACTACCAGACCCAGCGCGTCCTCCGCCTCCCCTCATTGACTGTTAGCCATTCCATTAGCACTAAAACAAATGAAGCAGGGAAAATGCCAGGAGCTAAAACTCAGAAAAGGCCTACTTGAATTAAAAAAAAAAATAATAGTTATCATGAAAGTTGCAGGGGTAAGGGAAGAGAGCAGGGAGGGCCGGAGAGGAAGGAGAGGAGTAGTATCACAATGCATGTGAGTGGGTAAAGGATAGTCCCAGGTTCTCCCCTTGAAATGGTAGCTCAGTCCTTTAAGAAGATAGTTTTCTGTGACTCACTATAGCTACTAATTACTTAACAATATGGAGAAAGCAGAGCAATAAAAATACCTTGTAGAGAAAGCCACTTGATTTTAAAGCAAATAAACCCACCTGCCCTCTAGGAAACAGGGTGTCTCAAGTGCATGGGACTGCCCAGTAGGTTTCCAGTGCTCTGATGACAGGCCTCCTCCCTCCTCCACAGGTGGCACCCACCCCCAGCCACAAACAAAGAAATGAAGGGGATCCAATCAAACTCACTAAATGAGCCCCACATTTTTGGGGAGCTTGTAAGAATACATCAAGGTAGATGCAGAGGCAGCCTTAAAGTAGCAGTTAACAGTAGTGGCAGCAGTCGGGGCATTCGGGATGGTTCGCCAAAGGGAACGACATTAACGACTCAAATTACTAGAGCATGTACCCATGTCCCCAATTAAGTAGAGACTTCATAAAAAAAATAAATGCACATTCTGAGAGAACATCAGAAACAGCACTCATATGCTTTATTTCAATGACACAAGCCCTAGACACAAGCCTAGAAACACCCCACGGGTCCCCTAAGGATGCCTCTCTGCCTGGCCACAGGAATGGCCTTGCACTGCTGATGGGGTGGGGCTTGACTCCACCTTGCCGTAGTCAGCACACGTCACCCTCCATGATGTGAGAAGGACTACTCTAACACCCCTCCGCCCCGGCATTTTCCATCTCCCTGAAGACAATTTTAAAAGTAGAGAAGCAGCCAAACTATGGAAAGAACCTGTATGTCCATCAACAGATGAATGGATAAAGAAGATGTGGTATATATACACAATGGAATACTATGCAGCCATCAAAAGAAATGAATCTTGCCATTTGCGACGGCATGGATGGAACTAGAGGGTATTATGCTTAGTGAAATAAGTCAATCGGAGAAAGACAATTATCATATGATCTTCCTGATATGTGGAATTTGAGAGACAACATGGGGGGTTTTGGGGGTAGGAAAGGAATAAATGAAACAAGAAGGGATTGGGAGGGAGGCAACCCGTACGAGACTCTTAATCTCACAAAACAAACTGAGGGCTGCCGGGGCAGGGGGTGGTAGGGAGAGGGGGGTGGGGTTATGGACATTGGGGAGGGTATGTGATATGATGAGTGCTGTGAAGTGTGTAAACCTGGCGATTCACAGACCTGTGCCCTTGGGGCTAATAATACAGTATATGTTAATTAAAAAATTAAAAAAAAATAAAAGTAGAAAAGCTGTTATCTAAGTTGTTAGCGTGTCTTCTAAGGAAGCCCCGGTTCTCCTCAGGGTTTTTGCTGCACCCTAAGAGGCCAAACTCAGACTCAGAGCTCAATCGCTGGGGGAGGTTAGAAGGGCTCCATCTTCCTTTCCAAACAATTGTGGAATGCATGGTTTGACGAAAAATCAAATTATTAGTCATCCTAGGTACTCCGATCTCAGGGTTTGACTGTATCCCCTGTACTCTATTTTTACCTTAAGGGAAGGTGGCTTAAGAACACAGGCTCTCCTGATCCAGGACTTTCTGCTCATTAAGCTAGACGCTGGGTGCCAACACGACTCATCCCCAGAGTAAAACAAAGGCATTAAGCACTTTTTGTGAGCCAAATAAAACTGTCAGACCCGAGTTTTTGATGGGATGGGTTTAATACTATAAGATCTCAGATGTGATCCTGGCCTCCCCAGAAACCTCGTCGCAGGGGCTCAGGTCCACGTGGCGGAGAATACGTGGACTTTGCGGGATGCATTCCACGAGATGGGCAGCTCTCGAGGTGGAGAATTACATTAGTCCTCAACAGTGCTATGTTTTACAATAGGAATTAATTAAGCAGTAAACCGTGACAGGGCATGCATCATGGTATCATAATCACAAGCCTCAGCTGCATTACAAGGCAAAAGGCCAAAGACTGAGAGCTTTCAACCGGCCTGGGAATGCAATTAGGCCGAAACGCTGTGTGTCCTGGAGTGCCTTGATGCCAGGCTAAAAATTCAGAGCCATCACTCTCTCCCTCTAGGACACTAAAATAATCCACTTGGCTAGTATTCTCGAGTAAGCCACCTTCCCTCAAGATTCTTTCAAAGGTCAAATTAAAGGACAATGGGAAATCAGGAATGCCAATGGCACCCCAAGGCAAGGCCCCACCGAAGGCCTGCTTCCTCCACGCATGCGCTGGGCTTGCTTTGTGAAGGTGTCCCAGCCCTGCCCAGACATCTGTCTCACTCTCCTGCGAGACTCACTGTTTGGGCCCGGCTTGTGCATTAGTAGCTTTATTGGACAATTACTCCACAGTGGTTCAGAGCTGGTGCTTAAAAAGGGATAGAAAGGGATGGGAATATCAGCTAATAGATTTACCATCACCGTTCAGTCAATTAACCCCACGTAATTGGTAAATGGCAGCCTGAACAATTTTCAGTTCTACAAAAGAACATTGAGGAAAGATACGAGCAGAGGACTAGAATAATGCTGAGGTAAACCACTCCAACCCTGCTCCCCTGCTCATATTCCCTTATAAACGGAAATGCAAGAAATGCAACTCCTCCCACTTAAGAATCATAGGTCTGTAATAGTTTCATTCAAATCTGAAACTCTAGAAGGGTTAAAAAAAAAACCCACAAAACTTATCAGAAAAATCAGGGAACTTGGCAGGTTTGAGTGTGCATATTTATAAATTTCAGCAAAAAATGTACACAGAATATAAATGTGACCATCAGCCATTAAACATTAAAAAAAAAATAACCCACACACAGCTGGGGTAGATTAAGTACTACTTCAAGTCATTTGAAAGTAGTAATAAAACTAAATTCCAACAGTGAACTAATCTACAAACCCACCCTGGAATTTAGAATGCAACCTCCTCTTTGGGTGTTAAAGAAAAGGTATTTATCAGTAGCCACTGTTAATGCAGCAGACACGTGTACTATAACTACAGTAAAATTAAAAAGCACCCTTATCTTCGCAAAACATCGAATTGTACTAATAGAAGTTTCCCCATTCCACAAGCATTTCACAGTTGAGTTCATAATAATAGATGTATGTTGTACAAGATAAGAGAAATGAGGAAAATATTTCTTTCCCTTAAAAGAGCACTGGCAAAAGGTTACTCCATTGAATCACGAATGTTTACAACACTTGACTGAAATTCTTATCACTGTTTTCTCATGAAACTAGAAGCCTGGCCCCTGAGGCTTTGTGTTCCCACTCTGCCTCTCACTCAGCCCACAGGCCAGGGTGCGCCAGAGGAGAAACCCCTGCATTCTGGCCTCATCACCTCCACAAGTGCTCGGTTTCCCCCCACCTGTAACAGCAGCAGGGAGATCCTCTGTGCCAAGCTCCAGAGCTGACTTCCGGGTAGCCTCAGCAAGGAATATTCCCTGCTCCCTGAAATACTTCTGTAGGTGGCACCAGCCCAGTGCTAACAGCACTGGGCTGGTGTGACCTCCAGGGGCTAGGATGCCACCCCAGGATGCAGCAGGCCTCGCAGCATCTAGAAAGGCCTGTGCTAAAAAGCATTTCTCACCTGCTGCAGAATGTGTCTCTCCCTCAGCGTCATTAACCTTCTGTGAAGCTCGACCAGTTCGTCTAGGTAGGCCTGTAAGGGTAGTCACCAAAAGAACAAGCACTTTAGGAAGCAATCCCAAAATAACACAACAAAGAGACAGGAACAGACAAGCAGCTTCTGGAGGTTCCCCATTCTACTTCCCTTGCCTACACTGTGTGGACTCGGTACCCAAGGCTCCCACAGACAGAGTCTCTCTGGACCAACTGTTATCCCTACAAAGCCTGCTTTTTTAATGAAGGGCAAATTCTTTTTTTCTTTTTTTAAGATTTTTTTTTATTTATTTGACAGAGATCACAAGTAGGCAGAGAGGCAGGCAGAGAGAGTGAGAGGGAAGCAGGCTCCCTGCTGAGCAGAGAGCACAATGCAGGACTCAATCCCAGGACCCTGAGATCATGACCTGAGCTGAAGGCAACAGCTTAACCCACTGAGCCACCCAGGTGCCCCTGAAGGGCAAATTCTTGCACTTAATTTACTCTCAACAAGATTCAAGGGAGCAGACCCACCCTTTTCCAGTAACACCAGGGAGAGAGGATACTCAATGGTAAATTCTGAGCTTAAACATATTAGCACAGGCTTTTGTTTTTTTTTTTTTTTAATACTTCCATCTCAGAAGATTTAAAACTAAGAGAACAGTCTAAATTTGAACATGGAAGTATAAATGCACGTAACCAAGGACAAATTCTTTAAAAAAAATAAATAAATAAAGGAGGTTTCCCAGTCATACCTAACAATATCGCCAGTAAACACCAAGTGACAGAAGAGAGTATCTTATGAAAAACAGAGATGATTATCCAAATTAGCATCTGTTTTGTCAAAAGCTCCCCTGAAGGGGCCGAAGCACACCTCTCTTCCCATATGCTCAGATTCCGGAATCTTTTAATGTAACTGCATGGGCTTTCCTAGCGCTGTTGGCCATGAAGGCAAAGGAAAGAAAGGTTTGTGAAGCTTTAGTCAGGCCTGCCTTGATCCTGCAAAGCATGTTATGACCCTGCCTACAACGGGAGACTAACCCCCGACAGGTCTTGAAGTCATATCTTAAATGCACGATGAACACTTGGAAAGCACACTAAACGAGGATCAGGTGTCCCGCTCACTTATGGCTGCAATTCCTCAATCCTCTACCGTGGTGTTCTTACCTCCCAGTTCAATGCGCCCAAAACCCCTTGGCACTGCAGGGCATCATGGAAAACGGTAGCATGAGGGCCCAGTATCACACTGAAGATATAAGCGAGATGTGGAAAACAAACAAACACCAAAGCACCAAGAATAAGTGCCCATCATTTGGGGGTGTGGGACACGTCCAATGAAGACATGGAAGAGGAGCCGGCAAGGACTAGTCAAGGAATACACCAAGGGAAGCTGGTCAATGCTACTGCACACCCAGGAACACCCTGGAAACCTACCTTGTCACATTCACCATTCTTTATTTGCTTATCTGATTTGCTTTGCTTTATTGGACTTTTCACTTCAAGAATCTAGGGATCGAAGAGAACACAGGTAAATTTGATTTAGGCACTTTGTAGCAAGCCCCCCACCCCCCAAACAAAGGCACAGAGGCATGAAATGTCACACAGTAATATCACTTTCCAAAGAGCACTTCTCCTCTCTACATTTTCTTTCTTCTCTTCTAATCTCACTCTTTCTTGGAAAATAAAGGACTTCTATCTGAAATGCTGAGTCAGGGCAACAGACTTTAAAAAAAGGAAAAAAAGTTGATGATAAGGAAATTGATCTAAGCTTCCAAGGCTGTTTTTTTGTGACAACACTCTCACACATATGCACAGCAGCTGAGTTATACTGGATTCTAGTCCCCTCTGGCAAGGATTTTTTTCATACTCATTCTGCTGTTTCAGCATGACTACCGGTGCTCAGCATGCTGGGGATGATAAAACAAACACTCAAATGCCCTTTTTAGTACCTGACTTTCAGATTCTTAAAATTACTCCTACCCACTAAATGGATGCAGCTTTGGAAATGAAGATGGCCATCGGTTACACGGGTCGCTCCCAACATGGGATCCTCCCACACAAGAAATAGAGAGGGCAGAACTATTTTCTGCAGTTCAAGAAACGATGTGTTTACTCATGATAAAATACCAAGTGTCTGCCCTTCCATCTGACCCGATTACAGTTTAGGGTATGAATGGTAGTCCTGCGTGCTGTTTAGAAGCTTCCATGGGGAGCGAGGGTTTTAATGAATTAGAAGGCAAAACAAATTATTATTTAATAAATACAGTTAGTTTATTAGAGTCCTCACCATTAAGGATTATAAGGGAAATATTTTTAAACAGGCCTTGTTTAAAACCGCTGAGATCCACTAAATTTATTGATGAGTGTTTACAAATGTATATAAACATAAAAAGCAAAGTACTTTGTCTTTTCATGATAACCTCATTAGCAAGTGAGTTATAATCGGAAGCTAATATTAAGGAGGAAAATACCAAATAAAGGATGTATTTAAGAAGTCTCATATTCCTACTGTTTTTTATCTATTCGCTGCTCTCTCACAAACACACACACACATACAGAGTTCTGTTCAAAAGTCTACCATATTTCATAACACAAAAAGGACTTTTCAAATGAGCCCACTTTTAGTATGTAGTGGAAAGAGCCCTGATTAGGCTCAGAAACCTAAGTTCAGGTCCTGGTCCTATTACTTAACATTTTTGGATCTCAAAAAAGGTGAGATGAAATAAATAAGAGAAACACAATGAACGAGATTTGGCTGTAAATGTTCTACTATCAACAAACCGTTTACCTGTTGGGGATATAGGACCGTGACACTCTGGGAAAGACCAAATACTTCTAAAAGGATATATTTTCCTTTGTATTTAGAATAACGCATGGGTAAGAAGTGAGCTTCAACAGAGTCTTTCCTGAGAATCGCCACTATTTTTTCATTTTTAACATCAAGATAACCAGATGACCAACCTGACCAGGCTCAGTCACTTAAAATACAATGCTTTGGGCAACACAAGGAAATTACTTAATTGCGGGGGCAAGGTAATCTTTTTTAACGTGCTGCACTGTAAGGAAACCCAACACTCCACTACATTCAGAATTTCCTTCTCTATTGTTGTTGGAAATGAGACCTCAAGGGGAAACTCTGAGCTTGGAGACCTAGGAGTAAGTAGGTCAGTAGATGGCACTCCTCGCCAATTCAGACACGCGGCTGGGCAACACAGGGACAGCCAGCCAAGATTCCAGGCCAGAGAGAAAAACAGCGCCTGCGTGCTTGCCTTGTGCAGAAGAAAACTGAATTGTGTTGCCATCATAGCCCACTCTGCCTGCCCCCCCTTCACTGGACTCTGGGGGGTCAAAGTCACTAAGGGCTCTATATTTGTATGGCAACTCTGCTAACTAGGTTTAGAGAGTTCTACCACCTTCTCTCCAGAGCAGAAAATAGAACATTCGGGCACTTAAGTCCCACCCTACACATTCTGTAAGTGCTACAGCACAGAAGGCCAAACTACATTGAAATCCTCGTTTCTTTCTTCTGAAGCTGCAGTGGGGCAGGAACAAAAGCTCCGGGTGTCAGTGATCCGCCTCAAGTTACTGAGTGGCTGCCCAGAGAGGGCTCAGTTAATCTTCCTTCTTTGATCTCTCCCTGCTCCAAAATAAACAGCTTTGTCAAAACCTCATTCTGAGAGAGCTGAGCCATGCTGAAGACAATTGTTTTATTTATGATCATTTCTTATCTTTAAGGAAACGACTCCAGAATACAAAAGTACAGCACCTTGTCTTCCCCGGGCTTATTTCAAACCAGTTTAACTGGATCAACTCTTTAATTTCATCCAACATGCCTTGCAGGCTGAGAAGTAATTTATGATATTCTGAATATTAACTTGGGTCCAGTGGATCACTTCCTTCCCTCAAGGGCCCCTTCCTCCCCACCCCCTTCTCTATACTTTCAGCCAGAAAGGATCTGGAATTTTGATTTTGTTTGAAACTCGTGTACGGGAGGTTTGGAGTCTAATAATACACACACAGGTATACACACACAGCCCCTTTGATTAAAATGGCACTGTACTCACTAATATTCCCTTATTAAGCTTTACTGAAGGAGACAGCCACCCAGCCTAAGATGCACCATTTACACACATGACAGTCCCCTAAAACAGAACTCAGATTAGCTGCACTTCAATCCTTAATCTGAGGATATAGCTTGAGAATCAAACTTCCAAGATTATTATTTTTTTCTGTATCCCTTTGTGAGGACTGACAACTCAATTATTCAGCAGATGGATTCTCTACTGATAGGTCTTTCATGTTAATGATCGTGAGTAGCTCCTAACAATGCTCAGGTTAATTACTTGCTTTGTTGACATGTGCCTCTCTGTCTGTTCACTTTTTTTCAATAGTTAAAAAATGTTTGACTCAATTAGCACTTTCTCTCTTCCCTAGTCCCTGGAAGATTTGAGAACCAGTAAGGGAAACTCGGCTTTGTCTCATAATTTACAGAAATTTCAGAGATCATTATCAACTTGCAGACAGAGAGCAACCAAGGAAACTCATACTCTTAGAAGCCTGCGAAACATGAAGTCTGTTTTCATCTATTTTATTTGATGTGAAATTTCAAATTATCACACATACATTCAAATAAAGATGGTAAACACATTCCAGGATGAAATTCAGAGGACTTTTCCATTTTTTAATTAATTCTTACTCTTCCACTTCACCAGCATGGAGAACTAAGACTAGCTAATTTTTAAGAAGTCCTAGAACATGGACGTAAAGGGACAGCAACACACCTGACCCAAAGCAGGTGACTGGAGGGGTTAAGAAATCAATACTCAACCAAGTTTTAAACCCTTCTGCTCCCTGTTCCAAGACAGCCCCAAGAAGGTAAGTGCTCTTGCGGTACTACACGTATTTCCTCGCCTAGACTAGCTAAAAGTGAAAGCATATGGACTTTCTTATTATGCTTATAGGTGCATGAAGGAAGTGACATATAACTGAGTATTCCTGACAGATTGATGATTCACATGTGTGAAGTTACATTTGTCGAATAAACATATGCCAAGGAACCACTGGTATGCTATCTAATTGGAGAAAGTAATTTTTACCCTCACCAGATAGATGATACCATTCATTTTTTAGTCTCGTTTTGCTAGACAGGTTTAAAAAAAAAAAAAAAAAATCTGACAACCCAAAACCTCTCCATGAAACCAAGACTTGAGCCAAGTCAGCTGAAGGCTGCCCAACCAGGAAGTGGCGAGGGTGGTTTGAAAGGCAAGATGGGGGCTTCATAGAGCTGCATTTCTTTATCAAGCACAGTCTTCACTGGGAAGGAAGCTGAAGGGGCTTGAGGAAGGGCTTACCTAAGGCCGCTAACTCCTGACAGTGCCCTGCTGCCGCCCATGGGGGACCCTGGTTCTAACACCGTCCCGCCCTCCACCGGAAGCGGAAATCAGGGTGCCCCGGGCTTAAATTAAATATGCAAATATATTCAAAGTCCAAATTCTATCCTTTCACCAGCTTATACTGAAGCACGGGTTTATAAAAGAAACTCAAGTTATCTAGTTAGCCAGCCCAGGGCTCTTTCCAACTGATCGGCGAGGATGGTTACTCTGTAGTAACCGTCATCTTCATCTTCACCTGCCCAGGAAGTGCTTGATGTGTGGCTGGCCGGACCAAGGGCATGGCTGGCACTGCAGCTGGGGGAACACCGGGACGCGGGGAGGTAGGGTAAGGAGTAAGAACACACTAACTCCTTGGACAGCCAGTCCACAACAGACGATGAGACTGGCCTTGCACTCACATGCAGGCCACAAAGACACTACAGCTGAACGAACACGGTGCAGTGGAGGACACTCATATTATTCCTATGCATAATGAAGGCTCTAAGTTGTGGATAAACTTCATAAATGAGGTATTTTAAATATTAGGAGATCTTATGCTTTATGCAAAATTTAAAAAGAGAAAATCTTCAGCTATAAAAAATCACATTTCTCAGTAAAGCAAAGATCACAAATTCAAGGACAAAGCTGTTTAAAATTGTAGGACATCTGTGAAAGAGAATAATTTCAGAAAAGCGCAGTTCTTTCATTCTTGAGTTCATAATATTCATAGGGTAACTTGGATTAAGCAATTATTTTAGAGGTCACAGGGAATCTGCCTAAACAAAGAGATAAGGATAGCTTACGTAAATGAGTGTATCAACTCAAGGCACTATGAGGCTTTTACAATATTCATGATACTTGAAATTAGTTTATTTTAGTATTTAAAATATCCCATTCTTAATCATTTGTTTAACAAAAGCTCTTCATCTTTGCTTTCGAAGTTCTGCCTAGACCTTATCTAAATAACTATATTCTGAATTGACTATTAAATTAGTAAGGCCTCCTCTTTGCTTGATTTATAACAATGATAATGACCATTATTTATATCTGCATTTTATTAACTGTTCCTTACAAGTCCAAATGATGACACTCTTTTCCTGGATGAGCCCACAGAGGCAATGCACCTACAATAACAAACATCTACTCCCATCAGCTGAGTGCCACGTAGGCCTGAGCATGGCCCCATGCTCTTTACAAATACAGTATCCAACATTGTTCCAAGAATTGACAGGTATTAATATCCCCATTTATGGATGAGGAAACTGAGAATCAAAAGTTCAGAGTTAATTTCCCACCAGTACACTACTGTCAATTAGTAAAACAAAGAACCAGGTTTTATCCTAGCTCCAAAGATTATATTCTTTCTAATTCATTAAATTAGTCCACTTAACTGCTGAGAAAAAAAACCAAAACCACACCAAAACAAAAAAAAACACACAGCAATCCGGAGCACATGAGCAGCACCTTCTGTCACCATCCCTTCCTGCACGGATGTAATTAACCCATCTAATGGGATATACTTCTCATGACAATAGAAATTCTTTCAGCTCAACTATGTGCTTTTCCAAAGGTGGTAGACTCCTATTGATTTTCTAGTGAGAGAAACATTGTTTAAAATTAAGGGATAAAAAGCTTTGTGTGCTTTGTAAAAATGCTCACACCTAGTTGGGTGAGTCCTGAAGAGTGCAAACCCAGCAATTTACCTGGTTGTTGTTGGTTTTTAATAAAGGTGGCGGGGGTTCGTGATGGAGGGGCGAAGAAGCTGAGCTGCTTTCACTGTCGCTGCCGTCACTTAAGCTAACTCTGAAAAGACACAGAAGTCACACGCATTAGTACAGGTAGTTCTTGAAACATCTACGGACGTAGGCGCAGAGAGCAAAGAATCCAAACACTAAGCACCAGAAACTTGCTTCGACTCCCACAACCGCTAACCCACACTGGCACTGACTTTGTATGGAACCGTGCTAAGTGTTTTAGTAGCTGTTTCTCACTGAATGACCCTTATTTCAACAGATGAGCAAAGAGACTTAGACTAGGTCACTCGCCTCCGGTGAAGAGGCAAAAGGGGTGGTTCTGGGATTCAAACCCAGGCAACGGAACCCAAGGTTGGTGCTCAGCCCCTATATTGTACTGGCCCTATTTATTCTTGTTATCTCCCTGCTCGAACTCCACCCCACTACTATCACCCAGTGTGCTACCCAAGCTGGCAGGTCAGCAAAATTAGATTGTTTGTAGGTTACTGCCTTTTAGTTTCTTTTCCGCCCTGCTTCTTTGCTACATGTGAACCCAGGCTGTGGGAGTGGAAGCAACTGCTGAGAATCGGGGCAACAGGCCTGTATGACTGAGAGCTCGGGGTGACACTGAGGACAGGCTGTGTGAACCCCACCAAGTATTTCTACTCCATAATGATGCAAGGCTGTCCCCAGTTTTGACCACTGCTACAATTCACCAGAAATATACTGCAGCAACATGAAGAGACAATGTGTTTGGGGTAACCGCTTTTGAGAGAGAGAGTATCTTTCAACAACCAAAGACAATACAAAAACATCACCCCTCCCCTGTCTCTTTTCAAAACAAAATGGAATTTTCTTTTTACCCAGGGTAGGAGATATTTCTTTATTCTACTCTACTGAATGTATACCCTCCTTCTGAAACGTCCTTCAGTGTTTGCTCTCTCTTTGGCTATACAGACACCTAATATAATATTCTTTTCAGAAACAGAAAATGCTTTAGAAATCAGGGGAGTTTTTCTTTCACTCTGAATAGGCAATCACATTCCAGCTCTATAATATATTCAGATAGACAAGATACAAGATAGGAAATGAAAAGGATACGCCGGGACATCCTTTTAGCAAAAACGGATGGAACTTGTTTTTCTTAACTAAATTACATTAATGAAGTGTTCCGTTGAAGCGCTGCTTTAAAATGCTTCTTGACTGAAGTGGAAGGCTGAGTATTTAAACTGATTAAACAGTTGAGACTTCGCAAGTGCAAGGAAGACCAAATGTTACACTGGCGCTGCCGTACTAACAGCCCATGTCAGGCGGGGGGAGAAGCAGGCAATCTGCAACAACGGAGATCCCATCAGACAGCTCACAAGCCTGTGTGATTTGACCCACCCCGACTCAGGGCACAGGGCAGTGAGTGGGTGGGCCATAGCCCATCACGGCATATCTAGATTTTCTAAATAAGAGTGTAACTGGAAATTGCCTAAATAGGTCATGCGTTTCTCATCAGGTAAATCTGAGAGCTGCCAGCAGTCAGGTGGGTATCAATATGCTCACTGCCATGTTCCAGTCCATTTTTAGATCTTCCTGTCCTACGAGTTAGTTTCTGTCTTGTCAGATTAAAGAGTTCTAAAGGGAAATGTTATAACACCAAGGCTCTAAGGCTCCTTGTTTTCTCCTGTTGAGAAAAAAAATACATATAGATAGAGAGCGAGGGAGCTGGGTGAGTTTGGGAGACAAGGTGGAGAAAGAGAAGGTGGGTGTTAAACACTGATTATGGCCGCAGGGAAGCTTTGCCAAAAGATCTGATAGGGCGCATATACTCACTCCGGGAGCCCTTCTCCCAGGATCCCAAGGAATTACCAATTAGGAAACACATGATCTGTCCAGCTGGGATTAAGAAGGTATTCTTTTGAGGAATTCTAGGGCCTTCTACACAGTAATGGATAACGGGAAAAGATTTGATGCGATGTATTACAAATGTAATTGGATTTTAAGTTCAAGTAGATTCATATTTTTTCTACTCAAACACATTCAAGTAAGCATGCCTATTTGTTTTCCTCATGATAAAGAAATAAAACCCTCAAGGCAATTTCAAGTTGACTATTAATTATAAGTGACATGAATTACCATCTTATAATGTGGAATTATGCCTCACAGCATTAAAGCTACTTAAGGAACCTAATTGTCAGTACACTTAAAAGGAATTTATTTGCTGGAAAACACACACAGGTGATCCTAGTTTTAATTAGGTCACACACATAATTCACTGACGCTAATTATGTCTTTCTAACTACAAACAGCAAACATGTTGCCTCAAACTCTGAGGCTATAGCAGTGGCTCTCCAGAAACTCTTCAAATGAAAATGGAGTTGATTTCAACAGTCAGTCCTGCCACCTTGGAACAGACTTTAAAGAACAAGGACTCCTGATAGGATGTTCTCCCTATAGAATTTGTAGAGAAAAAGCCTCTGCTTTCTGAGAAAAGGGATACACAGTTCCCTGTAGAAAGGATGACGATAAGCATGCCTAGGTGACCCAATTTAAATGAATGTGACCATTTTCTACCACTGTTTTGGGTATTGCACACCTTCACCATGGTTATGCTGGTAAGTCTGGGGAAAAGGCATGATTGCATTGCAGGGAGACGCGTTCGTGCCAAGACACTCACCTGCGGCTTCGGCTGCCTCCTCTATTTACAGGTCTCTCCATTTCAGAGTCATTGTCATTATCCTCTGCCTCATCTGATTCCTCCTCATTGTCATCAGAATGCAGATCTTTCATTATAGACCTCAAAGGACCTGAGGAATGACAGCGTGCCACAATTAAACACACTACTTCATACACCCTTAGCCATACTGGACATAGGGGACTGCTCGCCAGCACTGAACGTTGGCCCCCCTCCCCCCAAACCCCCCCAAATGGCTATATATATTTATACAATTGACAAAACAAATTTGGTAGTTTCTGGAATGTAACACATAACCAAAACACTACTGTTTTCACAACAGATGCCCTAGGATATTCACTGGAAAATCTCTATGTCCTAGGAATGTTTTTCTATGTATTTTTTCTTCCCTAAGAAAAATTACACCTAAAGAGGAACAGAAAGATCTATTAGTAAATTGAATGTTTTGTTAGGTTAATCCATGTATTGAAAAGTTGAGGCTAATAAATCACCGTGGTTGTAACTTGTTCTTGGCAATGCAGCCTTTGTGTGGTAGTTTTTGATCTATTAAGGTTTAGCTGTTCCTTTTATTTCAAGGTCAATTTCAGGTCAAGCAAGCATTTCAGTCAAGTTCAGATTATAAAGTATTTCAATTCCATGGTGTAATGTCCTATCTCTGATCTTCATATTGATCTTGGACACAAGGTCTTGTTCAAGCAACAATTTTATGCAGCCAATTTTTATTTTACCTTTTAAGAAATTCCTGGCAAAATACCAGCATATATTTACATAAATAAAACCATGCAATAAGTCAGGTGCCCAGAAAGTTCAAGAGAGTATCCAGTATTAGATGCGAGAGAAAAAAACTAAGTCATAACTAGTTTTTATTCTAGAACAGGACCTAACTGGGGGGAAAAAAATAAAAATAAAAAACAAAATTCAGTGTGGCTTATTTTCACGTGACTGCTCTAAATGTGATGAAAACAAGATCACTCTTTTATGTTAAAGAAGAGATTGTGGAGGCAATCAAGAGAGTGAGAGGCACTTTTATTCTGGATTAGGCAATTCCTAAAGTCTAATCTAGGACATGAATATCTGAGTTATCGGTCAACTCTAAAATAAGTATTGATTCTCTGCAGTTTCCCACTCTGCAAAACCCAAATTTCTCTGCTTTTGTAGTGGGCTTGTATATTTGGAAATGAATGTAAGAAGAAATCTGAGTAGTCCAAATCATCAGTGTCTTTTATTTTTTCCTGGAAGTTTAGCCGTAGCTCAAATACACGCAACAATTTAATCCTTGTCCCCTCTCTCTCTCTCTGCCTGCCTCTCCGACTACTTGTGATTTCTCTCTGTCAAATAAATAAATAAAATCTTTAAAACAAAACAAAAAAAAAAAAAACAATTTAATCCTTGTCAAAACTTACACGAGGCCATCGGGAACTGAGTGCGGCCATTGAAAGAGCTAATGTGTAACACGATGCTTAAAACCAAATTACTCCTTCATATAATCTCACTTCTCATGTTGGGGGAAAAAAAAAGGAGCCCTTATTTGAAGATTTCCACACACCAAAAAAATATAAAATATATATTTAACATTCTGGCTTAAATTTGTTAGATTTCTTTACATTTAAATTTAAGTTCAAGTAGAGGGAAAATAAATTTTAAAGACAGCAAACTAACACTTGCCAAAGAAAACAGGTCTATTAATCTGTAGAATAAATAAATAAATGAAATGAAAGACATCCAGAAGGGAGAGTAAAAACCTATTTCTCTATGTCAGAGCCTCTCAACTCCAGCTTTTGCTATTGTATTTCCTTTGGGAGCTCCCTGGAATGGGCTGTGTCTATAATCCTTTTGTAAAATGGGACCCTGATGGCAGGGACTGGCAAAAGGGGAATTTCTAGAGGTTGGCCTCATACATCAGAACAATACTCAAGTGCATTCCTAGGGGAAATAAATACAACTGCATAAAAGCCAAGTTATCATTCAAATAATAAAACAGTAGAAAACAGACCATAAATCAACTCATTAAGATGTTTTATGAGAAAAAGGTCTCATCGTTTGCCTGGGAGATACGGATACCTTGTTGCCTGGTCTGGGATGGCGTGAAGCTGGAGCTGGAGCTGGAGCTGGAGCTGGCAGGGCTGGGCTGTTCAGACTTTAAAGAAGAAGAGAAAGCCATCATCAATAAATTGATGGTACACAACACATCTAACATTAAAAAAACAACATTACTGCTCAAAAACAGTTTCCTTTGCAAAAACAGTCCCACTCTGTGCAAGAAAAATTAACACACATTGCATTATGCCAAAAACAGTGGCCCAGGAGGACTATGGTATCCTTTTTGTTTTGTCCACCATGTTTTTACTAGATGCAGAAACAAGGATGATGAGACCAACACCTGGGTGTTACAGGACAGAAGAACCTGGCTTTGATTTCACTCCTGTGTTTACTGCTATCCAAATCTCTTTTAAAAGATTACCTTGATTACCCTTTCTGCAATGTTTGATTGACTCAACCAGCTAAAACATAGTGGTAATGAGGCCAAGGTCATTAGTTCAATCACATTATGAGCCAGTTAATTTCACTCTGGTCCAAGGCCATGACCCAACCCTAACCCCATTCATCCAGAGTTCACAAATAGAGGTAATGTTCACAACGAGATCTGGCCAAGTCACACACATGAGTCAGTGGGAAATGTTGCCACTACTTTAAACACATACATACACACACACACCCACACCCACACACCACTCTCTATTCCACAGCCTACGAATGCAGGGAAAGAACATCATACATGTGCCCTACTCTCTCATCATGAATTCTCCTCAACCTCTGATACCCAGAACAAGTTCCACATCCTCCCTGACCTGCCCAACTCACAGCTGTCTTCCTTCTCCAAACCCACGGAAAATGTGGATCTCATCGGTTTGTTTATCTGATACGCTGTGGTGTTATGCTGCCTCTGATGTTTGTCCTTCCTCTCCAGTAGACTGCAGGGACTTGAAAAGGCAGGGGTGTGGGGCTCTCTCCTGAGCTTATTATCCTCTCATACTTAGCAAATGCATGCATACAGCAAGCACTCTGTATCTGGGACTGAAGGCAGAGCATGAGGTCCTCTGCTCTATCATCTGCCAGGTTTTATGAGGCTTCACAGTAGGTAAAGGTGGGAAGAACAAATACATGGAAAGAACTGTGCAAAGAAATTGATCATACGATAACACACTTGAATTTTATGTATTTAGGCCAAATTTAAAATAATAACTTAATGTTGGACTGCTTCTATCCCATTTCTAATGTGCTCACAGTCTCAACTTGTTATCTGAGACATAGATGAGGTCTTTTCATGCCCAAGATCAATCTCTCTCCTTCCGACTTGGTTCTCTTGGGGACTAAGTTACGGGGCCATGTGGAAGACAAACTAAGAGCACCATGGGCACCAACAGAGGCCACTAAATGAGGAGGAGAATATCAGTTCAGCTTATAATGAGGTTTTCTCACCACAGATTCCTTTTCATCTCCGTTCCCAGCACTGAATCCCAACCCCCTTCTCTGCAGGCAACACCAAGATCCAGACTCGGACACAAGGAAGCACTTTCAGGCATTCCTACTGCACACTTCACATCCTCAGGCTGGATGGGAAAACAGGTGTCAGCAATCTACCACTCATTCCGCAGGAAAAGAGCCAGACAGGATCTCTAATGAGCAGCAGACGGCCACCAGCCCTTCACCACTGAGAGATTTACTTGAGATTTGCAGTACAATGTCCGACACGTTGCGGTCCATGGCCCACAAAGAAGAGCCGGTGTACAAGCACAAACGCCCGTGTGAGGGACCCTTCATTTCTGTTGAGTGGTTCTTCCACTGTTGAACCACAAAGGGGAGCTACACTGTGCAAGGGCACTCAGTGAGCAGTTCTGTGCAATGCCCAGCTGCAAAACATTTCTCCCTGCAGCCGTGGAGTACTCCTTTTCCTCTCCAAGTTGTTCTTTTCAGCCATGAAAAGTGTCTGCAAACGGTATTATTTTGATAGCTCTGGAAACCATTTGGGAGCCAAAAGAGAGGTTTCCTTACAGTGAGTGGAGAGAGCTCTAATTCCCCCTCCTGCTGGACCAGTCATGTTGCACCAGACTTAAAGGGGCCGTTCTGCCAGAGCTATTTGCTGAGAGTGACATTAATTAGGAAAGCAAGAGGGTATGGTGGCCATCTCCCCAACCACCCCACGCTAAACTTGATCCATCTGTCTCAAGCATCATGCCAATGCCAGAACCAAACCTGCAGGCAGCCTTCTTTTAGCTTCTTAACCACAAACAAGGTTAATAAATCCAGTTACCAACCATCAGAAAACTGACGAAGAGTGAAGAACATAATACAACAGGAGACAGAGGCTTTCACTCAATGTTTATCACAACCACCATGCCTGATCCACAAAGCATTTGCGGTTCATGATAGAAGACACATTAATTCACTGACAATATTAAAATAGAAACGTTAAAGCAACAGAGGTGAATGGAGAAGATAAAATGTTGAATGATGGCCAGCAAATCCCATGTCCTGGAATGTTTTTGTAACCAGGACAAGGACTTACAGTTTGGGAGCCAAGGAGACAAGGAGTCTCACACTTCCATGGGCATTAGAATTACCTGGAGGACTTGTTAAGACACAGACAGCTGGGTCCACTCCAGAGTTCCTGAATCAATAATTCTGGGATTGGGATGAGAACTTGGATTCCATAAAGATTTTCTGAGCGATGCTGCTGCTGCTGTTCTGAGGACCAACCAGACTTTTAAGACCCAATGATCAAGGTTCTGGAGAGCTACGGCCATGGATACTGACCAGAATCAGTTGGGGGATTCTCTACATGAGGAAATTCTGATTAAATGGGTTTGGTGTAGGGGTCCAGGTATATTTATATTATAAAAGTTCAAACAAATGATATTAGCGAAAATTCCAAGTAGAACACCACTGATACTATGTTAGTCATTTTGTTCCTCTAAATGCAGAAGCATGTTTGGGAAAGAATCATAAATTTAAGAAAGTGTCTGAGGGAAAAGAAAAAAAAGCATCACAAGAAAAATGAGAAACTTACTGATGTAAGTAGTATCCCTTTATACTCATCAAAGTGTTTTGCAAGAAAACACTCAGAAAGAATGCAGTTACCTCTCAATAAAAACATCTAAGAAGCATGTACAAAATCATGTCATAGTGGATGGACCTTCAACTCACCCAGCCAGACCATGAACTCAACTACATGTTAACTGTTTGAAAGCCATTCTGCTACTAGATGAGGCCGACATGGTCTTATATTTTATCAAATCCAGCCAAATGGAGCTGTTCTTCACTTTAAATATGATTTTATTTTAAAATAAAATACAGACCTACTCTCCAAAAATGCAAATCCAGGATGATTTTATGAACTAGGAAAGGTGCATTTTATATATATACATTTTATATATATATATATATATATATATATATATACACACACACCATAAAACAGGGCTACATTAAGGTCTTTTTTTTTTTTTTTAAAGATTTTATTTATCTATTTGACAGACAGAGATCACAAGTAGGCAGAGAGGCAGGCAGAGAGAGAGAGAGGAGGAAGCAGGCCAGGCTCCCTGTAGAGCAGAGAGCCCGATGTGGGGCTCGATCCCAGGACCCTGGGATCATGACCTGAGCCGAAGGCAGAGGCTTAACCCACTGAGCCACCCAGGCGCCCCTTTTTTTAAGATTTTTAAGATTTATTTATTTGACAGACAGAGATCACAAGTAGGCAGAGAGGCAGGCAGAGAGAGAGAGAGGAAGCAGGCTCGCTGCTGAGCAGAGAGTCCAATGCGGGACTCGATCCCAGGACCCTGAGATCATGACCTGAGCCAAAGGCAGAGGCTTAACCCACTGGGCCCCTCAGGCGCCCCTAGATTAAGGTCTCTAAGGTACCCAAGGACTGAAAAGATTATTGCATCCTCTTTTCCCCTCCTTATGTCTACATGTGCCAAAACCTATGTATAGGAAACTTTAATGAGGTTCTGATTTCTCCCATTACTAATTTGATACTTTTTTTTTGAAATATCAAAACTCTCCCCACCCACACACACAAAAAATTTCTGGCTTTTTCCTGTTGCTGCCCCAATGCACATGTTTATAGCTGACCTTCTGAGTAATCAAACACTAGACATGAAGTGTCTTTAAATGGCATGCTCCACAGTGACAAAAGTCTAGTCTTAAGAACCTCAAATTCGGGACACAAACCATAAGAGACGCTTCCCTACAGGAAACGGTGGTAAGAGAGGAGGTAGGTGGAGGGATGGTAAAGGGGGGATGGGCACTAAGGAGGGCACTTGATGTAAGGAGCGCTGGGTGCTACGCGCAAGTGATGTATCACTAAACTCTACCTCTGAAACTAATAATACATTATATGTTAATTAATTGAATTTAAATTTTTAAAAACTCAAATTCTACGACAATCATTATCATATCAAACATTCATTAAGTGTTAAATTTAGAGATTTCTCACCTTGCCTGCTCAAGCCTTTTTACAGTATCTAATAAAAACCTGACTTTATTCAGATTAAAAAAAAAAAATCTTTAGTTCTATAGCTTAGTGTGTAGGTTTCTTGGAAAGACTGCTTAGGCGTTAATGTCCTCACAGAGTGAGGGCACTAAGCCTCCTGTAGAAGTAAGGCAAAAACTCCCAGCCCATGACTCTTCCAGTGGAAGCTAATCAGCTTTTGGTTGCTACTACTTTTTTTTTTTTTTTTAACAATAGACCACATATTCCTCTTTTGCCTCAAAGAAGATATATCTTTACTACCAAAACGATGGCCTACCAAGATTTGCAATGGAATTGTCAACATGAAATGGCTATGCAAAATCATTTTGTAATAGATTTTCTACAGAAGATTATTTTTGTCCAAGACAAGTAAGAAAAACCACATGTTTACAACTGCTACAAGTTATGTGTTTCCAAAGAGAACACCTGTCAAGGCAGGTCACATGAGAGGGCTTTTACAATCTGGCATTGTTTCTTAACACTGGGAGCAGGCTTCCTCCTCAGGTAATCAGAAGACAGAAGTTCCACCTTTTCTCACAGGCAACATGTACTTATGAACAGAACTTCAACTTGATCTTTAAAACAATCAAAATAAAGAAAAAGGGGAAGAATAACCTACTCCTTTCTTTTTCCCCTTCAGGGGAAAGGGAGAAAATACAGTCTAAGAGTTAAACAGAAATTATTTTAGACACATTGCTATGTTTTTCCACAAAATTTCTACCTTGTTTATTAAAAGAAAACACAAAGCCTGCAATAGAAATTCTTTTTTGCAGAAATATCCAGAAAGACTATGTCAAGGGTGAGTATTAATCAAAGAAAACACAAGGGTAAATATACTTTTATTTTTGTCTCTATTCAATTTTCATGACAGAACCACTAGGTTCTTGTCAGTTTAGTGTTTCCTTCACTAAAAATTAATAATCAGGGGCGCCTGGGTGGCTCAGTGGGTTAAAGCCTCTGCCTTCGGCTCGGGTCATGATTCCAGAGTCCTGGGATCGAGCCCCCCATCCTGCTCTCTGTCCCGCGGGGAGCCTGTCTCTCTGCCTGCCTCTCTGCCTACTTGTGATCTCTGTCTGTCAAATAAATAAATAAAATCTTTAAAAAAATTAATAATCATTGGACACCTTTTTTTCACAGCATATAGTATCTTTTAAAAGACTGTCTCGTTTAAAATGGATGTGGACTGAACTTAAGTGGCAGTCACGTCACAATATAAACAGGTTTAACACTGTATTAATTAAGGTATAGAACATGATTTGATACATCAATTATAGCTTGATAAAACTGAAAAAAGGGGGGGGCACTGGGCTCAGTGGGTTAAACCTCTGCCTTCGGCTCGGGTCGTGATCTCAGGATCCTGGGATCGAACCCCACGTCGGACTCTCTGCTCAGCAGGGAGCCTGCTTCCTCCTCTCTCTCTGCCTGCCTCTCTGCCCCCTTGTGATCTCTGTCAAATAAATAAAAATCTTAAAAAAAAAAAAAACTACCTTACTTAATTCCTCTTCTATAAGAAAGTGAAGATAATCCCACTCAACTTTCAAATATACATTTAACACATTTTTTTAAAATAAAGATTTTGTCTATTTGACAGACAGAGATCACAAGTAGGCAGAGAGGCAGGCAGAGAGAGAGGGAGGGGGAAGCAGGCTCCCCAGCGAGCAGAAAGTCTGAAGCGGGGTTTGATCCCAGGACCCTGGGATCATGACCCCAGCCGAAGGCAGAGGCTTTAACCCACTGAGCCACCGAGGCGCCCCCATTTAACACATTTTAAAAGAAAAATGACATCTATTTCAAACAAGTATGGAAAAAGGTTCATCACATGAATGCATTCTCTTGCCAATTCCCATTAATAGCTAATATATTGTGATAGCTGTTTCAATAAAAGGTAAGCTCAGAGTTAAGCATTGAAAAGTTAAGTATTGAAAAGTTGTGAAATAACACTTAGATCAGTTAATCTAACAAGAATGACATAAGAGTGACTTGTCAAAAAGCTAGAAATGAGAACTTCTTTCGTTTAGTTTTATATTAATACCTGCTTCAAAATAAATATGTTAAAAGAACAGAATTTTATGGTTTTAAAGATTTTATTTATTTATTTGACAGAGAGAAAGAGGGAGGGAACATGAGCCAGGGGGAGAGGGAGAAGCAGACTCTTTGCTAAGCAGGGAGCTGGCAGGCGGCTCTATCCAGGAACCCTGAGATCATGACCTGAGTGGAAGGCAGATATTTAACTGATAAGAGCCACCCGGGTGCCCCAAGACAAAAACTTTATGATATAGAAAAGTAGACATAAGAAAATCTGAGGGAACAAATGCCAGTCAATAACTTTAACCTCTTAATATATCTTTGTGTAACCTTCCCATATTATTCATTTGCTCTATCATGAGAAAGGCAAGTGCTACAGACTATGTCCCTCCAAAATTCCTATGTTAAAGTCCTAAACCCCCATATGATGGTATTTGGAGATGGGGCCTTTGGGAAGTGATTAGGTTTAGATGTGGTCATGAGGGTGGGGCTTTCATGATGCAATTAGTGCCCTAATTTAGAAGAGACACCAAAGAGCTTGCCCACCCCCCACACCCAACTCACTCCTTGCCCCGTATGTGAAGACAGGGTGAGAAGGTAGCCAGATCCAAGTCAAGAAAAGAACACTCAGAGGGGAACCAAGTCAGAAAGCGTCTTGATCTTGGCCCTCCCAGCCTCCAGAATGGTAGGAAATAAACCCCTGTGGCTTAAGCCACCTACTCTATGCTATTTTGTTAAGGCAGCCCAAGCTGCTTAAGACAAAAAGATGTATTTTTACCCCCATTTTACCGCAGATGGAACTAAAGCACAATAAGACTAAGAGGCCTGGAGGGGATATTAAGGTGGACAGCACAGCACCCAGTTCTTTCTACCACAATGATTATCCTTGAAAAAGTGGAATTAATTTAAAGCAGTATTCCGAACACACTAACACCCTTTTATAACACCAGTCAGGGAATAGTTTTTTATGTCACTGTGAAAGCTATACTGAATATCCCTCTGTCCCTAATGTCCTCTAATGTCCCTAGTATCTTGTGTGACATCTTGCCATCAGCACCCAAAACAAACCAGTGATAAAACAAGACACTTCATCCCTGGGTCTGAATGTGTGCGTCTGTGTCAATTGCTTTTAACATTTGTCCAGTCAATACTACAAGAGATCCTGGCTACTCACCTCACTAGTTTGATACGTTTTGTTTAAAAAGCAGGGACTTTTCTCCTAGAATGGTACTGGTACTGGTCACAAAGACTGACATCAGACAAAACACTAAGCTCATTTATTTTATTTGCCTTCTAAAGTGATCTAGTCTTCTTAATCAACTTTTCCATACAATCTATATATACAACCTCCAGGGGGGAAAAAAAAAAATAGATGTAATGCTTCAAATAATCTGCCAAAGGTCTTTCTTTGGAAACAAGGTGAAATTGGGGAAAGAACATTGGAGTACGAACTTACAAATTGCTGGACAATCACTCCAGTTACTGCTGGACAGTTACTCAAGTCTGTGACCACGGGGAAGACACCCCATCTCTCTTTGGCAAGCCCTCTCCATTTGTAGATATTATGACAAATTAAATGAGCTTGATGATAAATTTTACATGCATTCAGTCTGCTGGGCCCTTATAGTACCAAAAGCTATTGTCATGCCCGTCATGCCCATCATTTGCTTTTAAGAGACAAAGATCTGAAGAATTATCATCTCTACCATTAGCAAACCAGGAAAGGTCCTTATTTCTGTCACATATTCAACTTACGGACAAAATCATCCTGGATGCCAAGATAATTGGCTTTACATTGTGGTGCCTCTGTTTAGAGCAAGTGCATTTGCTTTCTTCCTTATTATTGTCATCCTCACTGCTGTCATTACATGCGGTCATCATTTGTGCCCATCACCCCCTGTCTGAGAACACAGAATCCCATTAGGAAACAAAATGGCCTTGGGGAACAAGGGTCTATAAATCTTTCCAGGAGACCCTTTTCCACACTTAGGGATGGCTATAATTTTCTTTTAGCTTCCTCTCTTTTAAACAGAAGAGTCCCAAGTCTTTTATCTCTCATCACCAGTTGTACTTCGAAGGCTGCTACTGACTAGTGTGGCCAGAACATATGATCTTTCAAAAAATCCGGTTGTTGCAAGATGGCATATGTGCCAGATGTTTTCCAAAAATCCCTCACTTGTTGAGAGCTGTAGGAATGAGAAATCCTCTGGAAACAGGCCATTTACACTTGCACCACCCCTAAGCATTTTGCTATTCCTTGAGCAAAGGCTGTGTGCAGAGAAGTTGTGTTTCACAACTGGCCATAAAATACACCACTGCGTTGTAATACCAGAGACGTATCTTTTAACCCGTCTTTCTACCCCCACCCCCCGCTTTTGTGTATTTTGAGGATTAAGGCAGAGAAAGAAAAAAGTTACAAGTCAGAGGGCTTAGAAGCTGTAATGCCTCAAAACAAAACAAAAGAGAAAGAAAAAACAAGTTTCCTCATAGAATTGCCCCATAAATAACCATTACTGAAGCTGACCAATGAACGTCAAAACTCCACCGCTCATCAGTTAACAATAAGACCCGAAACTGTTGTCAGAACAACCATTCAGTAACTTGTGAAATAACCCACCTGTGCGGAGCACTTGCAGGACGCTCAAAATAATGTGCAAGTATTATATTCCCTCTCTCTGTAAGGGTAGTGCTGAACTGAATTCAGAGTTCTAAATGTCCATTATATGTGGCCATAGCTCTAAGCTTTGGAATATAAAATTTAAAATAGTCAAGTAAATTAAATAGAATGAATTCAGGGTATCATAAAGATAGAAATTAATTGAAATGAAGTAAAACACAGATACACCTGAAGAGATAATTTGACAAGACATTTAACTGCATTTTCTCATTAACTTTAGACCGTTTTTTTAAAAAAATGGCTTACGTGAAAATGGCCAAAGAGCATTTGATTGACACCTATAGAATCTTTATAGACTTACACAAACGTCAAGAAGTCTTATTAATTTTCATCTTTGGACATCTCAGAGAATTTTCCCCATTAAATGTGAAGCTTAGATTTACGATCATAGCAGCGGCATCAAGGTTTTGTTTTATTTGCCAAGACCTTTATTTCCATGGTGTTTTGACTTCCAAAATAACCAAAGTCCACTGGGGGAAAAAAAAAGTATTGATTTGAAACTATCCAATCATCACCATGTCAAAATGCAACATTTCTCATTATCAGTCTATTATTTATCACAAAGACTGTTGATAGTTGCAAGGAATAAGTCTTTACAAGCCTTGTATCTTCCTAATTAAAATAATAGTGCATTTTTCTCAGGTAACACTTTGAATCCCTTTCTTCTAGATTAGAGCGCTCCACAAGTTCTTAGGTGTGGGTGTGCATGTAAGGTGAGCCACAGGGGTAAAAGAAAAGAATAGAACCTTTATTTGCATAATACTTATTTCCTTGTTCTTTTAATTTTTCAAGTATTTCTATGTACCTTCTTGTACATGGTATGTTAGCACAGCTATAACTACAATTTAAAAATATACATACACTGGGGATGTGTGTTTACTGAAAGAGATGAGCTTTAAGATCAATCATTGATTTGAAACCTGTACAGATTTCAATCATTGGTTAGATAATAGATAATCATCGGTTTGAAATCTGTAATTTGTCTGTTCAAATCTGAATTATGTCACATAGATTTCAAATTCAGGAGTGCTAGGTGCTAAATATACCTGGTCAGTATCATATCAATTTTTTTAATAGACCATCCAGATTTTTGTGTTTTATAATATTTTATGCTCAAAATTTACTTAGAGCTTAAATTTTAACTTTTAAGTTAAGCAGAAATCCTCTAACAAAGCTTCTTACTAAATAAAAAGTAACACAGACTTATTTAAAAGATTTAAAATGCACAAAGACCTTCTTAAAAACGCAACACAAAATACTTAACGTGACCCCCCCACACCCCCAAAATTTGAAATTATCTTCACTGTGGGTCTATCTGGTAATTGTATAGTGTTTGCTGAAAATGACACATTAAGTGAAACTGAAAATTTTATAAACAGCTTAACATCTAAATATGCTCTACTTACACTTATTTTTATTTAAACTGTTAGGTACTAACACAGAGTTGATAAAAATAAAAGTATTTTTGAGAATTCCCTTTGCTCTTAATGAAAATGAACCAAAATAGCAAAAACACAGCCAATTTAAGAGACTGTGCTCATGTGAAAACATTCGGAGGTGGACTTTTTTTGTTTGTTTTCTTCTCAATGTACCCGTCTTAAAAACTGTGGCATTTAGAATCAACACATCCCATGTTAATAATATTAAATTCTTGTCAAGAGCAGGAGGAAAGCTACGGCTTCTCCGGCTCTAAAGGAACCAACATTTCCATGCACACATATAAGCCCAACAGTTGCCTTTCTTCATAAATCAATCCTTTGTTGCACTTCATAATGAGAAGGCAGATTTATTGCCTTTTACCGCCTTTTCTCACCATCAGAAAGATGCCTATTTGGGTAATAGGACGTTTCTCTTCTTCAAGGGTGTTTGGGATTAGGGAGGCAGGGGCAAGAACCTTTAACATCTGCTCCCTTCAAGTGAATGACACCTCCAGTTCTCACCGCCGGAATGCTGAGAAGCAAATACCCCTAAGTTGACAGAATTCTCCAACATGAAGGAGCACAACGCTTTGAGTACACCGAAAACACAGCTCTCAAACACACATCTGGGATTTGAAGGTTATATTGTAGAACTGTAAAAACATGTCATTGTGCTGGCTAACACTGTAATTCGAATACCATAAAATCATCATCATAGAACAACAGGAGTTTGGAATAAAGACCCTTGATTCCATCGTCTTCAAGTTTCTCTAACTCTGCAAATACCTCTGAAGTACTGGCTGGTAAGACTTTAATCATCTGTGATCTCAACAGTGTACAGTAATAACAAAAGAGTTTATAATATGGACTTACATTCTTCTGGCTTTGTTTACTTATTTTTCCCTAAGGGAAAAATATGTAAGAACAGTGAACTTCAGACTTTGAATCAAAAACAAGAGAAAGGCTCGACAGCATCTAATAATTCCTAACCATCTGCCTTTAAAAAATACACACACACGCACACACACACATTCACATTCACCCACTCACTCTAGTTAGGCTAAACATTCTTAGCAAGTAAGTAGATCTTGATGGCTCTGAACAGAAGTTTCAGGAATCAAAGTGCTACTTTTGGAAACACTGCTGTCTTTAACAGGCTTCATGAGTCCTACGAGCAATATAATTAACCATAAATTAAAAGCAAAGAGACACCAGCCACTACAAATAAATAAAGTGGAACAGGTACTGGATTCAAGAAGAACCTCAATTTTTGGAGAAAACTATGTCTTCTGTCTGAGAATACAGAGTATTGCCCAGTGAGCTAGCATTTCTCGTTACTTTGGGCTATCTTTTGTCACTTAAGCAGTGCTTCTGACAGTTTTACAGGCTGTTATCCCAAGGACTTCAGTATTTATGGCCTTTATTCACTTGGGCTTTCTGCTCTTATCCACTGGTTACTAATCACTAAATAGATTTCTTTTTTTTTTATGGGACTGAAATTAGCTCAAAGGATGTCCTTCAACAATGGTAGCTCAGGCCAGCACCGGCTAAAGGTCTTCTCCTCGGCCTCTTCCTTGCTCTCCTCAATCTTCCCTTCCCTACACACAAGTTAATGAGGATTCAGATCCACACTGTTCGATTAGAGCCGTGGCCCACATGATTTACGGCATGCTCAGAGGATGGGTTGGAAATGTTTCAGAATTGATCCTCAGAAACTCATTCAATTTCAGTATCTCAAGAATGATTTAAAGACCTAAACTTGTTGTTTAATCTTCATGGGACGAGAGCATTCCATATTCATAAAATCACTATTCAGGAAAAACTCAATTCCACAAACTTCCAGCATCCGCACTCAGGCATGTCGGCTTCAAATATATACATTATATTTTAAAACTTCATCACATTTAGCTTATAATATAGCACTCAAATTTCTTCCTATATAGTCAAGGCTACTTAGTACCTTTTAATCCCCTCTACTTAAAACACCAAGTGCTGAAAAACAAGTAGGACACACAGACTCGTCCTTCCACTTAATTGCATTTGACTTAAACATCTCCTAAGAGATTGGGTTTTATCTTATAACAATGTGAAATGCGTAATATATCATGTCCTCTTTACCAGCTGGCTGCTAGAAACCTGAAAGTCAAATTAGTCTGGAAAGTAGTGTTTTCTTATAGACTAAAAATTTGAAAGAAAATAAGAAATACTGGTATTATTCTCACAAATTTCCTGAAGAACTGAGCAAATTGCACAGCTCCCTGAGTGTGGGCCAAGCCATGGGGGAAGATTGGGGGGGGGGGTAAAGGGGGGAGAAATTTAGCTGCGAAGCAACACTAAGGCTTTACTTCCTGCTCTAGAATAGAATTTACTAAATATGACTCTTCCTGGAATGAAAGGGATTTACTACGATCAGCTTCTGTTTTCTCTGAAATTGTGCTGGAATGAAAACATTTAGAAAGGAAATGCTATTCAAAAAAAAAGTTTCTTAAGCCCTCTAGATATTTCCATGCCTGGATAAAAACAGTATGTTCTACCTCATCAGAAAAAAATTTAATTTATGAGATTAGTATTTACATGAAATTACTTCACCCACTTATATAGAAAATTAGCTATTTGGATATCTAGAGACCCATATGGTAAATTCTCCTGGAATATAGTTCCAGGAAAATTTCTTTCTGCCAATGAACATACATGCATTATGATATTCCAAATATAAAACTACGTATCTCTCATATTTCTCTAGGAAAAAAAATGATAGACCTTATTGCCCACATAGAAAATTTGCCTAATTCTGAATAAATGCTATGTTCTAACTTTGTTACTATCTACCTCAGTTTATATTTGTCACATATATTAATCTGTAAGGCAACTTCCAAACAGACATACAGTATAACTATTAAGTGAATTAAATACCTGTATTTGTGTAAGAATTTACATAGCAATAATTTAAAAAAAAACAAAGAGACAGTCTCCCTAGGATTATCAAAAAGGTATTAAGGAAACATTTTAATGTGTAATTATGTGGTAACTAATTTTTACCAAAAACCCAGTAGACAGATGATGAGGGGTGTTATACTTTAGTAAGTTATATTTTACACTGTTTGCTCTTCTATCTAAAAACACGTGAACAGGCAAAGAAAAACATTTGGATATATGGCTCTTCAAAATACAATAAGCTATATAATTATGAAAAAATGGAAGACCAGTATTATTCTTTTCCGAATGAAAAGAATCATTTCAGATTAGAAAAATACATAAGCCTAATCCTTAGCTTCTCTAAGAAAATAAAAGGAAGTCTATAATATGACAATCATGAGTAGAAGAAACTTAGGTAACTTCTAACTTCTTAAATATGTATTTTAGAAATTCCAGGGTAGATAAAATATAGGTATATGCTTTGAAGTCAAGGGAGAAGAGTATCTTTTTTTTTTCCTACTTTAAATCATTCTGAGGGGAAAAAAACGCATATGAGGGTTTCACTCACGATGACATATTAGAAAAGCATACCTCCTATTTTATAAACTTCTCTAATTTTTAATTAGATTAGTTTATGCTATATGCAAATTAGTGATCTAAAATCAGTAAGTTTTTCCTGAATTCTCCTATAAATAGAAACACCCCCCCCCGTGTCTTATTTCTCTCCTCATGCTTATCCCTCTCTTTCATTACCTTGTAGAACATCCTAGAAGCCGTCTTTTCTATGAAGTGATTGCTCACTATAAATAAACTTTACATACAGCTGGCCTTTAAAAATCAGAAATACAGCAAGCAAAGAAATCATCCTCACCTCTTGTAAAAGAAAACAGAGTAGCCCTCAGGAAAACAGAAGTGCCCCAAAGTTCACGTGTGTCGGCAAGGAGTTGAGAGCTGTTAAGAATGATCCTCTTGAAAAGAAAGAAGTCTCCTTAGGCACCCACATGTATATTTAGATTAGAATGGCGGTTTAAATGACAGCAAACACATGGTCATGACTTCCCAATTGCTCATTCATCTGACACACACACCCAGGCTAATCAGAAGCAAACATCCACCCCAAACTGTTTTAGAAACTGGCTTCTTCCATCTGAGACTACCTCTGTGTGGTAAGCATACATTCTACTAACGAGATCAGATGTCAAATACTCTCTCTCAGTATACCCAGATCTTGAATCTCAGTGCTTTAGTATTCCAGACCGTTATCTCTAAAGTCACTCTGACTTATCGACTCAAGCCAGCTGAATACACTCCTTGCCCTAGCCTGCAGTTTTATGAAGCACATAGTAAAGGAATGACCATCTGAAGGTTCAAAATCTGCTTGTGTCACAAGTATTTTAAAGGTTAGACGTGCCCGGCCTATCAGTAATACACTCCTATTCTGTAAACGGGGCAAGGTCATCGCTGGGGATAACATTTTCTTGCACAAATAAAGGGTGGTAGGGTTAAAAGGTGGAAATGTAGAACATGAGCTTTGAGCTCCTGTTCATAACTGGGGCTCCAGTAACATTTTCTCGTAAATAAGAAAAAACAGGAAACACAGAGGGTGTTCTTTGGACATGGCTGTGACCTATACTTATGATGCTGCTGTATCATATACATGTTCATATGTGCATATGTGTTATACGTATGCACATGTATTGAGATTCTTATAGAGTAAGATGTGTTGGGGGATGCAGAAAGCCATATGCCGTTACTGGCTCTGTGATAAAAGGACAAGCTATTAAAAAAAAAAAAAAAACAGCAAACAGGGGCACCTGGGTGGCTCAGTCGGTTAAGCATCTGACTCTTGGTTTCGGCTCAGGTCATGATCTCAGGGTTGTGAGATCGAGCCCATCGTCAGGCTCTTCCCTCAGCAGGAACTCTGTCTGAGATTCTCTCTCTCCCTCTGCCCCTCCCACCACCACTCTCATATGCTCCCCCCTTCCCCCAAAATAAGTAAATAAATAAACTTTTTTTTTAAGTGGCCAACAATTTTAAAGTAATTATCTTACTCTTGACATGAATTTTGCACTTGTATCTGCATGTCAAATAGTCTGAAAACTCAAGGGTTATAGAGTGAAGGTAAAATGAAGAGAATAATATAATGATTTGGTGTGAATCCTGATTCCACCACTTTCTAGCAGAGTGACCTCAGGCAAGTAACACTCTCCAGGTCTTGGTTTCTTCATCTCTAAAAGGGGGAAATGAAATTAATAATGTACTAATTTGCATTGTTAGTATGAGAATGTAGATAATGCAAGTAAAGCACTGAGAAGAGAAGATGGAGTAAAGCACTGTTATCACCGACAGGAACAAGTTTAAGAGTATATACAATGCTGGGGTGCCTGGGTGGCTCAGTGGGTTAAAGCCTCTGCCTTCAGCTCAGGTCATGATCCCCGGGTTCTGGGATTGAGCCCCGCATCGGGCTCTCTGCTCGGCGGGGAGTCTGCGTCCCTTCCTTTTTCTCTCTGCCTGCCTCTCTGCCTACTTGTCTACCAAATAAGTTAAAAAAAAAAAAAATACTAATACCAGGATATTGTTTCTGACATTTCATCTCAGTTTTACAGACACGTACATTTCTGTCATATGTTAACTTGTCTTAAGAGTAAGAAGACAGAAACGGATGCTGATGGCTTAGCAGCAGAGATAGGTGTCCTGTGGTTTTTAATACCTTATAAAAGAATTACAAGGAAATTCGGAAGTGGGTAAAACCTCAAACTTAATGGGAACTTCTTCACGTTGTCTGACAAATTAAGACTGTAAGTAGCCTTAGAATAGAACATCTGTTCATGTGGTATCATCAATGTCAAGTTATTTCCCTTTCTTTGTCTGAAAAATCACAATCACTACATGCAGTTCCTGTGCCCCTAGGAAGACATTCTGTATATTCTGAAGCAAGCAAATTTGATATACTTGAGAAATAAGATTACTTCCAATGTTAATGCTACCCCCAAACTTGTTTTTAATGTTCCTCTGAACCTATCATTAAAATTTAATATAACCTAACACAATTACCATCAATAGAATGCAGGTGTTGGGTAATTATGTTAGTATCAACACTACAGGCAAATTAAGATTTCTTCCCATGTGATGGAGTTCTGATAAATATCAATTCATTGGTTTACTGAATCCTGAAGATCAAAAGGCCCTGCATATGGCACTAATAAATCAAATAGAGTCATCAAACCTACAGTCTGTTTTCTTTGGCTAAAACTGCAGCTTTACTTACAGAGCCTTATCTACTCCTAAAAATTCTCTGCCAAACCAAATTTAGCTCACCAAGAGTACAGAAAATATAGCACTCCCCAGCTGCTCCCTCCTGGGGCTTTTGAAGTTCAGGGATACTATTGTATGGTGGTCTAGAATATCTGGTCTGTTCCTCTCTCCCTTGCTTTTATAGATCTCATAATCAACTAAACATTAATCTGGAAAGTAACAAGTCACCTCTAGGTTCAGACCAGAAAGTTAGAAAATACTTTCATTTGTTAATGAAACCTACCATTAATAAAGGTACGAAATAAAAACCTCTAAATTATTTAGCACACACATACCCTAAAGAATAAAATCTCACAAGACTTTTTCTCACTTTACTTAATATCAATGAGAATCCCTGACGTTGGGAATTCAACTCAGGTATTCATAGTCTAAATAATCACTTGCTGATAAACTGACCTTAAACTTTGTGTGACAGCAGTATTATTTGAAAAAGAAGGGGCTAGGAACAGATAATACAGGCAGGAAGAACGCCCAGAAAAAAATTCCATTCTCTTTCAGCTGGTTTCTCTACAGAGGTTAGTCTGATGGATAAACCATTCTGTTCCATGATATATCTAATCTTGAAGGAAATGTACAAATAAGTAGTGAGATCATGTTGTCTTTAATTATTTTTTTATAAGCCTATACTGTACTTAAAAAAAAATTTAGAAAACATAACTAATGTTTCACATAGAAGCAAAAAACAAAATATATTTTCTTGGCTTAATTGAGACTATCCTAAAGCAGTAAGAAACACTCCCTTTTTGTGTCCAAAAGAAATTCAAAAAAGTTTAATAATTGGCCCTAATAAGCTGAAATCTCAGCTAAGAATTTTTGTTCAATGTCCAAAGTTTCTCAACTATTGACATTTGGACTGGAAAATTCTTTATTGTGAGGAATGTCCCATGCATTGTAGGATGCTTAGTGGCTTCTCTGGCTTCTACCCACTAGATGCCAGTGGCACCCCCCCCACCCCCAATACACACACACACACATGCCCAGGTCATGACAATTTAAAAAAAAAAAAAAGTCTCCAGGGGCACCTGGGTGGCTCAGTGGGTTAAGCCTCTGCCTTCGGCTCAGGTCATGATTCCAGGGTCCTGGGATCGAGCCCCACGTCGGGCTCTCTGCTCAGCGGGGAGCCTGCTTTCCTCCTCTCTCTCTGCCTGTCTCTCTGCCTACTTGTGATCTCTCTCCCTCTGTCAAATAAATAAATAAAATCTTTAAAAAAAAAAAAAGTCTCCAGACAATGCTAAATACTGGGGTGGAGGGGGGGAGGAGCAAACACAATCATCCCAGGTTGAGAACCACTACTCTAGGCTAGTATTTTCTTACAGTCGCTTATAGGGGTTTCATATAATCATGTACCATGAGAGGCACAATATTCCCTTTTAATAAAGTTCTGATTCTGAGATCACCAAGAAATGACACTTTTGGTCTAACAAAATGCATTTCAATGATCTCTCTCTGGTATTCACACAAAGATACATTTCAGAGGGAACTAGAGTGTCTGCCTTCTGAGATATTTGCATCCAATCTCCTGCTTCTATGATCTGGCCCCTTTAGTTCTCATAGGATATCACTGCCGTCCCTTTGATTGAAACCAAATTCCCATTTCCAGTTGGCACTGCCATTACTGGATTCCATATCAGAACAAGTACAGATGCACGCCATTTGGTGAACAGAGTCAAGAAAGCACCATGTGAAGACACATACTTGACATAATTTTCTCTGAAATCAGAGTTTGTAGTTAGAATTGGTGAACAGAAGAAGACTGGTTATTATCAGTTGGTTTACATTTATAGAAAGTCTGTTCTGGGCCCAAAATGACACAATATAATATTTAGAGAAGAATTTCCAAGGCACAGTGTGTCAAGAGTGGGGAGAAGGATCATTCAAATACCATTCAAAGTCGTCCCAAGCCTACCCCCTTAGAAGCCAACGAAGCCGAAGTCTGACAAGTTAGCCTCAGCCATTGGTGTGGTTTTCTTTTTCTTGGCTCTAGCTTTGCTAAAGAAAGACCAAAAAGGACTTGGTCTGGTTGCTGTCATCAAGATTTGTTTGGAGGCCCAATCACTGGAGCAATAAACCTCGTAGGAGTGAACAAAGCCTATTAATAGAAGCTCTCAGCTGCCACAGGACATCACTGGAGGTGACAGACTCCATTCCATGGATGCCCCAAGCTTCTATTCTAAAGATGTGCTGAAATGATACAGCCAAGGGAATATATGACCACATCAAATATTCCAGACCTTAGAGAATTCCCAGTAAGAAATGCCAACTGCCTTTTATGGCTATTAGTACTGGCCACACTGCTCCTATGGTAACAGGCATACTATTTTCTGGATATACATGTAAAATTCCATACTGTCCTGAACTGCACCTAGATCATGAATTTAGGCCATCTATTGCTGTTTTATCCTGATATTCATTACTCTCCAACATACAATTCTGTTCCTTTGGGCCTTAATATATTAAGGTGCCTCTCAGTCCTTTTCATCACAGGTAATTCTACTATTCTGTATTTTGCTTTGTGTATTTCCCTCTGCGATCCCATTAAGGATGGAAGATGAGGAAAGAAAGTACATTCTGCTTATTTTGCAGCCTCTATAGAGGGAGTTGGGAACCCTTCTCAACCTGTTGTTATTTTTTTTTTAATATTTTATTTATTTATCAGAGAGAGAGAGAGGGAGAGAGCGAGCACAGGCAGACAGAATGGCAGGCAGAGGCAGAGGGAGAAGCAGGCTCCCTGCTGAGCAAGGATCCCGATGTGGGACTCGATCCCAGGACGCTGGGATCATGACCTGAGCTGAAGGCAGCTGCTTAACCAACCGAGCCACCCAGGGGTCCCACAACCTGTTGTTATTAAACCAACAGTAAACATTTTAGATTCATAGGTTGTATAGTCTCTGTAGGAAGTACTCAACTTTGACAGCCATGGACAATATGTAAACAAATGGGCATAGCTTTGTTCCAATAAAACTTTATTTATAAAAATAAGCAGCATGAGGATTTGGTCCAAGGGCTTTAAGTTTGCGATTCCTACCCTATGGGGGACTTACTATAACTTCTTGCTTAGAGTGGGTTAAACCAAATTGCTTTGGTTTAATTTACCATATCATTTCTCCTGGTCCATTTCTGTTTGTACACACAGCATTCTCTGATTTTTTGCAAAAAAAAAAAAAAAAGCTTAATGACCTAATTTTCTAGCTATGTGGTTTTCAACTCCTTTAAGACACTCTGTCCTATGGCAACTAAATAATTTTATTCCATGAAAGAACAATGTTCTGACCTTGTTGTCCAAGTTTCTCAGAGTTGTTTTGAAAGTCATAACTGTTATATATTATCCTGAAGAGTGAGCTTTCATGCCAATTATATTGGTGCATGTGTACAAATAAAATTGTCATCAATAAATTACTTTTTACCAGATAAACAGCAGTCCTGACACAGCAGCATCTTGAAAAAAGCAGTTGGAAAAAGTTACAAACTTAGAATTCCAAAGCCACTGCAAATCCCTACAGAAAGGCTATCCAAAGTTCACTTATTTAGCAAAGCAATTCATTAATTGTTTTTGAAAGTCCAAGTATTTAAAATGGGTAAATTTTAGATATCTGGAAGTTCAAGTTCTATAAACAGAAACACAGGACTGGCTCATGGGGGGATGGGAGGGTAATGTCACAATTGCCCAAAATAGTATCTAGCCACATAAAATACGTATGTTTTAAGTTCAAACTGACATTTGTGAAGATTCGGGGTTTTAATTCTCACCGAGAGGAAATGTTCCAAACTAGAATCTTTAACCAAATTGATTCTTGTGTAAACTTCTGAACAAAAAAATCAAGGATTGCTGAATGAGTTAGAAAATTGGTATTTGGCTGCCTCTGTTGTATACTTACTCTAATAAACACCAACTGAGCAGTCAGCTAGAAAGAAAAATCAAAGGCTGACAAAGAAGGTAACAGATATTTTTTTTTTTTAAGATTTTATTTATTTACCTGTGTGTGTGAGAGAGAGAGCACAGGTAAGGGGGAGTGGCAGGCAGAGCAGGCAGAGGGAGACACAGGCTTCCCGCCAAGCAAGGAGCCGGATGTGGGACTTGATCCCAGGACCCTGGGATCATGACCTGAGCCGAAGGCAGCCGCTTAACCAACTGAGCCACCCAGGAGTCCCGAGCACTTTTTTTCCAGAGGAACCTGTTTTCCCTCAAAAGAATCTCCAATTAAAGGGCAATGATAATAAAATAATTGTCAAAGACAAACTGCAAATTTTAATAGTTTCCGTATTTTTATATAGCTGTGTAACTATACAAGAATTCTCCCCACCAGTAATAAAAATGTGGGTAGAAGCATTTAGTTTACTTTGTTTTCCGCACTGAGGATACCTAGATAATTGACCATTGACCAATGCTCTCCAGGGGCATTCCACTGGAGAGAAAAATAACCCATCTCCCTTCACATCTATCAAAATTCTCTAAAACTTTCTCAAGACACTCAGAGTCAAGTCTTCTTGTTAAAGAAAGAGACAAATTATGCCAACAAGAACGTAGCATTTTATCAAAAACTCATTCTGTAAAACTAGTAACACTATTCACCACAGCCAAAAGGTTAAAATAATTCAAATCCCCATTAACTCATCAACAGATAAGGAAATTGTGGTATATCCAAGTAAGGGAATATTATTTGCCCATAAAAAGAGTGAAATTTTGCTACATGCTATAGAACAGATGAGCCTTGAAAATACCACAGGGAGTAAAAAGAGCTAATCACAATAAACCATGGATTCTATGATCCCACTGATATGAGTCGTCCAGAACAGGCAAATCGATAGACAGAAAGTAGATATGTGGATGACTAGGGCTGGGGAACAAGAGAGAATCTGGGAGAGAGATGATGGCTAAAAAGTATGGAGGTTTTTGGTTAGGGAGCAGCAATGAAAATGTTCAAAAATTGATTATGCTAATGATGGTTGCACAGCTCTCTGAATACAATGAAAACCAATGAATCATGTACCTCAAATGGGTGAACTGTACATAGGTGAATTAGTATCTCAATAAAGTTAATTTTAGAAAACGACACTAAACATTTCCTGGCAATTGCTCACTCAATTGTTTTTCCTTTTCTTACTTTGTCCAGTATGGCAATTTTATTCAAACCCTATGTTTTTAAAGACTGATGTAATTAAATTACATATACTTTAGGGATTCAGCCCATCAGATTATTACGGAAGCTTCTAAAATGGAAATGTTACAAGAATCAACCAGGAGAATTTAATGGTAAATTTGGCAGTAACCTTTCTAACAAACTACAGATAAAATGTAAAACGTTAGCCAAAGAAAACAGTAGTAGATTTGATAGTGTTAACAATAAGAAAAATAAAAATTAGAAAAATATGTTGAGAAATCTGGAGGTAGAAGTGACAAATTTAAAGAGAGAACTAAAAAGCAAGCTATCAGGGAGCCGAGTGGATCAGTCAGTTAAGAATCGGACTCTTCATTTCAACTCAGGTGTTAATCTCAGGGTTGTGAGTTCAAGCCCCAGACTGGCTCGGTGCTTGGTGGGAAGCCCACTTAAAACAAAACAAAACAACAACAATAACAAAAAGGTAGGGTATTGTTCTTTCCCCACAGTTGTAAATATAGATAGGGTTTTGAAAACATAACTTAAAACCTTGTCACACAGTCTAACTTCTACTTACTGGGGAAAAAAAAAAATAACACCCAGCATTAAGATAAAATGAAAACAGAGATACAAGTATACACAGATCAAAATACTGATCCCAAAATAAGCATAAATTAATTCCTTCATATAAAACACATCAGCAAATTTTGTCCATATGAAAATTGTCTTTAACGGACTTGCTCTTACATGGCTACTATGTGTCTGGAAAAGTGTCAGCAGCCTGGGGAAACAGCGTTGAGCTATCATTCCTGCCCAGAGGCTTTACAGTCTTAATGGTTTAACATTTAACTGCCTTTTGCTTCAAAATTTTACATTTATAAAGAACTCTCGTGAACTGGCTGCTACTATCCAAACATTTAAAATCAAGGGCAGCAGTAGGAATTTCCAGTCAGAGAATCACTCCCTTCCTATAATAGGAGAATAAACTGAATATTACATAGGTTAAACTGAGGTATGACTTATATGCAGTAAAGTGCACATATCAAGGTGTACAGCCTGACTGATTTTTACATGCAGACACCCATGCAACTCTCATCAGATCACGAGAGAACAGTCCCCATGATGACGACTTTGGACCATGGTTTGCTAAGTGATGGTAACGGATTGAACGGTTGGCCCCAGGGACTCTCCTAGGGAACTGGGTAGAAGACTTAGTAAGAGGCCAACCAACTGTTAATAGTCAGTCATTTTGTAGTAATAAAATCCCATCGAGATGACTGACGGTCTCTGCATGGACAATATGAAGTAATTACTAGAAAAGGAGGGAAATGGTGAGAAAAAGAAAACAAAGCAGAATTGGCTTCTACAAACAGGACTCTTTTAAGTGGTAAATTTGTGAGACTTTACGTGAAAGGAGGTACATTGATTCTGCCCACATTTATTTTTCAGGGAGGGTGGACAGTATGAGGGAATGGTTACGGTTAAGCATGGAACCAAAGACATCCAAGTAGCATTCAAGAGCAGCACACTGTGAGCCTCTGAGAATCAGAGAGCGGCTCACAACACATGGAGTAATTGTTCCATCCCTTCTATCCATCCATCTATTTACTTATTTAACATTTTCACAAGAAAATATTCCAGCTTATGAAAAGGAGCCTATGCTTATCGGTCCGGACCCACTTTCCACATCTACCTCTTTAAAATTTAATCATATGCTGTTGCATATAAGCATTAAAGAGGGCAAAGATAAAAAAAATTCTTTATCCCTATCAAATGTCATTCTCTAAAGTTTAAGTTAATCAAAGGAACACAACTATGTGACAGATGTCCAGGGAATGGCTAGAAATTACACAAGTTTGGGAAGACTAAGATTGTACTATAATCTATTATACCACTCTATTCTATTACGCTGTTTCTAATATGGTGCATATCACATAAATTGTATAACATGATATATAACTATGTAAATATAATACAGTGTACAATATGCTATAGTATATAATAATACAATTTTTCTATTACTACAATCTCAGATTAAATTAGCTTCTATTACACTGATGATCTGCTAAAAGCTCCCAAGATTTTTCTCTCCCATAAAAACCGTCTCTAAGGCTGGTCTTCCTTATCTTTTACTAATCAAAACAATTACTTGATTTTGGAAGAAGTTACTTATATTTACCTTCACTAAATTTCACTTTCTTGGGTTTTAGTCCAGCTTTCCACTTAAGATATTTAATCATAATTCTGGGATAATATGGAATACACTATCCCTCCCATCTTTGAGTCACTGGTGACCATGACTTCCATGTTGACAAAACTCACTATAGAAATAACAAATAGGACAGGAAAAATGCAAAAAAACTCTGTGAGAGAGCTCTTTATAGGCTCTTTATAGACTCTTTAAATCCACCTGTTCAGGCCACACAAATCCATGTACCTGAACAAACACCCAGTTCTCTTATCTCCTCTACCTCTTCTGCATCATTAAAAGACTGATGAGTCACTCTAGTCTCTAGTCAAACTTATAATAAGAAAATTAGATTATTGACGTATAAAAACCCATTAGAACTGATGACAGCAACAATCGTTTTCAAATGCTCCTTAACCGCATGTTTCAAATTCAACTCTGGAGTTTCACAAAGAAACAACGGAGGACTTAGGAATCTGCAGTTTCGGGAATCTAAGGATGTCACGGCTGCTCGCAGGAGGCTGTGCTCACTGCATCACTGCACACTGGCTGTTTTATTTCCAGGGCTCAATACTCCTATGACTCACTGTAACCCTGATTTAATGGCAGAATTACATTGTCTTCAGCAGACTCGCTATAAAGATTCCCTCTTAATTTCAAAGTTATTCAATGATATAATTCTGCCTGGGTGGGGGAGGAACAAAAATTGAGTAACTGAGCATTTTGCCAGCATATAATTACACAAAGGGCAGAACGTTTTAGGTTATTTGCTAGGAAAAGGCCAGTGACTGAGGGCAGCAAGTATGTGCAAAGCCTCCTTTTTGATCCCAATGGCAATGCCTGACATAACTACTTTTAATTGCCTAGCAAAAGTAATGCTAATTGAAAGAGAAACAAAATCATTCTTGGCCCTATGTAAAAATTCGTCATGCCTTTTTTTTCTTTTTTAAAGTACCAACCACCTAACATGAACAGGTAAATATACTTTAAGACCACAGAAAATGAGAGGAACAAGAACAAGCGATAAAACCTAACTCGTGACACACTTATAACGGATGTTATCGATTTGAAACCAATTATAATAAATTGGTTCTGGTTCTTTGATGCTTTACTTGAAAGCATTTCATCATTGATTAATAAGACTTATTATTCCCACAAAGCTTCACATCTGAAAAAGATCTGTAGCAATTTTAGCTGTCCTTTACAAAAACTCTATCAAATTCATTCAGTGCCACCATTCTTCTTTCCAGATGAGGAAAATGACTCATTTAGAGTTTGCAGAATTTCCACTAACTCCTCCACAAGGAGCGGGCTGGATTCTCACATAGGCTGCAGGCTGAGAGCCCAGAGGGGATAGGATACGCCCCCTACCAAAGTAGGCAGTGGGTAGTGTTGAGGAACGGTACCTCCTCTTCCAGAATCAGAAGTAAGGTTTCAGGTACACGCCACCCATGGAGGCAGGGAAGCAGAGCAGCTCTTCCCGATCTGAATGCAAAATAAAACACTAGCTGTGCCAAGTAAGAGGATAGTGAGCAGTTCTAATAAATCCAGCTATGGTTCCTCCTACCAAGACAATGAGCCAACTGGTGACCTGGCCCTGAGGTCAAGGCTCCCACAAAGGCCTAATTGAGAAGGGGGGTGGTAAGAGAGGGTGGGTAAATAGGGGGAACTAAACAGTAATAACTTAACTCAATATCCCTAACAGGAAAACTGGGGATTTGCAAAGAAGATGCCAGTTCTATGTCTAGGAGTACAACTCTACAACGTGGAAGAAAGAACCGCTCTTCTCAGAATATCCAACTAGTTGTAACCTTCCTCCACCACTACAGAGATCACCTTGGTGGGAGGTTACCTTTATTCACAATGTGTTCAACACTAGCTATATGATATCACTGTAAAGACCATGAAACGTATTTTTAATTTCTTCCTCAGAAAATGCAAGAAAATAAGAAACAAAGTAACAGAAAATAGAAGAAAGAATTTGGAAAATAAGGCTTCCAGAGAAAAAGTCCTGGCCTATGTCACTATTTTTTTGAAAATGAACCTACTTAAAGAAGCTGTGGCCTGAGGTCTTTTGGGGGTGGGGGGAGGTTGGTGAGGGAGAGGTTAAGTCCAAGGTGACCCATGTGAGAAAAGGGCAGATGAAAGAAAGGTCCCACAAGAGAAATGAAAAGTCATGATCTTCCCCAAGTTCACTGGTTGCCACCTGTGAAGCTAATAGTTGGAGGAACCAACCCATAGTGTCTCCCAAAGCAACAGATGGATCAAACGAATTAGTCAGTGCCCTTCCCAGGATGCTGGACATAAAACACTTCGGAGGGAAGGTGGTTAAGCCATGTGTCCTGCCGAAACAAGCCTGACATCTGCTTAATCTTCTCCCTCAGACTCCAGCTCCATACTGGATATTTCAAATGGATAACAACTTGAAAGCTCCATGTGGACTTCTCTTTCATTATTATTATTTCAAATGCTAAATGTTATCTACTTAAAGATCTTACCTTGGCTCCATGCCCTGGCAGAATGTAAGATTTTTCCGCTAATAAGGGCCTGGAGGCTTTACAAGACCACGGGAGTTTTCAAAAATATTCCTACATATTCATAATACTCAAATTAATAGATCTGATGCCAGATGTAAAGTGGCATTTTATGGGTGGCTTTAAAAGGTACTAATGGGGTAACTTTTAAAGCTACTTTAAAACACACAGCTATGAATCTAATGCAAAACCATGTTGCCTTTTGATCTTGGCTATGTGTTCACTATTCTGCGACAAACTAATCAGAAAAGACTTGGCATGTTTCTCCCCTGGAAAGATATCTGGCATTCAGGAAAGAAATTTAGGTTAAACACCTTTAACTATTAACAATTAAAAGCTTTTCCTTTGACTTACTGACACGGTTCACAACCACACACAATGAAAGCAAAATAAATCTTTCCTATGTTATAAATTATGTGTTCTTAGATGGATTAAGCCATGGTAGCCAAGGCTGCATTTTTATAGGATTTAGGCTTCTAAGAGGCCATCAAAAGTAGTAATAGTTGAGCAGCAGGTAAACAAGGTGAAGGAAAACCACTGACACCTATATTTCAGGAACTTCTGACCCTGTAGTCGGACAGGCAGGCTTCTTGTGAGAGGGCACAGTCCGTGGCTTCAAAATTCACAACCTTAATCAGACAAGAGGAAGCATACGGGGCAAAAGTCAGCTAACACATATGAACACAAAGCGATTTCACATCAAAGCAGAACAAACCCTATCAGCTAGAAGAATGAAACATAGACCATGTTTTCCATTATTTTTACAAATCAAGTAATCTCTCAGTATCTTTTGAGCAACATCTTAAAATTTGGAGAGCCCTTTACCCATATAATCCTAGGATCCCCACTGTATTAAAATTGGGGGGGAAACGAGTTTAGAAATATTCAGAATCTCCTAGCATTAACCGACTACCAACTCCATGCCAGGTACTGTGTGCTACTCACCTGATTTACACAACAATTTGGGGAGATATTATTCACATTTCAGAGATTACAAAATCAAGACCCAAAATGGGTATTTTTGCTCCATATCACAAAGGTAGTACAACTGTCAGATCAGGAGCTCTCAAGACTTTCTGAGACACTTTTTTTCACTTGGTTTATAAAAATACAGGGTCTGTTTTCCTTGCCAAATTATGGATGACCTGCTTTCCTGGACCACACTATGGTTTATAAGCAAATTCCTGTGTCCCTGACATATACACGAGCATGCTAATGCTGGAAGGAAGTGCTGGTGGGTGTGGATACTATCAAACATGACCAAACCTGTAAACTCATCTGGAAAATGCTGCATCCAAGGTGAGCTACGAGTAAGATCACCGTTCACAAAATGGAATAATGGGGGGAAAGGAGAGGTAAGAGATTGCTGTTCTGGGAGTAAGGCTAATTCTTAACTCAAGGATCAAGAAAAAAAGTACCAGCATCACGGTTGAGGAGCAGTCAAAATATTTGGCTAGTGAACACCCATCAGATAGAAGATTCTAGAACACATTAAAAAAAAAAATACACATCCCTTAAATATTTTACTTAAAGTTTATAAATACACATTAATCAACTCATCTTCTGATGTCATATCAAGGAGTTCTCTTTGACTACAATCTGAAAGTCTCATGTAAACCACACTCAAGGCATTATCTGAGACCACCATCTATATATAAGCAATTGGTCAGAAACCTTCATAGCTGTTAGAATGCAGAATTGTACTAAATTCTTATGATTTTTCCCTTGGTGTTTTACACCTGTTTTGAGAGTAAATCTTCTCAAGGGACTTTCCTTCCAATTGCAACTGAGTTTCCAAACACCTGCTTTGTCCAAACAACTGTGGACATTACTGGTTTACACAACATTTAATTAAGGAATGTGATTACAAGTACAACCGACATACATGTTTAGGAACAACTGCATTGGCTTCTTGGTGAAGGTACCATTCAACCTGTGGAAGCCGAAGTCTCCAGTATCTGAAAGCATCCAGTGGGGAGAGTGCACTGGGCATGTCTCACAGGGGAACGGTGAGGAGTGTTAACAGGGCAGGCCCATCAGCTGAGCTTCCTTTGGTTACGGGACGTGCAGGGTCCCGAAAGGGCTGGGTAGAAGGGCATACACCAGCATGCACACTCTAATTTAGAGGATCCCCAGAAGTGAAGACAGAAGGGAATCCATCGATTTATAAATTTTATCATACCTTACTAAAGTTTCAAGGTACATGCACCCAAGCCATGTCTTTCCCTACCATAAGATGGTTGTGATAACATATTCATTCCAAAATAATGACTGCAGTCTTTAATTTCTTTTTTCTCTTAATAAATTCAACCTCCCATGGTACAAATCACATGTGGTTATAATTTTAGTTTTATAGTGTAATCATGACTCTTAAACCACCCTTAGAAATGCTAAAAGTCTTCAATGAGTATAATTAAATATATATTTGAGAACTAAGATGCTAATTCTTCAGGGAAACTAAATGCATCCCCCACATCTTTTTTCTCTCTCCGCACAGTGTTATTGTTGAGTATAACTGGGTTTGTGGTTTTTTTTGTTTGTTTTGTTTTGTTTTTCCAGTGCTTGCCCCTTGTGGTTAGGAACTTCAATCTTTTGTATTTTTCATTTTCCCACATATGCAATAAACGTTTAATTGCATGGTTGCATATATTCAAATGTGATGGTTTAATAAATATTTAACAACCAAATTAAGGTTATTAATTTAAAACTATTCTGTCATAATAATTATGCAACCTGAGAAAACAGAAGGGGGAACAATCGTTCCTTTTTTATAGTGTTTAAGTGGTATTTTACCAGTTCCAATAACTTCAAGGGCACATATAAACATTAGAGGGAATATAATCGTATTTCATGATCACAAAGACAGCAAAAACAAGGTGGTCGTATAACTTTCGTGTTATCATGCCCCTGCACAGTCCCTATAGGAAACAGTGAAGCAGAAATTTCTTTCACTTCAACATCCTGTTATTGAGATTTCTCTGAAAACTATTTGCTTTTTTAAAATACAGAAGCAAATGTTCTGGGATTTTAAACTCTGACATCCCTCTGCTGTCTCAATAAAAGATTAATTTGTGGTCCTTGCCTTCTTTTGTTATGTTTGTGGTTTAATAGTCTTCATGGTAGGATCAGTTTAAAAAAAAAAAAAAAAATCTCAGGTCATTTTATTGGAGTTTTCAAGAACTCCAGACTGCTTGGCTAGTTTATATCTCCAACACAAAGACAGGTAAAGTCAACCTAATGTATACAACTTGATTTCTGTGGCCTCCAATTTATCGGGGGATTCTGTTGTATAAATTTATTTCTATAGGAGTATAGGGGTGCTTACACCCTGAACTGTGTACCTTTGGGATGGCCAAGACTTGTCTTCACAGTGAACTCTCCCACTCACTGGGACCTGTCTACTCCACCTCCATCAAGGAGAGAAGGAAAAAAAAATCGTATTTGCAGATTATTAGGATATATTTAAGACATCTTAACTATAAACCATAAACACATAAATTAGTGAAGAGGAGTCTTAACTGTAAACACATAAATACATACACATAAGCATAAAGAAATCTTTGCACTATGACTCCACATTTGTTGAGAGTCAAGAGCCAGGCATAGTACAAAGAGCAAAGAAATCAGATAATTAAGAGACAGCAGATACCCAATATTCTCAAAATATTCCACTGATTGGGAAAAAAAAATAGTTTAACAAGAGAGAATAACAACTATCATCAAAACATACATACTGTTAATGGAGGAAGAGATGAATTTCGGAGGGGCTGGTAATTTAGAAACAATTCAAAGAAAAGGTGAACATTAACCAAGACATAAAAGACCAAGGGTATTTCACTAGGGCATAAAATAGCAGGGAATGATGTAACTGAAGATTGCTAATACTCTAGGAGGACTAACATATAAGGGGAGCAAAGAAAGCTGAGGTTGGAAAGGTCCTATTGAAGAGGTCTTAAAAGCGATATTTAAAAAAAAAGAAAAAAGATATTCTTGAAAGACACTGTGGAACCAAACCCATTCTTTTGAAAACCGGTTAGGCCAAAAAACAAAGCACCATGTTTTCCTTTCCATGTCCAAACTGTTCTGCTGGTTACACAAAAGGGAGAAGAGGGGCAGTTTCTCTTTTCAGTGAATTCTGGCTGATGATTGAACAATGGAATAAAAATACTGTCATCTTGCAACTCCTAATGAATGAATGCATCTGGGCATGGAGCATCAATGGGTGTAAACCTCACACAAAAAAGATTAACCTCACTTTACACATCACCTTTTCATCAGGGCTCCTCCTGCAAGGCACACAACTCTACCCAGGAAATAGTCTGGCCCGAAAACTAAAATCAAAACTAAAACCAAAAACTTAACCTAAATCTGAGAGTGCTTCTGAACTTCTGTTAATTACAGAAAATACACCACAAAGATACTATCAGCACAATCTAAACTAAGAAACTCCATAAGACAAACAAGGTAGTGGTTTTTTTTTCCCCCCCTTGAACTTTTATATAAAGAAAGAGATGAGGTAGAACTTATAGATGAAAAGAAACTAACAAGACATTTTTTATACATTTCAGGATGCGAACCTTATTTGGATCCAGATTCAAACGAACTGTAAGAACATAATTCATGACATTTTGATTCTATTGGAAACTTGCCCAGAAATTTGATACTAAAATTATTAGTTTGCTCAGAGGTGATAATGATATTTTAATTCTGCCTTTTAAAAATTCTTATCTTTTAGAGATCACACTGAAATATCTATGAATGAAATAATATGACATCTCTGATTTCATTTTATTTATTTATTTGACAGAGAGAGACTGAGAGAGAGAGGGAATACAAGCAGGGGGAGTGGGAGAAGGAGAAGCAGGCTTCCTGCTGAGCAGGCTAGGCCGATAGGGGGCTCGATCCCGGGACACTGGATCATGACCCGAGCCACCCAGGTACCCCTTGGATTTCATTTAAAAATATAATGCGGGGGGAGGGGGGCACCTGGGTGGCTCAATGGGTTAAGCCTCTCCCTTTGGCTCAGGTCATGATCTCAGGATCCTGGGATCAAGCCCCACATGGGGTTCTCTGCTCAGTAAGGAGCCTGCTTCCCCTCTCTCTCTGCCTGGCTCTCTGCCTACTTGTGATCTCTCTCTGTGTCAAATAAATAAATAAAGTCTTTAAAAAAATTAAAATATAATGGGGAAGGGTCGATGGTGCTACAGTTGAAACAAATAGGCCTTCAGTTAATAACTACTGAAGCTGAGTGTTGGAAAAATGGTGGGTTCATCACACTTTCCTGCATATTTGTGTATATTTTAAATTCTCCATTAAAAATATTATCCCCAAAAATGGTGCGTGGGTAGCTCAGTCAGTTAAGCCTCCGCCTTCAGCTCAGGTCATGATCTCAGGGTCCTGGGATTGAGCTCCATGTCAGTCTCCCTGCTCAGCAGGAAGCCTGCTTCTCCTTCTCACCCTGTCACTTCCCCCCTGGCTTGTTCCCTCTCTCACTCTCTCAAATAAATAAATAAAATATTATAAAAACATATTTCAAAAAAGGAAAAAAGGAAATGCTGAAGTAAATTTGGTATTTAGCCCATATGAGATCTGAAGTTTTGAAAACAATGAAATGCTGTATGAAAACAGCAATATTAAAGATAGTATTTTGAAAAAGACCTAGAACACCATTTTAACTAGTTATTTTATAACCTTTTGCATTATTTCCTTCCCAAATTTGTGTGTTTCAGATCATTATGTAGAGAAGGGCCTGGGAAAGAAAAGAGAGGAGACAGGAAGAATAACCCAAAGTCTCTAACCGCAGCAAAGGACAGACTCACAGACCTTTTAGAAGCAAACCTGACAGGGCATCGTAACCTACTGAAATGAGATTGAAGGGAAAAGAAATAATTTTCATTGTGTCAATCATTACCTAAAATTATATATCTCAGTAGAAAGTAAGCTCTGTGCCTATCTTATTCATTATTTTATTTCTAGGGGCAAATAATACATGAGAGGCCCTTAGTAACTGGCCGTTGAAAAAATATATTCAATAACAGCTCATATTTCTAACTTGGGTTAATAAACAGATGCAGTACATATAAACTTAAGTAGGAGACACAGACAGATGCTTGGTGATAACAGGTAGAATTGACTAAATATACTCAGCTGCTAATAACAGACATCGGAAAAATGAACTAAATGAGCGGTTTATTTTACTGAATGAGAAATCCATTGTGACAGAATCCATATGGCAGCTTCATAATGTCCTCAAAAATCCAGTCTCTTCTTGTACACTGTGCTCCTTTATCCTCAGGATATGCTTTTCACAATATAGCTGCTAGAATACCAGCTATCACATCCAAGTTCCAGGCAAGAAGTAGAAGGGAAAAGGACAAAATGGTACATGCAAGCTGAGTCAGCTCCTTTTTAAGATGTTTTCCTGTAACTTCTACCTAATAATTTCTATTTAAATCTCATTACCCAGGGGTGCCTGGGTGACTCAGTGAGCTAAGCCTCTGCCTTTGGCTCAGATCATGATCTCGGGGTCCTGGAATCAAGCCCTGCATCAGGCTCTCTGCTCAGCAGGGAGCCTGCTTTCTCCTCTCTCTCTGCCTGCCTCTCTGCCTACTTGTGATCTCTCTCTCTCTGTCAAAAAAATAAATAAAATCTTCATAAATCTCATTAGCTAGACTTAGTCATATGATCACATCTATCTGCAAGAAAGGCTGGGGAAAATGTTCTGACCATTATTCCCGTCCCAACAAAATAAAAAATTTTGTTAGTAAGCCTAAAGGTAAAATAGGGAATAAACAACAAGCACATCTGAAATATATGTAAGTTTAGAAAAATTTGGAAAAATTTGTGCCTCAAGTATCTGTTGATACTTGTGCCTCAAGTATCTGTTGGTAAGATGTGTCCAATTGGTAGCTTTTTGAGAATAGCTAGGAGGCCGAAGAAGAAAATATAAAATGTACATTGGTAAGAGAGGACTGTGCAGAGAAAGATTTGTAGCCAAAAAGGAGACTGGCAATGGCAAACTTCAGGGGGCTTAAAGAAGATCAACCAGCAGAGGAAACTCAGAAAATGGTTACTACCTAAGAATCTGGAAGAAAGATCAAATCCGGAAACTAACTTAGCAGATAGTTTCTACCTAAGAATCTGGAAGGCACTGGTGACCTTTCCAGTGGTACTTCTGAGAAGTTTCAAAAGCAAAAGCCAGACCACAATGGGTTGGAGCACGGGAGCTTTTGAGGGATCTGTCAGCGAAGGGAAGGGAACGAAGGACTACAGTCTGAAGAGCAAGGTTAATCGGGAAGGTGGAGGCCGACGAGCAAAGGTGTGACGCTGGCTGTTTGGTAGGAGGAAAGCCCTCCACGAGAACATTTGTAGAGAGACTAAGGGCAACAGTACAGGACACAGAAGCAAATACTAAAGATACTGGAAAGCAGGCGGCAGTAGGATTTAGGTTTCACCTGTTAAAATACTAGCTTGTCCAAGGAAAGGCTTCATTTATTTAAAAAAAAAAAAGGAAGAAGAAGAAGAAGAAGAAGAAGGAGAAGGAGAAGGAGAAGGAGAAGAAGAAGAAGAAGAAGAAGAAAAAAAAAAACTGAGGGCAAATGTTAAAAAGGGTTTGAATGCTCTTTCCATTTTTTTATTATGGAACAATATTAAGACTTTTGATTTGCCACATACTTAAATGAGTCATTTTCTGTTTAGCCTAGTGATATTTTCCCCCCTGAAATATAGCAAGCCATGACTATGCTGCTTTTTAATTTCCTGGAGATAATCCAGGATGACCAGGGCATCAAATTTTTCCACCAATTAATCTCTGTAACGTTTACTGAGACTTCAACAATACCCTCTCTGAGATAGAACATCAGGTATTTCAGGTGGGAATCTGCAGGGGATATGAAATGTGAGGCTCATTCATTCAACAGACGGGCACAAATTCAAATGCAGGGCCAAGAGCTGACACCAACCATATGCCCGATGAGCATAAACTACCCATTAGGAACTACTTGGGGATATTCAAGTGGAGGAGAGTTTAGGGCAGGAAGCGAGGGACATGTGAGGGATTATAAACTGTTCAAACTGGAAGTGATGATGGCATGCCAATAAGGGACCTGCACGGTAGCCATCCCCTCTTCTTTTTTTCCAGCAATGAGAGCTGCACGGTCTTGGGCAGTTATGAAACTTGGCTTCAAGTTCTCCCCTGCAAAACTGAAGTTCTTAAAGGAAATTTCTGAAGTCTCTTTCTTCTTTAAAATTCCTATGACGTTTTTAAATCATGAAGTAAATGCCATCTTAAAGACAGTTGTTCATGGTTTCTAAATTCGGCCTTAAACCTTTCACAGAGGGCATATTAAGACACAGTGGGTTTTTTAAAGAAAGGAGAGACAACAGAACTATTAATATGATGGGGATAAAGAAATGGGAAGCACAGGACACACCACCTCCTTCCTTCAAACCTTTGTTTTTGGCAATAAACTGGACGCAATGGTTTTCTTACACAAAACAAGGAAGACTGTGCGTGACTGATCTTTACGAGGGGAAGGGACTTGTTGCAAGTCTGAAAGCTGCTGGGCAATGGAAGCAGGCTTGGTAATAAGCAAGAGTAAAAGCATGACTTGGGTCCAAAATAACCTAGCACTCTGAAAGGACCCATCACAAGATCATCACAAGAAACCCATCACAACATCAGCCAGAAGTGTGATGTTAACCTTCAATTTAAAAAAACTCCTGGAAAATAATAAGGAAGGGGAGAAAGCTTAAAAATACAGCAAGCACTTTTTAACACTAAAAATGTGTTGGGTCACCTTGAGTAGAATTTGTCAGATACTAAGCATTTTAAACTAGGGTGGACTTTCAGGACGACTAGGCTTTGACTCCTGATATAATCTAAGGTTAGGCTATTGGAGATGTCACTGGAAATTGACTTTATAAAAAATTTAATTAATTAACTAATGAATTTTTAAAGATTTTACTTACTTATTTGACAGACAGAGATCACAAGTAGGCAGAGAGGCAGGCGAGAGAGGTGGGGGGGAGCAGACTCCCTACCAAGCAGAGAGCCCGATGTGGGACTTGATTCCAGGACGTGGGATCATGACCTGAGCCAAAGACAGAGGCTTAACCCACTGAGCCACCCAGGAGCTCTATTTTAATTTCTTTTTTAAGACATTTATTTTTAAACTTTCTTTAAAAGATTTTATTTATTTATTTGTCAGAGAGAGAGAGAGCACAAAGCAGGGGGAGTGGCAGGCAAAGGGAGAAGCAGTCTCCCCCGAGCAAGGAGCTCCACATGGGATTCGATCCCAGGATCCTGGGATCATGACCTGAGCTAAAGGCAGATATTTAATCTACTGAACCACTCAGGCATCCCAAGATTTATTTATTTGAGAAAGAGAGAGAGACAGAAAACGCATGTGCACGTGCAAGCCTAAGATGGGGAGGGGCAGAGGGAGAAAAAGAAAGAATTTTCAGTAGTCTCCTCACTGATCAGGAAGCCCGATGCAGGTCTCAACCTCAGCACCCTGAGATCATGCATGCAGCCAAGATCAAAAGCCAGATGCTTTTCCAACTGAGCTGCCCAGAAGCCCCAGGAGATGATACTTTAGAAACAAATGCAGAAATTAAAAACAAACAAAAAACAACTATGACCACAGATGATAAATCACTAGCTTCCTAGACTGCAGCTGTGCATCTCCCATCTTTATGAGAACATCTACTAACACCAGGTTTTTATGGGATACAATTCATCAGTTACCAAACAAAAAAGGTTAAGTTTTTGTCTATGACACAATCAATATTTTTGCTTGACCTGATTGATACCTGAGTGGCAAGTGTGCTTCAAAAATCTCATCATCATTATTAAAATCCATGTTTTATAGTTCCAGCTGAACCTGTCTAGTCTTTGGATTCCAAGCATCTGCTGTTGGACCATGCCTCCTGGACTACTGGACTACCCATCCCAGGCCTAGGAAGGTAAGAAAATTTATTAGCCAGATTTGGCTATGTTCCAAGAAAAAAGAGAGAGTTTACCTTCCTTTTTTTTTCTTTACTTAAGGCAAAAGCAGCATACCATATTCTATCAGTTTCAGGTGTTTAACATAGTAAATCAACATTTGGATACATTGTGAAGTGATCACCACAGTAAGTCTAGTTACCATCTGTCACCATACAAAGTTATTACAATGTTATGGGCTATATTGTCCATGGTGTACATTATAGCCCCATGACTTACTTATTTTATAACAGGAAGCTTGCATTCCTTTATACAGGTCACCCTCCCTCTGTCATCGCCCCTCCCCTTTGAAAACCACCAAATTTTTCTCTTTATCTAAAAATCTGGGTTTTCTTTTGTTTTTTAGATTCTACGTATAAGTGAAATCATTTGCTATTTGTCTTCCTCTGACTTATTTTGCTTAGCAGCATACTATTAGGTAATACCCTTGTTATCACAAATGACACAATTTTATTCTTTTTTATGGCTGAATGGTATTCCATTGTGTATATCTATACTGCATTCATTCCTCCATCAATGGACACTTAGCTTGTTTCCGTATCTTGACTGCTATTATTAATACTGCAGTGAACATATGGGTGCGTGTATCTTTTCAAATTAGTGTTTTCCTTTTCTTCAGATAAATAACCATGAGTGGGGGGATTATTGGATCATATGGTAGTTCTAGTTTTGATTTTTCTGAGGAACCTCTATACCATTTTCCGTAACGGCTGCACCATTTTGCATTCCCATCAACAGTGCACAAGGGCTCCCTTTTTTCCTTATACCCTCACTAACACGTTCAATTCTTGTCTCTTTCATAATAGCCATTCTGACAGATGTAAGGTGATCTCATTGCAGGTTTGATTTGCATTTCTCTGTTGATTAGTGAGTTGCGCACCATTTTTGTCTCTGTTGGCCATCTGTGATCTTCTTTGTAAAAATCTCTATTTAGGTCCTTTGCCCATTTTTAATTGGATTTTTAATTGAATTGTAGGAGTTCTTAATATACTTTAGATAAACCTTTTATCAGATATATGATTTGTAAATATTTTCTCCCAATCAGCAGGATGCTTTTTCATTTTGTTGATGGCTCCCTTGGCTGTACAGAAGCCTTAGTTTGATGTAGTCACAATAGTTCATTTTGCTTTTGTTTCTTTTGCCTTTGGAGTCAGATTCAAAAAACATGCTTAAGACTGCTTTTAAGGATTTTGGTGTGTATGTTTTCTTATAGGAGTTTTATGGTTTCAGGTGTCACATTCAAGTCTGTTAATCCATTTTGAGTTAATTTTTATATCTGGTTTAAGGCAGTGGTACAGTTTCATTCTTTTGCATGTAGCTGTCCAGTTTTCCCACCACCATTTTCTGAAGCAAATGTCCTTTCCCTATTGTACCTTCTTGCCACATTGGTCATAAACTGTTTGATGATATATCTGTGGGTTTATTTCGGAGCTCTTGATTTTGTTCCATTATCCTATGTGTCTGCTTTTATGTCAATACCATACAGTTGGATTATTATAACTCTGTAGTGTAGTTTGAAAACAGAGAGCATGATACCTCCAGTCCTGTTCTTTCTCATTTTTTGGATATATTTGACTCTATTTAAGTTTTAAAATTATTTGTTCTAGGGTGCCTGGGTGGCTCAGTGGTTAAGCCGCTGCCTTCGGCTCAGGTCATGATCTCAGGGTCCTGGGATCGAGTCCCGCATCGGGCTCTCTGCTCCGCAGGGAGCCTGCTTCCCTCTCTCTCTCTCTCTGCCTGCCTCTCTGTCTACTGTGATCTCTCTCTGTCAAATAAATAAATAAAATCTTATAAAAAAAATATAAAAAAAAAAATTATTTGTTCTAGTTCTGTGAAAAATGCCATTTGAATTTGGATAGGGATTGCACTGAATCTGTAGATTGCTTTTGGTATTATGGACATTTTAACAATATTAATTCTTCCAACACATACATATGGAATATCTTTCCACTTATTTTTTTTATCTTCTTCAATTTCTTTAGTCAATGTCTTGTAGTTTTCAGAGTACAGGTCTTTCACCTCCTCGGTTACATTTATTCCTAGGTATTCTGGGATGCAATTATAAATGGATTGTTTTCTTAATTTCTCTAGTAGTTTATTAATGTGTTGAAATGCCGCAGATTTCTATTAATTTTGTATCCTGCAAATTTACTGAATTTGATTATTAGTTCTAAAAGTTTTTTGGTGTTGTTAGGGTTTTCTATACATAGTATCATATTATCTACAAATAGTTGGTGGTTTTCCTTCTTCCGTTCCAATTTGGATGCCTCATTTATTTTTCTTTCCTAACTGCTGTGGCTGGAACTTCTAATATCATGGTGAATAAAAACAGAAAGTGCAGGCATCCTTGTCTTGTTCCTGACCTTAATGGAAAAGCTTTTGGCTTTTTACCCCTGAGTATGATACTGATTGTGGGTTTGCCATTTATGGCCTTTATTAGGTTGAAGTACATTTCCTCTATACCTTTATTGAGAGTTTTTATCACAGATGGATATTGGAACTTTATCAAATGCTTTTTACGCATGTACTCAGATGGTCACATGATTTTTATCTCTCATTATGTTAATGTGATGTATCACACTGATGGATTTACAGATGTTGAGCCATTCCTGCATACCTGGAACATATCCTATCTGATCACGGTGTTTAATTCTTTTAATGCATTGCTAAATCCAGTTTGCTAATATCTGTTGAGGATTTTTGCATCTTTGTTTGTCAGATATACTGGCCTTTAATTTTCTTTCTCTGTGGTTTCTTTGTCTGGTTTTGTTTGGGTATTAGGATAATGCTGGCCTTCTAAAACAAGATATTTTATAAGAGTTTGAGAAGGACGGGTACTAAATCTTCTTTGAATGTTTGGTAGAATTAGCAGTGAAGCCATCTCGTCCAGGATTTTTGTTTGTTGGGAAGTTTTTGACCACTGAATCAATCTCCTCACCAGTAATTCATATTTTTAGATTTTCTATTTCTTCATATCTGATTTTGGAAGATTTTAAGTCTCTAGAAATTTACCTATTTCTTCTAACCTCCAAAGTTTCTGCTGAGAAATCTGCTCATTATCTCCTGGAGTTTCCCTTATGTGTAACAATTTGTTTTTCTCTTGCTGCCTTTAAGATTCCCTTTTTATCTTTAACTTTTGACAGTTTGATTATAATGTGTCTTGATGTGGTTCTCTTTGGTTCATCTTACTTGGAACTCTCTGGAATTCTTAAACCTGAATGTCTGTTTCCTTCCCTAGGTTAGGAAAATTTTCAGCCCTTATTTCTTCAAGTCACTTTTCTGCCCTTTCCTCTCTCTTGTCTCTCTCTGGGACCTCTGTAAAGCAAATATCATTCCACTTATGTTTCACAGGTCTCTTAAGTTATCATCTTTTAAAAGATCTTTTTCCAGGACACCTGAGTGGCTCAGTCAGTTAAGCGTTTGCCTTGGGCTCAGGTCGTGATCTAGGGCAAGTCCCACATTAGGCTCCTTGCTCAGCAGGAGCCTATACTCCCTCTGCCTGCCATTCTCTACTCTCTCTGACAAATAAATAAAATCTTAAACATTAAAAAATAAATTAAAAATCTTTTTCCTTTCTGGTGTCTGAGAAATTAATTTCATTGCTTTGTCTCCCAGCTCACTGATCATGTATATTCCAATTCAGCTACTGTATTCTTCAGCTCTGTGATTTTTGTTTGCTAGGGTTTTTTGGGGGGGCGGGGTGGATGGAGAGACAGAGAGAATCTTAAGCATGTAGTGTGGAGCCTGACACAGGGCTCAGTCTCAAAACCCTGAGACCGTGACCTGAGCTGAAATAGAGTCAGATACTGAATCAGCTGGACCACCCAGGAGCCCCTGTTTGCTACTTTCTCATATACTCTCTCTTTTTATCAAAGTTTTTACTATGTTCCTCCATTCTTCTGAGTTCAGTGGGCATCTCTGTGACCATTACTTTGAGTTCTTTATCAGATAAAGGACTTAACTCTGCATCATTAAGGTCTTTTTCTGAGATTTTATCTTATTCTTTGATTTGGAACATATTTCTCTTTCCTCACTTTGCTGGATGCTCTGTGTTTGTTTCTATGTATTAGGCTGAACAGCTACCTCTCTCAGGCTTGAAGGTGTGGTCATGCGTAGGTGATAAACCTCATTCAACATTGCCCTAGCTCTTGGTTGTCTCTCAAACCTTTGTGATTTTCTAAACTGCCTGATTTAGTCTTGATGTGTCCCCATTGCTGACGGTGTGCAAAACCTATCACTGCTCCAAGGGGAGGAATCTCATTTAGCACCTAGTTTCAGGCTGACTGGGAGACAGACCACTAGGAAGGAGCTTTTAGAGTATGAAAATATGTATAGTGTTATGGGGCTGTAATTTTAAACCCTTCTGGCTTCTAGACCAGAAGATCTGGAAGTGTCCCACAAGTGACAGATGCAAAAATCAGGGCTCTAGAAAAATGTGTAAGTGCCTTTCTGGGAGGCCTTTTTGAGCTGTAGTGAGGCCATGGGGGTTTAAAAGAATGTGCCTCCCTGTTTACATTCCCTGAAAGCACCTCCCTAGCCTCTAGATGCATGGGAAACCTGAAGCCTTCTTCTTAAGCTGAGGCTCCATTCTAAGTAAAGAGGGCTTTTTCATAGGAGGGCCAGGGTTTAAGTCCACTATCTGCAGTGCCCAGGCAGTTGTTGTAGTCTCCCAAGAACTGTCTGATTATTACATTCTTGTGGAGCTCAGGACTACCTGCCCCTTTGGCCACCAGGGCCAGGCGATAAAAGGGCATCCTCTGTGTGGACTGCATGTGCTCACTGGCTTTATGTAGGTAGCTGGAGGTGCAGCACACTCACCAACTTCAGAAAGGCAGCAGCAAAATGTCTTGACTGTAAGCATCTGTAGACCAAGAATATAGTGGGAGAGTGCCCCTGGCTTTGGGCTGGGAGTGGGAAAATGCCATAATCACTCATGTTTGCCTGCCCCAGCCAGGGAGTGGGGGAGTACTACACTGCATTCTCTAGCTTCAGCAAAGCAGCAGGATAGTGCTGCAACTGCTCACCCCCCACCCCTGTCTTAGCAAGGCAGTGGGAGGGTGCCAAAACAGAGCTCGCCTACCTATGCCAGCGGGAGAGTGCAAAAATAGTGTCCACTAGTGCCTCCATCTCCAGAGAGAGTTTCAACTGTCCCCTGCCCCCCCCCCCAGCAGATACTTTTAGATTAGAAACTGAATCTCCTTCCTATTTAGGAACTTTTCAAACTGCTCTTTTTTGCTGCATCTCAGAGTGAATAAGACCACATGCCAGCCCTTTCAAAGGGGAATCTCAGTTTCCTCCAGCATCCTGGGTCTCTTGGACCTACCTGTCTTGATGTGGTTATTTTATCTCTTTTTCTGGAGAAACAGTTCATCTAGTTTTCACATCTTTTTCAGAGGGAAATGGTGCATATATAGCTGTAGATTGGTGTGTCCATGGAAAGAGGCAAGTCCAGGATCTTCCTACACCACTATCTTGTAAAAGTCTGACCCTACCTTCCTTCTTCAGATCCTTCATGAGTAAAATCCTTAGATGATGAAGTAAAGTACATGGGACCTCTCAAACTTGTAAGTAAAGTACGTGGGACCTCTCAACACTTGCCATGTCTTGTCCCAAGGGCAAAGTATATGATACATATCTAATAACATTGTGAACAAGTGCCCTGGTATAGACTCCAAGGTAGCACAGCTTTTCAATACTTTCTGTAATTCTCCTTCTTAGAAAAAGCATGGATGCATAGGAAGCAGGAGTTGATCATTTTGGAAATCACAGGTGGATCTTCTTGCTCCCCATTATTTACAGCCGAGTATCCAAGTGTTGTGGCTACATCTTATTTCTTACTCTACCCCTTTCACTGAACTGTGGTATCCTTACCTAATTAGTCTTCCCAACTAGATTTTTTTCTGGAAAAGGTTTTGTCAGTACCTTAGTGATTTTCACTTGACATGATTTCTCTCTCAGTAAGGTCTAATTGTTGGTATGGTACAAAAAAACATGGGGTTTGGCATTAGTGAAAACTGGATTCAAATTCTGCCTCTGCCACATCCACACGTGTAAGATGAGAACAAAAGCTATCACACACATTGCATGGATTTTAAAAAGGCTATCAAGGGGCACCTAGGTGGCTCAGTCGGTTAAGCATCTGCCTTTGGCTTGGGCCATGATCTCAGGGTCCTGGGATCAAGCCCCATGTCAGGCTCTGCACTCGGCATGGAGTCCACTTGTCCCTTTCCCTCTGCTCCTCTCTCTCTCTACTTGTGTTTTGTCTCCCTCTTTCTCTCAATCTTTAAATAAATAATTTTTTAAAGGTCAGTGCCCAGCACACTCTTAGCAAGAATAGAATTTGATAAGCCTTCTTCCTTCATTCCTGGCAAGCCAGTTTGATAAATTCGTGGCAGGATTCACTTATAAGATCTCTCTTCATTCTTAGTAAGGACAACATAGAATTAGCTATGTTTGCCATCAGTTCCTTTTTTCCAAGTTGTTTCCTCTGATCAAGAATGGCTTGTCCTTCCTACTTCGCCCCTCACCCCATCCTACTCATGCTTTTATTTCTTCTAAGCTCAGCCCAAATTCTAATTTTGTACCATCTGTACCATCTAACACAGTGTTTATATACAGGAGTACCTACCACATAAATATTTGTGAATGTTACTGAACACTAAGGTAATCAAAAAATATTTTAAAGAATTAAACTTGTTTAGAAGGAAATGTTTGTAGGTACTCAAAGTGATACAGCAGTTGATCACATGTTAAAAAAATAAACACATAAAAGAGCCACAGAATAAAGCACGTGTCAAGAATTTAATTTTTTAAAAAAGTACTGTAATTCTAAACATTGAGGTCCCAAACCAGGGCAGACTATTAATTCATTTATTAATTTTCTTTTAAGATTTTATGTATTTATTTATTTGTCACAGAGAGAGAGAGGGAAAGCACAAGCAGGCAGAGGCAGAGAGAGAAGCAGGCTCCCTGCTGAGCAAGAAGCCCTACATGGGACTTGATCCCAGGATCCTGGGATCATGACCTGAGCTGAAGGCAGCGGCTTAACCGACTGAGCCACCCAGGTGTCTCAATTTATTTATTAATTTAAAGTAACATCTTCCATGCTCACTGATTGGAAGAACCAATATCATTACAACATCCATACTAACCAAAGCAATGTACAGAGTTAATGCAAACCGTATTAAAATACCAACAGCATTTTTCACAGAACTAGAACAAATAACACTAAAATTTGTATGGAACTATAAAAGACCCCAAATAGCCAAAATGATCTTGAAACAAAGAAAAAAACTGTAGGTGTCACAATCCTAACTTTCAAGATATACTACAAAGCTGTAGTAATCAGAACAGTATGGAGTAACACAAAAACAGATATATAAATCAATGGAACAGAATACAAAGGAGACAAGAATATACAATGGGAAAAATCTCTTCAACAAATGGTGCTGGGAAAACTTGACTGCTACAGGCAAAAACAAACAAACAAATCAACAACAACATACACAAAATAAACTCAAAATGACTTAAGAACCTAAATCTGAGACCTGAAACCATAAAGTTCCTAGAAGAAAACATGGGCAGTAGTTTCTTTTACATTAACCATAGAAACATTTTTCCAGGTATATCTCTTCTGGCAAAATTAAATTACCGGGACTATACCAAAATAAAAAGCTTTTGCACAAGAAGGAAACCATTAACAAAACAAAAATGGGAACCTAATGGGAAAAGATATTTGCAAATGATATATCTGATAAGGGGTTAATATCTAAAATATGTAAAGAACTTATACAACTCAATACCAAAAAGAACCAAATAATCCAATTTAAAAAATGACTATAGGACCTGAACAGACATTTCTCCAAAGAGGATATCCAGATGGCCAACAGACTAACATCAGAAAAATGTAAATCAAAACCATGATGCTCTATCACCTCATACCTGTCAGAATGGCTAAAATCAAAAACATAAGAAACAAGTGTTGATGAGGATATGAAGAAAAAGGAACCTTGTGTACTGTTGGTGGGAATGCAAACTGGCACAGCTCCTGTGAGAAACAGTATGGAGGTACCTCAAAAAATTATAAATAGAATTACCATATGATCCAGTAACTCAACTACAGGGTACTTATCAAAAGAAAATGAAAACACTAATTCAAAAAGATAATTGCACCCCTATGTTTACTGCAGCATTATTTCCAAGAGCCAAGATATGGAAGCAGCCCAAGTACCCATCAACAGATGAACGACTGTAGAAGATGTGATATATACCACCATTTTCTACCACAACGGAATACTACTCAGTCATAAAAAAGAATGACATGTTGCCATTTGCGACAATATGAATGGATCTATAGGATATAATGCCATTATAAGCAAAAATAAGTCAGAGAAAGACAAATACCATATGATTTCACTCATTTCTAAAACTTAAGAAACGAACAAAGAGAAAAGGAGAAACATAAAAAAGCAGACTCAAATATAGAGAACAAACTGGTGGTTGCAAGAGGGGAGGTGGGTAGGAGAAATGCGTGAAATAGGTGAAGAAGATTAACAGCTAACGTGATGAGTGCTAATGTATAGAACTGTTGTATCATTATACTTGAAACTAATATAACATGGTATGGTAATTATACTTGAACTAAATAAATATGTAACATAACATAACATCACATCCAAGGATCTCATACATTTTTTCTCATAACTAAGAAAGGCAAGAAAATTTCCTTTTCTCTGTGTCACCAATTCTGAATATTTCTCCCTATCCCAATTCCCCCACATCTCTATCCTCTCTATCTTCAGAATTCAAAGGCAAAGTTTGTTGTCCCCAAATAAATTAGTAAATGCTTTCCCATATTCTCCTAATAGAAGGATCTTTGACTTTATCTGGAAGAACATCTCACTGTGCAGTCACCTTTAGTGACCTAAAGTAGCCTCACAGGGGTGATTTTTCTTTGTGGACCTTGATGCTGCCTTGGAAGTTTACAGTCATAAATTGTTACCTACTGAGGACAATTTCTCAAACTTGATGAAATAATTACCTAGACACTAAAAGAAAACCACCCTCCAACCTATGCCATTGCATTATCTTGCCTCATGATTCACAGGAAGCATAGCCTACATTTTGAGTAACTTACAGACAGTATAACCTGGAATTACAAAATATAGCTAGGAGATTCAAAAAGAAGTGATTGTCGGACTATAAGACACCATTTGTTATTTGGTGGCACCTTCTGGGAAAGCCTGATATTACAACTCAGCTCTGTTAAACACAAATACTTGCAAAATCAAGAGAGAGAATTCTGGGAGCAGGGAAACAGTGCTGCTGATGTAATAATGTGAACTCCAGAACCAGGAGAGTCTGCCGTACTTGCAGCAAGCCTGTGTGAGAAGTCAGATTCCTGGACATTTCAAAGCTCCTCCCTCATTTTGGGATGCGTGCCAAACCCAGCTCAAAGGACAGCCTGTCACTTCCTGAGGGCTGTTGGTAAAAGCCCAAATCAACAGGTAGGTCAGAGAACCATGACTCATAAATGGAACAAGGCTATGACATCAAAGGCTTTCACAGCAGTGAGGCCAACCTCATGGAGCCCATCTCTGCAAATGCAGTATGAATTCGTGGGAAAATCAGATTTGCTTCATTCCAAAATTCCTCTTGAGTGTACATGCTAACAAGTGGGATCAAATTCTGGATCCACCAGCTGGCAACTCTGGGCAAGTCTCTAAACCTTTGGGCCTCAGTTTCCCTATCTATAAAATGGGAATAATAGTGCCTATTTCATAAAGTTGTTTGGAGGGTAAAGTGAGTTAAAATGAGTCAAGTGCTTAGACTGGTGACTGGCACACAAAAAGCACTCAAGACATGTTCAACTACAGGCATACGATGTCTCTGTGGAATGGGAATGCAGGTCACGCAAAGACCATGTTGAATCACATCTTTGTGTCTAAAGATGACAGGTGAGACAATTAGGTAAAGAGCATGGGCCCTGGAGTAAGGAACAGTAGTGCAATGAACAGGCAATGGAGCTCTCTTAAAGGAAGCTCATGGACTTTATTGAGAGATTCAATTCAATACAAGTAAGTAAAAATGAGGAGTGTTGGCAATTACTGATGGTAACCAACTCTGCAATGATAGAACCTCCTGTTCTGTCCACGGCCCTCAGCTACTGAAAGACTTCTAAGGAATTATTTAATTTAAAAACTGAGAAACAATTGAGGCTGAGTATGGTACCCAAACAAGAAAGAGAGGAAGCCCCTAATTGTGTCTTAAAGTAAAAATCACCCTTGCAACTGCTCCAAATTCCTTTTTTGGACTAAGTTAGGAACATGGCTGAAGAAACCAACAGTTGATTGGCTGGGCCATTTCCTCCCCTCTGCCCATCACATCTTACACAGAATCTACCCGAGGAAGAACTGCAACCCTTCAGATAAATTTACCTCCAGTTATGAAATGCAGAGAACAGGAGTCCAAAATCAGAGTCATCCCCCCCCACCCCCACCAGGCAGGGCAGCCCTTTAATGAATGGCCTCTCTAGCTGCTCCCTCACCATACTTGCAGACTTTACAGCTCTTGCATGTGCTGGAATTACAAGTCATTAAAAGAGCCACTTTGAAAACACAATAAAGACCTTCTTCTCTGACTGCCACAACCTTCTATCCCATAAAAACCTCAGGCCAAGGCTTCAACAGCAGGACATTTACGGCCAGCTCCCGAACAGTTTAAGCAGGGCAAGGAACAGGGTGGGGTGGGAGGAAATGAGGCACAACAAAAGAAGGGAAGTTTCTTTTTCCTTCTTTTTTTCTTTTCAAAAGAAACTTGGGCTAAGGTGATTTGCAGCTTTTATCCTGTAGCTGAACCACCACCACCCAACCCTTGGTAAAAGGCATCTGAGATTTCATCCTTTTTCCTCAGGAAGATTTTAGCCAAGAAAGCACTCTGCTGAGGCCAAGTGAGGAAAGACAGGATTACAATCTCTGCAGGCTGAAGTACGTAACATTGTACCAAATGTAATCTGCCCATTTTCAAGGAGAAAGACAATTAAAACTTTTAACGACTATGCTTTTAAATTACAATTAAATCTCTATTAAAGCAAGGCAAAAAGCAAAGGCAATGATAAGGAAATTACTACCATAACCAAATCTGCTTATAAACAGTTATTCCAATTTTATTTTATTCTTTTTCCTCTCCTTCTCTGCTATAAATACCAAGCTTTCTCTATCACAAAACAAGATCAACTCCACAGACTTCTCTTTCAGAAGCTGAATTATATGGAAAAAACAAAACCTAGGAAATTATGGGAAAGGGGAGATAATTTGGGTTCTTTCTAATTGTCAATTAAAGTTGAAACAAGTGAATACAAACTCCAATAATAAACTTTTAATTGATGCTAATATGATCCTCACCCTTCCAGCTGCATTAGTGAGGTCACTTTCCATAAATAACCATTATGACCCCAAAATGATAATTTCCTAAACCAAGACAGCTTTACTCCAACAGGATTACCTAAGTTCTTGAAGGTAAAATATTCTTAATGCTAACACTTACGGACGTAGTGAAAACATGCTCTTATCATGATTTCTGTATTTGCGAAATGCTCACCCAACTATAAACCAGTCCTTAGGCCTCCCTATCCAACCACCGTGGAACTCTTGAATTCTGTAGGGGGAAAAAAATCACTGATGGGCTTTCATGTGTAATATTAAATTTCTTTAGAAAAGAAAAAACACTTCAGGGATTGCAAAACGTATTTAAAAATTATTCTGTGTAACATTAATAATCACCCAAAGGTAAGTAATTTCTTCGGATGTCTTCCTTTAATAGGAACAAGAATAAAGAAACAACTGAGTGCCTCCCTAATGCAGTGCTAGCTATGTTCTTGTCCTTTACCTATTTTAATTTAAAAGCTAAAAGATCCTGGGAAACTCTGGATTAACTTTTGATTTAAAACTTAGACTCTTCATCCTGTATTTTTCCTGTTACCATGCAACAAATGCATATCAAGGCCATTTGCCTCAAGACAAAATTCAGAGCAATAGGACATAGATGCCAAGTACTTTTCCCCCTGAAAAACATATAACCCACACCCTTGAAAAGGGACTCTAGAATTCTACATTATTTTTGAAGAGCAAAAGATCTCTTCCAAAGCTATAGGTTATAAAGATTTCCAGAAGCCACATCATACATAATCATAGTTAACTAGTATTTTTTTGGTTAATGTGATACATACTTTACCCAGACTGACAATTTTCATAATAATACTACGTAATAAACACTATTATGATCTCCATCTTACAAAAGAATTAAGAAATACAGAAGGTTAAAAACATTTGCCTAAGATCCCTGAAGAGCTGGGGTTCAAAACATAGCCTGTCCAACACCACAGTATAAAGTCCTAATTATTCGATTACTTGACTACCTACCTACCTGCCTAAGCACTTACTAAGTGATCCCTCAAAAAAAAACACGTAGGCATGGATGTACTTCTACTTTTCTATGCAAAGTACAAAAAATCTTAACCAAAAAGAACCATATGAATCTCAATCCGAGCTTCCAAATCCATCTTAATAACAATGATTTTATTCCCATATAAAACCTGAATCTACCTTAATTATGGGAAAAGGTTCTTTAAAAAGTTTTTCCTTTTAATTGTAACTGGAATACACTGAGGCAAGATGTGTTTGCAGGTTTACCAGCTAAATAATCTCTTCTCCCTCACCCTTCTTAATTCTTCACACTTTTCCAATTTCTTTTTGTCTCTTTCTTCTGTTTCGAAGTCCATGATCTCTGCCTGCTGTGTCTAAAATTACCCCCACTACCCCATCTGCCATAAATGAACACAAGTCTGGCTTATATTCAAATAACAAAGCTAGGAAGCATGTTAGTCTTTATCCAGTAAAGACTTACAGTCATCTTACCACACTTACTCAGATGCAGACACACTCACCATCCAGGACATCGTGAAGTTGGACCCCTGAAGTTGGGCCTGTCTCATGCTATCAAATTTGTTACTGGCCAAGGGAGGATCTGGGCTCCTCATGGCTCTTCATTGCAGTGGCCTCCCCTTCTGGCTTGCCCATAGAAGAGACACCAAGTAGGAAGAAGGCCAAACAAAGGTGATTTCTACTACTGGATAAAGGGAATTTCAGTCCTTTTTTATCTCCCCTGCTCACAGAAAGGTGTTTTGGGCACTGGCTTATTTGGAACCACTTTGTCAATGCTCTTTGTCTTCACCACCTACACACAGAGAATTAAACCAACAACAAGAAGAAGAAAAGCACTACTACCAGAAAACTGATAAAGAAAGTGTATCTGTTGGGTTTTATACCCAAATAATGCCCAAAAGTCTTTAGTGGCTTTCTCTGTACTGATGTGCAGAACCCACTGTAAAAATTCCTGTAGCAATCATCGGATATGTGGCTCATGAATTCTTTTTGAAACCTTTCTACCTATTGCAAAGAATTACAATTCTAACTCCTCACTCCAAAAGATTTTTTAAGATATTGCTTTGGGGGCATCTGGGTGGCTCAGTGGGTTAAAGCCTCTGCCTTCGGCTTGGGTCATGGTCCCAGGGTCCTCAGATTGAGCTCTCTGCTCAGCAGGGAGCCTGCTTCCTCCTCTCTCTCCGCCTGCCTCTCTGCCTACTTGTGATCTCTGTCTGTCAAATAAATAAATAAAATCTTAAAAAAAAAAAAAAGAAAGAAAGATACTGCTTTGGATAAATACACTAAGTTGAACATGAAGTTTATGAAAAGCTATATCTTATAAAACATACATAAAAGGAAGGGAGCAAGAGATTAAAAAACAAGAATATACAGAGTTACCTAAAGAGAATGATTATTTGGGATAATTTCATGAAGAAAGAGCTTTGCTTTATGAATGTCATTTGATCTTCTCATAAATTAGCAAACATTCAAGAAAGATGCCTTTCAGAATTTGACCATGACCTACAATAAGGAATACACACATCCCATGAAATAAAATTTTTAAAAACCATTACTTACCCTTGCTAATTACAATGCATTCTGATTTTTTTTAATACTGCTGATGACATGCTAAATCGGTTTCATGGCTCACTAGTGAATCACAAGCCACTATTTGAAAACCTCTGCTCTACAAGATTCACAACATGTCAGAATACAGAAAGACAAAGTTGCTAAACCTGACAATCTTGATGGACTAATCACACCCCAAGAGGCTCAATGAACATTTTAGTGTGATCTGAACTAAAAGTCAAACATACAAAAAAGAATTTCCAAATAACATCTGCATTAAGAACAAGTTTTGTATTAAGAAGAGCTTAAGTAAAAAGCACAGAAGGAAAAACAGATGTTTGAGATACTGAACAAACCCATCAGTTCTCATCTTCATTCAATAAACTATCACTATAAAATATGTACCAAACACTGGGACAAATGACCCCAATATCTTGTATTTTATATGCTACCCTACTCCCAATCTGATTTTCTTTTTTTTTTTTTTAAGATTTTATTTATTTATTTGACAGAGAGAGATCACAAGCAGGCAGAGAGGCAGGCTGAGAGAGAGAGGAGGAAGCAGGCTCCTTGCCAAGCAGAGAGCCCAATGTGGGACTCGATCTCAGGACCCTGAGATCATGACCTGAGCTGAAGGCAGCGGCTTAACCCACCGAGCCACCCAGGCGCCCCGCAATCTGATTTTCTTTTAATATTTCAAGGTTAGGGGGGCACCTGGGTGGCTCAGTTGGTTGGGCATCTGCCTTCGGCTCAGGTCATGATCTCCAAGTCCTGGGATTGTGCTGGCATCGGGCTCCCTGCTGTGGGGAAGCCTGCTTCTCCCTCTGCCCCTCGCCCTACTCATACATGCACACTCACTCCCTCTCTCTCTCTCACACATTCTGTCCCTAATAAATAAATAAATAATCTTTTAAACAGATTTTCAAGATTAGGGATGCCTCAGTCAGTTAGGTGACCGCCTCTTGGTTTCAGCTCAGGTCATGATTTCAAGGTTGTGGGATGCAGCCCCATATCAGGCTCCATATTGAGCATGGAGTCTGCTTCAGAGTCTCACTCCCTACCCCTCTGCTTCCCCATTCCCTGCTTGCTCACACTCTCACTAAAATAAATAAAAATGAAATCTTAAAAAAGTCTTTTTTCAAGATTAGCTGTAGAGGGTTGCACAGAAGGAAGTAGTCTCTTGCCAACTGGGATCAGTACCAACGCCAAGTCCTAACCCTGGCTGCCCTTATCTCCAGCACAAATGCAGGATAGAGAATCTGCTACGAAGTTCCCTCATCTCTGCTAGCATTTGAATTAGGAACATGTATATGGTGAACCCATGGAACAGAAAGAGAAATATTCTCAAATGGCTAGTAAGTTTTAGTTAGACACCTTCCTTGATCATCGTTTAGAAATAGTGGCAAGCCAAAGTAAAGAGATTATTTGGACTGATCATGACTAATAAGTAACTAAAGGTGGCAAAAGTTTGCAACAAAGTGAGCGTGATTTCATAGTAAATAATGTTCTTTCTCCAGAAATGGAATGTAATACCTTTTAAATTACTAATACTTCTGTTGACAGAAGCATAAGATTTCTTACACCGGTGGGAAATTAGAACAGATAATGTGAAAATTCCTTTCAACTCAAAGAAATCTGTAATTATTAGTTTAAACCTCAACATTAGATAACATTTTGGAGGGGTGTTAGATGGTCAGATCGTCTTTTAGGCATCCACAAACGATAATCCTACCAATCGGCAAAAACGTAATGAAGATTCCACTCCCCGCCCTCTCCCAAATCAATGGCTAGTCAATGAAAACAAAATTAAATGTTTCAAATTTCAAAATACCACCACCTGGTTTCATGAGTACATATGTAAGTTGAAATCTAGCAAATTATTCATTTTAAATCGATAGGAATCATTGTGACCTCGATTAAACTAAAACTGTTTGAAAAAACACTATTGCCAGCCTGTAAACAAATTACTTCATTGCACCAATCAAAAACATCAACATTAGAGCTGTACCCCAATATTTCCTAACTTTCTCTTTTAAATTCATTTTCTCATATATTCAAGTTTTATTGCATTCTTCTCACTTTCCTAAACCAGCAATCACCAAAAAGCACAGTAACTAAGCTCTAATGAGCATCTCGGTTTTTCTACTGCAATTCAAATGGCCCATTATTATACTATGGAATGTATCTCTCCTTTAACAATTTAAATCACTGCCCAAATGTGTGCAGATCCTTTAACGATTTCATTTCCTTCTTTCCATTAGTTAAGGAAATTCATTTCTAAGCGCTTCCATGCTACCATTTTATGGCTCAGCTGTCATTTTCTTCCCTGGCTCCTTATCCTGCAGCCACGTGAAACAGACTCTGAAGACTAACCAGGGAAAGGAGGGAAACCAACAAGGTTACTCACATCAGATTTGGAGGACATGTTCTCCTCCACGTCGGAATCGTTGGGATCCACGATATCGTCAAATGGCGGTAACGTTGATTTCTTCTTCTCGGAGGTCTCACTTTCAATTTTAACCTTTCCCATCTTGACATGAGATTTATCTTTTATTTGTTTTTTGTCAGCAGAACACGTGAGAATCAGTGGTGGCGCGCTAGAAAAACTCTTAAATAAAGCCTCTGAGCTACTCTTTTTCCTTTTTTTGGCAGAGAGTTCTTCGGAATCTGAAATGGGGGGCCTTTTACTAGGAGCCTTCTTGTCTTGCTGTCCACTGGTGATGGTGAGTAAGTTACTGTCCGGTTTTGGCTCTTTCGACATGGGTTTCGGTTCCTTGAAGGCCATCTTAGGAACGATTTTTTCTTCTTTCAGTGGTTTGTTTTCTTTGGGTTTCTTAGAGGATTCTTTGGAAGATTTGTTGTGATCCCTGGAAGGTTCTTTGAAGGCACTTTTATGTTCTCTGGAGTCTTTAGAAGGTTTTTCCTTGTGCTCCTTCATTAATTTGTGAGGCTTTGAAAAACTGGTGCTGCTGCTGCTGCTGCTGCTGCTACTGCTGCTGCTGCTGCTGCTGCTACAGCTGCTGCTGCTGCTGCTACTGCTGCTGCTGCTGCTGCTGCTGCAGCTGCTGCTGCTGCTGCTGCTGGTGTGGATGCTCCTGTTGGGGTCCTGCAGAAACGGGACAACAAGATGCGACTCAGAGCTGTGGAGCAAGCGGGAGGCGTCAGCCAGGATCCTGGCACGTCCCACCTGCACGAGAAGGCTCTTTGCCAACCAGAGCCTCGATCTAGCAGGTGGGGACAGGGTGCGTGAGGAGCACCATGAGCAAGGGGCACGAGGGTCAAGGAATTCAGGGAGGCCAGCTGTCTACCTCGTCCCAACAAGCGAGGCGCTCTAAGCATCTCAGGTCAACAGTTGCTCACTGAGGGCCTGTTCTGGGAGATACACAGATGCCTAACACATGGCCCTTACTCTTATTAAATAGGACACAGCTAGGAGTCATGCTGGTTCCAAGAGCCACCGATAACATGCCAGGACAACAAAACCAAGGAGGTCGTTGATTCCATTGGGGCCACTGGACAAGAATTATTCAGAAATGTGGGGAGAATTCAAGCCTGAACTAGATACTCAAGAATAAGCAGGTAATTACCAGGAAGAGAGGAATGAGAAAGTACTTGGAGAGCAGGGACTACAGTGTACCACAACAATGAGGGATCAAAGCACAGATTATACTTGGGGAGCAGCATTCAGCTCCAGCGAAGATTGAGAAGGAGGCAGAAAAAGAGCCAAGGGTCACAGACAATATTAAATTTTAAATGGCTTCTTACTATAAAGAGTCACAAGACTCAAGAAAGAAAATAATTCTCAATTTGAGATAAAAGGCAATTATTTTTTGCCATCCAAATTTCAACAGTTAAGAAATATGTCTCCCATCTACAAGCAAAGAAAAGAAAATTAACAGAAGAAAGATTTGATCTGATAGTTATTAAATGGACTGCAAAGTCCTTAGTAATTATTGTTGTGTAATAATAAGGAAAGAGTTCATCACTGCCTATTCCATTCTAAATGTTTTAAATGTTCTAAAATTCACTCATATAAGTACCCCATAATATATAACCTACATAGAACCTTTCTATTTAGGAACAAAATTTAAATCCATATTTAATGTATTTGTGAACCTCTACCATTAATAGTAAGAGTAAGAAACAGAAGTAGATCCTTGACGTGCAAAAACTCACATCAATACTATAAAAGAAAAGCTCTTTCTTGCTTACTTTGACTTCCTAATGGGACCAAGGATGAATAAATGTTCAAATTTTCAATCAGAATTTACATCTCCATGATTTCCTTATTATGCTGTACCTCTAACTCACCCACTTAAAATCAGTAAACCCAATCTTGTATCCTTTCAATATCTGGCATGATATAGAAAAGATACTGGGCAGGAGTTATGCTTTTCCTTAAAATGAACAACATTTTTAAAATTTATGCAAAAAAAAAGCATATATATCAATAAACATCAGAAAATAATACCCTATATGAAGGAAAAAATCAACAAAACTAAAAGGCAACCTACAGAATAGGAGAAGACATTTGCAAATGACATATCTGATAAAGGATTAGTATACAAAATATATAAAGAACTTCTAAAACTCAACACCCAAAAAACAATCCAGTTAAAAAATGGGCAGAAGATATGAATAGACAGACATACAGATGGCCCACAGACACATGAAAGGATGCTCAATATCACTCATCATCAAAGAAATACAAACCAAAACTACAATGAGGTATCACCTCATACTTCTTAGAATGGCTACAATCAGAAACGCAAGAAATGACAAGTGTTGGCAAGGATATGGAATAAAATATAATATAAATAAATATTTATATATGTAAATTTATATATATAAATTATATATATAAATATAGAATTTATATATATAATTTATATATATAAATATAGAATGGCTACAATCAGAAACGCAAGAAATGACAAGTGTTGGCAAGGATATGGAATAAAATATAATATAAATAAATATAAATATAATAATATATAAATATAATAAATATAAATATAATAAATATAAATAAAAATAAAAATAAAATATTTTATAAAATATAAAATAATAAAATATGCTCTGTTGGTGGAAATGCAAACTGATGCAATCACTGTGGAAAACAATATGGGGGTTCCTCAAGAAGTCAAAAATAAAACTACTCTACAATCCAGCAATTGTATCATTGGGTATATATCCAAAGTATGCAAAAATACTAATTTGGGGACACCTGTGTCGCTCAGTGGGTTTAGCCTCTGCCTTCGGTTCAGGTCATGATCTCAGGCCCTGGGATTGAGCCCCACATTGGGCTCTCTGCTCAGGAGGGAACCTGCTTCCTCCTCTCCCTCTGCCTGCCTCTCTGTCTTCTTGTGATCTCTGTCAAATAAATAAGCAAAATCTTTTAAAAATAATACTAATTTGAAGGGATACATGCCCCTTTATGTTTATAGCAGCATTACTGATAAGCGTCAAATTATGGAAAAAGCCCCAATGTCCATCAACTGATAAATGGATAAAGAAGCTGTGGTATAATACACACACACGTGCACATACACACAGATACACACACTGGAATATTATTCAGCCATAAAAAGAGAATGTGAATAGGACTAGGGTTTTATGCTAACTGAAATAAGTCAGCCAGAGAAAGACAGATACTGTATGATTTCACCCACGTGTGGAAAAATTTTTTTTTAAGTAGCCCAATATGGGGCTTGAACTCATGACTCTGAGATCAAGACCTAAGCTGAGATCAAGAGACAGATGCTTAACCAAAGAGCCATCCAGGCACTCCTATAAATGGAATTTAAGAAACAAATGAATATTGGGGTGGGGGAGGAGGAAAACCCAAGAAATAAGACTCTTAACTACAGAGAATAAACAGATGTTTGGGAGGGAGGGGAATGGGTGAAATAGGTGATGGGGATTAAGGAGTACACTTGTGATGAGCACCACTTGTATGCAAGTGAGGAATCACTCAATTCTACACAAGAAACTAACATCACATTGTATGTTAACTAACTGGCATTTAAATAAAAACTTGAAAAAAAAGGTACTACTCAATGAAAAATTATTGTTCTATGTTAGTAGTGGGACTATGTATTTTTTCTTCTAACAATTTTTTTTTCTCATTTGCTCAACAATAACAACAAAATGACAAATACCAATTATTCCATTTATTTTTCTCAAGTGAGCATTTGGTTTCAAACTTCTAAAATGGAGAAATTTACTATGCAATGACATGCTTTTATGCACCAAACTAGATAATTCCTTACAAAACATCTCAATTGAGATTTAAAAGCAGAATGCTAAAGATAGTATTCATATTACTGAAACTACATTATTTTATAAATTCCATTACAAGACATTTCCTGGCATGTTAAGCAATACTATGAATAATTAAAATAAAGTGTAATGGACAAACTAAATTAAGGAAGAACATTTGAAATCTAATATCCGCCAGTTTTTTTTAATTGGTTTGTTGACTCACTGAATTTTGATAATTTGCAATCAGTAGTTTAATTACGACTCTTGAACACCCAAGCATTGCTGCTTAATAATCAACCTTCAAGGAGTATTATACATAATTTTTTAACGTGACTCTTAAAAAATACAGATTTTTCACCTACCAACATGTTTTCAAATATTAAGCATTAAAAAATAGTAAATTTCAGTACCAAAAAACACCAAAAGAAACAAAAAAAAACTTCTACAGAGGTCCTTCCATGACTTTTAAAACCCTTTCATAGGACAAACAAGAATTCTTAATGCAAAGTCCGTAGTGGTATATGACACAGACTTTTTTGTGACAGAAAGTTTAAATTCTTGGGGCACCTGGATGGCTCAGTGGGTTAAGCCTCTGCCTTGGGCTCAGGTCATGATCCCAGGGTCCTGGAATCGAGCCCTGCATCGGCCTCTCTGCTCAGCAGGGACCCGTTTCCTCCTCTTTCCCTGCCTGCCTCTCTGCCTACTTGTGATCTCTCTCTCTGTCAAATAAATAGATAAAATCTTAAAAAAAAAAAAAAAGAAAGAAAGAAAGTTTAAATTCTTGTCTTAATTACATACATATGATGTTAAGTATAAAACTCCAGAAATTTTATAACTTTTAACTCCGACGTTGGTCTAGGTATTTAATGCCCACTGTCAGCTTTTCACCAACCCAAAAAATCTTCATAAAAGCAAGGCACCCAGCTATTCTAGCACATGCCCCTTTACCAAGAAGTTTTCTTTAACTTAAGACAACTGAGAAGTAAAAAGAAAACCATATTCCGTAACAACACCCCAGATAAATAAAAATTCCAGGAATAACGAAAAGGTGGAAGAATGGTCCCTAGTATACTGGACAACATTTTCATTGTCCTTGGCCTTGTGGTAAACGGCAAAGTTCAGATATACTGTCCCCTGACTCCATAGTCATACATGCAATGACCATACAACAGAGACTTAGATGCAAAGTCAGGAATTAAACTCAGAGTAAAAGCTTTTACTAATTCTCAGCCTAGCTATCCCATATATATTGAAGATCAGGTCACTGGCTTTTTAAAATTTTTATTAAACTATTAATGTCAAGAGTGCCTGGGTGGCTCAGTGGTTAGGCCTCTGCCTTTGGCTTAGGTCCTGATCTCAGGGTCTGGGGATCGAGGCCGCATCCGGCTCTCTGCTCAGCAGAGCCTGCTTCCCTGTCTCTCTCTCTCTCTCTCTCTGCCTGCCTCTCTGCCTACTTATGATCTCTCTCTCTGTCAAGTAAGTAAATAAAATCTTTAAAAAAAAAATTTAACGGCAAAATGAAGTGCCACTAAGCAGAACAAAGTACCATTCAATGTGAAGTTTACGCGTGCGTGTTGTGTAATTCAAATTCTCTTTTCCTGAGGCTCATTAGGACAAACTGAATACCAATATTAGGGAGTGCAAGTGTGAATAATTCAAATTTCAAAAATTTATGGCAAATGAGTGTTTAAACATACATATACATATTTTCACTAACTTTACTACCTGTCAATATAGGATACAGTATTTTCTTTTCTCTCAGATGCTACTGAAAGCTTCCTTGTTTTAATTTTCTGGAACAGAATGGGTCCTTTTAATGTATAATCGCTCCTAATACTACTTGTCAGCAACTCTAGTAGATAGCTTGCAAAAAGGTCTTAACTAGTGGACAAAATAAGGTTTCTGATTATATGTGGCTTTCGATTACTGTGTTATCACCAGGTCTTCTTCCTAATACCACTGATAATGCAAAGCTGATTCTTTCTCCAGCTCCTGTCTCTTCTCTTTACTTATGCTGTTATTTTTGGTCTCTGTCCTACTTCAACTAGCTTCTGCGTGGTGCAAGATTTTCAGATCATTCTTATCTTGTTCAGTGAAATTTGAATATGGACAAATAAACTCTCCCAGAAGAGTTTTATTTATCCAAAAGTAATAAACTCTCCTCTAAACGTTTATTTGTCCACAGTACATCTGAAAAGAAACTGTAGATACTGTAATATAGTCCAAGAGGTTATGCTTACGAAAGACTGGGTAAAGGAGTCAAAGACAGGCTTTCAAACTAAAAATCTCTCCTGCTACACCACTGAACACATGACAAATGGCTTGGAGGGGTGAAAGACCATTTGAAGCTAAAAATAAAGTATAAAAATTCAGGATTCTGGGAAAAAGGGGGACCTTCAATTTGACTTACCTCCCCCATCTTTAATCCCAAATCCAACCCACTGACCTTCTTGAACCAGTCAGCCCTGGGAACCAGCAGATTGTGAATGGGGCCTGAAGAATTGTGGCCATGGGATTACAGGCATCTTGAAAGAGGACTGATACGGGGCTTGCTTTACTCTGGACTCTAAGTAAGACTCAGAAGAGCTGGGCACACAGATAAGTATGGTCAGCCTCCCTGTTCCGAAGGTATTCAGGAGGTGCTCAACTGGAGGGAAAAAGGAAAAGAGTGTTCTTCTCCTGAGGCTGGAAATGCAGAGAGACTGTTAGGAAAGTAGAGGGTCTCCTAGGTGTGTACACATGAAACACAACATGCCTGCTTCTACAGTAGAGGCTGAGATGCCTGTACTGTTCATCACTTTTAGGATTACAAAAACCTAAGGTCTCCTAACAACTCAACCTGAACTCCAACGCACATATAAATAACATATCTAAGGGCTGGTGAGAGTAGGAGAGAGCAGACCTACCAGATTTTCTGAAGAGCACAGACGAAACAGTGAGGTTAAAAATAGCATCATTAGTTCAGAATAGGCACATAGAGTAAAAAACAGTTTCTATGGATTTAAAATATTATGTGAAATAAAATGTAAAACTAAAACCCTCAAGCTGAATAATTCAGTAGATAAAGGACAAGACAGACTTTAGATGATGGTATTCAGATCAACTGGAAGAAATCTCAGGCATAAAGTAAAGATACAAAAAGATGAAAATCATTAATGGAAAAGAGAAGGAATCTGAAGAACAGACTGAGGAACTCTAACTGATGTACCACCCATAGGAAAAGTTCCAGAAGAATCTCTAGAAGGAGGAAAAGGAAAAGATGGGAATGAGGCAGTAAAGTAATATGGAAAAAAAGGAAAGACTAAGTTGCAACCTCACAGGGCTCTTCAAAGATCCAGGCAGGACTAGTGAAAGAGACACACTCCAGAACATCACGCTAAAATTCCTCAACTTTAATGATAAAAAGAAAACTTTACAAATTACCAGAAAGAATAATTACTTAAAACTAAAAAAGAATGAAATTACATGGGACTTTGTAACAGTGCAAATGAGAAGAACAGTAAAACTGAGAGCGCTGAGAGAAAAAGCAGAACCACCCAAACATCCTACACATACAGTCAATGTGAAAGAAGTGTTTGCCAAAATTTAAGGATTCAAAGAGCACATCACCCACTGCCCCATCTAAGAAAGGATTTGAGAAGGGATTTTAGCAAACAGTAACTGAATTAGAAATGAGACCTTTCATGTGTGGGAAGATGGAGAGGAAAGGAAATAGGAGTGCAATGTACCTTACTTTCTATATAGAACTAAATCCAAGTAGATAATCAACAATCTGGAATATGTAATAGAAGTGCTGAATGTGAGTTACACATACACACACACAGAGCTAACCAAAATCTGGATCTAAAAAATTAAATTATCTCTGTAGAAATTCAGGTATGTTAGAGAAGGTTGGAGTGTTAACGTGAGGGAAAATGTTGGTATCATTTTTACATGGCAAAGTAGAAAAAAAATTGGATTATGGGCCATTGAAAGGGAAAGTGGCCAATAATGAAATGGAAAAGTACAGAACTGCCACATAAACAGGAGGAAACTCAGAAATGAACATCAACATGAAAATGAAAGTGAAATCCAGAAAAATGGAAAAGTCACAAATATAAATAATGAACAAGGCAAAAAGTAATAAAAATCAAATGTTACTCACAGAATAAAAAAGGAAGTTGGATTTTCCCACTGAAAGACAGATTGTTAGCCTGGGTTAAAAAGACAAAGGGCATATACAGACTGTTCGTAAGAAATACAACATCAAACAACTGAGAACAGTTTCAAGATGAAGGAATGGCCCAAGAACTATCTGCTAATTGGCCCCAAAAGAAAGCAAGCATGAGTGCTACATTCATATCACACAACGTAGAATTCAAGATTAAGAGGACCAAAGAGCATAAACAGTTTAAAAGCTATACCATATAAACCAAAAGGTATTGAATACTTAAGAAAAACGTGAAAAACATTTCACTGAAACAAAAAATCACTATATCTTTGTCAGAAATGGACAGATTTAAGGAAATGAGGTAGACATAGTGAACATGGCGGAAACAATCCTGAAATTTGGTTTAATAATTATATATAAAACTCTCCATCTCTTGTACAGAGTTTACAATTTTGTATGTGCCCATGAAACAATGAAAAAAAAAAAACAATTGTAAAGGTATCATAAAATGAACTTTAAAATAATCTTTTTGGGGCACCTGGGTGGCTCAGTGGGTTAAGCCTCTACCTTCGGCTCGGGTCATGATCCCAGGGTCCTCGGGCTCTCTGCTCTGCAGGAAGCCTGCTTCCCCCTCTCTCTCTCTGCCTACCTCTCTGCCTACTTGTGATCTCTCTCTGTCAAATAAATAAATAAAATCTTTAAAAAATAATAATAATCTTTTTAAAATGCTTGAAATTGATTGGTCATACTCTAATAAAATTAGAAAAATCAAGCCAAATCAGTCAAAAGAAAATAATGAAAAGCTCATTTCATGTAAAAAAAAAAAATCTAGCACCACAGCAAAGCATATGCTGAAAAGAAAATGTACACTTTTTATTGTATTTATTTTAAAAAGGAAAAGAAGGGGCAAGGTGAAAGTGTCAGGGGAACCAAGCTTAAGAATACACTTAGTACTCACTCTGAAAAACTAGAAAAAGATCCATAAATATGCAATTATAATACCAAATATAATGAAGAAAGTAAAAGAAACAAATTTCATGAACATTTATGCTTTAAAATAATGACCTTAAATGTATATTTAAGGTTCAAATTTTAAGGAGAAATTTACCAAGTTAATTCTGACTTAAAGAAGATCTACAATTTCTTTTTAAAATCAACTAGAAAAGGTGAAATTTCTTGAATTTAAAATCATGATCTACTATAAAAGAAATAAAATTGAGGGAATAGTCACTTACAAATATTTCAAAATGCACAGATAAATACCCCCAAAAAACAGCCACAGAGTTGGGGTGGGGGGAGGTAAGATTAGGAGAATGGTAGAGCAAAGTGGACTGCTGATAATTTTTATGGGCTTTTTAGCATCATTTGACTTTGTAAATCTTCTATGAAAAAATATTAAGACTGTACAACAGAAAACATCTCAACAACAACTGGTAAAACTAATGAGGAAAAAAAAATTAACCAAAATTAGGAACACGAAGGCTAAAACTGGAAGTGACAAGGCCCAAAATATAACATTTATCAGTCAGCGGGTAGGGAACTAAAAGAACATTATGCAAGTGGAAAAGAAATAGTACTTGAGAAGAGCAACAGGGGTCTTTCATTCACTAACAATCTAAATGGCCTGTACATAAAAAGCACATCAAATATTTATACATACATATAAGGAAGAAAAAGAAAAGTGTGCTGTTACCAGGAAACAATGCTCTGGAAGGTTTTACTTGTTTTTATTTTATGTTTTATAATGTTGCATCATTTTGGGAGGTGATAACCAGAAGTTAGAAGGAACTCTACAGTATACCTGCACAGCTCAGGGAAGAAAAAATAAAGCCTCTTCTAGACCTAACCAGGGAGGAGCAAGAGACAGATTGAGAAAAATGAAGAATCACATCCTCAAATTCCTCCATTTGCCTAGATCTGTATACTAGTCCACTAATAAAGATATAACTCCACCTACAGAAATATAGCAAAGGCTGGCTTTTGCACAAATGACAAAAGATACAGCAATCGCCCTCTTAGGTAAGCGTAAACCAACAAATAACATGAAAGACAATCAAAAGATGATACTGAGCATTCAAGGACAGAATCTAGAAGAGTAATGGATTTCCCCTCAGCTATACCAGGCTGAGTTCTGCCAATTCTTTAAGACAGATTGGTCCTCATAACAAAAGCAGAAGAGACACACTTGAGGACATTAAGGAGAAAGTGTGTATGAACAACTATTCATTTTAGTAAGATCAGCTGGTAGCAATGTGGTAGAGAGGCTCCAGATGGGTACAGAGTGAAAAAAGGCCACTTAGAGGACTACTGCCCTGGGGCGATGGCGATCATGGAGGCAGTGGAAATGGTTTACTAAATGTTTACGAGTTCAGACTCTGATGTAGCAAGCCGCTTTGTAATGACTAACTCAACAGTCTTGTGCAGTAGCTATTATTAGTTCCGTTTAACCAGGGAAGAGTCTGAGGCACAGAAAATGACATGCCCAAAGACCAATCTATAGTTAGTGGTAGAACTGAGATTCAAGCCCAGGTAGCCGGGCTCCAGGGCCCATACTCTCAACCAGTAGACTCCTACCAATGTTTCAGAGGTTAACTGGTTTTGAAACCAACCTGCCAACATAACCTGAGCTGGAAATGAAAAAAGGATAGGTGGAAAGGAAGAGGGTCTCGAAGACTTTAAAACAACCACACTGAACATGCCTGCCATCTAGACAGAACCACATAAAGTTCCATTACAGGGGTACAACATATTAGTTTTTGGAAGGTGGCAAATCACTTCTTCTGAAATCAGAGGCTCTTCTATACATGTTTCATACGGCTTAAACTTTGAGTCTTTCATTACCAAATAACTGTTTTAAACTTAACAGACATTAAAATGGCTAAATTCAGAGGGCTTGTGTATACCTCCCATTGTTACAAAGAGTATTACGAAAGTGTAAGATCCATCTCCTCTCACAATTCAACGTTTTCGAATCAATGTAAAAGCCTGCCACACTACATAATTTGAAGTGACAGAAATGCAGAGTGCTCAAATAAAGGATCACCCCCATAGTGAGTAGGGTAGGGAAGTCACTGAATATGAAAACTAAAGGATCCCACAAGGGCCTCCATAAAAGGTATTTAAAAAGAAGAGGGAATTTGAGAAATTTAGCACAAAAACATGGAGGCAATTTTAAAGGCCCAAAACAAATGAATGTGCAAGGAAATACAGTAACAGTGCCTAGCTTAGCTGTCAAGAAACATTTTAACTACTCGTAACTGTGCACCGTGTTTACTGATTTTCAACTTATAGAAATTAATCTAATCAGCTTGAACACTTTCTAAGAGACTTAAATTTGTCAGTAAAATGGAGACCATATCACCTAAACCATCAAGGTCAACTTGATGATTGATGATTAAATAAATTTAAAATATGTAAAGTTCTGTGTGTATGTCTATTTGTATGAAACTTACATAAATAATTTACTTCTTATAATTAATGTGCTTGGCACATAGCAGAAACTCTGTAAGTGCTTTCATTACTACTATTATTACTACTACAGATAACCAAGAAAACTTAAACTATGTTACATGACACAATGTTATCAAGTGCGACAATGAAGAAATAAATGTCTGCATGACAAACGCAGAAGGCAGAAACAGGAACAGAGAAGGGAAAGAAAGGGACTTAGGATACTCAGAGATTCCACAGTTGAGAAGCAAAAGGCACCATCCAGAGTTGGGGGAACAAAAAGTGAGGTTCTAGGCTCAATATCTTGAAAATTAGGGACACCCAGCTGGCTCAGTCAGAGGAACATGCAGCTTTTGATCCTGGGGTTGTGAGTTTGAGACTCACACTGAGTACAGAGGTTACTTAAAATAAAGGCCTTAAAAATGTGTATATCTCCAAGTTATATCCAAGACAAGAATTTAAAATGGTGTCACATACTAGGAGGAAAAGGAGATGGAGCAAATGGGTTAGAGTCTCTTATAGAAAGAAGCAAAAGCATATAGTTGGAAATTCTGGGCAATAACTATAAAGCTTAAAAAAAAAAAAAAGGAAAAAGAAAAAGGAAAGGAAAAATGAGAAAGGAAAAGAAAAGAGAGAAAGAGAAGACACAGTTAAATTGTTTCCTTCCAGGAAGTGGAAAGATCAGGAAAAAATACAATACAGGACTTCTGGGTTTTGCTAAATACCATCCTTTGCTATTTAATTCTTTCAAACCACGCACACAAATTATTTTGATATAAAATAAATGTTTTCATGAACTTTTACATTCTCTCTTCTTTCATGTACCCATTTGCACTTCAGAGACTTTGTGAAATAAATTTTGCATTAGAAAAAAGAGAAACTATTGAAGTAAATGACCACTATCTTCCTGTGTTTTACAATTTGTTCTATTTACCTACTGATGTAGTCTGAAAGTCTTTTTGTTTTTGTTTTTGAGCAAACTGCAATCAAGCGCTAATCTACAGATTTAGCTTAGGATACTTAGATTCCATTCCGATTTTTATTCATTAGACTTACAGAATTTAAAGATGAAGAAAATAATCTGTAAATCATATTTACAATTGAGAAATGGAACAAATGAACATTCTTTCAGTTCTAAAATGAAGAGAAAAGGTAGTATATAAATTTTCATTTCCCGAGCCCTTTGTTCAAAAGCACTAAAAGTAAACCCAATGAATATTTTCTTCAATATTAAAAATATATCGAGGGGCGCTTGGGTGGCTCAGTAGGTTAAGCCTCTGCCTTCGGCTCAGGTCATGATCCCAGGGTCCTGGGATCGAGCACCGCATCGGGCTCTCTGCTTAGCAGGGAGCCTGCTTCCCTTCTTCTCTCTCTGCCTTCCTTTCTCTCTGCCTGCCTCTCGGTCTACTTGTGATCTCTCTCCATCAAATAAATAAATAAAATTTTTTTAAAAATTTATCAAATTTACTATATTTGCTATATTTGCATGTAAATATAAATGTAACTGTAAAAATTTATCAAATTTACTATATTTTACTATATTTGCATGTAAATATAAATGTAACTGTAAAGTATCAATGGCAAAAATATTCAGTATTCTACAAAATAATATTCCAAGGAGACAAAATTTTAAAATGCCCTCCTTTCTCAAATGATGGCTTTCAGCTATGTAGTATATACTATAAAGTACTTTTGTTTCAGAATCCAATCTCGTTTAAAATGTTCCTATTCATAGACCATTCCCTGACTTGCTATGGCTTAAATTTGAAATTATACTTAAATACCGTTAACAGTTAGTTATATTTAGAAGACTTTGCAGTTTCAAGTAAACTTCTGTTTACTTATGTGGTTTGAAACTAGAAACTTGAAGTAATAATTATAGCACTTCTCTTTCTAGGTTTATATAAATCTAGCCTTGTACAATTTCCTTTTTCTTCAACAAGCTTTAAAACATATTGGCCAGATCACTGTAGTCTTCTCTTTTAGTACTAGCTAAATTGCTGACAAAGAGGCTTGATAAGCAATTGTTACTCATAGAGAATAGTCAATCTTCAACATATACGGGGATGGATTAGCTGGGAGTTCCTGGCACACAGAAATTCAACAAATCATTGCATAAATAAAAAATCCCAAAGAAGACACAATTAAATAATAGGGAAATATAATCACAGTTATGCTCTCTTGTCTCAGTAGTTATTCATTACAGCTCAGGTCATGATCCCAAGGTCCCAGGATCAAGTCCCACAGGACTCTTTGCTCAGTGGGAGGCCTGCTTAACCCTCTGCCTACTGCTCCCCCTGCTTGTGCATGTGCACACACTCTCTCTCTCTCTCTCTCTCCCTGACAAATAAATAAATAAAATCTTTAAAAAAAAAAAACATTTTGGGCACCTGGGTGGCTCAGTCAGTTAAGCGACTGCCTTCAGCTCAGGACATGATCCCGGAGTCCCGGGATCCTGAGATCGAGTCACGCTTTGGGCTCCCAGCTCCACAGGAAGTCTGTTTCTCCCTCTGATCTTCTTCTTCACTCTCTCTCTCACTCAACTGAGCCTCCAGCATATGGCAAGACCTTTGTTAAAACTAGATATACAATGGTTTCTGGGGGAAAAAACCTAACTTGGGCAATATGGTAGACTCTTTGGGAACTCTTACTATAAGACAATTAGATTTTGGATAATTATAAAATTCCTCCTTGCTGGGCTTATTTTTAAAAAAGAAAAACTCTGAGGTGCCTGGGTGGCTCAGTGGGTTGGGCCTCTGCCTTCCACCCACATCATGATCTCAGGATCCTGACATTGGGCTCTCTACTTGGTGGGGAGCCTACTTTCCCCTCTCTCTCTGCCTGCCTCTCTGTCTACTTCTGATCTCTGTCTGTCAAATAAATAAAATTTAAAAAGAAAAGAAAAACTCTAAGAATGAAAAGTATATGAAAGAGAAAAAGAAAAAGAGGTGAAAAAGAAAAAGAGGTGAAGAGGTGAATGTGAACGGTGAGCCACACTTTTATTAGAGATGAGGTTGCCTAAAGGGCACACAGCTCTGTGTTTTCACAGGTCTCCAAAGACCAAACCTGGAGTCTACAGCTGATTTGGAAACCTGAACCTCAGAGTCTTTCAGAAATTAAGGAGAAGGGGGCACCTGGGTGGCTCAGAAGATTCAGGTGACTCTGCCTTTGGCTTGGGTCATGATCCCAGGGTCCTGGGATTGAGTCCTGCATCAGGCTCCCTGCTCGGTGGGGAGTCTGCTTCTCCCTCTCCTTCTCCTGCTCCCCCTGTTTGTGCTCTCTCTCTGTGTCAAATAAATAAATAAAATCTCTAAGAAGAAAGAAGAAAGGAAGGAAGAAAGAAAAGAAATTGAGGAGAAGCCTTCACATATCTGTTACTAAAGAAAAGTACCCTGAATTCAGACTTCAGGATTCCCAAAGTTCAGTTAAATCAAATATAAACTCACAATTTAAAAACATTCCTGAACACAAAGAAACAAGCCACCATGATCTGAGTCTGCAGAAAGGCCCTAAGGATCTCATATACTGGAATCATAAGATGCAGAATATATAAGTGTGAAAAAGAAAAAAGTGGGAATCTAAAAAGTGATCAAGCAGTAAGAAATGAATAAGAATGACCAAGACACTGAAAAGAAACAAGAACTTAAAAAATTAGGGAGGGGGGAATATCACTGTTGGAATTAATATCTCAATGGATTAAACAGCAAATTAAACACAGCCAAGACGCCTTTTTAGCGCAGTGGGCAGCACGTGAGTCTCATAAACACAGCCAAAAACAATTAGTGAACTGGAAGATAGAAATGAAGAATCTGCCAGAAAGCACACAAAAATACCAGAAAATGGAAACTATAAAAGCTATTAAGAGACATGGAAAACAGAATAAAAATAATAAGTATCTAATTAGGGAATCAGAAAAAAAATATGGAATGCAGGTGACATAATGGCTGAGAATTTTCCAAAACCATAGAAATCATGAATTCATAGAAAGAGTAAGTACAATATAAAAAAAAAAGACATATACATAAATGAAAAGGAATTTACTCCTAGACACATTGTACTAAATAATGAAGAAATACTAAAGACAAAAAAGATTATAAAAGCAATAAAAAGACAAGGTATCAGCTACTGAAGAGAGAACAAGTAAAAATGATAAACCTTTATTAAACTCAAGTAGTTTAAAAATCTTTCCACAAAGAAAATATCGGGCCCATAAGGGTTTACAAATTCTAGAAAACCATCATTTCAATCCCACAAAAACTCTTCCAAAAGATGGAAAACAGAAAACATTTCTCATTTCATGTGGTGACTATTCTCAAAGTTACAAAACTTGCCAAGAAGAGTAACAAAACATAAATCAAGAATATGGATGCAAAATTTTTAAAGAAAATATCACTACAATTAACCCATTTGGGAGTGGACCCTAAGAGAGCAAAACCGAACTGGTTTTGTCAAGAATTCCAAGAATATCCCAAGAATTTATCCCAAATAGTTCAGCATGATAAAAATGCTCGTCAACCACCATATTAACAGATTAATGAACAAAACCATCTGTTCATCTCAAGAGCTGCTAAAAAGTTGTATGATAGAAAAAAATCCATGTATGACTTCTTTTAAAAAGAAAGAAAACAAAACTCATAACAAAACAGGCCTGAAGATAACTTCTTACCGTGACAAAAAGTAGCTACTAAAATTCCATGCAAACAATATTCTAAATGGTGAATTACTAGAAATATTTCCTTTAAAATAAAAAACATTTATACTTAATGGTAGTCCTACTAACAGAAGACCACAAAAGGCAGGGGGGAAAAGGATAGAAAAATACAAAATAAGAAAAACATATGTCGGGGCACCTGGGTGGCTCAGTGGGTTAAGCCACTGCCTTCGGCTCAGGTCATGATCTCAGGGTCCTGGGATCGAGTCCCACATCGGGCTCTCTGCTCAGCGGGGAGCCTGCTTCCTCCTCTCTCTCTCTCTGCCTGCCTCTCTGCCTACTTGTGATCTCTCTCTGTCAAATAAATAAATAAAATAAAAATCTAAAAAAAAAAAAAAAAAAAAAAAAAAAAAAAAAAAAAAAAAAAAAAGAAAAACATATGTCATTATTTACATATTATGACTGTCCCTGTAGAAAACTAAAGGACAAACACCAGAATTAGGGGCTCTGTGTAGCTCAGTCAGTTATGCAACTAACTCTTGGTTTTAGTTCAGGTCATGATCTCAGAGGTCATGAGATGGAGCCCCATGATGGGCTCCACACTCAGCAGGGAATCTGCTTGAAGATTTTCTCCCTCTGCCCCACCCCTCCTATGTAAAAGCACACATGCTCTCTCTCTAAAAGAAATGATAAGCTGGGGCGCCTGGGTGGCTCAGTGGGTTAAGCCGCTGCGTTCGGCTCAGGTCCTGGGATTGAGCCCCACATCAGGCTCTCTGCTCAGCAGGGAGCCGGCTTCCTCCTCTCTCTTTCCTGCCTCTCTGCCTACTTGTGATCTCTCTCTGTCAAATAAATAAATAAAATCTTAAAAAAAAAAATGATAAGCCAAAAAAGAATTTACCAGGATAAGTTTAGTAAGACAGGATCATCAATCTGCAAACATAAACTGCCTATTTTTAATTAATTTTTAATTCCAGTATGTATATTTACACAACAGCAACACACAGAAAATAATCTGCTGCTTACAATAGCAATTAAAAAAAAATGAAAGAACCTAGGAATAAACAAAAACTACTTAGACCTTTATCAAAAATGTCCTAACCATTTTAACAACTTTAAAGAAAGCCTAAGTAAACTGATAGACTATCTTCATGGATAAGAACATGCATTATCTGCATATTCAATGTAATTTCAATCCAAATCCTAGTAGTTTTCCAACGAACTTAAACTGATTCTAAAATTTATATGAAGAAAAAAGAATGATGTAATGGAACTTGTCACATTTTATAGAAAACCTCATTTTAAAACTATAGCAATTACAACATCATAGTATTACTACACAGATCAACAAACTGACCAATGGAATAGAAATGAACCACATCCCCCAACAGTTTCACAAATATATGAAAATCTGACATTGGACAAGGTAGTCACTGTAGATTCTTGGGTAAAGTATAGACAACTCAATAAAATGTACTGGGACTGCTTTTCTACAGAAGAAAAAACTTAAATTAGACTCTTACCTCATACCATGTATAAAATCAGTTCCAGATGTTTGAAAATATTTAAATGATAGGCAAAACTTCTCAAACATGTTAGAAAAAAATACAGGAGATTATCTATATGACCTTGGGGTAGAGAAGAACATAAGAAGCAGGACATAAAAGAACTAACCATAAAAAATCTGACCACATTGAAATTAAGAATTTCTGTTTATCAAAAAATATCATAAACAACGTAAAAACGCTGCTAAATGAGTGAACCAGAAAAAGATACCAATGGACCAATATCTCCAGAATATAAAAGACCCCCAACAAATAAACAGAAAAATAAGCAGAAGACGTGAACGCATTTCACAGAGAGAGAAACATGATTGGCCACTGAAATATACGCTTAGTCACATATTAACCACTGAAATACAAGATAAGACAATGGTAAGATATAATTTTGTGCCTACAAAATGGGCATAGATGAACAAACTGTCTACAAAAGAGAGCAATGGGATTTCTTTACATATTGCTGACACAGGACCCAAAATTGTTACAAATACTATATAAAATATTTAAAAGTGAAATATTTAAATGCCTTATGACTCGGCAATTCCACCATAAAGCAGTATTTCTCTAAGTGGGCCAGAAGAGCAGCAACATCATTATTACTTGGATGGTTTTTAGAAATTCAGATTCTTTTTTTATTATTATTTGTTTAAGAATTATTTATTTAGGGGCACCTGAGTGGCTCAGTGGGTTAAACATCTGCCTTCAGCTCAGGTCATGATCAGAGGGTCCTGGGAAGGAGCCCCACAGTAGGCTCTCTGCTCAGCAGGGAGCCTGCTTCCCCCTCTCCCTTGGCCCCAGCTCCTGCTCTCTTTCACATGCATGCATGCGGTCTCTCAAAAATAAAATCTTTTAAAAAAAATTATTTTTGAGAGACAGCACATGTGCACGCAAGTGAGTGTGGGGTGGAGGGCAGAGGGAAAGGGAGAGAGAGAATCGCAAGGAGTCCTGCGCCCTGAGCACAGAGCCCTAAGCAGGGTTCAACCCCAAGACCCCAAGAATAAGACCTGAGCCAAAACCAAGAATTGGACAATTAACCCACTGCCACTTAGGTGCCTACTGATTAAGAATCTGTATCACGGGACACATAAGTCCTCAGGTTTACTAACTGTCCACTTGAGTCTCATGTGCCCAGCAGTTTGAAAGCCGCTGACTCAGAGCACTATTACTCAAACAGAACCTATTAGTGAGACTGGAAAGCAATGTGATCGATTGCATCACTATCTATAAGTCAACTGGTATAATACAAAATAGATGGAGTCCTTTGTAGAAAAGTTAAAAAAAATAATAATAATAGGGGCACCTGGGTGGCTCAGTGGGTTAAGCCTCTGAGTTCGGCTCAGGTCATGATCCTAGGCTCCTGGGATGGAGCCCCACATCGGGCTCTCTGCTCAGCAGGGAGCCTGCTTCCTCCTCTTTCTCTTTGCCTGCCTCTCTGCCTACTTGTGATCTCTCCCTCTCAAATAAATAAATAAAATCTTTAAAATAATAATAATAAAAATAATTTACAAAGCTTTTGTCTTATTGGTCTACATATATTTATATATGTGGGTCTTTTCATTATGGAGAACATATTCTTTTGTTTGTTTTTTAAGAATGTATTTCTTACTATGGACCACAGTCATAAAGTTTGAAATTCCACTAGCCTAGAGAAACTCCTCTACATGTGTACTGGCAATGTGCCCAAGGAGGCTCATAACTATTGTTCACAGCAGTAGAAAACAAAAACAAAATAAAAAGGGGGGAGTCTAGGGCACCTGGGTGGCTCAGTTGGTTAAGCAACTAGCTTCGGCTCAGGTCATGATCCTGGAGTCCCAGGATCGAGTCCCACATCAGACCCTCTGCTCATCAGGGAGCCGGCTTCTCCCTCTGCTCCTCTCCCCTTTCATGCTCACTCTCTCTCTCTCAAATAAATAAAATCTTTTAAAAAAGGGTGGAAGGAGTCTAGATAGCTAAGTAACAAGGGAACAGATACACAAATCATGCTATATGGACCATTATAGAGCAGTGAAATCAATAACTAAACAAGAACAAATCTTACACAGTACTGAGTAAATAAAGCAAGTCACAGAAAATTACCTTCCATTTTCCTAAAGACCAAAAATAAGCAAAGCTGAACAAATGGACAGACACATTCATGGTAAAAACCACATTTAAAAAGTTCAGGAAAATCCTGGGAGAGGCAAAGGATGGACTAGAAAGGTATATATGGGTAGTTTGAACCCTACTAGTTATGTTGGAATCCTCATTCTTAAGTTGAATGATAGGTTTATAGTGTTTGTTTTGTAATTTACATATGAAACATACACAATTCTCAGATGTATCCATCATAAAGTAGTAACATTTTTATGTTAAGAAAAACTTAAAACTCCTGATATCACAACGTCACAGGCTAGCAAGAGAATTTCACATTTCAATTCTACAGATATTTATTAGGTGTTACCAACAAACCATAAACATTGTCTCGTTTAATCCTTTAATAAGAGTCCTGTGAGGTAGGTACTTGGCAAAGGTAGGTAGGCAGATTCTTGGCAAAGCACAGGCAGTGAAATATATGCTTGAATAATTTTACAATACAAAAGAGAAAGAGTTTGATTATAGGCTATGTAGGATAACTCTCCCCTCAGGAGTTAAATGAAATAAGAGATGATTAACTCTGTTAACAGAAAGCAGCTTATGATCTATTCTTATGATTTCTCCATTCTATTACTTAGTACCAGAAGTATAATGAGAGAAATCACTTTTTTTTCTCTGAAAGTATCCTTAGTCAAGGTAAAGAAACTAATAGATTATGGGGTGGAGTTAACTAGTGTAACATTTATGTGTTGCTAGAATTTCCATTTTGCCCTTAAAAGCAGTTAGCCATATGCAAGGCAGCAGCACTCTTCATGGGGAAAAGAAGAGCTAGAGTAATACAAGAAAATAAATTACCAAGGCTTTAAAAAAAAATCTGTGACACATTGAGTCTGTGCACTCTAAGAACTACAGTTAAAAAAGTGCAAAGTCAAAACCTTTTATTTATTGAATACAAACTACTGTAAATGAACACAGTTGGGGAAATGGTTGCCTTAGAAAATTATTTCCATCCTCCACAAAGAACTATTTCTATTCACAGGGCTTCTGCAAATGGATGGGTTTTTTGCTTGTTTTTAAATTTGGTTCACTGTTGTGTCCACCCAGCGCCTGGAATGACGGAGTCCTAATACATGCACAGTAAGGGATTTGTCTTTGAATGAATTTATACCCTAACTGACCATTTACTATATTATGTATTAGTACCTCAGGGATGACAGATCAACGGTGTATTATAGTTCCCCTACCCCCAACCACACAGAGCTAATGTGATTAAATCAAAACAAAATGTGCCCTTCCTCTTCCTGAATATTTCAGTCCAAAAGCTGTTAGGTAGGGCCAAGCAAAGTAAGCAACAGCAGGGGAGGGAGGGTGGTAATATCAGGAGAGGCAACTATGCAGGGTCTCAGAGCCACTGAAAAGGGGCTGCTCCTTGAAGAGATGGCTGGATCTAGGGTTGAGACAAGCAAAATAGAAAATAAGCCTAGACCACCTTGCAGCAGAAAGTCAGGAAGTGTGAAAACACTGATCAGAGCATGTCAAAAAGACACAGAAACCAGACTGAAGGGGCTTCCATGGACCAAATCAAGATAATTTAAGCATGAAAATAAATAATGATAGTAACAGATTATAACTCAGTGGAAAAGATACATATCCATGAGTCCATGATGATACAATAAATATAAGAATGAACTTAGGCTTGAGGAGGAATGAGATATTTACATTTTCTCAAAATACCTCCCAGTAAAATACTCATTAATTACAAAAGAAAGGGGGGGAGTAATTTACAGTGGAGGGGCCTGGTAGACACCATCTGAAGCACATCATCAGAGTAGTATCACAGCAGTAGGGAGTCCAATGAAACTCATGATCGTGTGAGCAGGGGCTGGGCGAAGAGTCCCGCTTCACTTCTGGAATATTCCTGCCAGGAATGCATAACCCAAATCTGGCCATGAGAACTAGCATACAAACCTAAACAGGGGGCCATCTACTAAGTAATTGGCCCCAAATCTTCAAAACCTTTCAAGTGTATGATAGTCAAGGAATTATTCTCAGTTCAAAGAAGACAAAAGAGACATGACAACCGGATGACACACTGATTCTAGACTGGATCTTACTGCTGTGAAAATAAACGACATCAGTAGCACAACCTGAAAAACTGGAATGGGGTCTGAGGAGCAGAGGTTGGTACTGTATCCCTACTAACTCCTGACTTCAATACTTGTATTACAGATGTAGAAGAGAATGTCCTCGTTTGCAGGAAACAAACACTCAAGTATTTAAAGATATCAGAGCATCCCATGCTGGCAACTTCCTCTCAGTTGGCTCAGGAAAGAAAAGCTTTTTGTACTGTATTTGCAACTTTTCTATCGGTTTGTGATTATTTCAAAATAAAAACTAAGTAATAATATTTGGAATGGCCCAAGCACAGAAGACTAACGGAAGGGCATTAAAAAGAAGGTATCCAGGAAGCATTCCCTAGTCTGGTCAACCCACTACACTTTGCTCTCTCTCTAATGGCCCGTATCACATTGAGAAGACCTAGTATGTACCCTGTTCTTCTAAGAAGAATTTAGATGCCATCCCAAAAGGAATCAAGGATTCCTTACACACAAGTTAGATTTGTCAGCTAAATCAAGGCTTTCCTAAGGGAAGACATGGTCTGCTTTCAAAAATTCCCAATGAGGTTGTAGTTTAATACCACATACAAAAGCAAAGAAAACAAACAAAAACACACATGGTCTGAAGTCCTAGCATCTCCTCTCAACTAAAACCAGTTGTTTCTGTTGAAGAAAAAGATTACAACCTTGTAACAAATATTCAGAGATGTATTTGGCAACGACCTATCTCTGGCTTCTCTGGGAAAATCTGCTCCACTTGGTAGAATTTGTTGTGGAAACAAGACAGTTTTATATACATTCGACTGGACCATCTAACCATCTACACAACAGACCGGCTTTCCAAAAGAGAAAATACCGAGTTTTTGCCATCCTTGGTCTTCAGAAGCCCTATGGGGATAGGGTCCAATAATGAAGTCGCTGGCACCCTACTAAAAGAAGTAGATGCCTTGGGGTGCCTGGGTGGTTCGATGGGTTAAAGCCTCTGCCTTCAGCTCAGGTCATGATCCCAGGGTCCTGGGATGGAGCCCCACATCGGGCTCTCTGCTCAGCAGGGAGCCTGCTTCCCCCTCTCTCTGCCTGCCTCTCTGCCTACTTGTGATCTCTCTCTCTGTCAAATAAATGAATAAAATCTTAAAAAAAAAAAAAAAAACTTAAAAAAAAAGTAGATACCTTAAAGTACTATAATTTTTTCTCCTACAAGCACACCAGCACCCTGGTCCAGCGGCTAGCAACTTTTTTCTTTCCTTTTCTTTTCTCTCTCCCACCTACCCTCCACTTCCCTCCAACCTTTCCTTCTTTCCTCCTTTCCTTTTCTTTCTGTCAGAAACTGAGCAGGGTTATTCTGAGTTGATGAAACGATCTTATCCCCTGAAAACCGGCCAGGGGTTAGAGTTTGGTAGGAAGAAGCAAAAAAAACAAACAAACAAACAAAAAAAACATCCAGTGTTCACTTACTGCACATCCAGCATGAGCATTGAACTTGGCCCACGGTAGGTACTTGAACATTTTAAAAGTACTAATATTTCTTCTCCGGATAAGGTAAGCACAAAGCAACAAAGGCAAAATTATAAGAATCCGCTTCCTGGAAGGGAATTTTTATTTATCTCAACACTTAGAATTCAGTTGGTTCAGTGTCTGCCTTCGGCTCAGGTTGTGATCCCGAGGTCCCGGGATCCAGCCCCTGTCAGGCTGCTTGCTCAGTGGGAAGTCTGCTTCTCCTTCCTCCTACTGCTCCTCCTGCTTCTGCTCTCTCTCTCTGTCAAATAAATAAATAAAATCTTCAAAAATAAATAAATAAATAGATAGATAAAAATGATCACTTAGAACTACCTGGCAGGAGGTAGGAGCAATACAAGTTAAAAGCAAAAAGCATAGGGCAGGACTCAGGAAAAGTCATTTCAAATCCGATTTTCAGAAGGAAGAAAAGTCCGTCTCGTTCACCGAATTTCAGTCTGTGAAGTAAGATGCAAAAGGACAAAAGTCTCCTACCACAAGTCTTCCAGGACTTGAAAATTATCTTGATTTCCTGAACCTGTCCTATCTATCCTAAATCAGAATTCTCTGAACCAATTTCTAGGTCATGTGTCTTGATTCTGTAATGTGTGTGTGTGTGTGTGTGAGAGAGAGACAGACCGATGGTGAGAATACCAAGAAGTCAAAACAGCTTCCCCAAAGAAGTGGCAAGCCAGTCACATTAAGATGATTCCAATTAAGCATATTACCATCTAACTTTCCAGTCTCAAAGAGAAAATCTTTTCGGATTGAGACACTCAAAGAATCACCACTACCCCATGACTTATTTGCATCTCTGCTTTCAAAACCTGGTAGATTACAAAGTTATCAGCTAACTTTATCATAGTCTTTTTCATAAGCTATTTAATGCTAAGGAACACCACTTCTAAAATCATGCATATTCTTGCTCTTTAGCTGGGGGTGGGGGTGGGGGGAGACTCCAGAAAGTTAAGCTTGCCTCTAATTTATGGAAATCAAAAATGTAACCAACCCCCACAGATACATTGATGCTGGCTTCAGAAAGTTTGGGTGGTGGGGGAGCAGACTCCTAATTATCATTTTCTCCACGCAAATTGGATTTCAGAAGCAAGAGAAATACAGAGAACTTTATGAAGAAAGACACAAAAGATTGAAGTCAGCTGCTATCCACAAGTGAGCTGCTCCACTCCAGACTGTCTTCAGGAAGGAGACTCACACAAAACTGCTTGAGTGACCCTACGGTAACTAGAAGCGGCAGCTCTGGGGATCTGTTTTAATTTCTTGCCTCTTTTAATTGCATTTTCGAAAGAAAACTAGCATTACTCTGTATTACTGTAGAAAGAAGCTAGAAGAACAGTGAACCAAAAACCCTGATTCAATTCTCCCCTGATCAATCATCTCAGTATTCGATGCCTTAGTTTACCCATCTGCAAAACGGGGAGCTTGACCTATCACATCAAAGAATGCCTTCAGCAATAAAACACACATACATGTTTTCCACATTTGTGAATGTAATTTACAAACGAGGAAACAGGCCAAGAGAGATCACTAATTTGGCCAATGTTACAGAGCCAGTGCCAGTCTTTTAAAAAAAAGGGGGGGGGTCTGTTTCATAACAGACTCTGCCCTTTTAACTGCTGGGCTATGTTCTCTTCACCAAAAGAGATCAGAATAGGTATACAGAAAATCAAGCAGTGAGAAAACTACTGCATCCTTCAATAATTCATACAGCTTTTATTATTACTCTCAAGGCTGATTAACCAAGTATAGCGTTTATTTTTGTGCCTGTGAGACATTCACACCTTGTGTTGCTCTGCAGTGTAGACACACATATATCATTTACCTCGGGGCATTTTAATTTCAGAAAAGCAAACCAGAAAAGATGTAACTACAACATGCTTTTTTAATTAAAAAGAAAAAAAGAACTGAAGTCAAAATCATGAGTACATATACAAACCGCAAAAATCCCTTCAGGAGAAGAACTAAAAAGAACAGGATTCAGATAAGATGATCCCAGGGGATAGTGTGGATTCAGAGAGATAGAGAGAGAGAGAGAGAAGCTCCAGAAACCTGACCCTGGGAGAAGGGAATGATAGACAAAAGAAGTCAGTCCCTTCTTTATCACAAGGAGGAACAGAAATCTAAAAAGAAAAAATACTGAAGGGACAGAAGGGAAATGAGATGCAATAAGAAAAAGTTTCTGGCCTTAGCCCTGGGACCTATGTAGAGTCAAAGCACATAAAGTCCATCTTAAAACTGGAACAGAATGGAAGGCATGCTTGCTGACGGTGACTGTTATTAAGATCTAGAGTTTCCCCAATCCGGAGTTCACTGATGCTCTCTTTACCAAAGCATTCAAAGGTCAAAATTACCTGAAAGGAAAATCCCACTTTATTTAATTTTTTAACTTTAAAAAATAATATATCACTGGGGCACCTGGGTGGCTCAGTGGGTTAAAACCTCGGCCTTCGGCTCAGGGCATGATCCCAGGGTCCTGGGATTGAGCCCTACATAGGGCTCTCTGCTAGGCAGGGAGCCTGCTTCCCTTCCGCTCTCTTTGCCTCTGTCTCTGCCTACTTATGATCTCTCTCTCTCTGTCAAATAAATAAATAAAATCTTTAAAAATAATAATAATAATATATCACTACCCATTGTATGAAATTCCTAATAGCAAGACCTGTATTAAACTATTCAGATAGTCTTCCAGTTTTTGTAGGTACATTCTTTCAAAGGGTCATCGCCTGGTCCTATAGTCACTGACATTTGAAACCCCTGATTTAGCACAATGGTCTTATGAAAAGTCCTCTCGCTTCCTCTGCTTAAACCAGACCCGTGTAGATATCTATGGATGTGGCACAGTAATGTCATAAGCTAAAAAACACGAAGCAGAAATATCAGAACAGGAGGCTAGGCTAAACCTCTGAAAGAACACGGCTATTAAAAACTGGAATTTCTTTTTGATTTTTTAGTTAAATTCAATCTGGTTAACATATAGCATATTATTAGTTAATACTGGAATATGCTGATTAATGAAATTTAGATGAAGTTTTATTATTTCCCCAGATGCTCTTGTCCAGACTATCTCAGACAAGATAGTTTTAACATCAAAAACCATCTCTGTCTGGACCTATAAATAGTGCCGTTCCTGTAAGTGGTGGTTCAAATGGTCCCCTGCACAAAGATGCTTGGCCAATGGGATGAGGCCAAGGTGAAATGCCGGTATGCGATGCTAGCTATGCCATGTTCTCCAGGCTAAGGCTCCATGGGGCATGCAGAGGTGGGGATGTTTATTTCTAATTCACCCAATGGCACTATAGACACCAACATATGGGTAGACTTGTCTAAATGATCCACCCAAATCTATCTCCTGAATCACTGAGAGTTATTGTTAAGACTGAAGTTTGTAGGGGCACCTGGGTGGCTCAGTGGGTTAAGCCTCTGCCTTCGGCTCAGGTCATGATCTCTGGGTCCTGGGATCTAGTCCCGCATCGGGCTCTCTGCTTGACAGGGAGCCTGCTTCCCTCTTTCTCTCTGCCTGCCTCTCTTTGCCTGCTTGTGATCTGTCAAATACATAAATAAAACCTTAAAAAAAAAAGACTAAAGTTTGTAAAATTAACTAGATTTTCATTATATTCCATTTTTACTTTGGCAATAGTTGAATGGACCAGGTTGTTTTATGGCTAGGGCACCCTAGTATTACTCAGTCTTTCCACTAATGACACTTTTGTATTTAACCATTTCACATCACCACCGGCCTCCAGTCTACCTGTTAAGAGAGGGAAGGCAAGAATGACATTTATAAGGACACATTCCAAAATCCACACCTATAATTATTTAAATACAAAATTTTTCAAATAACAGATCTAATATGGTCCATCCAATCACAAAAAAACACTAGACCATATTTCCATGAGAGCCATCAGAGACATAAAGAGAAAACAAAAACACAGAACACCTCACTGGTAACTTCTTAACAAACAACTGAAATCTTCACAGCAATCCTCTGAGGTGTGAGGACATTTTTGAACAATAATAGTATCACACAGTTTAAAACACAAAATTCATGTGTGATACATTAAGTGCAAATACAAACATCCTGTGAGATCTCATCTGCCTGAGAAATATAATGGCGACAATTACTAGAGGGACTAAAATGATGTATTTTCTTCCTTCTGCTTTTCTAGAAATTCTACATTTTTCTTAAGTTAGCAATATTTATTTTAAAAACACGTAAAAAGTCAGATTCCCTCTTCGGGCTCAAAACATGTTCTTTCCAGTAGAACACCATTATTATGTCAAAGTCTTATTTTCACCTAAGTAACAAAAACTATGATTTAAAAAAAGCATAATAAAAATCTACAGGGGAAAAAAAGAGGTTGTTTCAATAAATAAAGAATTACTTGCTGACTGGTTAACTAGGTTCCATATTTTATTTAATAATCTCAAGTGGAAGAAGGGGATATTACGCTTATTTTAGATTTATACCAACCTAAAGCCCAAGGTAAATTAGCAGCAGATCTGAGAATTGAATTTGTGCCTTCAGATTTCAAATCCAACATTCTTTCAATCACAGCATGGCTGTGTCCCTTGTGGTGATAAAGATTATTATAGTAGGGGCGCCTGGGTGGCTCAATGGGTTAAAGCCTCTGCCTTCAGCTTGGGTCATGATCCCAGGGTCCTGGGATCGAACCCCACATCGGAGGTCTCTGCTCAGCGGGGAACCCGCTTCCCTCTCTCTCTGCCTGCCTCTCTGCCTACTTGTGATCTCTGTCAAATAAATACACAAAATCTTTTTTAAAAAATCATTATAGTAAACCACCTACCATTTATCCTTACTCCTCAAAAATGAAACACAAATATCTATTTCAAGAGTCTCAGACCTTTATTTTTTTAAGTTACTGTCAGATCCCACCACTGTCAGGTTTTTGTATAACTTACAAGGACAATAAAAACTCAGCTAATAAAATAAAATAAAATGTTAATTTCAGTTTCTTTTCTCTACCCCCCATCACAAAAATTACTTTTATTTATTATTATAGAGCATGAGCCAAAAACAATATCCAGTGGGGACAGCCAAGGCAGACAGCTGCTCTCATAAGCAGTTCCTTTACTAGGATGCTAGAAGTTAAGGCAACAGATTAGGTATATTAGATAAGCTTTGTAAGCAACTTTAAAAACAAGTATATAATGAACTACATGAGCCAAGAAGAGAGGGAAAAACTGAACCAACGGTTTTCAACTGTAATATGTGTATATTTAAAAAGAGAAAGAATTGGAGTGCTTCAGTGGCTCAGTTGGTTAAGTGTCTGCCTTCAGCTGAGGTCATAATCCCAGCGTCCTGGGATCGAGTCCCCAATCTAGCTCCCTGCTCAGCAGGGAGTCGGCTTCTCCCTCTCCCTCTATTACTCTCTCCTTCTCTTCCTCTCTCTGTCAAATAAATAAAATCTTAAAAAATAAAAAGAGAAAGAATTGTTCATTTTTTAATTTGAAAATCTCCAAGATTGACACGTTTTCGGTTTGGGGTTTTTTCCCCCCCCTTTTCTAGTCACTTCTTATTTTCTTAACTTTTTGTGCACTGGGGGTGAGAATTAGAGGTAGGCTTCCGTGTTGCTTTCCTTCCAAATATCACAGCATTTCTTTCAAGACTAAATTAAGTCTCTACATCTAGTCGGCTAAACTGCCGCTCCTGGGAGATCTGCCAGAAGAACCACGGCATGCCCTCCAATGCTGGGAGTTTAGACACTCGCTGGAGTTCTTCCTAATACACACTAAGAAACATCTACCTGTACCCACCCTCGCCACATTGAGCCTTTGTTCAGTTTATTCAGTAAGTATATCTGGGCTATGGACCTTGTGAAAAGTGTGCCTCGCTTTCTTCCTCCCTTACTGAAAAGGGAAGTAGTAGGTAATTAGGAAACAAGGAACAAATGAAAGCAGATTGTGTTAGACCACAGCTATTTTTTGGTGCATATTTTTAAAAGTCCGCAATGTCCCGCCGTCAACTTCTGTGACTTTAGGTGAAATTAAACCATAAAAACCACCAAATATGTTGAGTGACATAACTTTCTACTATGACCATGCTTTCCCTAAAAATTTACGAGACCAATGTTACATTTGGAATGAAGCCTCACAACTCTGACATTCTATTTATCATTTATACGTATGTTCTACTTTCACGATTTAATCTTCTGGGCTTGGGATGGCAGGGGGGCATGGGGAAGGGGATATAGAAAAGAGCAAATAGCATATATGACAGAAAATTAACCTCAATTCTGAGAAACAACCAAATAAATGAGGCAGCCTACTTGATGTTACATTTATTTAAATAAATCAGCTTTTATTGGTGCTGGTGAAAAACAGCAGCATCCTTTTATCTTTTGAGGAAGGTAATTACAGAATGATATATATCAGAAAATAACAAAGAGGCACACTTGTCCCAAAACAAATATCCAAAAAATCAAATGAAGCTGTCCAGGAACAGCGACTAACATAATCTTCCGTGCATTATTTTCTTTGAGTCATTTTAAAAATAAGCAGCCAGCTATCCATCCTCTGGGCACTCCTGGGATGAGTTTGCCACAAAAGCCACTTATATTTTTAGAAGCCTAAGTCTTGACAAATCAGTTCCTAAGAACATAATTTGTTACATGTTGAAGAAAGCCTGAAAACATGGACCTCGGTGAACTAGGCTTCCCTATCTTGTTGTAACCTTTCCAAATGTAAGTATGTGGGAAGAATACCCATAAATTTAAGTTGAAACTGAAACACTTAGAATATTTCCAATTTAAAATACATTAAAATGTGGTCTTCGAGAGGAAATGAAAATAGCTTTTAAACATATGAAAAGATGCTCATCATCATTCATAAGAGAAATCTGAGTTAAAAATTAGATCTCATTTTTCACTCATCCAATGGGGGGGCTGGAGGGGAGTTTAATAAATCACTGTGAGGAGAACTAGGTACTCTCACACATTCTTGAAGCAAGCAGAGTAGTATAACCTCTCTGACAGGCAATTTGTAAATGTCCGTCAAAATTTAAATTCCACTTTGCCTCCGAGCCATGATTTTACTCCTAGGAATTTCTCCTGCAGATATACTCATCTTTGTGCACAAAGAGCTATGGAAAAGGTTATTCACGCCAGCTTTGTTGGTGGCCTGAAGGAAGACTGACTGTACGTCACTTTGTATGATGTGGGTATTTACCTATTTCAAAAAACAACGTAAAGTTTGGTGAGGGGAGGGGAGAACGTGATCTACACTGTTTAGAAATTCAAAATGTTCTAAATCGCCCTACAAAAGGAAATACTAAAGGGCCCCAGACAAGATTCATTCCAGAACCCTGCAATAAAATGCTATGTTCAGATGGCTGGCACAGCTGCATTGGGGAACGTTCCTTATCAAGAGCTCCCTCTGATCCTTTAATAACCAAAACCCCTTGGTGGGATCTGCCGTGGACTTGAATGCCACTTCACAGCAAGCAGTGTTTCAGAAAGATTCCAATTTATTCCTTGCAAAAACGTATCATATATAAATGTAACTGTCACTCTGAGAAGCAGGACTACATTATGCTGCAGACTTAACACAGACTGAAAGCATGTTCCCCATGTCTTCTCCAGCAACGCCTGCCAAATGGGCGTCTGAAATGTCCTATTGAAACAGGTGGTGTCTGAACGGAATTGGATTTCTGCCTATAGAAACCCTAGTTTTAACAACTGCTGTGGTTAGTTTTAATTTTCAGTCCTCAAAATTAACTGCTTGCCAGTGATTCAGAAATAGACTGAACAACATGTTTAGACTTTGGCCTGTTTAATTGAGGAAAGCAAGCAAGCAAGACAAAAAAAAAAAAAAATCTACCAGTATCCTACCACCATTCCATAAAGAACAACAGAACCACAGCAGACCATTTGATTTCCAGGCCAAAAACAGGGGAGCAGCTGTAACATAAACTCGATTCTCCAAAGATACTTGTCCCTTTTGTGCTTTCTCCCCGGAAGCATAAGGATACAACCACCGTGCTGAACATACTACTTAGGAAATCTTCTAAGGGCTTTAAGAAGCCTTATTAGATCTGCTAGAAATTCAGAATTAAGAACAATGATGAAAACTAGTAATTTCTCTAATGAAATCTTACATCTTAAAAAAAAGAACAGATCTGAACAGATCTTCATTTCACTTTATATAAGCAAAATAGGGTGCCTGGGTGGCTCAGTGGGTTAAGTCGCTGCCTTCGGCTCAGGTCATGATCTCAGGGTCCTGGGATGGAGCCCCACCCACATCGGGCTCTCTGCTCAGCAGGGAGCCTGCTTCCTCCTTTCTCTCTGCCTGCCTCTCTGCCTGCTTGTGATTTCTGTCAGTCAAATAAATAAATAAAATCTTTATATAAGCAAAATATAAGCTGCCAGAGTTAAACTCCTTGAAGGGAGATACCATGGGCTACTATCCTTTAAATCCAACACAGGTCCACCAGTATGCGAGTCACACTCACCGATAGTAAAGACGGCTTCCTATGACTAAATCTAGAGCGCCTTATGCCACAGAGCAAATCTTTCTCATAGTCCTTTAATGCTTGACGTAAATGTAGTTAAAGATCTGTTGATTTTCTAAACCAACAAAGGAAAAAGAACCAAGGGGTCGGGTATCTGCTAACCAAACTGGAATTTAATGTTTGGACATTCCCACTGAGGAAAACACAGTCTCACCCATTTCACGGCTGACAAACTGAGATTCAAAGAGATGTCATCATTTTTTTCAGCTGGAAGATGGCAAAGACGAGCTTTTTATTTAAGTCTACCTGATTTTAAAACTTTTTCCAACGGTATCACACTCCCTCCTCACAGGAATCCCCAGAGAGCTGTTAGGAGAATGACGACTTTCAGCTATAGGTACACGATATCTGCATCTTAACTGCCAACACCCAAAAGAAAAACTCATCTTTCAGTCAAACGTAATAGATGTCAAGCCCCTCAGCATTTTTTTCAGGAGGATTGAATTCTAGCTACTAAGAAAGTGATCAGTAAAAGCAAATTCATCTATTGTGATCAAAAATCTTTAAAAAAAAAAAAAAAAACCCGAAATCCTAAACAGCATTTTGAAAATCATTCAAAAAGGATTCAACATTTTATACAAAAAGAAGTAGAGGGGCACCTGAGTGGCTCAGTGGGTTAAAGCCTCTGCATTTGGCTCAGGTCATGATCCCAAGGGTCCTGGGATCAAGCCCCGCATCGGGCTCTCTGCTCAGCAGGGAGCCTGCTTCCCCCTCTCTCTGCCTACTTGTGACCTCTGTCTGTCAAATTAAAAAAAAAAAAAAAAAAAGTTGAAATTCTCAGCGGAATTCAGAGGTGCTTCCCAATGGGGTATATTTGGTCCTTTTGTTTAAAATCCAAGGACAAATAGACTACATCATGTCTTACCCTCAAAAGTTTATTGCTCATGGTCTCTACCCTTCCTACCAAACAAAAAATAGAATAAGATCTCAAAATAAAAGCAATCTCCTCTCAGGAGCTCCCAGGTTGTTCTTTTGTATGTCCAGACCCCTGCCTTCTGTCTTTTACTTAAGGCCTGACAGGGGCTAGATCCTAAACCAAATCTACAAGTTCCCTATAGCAGTTCCAATAAGGTCTCTCATTTAGGGTCTTGAAAATGAAATCATTCTGTAGTCCAATATTATCAGAGAACAATGCTTCATTACAAAAGTATCCTTCCCTCAAAAGTTACTATTTTTTCTTTTAAAGCAAAATATCCGAAATATATACTATATATATATACTATATATATAATATATATATATATATAAAACTTCTGCTATTCAACAGAAGAGTACATTTCTTTGAGACTACTTAGAATGAGCTTCAACACTTTAAAAAAAAAAAAAAAAAAAAAAGAGGAAGAAATCCAGAGGAAAAAAGGAATGTTGTGGGAACACCTGCCTCAAGAAAAAAGTTGTCATGTAGTTTATGACATATTGGTTTATAGATTCTAAAGTAGAAAAAAAAAATCTAAAATCTTTTAAGATCTTCTGGCAGAAAGCTCTTTGGAATTATTTTCTTCTAATAGTTAAAAGTATTTTTCTAAGATGCTACTACCTCTAAAAACAACCTTTCTGATCTCTTGAAAAGCCAAGTTCAACTTTTTTTTTTTTTTTAAGATTTTATTTATATATTTGACAGAGATCACAAGCAGGCAGAGAGGCAGAAGAGAGAGAGGAGGAAGCAGGCTCCCTGCTCAGCAGAGAGCCTGATGCGGGGCTTGATCCCGGGACCCTAGAAACATGACCTGAGGTGAAGGCAGAGGCTTTAACCCATTGAGCCACCCAGGTGCCCCACCAAGTTCAACTTTTAATAGTGTTATGTACTTTTGGTTTAAAAGAAAAAGTCAGGAGAAGGACCCAGCCCAAACAGTAGGTTTACTCTTTCATGCCTCATGCTATAATTTCACACAGTATGATATGGGATTGAGATTTTCCTGTAAAGACAGAATATAAACATCTATATCACACATGTAATGTTTAAGTGTAAGAAACTTAGCACCCCTCTTTGCCCTAAAATCCAGCGGGGGGGGGGGGGATTTATCTGAAGAGACATAGTCATAACAAGAGTTCTAATAAACATCAAAACAAAGGCAACAAAATAAAAAATAAACAAGTACAATTACATCAAACAAAAAGCTTCTGCAAAGCAAGGGAAATCAGACACAAAATGAAAAAGGAAACCTACAGAGGAAAGTATTTACAAATCATCTAAGGGGTTAATATCCAAAATATATAAAGAATTCATATGGCAGAAACTACATCCTGATTTTTAAAAATCTGCCTAAGAAGATACACGATGGCCAACAGGTACATAAAAAGGTACTTAAGATCATTAATCATCAGGGAAATGCAAAATAAAATCACGATTTTGCCCCTGAGAAAGATCACCTCACACTTGTTAGATAGGCTATTATCAAAATGATAAGAAATGATAAGTATTGGAGAGGATGTGGAAAAAAATAAAATCCTCAATGCAATGTTGGTGGGACTGTACACTGGTACAGCCACTATGGAAAACAATATATAGAGGTTCCTCAAAAAATTAAAAACAGAACTACCATAGGATCCAGCAATCCCAAGTGCGTGTGTGCGTGTATGTGTGTGTTTAAACAAAGGAAATAAAACCAGCATACTGAAAAGATATCTGTGCTTCTATGTCCACAGCAGCACTATTCACAATAGCTAAGATGTGGAAACAACCTAAGTGAATCGACAGAATAATGGAGTATTATTCAGCCCTGAGAAAGGACATCGTGCCATTGGTGACAACATGGGAGAAACTTGAAAGCATTACACTAAGTGAAAGTCAGACTGAGAAAGACAGATACTCTATGATATCACTTATATGTGGAATCTTAAAAAGCTGAACTCCTAGAAACAGAGACTAGAATGGCAGCTACCAGGTGCTGGAGAGTGGGGGAAGGGAGGAGATGCTGGTCAAACAGGACGAACGGTCACTTATAAGAGGAGCAAGTGGAATGCAATGAAAAGCAAGTATATATGGCAATTATAATTAATATTATCATATAGTGTATTTTAAAATTATTAAGAGTGTAGATCTTAAATGTTTTCACCAAAAAAGAAATGGTAATTATGTAACGTGACGGAGGTGATAGCTAATACTATGGGAGTGATCTTTCTGCAATATACAAGTGTGTCAAATCAATACATCTTAAACTTATACAATGGTATATGCATGTCAATGATGTTAATAGAGCTTAAAAGAAAGATTTCAACAGCGCCTGGTGGCTCTTCAGCTCAGGATATGATCCCAGAGTCCCAGGATTGAGTCCTGCATCAGGCTCCCGGCTCCATGGGGAGTCTACTTCTCCCTCTGACCTTCTCCCCGCTCAAGCTTTCTCACTCTCTCTCTCAAATAAATAAAATCTTAAAAAAGAAAAAAAAAAACGAAGAAGAAAGAAAGAAAGAATATTTCTAATAAAATCAAAATGGTTCATAAGTTAGTAACACTATAGCAGTCTGCATTAATATCAAGACAATGATAAATATTTACATATCAGGCAAAAACAATACAAGGTAGACAAAAATCTAGGCAGCCAAAAAAATGTTCATTAGTCTACAGATGCCCAGATTTCCATAAAAGACTAATTTTCCCATACTCCCTGGACAGAATCTAGAGGATTTCTATTATTTCAAACACATTTTCAAATTTTAATTTTACCCCAAAATCCACTGGCATCAGTCTCTTAAAGAATTTTTGTTAAGTAACTGATTTGCCTGAACAGTTCACATTTCAACCTATTTTAGAGGTGTCAAGACACAATCCAAGTCTAAGAGAAAAAAATCCGCAGGCTTCAAACTGCCCTCCAAAAAATACAACGAAGGAGAGTCAAGGAGGGCAGTTCTGAGATAAAGCTGAGAAGAGGGAGAGAGAACTCTACCCGAGACCTTATCGACAACGCGCTCATCTGTATTATCAGTGACCTGTAACCCCTTCTCCAGCGGGCCAGCAAGCCCTGAGTACTCTGGGACTAAGAAGTGTTTTATAAAGTTCTTGTGTCGTATTTACTCTTTCCTACGACTCTTATCAGAAGCCTGACATATTCAAGCTCCAGAATCCACGGGCTCTGATCACCCACCTGAAGACACAGCCAAGAGGAATAATGAGAAGCATAAAATGCCACCATCATAAAACGGAAATATTAACAATCAGGATTTTAAATGGACCAGCTCTTTTTTTTTTTTTTTTTTTTTTTTTGATTCAACAGCGCCTGGTGGCTCAGCTGGTCTTCAGCTCAGGATATGATCCCAAAGTCCCAGGATTGAGTCCTGCATCAGGACTCAATTGTTGACCGACAATATCATCTTAGTTTCAGGTGTACAACATAGTAATTCGCCAGCTATCTACATTATGAAATGCTCGCCATGATAAGTGTATCTGTCGCCATATACATTTATCACAGTCCTACTAACTAAATTCCCTATGCTCTATTTTCATTCCCATGACTTATTGACTTTATAACTAGAAGGCTGTACCTCTTAATCCCCTTCATATTTTTCACCAGTCCCCTACCCTCCTCCCCTCTGGTGACCAACAAAATTTGTTCTCTGTATTTGCAAGTCTGTTTCTGTTAGTTTTATTTTGTTTGGTTGGTTGGTTGCCAGTTTTTTTCATTCCATATATAAGTAAAGTCATGGTATTTGTCTTTGACTTGTTTTTGAGATTCCAAATACGAGTAAAATCATGGTATTTGTCTTTCTCTGTCTGACTTACTACACTTAGCAGAATATCCGTATACGAGGTCCATCCAATGAAATCCTCTTGGCAGGATTTCATTCTTCCTTTACTGCAAAGTAATATCCCATTACGTATATAGAGCACATCTTCTTTACCCATTCTTCTATCAATGGACACATAGCGTGCTTCTTGGCTATTGTAAATAATGCTGCAATAAACATAAGAGCACATATATCTTTACAAACTAGTGTTTTCATTTTTGTTGGGTAGATAACCAGGAATGGACCAGTTCATTTTTAAGGGCATAGCCAGAGGTAAATAGCATCAACACTGTGGTTTTGATAACTATAAAAAGAATAAAACAGGTTTTTTAAAAAAACACCATTCCTTAATAAATATATAATAAATCTCTAAGTTTAAAAATGAGTCGTATTACAAGGGTGCCTGCGTGCCTCAGGCAGTTAAGTATCTGACTCTTGATTTCAGCTCAGGTCATGATCTCAGGGCCTTAAGATCAGGCCCCATATCTGGCTCCCTGCTCAGCAGGGAGTCTGCTTAAGGATTCTCTCTCTCCCTCCCTTCGCTGCCCCTCCCCCACTCACGCTTGTTCACTCTCCCCTAAAATAAGTAAATTTAAAAAAAAAAAAAAAAGGAAAATGAGTTGTATCACAAAAGGCCGTTTCTTCATGAAGATACATTTCCCCATAAAGTACTGTACGTGGTGGTTCATTTCCAAAGCTGGCCCAATAACCTATTTAACCCATAATGTACTGACACAGTACATTAAGACAAATAAAGACAAAAATACCATGAGATGGGGGCGTCTGGGTGGCTCAGTGGGTTAAGCCTCTGCCTTTGGCTCAGGTCATGATCTCAGGGTCCTGGGATAGAGCCCCACATCGGGCTCTCTGCTCAGCGGGGAGCCTGCTTCCCTCTCTCTCTTTCTCTGCCTGCCTCTCTGCCTACTTGTGATCTCTGTCAAATAAATAAATAAAATCTTTAAAAAAAAAACAAACCATGAGATGGTATTTATGACAAATACCATTTTATTCAGAATGCTGAATGAAATGTGGTAAAGAGACTTACAATGCTTCAAATGCATTAGTATTTCAACTGAACGGATGGGTGCTTGGCAAAAAAAAGATTCCAAAAAATGGACTCCACAAGTTCTACATAAACCAAAAAGTTCACAGAAGTGAACATATGGGTGATTTTCTTATGAGAGGATCCACATCCTCTCAAAATGGTTGTCTCTAACCCCACTGAAAGGGGTTTCAATAAAGGGAAAAAATTCCCGTGCTGTATAAGCCAAACTCTTCCCTGCATAGCCCTCAGATAGAACTTATAGGAGAAATGAAGCATTTTGCAAAGTTATGGTCCACACATGTTTACACATATGATACGTGCATTGAGGCAAAGCTATCAAAAACCTTCCAGGAAAACGACGTGAAGGAAATTCTGAAATAAAGAACATATTTTAACATTTTACAGGGTCAGAACTGCCCACAGAAGATGACACAGGAAGTTCACATGAAGTGGAATGAGGATGATGGTCCCAACGGTGCCCACTGCAGACTTTCACGAGTCAGTAAGCAAGTACTCCACGCTTTATTATCTGTACAAAACCCCTTGTTCCCCAACCAAGCCAAATCACACAAGCAAAACTTGGCTACCATGATCTTTTATAAATAGATAGATAGATAGAAAGAAAGAAAGAAATCCGGGGCACCTGGGTGGCTCAGCCAGCTAAGTGTCTGCCTTCAGCTCAGGTCATGATCCCAGAGTCCTGGGATCGAGCCCCGTGTTAGGCTCCCTACTCAGCAGGGAGTCTGCTTCTCCTCCTCCCTATGCCTCTGAACCTCCCCTGCTCATGCTCTCTCTCTCCTTCTCTTTCTATCTCAAATAAATAAAATCTTGAAAGAAAACAAATGAAAGAAAGAAGGATCCATCTTTTACCTACACACAATTCAAATAAACAAAAATGTGCATTTAAATACCCAAGCCTGTCATATGAATGACTATACTTTTTCTATTAATTTTTCACAAGAAAATCTGGACAACAACCTCTTTTTATATTATTTTATTCTTTCTTTCTTTCTTTCTTTCTTTCTTTCTTTCTTTCTTTCTTTCTTTCTTTCTTTAGGTCAGAGAGAGAGAGTGGGCACAGGCAGACAGAATGGCAGTCAGAGGCAGAGGGAGAAGCAGGCTCCCTGCTGAGCAAGGAGCCTGATATGGGACTCGATCCCAGGACGCTGGGACCATGCCCTGAGCCGAAGGCAGACGCTTAACACAACTGAGCCACCCAAGCATCCCTCTTTTTATATAATTTTAAACAGGACTTTCAAATTTACCTAAAAGTTTCTATAAACTGGTATGACAAAGTTCAGACACTATCCTTAACTGAGGAAAGTTAATTGTTTTCGGCTTTTTGTTAAAATAGATTGGAGTTGCACAGACTATCAAGTTATTCTTAGAAACAGTGGAATTTCAGATTCAGACCTACTTAAAATATTCGTGTTGGCTTACCTCTTCCTCCCAAACCAGGAGTCCATAGCTAAGTCATTAAGGTCCTTCCTCTCTCTCACCTCTCTCAAAACACTAGGATACCTCTTAACACAGTAGCAACTAGTTTTTGATCTGAAGGTTTTTCACAAGGCAGTGCCCACTTACCCCTCCTGCCTTCAGCAACTTTCTTCTAAACTCCTCTGTGGGGTTGTTGAAAGTTAGCTTTTCACAGCGGAGGTGATTCACTGGTGGATGGCCTTCAAGATGCAGGAATAAGTCATAATCAAAGCGGACTTTCTTAGGTTCTTCCTAGAGATTTAAAAAAAAAAAAATGAGAAAGAAAAGAGATACAAATTTTGAAAGCAAAGTTTCATTCTTCAGAAAAAAACAGAAAAGACTCAGGTATCCAACAGCTATTGTGTCAAAGACCTGGAAAAAGAAAATTATCATGGGACTATCTACAAAGCAAAAAGCAAATACCTAATGAATCAGTGTCTTGTTTTCTGAGAGAACCAACTCATCATTTTTCCTGTAATATCTCAAGTGGTACAACGCCACCAACACAGCCACCCAACTAGAAACCGAAGATACCCCTGAAGTCACTTCCTCCCTTTCCCACTCCACCCCTCCACCCATTAGCAACAACTGCCATTTTCTCTCCTAAATATTTCTCTAACAAACCCTCTAGCCTGTAACTCTTCTCACTGCCCAAACTATAATAAGCTCCTTTCTCTAGCAGGTCTTCCTACTTCAGAACAGATTGATCTTCAATTCCTCCTTCATCCAGGCCTCAAAATTATCCACATGGAACAAAAATCTAGCCACTCCACAGCTTGATTAAAACTTAAAAAGCTGGGGCACCTGGGTGGCTCAGTAGATAAGGGTCTGCCTTCAGCTCAGGTCCCGGGATCGAGCCCCACTTCGGGCTCCCCGCTCTGCAGCAAGCCTGCTTCTCCCACTCCCATTCCCCCCTGCTTGTGCTCCCTCTCTCGCGGTCTCTGTCAAATAAACAAACAGAATCTTAAAAAAACACGCACTTTAAAAGTTGCCAACTGCCATTAGGATAAAAATCAAAGCTCACTTGAAGGCCTCCTAAGAAAGGCTTTCAGAACCTGGCTCTCGGCTCATCATCCCGCTACACAACATCTACCCATCTCCTGGTGCAGCAAACACATGCTGTTGGGTATTCCCAGCATCCCTTATGTTCTAGGCTAGCTCTGAGTTTCACCCCTGCTTCACGTTACCACCCTCATTGCCCACCTCCATTCCTCCACCTTTTTGTCACTTGGACAACTTGTACTCCTCCTTCTCCACTCAGGTTTCACTTTGGGGACGGATTCCTAGGACTCCACTCCCAATTTCCCGCTGCCTCGCCTCTGCCCTCTGAGCGTCTCTCTTCTCCTTGCCACATCTTAGGGTAAGCATCCTGTCTTTCCCTTTATCCTACTTAACCATGAGAGACTGTGGACTCTGAGAAACAAACTGAGGGTTTGGGAGGGGAGGAGGATGGGGGGTTGGGTGAGCCTGGTGGTGGGTATTAAGGAGGGCACATATTGCATGGAGCACTGGGTGTGGTGCATAAACAATGAATTCTGGAATACACACACAGACACAAATTAAATTAAATTAAAAAATGATGTATTGTATGGTGACTAACATAACAGTAAAATAAAGAAAGAAATAATAAAAGAAATAAGAAATTTTTTTAAAAAACACAAAAACTTTGACACTGTCATCAGTTTTCTCAAAGAGGCTTTCAGTTTTTTGACACTTAAACTGTTTTCTTTTGAAAGCTTATTTTGCTTTAACCCTGATTTTCTGTGCCTCAGTTGCTAACCAGTTTAATTACGAATGTATTATGTAATATTTGAATGTTTCCCCAGTATCATGTTCAATGGCTTCATTAAACTTGTTTTAAAAAAAAAAAATCTTGAAAGCAGGAGCAATGGTTGAATCATCCTTGCATCCTTGACAATTAGCTTAGCACCTGTGCATAGCAGAAATCCAATAAACATCTGTGAAATGAACCAGGAGGAGGAAACAGCATCAGATCCACAAGAACGCAATCATCAGAATTTCACGATACTCAAGTTCTACTCTCGAGCTACTACCGTAGTTAGCTAAACACTTAAACCTCTCTACACACAGATTCTTAAGCATGCCAGGTGCAATGAAGACTAAGAATAATGACAGTGACTAATACGAATGTTAACAGTTATCTCATTTAATTCTCATAGCTCGCCTCTAGGTCAACTGTGAGCCCTGTTTCCCAGGTATGGAAATTAAAGCACTGGAATTTGTTGCATTACTTTATATAAAAACGCCTCTGTGTTACAAATATTAACCATCTCTGTGAAGGGTTACCATTTTCTTTCATTTGTCATTAGCTTTGCCATTTTGTTTACTTTTAACTGCTTTATTGAGAAATAATTCACGGACCATAAAATCTATCCTTAAAAGGATACAATTTAGTGGTTTTTACTATATTCACAGAATTATGAGACCATCACCACCACCTAATTTTAGATTGACATTCTCATCATTCCAGAAATAAAACTCAAATACATCAGGAGTCACTCCCCATTCCCCCAGATCCTAGATCACCTCCTACCACTAATCTACTTCAGTTTCCCTAAAGGTGCCTGTTCTGCAGACTTGGCATTTCATACAAATATATGAACATACACAATATGTAATCCTTTGTCTTCTTTCACTTGGCATGATGTTTCCAGGGTTCATCCATGTTGTCATATGTCAGTAGTTAGTTCCTTTTTACGGCTGAATAATATTCCACTGTATGAGGTATCCCAGTTACTGTTTATTCACTTCTCGGATAGACATGTGTATTTTTTTCTTTTTAGCCACTGCGAATAGTGCTGGTATGAACATCTGTGTTTAAGTTTTTATGCAGACATGTATTTTCATTTCTCTTGGGTAAACACCTAAGGGCAGAACCTCTGAGTCATAAAGTAACTCCGTGTTTCAACATTTTTTACAAACTGCCTTACTCGTTTCCAGAGTGGCTGCACCATTTTAAAATCTCAATAGCAATGTATGAGGTAGTTCTGTTTTTTAATAGAGAATGTATTCAAATAAAGCAATGCTTGTCTTTAAAAAAGAAAAATTTGTGGGGCACCTGGTGGCTCAGAGGGTTAAGCAACTGTCTCTTCATTCTGGCTCAGCTCATAATGTCAGGATCCTGAAACAGAGCCCCACAACGCACTCTGCACTGGCTGTGGAGCCTGCCTGGCATTCTCTCTCTCTCTCCCTGGACCCCTCCCTCCCCAATGCACTCTAAAAAAATCTTTCTTTATTTTAAAAAAAGGATTTGTTATATTACTATTGTGATGAAACAACGTGATTTGAACCTACTTTTTTTGACTCAAAAATCTTAGCACCTAAAACTGTCAAAATGTAAGCATTACACACTACAAATTCAGTTTCCACCTCCTAGTCCACACCTCCCCAAATCAGTCTCCACTCATTCGCTCACTAGCAAGCAGCCCTGAACCCTGGTCTTTCCCCTCTTTCATCAGGATACCCCTCTCTCCTGGTTTTCCTCACACTTAACTGGCATTCCTTCCCAGTCTTCTTTACTGGCTTCCCATCTCTTGTCACTGACCCTTAGACCTCCTTTAACTGCAGGCAAGTTCCCCAAGAAGCTGACACACATTCACAGGGTGTCACTTCTTCCTATAGGACAGTTACTCCCTTATCCATACCTCCAGCCCAGCAACCACCTGACGGCCAGATACTCATGTTGCACAATCTGCCCACATCTCCACTGAGTTGACCCACAGCAACAAGTCACGGATTATCTTTTTTTTTTTTTTAAAGATTTTTAAATTTATTTGACACAGAGAGAGAAATCACAAGTAGGCAGAGAGGTAGGCAGAGAGAGAGAGGGGAGGAAGCAGGCTCCCCGCAGAGCAGATAGCCCGACGTGGGGCTCGATCCCAGGACCCTGCGATCATGACCTGAGTTGAAGGCAGAGGCTTCAACCCACTGAGCCACCCAGGTGCCCCAAAAGTCACAGGTTATCTTAACTTGAGCTTATCTTTATCTGTCCTTTCTCCTACTCGCTACATCTTGGCAAGCAGAAGTCCTAATTTCTTATCAAAGTTAAAAATACAAAAAAAAATTCCCAGCTCTTCCTCCCACTTCACTCATCACACTCAAATAGTCTCCCAATTTCTACTCAGAATTCCCCCTTAGGAACTCTCAAATTCAGCTCCTTTGTCCAGTCACCATACCTTTGCCTTAGCTTAGACCGTCATCATTCCTCACCTGGTCACCTCCCCTATGTCTGAACCCACCCCATTCTACCTCCCACAGTGACAAGGCAGTGATCTTCCCAGTAGAAAAATCAGATTACATCCTTTCATTGATATAAATGCCTTTAATGACTCATCATTTTCCAAAGGATAAAATCCTACTTCCTTGGAATAACCATCTTCCTTTAAAACTTTCCCTGCATTTCCTTTGTTTTCTCACGACACCCTGTGCTCCTGGAATTGTGTAGCACTTGCGGTTCCCAATACTTCGCATTATTTCATTCATTTTGCCTTTCACATCTACTGCTCCCCACGCCTACACTCTACTCCCTCCCAACACACCTCTCCTGCCTTGCTTGCTTAATGCACTCATTATTCAAAACACAGCTATAGCATGAAATCTGCTGAAGTCTTCCTAATACTTCCAATCCAATCTGGATTAGACATTCCTCTTAGAGCATTCCTTTATTAATGTAATTATCACATTGAATTATGATCATTTTTTATTTACCTGCCTCTCTTCTAAACTGTAAAACAGTCAACACAACCTTAGAATTTAATTAAAAACATAAGAAGGACTGCTTTCTGCCTTATAATTGGGACTGTAAATTTGTAGAGCCTTCTGGGAAGACAATTTGGCAGTCAACATGCTAACCCAGTAATTCTAAGAATCTCTTCTACAGAAATAGTCAAATATGTGTGCAAAGACAGATACAGATGATAAAATGTTTGTGGTAGCATTGTTTGTAATGGTAGGAAAAAAATGAAATGCTCTTCAAGTGAGTATATCATATCACTGAATACCAATCAGATGTTTAAAAATACAAATTTGGAAATACTGCCAAGTGGAGTAAAGGTAAGTCACAGATTTATAAAATATATCATATTTTAATATTATGCCCCTGACAATCTCTACTTGACATAGATTTTATCTGTGCAAGTGCATGGGGGTTAATCAGGAAAGGCTGTACCAAACAGTTAATAATGACTAAATGGAGTAAAAAAATATACTCCTGCAGGGGCACTGGGTGGTTCAGTCAGTTAAGTGTCTTCCTTCAGCTCAGGTTTGATCTTGGGGATACCAAGATCAAGCCCCGTGTCTGGCTCTGTGCTCAGCGGGGAGTCTGCTTCTCCCTCTCAGTCTCCCTCTGTGCTCTCTCTCTCTCTCTCCCAAATGAATAATAAAATCTTTAAAATATATATATTCTGCATACTTTTTTTAAAAATAAAAATGTATTGATGTATATATAAACCATTACCAGCAGGAAAAGAATGAATAACAATATCACTTCACAACACTTAAATATATATTTAAAAAAAGAAAAAACACGTTTCCATAAAACTACGGGTAAGGACCACAGAGAATGATTCTTTCTAAGAACCTGAGTGCAATTTTCTTTTAAAGATTTTTCTTTTGAGAAGAGAAAAGCGTACTCACAAATCTTGTGTTCTAGCCAAATGAACTCCTTCTTGGAAGGCAGACTTCAATATTATGTCAATCTATGCACCTTGGGAAAGAGTCTTCTCAAATTGCAAACAAGAAAGTATGCTTCTATTCTATATACGCAGCTAATACATTTCCACCTCGAGGTGGAAATCTGTTCCGGCAGAATCAAACTGTCCCTCTCGTTCCGCTTCAGTCCTTGGCATCTACTCAGGTAGATGTCCTTCTCTAAGGACAGAATGAAAGAGAGAAGCCGGGTATCCTCTCAACCTAAAATGCTACAGTCAAGTACGGTTCAGTGGGCCTACTGGTTTAATTTCTGCAATACTCATCATTCTCATAGAGAAGCTTGTTCTGTTGAAAACAAATGCAAAACAAGAGAGAATAAACATACAAGAATGGAAAAGCAGCACTGACAGACACTCTACCTCCCCTTTTGGGGTAATGACTCTGACCTCTCAATTAAAGGAACAAAACTGAAAACAGGCTTATTTAGAGGCAGGGAAAGCAGAAGGATGGAGATAGACCTGAGGACAGGATGATATAGTCCTTAACATACAGTAGCGGGACTCTCCTCAAGATCACATGGAAGTCTTTCTGCAGCTTTCTCTCATCTTCTCTGAAAACTCTGAAGAATACTTTTCATAAACCATTACTGTAATGGATGTTCATTCTTTGAGACAGAGCTGAAGCAACTTCAGGGGTGAATAAAATGATAAAGACTCAAAAGAAATAAAATGTACATTCTGGAGGAAGAGCCCAGACTCCTAAATTTTTACCCACACATCATTTCAGTAAGAAGAGAAATGTATCTGGCTCAGAGAATACAGCAAAACTTTGGTTTCTTAAAAAACAACAACAACAGGGCCTGGGTGGCTCAGTGGGTTAAAGCCTCTGCCTTCGGCTCAGGTCATGATCCCAGATCCCTGGGATCGAGCCCTGTCAGGCTCTCTGCTCCGTGGGGGGGCCTGCTTTCTCCTCTCTCTCTGCCTGCCTCTCTGCCTACTTGTGATCTCTGTTTGTCAAATAAATAAATAAAATCTTTTAAAAAACAACAACAATAAAATAACTCCAAGACAAATGAAAAGAGATGACAAAGCAATAAATTCTAATTAAAAAATTAGTAACATACAGAAAAGAACTTGAAATACTACACCCATGTACCCTCCACTGAGATTAAGCAGATGTTAACATTTTCACTGTTTACCTTTTCCTTGAAGGATACAATTTTATTTTATTTTTTAAAGATTTTATTTGAGAGGGGCACCTAGGTGGCTCAGTGGGTTAAAGCCTCTGCCTTCGGTTCAGGTCATGATCCCAGGGTCCTGGGATCGAGCCCTGCATCGGGCTCTCCACTCAGCCAGGAGCCTACTTCCTCCTCTCTCTCTCTGCCTGCCTCTATGCCTACTTGTGATCTCTGTCAAATAAATAAATAAAAATCTTAGTTATCTGCAAAAGAGAGCAAGGGAGAAAGAAAGCACAAGCAGGGGGAGAGCCAGAGGGAGAGTAAGAAGCAGGCTCCCTGCTGAGAATCTGATGCAGGGCTCCATCCCAGGACCCAGGGATCATGACCTGAGCTGAAGGCAGACCCTTAACTGTCTGAGCCCCAGGAGCCCCTAAAGGATACAATTTTATAAATATAAGCTGCTCTACGGCTCCTCCCCAGTAACCAATGATACTTAGTTCCCGTGCTGTCATTTCAATTCACACTCTTGTGCTACGTATGTGTATTTCTAGAACATTATTTATTCTCAGCTTCAGTGGCTTCTAAAAACATATAAAAATGGCATCATAACCATATACTTACACTTCTGTAACTTTCAAGTTGTCATGATTCTTGTTTCTGAGACTTATCCATGTTGCTACATTAACTGCTATACAGCATTTTGTGTATTCCTAACCCACCATTGAGGGATCCACATCTCTATATAGGATCAATTAGGTACAGCCCACTTTTTCATATCACAAACACTGAAATATAGATGTCTCACTGTGTACCTATAAAAACAGCAATTGTTATTAAGTATAAAATCTTAAAGACAATCTAAACCCAGAAAACTGAAGCTAATATGGATGCTGAACAGAAAATCTATTCAACGGTGTTCAGCTCAAGTGTCTACTTCATACTGGCCCCAAAGAAATGACTGCTTTCCATCTCATGAGCCTCCTCCTTCCTTCATTTTTTAGTAAACTATAATTCCTCACAAACTGAGTCAATAAGATGAATCATAGGCATGACTACAAAGTGCCGAGAAGACTGAACCCGTGTGTGTGTGTGTGTGTACATGGACGTATGTGTGGTGTTAGGAGATTCTGGTGATTTCTATAAAAAAGGAAATTGGGTAATACAGAAAAAAAAATTTTTTTGTTGAAAAGATAGCCTGTAAAAATGACCAGAAAAGGTTAAAAAAAAAAGGGAGAGAAGATACTTCACTACAGCATTATTTCCAAACTGAAGCCAATGCAATGTTCAATTGACTTAAGGAGACGGGAATAGAACTGTACAGCCATTATGAGCCTCCCACAAGAGATCTTACTGTCTAGTCCCTAATTACTTTAGAACAACACATTTTCTGGCTTGAAATGCTAGACTCTTCCTAATGTCTAGATGAAATAAAACACTAGGGAAGAAAGGCACCACATGATCTTTATTAATTAAACTTCTAGAATACTGAGGGGCACCTGAGTGGCTCTGTCGGTTAAGAGTCTGCCTCTGGCTCAAGTCATGATCCCTGGGTCCTGGGATCAAGCCCCGCCCGCATCAGGCCCATGCTCAGCAAGGAACCTGCTTCTCCCTCTCCCTCTGCCTGCGGCTCCTCCTGCTTGTGCTCTCCCCTTCTCTCTGTCAAATAAATAAGATCTATAAAAATAAAAAAAATAAAGTTCTAGAATATTGAAAACAGGGATGGTGGAAAGAAAAGCTCTTGAACCGCCCCTTAAATACAACCACTTTAATTAAAAATCAATACATTGGGACGCCTGGGTGGCTCAGTTGGTTAAGCAGCTGCCTTCGGCTCAGGTCATGATCCCAGGGTCCTGGGATCGAGTCCCACATCGGGCTCCTTGCCCTCCGCAGGGAGCCTGCTTCTCCCTCTGACTCTGCCTGCCATTCTGTCTGCCTATGCTCGCTCTCGCTCACTCTCTCTCTCTGACAGCCTGCTTCTCCCTCTGACTCTGCCTGCCATTCTGTCTGCCTATGCTCGCTCTCGCTCACTCTCTCTCTCTGACAGATAAATAAATAAAATCTTTAAAAAAAAAAAAAAAAAAAAAAAAAAAAAAAAAAAAAAAAAAAAAAAAAAAATCAATACATTAAAAAATGGACAAAAGATTTAAAGAGTCATTTTCTCCAAAAAAATAAACAAATGGACAACAAGCATGTGAAAAGATGTTCAAAACCATAAGTCATCAGGCAAATACATATCAAAACCATTTCACATGCACCACCATAACTATAATTTGAAAAATGGAAAATGACAAGTGTTTTCCAGGATGTGGAGAAACTGGATCCTTCCCCACCACTGCTGATGGGAATGTAAAATAGTACAGTCATTTTGGAAAATAGTTGGCAGTTCTTCAGAAAGTAAAACAGAGTTACCATATGACCCAACCACTCCACCTAGGTGTATACCCAAGAGATCTGAAAATGTATGTCCACACAAAACTTATGTAGGAATAGTCACAACAGCATTATTCATAGTAACCAAAAATGGGAGAAAGTCAAATGTTAAGCAAATTATGAACTGATGAACAAAATGTGGTATATTTATACAATGGGATGTTATTCTGTTATTTAAAAAAAATAGTAAGCATATCAATGCATCCTATAATGTGGTAAACCTCAAAGACATATTAAGTGAAAGAAGCCAGGCACAGAAGACCACACATTTACATAAAATCACCAGAACAGGAAATTACATCGAGAAAGGAAGTAGATTAATCATTGCCGGGGGCGGGAGATGGGAGGAATGAGATACTGCTAATAGTTACAGGGTTTCATTATGGGTTGGTGAAAATCCTAAGAAAGTCATAAAATTAGATAGTGGTGATTTTTGCACAATATGCTAAAACCCGAACACTTGCACACTTTTTAAAGATGAATTTGATGATATGCAAATTATGTATCAATTTCTCAAATAAAAAATGCTAAAAGCCAGTTTAGAGAAATCCAAATTGAAATGAGAAAAAAAAAAGTCAATACATTAATGAGAAGGCATATTACATGAGCAGACATAATGTATCCCAACAAATTCTGATTTGATAAAAAAACAAGAACATTTCAGTGGTATTACTAAGAAAGGTATCTACCAAGTGCTTACTTATACATGAAGCATTATTTTCAATATTCTATACAGACATATTGTATCTAATCTTCCTAGCCCCCTTATGAGGTAGATACTCTTATCCATCCCCATTTTATAAATAAGAAAAGTGAACCCCACAGAGGTTGAGCAATTTGTAATATTATATAGTCTGTGTGTTTTGCTACATATATATTTTTAAATCCAGTAGAATCTATATGTCAAGCTGATATAATGGTTTAGTATGCCGTGTGTGTGGCAGCTAACGATAAATGAGAGATTATTCTTTCCAAGTGTCTAAAATTCTAAAAATATAAAAATGAGAAAAGCAGCATTTCACTGAAAAAAACCTTAATTTCTCTTTTCTGTTTTACAAACATATAATAATTTTCTTCAAATGGCAATCATTCTTCTCTTAATAAAGAAAGTTTAATGAATTTCATATAACCTGGCTTCACAGAATTGAAATTATCCTTTTTAGCCACTTCCTTTATAATTAAGGGTAATAATAGCCAAAATTCCTAGAAGACATATTTAGCTTTTATTTTCAAATAATCTAGTGATAGAAGTGTTTATGAATCAAAATTACTTTAAACATCATCTGTTTAATGGAGGATCTTCCACTGAAAGATTAATGGGTAAAGATTACATACCTTGTTTTTAAAATAAACCTCAATTGGCAAAATGAAACCAGCATACCCAGATTCTTCTACTTTGTAAGGTGGATCTTTGCACACTGCAACATTAAAAAGAGAAAACAGGTGAGAGGAGAATAAAAGACAGAAAGACCATCTTTCTTTTGAAAACTAAACAAAACAAAACAAAACAAAAACAAAAAACACCCAGTCTACTATCTAGATCATGCTCCCTTCTCACACCCTTTGCGAAATCCCCATGTGCCTCTCTGATCTAGCCTTTACTTCCCCGGAATCTACAATAATTTTCCTAGGCAAAGCAAATCTGTGAGCTCTTTGTTAAAATCTTGATGGCGGCATCTCATCGCAGTCCACCGTGATCATTAATAACTTGACTTCAGTTGTTGTCCTCCTGCCCCAAAGCTTTAGGGAAACTGAGGATAGCTCCTACCACCCAAAGCTTGAAAGTTTCCGACCAAAAGTACTATCTGGGTCAGGCCTTTGATGTAAATTACTCTGTCCTTATACCCTTCACTTTTTGGAGATACCCTGATTTCTCTGTCAAAAGGTGCCATGACAGCCTCCTTCCTTAGGAAATCCTAAATCCAGACTCTTCCAGTATTACTGGTGCCCATAACGTCACTATCCCCAGTCCCCCTCCCCTCCAAAAAAGAATTAAACAAGACTATTTAGGCCAGTTCTTAGGAAATAAGAGACACCCTCAAGAAGCTAAATATGATTTCATACCATAAGACTATCGATTAAATCAAAACCACAAGCCAACTGAAATTATTCTAGTTAAGATTGCATTTGGTAGTATCATAAAGTAAAAATGTAGATGCTGAACATCAAGGTGACACCGTCCTCGACGTGGCAGCTCAAGTCGTCTGCAGCAGGGCTCCCGGCTACCTTTCAGCCCTCCTCTTTTGTCACCCATCCATGCTCCTGTGCGACATTCAAGTGCACCAACTGCTCCCCCCCCAAATATGTCCAGCATTTCCCAACTTTGACCCGTCCTCCTGTCATTCCTTTCAACACACATTGATACTACTGTTAGTATCCTCTCCTAGTTGAAATTCAAATTTCATCACAAATTTGGTGCCCTTTCCAGACCAGAAAATACTATCTATCATCTCTTCTCCTTTGACCCTCCTAAAGCATTCACTGTCTGAATCAGGGGTTTGATACTCAACAGATTTCCCCATTACCATATATTCAGGCATTTCATCTGTATTTCCTTCCATTATTCAAGGACAGAAGTGTTTACCTCAGGAAGATACTGAGCATCAAGTGTCAAGGGTTCAGGCACATGTGCGTGCCAGTCTGGACTCTACCTCAGACTAACCAGGCTACCTGTGGTTACTGAGTTACTCTAATTCTCCGTACATTGGATTTTCCTCCAGTATAAGGATTCAACAGGATAATGTAAATATAAGACACAGCACAGATCCTAGCCCACTTAAGTTCTCAAAAAGTGACTGAAGTGAGGCAGGAAACCTAATCCATGAAACACCCAAATGTCATATAAACTTTTGAGATGAAAATGTAAAGAAGGAAGCAAGTAAAGCCCTGGATTTTTTTATAAGACTCGGGTCCACGGCCCCTGGGCTAAGAATTCTCCAGACAGCTTCCATTTTCTTTCCCTTTAAAAAAGAGAACACCATCAGGGTCTGTGGGTGGCTCAGTCAGTTAAGTGTCTGACTCTTGGTTTCACCTCAGGTCATGATCTCAGGCTTGTGAGATAGTGCCCCACATCCGACCCTGCACTGGACATGGGGCCTACTTAAGATTCTCTCTCTCCCTCTCCCTCTTCGAGAGAGAAAAGGAGTACCATATACCCAACTGTAAGCATGGCCGTCAAGATGCAAGAAGACTATATATGTGTAGAAATTCAAGGATAAGTTATTTTTCTTCTAGACAATGGTGATGATGTACATGAAAGCTGGTCAGACAGTCTGCAAGTAGAACTACGGTTATAAAGAGGTATACTGACGATGGGATTTTAATACTTGGACATCTCCTTTGACCGTCCTCAGGAACCCTTCCCCAAACGGACATCAGAAGTCAATCAGGAATAAGGAATCTCACCTGACCTTACAAGTGTCTCTAATTTAAGAGGAGGGTGGGGGGGGGGGCACCTGGGTGGCTCAATGGGTTAAGCCTCTGCCTTCGGCTCAGGTCATGGTCTCAGGGTCCTGAGATCCAGCCCCCACATCTGGCTCTCTGCTCGGCAGGGAGACTGCTTCCCCTCTCTCTCTGCCTGCCTCTCTGCCTACTTGTAATCTCAATCTCTTTCTGTCAAACAAATAAAATCTAGAAAGAAAGAAAGACAGACCGACAACTCAGAGTAGCTTCAGTCCTGTATCCACTAACCACCTGCCAACCTGTCATGAATATTCAAATATCTTGGACCCTTGGGAGGGGTACCTGACCCCAAAAGTACTGAGCACCCCCCACCTCATACCAAACAGAAAGCTCGTATTACACCCAAGACATTTCCAGACTGCAAAGCCTCTCTGCCACACAGCACTTTCAGTGTCCAGGTCGTTGGGGATTAATTGTGCCAATGTTTATTCTGAAGGAAGTTTATTCTGTGGGCTGCTGTACATGCCAGGGAAGTTATAGCTGTTCCTCTATACTCCCTGTTGTTGAATTCATTTTCTCTATTCTACATGCAAATTGCTTCTATTATAGGAAACAGCTGTTAGTGAGCACATCTTCTGGTTGAAAGTTTGAGATTTTTTTTTCCCACCCTCTAAAGGAAATGATTTACTATATATTAATATTCCCTAAAAGTCTGGTTTATAAGAAACTGTTTATCAATGCATACCTCAATTATTTTTAAATGCAGTATTTTCACAAATAACAATAAACGATGTCTGTAGAGCACCTTGAGTTCTTAATTAGAACTTCTTAAATAGAAGCAAACAATAGAAACATTTTATACATACTAAATATGCCAGAAAATCTGTAGCAATACAAATATAAATTACAGTCCCAATATAAAGAAAGCCAAACTAGAGCAAGTAGTTTATTTATTCAAGTATCTTATAACCTAAAACATTAACATGAGTTTCTAACCTAGTGCTTAAAAAGAAAACAGGAGTTCAAACCAAGAAACATTTTAGCCAGGGACAACAGATTAGACATAAAGCAATTATTGTTAAACTAATAGGACCACCTCTGGGACCTCCTTGTGTCACTCAGCAACACTTCTTCATTAAGAATCCCTGCTCATCATCACTGGCCACTGGGTCACCTTCACACTATCTAAAGCATCCTAAACCCTTCAACTCATTCTTCCTCTGAATTGTTCAAGAACCAGATCATCTTAAAATCTATGTAATAAAACTTTCAGAAGTTATTAAAGGGACATTCATCTTTGGAATGCCATCAGATTTTTTTTTAGGTGACAGTAAAGTGGGAGGATTAACATCCATTCTTTAAACTATGCAAATCGATTCGACAGAAATCACTGGAAGCTCTCACTCCTGTCAAAATCCAGCCCAGATGTTAGCTCTTTGAGAATGTCTCCCTCGCTCCCCTTTCCAAGCTTCTCGTGTTGCATTTATCAGGCTGGTGCATTTATCAGACTGGCAAGATAACACTCACTCACCTCTCCGCCTCCTCCACTAGACTGAGCCCCCTTGAGGTCAGCAACCCCATTATTACTCCTATCTGTAACTGCCGACAGGAACACTGAGCCAAGTAAAGCAAAAATGTTTGTTGAATTGAATTTTTTAAAGAGACACACCATCCTTCACTGATTCACCATTGCTAAAGAAGTTGCTTTCCGGGAGCCCTCCAATTCTTCTCCAAACTCCCACTTCTGACAATTGACAGGAACTTTAAAAAAAAAAAAAAGGCAGGGGGGGCGGGGCGCGGGGTGGGGGGGTGGAGGTAATAGGTAGTGTGGTCAGAGAGGAGCCTTCTCCTGAAAGCTGACTATCCAATCTGGAATGGTTTTAATCTGACAGTACCAAACTTAAAGAAACTGAGTAAACAAACTGAGCCAGAAGATTCCCACTGTCATTCTGAAACTAACATTATAGAGTCAGAAACAACGTCCCTCTCCTCTCCTTCCACGCACTTCTGCTCATGTCTTCTAAGGCTCTAACTAGGAGACATTTCCAAAACGTTCTATTTCCAAGTAATCACATGTACCATGAAGGTCTACCAGCACACAACAGTCATGCCTGAGAGGAACCACCCAAAGTGTGGGCAAATAATGAATAATTGTGTTTTGTTCCCTAAAATACCTTCTCAAAAGTAGGCACACTCCCCATATACATATGCAGTACAATGCTAGCTACGTACATTGACCATTAATCTACTTAAGTTGAGCAAAAAATGCACACAAGGAAGAAAAAAACATGAAAGGGGGAAAGGTCATATTTTAGCTAATGTGTAATAAGTTAAAAATCTTACTCCCTTACCTGAAATTTTTAATATTCTTCATTTAGGAGAAAAAGGCTTCAAAACAAAACAAAACAAACACCTGTGCTTGGTACAGGGAAGTAAGTGCTCCTTAGATGAAAAAATAAACGTGTGCTATTACTATACAGTTCATATACAAACACAAAAAATGAACTTAATTAAAACATTCCATTGTTTAGCACCAAAAAAAAGAAAAGAAGCTTTTACAAATTCATAATACCCTCTTTAAAGCTTTAAAAAACTATCACTGGGCAATCATTTTTTTCCCTAATCCTCAAGAAAAGAGCTGGTGGACTCCTCCCCACTCTGTTCGCTTAGACACTACGATTCATGCCCATCTGAATACTTTGGTTTAGCACACGGCCCAGCTGACCATTGATAATTATTGGTTTTACTTTATTTACTGTACAGAGCCCCTTCAGGAAGGAAACACACCAAACTCTCTATATAGACCGGTTATTATCCATGCTTTGTGCTGAACGTCCCTTCCAGTTTGAGCATGTTGGACTCCTTCCCTTCTGGCTTGAGTTCTGCCATTTCAGAGCCCCTCAACAGGGAGGGGGCTGCCTGGACCATGTCTCTGCCCTCAGCGGTCCTGTGGGAGCATTAAGAAGTCTAAAGCTAGCATCCAGCAGTCTGAGCACCTCACTGCCATTGAGCACGGTAGCCTTTATGCTCGTGACATTTTGAAAAGAACAAAAATCAACAGTTGGGTTTTGTTTTTGTTTTTATAAGGACACACACACATATAACTCGCACATAAAGGTTCTGCCACGATTTCTATTCAGCCCATTTCAGTATTTGTGCTGCGGAAGAAGCACTATTCGGCCCATTTCAAAACAGGTATTTTTTAAGGGCAAAAAAGTATTTTCCCCATTTGGGCCATTTCCTTGTTTCCTGGAAAAACAACTAAAGGTAACATCAGGCAACTTTCCAGTTCCACTGTTGAGGTTTTAACCTTGTTGTGGTTGTTGTTTGTTTGTTTGTTTGTTTTTAAATTCAAAAGCAATTCTAAAAACCTAATTGCTTCATAAGCAAAAAAAGAACTTTGGTCACACAAATGTCCAATTAACTTTAATGAACTTTTAAGAAACCAGCTAGATACAGTTAAGAGACTGAGTTAGGTGGATTCACCTCTTCCAGATTTACCACTCAAGGACCAACTCAAATACCACCTCCTCCAGAGAGCCCTCTGCCAATATCACAAAACAGCAATGGTAGATTCCCTCTTCTGGGTTTAACCCTCTCTTCTCCTTGATCCTATTACCTAGTCTATTATAAATGCTACTATCAAGCTCCATCCTCAGCCCCATTTCATTCTATGCTTTCCAAGAGCTACAGCTGTGCCTCCAGCCACTTCTCATCTCTGAACCCAGCCCATCATTTAAGAAATGGAGTTGAGTCAATGGAACATAACTTTAGTATGAACTTCAAAGGAAGAGACGGAACAAGGTTGGCAGTTGAGAAGAAAGGCCTGGATGGAAGGAAAGTATGAGCAAAGGCATTAGGAAAGATCAACGGCGTGATTCAGCAGTCACTCTAAGTGGAAACACAGAAAACGATGAAGAAAAAATGGATAATATGGATCAAGTTTATACCTGTATGGAGAACCTCACACCACACATACTCAGAAAGCCCAGGTGGGCAAGAAGTGGATTACACATACAAAAGAGGGATCATTAATTGTGAAATATTACAGAAAACTCCTAGATTTGGAAAAAGAATTTAAGACTCCAAATTGGCCATGTTGAAAAAACCTTAATGGTGAACATAAAAGTGACTTCATTTGTTAGTAACTTGGAATCTTTAGTTATAGACTTAGAATATTTCTAGGCTTTCTCTCCAGAAGGGAAAAAAAGGTAGGATTTTTTTTTTTAAAAAACATACGCACATTTTTAGCTTTCAGAGCAGTTACATCATTACAGTTAGCAAGAGCCCATCTAACAGAGATTAAGTCAAAACATTTCACCTGTAGAGAATATAACTGTGATGTTAAAACAAGACTCCCTTCATGATCTTCAAGGAATGCCATATAACAAATGAACCAACAAAATACAAAAGTTGCCCCAAACCAGACAACATTTTGAATTGTTAGGAAATACTAAATACAAATACTCAATCTTACATCTTTCACTAAAATTGATAGTACTTCTGCCAACTTGCCTCACAATAACTCAGTATATGGCACTGCTTCAAAAAGTGGCCTGGTGGAAATATATTTCCACACTAATTTGATAGGAAATAGCAAGAGTATATCTTTAAAGAAACTGCACCTTAGGACAAACCTAATTCTTTCATTGAGAATTAGTCAAATGGAAAAATCTTAAGATTTCTTTCTCAAAGATAGCCATAATTATTAAAGTTAAACCGTGGGCACACCTGGGTTGGTGCAGTAGCGTAAGTATCCAACTCTTGGTTTCAGCTCAGGGCAGGATCTTAGCAGTGAAATCGAGCCCCACATCAGGCTCTGTGCTGACCATGGAGTCTGCTTGAGACTCTCACCCTCTCTCTCTGCCCCTCCCCCACCAGACCCAAGCACGCATGCATGTGTGTGTGCCCGCTCTCTCAAATAAATAAATCTTTTTTTTTTTTTTTTTTTTTTTTTTTTTTTTTTTAAATATTTTAAAGATTTTTATTTATTTATTTATTTGACAGAGAGAAATCACAAGTAGATGGAGAGGCAGGCAGAGAGAGAGAGAGGGAAGCAGGCTCTCCACTGAGCAGAGAGCCCGATGCGGGACTCGATCCCAGGACTCTGAGATCATGACCTGAGCCGAAGGCAGCGGCTCAACCCACTGAGCCACCCAGGCGCCCCAAATCTTTTTTTTTTTTAAGTTTAAAGTCAAACCTTGGATAAAATATTTTTCAGAATACCATATTTCAGAAGGTCCATCTGGAAAAGCAACATGAGCACATGGAAAATGGTCTTCCTTTTTTTTTTTTTTTTAAGATTTTATTCATTTATTTGACACAGAGAGATCACAAGTAGGCAGAGGAGGAAGCAAGCTTCCCCGCTGAGCAGAGAGCCCAATGCGGGACTCAATCCCAGGACCCTGAGATCATGACCTGAGCCAAAGGCAGCGGCTTAACCCACTGAGCCACCCAGGCGCCCTGGAAAATGGTCTTCTTAAAAAGTAACTAAGAATCTCTCAATATGTAGCAGAAGCAACTTCATTTCAGTGTGTATTACCACATCAAAAAGCTGGCCATCAGAAACAGAGCTTCCCCTCTATGGCTTTTTATTATTTAAACAAATATCTAAGGAGCTATTGAAGAATCACATTTCCTAAAATAATCACCTTGTGACTTCTGGATGTAGCAGAAGTTGTTTAACCCTTGGGACAGCCTCCGGCATCAAAGTTTTACCCATGTTTTATACTTGGCCCAGCTGTCACTAAGCTTGGTGCTGCTTTTTATTTAAAGGTCAAAAAAAAAAAAAAAAAAAAAAGGAGCTGCCTGGGTGGCTCAGTTGGTTGAACACCCAGCTCTTAGTTTCGGATCAGGTCGAGAGCTCAGGGTCCCGAGATCAAGCCCTATGTGGGTCTGGCCCTGCATTCAACAGGGAGTCTGCTTGAGATTCTCCTCCTGCCCTCCCACCCCTAACCCCACACTCACTCACCCCTTCTCTCTCTCAAATAAATAAACGGGGGGGGGGGGAATATAATGTCTTCACTTATAAAATTATCCTATTTTCTCATTCATAGTAATTCATTTTTTTCTCAATAATATTAGCCTAATTAATTCAAGCTAACAGGGGCCATAAATCCTAGGGCTACAAAGGTAAGGTGGAATTCTTGCTCTTGAGCAGATGACAGTCTAGCCAGAGACACTGTCATCTGAGTACAGATTCTATGCTGGAGACAAGACAGAGTAGTGAACACATATTAAACTAACATCCACTGATGGGAGACAAGCTGGACAAGGAGGAAAGAGAGAAGACGCATCAAGAAAATATTGAGAAAGTACTGAGTATTAGTGCTATGGTGGAAAGGAAGCAGGCTCATGTGAGGAGACTGGAGAGCTCCTTCTTATTTTACATTAATACTCCCTTCTCTGAGAAGGGGACAGTAAAGCTGAGACCTGTGCTGGATCGGCAGGAAACAAATGCTTTGTATGCTGCTTACAGAGGAAGATATGAAAACAACCTAAGGAAAGTCTATCCTTATGTCAGCCCCCAGGGCTGCTTAGCCCCTCACCTGGATTTTCTAACTGAGGTGAAGGCACTTCCTCCTTCCTGAGCATCACTTGCTTGAACTTCTCTTCCAGCCTGAATACACCATTAATACTCACACAGGCTTGGCTATTCTGATTTCACAACTTCCTTTCTCCAATCTTACATTCTCCCAATGCTACAAACTCCCAAGAAAACAATGTTCTACTTGTAAAATCTACATTATGAGTCTTCATTTGTGAAGGTTTTATAGATAGGTATCATTCTTCAGAATTGTGTAACCTAATCTTAAGTGACATATATATGTATTTTTTAATCTTTTCTTGAAATCTCAGCATTCTTAAACACAGTACAAAAGGAAGTGTCCAGACTAAGGGCCACCAGCCTTAAAAAGTCATGGGTTTTAAATGCAATGTGAGAAAAAGAAAGATCACAAATGAGAAGCTGTCTACTCAAGGAGAAACCTGTGTTACAAGGAAAACAATCACATGAGCCAGGAGAGAAATGAAGAACACAAGAGTGATGCCATTCAAAATAACTTAAAATTTTCTCAAACACACAGACCCTCATTTGAAAGGAATACTTTAACTAAAATAAAAACGTACTTTCAATAAGTGCACAGTGTGTAAGAGACACTTTAAAATGTATTGCCCCGATTTCTTGTACAGCATACAATTCCATTTTCAATACTTGCTAAATTCATACTTGCTAATTAATTTTTACTTTATCCCTTTCAGTAGGAATAACATCCAGGGAAGGAACAAAAACTGTTCTAACTTCAGAGGAAGGGTTAGGACAAGATTTCTTTCCGACATCTTGGGGACTCTACTCTGTTTCTTCGATTTAGCATTTGGCACACAGAGAGCCTATCCTAAGTACCTTAATTGATTTAAGCTCCATTAGATGATTCAAATAAAGACAGAATGAGGGTGAAGCTCATATGGAGGCAATGGTTTAAGCCTTGGACATACAGGAATGTGGCTCCTGTTTAGCCCAACAACCTTTCAATCTCCTCAAATAAACCAGGGAAATTTTCCATCACCACCCTTCTAAGGCAAGAATTTTCAAACTATGTTCCAGGAATCCCTACAGCCCTGTAGTGTCTATTGCTTTCACAAAAGCAATAAGGTGTTTGATCCTAATAATGAAAATTTAAACAGCCTAAGGAGCAATCCTGAGTTTTAGATACAATATTAGGCTCCTTTGGATTATGTGAGAGAGGGGAAAAAAAGGAAGTGTAAACATAAAATCTGATATTAATGTTCAAAAGTAAATAAAAATTAGCCTATATCATTAAAGTAAATCTTTTAGAGTTTTTTGGGTTTTTGTTTGTTTTTTTTTTTGTTGTTTTTTGGTGGGGTTTGTTTTTTTTTTTTTTTTTTTTGCTTGCTCTTATGATCCATGGTGTGATCTACTATTTTCTGCCTACACTGACTATGAAAGTGGGCTACATTGATTTCTCAGTTTGATTTGTAGCTCTAACATGTCTTTGGGCTAAATAGAAAGAGACAGGAACAGGATAAAAACAGCTCCTACTTTTCTTTGTAGGTCAAATTTTACAAAATACCTTCTGATTAACAAATGCAGTGCTAACTCCATGGTACCTCTCATGGTCTCTGAAACCCAGGAATTACTTAGAGGAAGAAACAGTATCGATATAAATGAAAGAGAAATCAGAACCAACACAAAAACTATTAATAGCCAGAATTCTAGATAAGAACTCGCAAACTGAAAAGCTTAGGGGACAAATCAGGGAGCAGCAGAGAGAATCAGTCATTGGTTTAATTTAGGCTGTCTAAAGAAAGCAGGTATGACAGTGCCCCAAAACCAGGAAGAAAGAACACTGCAATGAGTGGGAATGATTCTAGAAAAAGCTTATGAGGAAAAGATTAAAGTACAAGCTGGAGTGCATGAGACACCCTCCACTAGATGAGTAGCTGAATTAGTATTTCTTCATGGTTCCTTTCGATCTTGAGATACCCAATAAACATAGTTTTCTAAGGGGAAGGTTAAAAAAAAACACTGGATATTAGTAAAGAATTTGGGAGCCAATGACTAGCAGCTTTAATCTCATTTGGAAATAAGAGAGAATCACTTACTCTTTTGAGAACAGAAAGAAGGTATCCAAATAAGGCACAAGGCACACGAACCACTGCTCCGAATAAACCAAGGAGAATGGGAAGTGAGGAAAATTTGGATGGAGTATGAAAAAAGAGGAGGAAGCTTAGTGTATGAATCATAAAAGTGTTTACTAACTTAAACCAGATTTAGTTTCACAACAGCAGAGTTTGTGGAAGAAATTGTCTGTGATGTGGAGGCAGAGCTTAATGGTCAACCAGAGCTTTTAAGAAGAAGCCCTTGGTTCAGATCCCACCTTGGATCCTCACGTAATACACTGTGTTCCCCTGGTTATAAAAATGGAGCTAACGTGATTACCTACATCATACAGCTCCTTAAGCTTTAAGAGAGCATCCAGCTAAAGACATAAATGAGATAATCCCCAAAAAGCTTCAGACACTTTCTGGAAACTAGAAATCATCCAGTTATCTAACAGCAATCAAATTCAAACTGTAAACAGTAGAGAACTTATTTTGGACTGTTGCAAAAATCTGCCTCCCCCAAAAAAAACAAATATAATTTAAATATACATATTTACAACCAGTTTAACTAAACATTCTTAGTCCTGGTTTTATTGTTGGCCTTAGAGATTCTCAACAAAGATAAATGAAAAAAAAAAAAGAAAATATTCTTCTTTTTGGAATTCTTTCAGCTCAATCCACCACTAAAAGTAGTAGCATTCGGTCCACAATGTCTGCCCACTTCAAACTCATAATGCTCTAGTTAGGACATACTGTGGGGAAAAAAAGCAGTAAATAAAGCTTCCAAGGTTGTGTATTACAAAACAGCAAAACAAAGACACTGCAATTAAACAAACAAATAGAAAATACAAATGGAGGGGCGCCTGAATGGCTCAGTTGGTTAAGTGTCTGCCTTCTTTCAGCTCAGGTCATGATCCCAGGATCTTGGAATGGATCCCCAGGTCCGGCTCCCTGCTCCACGGGGAGCCTGCTTCTCCCTCTCCCTCTGCTTGCTGCTCCCCCTGCTTATGCATGCTCTCTTTGTCAAATAAATAAATAAAATCTAAAAGAAAGGAAGGGAGGGAGGGAGAGAGGGAAAAAGAAAAGAAAACACAAATGTAATCTGAATTTGAGCACTGTGATGTAGCCAACGAAAAACTGGCAAGGAATCAAGAGGCATGATTCTGGCGCCATTTCCACCACAACCTCACCATATGACCTTTGGAGAGTCCCTCTGACCACTCACTCATGGCCTTCTCAGTCACATAAAGAGCCATTCCACTTCAGAGGTGGCTTCTACATTTAAAATTCTAGTATTCCAATGACAAGTCCTAATGTGTGACTTCTATCTGAACCAGAAGGCAACTGCACTGTCCTCTTTAGTATCAGTGCTTAAATACAAACCATCCACTGGTTAAACATCTCATCTGCTATAACACAATCAGGAAACTAGAACAAAACAAACAAAAGAACAAGAAAACCAAAACAGATTTGGAATCACACAATTTTTTTTTAAATGTCTCCTGGTAAAGCCTCTTTCTTTTTTTTTTTTTTTTAAAGATTTTATTTATTATTCAACAGACAAAGATTACAAATAGGCAGAGAGGCAGTCAGAGAGAGGAGGAAGCAGGCTCCCTGCAGAGCAGAGAGCAGGATGCCAGGCTCGATCCCAGGACCCTGAGATCATGACCTGAGCTGAAGGCAGAGGCTTTAACCTAGTGAGCCACCCAGAAGCCCCTAAAGCCTCTTTCTTAATGGATTAGTTTATTTTTATTAGACCAAGAAATAAGTGAATATTTAATTTCCTTAACAGAGGCTGTCCCATACCAAAAAAAAAAAAAAATTTTTTTTCTATAAATTAGATTTTCATCTTCTTGTTTCCATTTCAATTAGGAAGTCAGATTAAATCCACTGAGTAGGACCCTGTTTTACATGTATAAATCAAACTAGAAATTTGATTCCTCAGGAACTTGATATAATTTAGTTATAGCAGCAGATCAACTCAAGTATTAAGGAATGAAAGATCAGAACATACTGGCAGCATTTATGAGAAACATCATGCTCTTAGAAAGCTAAAGTAAAAAATTAAATCAACTGTTTGCGCATTAGGAATAGCACATTATGTAAAAAGCCCTTGAGTGTTATGATTTTACTATATATTACACTTGTAACACTCTTGTTCTTAATCACACTGAAACATATTACATTGCTTTTTAAATGGAATGCACCCTGCCACAATGCACTCAATCTTAATAGTATTCCAGAACAGCATGCCCATATGAAAGATAGGTTGATGAATAGGTTTATGCCTTATTCAAGGAGATGAAACAACTCAATAGAAAGATTAAATAAGGCTCCTGCCAGTGGCTGAATCTTAAAGTCAAAGAGAAGAACACAACTCAAACCAAATGTTACAGGCAAAGGTCAAACAAGAGAATAATTAAGACCCTAACCTGAAGAGCTAGCTAATGTTCATTCATTCAGTGTAAATCAGAAGAAAAATTCTTCCTCTTAAAGTGTGATCATGGTAACTTTCACTGAGTCAGTTCTGAAAGATAAATTATAAAACTGAATGAAGGTGAGCTGTGTTCCCAAACCACCTTTACAGGGAACCACTCCTCTTATGAAACTAATGAAACTTGCACGTAAAACTACCCAGTAAAATCATTAATATCACACTTTTAAAATTAACCCTAGAATTATTAAATATCAAATATTAATAAAATATAAATTTTGCTAAGAGACTTTCAGTTCATTTTTTTTGGTGTGGAATTCTTTTATAGCCTAATTCATATATATATATAAAAAAGATGAAGTTTACAAAGGGTAAACTAGCAATTTATGTTTCCAGAGTAGTCTTCCTGTTTATTGACTTCAATGTCCGGCCACCAGTCTCAGCCCATTCTAACAGGGGATCTAATTAAATGGATGAATGTACCTCACTCCATGTAAACTACTACCTACACAATGGAAACATTAACTCAGCTAATAGAAAATCTGGGTGAGGCATAAAATAGTACTAAAACAATAGGAAAAAGAAAAGTTGTTTATCACGCTTGTAAATATTTTAGAAGCATTAAAATCCCATCTGGAGAAAAATCTGGTTTACTTAAATTTATCATAGGACAACAGGTACATCTGGGATGCCTGGGTAGCTCAGTTGTTAAGCATCTGCCTTCAGCTCAAGTCATGATCCCAGGGTACTGGGATCGAGTCCCACATCGCATCACATGGCATCGGGCTCCCTGCTCGGTGGGGAGCCTGCTTCTCCCTCTCCTACTCTCCCTGCTTGTATTCCCTATCTCCCTGTGTCTCTCCCTGTCAAATAAATAAATAAAATCTCAATTTAAAAAAAAGACAACAGGTACATCTGTGTTTTATAAAAGTCATTCTCCTCATGTGCTTTCATATCCTATATGTAGAAAACCCACTGTCTAATTTAGTTTCTCTTCCATATGGTCAAATTTTTTGGACAATAACATCTAATTAGGATAGCATCTAAGTGAACTAAGTAAACTGTGTGAATTAATACATGTTTGTATCATGCCCATGGAGCAAACACAATCAACCAGAAAAAGACTACAAAGAAATCAAGCAAGCTTTTCCTACTTTAGTAATTCCTTTTCCTTGTAATTCTATTTTCATGAAGAAATGCTGAGAAACTCTGAGTCCATTTGACCGTAGTCTGGGGTCAGGGAGGGCGGAAACTAAACAATATAACTTGAAATATCACAGGAAGAAGTTTTTAAGTGTTTCATAATGATAATTTATTTATAAATAAATACAACCGCTCTCATACATACTGTTACCCCTCCAGATAAACATGTACCATATACTCCAAAGAAGTCATTTTCTTTCCTCCTTAGGATAAGGAGCAATAAGATATTTAAAGACAGCAAATTTCAAATAATGTCCTCCTTAGAGATAATAATAAAGGTATGATTTATTTAACACCTTTCACCAAGTCCCTGAAAGATCGCTGATGTCACATAAATCCATAACATAAGGAAATAAGTAGCCCAAGATCCCTGCCAGCCACCCGGTTTTTACAGATGGAATATGACAACTTAAGCAATTTACCCAGAGGTCAGGGAGCTAATTCCTGGCATTCAATCAATAGATACTTATTAATGGCTTCTGTGCCCAGCACTCTGTGCTGAATGCTTGGATGAAAAGTTACTTTCTTCTTTGCGCTTATTATTTGTCTTCTCATTTTTCCACCTCCCTCCCCCCCAAAAAAAGCCCCAAAACGAAAATTCTTACTCTAATAAAAAATTGTTTAAAACAAGAAGGTGATGCTGAATGAAGTTCAGAGAAATTCAGAGAAGAGCAAGATTTCTAGACTTTGAAATATTTGAAAGTCAAGGAAAACTGGTATCACTTATGTATACCTTCCACTATACACATTGTCCAATGGGTGGGGAACCAGTATGTTCATAGTTGAGTTCTGTAAGAGAAACCAGATTTAGAGCTAGCAAATCTGTGTTCTCTGCCTGGCTCTGACATTTCCTAGCTCAAGTGACTAACTTTAGGCGTGTTACATAACTTCTTTCTACCCCAGATTCTTCTATCCCTAAAATAACAGAAAGCATCGTGCACATCCAGGGTAGTATTTTAGGTATGTTACAAGAAAATCATTTTCTAAATGCTAAATTCCTACCAAACATTAGTCTTAACACATGACTATTTTGCCAACAGTTATGCATACTTCCACTAAATGGAGTCAAAGAAAAGATGCCATTTAGCCAAAATTTCTGACTAACCAAGAGGTAGGTGTTAAGACATTAAAAACATCGTCCCCACCCTTAAGAACACCTCCCACCATTTTACAGATATAGGAGTCTTAGGGATGTGGATACTATGCCCCATTACCAATAAAGAAAGGAAAATGAAGACTGCGGAAAAAAGATTAGGATAACACGATTCTGCTAAACTATTAAGATTAAATTAACAATCTAAATTTGTAAGTTTCTTTGACAAATACGGTTTACTAGGACTTTGTATTTCAGTTTAACACTTCTGTCCTCACTCCATGGCTTTTAATCCCAGCTTCATTTAGATAATGTGTTATGGCTACCAACATGTATGTTTCTAGAGATTTGTGTTGATATTAAAAACCCTAATATTTTTCAATTCTATTAGAATTTTCATTTGCCTTATATTTCTTGAGGTAACATAAACTATATTAATAAGCTAGTAAGCAAATTTTTCAAGTCACTAATGGATTTTTGTGGGGTAGGTTAATCTTCTGTGATACCCAGCATCACTACCTAATTATCTGCAAAACAAGTACAGTGCTAGTCACTCACAAACATTGTGCTTATTACACACCAGGACTAAAAATACAAGCATGAATAAAATAAACACTTACCCTCAAAGAAATCATAGTTAGGTATTTTTGGATCCAGATATTTTAGAGCCCAACTAAAAACTAAGCCCCTTTCCCCACCTATCCCCAGGTTGTACCATTAAATCAAAGTGCCCCATCTAGTAGCAATAGTTCATTTTCTGGATGGAACAAACATCTATGGTTAAACTAACCATAGCGAAACCACATGCATGTTTTGAAGATAGCAGTTCTTGTTAAAAGAATAACCATTTATAATCTATAATACAAAGTAAACCAAATTTAGAAATAAGTTCTAAACATAATATTTCCTTAATATGAGTTCAGCAACTTAATGACAATTCAATCTTCTTCTAGTCAACCAAAAGTCAGACACCCTCACGAACAAAGTTTAATTCTGTCCCTTCTCTGTGGTGTTACTACCACTGAAACAGAAGGAGGAGGAGGAAGAAGAGGAGGAGGAGGAGGAGGAAGAAGAGGAGGAGGAGGAGGAGGAGGAAGAGAGGTGGGAGGGAGGGAGGGAAAGGAGGAGAGGAGGGATACGGGGATGAAGGGAGGAGAAAGGAGAGGATGAAGGGAGGAGAAAGGAGAGGATGGAGGGGAGGGGGAAGAAGAAGAAAGAAGAAAAAAAATCAAAACCATAGCTAAGACTCCATTAGTTTAATTTTACTAGAGCCGTTGTCCTTGGATCAGCCATGTGAGACATCACCTGGGCAACTCATGAGAAATGCCAATTCTCCGTCCCTACCCCAGTCCTCTTGAAGCAGAAACACTAGGGTAGGTAAGCCCCAACAATCTGTTATCCCAAATCTTTCAGGCGATTCTGATGCCTGCTTAAGTGTGAGAGCTGCGGCCCTAGAGATGCTCTCATATACTAATCCTCATCCAAGCAGAGTGGCTCTTTCTGGGATTCAGTTTTTTTTCATTGCTTCAGTTAACAAGCTGTTTCTTCCTCCACCAACTGGGTAAGGTACCTCCTTCAACTCATAAATTCCACCATTTTCTAAGACATCACTATTTTTGAAAGGACTGAAGGAATGTATGTATACAATTGCTCCCCCCCCCCAAATTTTTTCTAACACTATTTTAATAATACAGAAATTGTTGTAACACCTAGTTTCACCAACTGTATTTGGAAAAAGAAAAAAAAAACAGAATGAACAATAAAACAAATAAAATGCTCTAGAGTAAGCTTATGGCTCTTCATGTGATAATAGCACAAAAGGTACATCTGTTTACTGCTCAAGCAGACCCTGCCAGGAAAATATGGACATGGTCACAGAAGAACTTTCTAAACATCAGAGGCTAAACAAGTTGCTTTTCATTGGTCGGCAAGGAATAGGAAGGAACTGGATCCAAAATTCAAGCATAATCCACCAGATAATATGCAAACTTTTCCCATAAGAAATGTCAAGAACACAGCAATCCCATAATGTCACTGCTATGAAAACCATAATCCTTTAAAAAAAAAAAAAAAAAAAAAAAGGCCAAAAAACCCAACTGTGCTAATAAACTCAAAGAGCAAAGTAGCTTCAGGCTCTATAACAGTAACAGACTCAAAGCCTGGCCCGTGTACAACGATGAAGCACAATACATAAATAATTATTGTGCAACTTGCAAATTACTACTGTACTTTCTAGTCATTGCGTAAGTAGAATTTATTGTACCACATTCTTGACGTCTGTTCCTAGAAGGCTAGAGATGATGCCCAATAGAAGTGTCAAATGCCTAGAGACATGGAACAAAGTCGATTTCTTTCACTGATGATAAAATAACCAGCCCCTTGACACACGGGGACTCTGACCTTCCTGCAGCTGCTTCTGATTTTTAAGTGTTGGCCGGGAGTATCTTTTTCTGTCTCTTGGCTCCCAGACTTGCAATATATCATTTCTGAGGACCCTGACATTATTTCTATAACTCTTTTTAATTATTAGACTGATTAGAAACAAAAGATTCTTCAGTAACTTAAACTCCAGACCACACAGAAACTTTTATAACAACCTACTTAAATAAATGGGTTGAGTGAGTGAGTACACTGGAGGAGGGGGTTTGGAGGAGTGATAAAGAGCTTGCATCTGTTATTATGTAAATGCTAGCTAAATTTAGAAGACTAGAACACCTTAACAATTAGCTTTCAGTAGATATTAAAGTCCAAATGCAGTTGTGAGTACTTTCATTTTCAACGACTAGCTGGCCCACAAGTAATATTTAGTATACTAAGTCAATTATTTGTCAAGTCCTTGCTTATAAACAGACCTGCTGTAACTTGTCAGTCTGTTCCTGTGCATGAATGTCCTCACTCATATGCTACAAGCCTCAGTCTACCCCTCAAAGCTTCTGCCTTCATTCAGCAAAGACCCTGAGCATCACATCTTAGCTTCTATGACATCCTGATTCCAATTCATCCTACATACAGCCAGCCTCCTCTCTGATCTAGTTGTTAGCTCACGAAGATAGTGCCCTACAAGCACTTTGACCAAAAAGGGAATCAAAGCAGACCAAATATATGTCCTAGGACTCTAATTTATTGAAAGCAATTTTCTTCCACAGCTTGTAAAGGGATTCTGAAGGCAGCGACCATGAAAAGCACTTTAAATAAACATACGCATTTGCAAGAAAATCTTCTAAATATTTCGATTCTAAATCCCATCTGGACTCGTTGAATATTTTCAAATAGTTGATAGGTGCTGAGAACAGTGTTCTTGCCAATGGAGGACTTTATTGTCATAAGTCAATACCCAAGACTTGTGGCTGACCTAGAATAACTTGATTCTATGAATTCACCAAAAGACTATGAGCCTATTATAATGTCCACTTATCAAGCCAAAGCTTTAAGGCTACTTGACATTATAAAGCAATGGCAAGAGAAAAGGAACAGAAAGAATGAAGAATCCATTGCCTTAAGAGTTGATTCATGCATTTTAAAGGTCGGTGTGATTTATACAACCTTAAGGCTCAAGGTGAAGTTATTTGTGCTGATGGGAAGGCAGTCTAGAAAGCAAAAATTCAAACACAGCAGAAATGCCAACTATTTGATTGGTAATGGCTATGTTTTCTACAGTAACTTTTTATAATGTGAAAGAGTGCAGCTAAACAGATATTCCTCAGTAATCTACCTTTAAAAAGCAACATCACATACCACTAACTCTTTACAAATTTTTACAGAGATTCACATCAAATCTCCCCTCCTAGAAACAAGCCTGCATTTTATTAACTTGATGGTATAATTTCAAATTCTGAACTGTTGTATTAAAAAAGCACAAATGGTCTCTGGTTAAGAAATATGCAAGAATGTGTTAATGTATTTTAAACAATTTCATACAACCTGCTACTATTAGACTGCTATATTAAAATGAGTCGTGCATATTAAAGACAATCCAACAGGATCAGAAATACACCATTTACAGTTGATCAAATATGGTGCTTGGCTCATTTATTTAAAAACAAAAACAAAAACAAAAACCTGGCTCAAAGTCCTTGAGTCAGGGGCGCCTGGGTGGCTCAGTGGGTTAAGCCGCTGCCTTCGGCTCAGGTCATGATCTCAGGATCCTGGAATGGAGTCCCACATCAGCAGGGAGCCTGCTTCCTCCTCTCTCTCTCTCTCTCTCTCTCTCTGCCTGCCTTTCTGCCTACTTGTGATCTCTCTCTGTCAAATAAATAAATAAAATCTTAAAAAAAAAAAAAAGTCCTTGAGTCAGGAATGGAAGCCACCATTTTCATTTTAGCTTTATGACAAAATCACACTTGACTTTCATTACTTTGATTTACATTACCTATATTTTCCAGGAATTTGGTATGACCTAAATATGAAGGCTACCAATCCACCAAAATTGAGTCCTTCTCCAAAATATAGATACTTGATTTTGATGGGGTGAAGACAGCCATACCAGTAAAGTGATCAGTCAGAGTGTTATTTCAGTTAGCAACAAAACTGTCCTACTGGAGCAAACTACACATTTCGCTAGTGCTTATTTTCCTAAATAGCAAGTAAGAGAATGCTACCTAAAAAATTTCCTAAGTATTCCAAAAACAGTTAGGAAATGACTATTCCAACATTAAATGCTGCTATTTGGGGAAGACATTTCTGGATAAAAGGCCTCGTGATAAATAAGGCTAACAAAACAGAAGGGAAAACTGCTATACACTCTCATGGTTTTGTGCCATCTTCTCTAGGAGAACTAAAAAGGCAAGTCGGTGGGTTTGTTTTCTAAACAAGCTAGAAAGACCCAAATCAGAGAAATACTTTTTTTTTTATTTCTACTTTTATTTATTTATTTTTATCAGTGTTCCAAAATTCATCCTTTATGCACCACACCCAATGCTTCACGCAATACGTGCCCTCCGTAATACCCACCACCAGGCTCACCCCACCCTCCACCCAGAGCCCTCAAGACAGCAACTTTACTTTGATGAATGAATCTCAGAGTCAAATACGTCATGTAGCAAAGTTTCTTTGTAGACTTCAGCATACCTCATTCCTCCTTTATTATGCAAATATAAGTTATAGCAGCAGTCACTTGTAAAATAGTATCCCCAAAACCCCCAATGAATTTATACCTTTAAAATAAAGTGATGGTACCTTAATTCAAAAGCAAGGAGATGGGGGCTAGAATAAGTGATAATATATAGCTATAAAGCAAAAATTCAATGAAAAGTTCACAGAATTATATTGGAAGCTCTATTAATCATATCCTACCTGGTTGAAATTCCTTGGAAATGCCAATGAAACCCAATTTTCTAAGTATTTAAAATGAAAAATATTTTACATTCTAAGACAATATCCTGAAGCCCCTCTATTTCTATCTAAAAATTAGTCATGTCTTCATCGTAAAGACTGACATTTCCTTGGGGTATCTGGGTGGCTCAATAGTTAAACGTCTGCCTTCGGCTCAGGTCATAATCCCGGGGTCCTGGGATCGAGCCCCGCATCCAGCTCTCTGCTTGAAGGGAAGCCTGCTTCTCTCTCTCCCACTCCCCCTGCTTGTGTTCCCTCTCTCACTATGTCTATCTCTGTCAAATAAATAAAATAAATTAAAAAAAAAAAGTGACATTTCCTTAACTTCTCAACATGAAACACAAATTGTTAATAATGAATAGGATAACAATTACCAAATTAGCTAACATATCATGGTTTAAATTCTTACCAATTACTATAGAGCATGTTAGGGAATCTATCCTTTAAAACAAAAAGTCTTTACTATCTGTGAATAAAGGCCGGGCTTCAAAACCTATGGTCTTTTGTTTTTTCCATCATGTTATAAACATGCTATAAATAGTCTGACAGACAGTTTCACCTTTAATTGAACCAACTCTGACTACAACAGGGATATGGACTTTTGTCTCCTCCCTTCCCTGGGGCCTAGTGGAATAAATGCCGGAGGGATTCCACACAAGCTTTAGATGTCTTGGACTTAGACCCTATTTGTTTTGGAACCATGGGTTCCTTTCTTATTAAATTCTTCTATTTGTGAGGAGAAAACTGGAACAAAAATGAAAAAGTCTAATGTGTTAACTTCAAGGTTTGTTCCATCAGTCATCATAGGAAATCTCAAAGCCTTTTTTTTTTTCTCTTTCAGGCAATCAACTCACAAGGTGCTTATGCTTTGTTTTTGTTTTGTTTTGTTTTGTTTTTTTCGTTTGTTTTAAAGTAGTATTTGAGAGAGAATGGGAAACAGAGGTTCTGGGTTACAAAGGCAGTGGGCTACAGACCCTGATGTAGTCTCACAGACCCAGTTAAAGTCTTTGAAAGCAGACCTCTCCAACATGGAAGCCACCCCCAGAACTGAAGCTGACCACCAACCTGAGCATAAAGGAAGATAAAAGAGGACAGGAGAAACCCCTCCGAAACGCCCCCTCTCTTCCCTGCTCTGGGACCCAAGGTCCAAGCAGAGCAACATCCTTTCTCCCCAGGACTCAGTTCCTTCTATAAAATGAGGGCTGGAGCTGGTGTCTTCCAGCCTCCGCCGTCCCATTCAATGATGCGCTGAGAGGAACGAATCCCAGTGTCGTGCGTTGTATCTCCAAGCTCACTTTTACCCTAAAATGAGATGAGCAATCATGGGGATAGAAAAGCTACAAAGAAAATCCCAAAGAAAAAGGAATATTTTCTCTGACTGTATGTTTCATAGATTACTAACCTGTAAAACAGTTACAATTTGTTGTTGTTGGTTTTTTGTTTTTGTTTTGTTTTAAGTGGGTAGCAGAGGGAGTGCTTCTGTTCTAGCCTTTGTCAACTTTATCCCCTATTTACAACTGCCCAAGGAAGAAGTCCAGTCATCATCCGGGCTGGATCCAGAGAAACACAGCCTTGCTCAAATACAAGGACACCCTCAGCCCTGCCCCAGAGCTGAGTGAATATGGCTGTGGTTCCAGCAGCCTGCTGGAGATCTGGCATTCCCTCCACACTGGTAGCAATGCACTCGGGGGCAGCCCCTCACGCCTCTAGCTCATATATGTGAACTGAAGTTAACGTGATGTACTTGGCCGTGCCTGCAGGGCTCTATAAACAGTGCTGGCTCTCACTGAACAGGTGCGCAGAGGAGAGGGGAGGTGGGTTCTGTGAAAGCACAGGACTCGGGGCCGAGTACCATACCCAACACAGAACAGGTGCTCAATAACCATCGGCCCACTGACAGACACACACCTCTTGAAAGTAAGCCAGAAATAGGATGCAGAATTATGGCTGGTGAACTGCGGGGTGTGACACCGTACTCTGTCAAGGGACATCTCCAACTACCCATCATGGTCTCACGAAGCCCTACCAGTCTAGGATCAGAGTGACCTCGGCTTCCCTTCCGCCTCAAACTTTCACTGCAGTTAAGACACAACTCCGGGAATAAGACGACCAGGTGTCCATTCTAAATCCACCACGTAATAGCTATGACGGGGGCAAGTCACTTTAATCTCTCAGCTCTCCTCCTGTGTGGTGAGTGACTCCTACTTACTTCACAGTCTAGTTGCACTTAGAAATAAGGCTGTGTTTGTGCAAGCACCTGGAGGGAAGGGGGGAGGGCTGGCTTCTGCAGAGGCACAGTCCCATCTCTAGGAACTCTGAACCCACGCTCCACAGAGGGCTCCGAGGGGAACAACAGCTGTGCCAATGAACTTCAGAGACTATGAAGGAAGAGATTGACAGCACCTCATGACGGTTTGGATTTGAAGACTCTGGATTAAAGAGATCCTGGTCTGCCCTCATCTGGCAGGGCCTGAATTTGTTTTCTCTGTTACTCCTAACATGAGGGATCTCTTTAATTACTGAGGGGGTGGGGGTGGGGGGATGGCTCATCTGGAAGAAACTGCTTAAAATGGTTTCCTCCGTAAATTTAATATTCTAATATGACATAATGCTGTTGGCTGTTTGGGGAGGTTGGGGGGAGGGAGTTGCTGGCTCTTTATATGCTTTTAAGTTTCTTATGAAAGTTTTTAACTTTGTACTTACACCCCAAGGCAATTACTGTGAAGGGTGATTTTAAGCACAACTATTCCCTAATTCATTTGCTTTTTATGTTGTTACTGCTGTTGGTGTCTCTTTACATCTACAAAAGAGCTTTTTTTCCTGTAACATCATCATTATTATTATTGTTGTTGTATTTTACAAGAGGGAATACAGATGATCCCCTGTCCCTGCCTCAAACAAATCCTGAAAAAGAAACCAGAAGGTTTTCAAATTAGCTGAGACCTTCCCCTGGGAAGAGTTAACCTATTTGACTCAAAGCTAGCAGTTCAGAGAGAGCAAGAGGAATAAAGCTTAGAGAAGTCAGGTACTTCGGTTTAAAGTTCTGCGTCGCCCTAACTGAATAAGTATGACATTTCAGGCTATGTCACAACTTTTCTGTGACTCAGTTTCCTTAGCTTGACTTGGGTAGTAATCTGTCCTAGCTTGCTTTCTGGGGATGCTGTGAATAACACTGTTTTGAAAGGTAAAGGCATTGGAAGTACACAGTTATCAAAATCCACATCTGAAATGTCACAGAGATAACAATATTCATCTGTGGACAGAACCAAATTTGAATAAATTTGTGAAATATTTTTCAGAGAAATAATGTACCACAATGGTTTAATTCCCATAACTTTGAACAGTGCTGTAATACCTACAATACACAGGATAAATTATGTGCAAATATAAGTAGAAATTATCTAAAGCCTATCACTGTGACACAATACTTCCGCAGTACTGAGTTAAGCTTCCGGTGTCCCGAAAACATAAAATGTGAAAATATCGCAGCCTGTAACAAGATGCAGTCCTTTCTACAAATACAAAAGGTATTTTATCTGCTCCCTTCCTTTGCCAAACCCTGGATCTTCTCTCCCCCTGCCTCCGTCTTTGGAAAGTAGATTTAAGACAACAAAGCAAGCAAAATGTAGATGAAAAAATATGAGAGCTAAAATAAAATCATAAGTTAGCACAAACAACTGTTGCTGCTTCCATGACAGCCAAATCATAGGCCACAAACCTGTTGTTGGGGCATACTGGGGCCTTTCCATTTTAATCCTTCCTACGTCTTCAAAGAAAGGGGACCCAGAAATACATAAGCAAGGGAAACGACGCCTCCACTACCCCGGGACAAGGCCTCCACTGCTTTCACTCCTGGCTCCTTGCCTTTCATCTTAGTGCTTCCAGTTCTGGAAGTTTCCCTCCATGCAAACTGAACCACTTGAGTAATCGCCAGGTTGACTTGAGCAAAGACAAATTTCCATCTGGAAACTCCACAATGGTGGAATGACAGAGCCAGTCTACTGCTGACCTGCCTCTGCCAAGAGGGTCAGGATTCCTTTTCCTCTATGTTGGCGAGGCAGCCTCACCCTATGGGCTGGGCACTTCAGGGCCATTTGACTCTTTAAGACACAAGTGCATTTCAGTACAGCCCAAGAGAATCAACTAGCAATAATTGCACCTCAGATAAACCTCATTGGCTGCGATACTGCCACTGCACAAAGCTAGCCCAATGGAATCAGAAAGATGACTGCTTAATTCACAAAGGATTCATGCACTAAATCACTGGATAAACCTTCCTACCCTTCTAGAAATAAGAACCCATTTAAGATCTCAGAATGCCTCATGTAGTGATGTGTAGACAGCAGATGCTCAATAAGTTCTCTACTAACCGCCTATTTATTAAGTGCTAGGTGCTACAAATACAAAGACAGCCAGAGCAGATGACTCTGTTTGAAGAACAGGCTTGTAAATAAATGATTATAGTGTCAGCAGCAGTGGCAAGGTGCAGGGGTAACACACACACACACACACACACACACACACTCTCACACACACACTCACACAAGATCACAGTGGGTTTCAGAAGAGGTATTTAATAGATATTCCTAAAGGTAAGCCTTGAAAAGTATTATTGGTAAAAACTTACTTATGATTCAAGAACCTAAAGGAAGAAGAGAATCAGAAGGAGCAAACTATTGCCAGTCACCTGCTACTGAACACCAAGCTTTCCTTGATGAACTCTCAAAGGGCAATTCTGAGGAAATGGAATATCCATATATTTTTCCTAATGGGGAAACTATGTATTTCAGTCACACAGCTGAAACAGCGAAATCGGCTAAATTTCCATCTCAGACTCTTGGGTACTTCTTGATTTAATTCCCCAACTGGTGTCACAACAGCCATTTTCCTATTTTCCTCAGGAATCTGAAAGACCTCGGACCTGCAACAATTTAATTTGAGATACCTGAGGAATAGCCTCTCATTCCACCATTACCTGATTTTGCCATCCCTGATGTCACTGTGAGATGCCTACGGCGAGTAGGAATCAAATTGCTCTCTACCCACTCCCACCACCACCCACCCCAGCTCAACATCCTGTAGATCCTTCTTTCAACAACATATTGCCAGTTAAGAATTCCTCCCACTTCCTAGTCATGGAGCACTGGAGAAAATTCAGTTACTTCACTTTTACTTCAAAGAGGCTACAAGCTACTTAGCAAAGTCAAGACTGTCTGAAGAGCTAAAGCAGAATTTTTTTCCTTCAGTCAAACAAAAGAAAAGTTCCTTCCTTAGCACTAAAAAATGTGCATTGTCACTGATTTGGGCCAGATCACACTGTGGTCACCAAGTAGTGACAACTTCAGAGAACCAGGTCTTGACGTCTTCCTGTCACTGCCAGGGTGATGGAAGGTTTTCTACTCAGTTAAAGGACAGAAACACAAAAGGAAATGATTTAAAGGGTTATTACTCACATGAGGACATGATTCAAAAAAAGAGATTATGGATACTACAGAGCCACTGGTATGGGGAAAGAGTTGGCTGTCCATTAAAATAACTGTGGTGAGCCAAATCCTCACCACATGTTCTTTCACAGCCTCATCTGGTTAACTTTCCTACAATTTCACCACTAGAATCAAACTGGCAAACTGTCATTCAAAAGTGTATTCAACTCTAGGGCCAGAAGGAACAAGGAAGTCATTCAAAACACCTCTCTCTAATTCAAGATGACCACACCTTAAAGCCAATCCAAATAAATAAGAACTTAATGGCTTCTTAAAATTATGCAGAGAAGGCCTTTTTAAATGCCTTCCTCAACTGGCATCATTTCTAGAGTTCCGTATTTCAGGAAATAGCTACTTACTTCTCACCTAAGTCCCTCCTGCTGCAGCTTATTCTCATTTCATCATTTTAGGCTATTGTCAATCATATATTAGGATTCACATATTTCGAGATCTTTTCATTTCCACATCAAGGAATTATATGTCCATTTTTACTCTAGTTTTGGACGACATACAACTTTGTACTATTCTGGATATTTTTTTCCTTAGAAATTTCAGTACTAACTTTGAATTAGACAAGTTCCAACGAGTAGGTCTCCACTTTATTGTGCAAACAAGAAAACAACGCCCTTAATATGTAAGAGAGGACACATGAATGCAAAAGATTTTATTAAACAATGCCTTTTGAAATTTCAGCTCCTAATTTTACCTTATTACCTTGACAATACAGTATTGGCCTCTCCCAACTCTTTACCATCTACAGCTGAGGACATCCCGCTTCCAGAGGCTAAAAGCCTCTGACATCTAAAACCTCCAACCTACATGTGTTGAAGAAACGTACTCCAAATTCAGTCTTCTCTTATCCTGTCCAGTTTAACCAATTCTACAGATTCCTCTAGATGCCTGTTTAGACCTTTATTGACCAACCTAAGAAATCTAGACTCTCTATCATAACATCCTCTATTTCCCTATCTTAGTCACTGCTGAATTTAAGAGGTGGTATATGAACATTAGGAATTCCTTACCTATTACCAGTCAGGAGGTTTAACAATAGATTATCATAAAACTACAGAGAGCTCTGTTAAGTCCCAAAGAGGAGAATGCTTATTGACTAAGAAGATAATTAGTATAAGAGGCATTAAAGGAGTGGTTTCATTTTATTATTTTTATCCGAGAGGAATTCCAATGACTGTGCATTTATTTCTCAGGTAATAAACCCCTCTCATAATGGGGGACACCAAACATCTGTCCTTGCCATTTACTTATTCCTATTGTTTCCAATACTAATTGTTTTTAACACATTATATTACACCTCTTGACTGTTTAAAACCTAAAAAACAGACCTACCCTCTTGCCTCACCCCACCTTCAATTGTCTCTGTTGATCTTAGAATTATTATACCTGACTACTCAGCTGCTGAGTATGGGAACTGCCAAATGACAAGCAGTCACGGCTTCCTCAGACACAAAAAAAAGTTGTAAAAAAAAAGAAACAGACAATTAGAGGGCAACAACCATAAATCATGTCAGACCCTAAAAGCAAAATGACCGTTCCAAACTCTGTAATCTGTATTGCAGCAATGATCAGAAATGTTCAGTGACATACCACCACAGATACTCATGTATCACTGCAGATAATCACAATTTTTAAAAGTAGAAAATACATATGCAGGGGCGCCTGGGTGGCTCAGTGGTTGGGCCGCTGCCTTCGGCTCGGGTCATGATCTCAGGGTCCTGGGATCGAGTCCCGCATCGGGCTCTCTGCTCAGCAGGGAGCCTGCTTCCTTCTCTCTCTCAGTGTACTTGTAATTTCTCTCTGTCAAATAAATAAATAAAATCTTAAAAAAAAAGAAAATACATATGCATACACAAAAGACCTCAAATAGCCACAGCAATCTTGAAAAAGAAATATAAAACTGAAGGTATCACAATCCCAGACTTCAAGTTTTATTCCAAAACTACAGTGATCAAAACAGTATGGGACTAGCACAAAAATGGACAAATAGATCAATGGGACAGAACAGAAAACCCAGAAACAAACCCATAATTATATGGTCAATAAATCTTCGACAAAGGAGGCAAGAACACTGAGTGGGAAAAAATAGTCTTTTCAACAAATGGTGTTAGAAAAACTGAACAAATAGCTACATGCAAAAGAATGAAACTGGACCACTTTCTCAGACCATAGATAAAAATAAGCTCAAGTAGATTAAGGACCAAAATCTGATACCTGAAACCATAAAAATCCTAGAGAGAGCATAGCGGTAATTTTTCTGACATCGGCTGTAGCAACATCTTTCTAGATATGTCTCTTCAGGCAAGGGAAACAAAACCAAAAATAAACTATTGGGACAATAACAAAATAAAAAGCTTCTGCACAGCAAAGGAAACAACCAACGAAACTAAAAGACAACCTACTGAATGAGAGAAGATATTTACAAATTACATACCCAATAAAGGGTTAGTATCCAAAATATATAAAGAATGGATATAAGACAAAAAAAAAAAAACCCAAAAAATCCAATTTCCGATTAAAAAATAGGCAGAAGACATGAACAAACATTTTTCCAAGGAAGACATACGCAGATGGCCAAGACACATGGAAAGATGCTCAACATCACTCGTCATCAGGGAAATGCAAATCAAAACTACAAGGAGCTATCACCTCAAACCTGTCAAAAGGATTAAAATCAAAAACACAAGAAACAAGGGTTATCAAGGATGTGGAGGAAAAGGAACCCTTGTGCACTGCTGGTAGGAATGCAAACTGATGCAGCCCCTGTGGAAAACAGTATGGAGGTTCCTCAAAAAGTTACAAATAGAACAACCCTATGATCCATTAATTGTACTAATCAACATTTATCCAAAAATTTGAAAAAAAAATTCAAAGAAATACACGCACACTTGTGCTTACTGCAGCATTATTCACAACAGCCAAATTATGGAAGCAGCCCAAGTGTCCATCAACAGAGGAATGGATAAAGATATGGCATGTATATATAACAGAATACTACTCAGTCATAAAAAAAGAATGAAACCTTATTATCTACAACTACATGAATAGAACTATAGAGTATAAGGTTATGCAAAATAAGTCAGAGAAAGTACCATATGATTTCACTCCTATGTGGAATTTAAGTAACAAAATAAATAGAGGTGGCTTGGGGGAGAGACACAATTCCAAGTAACAGACTCTTAACTAGAAGAGAACAAATTGATGGTTACTAGAGGTGGGGTGGGTGCAGTGATGAGTGAAACAGGCGATGGGGAGTAAGAGTACATTCATCATGGTGAGCACTGAGGAATACAGGATTGTTGGAAGATGGTATTACACACCTGAAACTAATGTAACACTACATTAACCACAAGGAGATTAAAATAGAAAACTTAATTTAAAAATAATACACATGATTTTTTAAATGACAATCAGCGAAATATTAATGTATTTCAAGTGTAAGATGCCATTGATCATAAACAGATTCAACATTATTGTATGCCACACAAAGAAGAAAATACAGCCAGAAAAAATCCTACTACCAGACATATCCCCAGCTTCAAAGATATTAAAATGCAGATCTCACCATCTACGAAACACAACAATAATATCATTGTAGTTGATTGATTATTCACAGGCATATGAACGTATCATAAAAGATTTGGCTCAAGATGGTGTGCACAAAAGGGCAATCCAGCCAACTGATCTTTGGGAGAAATCTTATCAAGGAAGGTTGGGGGGGTATTTATTTTAGAGAGGGGGGAGAGCGAGAGGGAGAGAGAGAGACTACGGCAAGGAGACGCCTCTCTGAGCGCAGAGCCTGACGTGGGGCTCCCTCCCACAACCCCGAGATCATGACCTGAGCTGAAATCAAGAGTCGGACGTTTACTAACTGAGCCTCCCAGGGGCCCTCAACTTTTCCTTCTGGTGTCACTGTATTTTCCATTTAGGCCTCTTCGAAGTTTTCATGAAGAAGCTATCATGGCAGAATTCTAATACATTCTCCCCCATGCTCTCCACCTTATTCCTTTAACTTTCCACTCTTGTTTGCGAACACAGAACAGTCATTCTACCACCATGACCCTGTACTGCTGAGCTGGAGGAAGGTCTCCATTGCATAATGCTTCCTCAATGGACACACCTGACTGCCTACAGCTCACAGAACCAGAAAGGTTTCTATTCTTTTGGCTTTTATGCCCTCAGAGCACTGTGAGACTTTCCTAATTACCCACCTGCCTGGGAGAAACTCACTCATCTTTTAAAACTCAATCCCCAAAGTACTTCTCTTTCCTGTCTTCCCCATTCAGAATCTTCTTCATAAGTGCCCCTCTCCCCAAATTATAAATCTCCCCTCCATATCCTATATATAAGCAACATTTTAGTGCACTTGAAATCTGCTTCTCTGGTCCCCTACTAGTCTGTAACCTATAAAATCTATAAAAAGAACCCCCCCCCCTTTTTTTCCCCTTTAATTCTGCTTAGTACTGCCAGGACCTAGTATGGTACTTACCCCAAGTATTCAAAACATTTAATGATATTCTGAAAACAAATTGTGAACATAAGAACACTATGACCCAGAAAACAATAATTATATAATCACACTCACATCCTGAACTCAGTTAAATATTTTCAAAAGATAAGGAGTATGGCAAAGGTCTTTGAAAATACGAATCAAACTTGTAAGACCCCTGGTACAAAATCTGTATTTTTCTTAATCAGATTTTTAAAGCAAAAAGCATATTTATGACTTGAGTTAATGACTGGATTTTACATATCTAAATTGCTTGTAATTGGTAAAATTCTCTTAGGGAAATATATATCTCACACATGATTTTAAGACAGTTTTTCACTAACTGGCTCCTAACAGTTGATTTATATAAATAAGGAAACCTAAACAATACCTCCTATTCTCAAGTAAGTTATTTGCTGTGATATACTTTCACCTGCTTATTTCTCATATGCTCCAAAAATAGCTATGAAATGTTACGACCATAATAATGTAGTACAGAACACTAAGCCAAGACATTTAAAATCATCAATCACATAAAAAGAGATGCACAATATATTTTACTGCTAAGTTTCTAAGAAGTTACTACACTTTCTGCTCTAAATTATCCTGTTTTTGTGAAAGAATATATAAACACATGCAGACGTGAGTGTGTGTACACAGAGTGATTAAATATCTACAGAAAAGACTAGAAGGGTAAACAACAAACTTAACAATGATTTCCCCCTGGAGTGGGACTTAAAAATAAGGACAGTATTTTTAGATTTTTTAATGACAAATAAATCAGTATCATTAATTGTAATTGTGCTGTGCAAACAGATTTCACCTGATCTAAAATGTGCACTAGATCTGTAGAACACATCAATACACAATTGCCAAAATAATGATAAAATAATAGTAGACGCTTGCACAAGTGTACATATCATTCTCAGCCATAAAGTAACACTTCCTTCACACACAAGCCATAGTTAATCATACATTTCCTAAAACGCATTTTTGTCTGTCATCAGTTCTATTCAAGTGTTGAGCTCTCCTTTTTTGTTTGCCAAAATATTTTCACTGAACTCTTGTAGCATTCAACAAGAATGACCACTAATGCCAGCATGATTCAAAACTGTTTTGAAACCCCCAGCGCATATAATAAATATAACAAACAAAGATGATCCATACGTAATTAACTTGTAGAAAATTACTATTTGGAAAAAACACAGAAAGTTCACTGAAAAAGTACTGGAATCAAAAGAATCTCCAGAAACAAGGTAACACACAAAAAATATATATATAGCTTTTCTCCAGAGTACAATAATCACATTCTGGAATAACAACTTCCGAAATACAATGGAACAAAAGGGCTCCATTTACAAAAGCTACAAAAACTTAACAAACTCAAAACACATATTACCCATAAATAAAGCTCTATCACTTTATCGAGAGAGCTAGGACACCTGAATAAACGAAAAACTACAGCATGCTCTTCGGTAGGGAAGATGGAATATGACAAAAAAAGGTTAATTTCCCATAAATCAATCTATACCTTTACCACAATTCCAACAAACATCCTGTCTTCTATATGCTAACACGAACAAAAAGCAGTCATGACAATAAATGAGAGAAATGGGGGAAGCCCGCTAACTGGCAACCCTCCAAGGAGTGAGTAGTAAATAAATATATGAAACGATAGTCCAACTCGCTAGTTTAAAAGGGGGGGAGGGGTTCAAAAGGCAGTATTTCTAGAAGATTGGCAAAGAATTGAAAATAAAATAACGTCACACTCCTACAACGCAAATTGGTATCAGGTACATGGCAATAAATCTTCTGACTTATTCTTCAAGGGCTAGATCACGGCCCACCTTTACGAAACTTTGAACTGTCAGGAGGAAGAGCGGTCATTACTGTAGGAGAGCCCTGCACATTCCCTCTTCCAGGGGAGGTCTAAGGGCCTCCACCAGCTGGTTTATGCCCCAAAGGCAAGGAACGGAAGTTTCACTGTCTCTGTGTATCAGCATTTGTTGATTAATAGAAGACTGGAATAGAGAGGAATCTGGAGTAAATAAGAACTCACTAGGCATTCTGTAATGACAACAAAACCACCCTCACTTGAGAAATGTTATAGAAATGTGTCGTGGCTAATGACTGTTTGATGCTGCGATTCTAAAACAGAATTACTGAATCAGAACAAGGAAAAACAAGGGGGGGGCATATGTGTGTGAGTGGATCCATATTTGTCTAGACTTATTACCTAAAATCATGGCAGAAAAGACATTAGCTGATAAGATGCTGAAGCTGGTGCTTAAAGTTTCCAGAAAGAACTAGTTTGTACTACGAGGTCCCCTGCCTCATCTTCCAGCTGCTCTCCTGGTCTCCCACAGGTAAGGAACGAAGGGGAGAAACTGTGGTCTCTAGTTACCTTTAACTCTGTCTATCCAAGGCTAAAAACTTGCTGCTGTTTAGGAAAATCATAGGACCTTCACTACTGGAATGGAATTCTATTCATAGCCAACGTATCACTCGATTGTTTACAAAATGAATGAACCATCCTGCCTTTGGAGAAGCTTACAGCCACTCCTGAAAAGACAAACAACCTAACCAGTTTTGAACTCAAGCCATGCTTTCCCAAAACCCAGAAAATTGCTTTATATTCCCTAATCAGTATCATTCAGGAAAACTTCCATCTTCGTGCAATGAAAAAGAGAACCATTCCCCCAACCTAGGAAAACGGTCAGTCTGTACCAGTAATGTAGTTATCAGGCAAAATATCCACAACCCAAATGGTATAATTTATGAACATCTCACTCTTATCAAACTAATTTCAAAACAATTTTGTGGCATGTGAGGTATATCTATGTCAAAAATCAAGACATTAGCTGTCTAAAAAAAACAAGGAATTATTCCCATTGAACTCTAGGAGTCATAGACTAAACATTCAAGATGGGAAGTAAAATGATCTGAAGAAAAGCCAAATTGAAAAAATATATATATTTAAGAGAGATGAATATCAGCAAAGCCCATAACTCAAAGTTCAAAGCTTTATTTTCTTTTCTTCAAAGACATAGCATTTTAAAGGCAAGTAATATTCATATATTCCCAGTGTTCAAATCCTGCAGATAAAAAAAAAAAAAATCAAATACACAACACAGGTAAAGGTTACTTATTAATTCCCTAGGCAGTAAATTTAATCTGATACCTATAAATCAAATCTTCCTCCCTGTCCCCAGACCATACCCTCCACTCACACCTTAGAAGCATAAATGTTTTGTTAAGGTAAACATTATAAAAACAAATCAATTAAGTCAAATTCATAGAGACAGAAAGTAGAATGGTGGTTGCCAAGAGAAGCAGGGGGAAAGGAAAGGGGAGTTATTGTTTCCCTGCATAAAGACCTTCAGTTTGGGAAGACGGAAAAGTTCTGGAGATGGATGTGGACAAAGTTATGCAACAATGTATATGTGCTTAATGCCACCAAACTGCGTACTTCACAACAGTGGAAATGAAATTTTACACTATGTGTATTTTACAATTTTAAAAAAAATCAATAATCATGGGGTACCTGGGTGGCCCAGTTAGTTAAGCACCTGCCTTTGGCTCAGGTCAGGATCTCAGAGTCCTGGGCTAGAGCCCCGCATCAGGCTCCCTGCTCCACGGTAAGCCTGCTTCTCCCCTCCCTCTGCCCCCCACCCCCGCTAGTGTACATGCTCTTGCTCTCAAATAAAATCTTTAAGGAAAATTAATCACCAATCTGGCAAACTATAAGACAAACTGAACAATGTAAAACAATTAAAAGAAAATTGAAAAATTGTCAAGAATTTAGAAGACTCTAAATAAAGAGTACTAATCCCTCTTTTGATTACAGACTAATGATCACAGAAAGAATGATAACCTCCTCAACATATTAAATAAATAATGCTTTTAACTTATTTAGATAACATGGATAACTTTTAAAAATAGTTTCAAAAAATCAATACACAGAGGTGCCTGGTTGGCTCAGTCGATGGAGCATGTGACACACTTGATCTTGGGGTCATGAGTTCAAGCCCCATGGTGGGCAAAGATCTGACTTTTATTTAAAAAACAAAACACAACAAAAAACAGAATCTGATTCTTTCAGGGTCCCTGGGTGGCTCAGCAGGTTAGGCATTTGCCTTTGGCTCAGGTCATGATCCCAGGGTCCTGGAATCAATTCCCACATCCGGCTCCCTGCTCAGTGGAGAGTCTGCTTCTCCCTCAACCCCTCCCTCCACCACTCGTGCTCTCTCCCTCTCGCAAAAATAAATAAAATCTTCCAGGAAAATAAAAGCGGGTGGTGGGGGAATCTGAGTCTTTCAAAGAGCTTCTAAAAGACCTGTTCTCCTTAAATGAAATTGGGTAAAAGAAGGCTCAAATTCAAGTTTATAAGTAGTAAAGGAAAAAAGGCAAATGCCCAGTTTTCCATGAGAGAAACTAGATTGCCAGGTAAGTCTGCAAAACATAAAGATCAAAGGAACAATGAATGGACATTGTTGATCCCAGATTTAGACAGAAAAGCATTCTTGAAAGAACTAACCATATGAATGCCCTGCCAGTCCTCATTATCAAATTCAAAGGCAGCAAGGTAACCAAGGTACTTTGGTAAAAAGTGTTTAAACTTTTTAGCACAAAGGGCTTATTTCATGTTATGCATCTTTTTAGGAAGGGGAGGACAGACATATATTTTTGGACAACAAAGCATCAGAAAAAATGGAAAAGATTCCAAGACATCACTTATGAATGAAAGGAAGTAACAAAGTGAACACTATTCCACAAAAGTATATTAAATAAACTCCTCTTTTCTCTCTGCCTCACAAAGAATTAAGGCGGTAGAGGCTACAGGGGGTGTAGGGATGAATGAGCCGATCTGATGGAAAGATAATAAGAAAAAATAAATTTTTTTTAAAAAATTGTAATGAGGAGGGTTCCCAAGACAAATTGGTTTCCATATCTACAAACTGGCCTATGTAAATATCCTAAAAACACTGTCATTAAAATGCTTAACCCTTTTCAAAGATCTTGGCTTCCTAAAGTTGATGATACATACTCTTCTTTCTTGGCAGGTCTCCAATACGTCTAATTAAAATCATTAAAGGAAGTACTAGATTTGTTGACTGGGAAAATGTCCCAAGACCGTAAGAGAAATGCTGAGTATCACCTTGCCAATCACTGCGGCTATCGGTTCAGTGGTTAAGGAGGCCACCCTGAAAACAGCAATAAGGACGCCCCCTTCTGCCAGGGCAGGTGGAGAACTTTACGTCCGACTACTGACAGTATGCTCTACTTAAACAACCTATCTTCAAATACAAGTCATGGGAGACAAAGCTCAGAGAACAAGGAAGACTGACAAATCCTTAAAGAGTACAAGACAAAATAACTCAAAATTCCTGTTCCAGTAACAAAACGTTGTTGGCAGCGTATAACACAAGAACAAGCTATTTTATCCCTGTGATTTGATGAAAATGAAAAGTAGGGGAAAAGGGGTGCCTGGGTGGCTCAGTTGTTAAGTGTCTGCTTTCAGCTCAGGTCATGACCCCAGAGTCCTGGGATTGAGCCCCACATCAGGCTCCCTGCTCCACAGGAAGCCTGCTTCTCCCTCTCCCACCACCCCTGCTTGTGTTCCCTCTCTTGCTCTTTGTCAAATAAATAATAAAATCTTTTTTTAAAGATTTTTATTCATTTATTTGACAGAGATCACAAGTAGGCAGAGAGGCAGGAAGGGAGGTGGGGTGGAAGCAGGCTCCCTGCTGAGCAGAGAGCCCGCTGTAGGGCTGGATCCCAGGACCCTGAGATAATGACCTAAGCCAAAGGCATAGGCTTAACCCACTGAGCCACCCAGGTACACCTAAATAATAAAATCTTAACAACAACTACAAAAAAAAAAAAAAAAAAAAAAAAAAACCCACAAAAGAAAGAGAAGTTGGACAAAAGGTAAGGGGAAACTAAATGTAATTAACCATTCCAGGGTGGTACCAGAAATATTTAAAAAAAAAAAAAAAAAAAAGTCCTACAGTACTTGTACTAATTCCAAGGAATAAAATGAATAAAATCAAAAGAGAAATTACATTCAGCCTATCAACCAACGGCATGTATTTAAATAAATATATGGCAAGCCGTAGAGTCCTAAACAGATAAATTTTAATGTAAAACCAATTTTCTTTTTATTCTTAATCCACAAACCCATTAAAATTTGGCATTTTAAGAAGAAAAAGGTTAAGGGGCATCTGGTTGGCTCAGATGGCTAAGCGTTTGACCCCTGGTTTTGGCGAGAGTCATGATCTCTGTGATACCGAGCCGCACGCTGAGTGTGAAATCTGCCCCCAAATCTCTCTCCCTCTGCCTCTCATTGCACTGGCACTCTCTCTCTCTAAAGTAAACAAATCTTTAAAAAAAAGAAGAAGAAGAAGAAGAAGAGGAAGAGGAAGAGGAGGAAGAGGAAGAGGAAGAAGAAGAAGAAGAAGAACAAGAACAAGAAGAAGAAAAAGAAGAAGAACAAGAAGAAGAAGAAGAAAGTTAAATTAAAGCTGGGGCCCCCGGGTGGCTCAGATGGTCAAGCACCTGCCTTTGGCTCAGGTCATGGTCCTGGGACTGGGACTGAGCCCCGTGTCAGGCTCCTTGTTCAGCAGAGAACCTGCCTCTTTGCCTATCTGTGATGTCTGTCTCTCTGTCAAATAAATAAATAAATGAAATCTTAAAAAATAAGAAAGAAAGAAAGAAAGAAAGTTAAAGCCTCATGTGCACTTTCCTAAAGGAAGAATAAAATGAGGAAAAGCACCACACTTGCACCACACTATACAATCGCGTATATTCCTGCTCAAGAAAGCAGAAAATTCCAGATAAAGGCAATGATAATATGGAAAGAAATCGGAGGGAAAATATAAGCCAAAATTGAAATCTATTCTTTATTTTATGAGGAAGACAGACTCTGAGAGACAATCACCTGCAATGGTTTTATAAGATGAATAAAATTTTTTTCCCAATCTTCGAAGTGTTACTGCTAAAGACAACAAAAAAATTTTAAAACAATTTGTGTTTCTACTCTTTGAGATTCAGCCAAAAATCAATTTGGAAAATCAAACACTCTATTCTCAAATAGTAATTAGCAAAAGTAGAAATGGGAAAAATATTCCACAGTGGGGCAAAGAAAACCTTTAAATAATCACAAAATCTACCTGGAATTTTATCAATCAATAGCATTTTCCTTTAGTGGTAATTTTTTTTAAACATGCCTTTTATAGGTTTGTTTGTTCGCTTTTAAGATTTTATTTATTTATGTATTTGTCAGAGAGAGAGAGAGAGAGAGAGAGCTCACAAGCAGGGGAAGCAGCAGGCAGAGCAGGCAGAAGGAGAAGCAGGCTCCCCGCTAGGCAGAGAGCCTGATATGGGACTCGATCCCACAACCCTGGGATCATGACCTAAGCCAAAGGTAGTCACCTAACAGAATGAGCCACCCAGCATCCTGATAATTTTGTTTGTGTAACTTTTAACCTTGAAATCTTGATTCCCAGAAATGCGGCAAAGATCTGCGAACACAGAAGGTCCTTGGTGGATGAGATACATAATTTCCTCTTAAAAACATAAACAAAAACAAAACCTGGATTTCCAACATGTAATGTGAATTTGTGTTGTTAAATGAACACATATTTGGTGTTTTATATATAAATAACGTGTTCATGTTGTTTTTACATTCAATGATATTTTGAAAATAGCCTCTTTAGATATAGATAATTTCTCATCTAAGAAGTATTTTTTAAAAGTTTAAATCAGCACAGGTAACAATTTCAATGCTAATGTCCTATTTTTAAACATGTTTGTCATTATGAATTATGTATATGCACTAACATCAATCATTAATCTGCAGGTGTTCCTAATGTAAATTGCATATACCTGTTTAGATTTCTTCCGAAGGCTAGTAGCATACTAATTCTCATTTAGAAAAGTAGGCACCAAGATCTTTTTGAACCTGAAAGCTCTGCGAAACTGAATGGGCTAAGAAAGGAACTTGGAGATAATTTGGTCATGTTCTAGTTCCAGTTGAATGGTAGCTTCATGGATGTTCATTTTATTATTTTTTTTTTTTTTTAAGATTTTATTTATTTATTTGACAGAGAGAGATTACAAGTAGGCAGAGAGGCAGGCAGAGAGAGAGAGGAGGAAGCAGGCTCCCTGCTGAGCAGAGAGCCCGATGCGGGACTCGATCCCAGGACCCTGAGATCATGACCTGAGCCGAAGGCAGCGGCTTAACCCACTGAGCCACCCAGGCGCCCTCATTTTATTATTCTGCTTTTTACTTTACATGTTACTTACATTCTCTTATATGTACCAAATGTTATGTAGTTAAAAATTAACTTAACAGGGAGCCTTGATGTCTCAGTAGGCTAAGCATGCAACTCTTGATTTTGGCTCAGGTCATTATATCAGGGTTGTGAGATGGAGCCCCACATCAAATTCCCCATGGGGCACAAAGCCTATTTAAGATTCTCTCCCTCTCCCTCTGCCCCTTCCCCCAGTGCCCCCTCTCTCCCCCATCTAAAAAAATTATTTTATGGTTGATATAAGTTCTGAAAATACAGTCACAAACATAAAAAACGATTAAAACAGTCCATTATTTCCTAGATTTATGTATACATCAGTACCTTGGAACTAACTGAAAAATTTTCTTTACAGACATTTCATTATACAGAAGAGATCGTTACAATCCAGAAAAATTAAAAACCACGTGAAAACTAGAATTTCTCAACTAAAGTAAGAACTCTAGTAAGATATACATAGAAAATATAGTTTATAGGTCTGGTCTTGCAAACCTTCTCTTCTGGCTATAGATCTATTATTAGAAGACACTAGGGCAACTAAAATGATATCTGCAAATTAGAACCCCTAATTAGGCATTGTTTGAAACTTTATGGAGCAACTAGGAGGGATTTATGGCTTACCTATCCAACTGACTGTCTTCTGTTTAATGTGTCTAACAACAAATATTACAAATCAGTCTATAGTCTAAATTGTGAGACAGTTTCTATTTTTTCCTAAGGCAGTATTGTTCATGTTTCCCTCTTTTGTTTTTTCAACTTGCTTAGTAAATCACAACTATCGCAATACATTTGCCCTAAATTAAAGTTAAGAGGGCTAGAAGTTAAACATTATAAACTTATTATCAGAAATTTCATCTTCAAGTGTCCTCCTTCTCTTATTTACTAGCAAAATATTTTATAGGCATTTGCCACATAAACAACTCACTTCCTCAGAAAGAATATAACCTATCAAAACTTATCAAAAGACCAATTTCTAGCCTTAATTTTTTTTTCCCTTTTCAACAAGTGTTAAAAACAGGTGTCAAAGATAGAACCAGGTTAATCTGACCTGTCCAACCCAGCTTAGCTTTTAACACCTTGTCATAACATCCTTATCTTTTAACACTCAGGAAGGGTTAGTATTTCTTTGAAAACAGTCCCTCAACTTCACAAACAGGTTTTAGTCCTATAAAAATATGAATTTCAGTTCTGGCAATCTGACCTAAGAAGATAATTCTGATCAAAGAAAAGCATTACACACAGATATTCATTACAGTATTATTCATTATACACAGATGTCCATTATAATACTATTCATCTTAGAAAAACATATAAATCCACGTAAATGTTTAAGAAGGAATGACTACCCAAATGATATTTCTTTTGTAAATAGAATATTACACAGCCATAGAAAATAACGTTCACCCCAAAAAATGTGCAATCATATGGGAAATAAGTTACATTACAGTGAAGAAAAGGGCAATTATATTTTTTAAACCACAAATTTGGGTTTTCAAATTTTTATTGTCTTCTCCCAAATGGCCAACATTGTGCATGTATAACTGTTTCATCTGTAACACCACAGCTATTTTCCTACTGTTCGTACTTTAAAATAGGTTACTGTCAAACAATAAAAAATAGAAATAAAAACAGGGGCTCCTGGGTGGCTGAGTCAGTTAAGTATCCAACTCTTGATTTTGCCTTAGCTCATGATCTCAGGGTTATGAGATCAATCCACACCTTGGGCTCTGCGCCGAACATGAAGCCTGTTTGCAATTCTCTCTCTCCCTCTACCCCTCTCTGGCTCTCCCTTTCCCTAAAAAAAAAAAAAAAAAAAAAAATGTTACTGTCATTTTAACACTTAGCCCCCATGGAGTATATGCCTTCTTCCTTACTTTCCTAGAACACATACTTCCACACACTTGACCATCTGAAACACAGGTGAAAATTTTTCAGATATCAACTACAGCCTCCCTCTTTTAGAAGATGTACTTAGGAGAGATCATTTATTAACTGAAAACTACAAAAGTATCATAGTTAAAATTAATGTGACCTTGTACTAGATAAACACAACTTAGCCTCCAGAATCACTGGGAATTTTTTCCCACCTGCGACCGATCCTAGGGGATTTTCACTGCTGTGGGTGATTTCTATAGCCTCTCACATCATTTACAGAGATAAGAGCCATTTGGTTACCTCTTTTCCAATTCCTCAGGGAAGATCAGATGGATGCACTAATCCAGAGAGCTTGAAAGACATTCATTTTTATGTCTTTTGTTTTTAATTTTCAGTTACATAAAGGCTCAACTTAAAGGCTCAATTTCAACTTAAAATTAAGAAAACTGCATCATTTTTGTAAGAAGTAAGCAAATAATTCTTTGAAGTATTTGACTTTCTCTCTCTAAACATGTTTTCCTCGCCTCAAATCTGTATTTCCATATTTCCCAGATAAATCCAACTGCCTGAAGTTTTCTCTGAAATTATTCAAGACCAGTATATTTCAGTATCACTCGGTACAATTTTGCTAACATCTTCAGGTTGCCCACCCAGCCACCTGGGTGGCTCAGTGGGTTAAGCCTCTGCCTTCAGCTCAGGTCATGATCCCAGGGTCCTGGAATCAAGCCCCACATTGGGCTCTCCACTCAGCAGAGAGCCTGCTTCTCCCCCTCTCTCTGCCTGCCTCTCTGCCTACTTGTGATCTCTGTCAAATAAACAAATAAAATCTTTTTTTAAAAACGGTGATGGGGGGGCACCTGGGTGGCTCAGTGGGTTGGGCCTCTGCCTTCAGCTCAGATCATGATCGCAGGGTCCTGAGATCGAGTGCCGCATCGGGATCTCTGCTCAGCAGAAAGCCTGCTACCCCCTATCTCTCTGCCTGCCTCTCTGCCTACGTGTGATCTCTCTCTCTGTCAAATAAATAAATAATCTTTTTTTAAAAATGGTGACAGTTAAAAATTATTTTCAAATTAGTTCTGCATTTTTATCCTTCAAGCAAGCAAGTTTTCCCACCATGAACATTTCCTCAATATTAAACTCTTCTCTTCTTGCTTGTCATCCTTAACTCATCTCCTCTGTGTCGTTCCAATTTTAGTCTATGTGCTGTGAAACAACCACAGACACTTCTCAAAAAAAAAAAAAAGTCAGACCTGAACTTCTTTTAAAACCACCAAAAAAATCATTTAATTTTATATATATTAACATTCAAAAATGTAATTATTTTATTAGTTTTATAGATACAAAGAGAGCTTTCCAGAGGAAAGAAGTAATCTTGTAGTTGTACTCCACATACATACAAAAGGATTTTTTCTCCTCCTGGGGTAAATGGCACCTCAATGAGACGTTGGCTTTTATTTATTTATTTATTTATTTATTTATTTTTTTGAGACGTTGGCTTTTAAAACTACACCACTTTCATAAATTTAAAAATGTACTTACAGCTAGTTGAATGGGAAATGCCTAGACTTCATTCCTGCCAAACTATTAGCAAGCACTTAATTAATGGGAGTCTACCAAAACTTTTTGTCCTCCAAACAAAAACTGGGCATATTGTGAAAACAATCATTTTTCTCTGTCTCTACTACACTTACTGTAAAATGCTGAATACTATGGACAACCACACCAAACTCAGAAAAGCCACTAACTTGCTTCTCAGAGTGTGTTCTACAAATCTGGGAACTTATCAGAAATTAAAAATCTCAGACCTCACCCCAAACGTATTGAATCACAACCTACATTTACCAACAAGATGCCTAGGTCAGGGTGCCTGGGTGGCTCAGTCGGTTAAGCATCTGCTCGTGATCCCAGGGTCCTGGTACCAACCCTATATTGGGCTCCCTGCTCAGTGGGTTCTCCCTCTCCCTGTCCCCCTCCCTCTCCCCCTGCTCATGCTGTCTCTCTTCCTCTCTATTAAATAAATAAAATCTTCAAAAAAAAAAAATGCCTAGATCATTTGTCTGCACTTTAAAGTTTTGAGAAGCACTAGCCCAGAAGTTAAAATAAAAGGCAGCATGATAAACCATCTCCTGCGTCCATATTCTAAGTGGTGCAAAGCTACCCAAAATCTAGCTAGCAATGAATAAATCATTCCTAGAGATTGGTGGTAAATCTTTTAATTAAATCGAGACTTTCCTCAAAGGTTTAAAAAAAAAAAAAAAAGGTGTGTGGCTGATGCTTTGTTTCTATTAACATTCACTGCACTACCAAAACTATGTCTTCTTTAATAACCTGCAGAAAATAGGTATATCTGTTCTCCATCCTCAGTTAAGTTTAGCATTATTGCTAAAGAATTTACCTCTTCTTTTCAAACCTATAATGGGTCTTGTGGATGAATTCTACTTCCAATTGCTTGAGGTTACAAATATTAAAGAAGTTAAGGAATTTTAACATAACATCCGATTAGGACCAACTTTAGGAAGTATTTATTCATTGTACAAATGCATTAATTAGGTATAGTTGAAGTAAATACATGGATGGCCCTTATCATTGTCCCTGGCCTCAGGGACAGTATCTATACTGTAGATAGTATGTTATACCTGTAACAAAGAGTCTTCACACTTTCAAGAAAGATTTTCAGACGAAAAAATCAAATCACAGCCTACTGGGAAGTGGTAATACAATCTGTATCACAGAAGTATGATTGATAGAACTTTCCAGAGGTGTTATCTAAAATATAACATGGTACACCTATACTGACCCCTGCTCCACAGATTTTTAAACAAGATGCCTCTATAAGGACTTCAACTAGAACCTGCCACAAAAGTGCTCTGGGAATAACTTTATCCCTCTACAATCATAGCCTTGTTCTAAACAGAGCCCTTAAGTAAATTAAATCTTAAGAAAAACACACTTTTTTGTTTGTAAAGAAAGAAACATTTCCTGAATGCCAGAGAATGTTTCCTTGAGAAACTGTTTATGTTACTGCGCTGAAAAGGTGTTTATGTTGCTATAAACACCTTCCTTGTAAGAGGGGATAGAGAGTCTCCCTATTGTTTACATTGTAATCAGCCCTGATTCTGAAAAGATCTAGACGATCTTACTGCATTCTGTCCTGATTAGATCACTCCCAAAGATATTCTGTATTTGTTTAGCATAATCGACCCATTACATAAGAACAGCTGACCACGGGTTCATAACCGGTACTACAATTACCAAGGCCATCAATTAGCAGGTTGTGGTAGTTTATGTTGTGTCAAATCTGTTGAGCACGAACTGCATTTCCTGAAATCTCTTCCCTGTATAGATGCAGCTCAGAGTTCACCAAGAGTAAAACTTGCATAGATCTGGAGAGATCTCTAAGGACTTGGAAGCCACAACTCTCTGAAGGCTGTTATGGTTAGAACAGTGGCCAGATTGGGCTCTGTGGGCGGGTTCAAGCTGATCTTTGCTCTTCTCAGATCCCTATCCACCTTTCCAAACGGGTCCAGTAAGTCAACAGCAACTCCAGCCCCACCAACAGACACAAAGAGCTGGTAGTTACACAGAGGTACAAGCCTCCACGGCTCCCTGCCCCGGGAGCCTCCTCACAAGTGTTGCTTCTCAGACTGACTAGATGGGGACCCCACTCATCCTCCAGTTTGCCTCCTGGCCCTTTCTTTCTCAAGCTCCTCCCATAAATCTTCAAGGTTTAACTTCCATAATAAATCCCTTATTCGATAACCTGCTATGGTCTTCTATGATTAAACCCCAATTGATTCTAAAGGTTTGCTTTATTTGGTGGCTCTAGATTTAAATGGTCTCTTGCCATTAAAGCCATGGTATATTCAACAGTAAATGGCAAAGCAAACCATACCTGCTCGTGCTCAGCTGGTAAATGTTAGTAGAATAGGGCCCGGAGTTTACAACCCTCCTTAACCCTAATTTTTCCCATATAACTTTTCTCTTTTTGTTCTGGCTTTGAGACACAGCTGACATATTTAAAAAAAAAAAATCACATATGTGAGGTGCATAATTAGATGTTTGGGCATAAACAGACACCAAGGAAACCATCACTACACTCAAGGTCATGAACATATCCATCAACCCTAAATGTTTTTTCATGTCTCCTTAAAATCTTTCCCCTCCCTGCCCTACCTCCCATAACCACTGATCATCACTCTGTCACTATAATTACTTGGAATTTTCTAAAATTTGATATGTCTACATATGGAATCATACAATATATAGTCTTCTGGGAAGGGGATTGGCTTATTTTACTCAATGTAATTATTACTCAATTATAACGATTATATTTATATATTATATATAATGTTATGTTATATATTATAATCACAATTTTATAATTATAATTATGTAATTATAATTATATGTACAATATATATTATATATGATAATTACAATTATATAATTATTACTCAATTATAATTATTTAATTATATTAAGCTCCATCCAGACTGTTGCAAATATCAATAGCTGATTCCTTTTTGTTGCTGTGTAGTATTTCATTACACCACAATATGTTTACCCACCTCCCTGCTGGCAGACAATGGGGTTACTTTCAGTTGAAGGCTAATACAGATAACACTCTTAGGAACATTTGTGTAAAAGTCTTCCTAGGAAGGTATGCGTTCAAGTCTCTTGGGTAAATGCCTGTGAACAGAACCACCAAGTGGTTGTGTCCTTAATATTTTAAGAAAATAAAACACGGTCTTTCAAAGGGCTATACGGTTTTAAGTACTGACCACCAGCGCACAGGAGTTCCATTTGCTCCCGTATCCTCATCAACATGTGGTATGGCCATTCCTTTCAACTTTCACCATTCTAGGCGCAGTGCAATATCTCCAGGTAGTTTTCATTCCTATTTTCCTAAAAACTCGTGGTACTGAGCATCACTGCATGTGCTTCCTAGACGTGTGGATCTCCTTTCTTGAAATGACTTCAAATCTTTTGCCTACTTTTAAGTGGGGATTTCTTATTATTGGGTTATATATTCTTTATATATTTTAGATCCAAGTCCTTTGCCAGATATATATTTGGCAAATATTTTCTCCCAGCCTGTGGCTCTTCATCTCTGGAACTTTTGAAGAGTAACATTTTTTCATTGTCCCTATCTAACTTCAGGCACCACAGCAGTTTCCTAGGGTTGCCATAACAAAGTACCAGAAACAGGGTGGCTTGAGACGACAAAAATTTAATCCTAGAAGACAGAAATCAATGGGATCAAAGTGTTGGCAGGGTCAACCTCCCTCTGAAACCTGTAGGAAGAATCCTTCCTTCACTCTGTTAGCTTCTGGCTTCCAGTGGTGGCTGGCATACTGCATTCCTTGGCTGTGGTGGCCTAACTCCAGTCTCTACCTTGTCTTCGCATAGCTTTCTTCCCCATGTCTCTCTGGATCCTCCTTAGGAAGACATGAGCCATTGGTCTTAGGGCCCACACTAATCCACTATGATCTCTACAAAAGACCCTATTTCTTTTTTTTTTTTTTAAACATATTTCTTTTTTTTTTTTTTTTAAGATTTTTTTTATTTATTTGACAGAGAGATTACAAGTAGGCAGAGAGGCAGACAGAGAGAGAGGAGGAAGCAGGCTCCCTGCTGAGCAGAGAGACCCATGCGGGGCTCCATCCCAGGACCCTGAGATCATGACCTGAGTTGAAGGCAGAGGCTTAACCCACTGAGCCACCCAGGCACCCCGGCAAAAGACCCTATTTCAAAATAAGGTCACGTACGCAAGTATGTGGGGGTAACAGTGTCATCTTATCTTTTGGCAGGGGACAAATTCAACTTATAAAAGGCACTCCAATTTTAGTATTTTAAAAAGCACACTGAACGATAAATCATTCAACATGAATTCTGGCCTCCTTGACAACAGCCTGGTCTTGCCTCATTCACTTTTCCCATAGCAATATCCCCTACACTCATCTGCAGGACTTCTGCCCATGGCCTTACCTCCCCAAAACAGATTCCCGGGATAGAGTCAGTTTAGTTTAAGCATCTATTCCAGGCTAACCCCTCTTTATCAACTCTTAGGTAGAGGTATATGAAAAGGAAAATACTGTTGTTACATGGTCTTCTCTTTTACGTTCTCCCCTCCTTGACCTACGCCCAACTAGGGTATGAAAGCTTGGAGGAACAGGGTTAGGGCAGTGACAACTCTCAGTCTGCACCAAGAGGTGCTTCTTCTAGTTCTAGCCCTATCTTCTTTCAATATCACCTGGAAGAAAATCAAAAATGCTTTTCCAAGAAACATGTCCCAAACTCAATTTAAAAGGACAACAGCCATTTTACTATGTTTCATGGTTTCTGGGTCAGGAATTCAGAAGGGCTTGGCTGAGCGGCTCTAGCTTAAAATTTCTATTTGGCTGTAGTCAGATGGTGGCTGGAGCAGCTGGGGTCCAGGGAAGCAGAAGGCAGGCTGAACGTCTCAAGGCAGAGAGTCTTCCCAGTCTTGCCTCACAACTTGATGGCCTTAGGCTAAATGGAATGCTCATATGGTGGCTGCAGATTTCGTAACCAAGCATTACATTCCAACCAACCAAGAGGAAGCCACATAGCCTTTTGTGATCTAGCTTCCAAAATCACCTAGAATCATTTCTGCAGTTCTTTTTAAGACTGCAAAAGCCACAAGAACTCACTCAGTTTCAAAGGGGAGAAACATCACCCACTTCTTGATAGGAGTATCAAAATCGAATTATAAGAAGAACATGTATAATGGGAGATAATGAGGAAATATTTATAAAATACAATTTGCCCCAGAACATACCATTTTGGGGCTGTGAGAACAGGGGACTGCTCCATACATATCAAAGGACAAGGACAAGGTATATACTAAAATCCCTAAGGCTCGATGTTGTGCCCATTGTTTGTGCCAGTACTCTTTTCTTTCTTGACTACTTATAGTCTAGAATACACTATTGACTCAGTTACTCAGGTGCAGTGTGTTATAAAAAGTAGTCAGAAAAATTACTTACTCTAGGTCACACAGAGAAACTGATGGCAATCACTTCCTTCTCAGCTGTGTCATTCACAACCCCTTCCACTCCAACATTCTTCCTTAAGACCAAGGCTCAGAAACCTAGGCTCCACTCTACCCTACCAATAAATAATTATTAAGAACTACTGGGGCACCTGGGTGGCTCAGTCGGTTAAGCATCTGCCTTCAGCTCAGGTCATTATCTCGGGGTCCTAGGATGGAGCCCCATATTGGGCTTCCTGCTCAGCAGGGAGTCTGCTTCTCTCTCTCTCTCTCCTTCTCCGCTCATTCTCTCTCTCTCTCTCAATAAATATATATATATATATATTTTTTTTAAGAACTATTTATAATTCAGCATTTCAAGTCATTTTTTTCACTGGTTTCAAGTTAACGTCTCACTGAAACACAGACACAGACACACACACAGACACACACACACACTTTCCTTGGCCAAAGGTGAAAGTGCTTTGGATAACTCACCAATTATGGTTCATGGTATCCACTGATTTGAGTGCCAAGGAATTGTGATATCTCCCTTTCTACTTCCATAAATCATGATAAACCACAATCTTCAAAGATACCATTTTTAGATACTTCATTTACTTTAAGATTCACTCATTCTCTATAAAATGCAATGGAAAATAAACTAAATTCCATACAATAAATATTTATGGAACACCAACTGCGTGCCAGGCCTTCTGCTATGTGCCAGATAACAAAGTTGAGTAAGGCACAGTCTCCTGGATCTTAGACAGCTAAGCATCTAACCATGAAGGCAAATTTACCAACAACCATTAGATAACCACACTACAGGCAGGCCTTCATTAAGGCTTAGGAGATTCAGTAAAAATCAGACACAAAAGAGATTACCTTTAAGGAAAAGTAGGTAAGTACTTGAAAAGAAAATGAAAGGCACCTATTGTAAGCAAACGGAAAAGCCTAAGTAAATAATACAGGTTAGAGGGACAATACAGCTTGATAAGAAAGTACAAGTGAACTTGAAGTATGCCTATTTGCGACCCACCCTGAGGCTAGAAAAAGCAGCAAGTGCCAACCTGCGAGTTCCTTACAGAGTACCATCAGGAGCTGAATTCTAGAGGCAAGAAACAGCCACCAAATACTTTTAAGAGGCAGAAAAACTTGAGGGAGACCCATATTTTCAAAATGGTAACTGGCCAAAATGTTTAAAAAAAAAAAAAATGGTTTGAGGGAAGGGAGCCTGGAAGTAGGAAAAACTTCCAGGTTTGGGTGAAAGAAAAGGAGGATCCAAAAACTGAGTCAACAAAACAGATACAAGAACATCTGATCTGGTGACTGATACATTGAAACAGGGCTGGCGGGGAGGGGTAAGAATCCAAGTATCCTGTCAGAGTGAGAATCTACAGAAGTTGGTAAGAAGCATGTGTCAAAGTCAAATGGATCAAAGGCTAAGAGAGGAAATAAACCAAGACGACAGTGATTTTAAACTTACTTTCTGCAGGAAGCTCGGTTAATTATAAAACAATATCCATAAATGGCATCCTGAGTGACAGAACATGTGCTAAGGACATAATCACAAATCCAAGCAGTGCAACTTTTCATCCTGGTGATCATCTTAGTCCCTTCATAAACCATTCTTCTCCTACTATGACAAAATTGGAAGGTAGAAACCAGAGCGCCTGAGAGGTCAGGGAACAAGAAACTTTAAAAACAAAGTTGGGGAGAGAAAGAACAGAATAAAAATGACATTTGTACAAAATACACATATATAACTGCAAAAGCAGCAACGAGCAGGGGATAAGATTTTGAAAAGGTTAGCCTGTGAGCTTTAAAATACAACCTTTCAGATGTAGTAATTCCTCATTGGTTCTCACCTGGCTGGAGCCCTGCTTCCCTTGGCTCACTAGAAGACGCCTGAAAGGCCTGTGGTGAAATGAACTTCTCTTCCTACAGAGAATGGTACTATCAATGGGCTGATTTGCACAAACGGTAGGTCGATCGATTTTCTTCTCTTCTCCTTTGCTTCTACATCCTCACCTTGGGAGGCTTATATTACAGGTCACCACTAGGTCTGACATGTAACATTAGACTATCTCCAAGCACTAAGGGCTCACATTAGCTACTAGCGTTAAGATGCTACCTACACCTGCCAGGGCACCTGGGTGGGTCAGTGGGTTAAGCCTCTGCCTTCATTTCAGGTCATGATCCCAGGGTCCTGGGATCGAGTCCCACATTGGGCTCTCTGCTCGGTTGGGGGGCCTGCTTCTCCCTCTCTCTCTGCCTGCCTCTCTGCCTGCTCGTGATCTCTGTCTGTCAAATAAATAAATAAAATCGTTTAAAAAATTAAAAGAACATTTAAAAAAAAAAAAAAGATGCTACCTATGCCTGACCTCAGCTTGGTCATTTCTCAGCTCTTTTTTACGTGAGCTGGAATGTCCCTTCCTGGTCCCCATCTTCAAATTCCCAAAGGAAGTGGGGAAAACACACATTTCTGTTTTGCCATCTCTGAAATATGAGGGACAGTATTCACTAGTCCAAAGTCACCTGCCTTGCTTACTTACACAAGGAGGAGGATGCCGATGAGCCTTCTGGGGCCAACGGTGAAGACTGCTGGCTCTCCCTTGCCTCTGCAGCCTCTCCGTCCTGAACATAGTTTCCAGAGCCATAACCATCGAGTAAATACTATTTTTTTTAACTTTTAAATATTAAACAACCATACAAAGCCAGTCTTCAGTGAAACATGTTGTTGGTATAAGGATACAGATTTCTGGCTTTGAATCGCTTCCAGTTATTATGCATTCCAAATCACATGCCAAAATTTTAATGAACTTTCAAATTTACATTTATGAAAACAGACCTTGGCACACATAAATGGGCTATTTTGCCATATCACTTTTCAAAAGGTGCCTCATAGCTAAAATGATTCTGAGCTGTCTTCCATCATTCAAGATGAACTCTACAAAAGAACTAAGTGTTCTTACTTTTACACTAATTTATTCTACATTGGTTTACTCAGCATATGGTAAGCATATGGGAAAGAGAAGTGTATCTGGAAGCTGTTAGAACTGCATGTAATCAAAAATTACCAGTAGAAACCTAATTTGATTAATTGAAAATTAAAGTAGCAGTTAATCACTTGCTATTTAAAAGAGAAGGGGAATATCACTTAAAAATGAGTCCTTCATAAACACGTAACATTAATTTTCTTTGTTGCAAATCAATAGTTACTATTCAATTGGCAGGAGCAAGAGTGCAAGGCATCCCTAAAATCTTCAGCAGGGTAGGCCCTAGCTCACTGCTAAAGTGAATAGTTGATTTTAAGGGCAATATCTACTTTTGACAAAGAGCCCTATTTCTTAAAACATACCTCTAACAGGTAACTGATCTTTAAAGGGGGAAGGGGACAAGCTGAGTTCAGGTCAAGTTTTCCACCCATGCTAAACTCTAATCTGAGTGCCTTTATACAGTCCACACATTTATATAATCTGTTGGTTCAGCATCTTCAGCAACCCCCCTCTCTCACCTCTACAAGGTACCAAAAGAACATCAGCCTCTGGTGAAAACTGATGATCTGAGGTAATACTTCTTAAGCCTAAAATTGCCTGCTCCAAGTGACCAGGGCCCATGCTCAAAAGTTCTATTATTTTTTTTTTTAAATGAGAATGGTGTCACTATAAAAAGATCTTTATATGAAGATCAAATCTCACATAATCTTCCTAAAGCTTGCCTTAAAAACCAGACCCTTACATGTTTCTTCTTCCCCCACCCCCCAACCTCTGATACAACACAGTAATCAAAACCAAAATTAATCTCATGTTCAAAGCTAGCATATGATTTCTCAGGATTACCCAATTTCCTCCTGCCCATGCATGCAAGGTTTTGCTCACTAACTATATAGCAAGTTCATTGTCTTCTGCAAAGGCAGAGTGGCAGTATTAGAAGAACATTAACCAATCACAGAATACTATGCAACCTATTCCAAAAATGGAAACACACACACACACCTCAAGCAAAACAACAAATATGTCAACAGGCTCAATATTTTAAATGTTAAAATCATAATAAAATAAAAGTAAAAATACATTTTATAGTAACAACATATCATCAATCCAAATGAAGTGTGCCCAATAAGCGTTAAAATATAACACATTAAAAAAAGAATAAAAGAAAGAAAGCAGCTATTATAGGGAGAGAAGCAGGCATACTAAAGCTGGAAATTAATTAGTAACATTAAGATATTCAAATTTACATTCCCTGCACTTAATCACAAAAAGGGAGGTTCTGTTACAGTGTATCACAATAAATTATTTTAGGATCTCCTACTGACCAGATTCACAGTACCATGCTTTTAAGACTGCTTTAAATTGAAAATATTTTCAACTTCCCTGTCATAAAGTCCATTAGTATTGGTCTCACAAAACCCCAAGAAAAGGCAAGACCCACAGAATGCTTGAAATGCATGAGTAATAATGACAACAGATCTATTCCCTTACCTTTCCCCACATTCCACCCCGCCTCCTTTATAAAGGAAAATGTCTTCAGTCTTATCAGTTTCCTTTCACAAACACTCTGCTTCGTGTATCCTCAGGAGGCCCATCCACTAAAGGCAGAATGAAAGTGTTTACAGATGGTAGAAAGAGATAGGGGAGGACACTACCCCAGAGCCAACACTATCATCCCATGATCTAGAGACCTAAAGAGAAGAAATTCTAGTCAACAAAACCCCAGTCAGGGCTTTAGTGAGGAACTGAAAGTAAATCTGGAGGTAAAGAATGAAGAAGACAAAAGATGGTTAAAGATTCAGGCTGTAAGAAAGGACTGAACAGATAAACACAAACTACTGCTTTATAAAGTCAGACTCCATGCAATTCAACTTTACAGAGACTGGCCTCTTGAATGAGAAAGAACTAAGTAAAACAAGAAGTATTAAATTTTCTTTAAAAAAAAAAAAAAAAAAAAAAAAAAAAAAAAAAAAAAATCTTTTTAAACACAGATGGCAAACTATAGTTGGCTGGTCACTAAATAAGTATAAAATATACAGACCCCACAGACTGAGCTTTTAAAAAAAAAAAAAAAAAAAAAGCTAAGGATCCCAATTTTACTGTACTCAAATCCTTTTTAACTTACGGCATCACTAATTCATACACCTGTCACCTCTATAGCCTCGAGGGACTCAGCAACCAAAAGAACATGTTACATGATTTCATTTCAAACCATTTCATTTCAAAAGTCGGGAGATTTTGTATTTAGAGAATCGTGATGAAGACATGACAAGGAATTACAACCCAAAATAAACCAATGGGAATTGTAAGAATCAGGGCCCTGCTCTTTCCATACGGGAGAGGTAACTATTGTATTAAGCTCCCTATTTTCCCTAGTATACACAGTGTCCACAACAGTTTGTATTTTTATATAAACTGTTTTGTATAAATTTTATATAAAATTTATTTATTTATTTATTTATTTATTTTGCGAAGATCTAAATGAACATCAGGATCAGGTCTGCTTCGATCTGTCAAACTCTCCATTCAGAGTCCAGATTGGGTCCCCCCAACATCTGGTAGCACAATCACTAAAGCCTATCTAAGATGGTGATCAATTTTTTAGCATGTTCCCTACAGGCAGTATATCCAATAAAATATGGACAGAAAGGTATATTTACTCTGCTTAAATTTCAGGTGAATATAGTGGAAAGAAGTGTGAATTCTTTATCTCTGGAAAAAAGTGGTTATCACTCTCCAGCGAGACCTAGTCTGAGTCATTAAAACACCATTGGTGGGGATGTCTGGGTGGCTCAATCATTTGAGAATCTGCCTTCAGCGGAGGTCATGATCACAGAGTCCTGGGATCAAGTCCCACACTGGGCTCCCAGCTCAGGGCGGAGCCTGCTTCTCCCTCTGTCTGTCACTCCTCCTGCTTGTCCCTGCTTGCTCTCCGACAAATAAATAAATAAAATCTTTAAAAAAAAAAAAAAAACTTGTTGGAGGGTTGTTTCTCTTCTACCTTGCTTTTTCTCTGGAGACAACTATTTATTAATATCTACACTTGAGGTTTTTGGTTGTTTTAAGCATAAACAATTGAACTACTGTGTGTGATATCATGTTAAAAACAGCTCACCACGGAAAGGCTATAATTATAGCACAGCCCAAATCACTTCTGTTATGTACACATCAGTGCATCTTTCACTAGCAAAATAGCTGGTATCTTATATCCACCGACATCTTTGAAAACAGATTACAATTATGTTTCATTAATACCACAGATTTTTGCTTTATATTCTGCCAAGTGATTAAGTAACTTTTGTTGTAAAAAGAACCATACCCATTAGAGCACAGTACAATGGCCAGGATACAGAATTTTTAAAACAACTTAATTTGAATCTGATATGAACCCCTTACAAACCTGGGCAGGCCAGTTGGCTTCTTCGAAGACTGGGGTTATCAACAATACTCCCCATATCTCAGGTAAATATAAGGATCAAATGTGAAAATGTATATACTCAAAATTCCTATGCAAACCCATGAAGGAAAGAACTGACAGATTTTATTATATAAACATTTAATACTTCTATATGGCAAAAAACAAAGAGACCACTATCAAAGGAGTAACTCCAAGAAAATAATTGCAAAAACACATCTGACAAAGGATTAATACCTTTAAAGAACTCCAAAAACTGAGTATGCAAAAGAACCCAAGAGAAAAAAAATGAGCAAGAAATAGAAGAAACACAAAAAAATGAAAAACAAATGAAATGGTAGTCTACAGGGCACCTGGGTGGCTCAGTGGGTTAAGCCACTGCCTTCAGCTAGGGTCATGATCTCAGGGTCCTGGGATCGAGTCCCGCGTCAGGCTCCCTGCTCAGAGGGGAGCCTGCTTCCCTTCCTCTCTCTCTGCCTGCCTCTCTGCCTACTTGTGATCTCTCTCTGTCAAATAAATAAATAAAATCTTTAAAAAAAAAAAAAAAGAAAGAAAGAAAGAAAAAAAGAAATGGTAGTCTACCTCACTGGAAAGCACAGAAATGAAAGTAAAGATGAATTTCACAAAAGCTGGTGATTGTTAATATTCAAAATTGGAAGCACTATACGGAAATGGGCATTCTCATACACTGCCCTTGGTGGGGGGAGGGATTTATTTAGGTCTATACAATCTTCTAGAAAGACATATGGTAAAATGCTATTAAATTTTAAAAGTCATACATCCTTCCATCACTCTTAATATTCATTCAACTGAACGTTAAGCACCAATATTCAAAGACAATATACTTAGGGATATTTTTCCATTACTGTTTAGAAAACACCGGAAGTGTGACTGTCATCAATAGTAGAATGGCTGAATAAATCAGTTGATTCTCTCCATAGAATATTATTTTGCCATTAGAAATAACAAATTCTGAGAAAGTGTCCTAGAAACACACAATCTTCCAAAATTGAATCTGGAAGAAACAGAAAATCAGAACAGACTAGTAACAAAATTGAATCAGTGATTAAAAAAACTACCAAAAACTAAAAGTTCAGGACTGGACAGATACAGATAAATTACACCAAACTTTCTCCTCTAACTATTTAAAAAAAAAAAAAAAAAAAAACTAGAAGAAGGAAAGCTTCCAGATATATTCCACAAGGCCAGCAGCACCTGATACCAAAAACAGAGAAAGTCACCACAAAAGAAAAAAAACTGCAGGCCAATATCCCTGATAAATGGAGATGTTAAAATCTTCCACAAAATGAGAGCAAACCACATTCAACAATACATTTAAAAGATCATTTACCACAATCAAGTGGGATTTATTCCAGAGACACAAGGATGGTTCAATATTTGTAAATCAATCAAAGTGACCACATCAACAAAACAAATAAAAATCTTAGGATCATCTCAACAGATGCAGACAAAGCATGTGACAAAATTCAACACAACTGTGCATGATAAAAACTCAATGAAGTAGGTTTAGAGGGAACATTCCTAAACATTAAAAGACCATATATAAAAATCTCACAGCTAAACTCACACATAATGGCCAAAACTTGACAGCTTTCCCTCTAAAATTAGCAAAAAGATAAGGTTTTCATTCCTGCCACCTTTATTCAACATAGTACTAGAAGTTCTGGCCACAGCTATCAGACAAGAAAAAGAAATAAGAGGCACCCATATCAGTATAGTTCTTAAACTGTCACTATTTGCAGATGACATGACACTATACACAGAAAATCCTAAAGACACCACCAAAAAACTACAAGAATGTACAAAGTTGCAGGATGCAAAATTAATACCCAGAAACCCGTAGCATCTTTATACACTAATGACAAAGTAGCAGGGGTGAAATTAAAAAAATAATTCTATTTACAATTGCACCAAAGAGAATGAAACACCTAGGCATAAACTTAACCCAGAAGTGAAAGACCTGTACTCTGAGAACTATAAAACACTGAGGAAAGAACTGAAGATGCCATAAACAAATGCGAAGATACTCCATACTTGTGGATTGGAAGAATACTGTTAAAATGTCCACACTACCCAAAGCAATCTATAGTCAATGCAATCCCTATCAAAATACCAACATTTTTCACAGAACTAGAACAAATAATAAACTTTGTATGAAACGACAAAAGACCCTGAATAGCCAAAGCAATCATGGGACAAAAAAAAAGAAAGAAAAAAGAAAAAAATTGGAAGTCTCACAATCACAGATTTCATGATATACCACAAAGCTACAATAATCAAAACAGTATGGCATTGGCACAAAAATGGAAATATAGGTCAATGGAACAAAACAGAAAGCTCAGAAATAGACCCATACTTATAGGGTTAATTCATATGTAAGAAAGCAGGCAAGACTGAAATGGGGAAGACAGTCTCTTCAATAAATGGTGGGTAAACTGGACAGCTACATGACTAAGAATGAAACTGGACCAAAACAAACTCAAAACGGATTAAAGACCTAACTGTAAGACTCAAAACCACAAAAACCTTAGAAGAAAGCACAAGCAATAATTTCTCTGGCATCAGCTGCAGCAACATTCTTCTAGCTATGTCTCCTCAAGAAAGGGAAACAAAAGCAAAAATGAACTATTGGAACTACATCAAAATAAAAAGCTTTTGCACAGCAAAGGAACCATCAACAAAACAAAAAGGCGACCTACTGAATGGGAGAAGATATGTGCAGATGATATATCCAACAAGAAATCAACATCCAAAATATATAAAACTCGGCACAAGAAAGGAGGAGGAAGAAGGGAAGGAAAGGGACGTGGGTAGGAGGAGGGGAAGGAGGAGAAAATATGGCAGAGAACCTGAACAGATATTTCTCCAAAGAAAACACACAGATGGCCAAAAGACACATAAAAAGATGTTCAACGTCACTAACCACCAGGGAAATGCAAATCAAAACCACAATGATAATCTTACACCTGTCAGAATGGGGGAACTGGTGGGAATGTAAACTGGGGCCGCCACGGTGGAAAACAATATGGAAATTCCTCCAAAACATTAAAAATAGAAATATCATATGATCTAATAATTTCACTGCTGGGTATTTACCCAAAGAAAATGAAAACACTAATTCAAACAAATATATGAACCTTCGTTTATTGCAGCATTATTTACAACAGCTGAGATAACGAGGGAAACAATGTAAGTGTCCATCAACAGAGGAATGGATAATGAAGATGTGGGGGGTATGTGTGTGTGTGTGCGTGTGTGTGCGTGCGCGCGCACATACATTCATACAATGGAATATTGCACAACCCTAAAAAAAGGGATGAGATCCTGCCATTTGTGACAACATGGATGGACCTAAAGAGTACTGTCAGATTGAGAAAGATAAATACCAAATGATTCCACTCATATGTGGAATCTCAAAAAAATAAACAAAAAAGCAGAAGCAGACATATAAATATAGAGAAAAACGTGGTTGCCAGAGGTGATAGGAGTGGGGTTTAGGTAAAATGGGTGAAGGGGAGTGGGAAATATAGGCCTCCACTCATGAAATGAGTAAGTCATGGGGATAAAAGGCAGAGCATAGGCAATACCAGTCATTGATACTCTAATAGGGCTGTATTGTGACAGAAGGTAGCTATACTTGTGGTCAGCACAGCATAAAGTAGAGAGAAGCTGAAGAACTATGTCATACACCTGGAACTAATGTGACACTGTATGTCAACTATACTTATAAAAAATTAGGAATCAGCATTCTCTGCATCTACCAATCTTGAAATATGTCCAAGACACGTTTAACTAAAAAATTCAAGTTTGAGAATCATGTAAATGGTATTAATCTAGTTTTGTAAAATATTCATTTTTTAATTTTTTTAAATGTGTCTGTATGACCATATGAGACCATATGACCATATGAGAAAGATGTGGAAGAAACAAATCGCAATGTTAATTCTGGTCGCCACAAGAAGTTGATAAAGGAAAGGCTATGGGTGTTTATGTGTACATATGTATAGAGGGATGTTTCGATTTCTGGGGTGAATAATTTATAAAAATTAAACGTGCTACTTTTATAATAAAAAAAAAAAGCTTCAAGAAAAAATAGGTAAGACCAAATGAAACTGACCATACCCAGTACTGCAAAGAATATAGCCATAGAAAAAATTAAAATAGTAATAAAATACTGCCATATTTATTTTCAAATAGGAAAAAATTAATCTACCAGAGAGTATAATATAGTGAGTTCTATGCTGGATGTCTTACAAAACACTACCTCTCTATTCTTTGCCCCAAACTATTACCAGAAGTAGAAAAGGGGTTAAGCTATAAAACATCATTAAACATATCATTTATAGACATAATGATACCCAGAATGCTTAGGTGTATATACTCACACATCCTTAAAGGAGAGGCAAAGGTTAAAAGAGGCAGGTTGGGGGCAAAGGATGGCAAAAGTAGGGACAATAGACATGCATAATCAATCATGGTACTTTTCTCAGTGTTGCTGAGGGCAGCCTCAGAATTCCACTACCACCTCAGAACTGTGAAGCAGGAGACACCCATCTTCTTTCCCTGGCTGAGAAAGGCCAATAGCTGAACTCGCTGGAGGAAAAAAACCTTACAAGTCTGAACCAAGGATGAAACACATACCTCCTTTCTTACCCTAGCACTTCAAGAGCAAGCGTTCAAAGTATTCCTTCAATAAATACTTCTAAAACATTCATTCTTGATCTACCTCCAAGAAAGACTGCAATGGTATAATTTTAAGGACCGAGGAATAATAGATGTCTCGCTTTCTGGTGGCGATCTGAACTTCCATGAACATACAACTTTTCAGGGCGCCTGGGTGGCTCAGTCGTTAAGTGTCTGCCTTCCACTCAGGTCATGATCCCAGAGTCCTGGGATTGAGCCCCAATGTCAGGCTCCCTGCTCCACAGGACGCCTACTTCTCCCCTCCCACTCCCCCTGCTTGTGTTCCCGCTCTTGCTGCCTTTCTCTCTGTCAAATAAATAAATATAATCTTTTTAAAAAAAAAAAATACATGTTTTCATTCCGTAACAGATTTTTCTTAGAAGTTTTACGTGGCAACAGCATACAGCATGAATTGGTAATAACAGGTACTTCCCCATTTTGATAGGTTGTTATGCTCCCCTTACCTTAATCCTATAGTTCTCAAACTGTGACCTCAAGACTAGCAGCACCAACCCCACCTGGAAACTTGCTGGAAATGCAAATTCTCAGGCCTCCCCCCCCCACCCCCAAACAAATGAATCAGAAACTTTGGAGGGGGAGGAGTTTGAATCATGTTATAACAAGCTCCCCAGCTTGTTCTGATTCTGATACTCACTGAGTTTCAGAACCACTGCCTCAGACTATCCATGTAAAAACAGCATGTATGTGTACAAGTGCTTTTATCCCACACACCTGCAAAGTTTAACAGTAATAATGCTGTTTCAATAGCATAACATGTAACATCATCATCCAGTAACGTTCGTTTGTTATTTTTGGTTTTTTAATGCAACTGATTTGTTTTCAAGAAACTTTGTTCCTTTAAGTTGGTAACTGAGGCTACTAAAATAGCTGTGACCATCACCAAAAAGGTTTCTAACTTCACTGCCACAGAGCAGAATACATGACCAAATCCATCCCCTATTTAAGCATGTAGTGTGCAGAACCTGCCTTTTGGCTTGAACTCTTGCTGTTTATGGCACTTGCATTTTTGTATCACCAGCTGTAAAATAACTTTACTTAAATACATACATACACACTCCACTGTAGAAGACAATTCAGCAAACACAGATGATCTAACATCTACCATACAAAAGACACCATAATAAGATACTACACATAAGACAACAAGTAAGGCCCTGACTTCAGCAAATGTGCAAACCAGTTGGAGAAAACCATACAGAATGTGGCAGAGACTCAGAGCTCTCCACCAAAAATCTGTTCCTGCTTCCACACTACACGGTATTCCCCCGCTTCCTCTGCAGGAGAGTAGTTGTATGAAGAGTTCCTACCAAGAGTGTGAGAAGTGATACATGACTTTGGAAGTCTTAGACTTTAAACATCAGATACGCTTCTCCTTTTGTCCCACGATCACCCTGCCCCCCAACCTAGACCCAGTGGCCGCAGAGCTGCAGTCTTGTAAATGACAACATGTCCAGATGGGGACAAAAAGACTTGGAAGGAACCAGGATCTTGGAGGAAACAAAGATTGCCCCAACCTGGACATCTATCAGGACTTGCATAAAAGAGAAAAACATCTTTGTTATGGAAGTTACTATATTCTTAGGTGTCTTTGTTGGAACATAAAGGGCTCCTTTATGTTCTTTTATGTTCCGCATAGTGTGACTTACAAACCCTATAAATCCTTATAGACTGACTAGTATGCAATATACAAGGGCTACAGACACGAGCTTCCCTGTATAGGAGCTCCTGGAGGGAAAACAAGAATTGCTGGAGCACAGTAGTGGACAAGATGGTCCTGTGGCTGCCCACTTCCCTTCCCAACCCCAGGAGAGGGAAGTCTCTAGAGAGATGGCAGGGTTGCCTTTCTAGGGAACTAGTCCCTGTATCTGGTGCTGAGTCATAAGGGCATTGACAAAGAATTCAGTTTGATGGCCCTACTTACACTGTGTCTCAGTGAACATGGGGACTGCTGTGGTTTTGAAACAATTTTAGAAACCCTGATGAAACCTCAGACTATCCACTCCCAAAAAATACATGTGCAAAAAATGTTCTCACACATAAAAGTTCCATGCTACTGCAAGGGGCTTGCTCCCCAGTCCCCACCCCAAAACTCATGCACAGAACTCCCAAAAGGAAGATTTTGTGGTTGGGAGTATGTCTGAACACAAATGAGCTGATGAACATTCTGCACCAAAGGGCAGGGGGAAAGGGCAAAGCCAGTAAGAGATTGCAATTCAAAAGATATATGCCAAAAACCCAGATCCACTCCCACATCCTCACTGCTGTGAAATGCTAGTCTGCCTCAAATATCATCTCCTTATTCCTCCAAGGCTTCACCAACTCCACCTGTGGTCCACATGAAGTAGAAAGTAATTGCATCACAAAAGCTTAGAAACCAATGTTAACATAAATAGCTCTTCTAATCACAACTAGCACAAAAGACATAGCAATTTTTTTTTTAAATCATCCTTAGTCCAATCTGACAGGTAGCCTGACCAAAAAAAAAAAAAAAGAGAGAGAGAGAGAAGCTTAAAAATCTGTATGTATACACACCCAATACTTTAAATTACAGTTAATCAGAGAGGTTCAACAGTCTTACTGTTCTCATTCCTTGGCTTACCTCCAAAACTTTCATTACCTGTCAGGTCTCCTCTGTTATTCCTCACTTTCTCCGACTCTGGAATGTTATTTTATTAAATAATTGTCATGCCAAAAGGCACATAGTACTATAAAAGTTTATTTGCTAGGCTGAGCAGAAACATCTATTTCTTTTTTGTCAAAATCTATTATAATACTCTATTGCCTACAGAGTGTGTGGAATCATTTCCAGGTACACTTGAACCAAAAAACAACGTGTTCCTCCCAACAGGGCACCAAGTAGTTGCAATAATGTAGAAAGATTATGTGGGAATCTTGAATTGGTAACAGATTTCACCTGAACTCTGTTTCAAAAATCTCTGTAGCAGGTTTGACAGGCAGGCAAAAGGTAAAATCTTTCCCAAGGAAAGTATATTATTTTTACAATATCATGAGATAATTGAAAATGTGTTGTAATAAATTCGACCCACGTATTTTAAGTACCTACTAAGTTTCCAGTAATATGCTGGAAATTACTATCCACTTTAAGGCCATGTGTTCTACCTTATTAATTAGCTGGAAGAAACAACGATACTTACACAGCATTTCTGTTTTTTATACTAGTCTGATTCAACTTGTTAATAAACATTTATTTACTGTTCATGTGCAACTACAGATATCTTTTTAGACCTTAAAGAGCCCATTGTCTGCTGCATATGTAAGGCTCATTCAGTATTATAATGCCATTGCAATTTCAGACAAATTTCCTTAGTGACAGAGAATGGGAGAAAAATTCTCTTGCGGGATTAAAAAAAAAAAATAGGCCAATAGTTCCTGCCTACTCTAGAGGGCTATAAAAACAGCAACCAAAAAGAGTCTCACATACTTACATCATAGCTCTATCCACCACAAGGGACTAGAAGCTGTGAGCCCCAGTAGCAAGGATCACAGGAAGCACCCAGAGCTTGGTTTCTAAATGCTATTCCCCAATAAAAGAAACAAAGGCTCTTTGGAAAATTGGTTGAATCCAGGGCTGAAGCAGAGAACATATGAGATGCACCTGGACAATCTCATGGAGTCACAAAATAAAGAAGCAAGGGAGAAAAAAAGATGGATACATGTCAAAAGGCACAGAAGCCAAAAGAACACCCATGTAGCACACTGATATAAGTAAGTAACTATATGAGTAAACAGGGAAAATGAACAACTTTTGTCTATGGAAGAATTCCAATTAAAAAATGAGAATAAGGGAAGGGCGCCTGCGTGGCTCAGTCGGTTAAGCGTCCCATTCTCGGTTTCCACTCAGATTTCAGGGGCATGAGATCCAGCCCAGAGTCCGGCTCTGCACTCAGCAGGGATTCGCTTGAGATTCTCTCTCTCCCACTCGCGCTCACTCGTTCTCTCTACAATAAATAACTTTTTTTTAAATAAATAAACAGATAAATGAGAATAAGGGAAACAGAAAATCACCATTAGAACTCCACAGTAGCAGGATGCCTGGGTGGCTCAGCGGGTTAAGCCGCTGCCTTCGGCACAGGTCATGATCCCAGCATCTTGGGATCTAGTCCCCCATCAAGCTCCTTGCTTAGCAGGGAGCCTGCTTCTCTCTCCACCTCTGCCTGCCACTCTGCCTGGCTTGCGCGTTCTCTCTCTCTCTCTCTCTGACAAATAAATAAATAAAATCTTAAAAAACAAACAAACAAAAAACCCTCCACAGTGGTAAGTGCTACGTGCTATAGGCAAAAAGGTCTGAAGTTTAAGCAGAAACCAAATATGCAATCTCAAAGTATCTCTCCAACAATATCATAGAGGAAAAACAGGAACTTGATAGTAGAGAATCTTAACCATCTTAACCAAGTGAACCAGGTTAACACCCAGTTGCTGACATGGGGCACTCCCTGGTATGATGCACTGAGAAGCCTTCATCAGGGCGGTGGTTTTCTTCCTAACAGACATACCACACCACAACCTAATCATAAGACAAACCCCAGGGGCGCCTGGGTGACTCAGTGGGTTAAAGCCTCTGCCTTGGGCTCAGGTCATGGACTCAGAGCCCTGGGATCAAGCCCCAAATCGCTCTCTGCTTGGCAGGGAGCCTGCCTCCTCTCTCTCTCTCTCTCTCTCTCTCTTTCTCTCTCTCTCTCTGCCTGTGTCTCTGCCTACTTGTGGTCTCTGTCTGTCAAATAAATAAATAAAATCTTTAAAAAAAAAAGAGAGAGAGAGAGAGAGAGAGAGAGAGAAACCCCAAATGGAGGGACAGTCTACAGAATACCTGGTCAATGCTCCTTTTTCTATTGCTGCAAATCTTCATAAAATTATCTCACAATGAAAGTTTTTAAAATACAACAAGAAAAAAAAAAAAGATCCAATCACAACAGCAACAAAGAAAATACTAGATATAAACCAGATGAAAACTGAAATATAATTATGGAGAAAGTTGTAAGATTTTATAGAACATAAAAATAGGACAGGATTCAAAAAAAAGAAAAATATATTTTAAAAAAGAAAAATACACTAAAATCACAGACTAAAGGAAGCTAACAATTCTCAATAAAGGTTAAGATGCATTACTACTTTGAATGTAAAAGGGTAAGGGGCTATTTTGATTTTGTTGACCCTGTAATACTTTCTAAATTAACTAACCATCCAGTTAGTTAAGAATAAGTTCAATCTTTTTTTCATGAAAAAGATAAAGGAAAAAATGGCATTTTTTTAAAAAACCAAAGAAGAAAAACTGTAAGAAATACTTATTAACCAGAAGAAATTTAGATTATTGAAATTACAACCTTTTAAAGTTAATATTTTCTAAATGCAATGTGGTACATAGATTTGATCTGAAACACAGAAAGGATATTAGTGGGAAAAACTAAGGAAATCGGAATAAAGTCTGCAGTTTTGTTGATAACGATGTGTCAATATTAGTTTCTTAATTTTTACAAAAATACCATGGTAATATAAGACTTTAACAACGAAGTAAACAGTGAGAGGTACATAGGAACTCTGTGTATTATCTCTGCAACTTTTCTGTAAACCTAAATTTACTCCAGGTAAAAACTTTGGTAATATGTCTTATCACTTTCAGTCATACAAATGATGCCTTGATGGGAGCATATACTGTGCCACATTGGCTTACTTCACTATCTGAAATACACATAGATGTATGTATTTCATATACACACGTACCTCTCATGATACACGTGGTTAAACTCACAAAATAAACTCACAAAATATCCTTAAGTCTCAAATGGAATAAGGTGGGCTACCGGCACATATTTGGCTCACAAATCCTATCAATCTATCAATCATAAAGTACTTATTCTGAGTGTCCTTTGTACCATCAAGTCCCATCCTAAATGCTTTGAATTGCAATTTCTCTCGTGCAACAAAACTCCTAGTAAAATAGAAAATGTATCAATGAGACTAACACAAGCAAAAGACTGGAGATTAATGTAAAGAGCACAATAAAAACATGCAAGGGTTGGGCATACAGAAAGAAGGGATGACTGACTACCTGGGAGGAAATACAGATGGTTTCCTTGAAAAGCCTTGAGTTGAACTAGTCTGCACTGAGCAGGAGTCCACCAACCATAACGAATAGAGACTATTCTGAGAAAGGGGATAACATCTCACAGACACAGGGCAGGAGAATCGAATGCAGATTTGGAAATGACTACGTTACCAGAGAATGCTGGCCCACAGCCACACACAACACTGTCCCAACAAGCCAGAGACGCGGTGGGGTGGGGTGGGATGGGGTGGAGTGGGGTGTGTGTGTGTGTGTGTGTAGATGGGAGACAATACATGTGAAGTGACTTCAAAACTTCCAAGATGACAGAGGAAGGAATAATTTAATTGTACCTCAAATCCAAATCTCCATCAAGACTTTTGGTTCAATACCACAATTACGGTAACTCTACCATAAAAGAAAGGCTTAAACTGCCAAAGAATTTTAAACGTGGATGCTCAGAGCAAAAAGAAAAAGTTGGAAAATGTCTTCTCATGGAATGTATGAAAACGACAACTCTGTGCTTTCTGTTCTTTAAATCAGTATTAAGTCCTCACTGAATGAACTTTATTGTTCATGATGTCATAAACAATTAAGACCAGCTAGGACTCATTAATTGCTGAAAAAATAGCCATCTATATTCTCAATCCTTTTATCCAATGCAGCTTGTTATAGGTAAACACAATCTAAAAGAAGAGATTAAGGGGAAAAAAATGAAGTAGAAGAAATGCATATAGGAACTGAAGGAAGATGCCATTTAATACCAAAAGCAAAAAACTTACAATTTAATTCTGTCACAGTTTTTTAATACCCTGAAATCATGCTGTGGGAGGTTTCTTCATAAAACCAAATATAAAAATATAAAACACAGTTATTTTTAGAACCCAGAATCAAATTTTGATACAAAAAAATTTTTAGAAAGGCCGTCCTACCATCACCACTAAACTGTAATTTTTTTAAAGATTATTTATTTATTTGAGAGAGAGTGTGAGAACACACTCTCAGGGGTAAAGGGCAGAGGGAGAGGGAGAAGCAGACTCCCTGCTGAGCAGAGAACCCAACATGGGGCTCAATCGCAGGACCCTAGGATCAAGACCTGAGCCAAAAGCAGCGGCTTAACCCACTGAGCCACCGGGGCACCCCTGTCAATGTTTTTTAAAGTATCAATGAAATAGAGGAACACATTCCATACAGAAACCCTTTGTTAATTCACACTTCAAGTAAGACCTGCTAAGTCATCTCTTTCAGCTTTAAAAAAGCCACAAAAGGAAACAGTAATTTAAAAAATTGAAATAACTCTGTATTATACTTAGGAATAGATAAATTGAACATTAAAGCTTTAACATTACGTGAAACAAAGCAATGGTGCATTTTAAAACAAGCTTTTCCTCTCCTAAAAATTGATATAACCATTCTGGACCACAATACTAAAGTAATTACTCCTTAGAAGATACAATTATTGCCTCCTAATGCTTTCTTTCTTTTTTTTTTTTTAAATACTTTAAGGCAACTCTGTTTTTCTGATATTAAATTTTGAGGTCACGTGTGACATTTATTTCCTCTTATTTCAAATATTCAGGGAAGCTCATGCCCAGTATGTGCTTCTGGAGGGAAACAGTAACTCTGCAGTACAGCATAAGAATAAGGAAGAAAACAAAAATAAATAAAAATAAATGTTGTGTCTCTATTTGTATCGACACGGAATTAGTATTATCCTTATCCTCGTTCTTATAGGACAATCTCCATGAAACTGTCTATAACACTGCTCCATAGTACAATAAATAATGAAATGTTTCTGCCAGATAAAACGTACCATGCAAAATAAAAATTATCTTTCATACTTTTTTAAAGCAGTGGAACAGAATTACTGTGACTAACTAGAAACAACATTCTTCAATAAAAATAATAAAGGAAATGCCTCTGGCACAGAGTAGCTGTGATGAATGACCCAACCCATTTTACCAGGGGTCTCAGGTGGGACAGCCATTCATCCTAGCTCCCCTTGCCATTCATAAGTGTCCAGCAGAATGGTGAATGAGCTCCTGCTGGCCACTCCTTTTCACTGAAGATTTCCCAACTCCAAAGCCTCTCCACCCCTGTTTTTTTTTTTTTTTTAAAAAAAGCATTCCCAAAGGGAGACCAAAAGTTGAAACTTTTCCTTCCAAGAGGAAAAAAAAAAAAACAAATGATAGACCCTGGGAAAGGACGCCCTCAGGCTACAGCAGGAGCCAAGACATCGTCCACAATCTGGAAGGCCACCTACCAGCTAGGGAGGCGGAGGGGTAGGGAAAGAGAAGGGAGAGCAGAAGAAGGAGAGGAAGAGGGGAGAATGGGAAGAGGGCATGAACAACAAAGTGAGGAACTAAAGAAGACCGAGACACAAAGGAACAAGCGGAAAAAAGTACCTAGCTCCTTAACATTTATGAGTTCTGCTAACAGAGAGACAAATTCGATTCTTAGGGCTTGGGTATTTTGGTTTTTTTTTTTTAAGTACCAAAGTTTTAAATGAAATTTAAAGCTCTTGTTTTCATTCCTCCTATCAAATGTAACAGTATCCCCACTACACATGCTTCTTATTTCATTCATCTGTAAACCATTCCCGTCAACTCTCAAATGCAGGTCTAGTCAATCCCAAGGTCACTGGGCACACATGCTTCTCCATTTAATAGGTTTGGGATACAACCTCCTTGCTGTAAGATTTTTTTTTTTTTAGCTCTTTTAATGTGTCAGTCCTGGCTTTTAATACCTTTCATCAAACTATTACTCATAACTGGTCTCACAAGACCCATAATAGTTTAGCTTGAAGTCTGACCCTCTAAATTTACATGTTGTGACATTCTTTGAAGGCATTTATTAAAAATCATGGCAAGGATATTTGTACTGAGACCAAATAAGCAATATCTTCTGTAATTCTGGCCACAGCAAAGAAAGGCTTGGATGTTGACCAGGTAGGAGGAAGGTTGCTATGCAGAAGATATGTGTGCTTAAGACCAGAGAGCACCATAATATTTCAAATAAAAAATTTCATAAAGTACTCAGAATGTAAAAATCAAGTAAAACCAACAAATGTTTATTAGGCAATTAGGCAACCATGAGCTGTCTAAGCACTCTGCTATCAATGATGAACTTTTTGTACACTTACTAAAGTTTGGTGTACACGCATACAGAAAAGTGTAACAAAATCCTAAGTATATAGCTTAAAGAACTTGCATTAAATCAACAAACCAGAGTAACCACTACCTGATTCAAAACAGAACACTGTGAGCTTCTCAGAACCTGCCCCAGTGTTCCCTACCAGGTCTATGCTCCTTCAACCTGGATGTGCCCAAAGGGTAGCACGATTCTTTTTTTTGAACTTTATATTCACTGAACCACAGAATACGCATTCTTCTGTGTCTCGCTTCTTAAGTTACTATTAAGTTTGTGAGGTTTTTTTCACGTTGTTGAATATAACAGTAGTTAGTTCATTTTCACTAATGTATAGAAGAAAGACATTTTCCACAGTAGGAACATTCTGCGACATACTTATCCATTCTCCTACTAATAGACACTTTAGGCTATTTTGAGTAGTTCTGCTATGAATATTCTTGTGTGTCTTGTACATGTACTCACACATACATACACACACTCCCAGGAGTAGAACAACCGGATCATTAGGTATGTCTAAGTTTAACTTTACTGGCAATTTTCCAAAATGGTCATACCAATGTACATTCCCACTAACACAGTATGAGAGTTTCAACTGTCTACATTCCCATCAACACTTTGTCTTTCTTAATCTTCGCCACCGTGGTGGGTGTGTGGAAGAATCAGACTGTGGTTTAAGTTGCCTCTAAGAACTAAGAAGGTTAGGCAACTTTCAACATGTTTATTGCACATACTGGACACTTTCATGAAGTCAAGTGTCTGTTAAACTCTTTTTTTTTTAAGATTTTATTTATTTATTTGACAGAGAGAGATCACAAGTAGGCAGGGAGGCAGACAGAGAGAGAAGGAGAAGCAGTCTCCCCACTGAGCAGAGAGCCCGATGTGGGACTCGATCCCAGGACCCCAGGACCATGACCCAAGCCGAAGAAGAGGGCTCAACTTGCCACTGAGCCACCCAGGTGCCCCTGTTAAACTCTCTTATCCACGGTTTCTATCTGGTTGACTATTCTGTATTGATTTGGCCAAGTCCTTTATATATTATGGATCTAAGTGCTTAGGAGGAAGCTTTGAACAAACATGATATACACACATTAAAAAAAAGACCCAGGACAGGGTAAAGTCAAAGGTTAAGATTCTGTCTTCAGCCTACACGTGTATGAGAAAGGATCAATCTAAAGCTCTTGTGGACAGAGAAAGACACATGGAAAAGGGAGAACCTGAGGTGGGCCATGAAGAAATAAATCAATTTACATAAGTGGAACAAGATGAAAGAATCACAGCAGGAGAATAAAGAGCCGTGAGCAGCAAAATTCAAGTCAGAATGAGCCTTATTCGTGGGTGAGCACTGGTTTTCCTAAAGCTCAAGTCTCTACTGGGCACCAGACAGGTTGGATAAAAATAAAGGCAGATAAAGGTAGGCTATGGAGCTATTTTCGACAGACCTTTTTTTTAACATTTTAAGTACATTACCTTATTTAATCACCCCAAGTGTGCAATATGGGTATTATCCCCTCATTTACCAATGCAGAAGTCAAACAGCTTGCCTCATATCATAGCTAAAGAGCAACAGAACCAGACTAGAATCAAGGTCTGCCTATATCTAAAGCCTTTGATTGTTCTACTAAAGATTCTAGATCTCTACAAGCACCATTATTATAAAATTTAGTTTCTACTATGGAAGCTCCCAGGAACTGAATCCAAAAACAGTCATTAAACTGACAGGTTAGAAGCTTCAGAACTTCATACAGACACTACGTGTCTTCTGACAAAAGGCATTTCAAAAAATGTGCTCTAATCAAAAATGCAAGAGGCAAATCTGAAAAGTCAAACAACAGAGCTGCTCTAATGCCACACATCGAAAACATCAATGCTGTCGTATCTTTGGGTGAGGGAAAAAGATAGGAAATGAAAACATTTATTGTAAGACACCCTGATTTCAGAAATAAGAAAAGTGGTACGCCTCCGAATCAAAGAAGCACAGGAAATGCTATAAGACCTGATCTATTCCCAGCAAAAGAAGTTTATTAAAATCCCTAATTATCTCTTGAGTCTTTAGAAACAATCTTCAACAAAATAGTTCCAGCATTCAGTACATGTTCATTAATTGTGGTTGTGGTTTTTTTCTTTCTTTCTTTTTCCATTTTTTTTTTTTTTTGCTTCATCATTAAACACAGCTTAAATCTAATGAGCATCTAATTGAGGTTAAAGACCCATCCTAATGATTTCCATCTCTATTTCAATCACGTTAAGATTACAGGCTGCACCACCGAATGTGTGTACAAATATATACACGTGTGCACTCACACACATACACAGCACTTCTCCGTGCTTTCAACTTATTTTTTAAAAATGGGGTAATACAATAAAATAGTTAATCTATGACACTATTACATATTTCTGTACAGACAGGAAAACATGCCACCAAAATCCCACTGTTAGCTGAAAAGCAATTTTATTAGTTTCCTAGGGCTGCTGTAACAAATTACCAGAAACGTGGTGACGCAGAACAACAGGAATTTATTCCCTCACAATTTTGGAGATGAGGAGTCCAAAATCAGTTTCAAAGGGCAGAAATGAAGGTGTCAGCAGGACTGTGTTCCCTCCAAAGGCTCTATAGAAGAATCTATCTGCTCCTTGCCTCTTTTGGCTTCTAGTGGCTAAAGGTATCCCTTGCCTTGTGACCACATCACTCCAAACCATGCCTCCATCTTCCACCATCTTCTCTGGGTATCTCTCAAATCTCCCTCTCCTTTCCCTTACAAGGATACTTACGATGGTATGCATAGAAATCTCAGGAACACAGATAATCTAGATGATCTCCTCCTCTAAACCTCATAACTTAATCCTATAGGCAAACTATTTCTCACTTTCCAAAGAGGTAACATTTACAGATTCCAGGGATTAGAACATGAAACTATCTTTGGGCCATCATTCAGCCCACTCCAGCGGCCTACTGTAGGACTGTTCAAATTACTCATCAGTTAACATATTAAAGCCCCAAGGGTCAAAAAGGAGTGCAGGAAAGTCAACCTGTACTGCCATGAAGTTCAGGGTGCACCCAAGTCCAATGTCCAGAAAAATCAGACCGCCCATGTCCTACTATAGACGTCCATTAATAGTAAACACCTGCCTCCTGCTTATTAACTGCAGCTAAACATTAAATCACCTGGAACATTTTACAACTCCTGATAATAGGTCCCCACCCAGAACCCCTAAAATTAGAATATGGGTGTGCAGCCCAGGTCTGGGGTATTTTGCTTGTTTGTTTCTTAAACTCGAGTGACTCAAATGTGAAACAGAGTTGAAAAACCAGAAGTTAAGATGGATGAATACCAAAAAAAAAAAAAAAAAAGGATGAATACCTTAATTATACAGGGAAAGGAGTTTTTACTTGTTTTATCATTATAACCAATTGTACACGACCAATTTTCCTTCTTAGGGAGAAAGGATCCCTTTAATAATCCTGTTCTTCGTTTAATTTGAAATACGTTGATATGAGAAGTTCTAAAAACTTACCTCTATAACTCAAACCAGAATATGTGAACAGGATGGCTAACCAAGAAATAGTACAAAATGAATGCCTCGTTTCATTACAAGGAACCATACGTTCATTTAATCAACACTGCTTTAACAGTACCAAGCATTGCTTGCTTAGAAGGAACAGCTCATGAAAATATTCATACTATTTTGAGATCATTTCAGAATTATGCTTACTGTTTCACAATTTTTTTTTTTTTAAATATATGAAGGACCACTGCTAAGGCATGGAAAATGAGAGTCAAGATTTCAAGACGGGGCGGAGGGGGGCAGGTATCGGGGTGGCTCAGTTGGTTAAGCAGCTGCCTTCAGCTCAGGTCATGATCCCAGGGTCCTGGGATCGAGTCCCACATCAGGCTTCCTGCTCAGCAGAGAGCCTGCTCCTCCCTCTCCCTCTGCCTGCCACTCTGCCTACTTGTGATCTCTATCTCTCTGCCAAACAAATAAATAAAATCTTAAAAAAAAAAAAAAATCCAAGACAGTAAATCTAATTTTCAATCACCCAGGCGAATTATTCAAACTGAGGATTTTCTTTTCATGTGTCTCATTCCTCTTCCTTCTTTTGGGGGCCTGCTCTTTTATCCATCTCTCTTGGGATTTTCTTACCACCTCCACTACAGAGAAAAAGAAGGGAAACTTAAAAGTCAGTTGATTCTGTCACTGTTTCTCTTTGGAAATGCTTCGTATGAAACAAAAGTAAGCCTAAAAAGAGCAAAGGTTGGGCAGAGAATCTTGTTTGTTAAGTTTGCCTAGAAATATCATGTTTTATTTTGTTGATCAATGTGATAAATAAGTACAAAATTGGTAATCACGGTACCTCCACAAATGGATTTCACAAATGAAGGATCAAATCAGGAAATAATATAAAGGTTGAATATCCAGTGTTACCCTTACTTCTCATTACATGGATAAAAAATTACCAAGAGTAGAACACACATGTTTCCATATGAAAACCGTACGTAAGTAAGAATGAATAAAGTTTTGATTGAGATATGCAATTTTGTTTTTCTACAGTGCAAGGCAAAATATATGCCCAGTTGAAAAAGAACTTCAAAGTTCCTTAGGGAATATTCCATCCAACTCACCTTTAGAATTTTTCAGAGCTTAAATCTGGCAAGATACAGAGGTTAAGGAGTCAGTCCCTAGATGGCAGAACTGTCTTTTGAAATCTCAAAAATGTTCTTCAGAAATTCACATCTATTTTATGCATCCTTTTATCTGGTAAACATCGTCACAAAAACAATTACTAAATATAAACCGGTATTCAGTCTGCCTCAATCCAAAAGTCCTTGGTAAACTGCTTACTCATTTTTAATGAAGTACACATTATATATTTATGTTGTACTTTTTAAAATTATTATTATTTATTTTAGGCGTGCCTGGGTGGCTCAGTGGGTTAAGTTTCTGCCTTCGGCTCAGGTCATGATCTCAGGGTCCTGGGATCAAGTCCCACATCGGGCTCTCTGCTCAGCAGGGAGCCTGCTTCCTCCTCTCGCTCTCTCTGCCTGCCTCTCTGCCTACTTGTGATCTCTGTCAAATAAATAAATAAAATCTTAAAAAAATAATTTAGTTATTTTAGAAATGGGGAGAGAAAGCAAACATATGAGTGGGGGGAGGACCAGAGGGAGAGGAAGAGAATCTAAAGCAGACTCCCCACTGAGTACAAAGCCTGACCTGGGGCTCCATCTCAAGACCCTGAGATCAGGACCTCAGCTAAAACCAAGAGTCATAGTCTTAACCAACTGCGCCACCCAGGCACCTCTATTTCATACTTCCTTTTAACCCAAATTTGCTTTAACATACCTACTCATATTTGTAGATACCTCATTTCTTACCCCAAAAAGAAAAATCCAAGAAAGCTTTTTTCATGACACACCACCCCTTGTTTCTTCCCTTCTACCCATTACACAGTTGCTTTTTCAAATATATTTTCCTTTCAACTTCGTATTCATCTGTTTTCTTTTATTTTTTTTTAAAGCACTGCTTGTCTTTATTTTAATTCTCTGTCAACTACTTAATTGGGATTTTATCCTGCTGGCAGCCACTCTAATTCTATAGTTTCCCCACTGAAAAGCAAGTTTCACTTCTCATTTATCTTCCCCCAAACTTTTTCCTTTTCTCTCACTTTCACTCACAATATTAATTTCAACCAATTTCTAAGACAGGAAGTATTATGCCATTAAATGTATAATTGCATTTCACATCAGACTAAGATAAGAAACTGTTGATTCTCCATCATTTTTGAAATATAAAATATACAAAACACTAATTAAAAACAAATTTTAAAAATCTTTGGAGAGAAGATGGCTTGAGGTCTCCTTCCATATTTCCAAAAGGTCTTTCCATCGTAACTGTGTAATAATCTGTATAAACTACTGATTCACGGAAAGCTAAGAAACTTAATTTTCGTTTACACTAAATAACTAAAATATTCACAAAACATCCACTCTGTTAATATAATGATAAGCAGCAATATTCAAAAATCCCACAAAACCAAATTAAATCAGAAAGCTGTTTTCACAGCTGTGTTCAATATGGGATTTGGTATTGGTCCCTAAATGTTATGACTTCAAGTAAAAGATTAAACATTATCAGTTATCATTTAATCTGTGAAATTAAGATATTCAAGTATATGAATGTTTTTATAGTCATCTAGAAAATATTGTCGACTAAAGTGACCCATAAAAACACTCACCAGCAACACTTCAAAAAGGTATTTGTTGGGGCACCTGGGTGGCTCAGTGGGTTAAAGCCTCTGCCTTCAGCTCAGGTCATGATCCCAGGGTCCTGGGATGGAGCCCCACATAGGGCTTTCTGCTCAGGAGGGAGCCTGCTTCTCTCCCTCTCTCTCTGCCTGCCTCTCTGCCTACCTGTGATCTGTCAAATAAATAAAATCTTTTTTTAAAAAGGTATTTGTTGTTAGAAATACAGTTACCGAAAATCTAGGAAATTTAGAAATACACATGTAATTTTAAATTCACTCACAGTCCTGCCAACCAGAAGTAACTACCATTAACATTTACGGAACAGAAAAAGCCATCAAAATGTTATATATTCATATAAGTGAAAAACTAACATAGTTGGAGTCATATGGTGTATAATTTGGGCCTACTTTTTCATATCATGAACTTTGCCCCAGGTCATTAGGGTATCTAAGAAAATGTCATCTTATTGGCTGCAGAGGGGGTTGGGGAGTAATTTACCAAGAGAAAATCCAACACTTAGTACACAAATAGTAGATTCCAAAGGAGAAATATTTAGCAAATATATTAGTGAAAATTTTCTAAGACATGTCTTTGGAAAGTCACTACTGTGGAGAAATTGCTCCAACTTCTCAAAGTAAGGCAAACAGCAACGGCAAGGATGGAAAAATGTTTTCATTATAGATTCGTCTTCGGAGTTTTCCACCTCTGAAAAAGTTGAAGAAAGAAAGGTCCAACTGAAATCGTGGTCCTGGGTTTCTACTTCAGTCCTATATATATAAGCTATAAAATGGGTCATTTCAAATATCTTAAAGTTTAAATTAGTTATGAAATAACACAGAGAGAAGTGGAATCACTACCTTGTACACCTAAAACTAATGTAACACTGTCAACTACACTCAAATTTTAAAAAGCATTATTTTTTAATTAGTTATGACTTGACTAAACTTGAAAAGCTCTAAACTTTGAAAGAATTGCCCTTCATGCCTACCCTGCCTTGCCCTACCTGGATGAGTAGAAAATGAGAGTTTAAATTAAAAATACACTGCTGGGATGCCTGGATGGTTCAGTGGGTTAAAGCCTCTGCCTTCAGCTCAGGTCATGATCTCAGGGTCCTGGAATTGAGCCCCACATTAGGTTCTCTACTCAGCAGGGAGCCTGCTTCCCCCTCTTTCTCTGCCTGCCTGTGATCTCTGTCAAATAAATAAATAAATAAAAATACACTGCTTGCACAAGAGTACTGTCAACAGGCACACTACCCCTGCCAGCAGTGACAAGACTACAATACAAATAGTTAAAACCAGGCTCAAATCATGGTCTACATGAACAAGGATGAGCATTCTCAATGACAAATACCACGTCTTTCTCAGTAACATAACCCCGAGAAAAGATACTCAGTAACAAGCACGGTGAATCAGGTCTACCCCAGAAAACACGGGTGCCAAAGAGGCCAGGGCCCACAGTGCTTGTTTAGAAACGTCGTACTTTTAATAGAAACCAAGAGGAAGGAAGGAAATGCGCATCCAAAAAAAAAAAAAAAATCAATCATGAAATATTTGAGTCATGAGAGACAACACAGTTACTGAAAGAAAAACCGCACTGGCTAAGCAAGCACAGGCTGTGAAGAGAGCACGTGCAGGGTGACAGCAGGTCCTGATGAGTACTGAAGCGGGGAGGGGGTGGCCGGGGGTGTCCTCACGGGAGCAGAGGTGCTCGCCACAATGAAGTCCACTCCAGACGACCCGGGAGCTCCGTAAAACCCCCACACACTCCACATCCTTTAAGACATCACCATGTGCTCAAAAACTGTTTGATACTGGCAAATGGTAAAAACAGACACCAGTGGGAGGATGCCCATCCCTATCTCAGCTAGAAATAGCCCAGCAAGGCATACATTAGACCCAATGAGGTTGCCTCTTCATCCGTCAAGAGGCAGCCAGGGAAGATGTGATTCTATTACAAAACAGGGAGTCAGGGCAGTAAGGGGAGAATGCCTCAACTCAAAAGGACCTCCCGCACTTATTAAATATAAAACAGCTTTTAAAAGTCCATCACAGGTATATTTCTGGCTGTAATTTTGAAAGGGGGATTTTTTTTTTCTTAATGTAGTCAAGCAGGCAAAGAGCCAATCAATCCATTAGAAAAATCAAAGAGACAGGAATCTATGCTCCCTCATTAATTCAGCCATGTGAAGAGCAATAGTACTAGCATCTTTTTTTAAAAAACTGGACAGCAGGGGCGCCTGGGTGGCTCAGTGGGTTAAGCCGCTGCCTTCGGCTCGGGTCAAGATCTCAGGGTCCTGGGATCGAGCCCCCATCTGGCTCTCTGCTCAGTGGGGAGCCTGCTTCCTCCTCTCTCTCTCTGTCTGCCTCTCTGCCTACTTGTGATCTCTCTCTGTCAAATAAATAAATAAAATCTTAAAAAAAAAAAAAAACTGGACAGCAGAGGATACACGGATAGCAGAACAGAAAGTGGAAAACGCCCTTGTGGCACCTATCCTACAACTCTGGCCCATGCCAGAGGAATGGTGGTATTTGTCCTTGGAAAGGAGCACGTGGCCCAGGTTTTGACAGCACATGCCGTGATCAAAGAAAAGAGCACTTCATCATGAAAAAGCCATTTCTCACTCTAGATTTGGATGGCTATAATCTAGACAGAAATAATATACTAGGCTTATCCTATCCTTTCCCACAACCCCCTTAACTGTGAGAATTTCATAAGAACCACGATGCTGGATGAGAAATTGAAAATGCCCTATCCCTCCGGTTCTTTTAGAATCAGTCTAAAGAACCATGTGGAGGCAAAGGTAGCTTAGGAAAAAAAGTTCAGCAGAGCAGAGGGTAATACCATGGTCAAGACAAAGAGGCTCTGCTTCCTGCTGGCACAACACGTTAATCAAAGCCCCTCCAATTTAAAATCACTCTTGAATGCTGATGAGCCTTCCTGGAAGACAGACCTGTTTTGTTCTAACAGAATCTACTGTGCAGCATTTTTTTTTAATTACAAAATTATTGCAAACGATCCAGCCGAGGTTATTTCTTCTCCAGCTCCGATATGTGACTCCTCCTGCAGGTAGTGGCTGTTTAACTAGAAAAACAAAAACACTGCCAACAGGCACATACTGTGCAGAAAATATAAGTGCTACATTTATAGACAGGAGCGGCTTTATAGAAAATCTAAGATTGGCAGCCCAGATGAAGAACAACCAGCTGGTTCTTCACTTCTAACTAGGGTTGCAGCCACACAAACATCCAGGAGCATGAAACCTAGGTGCCCTGCACAGCCCGTGGTAAAGCTATGGATGGGAAGCCGCTAAGTAGCCAATTATTTAAGGCCATACAGGAGGTGTTTGACCTATGCATTTACATACTCTTACCTTTCACTTTATTGCAGGTATTCAATAGATTACACATTCCAAAATGGTTTGGAAAAAAAAAACAGACAAGCACTCAGTGTTATTACAGCTGGGCAAGACGCTGCTGAGACCCAATCGATGTATACTACGACGAGGACTGGTGCTACACACAGGTATGTCTCCCTTGATGCCAGAGACGTATGCTACCAAGTAAAAATGGTCCACTTGTATGGAGTAGGGGGTGGGCTGATTTTGCAGTACGTTAGAGAAGTCTAAAATGGAAAAGAATGGGGTTTGCATTCCTTTTGTACAAGAAAAGATTCTTTAGATATACTTTGTTGGAAGAATGCTTTGACTTCCCTAGGGATGACCACCTCACACCATTCACAAACATCTTGAATCCTAAGACCCAATGCATGATTTTTCTAATAAAAGAACACTGGAGATATAACGCAGTATGTTAACTATACTGGTATTTCAAATTTTTTTTTAAAAGCTTTGTTTTACAGCTTTAAAAAAAAAAAAAAAAGATGGGAGGAGTGAGGGAGTCCTGCTACTTGATATATTTATCATCTCAGTAAATTCTTGGTTCCAATGGGAACTTCCATGTGTTTATTTTTTCAAATAGTAAAATAGTTCAAATATAAAGCAACACAAGCTATAAAAGTTAAATGTAATTAAAACACCAAGAAATAGAATTTGAAAGCACTACCATTAAATTTATAAACTTCCGACCCTTTAGATGATTTATTGCAACGTGAAAATAAAGTCTACGTTGCAGAATTTATTTGACAGACATGGCATATCATAAGCACTCCAATATCAAAGCATAACCATGGTTTATGCTTTTCAAATACATTAATCTTCATCTTATGTTATGCTTTATACGTACATTAAAAAAACTAATTACAAGCCAGATGACAAATGATAAACTATATGGCAGCATTTATAATATCCCTTAATATAAATGCAACGTCCATATAATTACTAAAAGATTTGGAAACCTCCGCAGACCTAAGAATGTATAATTTCCCATTACACCATCTAAGTCTAAGAGTTCTTCAGGACAGCCGTAATGTGTGCCCCATTTGTTCATTCTTTCTGATGGAATTAGAAAGGGTGGCCATCTCAGAACCCAAGAATTCAGCCAGTGTCCTAGTTTTTCTTTTTAATATTCGAAGTAAAAAACACACACGTACGCATCACTTAATATGTGCAAGGCACTGTATTTAATTCACTCAGTCCTCAGAACATTCTTGTGAGGTAGCTTATAACATTAACTTCGTTTTACAGACAAGGAGAACTAAAACAGAGAAGTCGAATTACTTGCCGAAAACCTGCAACTAAGGAAGAGGCATAGCCGAGATCCAAACCTGGGCCATCTGGTTCCAGACTTGTGACTTCTTCACCAAGTTTCTAGACTATTCCATGTTAAACAATCCCAAACTTCCTCCCTGCCTTCCCACCTCCATCTGAAGATGAGGAATACCTGAGGAGGCAAACATTCCTAACTAAATTCACACCATCTGTCATCCCTTTTGAATAAGATTTACATACCCAAGTTGTTCTCAACATGCTTGAGAGGAAAGGGGAAAAGAGAAGAAAGAAATTCCCTTACACTTCCAGGAAAGCGATATGGATACAAAAATGCAGAAAGTGATAAATCATGAAGAACTGAAGAAGGCGTTTACAAGCACAACTCAAAGACTGAGTTTTCTAAGCAATCCTAGTCAGACCCTTAAAAAACATGGAAAAAAGGGCGCTTGGGTGACTCGGCCGAGCAACTTCCTTCAGCTCAGGTCATGATCCTGGAGTCCCAAATCGAGTCCCACCGGCATCTGGCGCCCTGCTCAGCAAGGTGTCTGCATCTCCCTCTGACCTTCCCCCTCTCATGCTCGCTCGCTCTCATTCTCTCTCTCTCTCAAAAAAATAAATAAAATCTTGAAAAATAAATTTAAAAAATATGGAAAAAGCCAATGCTTTTTAAAATTTAGTACAACTGAGTAATCAAAGCAGTTGATATGATACAGTCAGGAAGACAGATGGATGAATGGACCAGAATAAGGAGCACAGACATAAACCCTCTGATACATGGGTTTAGCACCTTTGACAAGGATGCCAAAACTAGAGAATAGAGAATGGAGAAAGGATTGTCTCTTCCAACAAATGGTCCTGGGAAAACTGGACAGACACATGAAGGGTAAAGGACAATGACAAAGACAAAAATGAGGAAGATAAGGAAAGAAGAAGAGGAAGAGAAGGAAGTTGAGGAATAGGAGGAGGAGGAGGAAGAGGTAGGGGTAGTAGTTCGACCTTTATCTTACATCCAACACAAAAATTAACTCAAATGTTGTAAAGACCTACATGCAAGACCTGAAAGTATAAAACGCCTAGGAGAAAACATAAGGGGAAGACGTCATGACACTGAATTTGTCAAGGATTTCTTAGATATGACACCGAAAGCTCTGGCAACAAAAGAAAGAATAAACAGGACTACATCAAAATTTAAAACTTCCATACAGCAGAGGAATTACCAGTAGAGTGAAAAGGCAACCTACAAAATGAGAGAAAATATCTGCAAACCATGAATCTGATAAGGAGTAAATAGGGTACACAAAGATCAACAACAACTCAATAAGGAACAAATAAAATAAGCTGTTTTTTAAAATGGGCAAAGGATTTGAATAGACATTTCTCCAAAGAAGATATGCAAATGGCCACTGAGCATATGAAAAGATGTTCAATATCACTCATCATAAAGGTATACAAATCAAAACCACAGGTGAGACATCATCTCACACCTATTACGATGGCCACTATCAGAAAAAAGAAATAATAAATGTTGACAAGGATGTGGAGAAACTGGAATCCTTGTATACTACTGGTAGGAATGTAAATTGACTTAGCCACTACGGGAAACAGTTTAGAAAATTAAAATCAAAAAATTAGGGCGCCTGGGTGGCTCAGTGGGGGTTAAGCCGCTGCCTTTAGCTCAGGTCATGATCTCAGGGTCCTGGGATGGAGTCCCGCATCGGGCTCTCTGCTCCGCAAGGAGCCTGCTTCCCTCTCTCTCTCTCTGCCTGCCTCTCCATCTACTTGTGATTTCTCTCTGTCAAATAAATAAATAAAATCTTTAAAAAAAATAAAATAAAATAATCAAAATTAAAAATAGAACTACCATGTGGTAGCAATACCACTTTGCGTATATATCTAAACTAATTAAAAATAGGATTTTTTTTTGAAGAAACCAGATATTTTATTTTATTTTTTTAATATTTTATTTATTTATTTGACAGAGACAGAGATCACAAGCAGGCAGAGAGAGATGGGAAACAGGCTCCCTGCTAAGCAGAAAGCCCAATTTGGGGATCGATCCCAGGACCTTGAGATCATGACCTGAGCCGAAGGCAGAGGCTTAACCTACTGAGCCATCCAGGTGCCCCTAAAAATGGGATCTTGAAGACATGTTTACATAACCACGTTCATTGCAGCATTATTCACAACAGCCAAGAGATGGAGTGACCTGAATGTCCATGGATGGATGAGTGGATAAAGAAAATATGGGGGGGCAAGAGGCTGGCTGAGTCAGAAGGGCAATGCGACTCTTGATCTCAGGGTCATAGGTTCAAGCCCCACAATGCATGTAAAGATTACTAAAGAAATAAATAAATTTGAATAAAGAGAAAAGAAAATGTGGTATATTCATACAATAGATTATTTACCCTTAAAAAAGAAAGAAATCCTATCATATGCTACAACCTGGATAAACCTTGAGAACATTATATTAAGTGAAATAAGCCGGTCACAGGAAGACAAATACTGCATGATTCCACTTGTAGGAGGTATCAGAAACATTTCATTCATAGAAACAGAAAGCAGAGAGAGACTGGACTCTGGGAACTGAACTGAGGGTTATAGAAGGGAGGAGGTCAGGGAATGGGGTAACCGGGTAATGGGTATTAAGGAGGGCACGTGTGGTGATGAGTACTGGGTGTTATATTCAATAAATCACTGAACGCTACATCAAAAACTAATGATGCTAACTGAACACAATAAAAAATTATAAACATAATAAATTTTGAAATATCTAAGAAAGATGAACAAAATAAGCAGAACCTACTTTTCAAACAAAAAATAAATCAAATGCAAAGGGTGCAGTGAAAGGAAGGAGAGCAATACAAAGAAGAGATTAACATATTCAAAAAAAAAGAAAGAAAGTAGACTGATAGTTGGCTTGATCTGGGGGAAGGACAATGGAGAGAGTTAACAACTCTCTTGGGTGCAGAGTTTCAGTCAAGCAGGATAAGTGGATTCTGATGATCTGTTGCAAAACAATGTACATGTGGTTGACAATATTGTACTGTACTGTTCGGAAGGTGGCTTCTGTGGCCAAGAACAGGACTATACAACAGGAATATAGTACCTGGACATAAAGTCTTCTTCAATGACTTCATATTTTAGTCATGCCTTTTTAACCCCATTAGATTTAAGTCAACCTCAGCAGCAAATCTACTTATAAAACAGTCATTTGAAATTATAAAAGGGAGATGTTCAAGATGGCTTTTCATATTTGATAAATATTAAATTGGTCATTTGATATCCAAATGAGTTTTATTTCTCGTGAACTCTTCCACAACATGATCTCCCAACACACAGAAACATAGACATATACCCAAAGCTTTCAAACACAACAGATAAAGGGAAAGACAGCGTAACCCAATGCTGTTCAACAGAAACAGAACCACAGTCTACACATGTAACCTAAAGTTTTCTAGTAGCCACATATTTTTTTTAAGATTTTATTTATTTATTTGACAGAGAGAGATCACAAGCAGGCAGAGAAGCAGGCAGAGAGAGAGGAGGAAGCAGGCTCCCTGCTGAGCAGAGAGCCTGTTGCAGGGGCTCAATCACAGGACCCTGAGATCATGACCTGAGCCAAAGGCAGAGGCTTAACCCACTGAACCACCCAGGCGCCCTTCTAGTAGCCACATTTTAAGAAAGCAAAGATACTGGAGAAATTAATATTTATTATATTTCGTTTAACCCAATATCTAAAATGTTTCCAATATAATTAGCATAAAAAATTGAGATACTTTAATATTAAGTCTTTGGAATCTAGTGCATATTTTATACTTAGAGCACATTTCAATTCAGATGCTAAATATTCATTGGAACTACGTAACAAGTATCTAGAGTTCAAAAAATTAACAGTTGAAAAAGTAGATATACATACGTAAGTTGTTCCAAATACACTTTACAGTTTTCCAATAATAAAATCAAGTCTCTGATTTAAATTTACATTTCATTAAAGTTAAATAAGATTTTAGAATTCAGTCCTTCAGTATAGCCACATTTCAAAGGCTCAACAGTCACAAGTGACTGGTGGCCACCATATTGGACAGCACATCTAACAAGACCACGTGAAGGCATCTCTCCCATCGGTCTTCACTTTATTCTCGCTCTACAGCATGCATTTATGATTGTTCTGGTGGCATCTCACTGGTATAACTTGAGATTAAAGCAGTTCCTCCTTTTGAAGAAAGTTGTTTTTGTTTCCTGGAGGGCAGTCAGCATTTAGAGTTTAAAAAACAGTATATGAAAAAAGTGTGAAGGCATCCAGGGGGTTGCTAAATGCAAATTAGATTCGACATCCCATTGGAATACTTACAGTAAATGGACTGTAATTGTAATAACTAGTTGTCAGAAATACAAGCAGTAATATGTACTTGCCCTAATTATGTGAAAATGCCCTAACATCTATTTGGATGGTCCGCTTCAAAAAAATTCATCCAGGAGAAAAAAAAAAGCCATGACCCGTCCTAGGCATAATCCTTCCTGAGGGCTCTGGGCAACAGAAGGCAGCAAACAGTGGCAATGGAGAAAACTACTCACCTATTTGCCTTTGAAATTTACTCGTAGACCTCACATCATCGTTGTGGGGAACTTCAATCTGCTCAAATTGACCAACGCACTCATTTTACTCAAAGACGACAATAAAAAATAATGTAAAAGTGGGTGCCTGGGTGGCTCAGTGGGTTAAGCCGCTGCCTTCGGCTCAGGTCATGATCTCAGGCTCCTGGGATCGAGTCCCGCATCGGGCTCTCTGCTCAGCAGGGAGCCTGTTTCCTCCTCTCTCTCTCTGCCTGCCTCTCTGCCTACTTGTGATCTCTCTCTGTCAAATAAATAAATAAAATCTTTAAAAAAAAATAATAATGTAAAAGTAAACAAGGTGTTACGAATACCATCTTCATTTGACAAGGAATTAACTACTCCAATCACCAGTAAGTCATGGGAGGTTCCTTGGGAACTTCATAAAGAAAAAAGGCAGGTAGCTATAAAGTGTGTGGACCCAAACACGGGACTCAAAGGTAAAACTGACAACAGGCTTTGCTTTCTCTACAAAGAAACATCATCTCTGTCACCAACCCATCATGATTTACAACAGCAACAATGACTAACTCTTAAATAGTCCCCAGTAGTAACAGTAATAATAATAGCTAGCACTGGTATGTCACTTTACTCTGTATCAGCAACTGTACTAAGCATGTATTTCATGTATTCTACAGATACTGTTTAATCTACACAGTAACTCTGTAACTGCTCGATGATCCTCATTTTGAAGATAAGGAAAGAGAAGTTAAGGAACAAAGGTCACACAGGTAACTTGGCACAACACCTGAGATTTGATCCCAAACTGCCTTGCTCCATACAACAGGCTTTTCATAGCACCACAGTGTACAGCCAGAATATCAAATTCACCTGGGCTGGTTTGAGAAGAACTGCAAAACCACTAACTCCTCAGAACCTTGAACTCCATCCTGACAGAAAGAGAAGTAGATGAAACTTCTTCCCACTCTTGCCCACCAAAGATGCCCGATGATCTTTCCACTGTGACCTCTGTCTCTTCTCCCAACACCCGCAGGTAGGAGATCTGGTGTTAATACAACCAACTTAAGGGATTCCTACTCCACTGACCTCCCTACTCCACCCGACCCACGGACTCCGAACACCGAAGTGCTGATGCCAGCAGAAATCCCGTGGCCTACCAGTTATCTATATGACCCGTGAACCAGGGACTTGCTCCCAACACCATAAGCTACAAACACTTCTAGAAATGGGGGCATGGAGGGGGGCCTGGGTGGCTCAGTGGGTTAAGCCTCTGCCTTCAAGTCATCATTTCAGGGTCCTGGGATGGAGCCCTGCGTCGGGCTCTCTGCTCGGCAAGGAGCCTGCTTCCCCCTCTCTCTCTGCCTGCCTCTCTGCCTACTTGAGATCTCTCTCTCTCTAATAAATAAATAAAATCTTGAAGAAAAAAAAAGAAAGAAAGAAAGAAAGAAAGAAAGAAATGGGGGCATAGAGGATTATTTGAAATCTTACCTATAATTCAAAACCTCACAATTCAACTTTACACAGTAGCTCCAAACCCATGTATCAGGGCTGATAATGAACTGCCAATTGGCTATTTCAAGTTTCGCTAACCTTTATTTGCCCCAAAGCTCAAAGTACACTATGAGGGAGAGGGCTTACAAATAATAATGAGGCACCCACAGGGAAGGGAGAGAATAAAGGCCTTAGGCATGGAGCACTTCAAAATCTGAGGTGGGTATTTAGCCCTGGCATTCGACCCAACTTGTGCCTCTCTTTTCCTCCACTTGGATTTCTTCCTTGGTGCCATTTTTTTAACCACACATACTCTTCCCTGTACCATTCATTTAATATGTTAAAGTTTGCTTACTCTGTTTAAAAGTCTTCTCTAAATGACAGATTCTGTTGAGGAAAAAAATACTCATTACAAAAATTTAATAGGTGAAGAAACATAAAACATCATTGTAGCTAAGATTTTTTTTTTTTTAAGATTTTATTTATTTATTTGACAAGCCGAGATCACAAGTAGGCAGAGAGGCAGGCAGAGAGAGAGGAGGAAGCAGGCTCCCCGCTGAGCAGAGAGCCCGATGTGGGGCTCGATCCCAGGACCCTGGGATCATGACCTGAGCTGAAGGCAGAGGCTTCGACCCAGTGAGCCACCCAGGCGCCCCAAGATTTTCAAATGACCTTCTCAGCCAGCAGGCATGAGGATAAAGAAGGGACATCCCCAACCCTTGAATTTATGTTTAGGCTCCCCACAAAGAATAACGTACCTAGCGCCTAATTTCTAAGGTGCTCCCACATGTGATAACTCACTTGAGCTTCTTTCTGGGGCCCGTGCAGCTCTTTAAATCAAGGCATTGTAACGAGCAAAGACTGCCTTTAAAGCACTCTGCTCATCCGCCCACTCAACCTCCTGCCACCCAAAGGGGGTATTTCCTTTTCTCAATTCCCTTTTGGTAAATTATTACATGGAACTGCCTTCCCTGGGAAAGATCCAGAAGACATATCCTCTAACTAAAGAAATCTACCAAACATTTTGCATCCTATAAATGCTCCCGGTTGGTTATGAGTTTAACGACCCCATGTCTCCCATGACATTTCAGTTCAAAAACCACCCAAAACAACCTTCAAAGCTCCAAGTGTTGACATTCCAGAATCAGAAAAAAAACTTGCTTAGTGACCAAAATGACAAGAGTTGATTTCCATATTCCACACAGAGTTAATTATACCAAAATTAAATTTCATGCACTCCCAGTGATACTACAAACTACCTGAAGGACCCAAAACACAGATTCTGTGAAAGGAAGCAAGCCACATATCTGTTTATTACAACCTCTATTTTGATAGAATTTGTTATTATTTTTATTGAGTATTACTATCGTACCCTATAGACATAGTAATATTGCCTAGGATTTATGGAGTACTTTTGTAACCACCTGACATTAACGTTAATCGTTAAGTCTATATTCAGTCCCCATCCCCCTGTGTGCACACAGAAACACATAAACCTGCTCTGATAAAATCAACAATTACAATTGCTTCCCTCTCTCAGTTGCCAAGTCATCAGATCCACCCACCCGGATCCCCTTAGGACTGTAAAGTTTATGGATTACTTATTTCTCATGTCGTTTCTTTTTTCCCTCCTGACACACTGTAACTATTTCCCTTTTATAGAACTCTGATCAAATCTCAGAAGCATTACTGAAGGAGGACAGGAAGCAACAGAAGCAAAGCTGTTTTAAGATTTTTCTTTCTTAGCCGGAATCTTGTTTGCAAAGAACTTCACAGTCTACCAGAGCCTTCTTACAACACTTTAGAAAAGGAAACATTCTTAATCCTATTTAACACAGGAAAAGTAAGGTTAAGCAAGTTGCAGAAGACCACCCAGGAGATCCAAGGTAGAGATCAGATGCCAGGCAACAATTGCTGCCTTTACAAAAAAAAAAAAAAAAAAAAAGAAAGAAAGAAAAGAAATCTTTTTAATTAAGGCCAATGTCACTCATGTGAAGCCGAATAATTTTTATATTGCAACCACCTCATTATCTCCAGAATCCTGCTTGGACATCTCCGGCTCCAGTTTTTGTTGAGGTTATAAAAAGAAGGAAAACATAGAGATGTTGAAGGTGAAGAGTTGGGAGAACCGAACCTACAAGCCCAGTAGCTGGTACAACATTAAGGATGAGGGTTGGGTTTCTGATAAGCTGTGGTTTTTAAGGACTGCAAACAGTCCCCGTTGGTACTCTACCCAAGTAACACATCCCTGGATATATTTGGTGACAGTGCAACTGGTATCCAAACTAACCTTACACTGACATGAGAATTTTAAATAGGAATAAGAAGTCAAACGCCAAGACTGCATTAGATAGAAAAACCTCACGGAGAATCTACCTTTTCTCACCTAGCAAGGTCCCAAGGATTCAGTAATGAGCCTTTTCAAAGTGCACCCTAAATGTTATTTTTTTTAAAAGATCTTATCTACTTATTTGACAGAGAGATCACAAGTAGGCAGTTATTTTATGTTTATTTAAAAGCTCCAAGTTTAAAAAAATTTTTAAATAAAAATGAAAACATACACACAACTTCTTTTTCTTTTTTTTAAGATTTTATTTATTTATTTATGTGATAGAGACACAGCGAGAGAGGGAACACAAGCAGGGGGAGTGGGAGAGGGAGAAGCAGGCCTCCTGCTGAGCGGGGAGCCTGATGCAGGTGTCAGGCCCAGGACCCTGGGATCATGACCGACCTGAGCCAAAGGCAGACTACCTAATGACTGAGCCACCCAGGTGCCCCACAAATACTTTTTTCTAATGCAGACTTTCTTTGTTTTGGACATCCAGAAAGTACCAAAGAAAATTTGAGAATCTGACCTTTTATTAAGAGTAATGGGTGTTTTCCTTTACCACCAGAGGTCAAAATCCAGAAGTTAAGTCCTTGTTTTATGGTTACACTTTATACTTTAACCTCATGAATCTCAGGGTAGCCTTAAATGCCACTTAAAACAAAAAAGCCCTCAATTCTCAACACTAAGAATAACTCTGTAGAAAACGGATTCATAAGGGGGGGGGGGCGGAATAAGAAGGCTGCCGTTTTGATCATCTCTTCTTCCAAATGACTCCGAAGAGCTTATGTTCATGTCTACAAGGAGGCAGCAGTCCTTAGGACTGACTGCATATAATCTTGTTCACGGCAAAGCATGACTGAGCACCATATGCCAGGCACAGTATTAGGTGTCCTGAACATAATGAGTCAGAATTCCTCTACTCGTGGAGCTTACCAATTCCAGCTGATCTCAATTCATCCATAACATTCACTCAGCAACATACACAGAGCACCTACTAGGGCCTGCCGCTGGTGCTTGGCATCAACATTTTGTCTATATAGATCCCATTCATTTTCCTCTTTCCCTGTTGAAGCGAGGTGTATCCCTTACCTGCGATGGAAAACACAACTCCAAATACGAATGCTAGCATTCACTGGGACTTTCTCAATGAAGCTAGTCAAATTATTTGACTTTTTCTTTCTTTAAGATTTATGTATTTATTTGCGAGAGAGCAGGAGCAGAGGGAAGAGGCAGAAGCTTGAAGCAGGACTCGATCCCAGGATGCCAGGATCATGAACTGAGCCAAAGGCAGACGCTTAACAGACTGAGCCACCCAGGCACCCCATTATTTAACCTTTTTAACACTCTAACCTTACAAATCTAGAAGACTGGAAAAAAAACAAAAGCTAGAATAGGTAAGTTTTTAGAAATGCAGTAGATACTTTGCAAACATCTACAAGACAGGAAACAAACAGAAATTTACAATACACAAATATAAATATTCGTAACACTGATGGCAACAACAACAAAAAAAATCCCCAGAATACTAAATATTAATTTGTAGAAAATTTTAGAAATGAATATCACAAATCTCTGAACCAAGTATTTCTCTTCAGAGAAAGGCAAATCCATTTTAACGGTCCAGCAGCTTTCCATAGCCTTGAGAATGACAACTAATTCCTTCCACATAAATTTTCCTTTTCCTCTCTGTTCAATTCCAAATGCTGTTTGTTCAAACTAAATAAATTTCATATTTATGATTTTTAACTGGCATCACATTTTCTGCCTAACATTTTTCATATAACCCCTCATTAAAGAGACATTAATGATTTCAATCAGACCAATTTTACTTCCTTACCCCAAAATTTAATTTCCTGTACAGTACTGCTTTCATTTCACCTTTGGAGAAAAAAAAAATCTCAGTTCACAATTTTTTAAAAGACCTCTGTTCCCTATTATTTAAGGAAATTCATAGCCCGGCAGAATATAAACCGATACAAGTTGTTACAAGTTCTGTTACTTGTTTCTGGAAGACGAAAGCTTCTAGCACAATCATAAAAGCTGAGTTCCACTTTCAAGCTCCTCTCCCACCTTAAAACTCATTTTAACAATTACTGTACACCAAAAACAGGTGATATGAATAAAATACGGCACACAACAACACAGTAGGCAATAGTACATGTGATAGGAAAGATTTCTATTACCAGTTAGAGAAAGATTTCTTATTTATAGTGAAACAGACCTCAGCATAAAAAGCTAATTATATACATTTTAAATTCTCAACTGACTTCCCTTTCCTCACTCTCATAAGGATCCCAAGTTCCCGCTATAAAATACCTGGGTGATGCCTCCAAATAACAGATACTTAACAGCTACTAAGTACCTCTCCCGTAATAATACACTTACCAAAAGGTGTTTTGTTCCTTTCCAAATCCGGTTTGTTTTGTTCTTTAGGTAAGGGAGAGTGACTTTTGGGCCATGTGCCAAAACTTAATTGTAAATACATCATTTTTTTGTCCCATAAACCAACAAAAAGAGTATGAAAAGTACTACTTTTAAAATGCTGAAGCTGGGGTGCCCAGCTGGCTCAGTTGATAGAGCCTGAAACGCTTGATCCCAAGGCAGTGAGTTCAAGCCCCACACTGGGTGTAGAGATGACTTAAATATAAAATCTTTGGGTGCCTGGGTGGCTCAGTAGGTTGAGTAACTACCTTCAGCTCAAGTCATGATACCAGAGTCCCGGGATCGAGTCCAACATCGGGCTCCCTGCTCTGCAGGTAGTCTGCTTCTCCCTCTGACCTTCTCCCCTCTCATGCTCTCTCACTCCCTCTCTTTCAAATAAATAAATAAAATCTTCTAAAAAAATAAAGAACTTATTTTAAAAAATAAGAACAAACAAAAAAAATAAAATCTTTAAAGAGTGCTTGGGTGGCTCAGTCAATAGAGCTTCTGACTCTTCCTTTCATCTTAGATCATGATCTCCTGGATCAGGAGATCAGCTTCCCCACCCCCCACATCAGGCTCTCTGCTCAGCAGGGAATCTGCTTGGGGATTCTCTCCCTCTGCCCCTCCCCCTACCACACAGCGCTCTAAAATTAAATAAATAAATCTTTAAAAATAAATAAAATCTTTAAAAAGGCTGAAGCAAATGCTTTGTCAATACTCAGTGAAGGGAAGTATCTTAATTAATAACTGCTCAATCAGCTGTGGAAAGAAAATTTAAGACCAGAAGAAAACATTTTAATTTGAAAGGATTCTCACCTTAGATTACAGAACTTCAAATTCGTGTTCTACCTTTTTTTTTTTTAAATATTATATTTATTTATTTATTTATTTGACAGAGAGATCACCAGTAGGCAGAGAGGCCGGCAGAGACAGAGGGGGATGCAGACTCCCCGCTGAGCTGAGCAGGGAGCCCCAAGTGGGAACTCAATCCCAGGACCCTGAAATCATGACCAGACCCTAAGGCAGACACTTAACCCACTCAGCCACCCAGGTGCCCCTAGTTATTCCTTCCTTAACTAAGAAGCCAACTAGAACTGGAGGAAGTAGCTGTCTCATGTTGAACTAGAAGGGTTTTGTGGAACAAAACAATGCTTAAGGCGGTGGCCATGCCCATCACCTTCCTTCCCTCCCCAGTGCCCCGCCAGACCAGTCTCTGGCCAGCCTCCTCCTGAATGACATCTAACTGACCCCACAAACCATCTCCTTAACCTGAACTTGAACTGGATTCTCCTGTTGATTTTCATGCTGGGAACAGTATTTTGGTCTAAAAATCAGTTTTCAGTATAAGTTTGGATGTATGTAATCCCTCAAACTATACTTCTAGAAGCTAACAGTGAATCCCTGAATACACAGAGCTGGGGAACTACAAAACTTAAAATCTCCCTAGTTACACTACATCCTAAAGCAATGGTCTTCAAACTGGCCTGTGCAGACATTTAGGGTACATGAAAACTGCTCTAAAAGAAAAAGATCAGTTTCTCCATCCTTAGGTCCCCCCCCCCACCCCGTGACTACTTTCCTACAAAGGACATGCCTGAGAATATTGCCTTCTCTTTCTCAAATGCCCTTTTGTCACTTCCTCTAGAGGAAAGACATGTTGGCCACGCCCACATCTCACCAGGCATTATTACCTCCAGAGCCCCAAAGTGGAGAATCCTGGAAACAAACTCTGAGAAGAAATGTGTAAGAAATAAAAGCATCTAAAAGCAAGGAAGTAAACAAATAACAGAAAAATAATAATAAAAGCAAATGCTTTTGCGAGTCAGATCACTACAGACAAATGGAGAGCATCCAATCTTAAACCATCGGCCAATCATTAAAAATAATTTTTGATGACAGCTCATGATGTGAGCTTTACTGTATAACTTCAGTAAGTGTCCAAGGAATTGGATGTCCTTGCTACAATACTCCTTTCTTTTTTATTTTTAGGAAGGGTTTTCTCAGTGCCTGCATATATAAAAAAAGAAAAAAATGGAAAATAGAAGTGATGCCAAATCTTTTACTATCTACTAAAAAATGCTTATGGGCTAGAAAAAGCACCCAGACACACAGTAAGGGAGAAATTTTTGAAGAGATATATTTTACTTTATGTCTTTATCATTTATCAGAATTTGCAATGTAATCATGTTATTTTGATCAACTCTGTTCTACTAATAATTGAAGTATTTAAGCAGTTAGTTCTGGATTGCATAATCCTTGCAGGCACAAGACATTTTTAAGTTTTTATACATTTTTATTATAATGTGAAAATCAACAAAAGACCCTGAAAAGTGAACATGTACTACATAAGAATGAAACTTGGGGAGATGCAGGATTAAAAGAAAAGTTCAAGGTTAACAGAGAAAGAGGAGTTTCCCGTTAAAGAGCTTGTTCACTTTTTTGAATGCATTGGATTTCCACCGACGACACTGAAGACCACCACGTTCAAGTTTTATTTTTAAAAGTGAATTTCTACAATATGCTTGAAATATTATCTTCTGAAACAAGCTACACTTAAGGTGATAGTTTAGACAGTAAATACGAAGGCCACAGAGGCACCGCGGTGGCTGTCAGCCTGCAGCCCATGGCTCTCTTCCGAGCAGTGCTCCAGCTCCCTTTTTCAGCTCCTAACTGGAGCTTAACCAGAGCTCCCTGGTCTGTCCCTGCAGAGTCTCAGGAAGATCATTTCCTCCAACAGGCACTTTCCTTCCCACCTCGTGGCCCCTGTTCCTACTGCCAAAAAAACAGGTCCAGCCTTCCTCCGAATCCCCTCATTCTCCCTTTCAAGACCAGCCGTCAGTCAGGTGCTATGAACTGATCTGCAAGAGGGCAGAATAATATAGTAGTGTTGACAGCATGAAATCTGTGACAGGTTACTTGCTTTCAAATTCTGGCTCTGCCACTTACTAACCTAAACCAGTTACCTAATCTCTCCCTGGTCCAGTTTCCTTATCTATAAAACAGAGATTATCATCAACATTCTCTGTTTGGGGTTTGGAAATGGAATGGGTTAAAGGAGTTAAACCCCTTAAAACACGGCTCAACACACCCTTTCTGCCACATCATCATCAGTATTAGCACCACAATTATTATTAAACTACCTTAATCACACCATGGTACAGAGGCACATAGATGCTTTCCATGACCCAAGCCAGGCCTATTCAGCTGGAGGGAACAGATAAGAACATCTATCTACCACATCTGTCCCCACCCAGAGGAAGAGGGCTAACACCGACACAAGAAGGGCCCTAAAAACTCTATGTAAAAAAATAAAAAAATTTAAAAAACCTCTATGTAAGTTATCTCATGGTAAGAGAAAGAAACACAAGGGAGGGTATTCTAATTAACAAATAATTCCACCCCGGCCCTTCCTTGTGGCCTTAGTCTTTATGTTTCAAAGACAGAAAAATCCTACAGCAAGAAATAGAGAAAATCCTCAGGGGAAAAAAAAAACCTCCTAGGAGAAGTTGTATTTTCTATTCTCGGGGCTTTCCATGTCTCTTGCATTAAGAGACAATATAGGGAAATAAATGGGGGAGAGGGATAATCTGTACACATGACCAAGGCTTGGATAGCCTCTACTTTTAAGGCATGAGAACTGACAGGGATCCCACTGCCTGGCCCTCTCCAATCACTCTGGCTATGGCTGGACGTAAAAGGAAAAAGAGCCTGTTGGAAGGAAGCCAAAGAGAGGACCTACAGGAGCAGCTCTGGAGAACACGGGCTGGCAGGTGTGGCTACAGAAGGGTCGAGCTGATACATCACCACAACACCCTCACCCATCCCTCCAAAATCCCATCTCTAGTACAGAAAGTTTATTTTCAACAAATTATTTGCCATAATAAATGTGGCCCTGTGCTTGGCATTAAGAAAACCTAACTGCAACGAACTTAACTTTTTTTTTTTTCAAGATTTTATTTAGTTATTTATTTGACAGACACAGATCACAAGCAAACAGAGAGGTGGAGGTGGGGCGCGGGAAGCAGACTCCCTGTTGAGCAGAGAGCCCACTTTGGGGCTCCATCCCAAGATCCTGAGATCATGACCTGAGCCAAAGACAGAGGCTTAACCCACTGAGCCACCCAGGCGCCCCCGAACCTAACTTTTTAATGGCAACAAAACCTAAATGTAACCTGAAGCAAATGCTAACCCATGCCCTCCACTGCCTCGCCCATTCAACAGCACCCAGGAATATCAGAACCAAACGTCTGTTTGCAACACAGATACCAGGATCCCTACCGAGTCTGGCTGGGTCTGGTACAGGACTCAAAGGCTCCGCATTTTTAAACAGGCACCCAGGGAACTCTTGAGTACACTTTAGTTTTATAACCACTGCCTGAACACATCCCTGGAATATCACTCAGTGAATACAGTTCATAGGCACTTTGCCCGTTCTGAGAAACTGAGACAAGGCAGCATCATCTGCCTCCTCGAGGCCAGAACTCTGACCGCTAAGTGCTCTGTGTTGGAAATGTTACACCCTGCAGACAGAGAAGAAGGGGAGAGCATCTTTCTCATAGCTCAGGTGCACAGTCCTGGGGAAGAGTGTCAGTTGGCCTGACTTGGATAATATGACCACTGCTGGTCTCTTGGCTAAAAGGCTGCAGAGTGACAGTGGACGGAGGCGCAGTGGTCAGTTTATCCTCTCCTGAGCCCACCTTTATGGCCAAAGTCTGTAAAGCAGAAAAAAGGGCTTCACACAGGCATGGCATCTGGGAAATCATTCTCGATTGAGCAGTTTCCCTAACATATCTACTGTAAGCAATTTTATATAAAAAATACAAAGTTATTATACTTTATTTACAATAGGACTCCACAGATATAAATGCAAGTGTTCTGGAATATATGGGTTCCTTAAAGCAAGCAGATAAAAGACCTTAAGTAGATCCAAGCCTTGAAAATGTATGTTTGGATACTTTTAAAAAGATGGAACACTTCTAACTTGTGTTACTAAAAAGCAACATGGGGACCTGGATGGCTCAGCTGGTTACACATCTGCCTTGGGCTTTGGCCATGATATCAGGGTTCTGGGATCAGCAGGAAGTCTGCTTCTTCCTCTCCCTCTGCCCTGTCCCCCGCTGCCTCCCTGCTTCGTGCTTACATGCTCTGTCTCAAATAAATGAATATTTCTTAAAAAATAAATAAAACATAAAAATAAAAAGCAACATAAAAGAAACCAAGCTCTGGCTAACTGGCTGAAGCATGTGGTCAAGTTGACATTCCAGTTTCCCGGCTATTTTTATGAAAGAATGGCTAAGAGGGGGTTCCTGCATCAGAGCAGGGGGTGGGAAGAAGCATCCTGATTGGGTGAGAGTTCCCTTTATCCTGGCATTCCACTTTCACTTATCTGATTTTCCCCTCCAAATAAATGGCTGGGTTTACCTGATGGGGGGGTCCTCGATTTCAAAGCCTCATGTGAGGGTGGCATGGAGGCGTGGTGGCAGGCCAGGTCAGAGGAACCCTGCTACTGACTGCAGAGCTTTCTACCAAATCACTCTGCCCCCATGAGATGCGCAACCGCACAGCCTTCGATCGGAGTGTCTCCTCCACCTGCTTTCTGATGGATAAAGTACTTGTACTGTCAAATGCTGGGTATCTGTTCTTACCACAGTCTGAGGGAGTATAAAACGCATATTTACGTAGCACATTCATAACTGTATGAATGTTTGCAATGTACTAACCTACTAAAGCAGTTGTGGTAAACAGAAAAACTGACTTCCTGCTAAATACAAAAGTTTCATAGCAGAAAGAATACCGACTTGGAGTCAAAAGAATACCAATTTGCAGTCGAGGGACCAGGTGCTTAACACTACTCACATACCAACCAATAACCAGTCATTTTACTTTGGGCAAAGGCAGGTAAACTCCCTGAGCCCTTGGTTTCATCAGACATAAAATGAGATGGGATTTCTACGCGCTCTCACTCTATGATCCTCTACTCTCCAAGAAATTTCAGCTCTTGTTCTCTGTGCCAACGAAGATGAAACATATTGTAAGGTTTATACAGAAATTCATTACTGTCTGCTTATTCCTGCTGTGGGTTCTGGAATTACAAGCCTAGGAAATGGCAAAATAATAGCTGCCATGCACAAGCCTAAGCAAAATAAATAAATAAATAACATCTGGATACCCAGGCACCAGATCTTTTTGACTATGTGCAAGCAGAAGGTACATACTCATTTAAAAAAAAAAAAAAAAAAAAGCCACAACTGTTATTTTAGAAGATGTTCTATATGAAAATCAGCAAAAAAGTTCTATTTATATGTATGAAGTAAGCATGATTTATACCAACTATACTGTCACCTATTCAACAAATATTTACTGAGCACACAGTATGAGCCAAGAGCTGGGATAAGAGCAGAAAATAAGACAGACACAGTTGCTGGTTTTTTGGAGCCAGATAAAGAGCAGGAGAGCCGGGTTAACCAAAATTAAAGAATTCATTATTATAGATGTGGTGGCAGCTGCCCCAGAGAATTACTGAAAGAAAACCAAATAGTGTCAGAATCTGATCTGAGGGTCCTGAAGGCTTTCCTCAGAGAATAACAGTTTACCTGAAGGTAAACTGGGGGACGGGGAGTGTAACAGAAGAGAACATTTCAACAGCAAGGATAACCTTAGAATCTATCAAATTTTATATCTATAGGGCCACGTTCCAGTCCCTGCTCGGCCCTCCAGATTTAACCCCACCTGTGAGGACTACTTTATTTTTAAAAAGGGGGAGGGCGGCAGAGGTGGCCTGGATGCCTCAGTTGGTTAAGCATCCAGACTCTTGATTTCAGCTCAGGTCAGGATCTCAGGGTCCTGGGGTGGAGCGCCGTGACAGGCTCTGCGCTCACAGGGTGTCTCCGCTGCAGATTCTCTCCCCCTGCCCAAAATAAATAATTTTTTAAAAGTCTATAAATAGGAGACAGTTTAGATACACTTTGGTACACTGTTCAATTTAATAACTAGAAAACAAAGGGGCCAGGGAATAAGCATCTAATTTAGACAAATCCAACACTATACTGAAAATTTAATTCATTGTAACCAGCATGTCAGAACGCATATATGGAGTCATTAGAAACGAGGAGGGTAGGGAGGGCACCCGGGTGGCTCAGTCAGCTGAGCCCTCTGACCTTGTCTCAGTTCGAGATCTTGGGTCCTGGAATCAAGCCCTGCCTCGGCTCTGCATGGAGTCAGTTTCTCCCTCTCCCCCTGCTCTCTCTCTCTCTGTCTCTCTCATATAAATAAATAAAATCTATAAAAAAAGAAAGGAAAAGAATGGGGGGGGGGTAATCACTGGCACATTTATGCCATTTCCCCCTTCAAAAAAACTGGAATGAAGAAATTCAAACTCTTATTTCTGAAGACCATCCCAAAACAATCTCAAAATAAATTAGCGTAATTAAAAGTTTTCTGATTAAGAGAAAACTCCAGTGCTTTCCAGAGACCACCTGGGCAGCCTCAGAACTATTATTCTTCTATGTTAATGATTCCTGGTTTTAATCATCGTCTTTATAAAAAAACAAATAATCATTGCATTCCAGTTGACAATTTGGGTTCCAAGTTTCCTTTCCAAAATTGTCTTTTAAGTCCAAGGCAAATAAAAGCCACCATGCATAGTTGCTTACAGAGCTGACAAGGGATCCTTGACTCCAACAGACCTGGTTGGCATCAGTGATTCAAGCACATTATGAAAATCTCCACACAACTCAAAAATTTTTTAAGTACAGAACTGAAGTTTACATCCACAAATCTGTTTGATCTCTGCAGTTGCAAAACCATATGGCACACAGAGAAAAACAAATTATCTCTGCTTATGAAATAAGAACCTTCTGTAGGCTTTGGGCCAGACCAACAGCTACAATTGTCCTAGTTCTTACGTATCACTATAATTAACTCTCTCTGATCTTTTTGAAGAATTGAGAGCTCTGTTCTGTGTTTGTTTGTTAGTTTGTTTGTTGAGGGGTGTGGAGATGAGAGACAAAAGGTAAGGACACTCACCACTGAAAAATGGGGAGAATACTAAGAGTAACATCAGACCCAAGAACGTCAATGTTCTCTATTACATGTAACATTTTTTTGTACTTTATCTAATCACACCTATTGTTTATATCATATTTACAACGTAGTACAGAAAGTTGTGTTGGTAAAAAGGGCTATGTCCTTATCCTAAAGTACTGTCATTTCCAGAAGAAAACCAATTTCATAATCAGTGTACTTCCTATTCAGAGGCTACACAGAACTAATTGTAAAAATATAACCTACCAAATGAAATTAAGTGATATAAAATGTGTCTGAGTATTGCCATCCCTGCTTGCATTCCTGCCACTAGCCCCCACCACAAAATTAAAGTTTAAAAATAATTTACAGCCCCCCCCAAAAAAGGTAGTACTTTCTATCTCTAAAGTTGTTAGTAAGGGAATTTAAAATTTGATCTGTGACACTAGCAGGATTTAAGAAACTACTTCACAAATATACACACCCAAACAATGGTCTCTGAGCAGGAACAGAGACAATCCTAAAGACAATTTGGTTAGACAGATCCAGAAATGTAACAAAAGAAAACGCCAATGTAGAGTGACAGGAAAGAAGGGGTAAATATTTTTAAAGGGAAAAGGATTACTTTCTAGAAACATATGTAATTTTATATAGAAAGGGTATTTAGAGCATGATCGGGTAGAGAGAATTTATAATTCTGATGGGCTAAGAGAAGACATTATTCTGAAAAATAATAGCTTCGGGAGGCCCATCTTTCCACTTGGTGCGACTGAAATTGTGAAAGCATCTCCCTAACATTTGATATGATTGATAGAACAGGTGACAAAGCACATTCTCTTCTGAAGGGCAAGGCTTTGAGCCCCAGCTAATGTGAGTCCTGGGATCTCCAAATCACTGGGTCATATCAGCATTCCTGCCATTTTGTCTCTATTTTACTTAATCATACCCAACCCAATACCTTCCAGGGAGTCCATCCCACCAACACCGAACACAGCTCAGAGCCCCACTAGTGTGACCGCCAGAAGCCCAGCCACTGTCAGAGCTGTCCCACAGGCTGCGGAACACTCCCAAAAAACAAACAAAGCAGGCAGGGTTCAAGGGAGAAATTTTATCTCTTCAGCTAGGATCACCTCCAAATGTAAGTACCTTGAAAACCTGTAGATTACAAGTGTGGTTCTGGAAAAATGAGTAACATGTCATCAGGTAACAGCATGAATGGGTTTACCCGGAATCCGATCCGCTCTGTTTCTAAGCACTCTTCCACGTTTTTGTTGTGATCACTTTCTATATAGAGGTGAACTACAATGGAGAATACCTTTTCTCCATTCACGAGGCAATCTTGCTGTCTCTAAGCCAAGTCCTTACCGACGTGGGGGGCAGCATCCCATATTTATCTGGCAGCTAATAGCTGAAAACAGCCTTTTCCTTTTTTTTGTTTTTTTTTTTTTTGGCTTTCTTTTGGTTGACAATTTATTCAAAGAAGCCGTTCAATTCTTGATATGTGAACTTCTGGATTCTTTCTATGACCAGGGGCAAAATAGCCCCCCAAAAGGGGGTCCAGAATATGCAACACCTCTACTTACTCCAGAGTCACCACCGCTTTTCTGCCTTCCTGATGGCACTTTTAATTCCTCCCACAACCTAAAGCTTCTCAGCTGGATTAGACAGCCCATTGTTTTTCTCCCTTTCCCCTTTAGTGAAGGCCTTGTCTACACCTCTTGGCTACAGACAGAGAGAACAAAGGGTAGTCAGACCTATAGATTTCTGTACTTGACCTCCTTCTGTGGCAAAGATGTTGATGTCCAATACTGCAATAAGAAAAAGGAATGTGAGTTGCACGCATGACAAACAGAACCTACAAAAGAAGAAAAGGAATCAGCCCGAAGTTCTCACTGCCCAAGTTAGTATATAACAAAAGAGGACTTTTTAAAATAAATTCATAAATTAAAGAACCCAGCCAGGACAGAAATTCATTGAGCAAGAAAAACCCATCAACAGCACAACGTTTTCATAGCAGCATGCTGGAGTTTTCATGTTTTGAAAAATGAAACACTGACTAATACACTTAGCCAAATATTCTGATCTGTCATCATTCTAAATATATGGGCCCATCTTTCAGCAAACAAATTAGCAGGTAATTATCATCACTGAATGCTCACCCTTCCTTGGAAGCTCTATAAACACTGAGTGATCATGACTGCCAATTACTGGGCTTCAAATATAAAACCCTCCTAACTTCACTGGAACCGCACTGCAAGTCCATAGTACCAGTAGGAAGAAGGGAGTCAGGAAAAGCCCTATGCACTAAAATTCTTTCAAAGGAAGAAAAACAAGCAGACAGAAAATAGATGAGGCTTACACCCCCTTTATTTGATCATGGAAAAAAAAGAATGAGTCTTGAGCGATGAATGACCCCAGTATATTTTTTCAGTGTCTAGGGTCAAATGAGCAGTCCCAAATTTGGGAAAAATTGCAAACTGGGAGGAAAACAGCCTTTCTACCCAATCTCCCCCACTGAGAGCAGTGCAAAGCACATAAGCTTCCCGATACAGTAAGAGTTGCAAAGCTAGCTAGTCTCCAGTCCTCAGAAATGACTCATGCCGCCTCCAAGATTCTGATTTAAACAACAACCAATTATTTTCTGAGGGCAAAAGGGGAGGAAAGTTCTTAAATCATTTAATTCTGCCAATTAGTTCCACAACTATGGCATTAAAGAACTATGGATATTTATCCACTGGAAGTGGATCAAAAAGTGGGCTCTCTTAATGCCTATTAAATAGTGCTGATTTTCAAGCATCACTAACCAAGGTCAAATCTGAACCAATGTGAAAGCCTCCACTTCCCCATCACTAATCCCTTGAGCCATCCATTCTTCCAAAAGGCAAATGTTTTGTAGGAAGGGGAAGAAATACCACACAGTATGTGTAGCACTTAATATGACTGCTTTCTACATTAAACTCAGCACGCAGGACTACACTTTATCTATGAAAAGTTAACCTGAAAACTTGCAGAAATGATATCACGACAATATGACATGTGCAGAGACTCAAAGAATTAAGTGCTTTTTTCCACATAAATTGGGTCAAATCTCTAGTTTATTGCCTGATCATGTGTTTTTCTTGGTATTTCCTTTTCTCCCATCAGCTGGAAGGATAAAAGGAGATCCCCTTAAGCATTTGTTTCCAATTGATGAGATTACCTTTGGTAAGTTTGTTGTAGAGAGATCAAGCTTGGGTTCCACTGGGTTATTAGCTATACTCGGAAAAGTATGAGCTCAGAAGCTGGGTAGTGGGGGGGTTTGAGGGAGAGGATGAAGGCAAAAACAAAACAGAAGCAAACAACAAAACAAAAAAATGCAGTGATCTGTAAGGTAACTGCCCTTGATATGGCACAAATACTGAGAATTAACTTACCAAATCAATGCCCAAAAAGGGAAGTTTCCAAAGTGTCCCAGTGGACCCAAGAAACTTTATGGCAGGACAACTGTCATAAAGACCACCCCCACCCTCACAATCTGATACACACTGCTAGACATCCTTCAACTTAAAGGAATAACCTCATTGAAACAAAGTTAACTGTAGTCCAGTTCTACAGTTCGCCTATATTCATGAGTTTAAAAAGCTTACCCAGGTTCACTGGAAACCTAATCACCAAATATGGCATTTTTGCAGAAATATTTAATACGTTTAAAATATATTTAAGCAAATACATTCCAAGTCCCAAAAGAAAACATAATTGCATGTTACCTCTCTGCTCCCCAGGAAAGAAAAGATATCTGTAATAAGAAATCTGTAATAAGCTAGTCACTACTGAAACTCCTAACAAAATGAGCTGTTTTGTCAGTCTTGGGCACATTCTATTCCCTTTACATGTGGAGCCTTTGCCCTATCTTCCCACTATCCCCCCTTTCTACCCAGGAGGGAAATCTGTTTTTAAAAATGTTTCTTGGTCCCCGGACTCCATGAAACTAATCACCTTTCCACCATATTTTTATATGCTTCTTATACCTATCATAATGAATCTTCTCTTTACTGTAATTGCATGAACAAGACATGCCTATAACAAGTTCAAACATTACCTAGACATACACAATGACATACACAATAAAATTAGGGGCCTCTCCTCCCTCCCACCCCTGTTAACCATTTTGGGTTATCTCCTTCCAGTCCAGTTTCTATTTTCTTAAACCTGTACCTGCTTCCGGGTTTATACATCTGTCCTATCTAACAGACCACAGACTCCATGAAAGCAAGAACCCACTCTCCTCTGTATCCGGCACCTGGCATACTGCTGGTACATATAGGTGCTCAATAAATATTTAATCTATCAATGATCAAAGAATTACAGGCAACAGAAAAGCAGGTGGCTCCTGAGGCATGGGGGCTCCAGAGGCATGAGGAAACAGATAGAAGCATCCTTACGTGTGCCTTTGTCCAAAACCATGTGAGATTTGAAAAGAGAAAAGGAACACAAAGCACCTGAATCGACAGGTCCAGGTGGAACATCAAATGACCAGCAGTTAGCCCACCCAGGGACACCACAGCACAGCAGCACATCTGTCTTTTGTGAAAAATACCCAAATTAACTGACCTAAAAAAGAGATCAATTCAGGATTCTGGAAGGCTGCTCTGTCCCTCATCTCAAGGGCAGTCCTACTGTCAGAGGCACCACACAGTCCCTGCCTAGAGGGCTCTTAAGGCATCAGCCTCTCTTCGGAATAGGACACTCATGGGTAACAAACTCCATTGGAAAATGTGTGAATTCTTCTCGCGGGGACAGGAATCTCAGATATACCCACAAAACCAAGAGAAAAAAAGTCATCATTCAAAGGCCAACAAAAAGGCATTTAGTTGTTAAAACATTTAAGTCTGAAAGTCTTAAAATTAGGGTGGGTCTCTCTTCTCCAAGCATCTAAACCTATATGGGCTTCAGTAATCAAAAGGAGAGCTGGGAGTAGCACTGTACTCAGTAAAGGTTTTTAATATAAATTATTTAGCCAATTAAGATATGACTCCATTGGGGCACCTGGGTGGCTCAGTTGGTTAAGCATCTACCTTGGGCTCAGGTCATGATCTTGGGGTCCTGGGACTGAGTCCCACATTGGACTCTCTGCTCAAAGGGGAGCTTCCCTCTCCCTCTGCCTACCGCTCTGCCTGCTTATGCTCTGTCAAATAAATAAACAGAATCTTAAAAAAAAAAAAAAAAGATATAACTCAATTTAACAGTACGAACAAACCCAATAACCTTAACTTTTTTAAAGAGGTTATTACCCTTGTTAGTCATAATCTCAAATTATCAAAGTCCATTTTAGCAAATCTTCAGATTTGAGTTTTCAAATTAAAATTAACTCAGTTCAGGGCACCTGGGTACCTCAGTTAAGTGTCTGCCTTTGGCTCAGGTCATGGTCCCAGGTTGCTGGAATCAAGCCCCACATCCACTCCCAGCTCAACAGGGAACCTGCTTCTCCCTCTCCCTCTGCCAGTCACTCCCCCTGCTTATGTTCTCTGTCAAATGAATAAATAAAATCTTTATTAAAAAAAAAAAAGAAAGAAAGAAAGAAATGGGGAGCCTGGGTGGCTCAGTGGGTTAAAGCCTCTGCCTTCAGCTCAGGTCATGATCCCAGGGGCCTGCTCAGCAGGGAGCCTGCTTCCCTTCCTCTCTCTGCCTGCCTCTCTGCCTACTTGTGATCTCTGTCAAATAAATAAATAAAATCTTTAAAAAAAAAAAAAAGAATTAACTCAGTTTATCTTTACCAGTTCACCTTTTCCTTGCCAGGGTCCTAGAAACCCTAACTTCAAGAATTCATTTGGCACAAGAAACATTACACAACTTGGACAGCAAAATAGCCTTGACCACAATATCATCATTATCCAGATTTATAAAATGGCACAGTGACCAAGACATTGGGTAAACATCCAGCAGTAACATATATTTTGAAATTAAAAAACTGGCTTGTACATTAACCAAACAGGTCTTCTGTTCAGCCAAGAATGGCTACACAGACTAAGGCTATGACTTCTAGCTCTGAAAGAAAACTGCCCTTCAGTCTCTGGAAGAGAAGACACGATGAGAGCCAAGAAGAGGAGAGAAGAAAAAACCTGTTTCAAGAACTCTTCCCACCCCTCACATCCTACCCACCAAAAGTCCCTATCTCCATCCCCACCCACAGCTGCCTTCAGAGACAAACAAGGTGTTGACTATGGAGACCTGTTCTGTAACTCATCAACATCCCAAGTGAAAGAAGAATAACTAATGGAACCTAATAAATGAAATAATAATAAATTAATAAATTAATAATAAATGAAAAATAGCTAATGGAACTAACTACAGTGAACAGAAATAGCTACTTGAATATACTCTCAAGTAAAGGAGACTGGGCTAGAGGCTGCGTTAGAACCTGTGACAGAGGGGCCCCTGGGTGGCTCCGTTCGGTGTCAAGACTCTTGGTTTTGGCTCAGGCCAGGATCTTACGGCGAGATGGAGCTTAGCATCAGGCTCCACGCTGGATGATTCTACTTAAGATTCTCTCTCTCCAGGGCGCCTAGGTGGCTCAGTGGGTTAAAGCCTCTGCCTTCGGCTGAGGTCATCATGGTCCCAGGGTTCTAGGATCAAGCCCCGCATCGGGCTCTCTGCTCAGCGGGGAGCCTGCTTCCTTCTCTCTCTCTGCCTGCCTCTCTGCCTACTTGTGATCTCTCTCTGTCAAATAAATAAATAAAGTCTTTAAAAAAAAAAAGATTCTCTCTCTCCCTCTCCCTCCCAACCCGTGCATCCAATCCCTTGCTCAGAAAGAAAGAAGGAAAGAAAGAAGCTGTGACAAATAACTTTTTACAAGCACATGCCAGTGACATATTTATGGGTTAAATGAGAAGCTCTCTAGTCTGACTTCAGAATAAATTCATTGGGAGACCGTGGGGAAAGGAGGCCTAGGTGATCATACTGATGACACAAGACGGACTAAGTCTCTGAGTTGATCACTGAGGCTGAGGAATGAACACGTAAGTGTTTATTATAACTAGTCTATTTTTCCAAATATCTTTAAATTTCCATAATAAAAAATGAGAAGGGGGGGTGTGGAAGTATATGCAATAAAATACTAATACTAACGACCCCTTGGTGGAATAATCTGGTAATTTTATTTTCTTCTGTGATCTTCTCAGCAAAAAATAGTATCTCTTTTGTGTTCAGAAAGTAAATATTTACTATTAGCATGATGCTGACAGCGAAAACATTTCTGGTGCGAAAGGAAGAAAGGCCGCTATGACCTGGATGACTTTAGAAGCCGTGTTTCCGTGACAATGCACCAAAAGCAAGATTCAAATTTAAGAGCAAGCTACTGTGCCCTGAGGCATACACACCCAAATCCACATAAACAAAGCTTCACGTGAGGATGTAACCAGTATAGAATGAAAAGAATCTGACAAAATATCCTCATAGAAAGTTAAACAAGTTAATTCCTTTTCCTGAAGGGCAATCTCATCTGTTTTAAAAGGTTTATTTTCCCTTTTAGCTCAAGTTGATTGAGCCCTTGCTATGTACAAATAACTTGACTATATGCTCAACTAATCCTCATAATAACCCTGAGAGAAGTACAAGCATTATCCACGTTTCAGAAATGAAGATACTGAGATTCAGAGTTTAAAGAGAGTAGGGCTGGAGCAGGGATTCCAACCAAGAATGTAAGAATCAGGTCTTTGTCTTCAGGATGTCTGAGAGAAAAACGCCCAAGAAGAAAGAGAAAAACTAATCTACTTCAAAATAAAATCCCCAAAATAAACCGGTCCGGAGCCTGGAATTCCAACCCAACCTGATTTAAGAGTAACATTTAGACTCCTCTTGTCCATCCTCAAGACCAAGGCAGTGTGGGAAGGAGAGAAATGATGGTAATCCACAAGTTGCATAAACTCCAATCAGGTTAAGGGCGACAGGAGCATTTGCAGACAGTGTATGTGCATCCCACAGTGCTACTCACAAACCCTCCATGGGAACTACCATAATTCCCATTGTACAAAAGGTGAGCCTTGGAGAAGCCAGGTAACTTGCATGTGATAGCTGCTCCTAAACAAAAACCAGTTTTCAAACTCAAAAAGCCTCCCCAGGCTACCGCACACAGCGTGACACAACGTCACTCCCTGTAAAACAGGCTCATCCCCCTCTCCGGAATCAAACGTTCAGAGATCCACTCCAAAGAGTAAGCATCTACATTCCCAAATTAGGAACACCCAAACAAAATGCTCACCAAGATACCCCCAAGTCTTTGCAAAGTCCAAGAAGTGTTTTAGAAAGATGAGATTTGGGAGTCCCTAGAAGACAGTGGAAACTCGTCTTACATTTTATGGAAAATACACAAGCCCATGATGACTACCCTAAAATAACAATTCAACAAACAGGCACTACAGAAACGTCACTGGCATCCTCAGTATTCAGAACTTCCGTTTTCAGAAAGCCATGTGACGTGAAGACACGATTTCAGATCTTAGCTTCTCCACTTACCAAGTTCCATGACCTTAAGCAGGTCATCACTTAGCCACTCTGGAATCTCACTTCTGGACCCTCTTAGAGGGGCTAATAATACCTATTTATATGCAAAGCGCCTACCTCTGGGCTCAGCAGAAGCTTCATCCCCACACCAAGTGCTCTGGTCTGTACCAGCAAGCAGTCTTCCCCTTTCAGGAACCCCAAGGGGAAAATGAACCTTCAGGCTCCCTATTTGTGGATCAAAGTAATGCCCCCAGGGGGCCCCAACCATCTCCCCTCTCCTCTCCTAATACAATAACATCTTTATAGTAAAGATCCTCAAATTGGGGGGATTTAGTTCAGTAAGTCTCTGATTTTGCAATACTATAATTTTACTTTATTGGAGTTTCAGATGGGCTTTGTTTGGCATTTGATTATTTCTGAGCCAACCTCCAACTTAAAATTCTAGACCTTGGCTTTGATAATGGGATATGAAAAATGCCAGGACACGGTATCTGTCCAAGGGACAAAAACTCTGTGAGCAGCCAAAGATTGTTTTATTTGTTTATACAGTGACAACAGGAACAATTCCAAAGAATCAAGTCATAGAATCTTAATTTTCTCCCATCAGCTGTACCAGCTTGATAGGAATAAATAGCGAATGGAACTCAAAGTTACTTTGGTGTTTTTTTTTTTCTATTTTTGTATCATGTTATTCACTAATGCTCAATACAAATAAAACCAAAACTAATAAGGCCAAAAGACTACATTTTCAAATAAAAATGAAAATTATTTCTTGTACATCTATCAGTCTTAGCAATTTTTCAAGCTAATTACCACCAACTATTTTTGTTTGAATAAGATTTTTGGAATGTCTATGACAACAAGACACATGAGACAAATATATACTTATGACATGAGAAGGAAAAGGGATTCTGAACCCTTACGAATTTTCTAGTTGTTTTTGTCAGTGTGATACAGCTATCAAACCCTGAAAAATTAAACTCCAAAGGCTCTCTGTCATGAGCGAAACTGTTTAAAAATAAATAAAAGATTAAGTATCAAATTAGTTGACAATGGTGGGAATTCTTAGCAATACTGATTGTCTCCTTTAAAAAGTAACCTTCAAAAAAAGGAAAAAAAAAAAAAAAAAAAAAAACCACCCCACTGGTCTGAATCCAGACCCAACAAATATTTTTTTACTCCTTTTAACTCTCACTTCCCACTCAGACAAGGCAGGCTTAAGGACTAAATAGACTCTGACCTAAGTGTAACTTGAAAAAGCCATAGCCTGAAGATGAGTCACACACAGACTTTGTAAACTAAGAACACAATTGTTAGACTGTATTTCACACAAAGAAACGAGGAGTAAAACTGCTCACTGAAAATAGAAGGCATGTCTCTGTGGCTCAGTCACACAAACAAAAGGAAGGACCACCACTCACACACACATACACATCATCCCTTACTTAGCAAACAAAGACATATTTTCATAGAGAGGGCTAATTTAACTTTATAAAGAATTCAGTATTTTACTTAAATCTTAGGAACACAGGTGAGCTTCTAACTTCTGAATTTCTCATTCCACTTGTTAGTTGCAGGGGAAAAAAATTATGACCTACTAACTGAAAGAAAATAAGAAAACCTCTTTTACTCAGTGTTTTCCCCATCCATAGACATAATCTCCCCCTTCACAAAATTATACACTTGCATACATAAAGGAGTGCCTATAGGCCACTGTCTAAAGCAACCTGAAGAAACTGATTTGGTTTATTCTGTTGATCTTTTCACATGGCACACCAAGTTTGAAAACTAGGTCAGAGTAAAACTATCACAACATCAGAAGGATTTTTAAAAACCACTAAGACACCATACAAATGGTACCACTAAAATGAAAATAAACGATCTAGAAAACAAGTTAAAAGAAATTCAAATGAGGTTAATTTTTAAACGGACAAAACAAAGCTACTGATATCTGAAGTATAAGTCACAGAAACCAACACAATTGAGGAGAACTAAAACCAAACAGATTAAGTGTATGTCCATCTTAAATCTCCCCATGGTAGAATGGAATCAAGCTGCTACCTCCAAAGGTGTTTTTGAAAAACTGGAACTTAATTACAGTATTAATCACAGTTAATTGTTGAACTGTTCTATGTATACAACACTAATCACCTATCTCACTTAACCTTCGTCAAAACCCAAAACTATAAATTTTCCCATTTTACAGATAAGAAACTAAGATTCAGAGAGGTTAGGTTACATGCCAAAGGACAAACTTTGGTTTCCTTTACTGGGATAGAAAGAATTGGTGATTGGTAATCCCTTTAAAGAAGAATGAATCATTTCTTTTTTTTCTTTTTTTCTTTTTTTTTTTTCCTTAAGAATAATGGATAATTTCTTGCCAGTATTCTTAAACTTGAAAATCAAAATCACCTGAGGGACTTGTTAAAATGCAGGTTGTGGGGCACTGAGCGCCAACCTCCAGGGTCTCAGATTCAATAGGTTCCCCGCTGGGTCCGAGAATCTGCATTTCTAACAAATCCCAGGTGATGAGATTGCTCTGGGGATCACCTTTAGAGAGTCATTGCTTTACACTCATTATAATGAAACACACTGAACACTTAAGAGATACAACAAAAGAATGATGGGTAGTGTTCAATGGGACCTAATTCCAGTAACTGAATTTTCAAAGTAATTGATTTAAAAACCCTTTGAAGAACAAGTTCTGTGAAAAGTCACTGTGGTATAAAGTACTATATTTTTAACCAGGATTATTTCTGCAACACTCCCCAATGTCTGCATCTTGACCCACAACGGTCCTAGGAAACATAACTCTTTCTACCTCTCTCACCCAAAATTACACAGCGCTCTTTGTAATAATTTATCCCCACAGTTTGAATATATATATATGATTTTGACCGTATTGTTTTATTTTTTTAAGATTTTATTTATTTGACAGACAGAGATCACCGGTAGGCAGAGAGGCAAGCAGAGAGAGAGGAGGAAGCAGGCTCCCCACTGAGCAGAGAGCCCCATGCAGGGCTGGATCCCAGGACCCTGGGATCATGACCTGAGCAGAAGGCAGAGGCTTTAACCCACTGAGCCACCCAGGCGCCCCTTGACCGTATTGATTTGATCACATTGATATATTTGATATATTTAATAACCCCAGTTAGAACAATAGTAGGGCAAAATTTTCCATGTAATCTCCCCCCCATATTTTCAAGGCCCTAAATGTTCAGACACACAAGAACATCATAAAGTAGGCCAGAACACTAACTTTTAGTTATTTAGTTATTAGTATTTAAGCAATACTAATAATACTCATGGAGAATTGAACTTTCATATCTTTTAAAATGTGGAATAATCATGTTTGATCCAGGAATATTACCATTTGTTCTTATCTTTCCAGAAGATACTGACCTGGAGAAATGTCCTCAAGTGAAGAAAACACACACACACACACACACACACAAAAAGAATAAAATACAACTTTAATAGCACCTCTTCTCTCAGCCCATGTACCTTTCTCAACATCTCTGTGACTTTACCTCAGCTAGACCAATAGCCCCAGGTTCCAGGTGAAGCCCCTGAGCTTCACCTTGACCCACCTCTGATTCCCAATTCAGCAGGCTGGCGACCCACTCTGGCAACTACTGCAGACTTGTAAATATATTCATGTCCCCTTATCACACAAGGGAGGACCATCAAGAGGAGGGTTCCACAGCCATTTGCTCCTACCAGATGCAGCTGTGCCAGATGTGAACAGCAGAAGAAACCCTATAAGGCGGGACTGTGCTTTGGAGGCTGAACTCCTGGCACTTGGTCCCCAGTTTGAAAGGCAAAGCATCAACACCCAACACCCACATCGTGTTGCCAAACAGGCGATGGGATCCTGACCTGGCTGCTGACCTGGCTGCTGACCTGGCTGCTGTACTAATGGGAGGCTGCCTGCCTGCTCGGCATCCTGATTACGGCATAGGTACCAGTTTCCTTGGCCAGTCAGTTCTGTAATGTTATTCTGGGAATCATTCCTAGAAATTCAACGCAGAGCCGGCTCTTCCCACGCCTCCAAGATATATTAAGGACTTAATTCCCTCATTAAATCCCTCTCTGCTAAAACTGGCTAGAGTGGTCTGTTTTCAACAGGTGAATCCACACCTACATACTACAAAAAAAAGAAAAGAATTTCTTTTCATTTATTACTAGTGAAGGGAAATCACTGTAGCAAAGAGAAGTATTAGAACCTAGAGTAACAAAAGAGACAGACAACACTGGGAAGATCTGGATTCTACTCCAGACTTCTCCACTGACCTTCACTAAACAGGAACTCAAGAACTGCTGGATGAATTAAAAATTAATCTAGATAAATCATCCCTCCCCTGGTCCTATCAGGCACAAAAGAGGTTTTCAAAATGTTTGAATCATTCTGAATTAAGGTTTGTTCTAAATATTACAAAAGCATAATGAAAAAGTGATTGAATAATTGGCTTCTTCATCTGAAAATGGGAAACCTATCAAAGAAAGCACTGGGCCTGGGTGGCTCAGTCAGTTAAACATCTGCCTTCCACTCAGGGCATGATCTCAGGGTCCTGGGATCAAGCCCCACGTTGGGCTTCCTGTTCAGTAGGGAGTCTGCTTCTCCTTCACTCTCTGCCTCTCCCCTCCACTCATGTTGTCTCTCTCTCTCTCTCTCTCTCTCTCTCTCTCTCTTGCTCTCACTCCCTCTGAAATAAAATCTTTAAAAAAAAAAAAAATGAATGAATGACAGATAAAGAACACTACACTGTCCCATACAGCAGCCACCACCACAAGTGACCATTAAGCATCTGGGGTGTGGCCAGTGCAACCTTAAATATATGGGGAACAATCTGAGTATATGAATCTACTTTTTTAATTGTGCATTTTATAAAATTTGGTGTATAAAATACACCAGATTTTGAAGACCCGGTACAAAGAGAAATAGTTTATAACTGTTTGTACTGATTACACGCTATAATCAGTATAAGATACTGTACAGAATAATATTTTAGGTATATTAGGCTAAACAAATTATACCTGTTTATTTTTTTAAATATAGCTATGAGAAAACTTAAAATTACAACTCTGGTTTGCTTTATACTGGACAGTGCTATCTTAAGGGATATAAAACATGTAACAAGTTTTGAAGGCAAAGGTAAGAATGAGGATCAGTCAGATTAACATCATGAAGAAATATGGAAATACACTTCCATAAAGAGCCATGAGGAAACCTAAAAAGCATCTTTCCAAATAAGACTTCTAAGTACCCAAATAATTTACTCACAATAATCCTGACATACGAATGAACAAATATAAATAAATCCTTAAAAAAAAAAAATGCTCAGCAGCAAGCTGATGAGAGTCATCACAGATGTACACAAAGTTAATTTTCTATGAAACAGCCAAGTATGAAAGGTATGAGGAAATGCAGTCTTGTGGTTAGAGGGAAAGAGCTCTTTCTCCTAACCCCACCCTTTTTATTCACTCCTAAGTCCAAAACCAGGTTAGGAACACATAGGAAAGACGAGACAGGGACACAGTACCAGCATAAATGTGAGGCAGGCCTCTAGCCTGGTGACCCAGAGAGGTCAGTGTGGCATGCCCGGGGAAGGGAAGGGGAAGAGCTGGTGGTTCTGTTTTCTTCAGGGGAGGTGCACGTACCCGGTGAATAAAGACCTTACATGAAGGTCGTAGGTAGCTTTTTGTAAGTCCAACTAATTAAGTCGCATCAGACTTGTGTGGGATTAAATGGGAAGCAATATCTCAGTTATACTAATGAGGCCCAAATAGAGAAAGCCCTTGCTTGTTGTCACCTTCACAAGGCCCAAGCGCTCTGGCTTAGTTACCAGTGTCTCACAGCATAAAATGTCTACCATCTCAGTCATGCGTGCGCACACAACCACAGTCTGGCTAACGGTCATAAAGACAAACGCTACTACCCCCTTTCTCAGCGCTCCTTCTTCCCTGAGAGAATTTAATAGCTCCTTAAACCAAACAAACAAAAAGGTCAAAATCCCTTCTCTCCATTTATGGCAATTCACTGAGACCCAATCTGCTGCTGTAAGTAGACAGTGGAAGAGTGACGTTCAAGTTTTCCTGAAGCTCAGCCTGTAACGTAGAACAAATGACTTAAGAGATACCCTTCCAGAGACATGTTCCCACTCTTGGTAGTCCTGAATAAATCCCAACTGCGATCCACCCTGCAAAGCCGAGAACTGTCCTAAAATAAGCTCTTAGGCTCCTGTACAACTCTTTAATCCATTTGCTTGGAGCAATTTATCCAGAACCCACACTCTGTGTATAATGGCCAGTCCTAGAGAAGATCAAAGCTGTGAACCAAAAAACAATCAGGGATGGAATGACTTGAAATATAAAATAGTTTTCCTTCCAGATAGGCAAGGCTAACCAATGTTTCCATTAGGCGCCCTCCCCCCAAACATGCCTAGGTAGATGAAGCCTGGAAATCAAGCAGTCAAGAGAGAGCGCTGCCTCAAGGAGAAAAGTGTACACCACCCACCAGTTTGAGAAACTGGACTGGACCTGCAACCATTTACACAAGGCTAACCTGCCTAACCACCCAAACAGAAACACTTCTGTCAACAGAGTTTATTTTTACATATACAGTATATTCCAAACAAGCAGTACAAACTAAGCTACACTGTGTTCATTAATTCAGACAGAAAGATAATGAATGCCTTTTTTTTTTTTTTTAAGATTTTACTTTTATGTAATCTCTACACCTAACCTGGGACTCAAACCTCTAACACCAAGACCAAAAGTAGCATACTCTGTGGATTTTGATAGTGCCAAGTTCTAACTGAAGATTACCATGGATATACCCATTGCTTTTCAGTGCTTCTTTAAATTCAGATTAACAACGGCTTCAAAAATGATTTAGGTTTGATGAATGAACCCTTCAAGATCATGTTTTGTTTTAAAGCATGGATGAACTAAATCTCTGACTTAAATGTATTAAGCCTCAACAGCGGGGACACTGCTGTTACTCCCTTCTTTGATACTGAAGTGAGAGCTGTAAATTAATGTTTACCTTAGCATTACCAACATGAAGCTGGAAGGGGGGGGGGCTTTTAAGCAAACGAATTACATAAACAAAATTAAAGAGGTGTTAAACAAATTCATTTCACTCCCTTCAGAAGTTCATTTACATATCAACAATGTAAACAGCAGCTACAGTTGTGCTTTGATCTGCTAATAACAAAACATTTTTATCTTTTCATTAAATTAGGAGTTCTAAGAGACCCCTTTAATGATGATAAGAGCAACCTAAGTAAGTCTTCCCTAACTCATACTAGAAATTCATTAGGAATCTGCAGGGGAGGGGGAGGGAAACTAAAAGAGGTGATGCAATTCACCTTTCACTCTTGGGATGGTGGACTCCCATTCTGAACACAACCTGACAGCCACCCCAAAAGGTGGGTCTCAAACCAGGGAGCAGGGGATTAAAATGCTCAGGCTGTTAAGGTCTTGGCAGCCAATGAAAGAGATGAAGATGAGTCCGAGCTCAGTCAATGTAGCACCTTCAACTGATTTCCCAGATACTCAATGATCACCAGGAAACACTACCCAATTCTATCAGATACCAGGGAAACATGCCACACCCAACCTTTCTTTGCAGATCTAACCCTTCAATTTGGTTAAGAGCAGTATTATCACCTTTGCCTGTTTCTCTAAATAATAACAAAAAGGAGGGTCTCCATCATCTGGTCTCTCTCTCTCTCTCTCTCTCTCTCTCTTTCTCTCTTTTTAGAGAGACTGTGGATGGGATGGAAAGTGCTTGGGGGAAGGGGGAGTGGGAGGGAGAAGAAGAATCTTAAGCAGGCTCCACGCCCAGGCTGAAGCCCAAGCAGGGCTCAACCCCATGACCCTGAGTTTATAACCTGAGCAGAAATCAGAAATTGGACACTAAACCAACTGAGTCATCCAGGCAAACCTCTTTTATTTATTTATTTTTTCCTTCTTTTTAAAATGAAACAAGCTCTTGGGGCACCTGGGTGGCTCAGTTGGTTAAGTGTCTGCCTTCGGCTAAGGGTCAGGGGATCCCAGGGTCAGGGGATCAAGCCCACAGTGGGCTCCCTGCTTGGCAGGGAGTCTGCTTCTCTCTCTCCCTCTGCCACTTCTCCCATCCTCTCTCTCTCAAATAATTAAAACCTTTCAAAAGAAACAGAATTAGTCTGTATCTGGTGCTCATATCCAACTGCAATGAAAATTTTTTTTTGCATTTTTAAATCTTAATTTCAAGTTCCTCCCCCTATAAAACAAGGGTGAATGCCAAATACCTTTTTTTTAAATTAATAAACTACTATTAGAGCAGTTTTAGGTTTACAAAAAAATTAGCAGAAAGTACAGAATTCCCATATGTTCCCCTCACTCCCCCTCACTTCACCCCACCCTTGCTGTCTCCCCATTAATAACATCTCACATTGGTGCGATACATTTGTTACAACTTGATGCACCAATATCAATACATTATTATTAACTTAAGTCCACAGTTTACAATCCCGTCTTTGTGCTGTATAATTCCATGGGTTTTGACGATTCATAAGGTCTTGTATACACCATCACAGGATCATACAGAATAATTTAACTGCCCTAAAAATCCAATGTTCCACCTAGTCGTCCTTTCTTTGTCCTTCTACTATACAAAACCCCTAGCAACCACTAATCTTTTTTACCGTCTCCGTAATTTTGCCTTTTCCAGAATGTCATATACCTGGAATTATGTTATATGTAGGCTTCTCAGAATGGCTTCTTTCACTTAGCAATATGCATTTAAGGCTCTTCCATATCTTTTTATGGTTTGATAGCTCATGTCTCTTTACTGCTGAATAAAATCCCACTGTATGCATACACCACAGTTTATCCAGTCACTTACTGATGGACATCTCGGTCGCTCCCAAATTTTGCCGCGTACAAATAAGGCTGTTATTGAACAGATACTCAATGATCACCAGATTTGTCTGTGGAAATAAGCTAATCTGAGTAAATACTTAGGACCACCTAATCTGAGTAAATACTTAGGACATCTGATCTGCTGGATCAGATGGTGTATCAGTCTGTTATAACAAAATACTAAAAAATGGGTGGCTTGAACAACAGAAATGTATCTTTCCCAACTGTGGAGGTTGAGAAGTCCAAGATCAGCATGCCTGCTGATTTGGTTTCTGGTCAGAATTCCCTGGGTTAAGCCGCAACCTTCGGCTCAGGTCATGATCTCAGGGTTCTGGGATCGAGTCCCGCATCAGGCTCTCTGCTCAGCGGGGAGCCTGCTTCCTCCTCTCTCTCTCTCTGCCTGCCTCTCTGCCTACTTGTGATCTCTCTCTGTCAAATAAATAAATAAAATCTTTAAAAAAAAAAAAAGAATTCCCTTCCGGTCTATTAGAGCACCACCACCTTCTTGTTAGGTCCTCAACATGGCTGATGAGAGAAGACTGGCCTCACCACCACATGATTCTTTTCTTATAATGACACTAATACTATCAGATCAGGACGACACCTTTAAGAACTCTTTTAAACTGAGGTACCACCATAAAGACTCTATCTCTAAATATAGTCACAGTGAGGGTTGGCCATCCAACATAGGAATTTGAAGAGTATACGTTCAGTCCATAACATATGGTAAGAGCAAGAAATTGCCAAACTCATCCAAAATGACTGTATCATTTTGCACAAGCAATGAATGAGAATTCCTGTTGCTCCACATTCCTGCCAGCAGTTGGTGGTGTCAGCATTTTAGATCTTAATCATTCTAATAGCTATGTAGTAGCATGTCCTACTGTTTTATTGATTTTTTAAAGATTTTATTTATTTATTTGACAGAGAGACAGAGATCACAATTAGGCAGAACAGCATGCGGGGGGATGGGGTGGGGTGGTAGAAGCAGGCTCCCTGCTGAGCAGAGAGCCTGTTGCAGGGGCTCGATCCCAGGACCCTGAGATCATGACCTGAGCCGAAGGCAAAGGCTTAACCCACTGAGCCACCCAGGCACCCCAGTCCTATTGTTTTAATTTGCAATTCCCTAATGATTATGATATTGAGCATCTTTTCATATGCTTATTTGCCATCTATTTCCCATGATGAGCTATCTGCAAAACATTCTTTTCAGTATTCTAAAATTATGTTTACCAAAGTGTAGTCTGATGGCCACCTGTGAATGGAATCACCTGACTGCCTTTTAGAAATGCAGAAGACTGTGCCCCATCCAGTACCAATGCACTCAAGACTGGGAAGCATTAAATGGACAAATACAAAACTGGTCAGCCTCACTTTTACTAGATTGACTGGTTAGAGACCTGCATCCATTATCTTTTCTTCACTGGCTGCTGGCTGCTGACTTGTTAATCACAGTCTTTTTAAAAAAAAAAAAAAAAAAAAAAGAATGAAAAGAGTATGAATAGGTACTGCCATGTTCAGGAAGTCAAGGCTAGTCGGTGATGGGGAAAAGAGATTGGGAATTAAGATGTTTGACGCCAATCTCCCTGGAAATCACTGGGGGTGAGAGATGGGGAGACAACTGGTTCTACTCCTTCAAAATAACCTAACCTGCCAAGAACGAGAAGAGGCAGAAGTTGTGCATGCAGCTGGGAAGCTGAGATAAGCAAAATACCATGGAAGCAAATTATTCAAACTATGACAGGTCACAAATCAAACTCAAATTTAAAGCCCCTAATAAGCCTCCAGGAGATTTTTTTTTTCTTTTCTTTTCTTTCTTTTATTTTTACTTCTTGCTTTCCAAGAGAGGAGAGGATGGAAGGGACAGAAGGTAGTGAAGCCCTGGGACTTGCTGGTTAGGACTTGGGGGAGGGGGAATAGTTACCCCACTCCTCAGAGGGGGTGGAGGAGGGGAGAAGAAAAAAGCAAAAATAAAAGGAATAGGAAAGAACTATTCGTGGATTAATACTTCTTCCTTATCTATCTTTTACATCATTTATTTTGATCTTTTTAAGTTTGAAATGAAACTTGGAATCCTTTTTTTTTTTAAACCAAAAGCATGATTTTTCCTCAGCAGTAAATCTGAACTAATTTTCTTCAAACTCACTAAGTAGTAGCCAGCCAAATCTTAATCTTTACCTTTATCTTATCAAACATCAAGAACAAAATAAAAGGCAGGATTCTGCAATTTAAAGTAAAGTAATGCTAGTTTCTCTTAGTTTTTTTAAACAGAAGTTTTTATTTTAATTATTGAATATTTCCAAAAGATAAGCAAATGGAGAAAATGATTTCTAATAGGTTCATAGCTGAAAATAGAGCTTTTTTAAAAAAGCAGTAAGACACAAAACAGATAAAAATTTTCTTTCATGACTAAAATATTAAGCTATAATCTACTGTAAATCAGACTATTTACTCAAAACTTAATTCTTTTGGTAATGGTAAATTGTAATAAAATTTTTTTTAATTTTTTTTAATATTTTATTTATTTATTTGAGAGAGAGACAGTGAGAGAGAACATGAGCGAGGAGAAGGTCAGAGAGAGAAGCAGACTCCCCGTGGAGCTGGGAGACCGATGCGGGACTCGATCCCGAGACTCCGGGATCATGACCTGAGCCGAAGGCAGTCGTCCAACCAACTGAGCCACCCAGGTGTCCCTTTAATTTTTTTTTAAAAGATTTTATTTATTTATTTGACAGACAGAGATCACAAGTAGGCAGAGAGGCAGGCAGAGAGAGAGAGAGAAAGAGAGGGAAGCAGGCTTCTTGCGGAGCAGAGAATCCGATGCGGGGCTCGATCCCAGGACCCTGAGATCATGACCCGAGCCGAAGGCAGCAGCCCAAACCACTGAGCCACCCAGGCGCCCCTGTAATAAAATTTTTTAAATCACTGATTTATTAGCTTATTTATAACACATTCTCATACATAATCTCTCTTTTTTTTTTTTTAAGATTTTCTTTATTTATTTGACAGACAGAGGTCACAAGTAGGCAGAGAGGCAGGCAGAGAGGAAGGGAAGCAGAGCCCCCGCTGATCAGAGAGCCAGATGTGGGGCTCGATCCCAGGACCCTGGGATCATGACCTGGGCTGAAGGCAGAGGCTTTAACCCACTGAGCCACCCAGGTGCCCCCATAATCTCTTTTTTATTCAATCCTATTATCACTATTCTGAGTGAAGTTGGGGAAAGCTCATCTGTCTATCCTCATTTTACAGAGAAGAAAAGCAATCTCTCGGAAGTTAGGGTAACTTTTCCACTACATAGCCTTCAACACACAGCAGAGCTAAATTCAAATTCAGAACTCTACTCTCCAGGACAAAGGAATCCTCTACGCTTTCCACTTTGCAATAATACAGTAATGCTTAAACTATAAAACACAAAGAAAAATCCCCATTTTAGCCATTAAAAAAAAAATCCATAATGTGGTTTTAGAGTACACTGGGAAATCCTTTGGGGGGAAAGTGGCTGGGAGAGAAGAATTTGAGGACTGAGCATCGGTAAGTTTTTTTCTCTCAAGTTCCTTCTGTGATGATACCAGTACTCCTGTCTTAACCGGTGATTTCTAGGCAGCCCTTTATGATGCAAAGTACCTACCAGGAAGAAATACTCTGCAGATAATGAATGGCCCATTTACAAAGTCCTCTATGCCAGTTGTCAGAAAATGGGAAAACTTTTTTCTACCTTTCCCTTCACCAAGCTTTCAAACTTGTTTTTTTTTTTAAAGATTTATTTATTTATTTGAGAGGGAGAAAGAGAGACTGCGGGGGTGGGGTGGGGCAGAGGAAAAGGGAGAGAGAGAATCTCAGGCTCTACCCTGAGCATAGAGCCCAAAGCTGGGCTCAATCTCAGAACCCTGAGATCATGACTTGAGCCCAAATCAAGAGTTCGAATGACCACCCAGGCATGCCTACCTTTTTTTTTTTTTTTTTCAATCTAACTGACTTTATTAAGTGATTCATGGATTCATAAATTGGGCAGCATCCCATCTATCAAGTAGGGAGGAGTTCCACCAGGCGTTCTAACTTAGCTACAGTTATACCATTTCAGTGGCTATAACCCTCCAAGCTTCTAGACATCTAGGAAGCCAGGATGGATGAAAATGGCAGTCATGCTTTCCTAGGAAATAAGAGTCCCCTTTTGGGGCACCTGGGTGGCTTAGCTGGTTAAGTGTCTACCTTCAGCTCAGGTCATGATCTTGGGGTTCTGGGATCAAGCCCCATATCAGGCTCAGCAGGGAGTCTGCTTCTCCCTCTCCCTTTGCCCTCTACCCACTTCTGCTCACTGTCTCTCTCTCACATAATAAAATCTTTTTAAAAAATAAAATAAGTTAGTAAATAAATAAATGAGTCCCCTTTTACCTTTGTAGTAAATAGAAAGAGCCCCTACACTTTTTGCCATCCTAACCTCTCAAAAGCATATCTACTACTGAGTAATAAAAAATACCAACATTTTAAAGACATGTGTTTCAGGAAGTTTCTAAGACTTTCATATTCCAAATCCATATTATTTTCGAATAACGATGGCATGTTAGTAAATTTAATGGCATTTTGAATTTATCAGACCTTTTTTTAAAATCTAGTTTATTGTTCTCCCTAACTTACTATGAGCTGGCACACTAGGGAAGATGGGTTAAGTTGCTGCCCCTACACTACAGGGGAGGTACTCCAACTTAAAGTCCCCAGGGAGCTTGTTCAAAGTGCAGGTTCCTGGGGCACCTGGGTGCCTCGGAAGCATCTCCCTTCCACTCAGGTTGTGATCCTCTGGGATGGAGCCCCACACATCAGGCTCCTGGCTTAGCGGGGAGTCTGCTTCTTTCTCTTTCTCTCTCTGCCTCTCCCCCTGCTCATGCTCTCTCTCTGTATCTCTCTGTCTCAAATAAATAAAATCCTTAAAATAAATAGATAGATAGATAGATAAATTAAATACAGGTTCCTGGGGCACCTGTCTGGCTGAGTTGGAAGAGCATTCAACTCTTATGTGGTCATGGGTTCAAGCCCCACAATGGGTAGAGATACCTTAAATAGATATATTTTTAAAAAATAAATATAAATAAAATGCAGTTCCCAGATTTCACTCTCAAAAGGTTCTGAGCCAATAGGACTGGGACAGTGTTCAGAAAGCAGCCTTTTTAACATGACTCCATGTTTCATGATTCATTTCATGGTGGTGACCCAACAGGTGTATCCAGCAAACACTGGCCCACAGGACAAATGTGCAAACATTTAAAAACAACTTGTGGGGTCGCCTGGGTGGCACAGTCTGTTGTTTGACTTTTGTTTTGACTTTTGGTTTCAGCCCAGGTTGTGCGATCCCCCACTCTGGGCTCCACGCTCAGCCTGAGATTCTGTCTCTGCCTTGCCTCTCCTGCTCGTTTCTTCTCTCTCTCTCTCTCTCTAAAATAAATCTGAAAAAATAAAATAAAATAAAAACAATCTGTGAGTGCTAAAGACCATGAAAAGGGATCTGGCTATGGGACACCTTTACAACAGCACAGAACTGTGAAATGTTTGGGACACAACGAAACTATCATCTGAAAATTAATCTACATCCAAACTGTGGACTCACACTAAAAGGGACTCTAAGACAAAGATGTATAAGGAGAGAAGATTCACAGTAATGACTGGCTGTGTATTAAATGTGAAGGGTGGTTTCAAGGGAAGATTAAACTTAAAGTAAGAAAATGACCTCCCAAATGAAAGAAAGGAAGAGTGTTTTTTAAGAAATGCTACAGAAACAGAATGACGAGGAAGTGGTAAACCACCAATCATATTGACATCCTTTCATTCCCGAGTAAAACCAATAAAACCTACACAAGAGAGAAAGGAGGGCAAGTTCACAGGTGGACATTTTACATATTCCCATCACTTCTCTCAATAACATAGAATGAAAGGTGGGAAACTGGAATTTTTAACTCACAATCTATCCTAACTTAACCCTAGCATGTGGTTATTCCTGATCCACAGTGCCCTCCTCCCCACCCCCGCCATATGTGGCTTTCGATACAACCCAGACTCATTTACTTAACTATGTGTATAAAGACTTAGGCACGATGGCTGGATCATATGGTGTACCAGTCTGCTCAGACCGCCATAACAAAATACCACAGACTAGGTTGCTTCAACAACAGAGACTTCTTTTCTCCCAGTTCTGGAGGCTAGAAGCCCAAGATCAAGGAGTCAGCAAGGCTGATTTCTTCTCCCCCTGCTGTCACATGGTCTTTCCTCCTTATCCCTGTATCCTAATCTCTCCTTCTTACAGGGACAGTCATACTGGATTAGGGCCCACCCCAATCACCTCATTTAACCTTGATTACCTTTTCAACAACTATCTTCAAGTATAGTTAATTCTGAGGTCCCAGAGGTTAGGACTTCTACAAAGAAGGGGGAGGAGTTAAAAAAAATAAAGTACTATTACTTTAAAAAGTTTGAAAAATTCTTCAATAAAGGCTCACAAGCTCAAGAGAAATCGAGAAAGAGGAAAAAACACCTACTACTCACAGGACTAGCTACACCCCCTCCTAGAACCCATGTTCACTTCAGTCAGAGGATTACTAGAAGTCTGGTCCATACTTCCAGGATCAAGAATCAGCTCTGAAACTAACCTGGGAATTTTCACTCACTCCCTAAGGGCAACAAAATTTCAGACAAGTTGCTTTCACACCCATCCCCAATGATAAAACCAAAGAAGCAATGAAAGAGAAGGCAAAGGAAAGAAAAAAAAAGTTTATACAGTTACATTCCAACACTTGCTTCCAAAGCTGTTAAGTGTATGATGGCATTCTTGATGTCCGTGCCCAAAACTTAAGAAAAACTCACAAAATTTTCCTGAACTGTAGCTAAATCTACAGAAGTAGAGATTTCTTTTGAAACAGCATGACTCTTCAGAAGCCATAAGCATATTTAAAACCAAGAAGCACAGGCAATGTAAATTAAAACAGACATAAACATTTGACTAAAATCAGTTTTCCCCCTCTAGAACCCACCTCCCCCAACATATCTCGACTTTTAGAAATTATTAGAGAAATTAGATTACATACAGAAATTTATATTTATACATCACATTTTCACTAAATTAACCATAAAATGAAACAGAAAGCATTTGCCATGAAACAAACTTTCAAAAACCATATATTAATGGATAAAGATGGAGGGAGGGAGGAATGGAATAGATCCTATGTCTATCCTTTTAAACTCAAGTGCTACTGAACTTCTGGAAAATCACCAGTATGCAACCTGGTGAAATAGCTCATTCAGTTTCATCCACAAGGATGGTCAATAGTTAACTAAAAACATTACATGAAAAGACCATTTTCAGGGTCGCCTGGGTGGCTCAGTGGGTTAAGCCACTGCCTTCGGCTCAGGTCATGATCTCAGGGTCCTGGGATCGAGCCCCGCATCGGCCTCTCTGCTCAGCAGGGAGCCTGCTTCCCTTTCTCTCTCTCTCTGCCTCTCCATCTACTTGTGATTTCTCTCTGTCAAATAAATAAATAAAAATCTTTAAAAAAAAAAAAAAAAAAAGACCATTTTCAGAACATGACATTTGAAAGATACAAAGTATCATCACACTGGTCACTTTGTAATTACAAGGGGAAAAATTACAACAGATTCTGCCACTTCCCTTAAGTGATAAAACTCAGTATCACTGGTATTAGAGAAATCAGCACTAGATGCCTCCTGAAGTACCTCGAAAGTTTCTCACTAAAAACACTTACCCCAAACTGAACAAAGCTTGTAGATCTAATTTCAACTCACAAAAAATACAGGACATGGAGAATTCAAGTTAAATGGCTCCCCAAGGAAATGAGGCAAGTCCAAATTGCTGGAGGTTCTATAACACAACTGGCCTAGCCTCTTAAAAGATGTCAATGTGGGGGCCTGGGTGGCTCAGTGGGTTAAAGCCTCAGCCTTCAGCTCGGGTCATAATTCCAGGGTCCTGGGATAGAGCCCCACATCGGACTCTCCGCTCAGCGGGGAGCCTGCTTCCTCCTCTCTCTCTGCCTATTTTTGATCTCTGCCTGTCAAATAAATAAATAAAATCTTAAAAAAAAAAAAAAAAAAGATGTAAATGTGAAGATCAGAAGGGAAAAAGGAGGTGGCAATAGGGTAATGTCCTAGACTATAGGATACGACACCGTAAGGCTAATTTTAAATCTCAGATGTGATCCACAGGTTTGTGGTTTGTGGAATACACTGTTCTTAGGAGATACACTGCTAAGTTTTTAGGGGTGAGAGGCCAAGATATCTACAACTTACTTTCAAGTGATTGGGAGGTATAAAAATAAACAATGAGATAAAGCACTTGAAGCAAAGTACTAACAACCGATGAAACTAAGCATTCCTTGTACTATTTTTTTCAACTTAACTGTAAATTGGAAATTCTTCAAAAAAATGTTGAAGGGGTTGTCATTTCATGAAAATCAAATATAAAAGGTGTGGAGACTGCTGAAGACTAAAGATTTGCCTGGGTCCTGGCTTGGGGAAACGGGATCCTGGCTTGGGGAAAAAGAACCAAGACATATTAAGAAACAAGTAGATTTTTATATATACCTGACATTTTATGGTATTATGGACAAACTGATCACTTCTTTCCTGTGTAATAATGATATTACTATAAAGGATAACACTCCGATTCTTAGAAGATACATGCTCTAAGTATTAAAGGTTAAGTATTATGACTCCAAGTCATTTTTAAATGATCCACAACACGACCAACTATGGCCATTATGTTAATGAATGTTCGCAAATGAACATTTGCTGCATTATTCTCTCAACATATATTTTATAGTTTGTGTCAAAACTAAATGTTTGTTAACAGTATACTACACCAAAGCCTTCATTCTTCCTTTTGCATTTAATGAATTTATTATCACTACATTCTTATGAGCATATGGGAGGGAGTAGAGACTTTATTTTACAGCATGTAATTGCATTTAACATGCAGTATAATTAATATCCTTTATCAACATTACAGTCCCCCATATTTTTTAGTTTGGGCAAGAAATTGTGAAGATCCTCTAGGGTTTTGAAAAATAGGACACAGGGAACTTTCTACACTGATGAACACAGGTTGGTTCTGGGAGAGTGGTGTACTCAGAGAGGGCGTGGAAAATCCACACTCTTTCCCCATACCTTGCCTCATGCCTTTGTTTCATCAGACTGCTCCTGAATGATATCCCTTATAATAAACTGGTAATCTACAGAAGTAGAGACAGCCTAGATGCACTTGATTAACAACTCTGTGAAAGTGGGGGGGGGGGCAGTTAAAAAAAAAAAAGGAAAAGGAATGTTATTTTAAAAATGGAACTGGCAATAAGGGACCTAATGAAAATGTGAGAGCAGACACCCCAGAGAGGTGGTAAACTCTCCTGTGAGAGGTGCCCTCCCAATAACCTGGAGTAAAAGGAGCATCCATATCTCCGAAGACAAAGGGACACCAGAAGAATCCCAACAAACAGGATTGCTAAATTTCTTCCATTTTACTACAATCACCTCATACTCCTTAATCTGTCACATTCCTCCACAATCACCTACTTTTCATCAAACCTAGCATAAAAATACACAGGCCAGGGGCGCCTGTGTGGCTCGGAGGGTTAAGTCTGCCTTCGGCTCAGGTCATGATCTCAGGGTCCTTGAATTGAGCCCTGCATTGGGTTCTCTGCTGAGCAGTGAGCCTGCTTCCCCCTCTCTCTCTGCCTGCCTCTTTGCTTGTGATCTGTCAAATAAATAAATAAAATCTTTAAAAAAAAAAATACACAGGCCTAACGGTTTCTTTGGGTCATTTCCTTCCAAAAACACCTATGTCAGATGAAACTGTGTTTTTCAGTCTGGTTTGTTTTTGTTGTTATTGTTTTTGTCTTTTTGGTTTTTTGGGGGTTTTTTTGTTGTTTTTTTTTTTTTAAAGAAAAGTACAGGGACACCTAGCTGGCTTATTCAGAGGACTGTGTGACTCTTAATCTCGGGCCCCATGCTGAGGGGAAAAATTATTTAAAAATAAAAAATCCATAAAAAACTTAAAACGAACAAAAATTACGGTACCTGGGTGGCTCAGTCAGTTAAGCGGCTGCCTTCCGCTCAGGTCATGATCCCGGAGTCCTGGGATTGAGTCCCACATACGGCTCCTTGCTCGGCAGGAAGCCTGCTTCTCTCTCTCTCTCTCTGCCTTTGCCTACCACTCTACCTGCGTGTGTGCTCACTCTTGCTTTCCTCCGCCCCGATAAATAAATAAATAAACAAAATCTTTAAAAAAAAAAAAATCAATAAAAAACTAAACAAACAAAAATTAGGGCAACTGGATGGCTCAGTAGTTTAAGCCTCTGCCTTCCTCTCAGGTCATGGGCTCAGGTCTTGATCCCGGGATCCTGGGACAGAGCCCCTGGATGTACTCCCTGCTCAGCGGGGAGTCTGCTTCTCCCTCTCCCACCCAGAGCTCCCACTCTCTCTCTCTCAAATAAATAAAAAAAAAAATTTTAAGTTTTTTAAAAAGTAATAAATAATTTTATATTAAAAGTTCCATTAGATCCTTTTCCTTTTATTTCTACTTTTCATTCCCCATAAAAGCACATATAGCATCTTAATTCCACTGTAAAAAGAAGTCCTAGGGATATGTTACCATTTCTCTAGCCCAGCTCTGTCCAACTATGACAGGCATTAGCTACACACAACTATTAAGCACTTAAAATAGGTTAATGACTTGGGAATTGAATTTTATTTTATCTTGATTAGTTTATATTTAAATGTCAATAGCCACATGGGTCTAGTGGCTATTGTTTTGGGCAAGGCAGCTGGTAGAGTATACACAAAACCTAGATATGAAAGGCAACATAATTTATTAGCTTACATTAAGGACAGGCTTCAAGGAAAACTATTTTATAAGCTTTTATCACCAGCTAATTCTAGATCAGAAATTGCCTCCTATGGACTTTCTTAGAGCATTTTCTCTTTACTACAAAAAATAAGTCTTAATAAAAGTTTGCAGAACAAAACTTGTACAGCTTAAAACCTACTCCAATCAAGAGAATTATCAGGGAAATTACCACATTCTATCAAATGTATAGGAGTGTCCTGATTTAAGATGTCACAATTGTCAAGATGATAAAAAGGAACGGATTTATTTGCAGTTTTCATTTAGAATAATAGGCTCCTTGAGAACACTAAAAACGGGTTTCACTTACAAAAAGTTATTTTACACACACACTACCAGAAACATCTATTGTACAACGTAAGATATGCCTGGCCTAGAACACTACGAAACATTGCTGCTACCCACTAGATATTCTTCACTTAACCTACTACTTCACTTTGCTACATTACTTAAACCCCGTGCCTCAATTTCCCCATCTTTAAACTTAGGGTTACCATATTTACTTCACGTAATTATTGTGAGATTTACTAACTAACATATTAAAATCCCTTGTAATAGAGGACGCCCGGGCTGCTCAGTTGGTTAAGCAGTCTGCCTTTGGCTTGGGTCCTGAGATCAAGTCCCGTATTGGGCTCTTTGCTCAACAGGGAGTCTGCTTCTCCCTCTACCTGTAGTTCCCACTGCCTCTCTTTCCCCACCCCCTCTCGTTATCTCTCTCTCTGACAAATAAATAAATAAAATCTTAAAAAAAAACCCCACTTAGAATAGGACATATACATGCTAAGCATTCAATGAACATTGTTATTACTTCCCATCAACTAAGAGCTATATTTTTGATGGATGGAAACAAAACAAATAATATATAAAATTGAAACAAAATTACGAAAGTAACTAGATATACTTTTTAAATTAGGTCTTGCTCAACCTAGGAAACAATGCTCCTTTAATAAACCGTTTTGGAGCCATAAAAGACCCTGGAATGTTGACATGTGCCTCCTTTCAGAGCAAAGGCATGCCATCAAGGTTTAATTCAGTTCCCAAATGTATAATAAACATGAAGATAATGTTTTGTGTCAACATTTTTGTTAATGAACATTAGGCAAACTTTTTTTAAATAACAGCTGCATGGAGATAATTCATATGCCTTATATTCATCTATTTAAAATGTGCAGTTTGATGGCTCCCAGTGTATCTAGATATGTGCAACCATCACCATAGTCAAGTGTAGAACACTTTCATCATCTCAAAAAAGGGAATAGAGAAACCAATAAAGAAATAAAGAAATCCTGTACCCTTTAGCAATCACCTTTTCTTTCCCCCAAAACTCCCCAGCCCTAAGCAACCACTAACCTAAATTCTCTCTTTATAGATATCCCTATTCTGGACATTCAATAGAAATAAAATCATATAGTAATGTGGTCTGTGAATAGCTTTTTGCCACATAGAGCATGCATTGATATTTCATTGCTTTTTAGGGCCAAATAATATCCCATTATGTGAACCACATTTTGTTTATCCATGCATTATTTGATAGACATACAGGCTGTTTCCATCTTTGGCTACTACGGATAATATTGCTATAAACATTCCTATGCAAGCTTCTGTGTGGACATGTTTTCATTTCTCTTAAGCCGATACCCAGGAACAGAATTGCTGGGTTATGGAATAACTGAGGAACCACCAAACTGTTTTCTCAAATGGATGCACCATTTTACCTTCCCTCCAGCAGTGTGTGTGGGTTCTGATTTCTCCACATCCTCCCCAGTATAATTTATTATAGTCATCCTAGTGGATAGAATATGGCATCTCACTGTGGTTTTCATCTGCATTTCCCTAAAAACTAATCACGTTGGGCATCTTTTCACATACTTATTGGCCATGTGTCTCCCTTCTTTGAAGAACTGTCTATTCACATCCTTTGCCCATGTTTAATGAGGTTATTTTTCATATTCTTGAGTTATGTGTGTAGGTATTCTAGATATAAACCATTATCAGATAATGTGATTTTAAAAATATGTTCTCCCATTCTATGGGTTGTCTTTTCTTGAATGTCATCTGAAGCACAAAAAGTTTTGATTTTTTTTTTTTTATATTTTATTTATTTATTTGACAGAGAGAAATCACAAGTAGATGGAGAGGCAGGCAGAGAGAGAGAGAGGGAAGCAGGCTCTCCGCTGAGCAGAGAGCCCGATGTGGGACTCGATCCCAGGACTCTGAGATCATGACCTGAGCCGAAGGCAGCGGCTTAACCCACTGAGCCACCCAGGCGCCCAAAAGTTTTGATTTTTTTATAAAATCCAATTTATCTATTTTTTTTTCTTTTGTTGCTCATGTTGTTGGTGTTATATCTAAGAATACACTGCCTGCCAAATCTAAGGTCATGAAGATGTATCCCTATGCTTTCTTCTAGGGGTTTTATAGTTACAGCTCTTAGGTCTTTGACTAATTTTGAGTTAAGTTTTATAAATAGTGTGAGGTAGCGATCCAATTTCATTCTTTTGCATGTGGATATCCAGTTCTCCTAGCACCATTTATTGAAAAGACTATTCTTTTCTTAATAAATGGTTTCGGCACTCTTGTTCACCGAAGAGACATGGGTTTATTTCTGGACTCTCAATTCTATATCATTGACCTATACATCTATTCTTATGTCTGTATCATGTCATCTTGATTGACAATGCTTTGTGGTAAGTTTTGAAATTGGCAAGTGTGAGTCCAAATTTTCTGCTGTTTTTCAAATGCTTTGGCTATCCTAGGTCCACTGCAATCCCACATCTATTTGAAACCAACTTGTCAATTTCTACAAAGATACCAGATAGGATACTGACAAAGACTGGACTGAACCTGTAGATCAATTTGGGGAGGATTGCCATCTTAACAATATTAAGCCTTCTGACTGATGAAATATGGGATATTTTTCTATTCATTTAGATATTCTTTAATTTCGTTAAATGTTTTCTAGTTTCAGAGGATTAGTTTCACTTCTTTTGTTAATGTATTCATCAGTATTTATTCTTCTGATGATATTATAAATGGAATTGTTCATTTCATTCTCAGATTATTCAAGTATACAGAATACTACTGATTTTTGTACATTGACCTTTTATCCTGCAACCTTAATGAACTTGTTTATTATGTGGGCAGTACTGGTAGTATTCCAATTCACAAGGCGACCATTAGACTAATTATGTAATTCTTATATAGTACTCAGCACCTTTGGCACATCGTGGGTGTTAAATGCCAGCTATTAAGTAGCTATTAAGTGTTTTTATATATCTTAAGTATTTTTATATATCAAGGACTCTACCAAGGTATCTTACTATATGTTTATTCAACACCTCTTACGTGCAAAAATATGATAGTGATTTAAAAAGAAAAAAAATCCTATCCAGAAGGAACAAGAAGTCTTAGAGCAGAAATAGATTCCACTTGTCCCTCAAGTGATTTGTATAGATATCAGATTAAAAACAAAAATCTTAAAAAGCTTTCTTTTGCAATAGATCTGCCTTTAACATTCTTTAAGAGTCTCAATAACATAAAAATAAAAGTCTCAGGAAGCTATCTACTTTTGAGCCATGCAAATTAGGTTCAGCCCTCCTTACTTTTTCCATGTTCATTACCAGACTCTTCCACACTGCTTCCGAACACAGGTACTGTTGTTGCAGAAAAATTCTCCTGCACCACACTTGACCAAAGTGACTGGAAAATTTGAGAGTCTTGTTATTACTATCTTTAGTTTTTCTTTCTCCGAAACCTATTTCATGCTTTTCAGTTTCCAGAGAAAGGACCTAAAAGACATGGGGAACCAGAAGTGTAGGGGCATACAATATGTAAGGTTCCTGCAAGATGGCACATTCCACAGAAGTTTACTAATATTTTTTAACAAAAACAATTTCATTCCAAACAGTCCCTGGAACTTGGATATTTGCTTATTGTTCTAACACATTTTAAAAATCAACCAGGCACCCTTTTGTCTCAACAACATTTGACATACTTCTAAATAATTTTTAAATTCTAGCTATTTGTTAGAACAGTAACAGTCACAACCTACAAACCACAATCTGTACCACAAAGTCCAATCTCAGCCCAGATCTATTTTTGGCTTCACAACAGCTTGAGCTAAAGAAGAATTTCACTGCATTGTTCAAGTATGGTCATAAATAGTCTGGGGGGGGGGGTAGGGGGAGCTAAACAACATAAAATGCCGTATAAAACAAAAATGGTACAAAAAATGAAAAGAGATTCAGGTTCAAACCTTTGTTACATAAACGCACACAGAACTGTGCTCATCTGTAATCTTCACTTGCCCCATTATGCTTCCATAAAACTCCATTCTTACATCAACTATCATTCTTAATTAAGTTGTACTGAAAATGTATCTGCCTCTAAGTCTACCTCCCCTCTCCCCTGGCATACAGGTCTCTGAGCTTTTCAAGGGTAGACGAGTCACATGAACAGATGTGGAAATGTGGGTGAGAAGGAGGATGAGAAACATGAGGCATTTCCATTCCACCCTAACATCACCTAACCTACAAGATCTTAAAAATGACTTTAGTTTTCTTTTTTCTTTCTTTTTTTTTTTTTTTTTTAGATTTTATTTGAGAGAGAGAGCATGCACAGAAGCAGGGGGAGGAGCAGAAGGACAGGGAGAAGCAGGCTCCCCACTGAGCAGGAAGCCTGACTTGGCACTCAATCTTAGGGCCCTGAGATCATGACCTGAGCTGAAGTCTGACATTCAACCCTCTGAGCTACTCAGGTGCCGCAGTTTGGCTTTTTGTGTTCTTGTGGGGTTTGTTTTCCAAAATTTCTTTATTTGATAGAGAAAGCACAAGCAGGGAGAGGCATAGAGGAAAAAGGACAAGCAGACTCCCCGCTGAGCACAGAACATGAGAAGGGTCCATCCCAGGACCCCGAGCTCATGACCTGAGCTGAAGAGGGATCCTTAACTGACTGAGCCACCCAGGTGCCCAAAAATGGCTTTAGTTTTGCTTGGTTTTTTGGCTTTTTAAGATCTTATTTATTTATTTGACACAGAGACAGTGAGAGAGGGAACACGAGCAGGGGAGTGGGAGAGGGTGAAGCAGGCTTCCCACCGAGCAGGAAGCCCCATGAGGGGCTGGATCCCAGAAACCTGGTTTACCACCTGAGTTGAAGGCAGACACTTAATGACTGAGCCACCCAGGTGCCTTTTAGTTTTGCTTCTACTCCTAAAGTTGATTCAAACCTAATAGCTGGTTATTAGTCTATCCTTAAGTGAAGAATACAGCCTCAGTAAAGCATGTGCAGATCATACCCTCTCCTGATGGAAACTGACTCAGCATATATGAGAAATGACACAGGACAAAACAAAGCTCTTCACCAGAACTAATTCGTGAATTAAATTTATTTTAAGTAAAATTTGTAAGTTAAATACATTTCAGTTGGCCTACCTAATAGTCAGTACACCTCTAAAATTGTGTTTTCTAAAGTGTTGAGCCATTGAAATGGAACCAAATAGAAGTGATATATTCAGTATTTGTCCAGCAAACTTTGTGGAAAAGCTAACAAAACTGAGCAAATTAGAACATAAGTTTCCAATTTTCTTTTCCAAATTAGAGTTACTTTCCTCAAACCCTATTCTGGGCTCTAGGCTTCTGATTAGGTGGGGAAAGAGAAACAAAAATTACAGGGAAAGGCAACATGTTCACTGATCAAGAAATGTACCAAATTTCCATTTATCCAGAAACCCAAATCACCAGAATTTCCTTGATTAGTACCGTGCAAGGATGACTGATACTTCTCACATAATGCTAAGACCAAGTTCTCAAATGCCTTTAGAATTTGAAGGAAAATGAATTGTATTCTAAAACATTTTAGTAACAGGATATAAAACAAACATGAAAGCTACCACATTTCTCTCCATCCCTCATTTTTCTTTTTTAGTTGTTTCAGAGACAGTAAGCAAGAGAGAGCACACATGTGAGCTCAGGGGGAGGGAGAGAGGAAAATGAAGGAGAGAAATTCAAGCAGACTCCCCACTGAACACAGAGCCTGATGCGAGACTCATCCCACCACCCTGAGATCAGGACCTGAGCCGAAACCAAGAATCGGACGCTTAACCGACTGCGACACCCAGGCGCTCCTCTCCATCACTCATGATAAACAATACCAAACAAGTACTGATACCATACTATGCCAGCAAATGCCTCAGAATCCTTCTCACTAGACCAAACTGGAAATACAGTATAAACAATAAAACAGTAGTGAGCTTATGACTTGGGAGTCAAAAAGGCCTGAGATTCAATCTTAGTTATGCCACTCAGAAACATTGACCATATCATCTATCATCCAAAACGCACCCATTTTGAGAGTGACACAGGACAATAGGCATAAACTGGGACAATCCCAGGGCACCTGGGTGGCTCAGTGGATTAAGGCCTCTGCTTTCGGCTCCGGTCATGGTTCCAGGCTCCTGGGATCGAGCACCGCATTGGGCTCTCTGCTCAGCGGGGAGCCTGCTTCCTCCTCTCTCTCTGCCTGCCTCTCTGCCTACTTGTGATCTCTGTCTGTCAAATAAATAAATAAAATCTTTTAAAAAAATTTAAAAAAGACTGTGACAAATCCCTAGGAAATAGGACATATGGTCACTGTACTCAAGCCATATGAACCTTGGGCAAGTTACTTAATCTTGAGGGGCGCCTGGGTGGCTCAGTGGGTTAAGCCGCTGCCTTCGGCTCAGGTCATGATCTCGGGGTCCTGGGATCGAGTCCCGCATCGGGCTCTCTGCTCAGCGGGGAGCCTGCTTCTCTCTCTCTCTGCCTGCCTCTCCCTCTACTTGTGATTTCTCTCTGTCAAGTAAATAAATAAAATCTTTAAAAAAAAAAAAAAAGTTACTTAATCTTGAGTCTTGGATCCACATCTGTAAAATGCAAATAACAGAGTACAAAATTAAGCCATAGGTAACAATAAATTGCTTTCCTACTCCTTTTCAGCTATGAAACCCTATATTCTATGATACTAATCTAGACAGCTTTGAAACTCTAAAAGCACCATACAGCCTTATGGAAGGACACATCAAAGAAATGAAAATCCATCCCTGAGAGATTTTTTTTTAATCCACATTCTCTTTTTTATTAGACTTTTCTCTTGCAATTAAAAAAAAAAAAAAAAACACCCAACACCTTAGTTCAAGTTTGATACCTGGGCACCATTAGTCACTCAGAACTTGGTCACCACGGCTTTGTTTTCACAGCTTCATAAAAGCACTCATCTTGTGCTTTGTTTTTGGACAAGCCTGATGCTCTTCTATATGACAAGAATTACCTCTATTCCTGCTGTTATCCTCAATGTTTAGAGCAATTCCTGGCACACAGTTAAGTGCTCCACATTGGCTGAATAAACGATCACTGTTTTAGAAATAAAACCCTTCATTACCCGGCCCTAACCCTGCTATATATTCTCCACCCACAAAGATGGTCTGCAACTGCCTATGTCCTTAACCTTCCCCCAACCTGAGTTTTCATACTCGGTGATGAGTAACAGCAATCCAGAACAATCCAGAATGCTTCTTCTCCATACAGTCCTTTCACCTATTTCCCTAAGCGGAATCCATCTTAAAATCCAATTTAGGTTTCCAACTTTTAGGAGATTCATCCCCCTCCCCCGTTTTGTGGGGTTTTGTGGGGTTTTTTGTTTTTCTTTTTTGTTTTCATTTTTTAAGAACACACTTCTCTTTCTCTTTAACCTTTTTTTATTGAAGTTTAATTGACATACAATCTCTTATTAGTTTCCGATGTTTTAAATCTTGATTAAGCCACTTATGACTCTTCACAGTTTATTTGAGAAAACAAAAAAGACTCAACTGATTGTCCCCAAACCAGACTTATCTCTACCAGTTTCCCATTCTTTTCTCCTACTCTCAGTGAATTCTTGTCATCCAATCAAAAGTAGCTCCTTTACCCAAAAATTAAGGTACACATGCCAAAGGCCACTCTACTTATTACTGATCAGAATCCAGGGAAAAAAAATTAAAACCAAAGCAAATTAATATAAACCCAATTTGAAAGCACTGGAACGCCTCCAATGGTAAAAAATGGTTTTGAATTGTGACAAACCCCCAGAGGTCCACAAGGCATTTCTAGGATTTCTTAAAAAAAAAAAAAAATGTAGTCAATCATAGACGTGTTTGCTTTTTCTCTGCCCCGCTGCCCCAGACTCAGACTGCTCTGAGGCTGGGGGTTTCGAGAAAAAACAATGAAGCATTTGACAACCTCAAAAGGTCTGAGTGACATTCTGCAGTCAAAACTTCACTTGGGGCTGCTGCACATCGAACTACAGACAAACGGTGATACACGGCCCACCTTGAGCTTGCAATATAAACTCTAGGTGAGAGTAACAGTTTAGGCACTTTGTATTCAAAAGACCTCTCTCACAGACACATCAAGAATAGTTGTGAAAATTTCCTTCTGTATATTTCCTAAATGCCATGAATCCTCACCCACCACCTCAGTAAACAACCTATGACTACTTGTTGAAAATATAACTTACGTGGAAAGATATTCGCTCTAGCAACAGCAGATGGTTCTTATCCAAAGCTAAATAAAAACAGTAAGATGAAATTTTTAAAGTCTATTAAGATAGAGTTGGAAACTTTGTGATTTTCACTGTCCCCCTCTCCAGAGAATTCCTTTTGCTCCACAAAAATAACTTTATTCAGATGGGAATGGAGGGGGGGGACAGCAAAACAGAAAGAAGTGTAGTCTCAGTGTGAGTGCAATATTAAATGTCTTGAAAGCAGACAGATCCTCAATAACATAGCTTCAATAAAAACTTCCTAACCCTTTCCTTTTTTTGTTCCTTTGAGAAAATGGTGAAGCAATTTGCATTTACAGCTTAGTTCCTGTTTCCAAAATACCCCTTTAACTTTTTCTTTTCTCTTTTTATGGTAGGTATAAATAGCACCAAATTGTCAAATCACAGCTATTTTGTGTGCTACCTATACAAATAGGTCTGATTTCTGACCAGCCATAAAACAATTACTGCCGAATTCCTCTGGCTCTTTGATATCCAGCTTGTCCACAGGGCTTCAAAGCTAGCCTCCAGGACTTTTCTTGGGACACTGCTGAAAAACAACCTCAACAGAAACACAGAAGATAAAATGTTCCCACTCCTATAAACACACAAAGACATAACTGCAGAAATAAAACCATTCGACAGCATTGTGGTGGGGTTTCTTCCCCCTGAGAGAATTTAAGATGTCCAAGTACTTTGAATTGTTTTTTAGATGTGGGTCAACTAGAATTTCTTCCCCCTCATGCATATGGCTATTTTCCCCATTTTCAAGCCTCCAAAAATTAAGAATCATTCTGCTTTCAGAGAAATTTTCTGATTTACTAGAACAACTCATCCCACGGGAACTTACTGGGATGGAACGAAAGTTCAGCTTCTTGAGCACATAAATAACTATACAGTACAGTATTTATTCAATGTTGCAAAACTCATTCAAGCTAGCAGCTTTGTATAAGGTTAAATCTGGTCAGCATATCCAACAGAGAAAATTTATGTATGGGGCACTGCATGTTTGGAGTAAACTAACAGACTTCAGTGCTCACATGGCTTAGGAAAAAAATCACTCTATGTGGGATGGTACAAGAGGACCTGACATACACATCACACACAGGTGCTGAGGGTACCCATCAGGCTATCTCCAATAATGAAGCTACAGCAAAAGCAATACATCCACTAAGAGAAAATACATGCTAATTCCCTTTAGAGAAACTTACACTTTGGCATTTTAGGGGATTGGCAAATGTGACATGACTATAAAATCTTCCAGGGCCCAGGTTCTTAAAGTAAAGTTTTATTAAGGTTCGTATACACACACACCCCAAGAGCTACGTCCCTGCACCTAAAAAGAGAAAGACATGCTACTTTTTAAAATTCTTCTTACCAAAGGCAGCATGCCAAATCAGTTTTTCCTCAATCCAGTACTTTTGGCAGCCCTATCATAATAGGCCAGTTAAGAAAAAAGTATTTCACAAAGTAAGTAGTTGGCAAACATGTGATTCTGAACTAGCAGTACAGAGGACACAGTCTCCTCAGGATTATGAAAGATCCCAGACATGTGCATACAAGGGGAAAACTACCTTTGCAACCAAAAACCTGCCTCTTACCTCCCTCTCCTTGTCTCTCTACCACCTGTAAGTATCAAGCAATTCTAAAGCACTGATCCAGACCTGATTTTAGCACTCTTGTGGGATATTCTCCAGGGAATAACTTGTACATATTTATCCAAGGACACAGAGCCATCTTCTTTTTTGAAATCTATACATATATCAACCCTCGAAGTATGCAGATGAACCCTCTCATTATAACCCAAAAATTTACCGCTCTAAACTGGAGCTACCTGTTTTCAGCTCTGATCTCAAGTACACAGCTTTTATCTCTTAGCTCAACTCTGGCACCTAACATTAGTACTCAATTTCCTTCTAACAACTGGATTATGGGATCTCTCAAATGTAACCGTATTTTCTCTCCAGTTGTTTGTTGTTGTTTGTTGTTGTTGTTGTTTTAAACCAAAGGCCAAAGGCATTAATATACAACAAAATTCTCAACGTGAGTGATAAAAATGCATTAAAAGTAACCTTTAATCCATGCTATTAACTGATTTTATTCTATTTTGGCACGTTTGAAGTAACTCATCTAAGGATTAGTTAGGCTTTTCTCCACTTCTTTTTATCAGGACTCTACCATTCTTGATTTAGTTTTGAGGGAAAAGGGTTTGCAAAAACGATAATAATCTCACAGCTGGAGATGGCTGGCAAGTCCGTTAGTGCTCATTGTGCCATTAATTTGCAGGAAGCCTTTGTGCTCCTTCTACCCCTCGTTTTACATGCTGAGCAGTTTTCACTGATAAAGTACTTATAGGCCAGTTATTTTAGATTAACGAAAAGCCCAGTAAAATTTTATGTAAAATGGCTATGAACTTTCTCTTGAAAATACTGAAATGTATCTTCCGTCTTGATTGCTTGAAAATCTTAACCGTGACCATTTGCCTCAGTAGTTCTCATGTGAGTAGGCAAAGGGAGTCTTAAAATTTTTAAGAAGTATTATTTTCAAACAGAGAAGGAATCCAAAATTTTAGACTACGAATTCAGACTGAATGGCTGAAGCCTCCGGGCAAACACACTGATTTAATCACAAGCAGCAGGTTTCAAAATCTTGCCTTCTTCAGCCTTAACAATGAAGTATTTCCCTGCCCTTCAAACCTATGGCAATGATGCAAACACATTATGCAAAAAGAATCCAATATCGTTGGGGTTTTTAACACTATGACATCAATTTCAAGAATAGGTGGCATTGTTCTAATTCGACACTTACCCAAAATGAGATTTTAAAGTCAATGACTTAGTACTTCCTCTGGACCTGAAGCCCCAAAAAGGACAGTTAAATACCCAACTGTCATGGATTTTAAGTCAAACTCCATTTTCACCACTTTTCACAATTTTCCCAATTCCCTAACAATCTTTAGGTACAAAAAACCAAGTCTAACAGAAAAGTCTCAGTTTTTAAATCTGCCACAATATATGCAAACCTGTTGAGATTTTTCATACTTTAAGACATGAAACTGTTTAGTAATGGAGTCCTAAAATTACTCATTTTCTGCTATACCACCTTTCTATAAATCACAAGCTCAAATTGCGTTCCCAGAGACTCAGATCTAACACAGAGAAGACATGGTTCATACCGAACACAGCAAGGATATCTGCAAAGTAGAAATAACGGGGTCTGAAACTAACAGGGTTAAACAACTTCTTTTGTGAGGCCACTGGCAAAATCTACAGCAGCTGTCTAACTTTGCCTTCAACAATCATAGCAAAAGCTCAAGGAAATGATCCAATACAGCGCCGGTCTTTAGTAACCAGATCGTTTCTATTTCATTTTCAGCCAAGGGAACGGATAATGAAAACAAAATTATTCGTCAGTCAGAAAGTTTACTTGACAAGCTAATTTTGAACCAACCTTTAACTTCTATTCACATGTACAGACGGACCCTAAGAGCAGTTTCTTTTTTGTGTGGAGACAATCTTAATAACTCTTAAATGCTGGCTACACAAGTTAAACTTCGGATGGCTATCACTGCTTTAAACCCACTTATTAAAAACTACTGGAAAACTTTTTAGCTGCTCAAGAACTAGTCCTGAGCTAAAAAAGAAAAGGCAAACATTTAGTGCCGTAAACTGATGAGACATTAAAAAGATGTGAATTTTGCAGTGAAGAAAACAGAAGTCACATCGTTTCATCTCTGACCTCAAACAAGTGTACAATAATTTTAAGATTTTATTTATTTGACAGACAGAGATCACAAATAGGCAGAGAGAGAGGAGAAAGCAGGCTCCCTGCTGAGCAGAGAGCCCAATGCGGGGCTTGATCCCAGGATCTTGGGATTCTGACCTGAGCTGAAGGCAGAGGCTTTAAACCACTGAGCCACCCAGGTGCCCCAAGTGTACAATAATTTTTATACAAGAAACAAACTCAGCTCTTCCAAGCCTGTAATTTTCCACCTAAAATTACTTACATTGTTTACAATAAACACAAATGATCTCTCATCATAGAACATCTGGATTTACCAACACATCTAGGATACCTGCTCCTAAAGGCTTATCGACTTAGCTGATGGAAAACAGGTATTTCAGGACTTAAAGATATGTACTCGAAATAGAAATCCAACATTCTTCAGAAATTAATTAATTTTCTCAAGAATATAAATAAGGGGGAAAAAGTCATCAAATCAGTGACCCAACAAAGTTAGGTTATCACTCTGGTGAATAACCACAGGTTTACACTGGGAAGAAACTCCCAAAATTACTTTCAACCAAGTTAAGCAGGAATGGGCAGGATAGCAGCAGTTCCCATTTCAATATTTACAACATAGAAGTAAATACATTGTTTTATTTAAGTAAATTCACCTAAAGAAACATTTTTCTTCCCTACAGGGCAATCTCAATCCAGCATTTAATTTTTAATTCCAATCCTGCTTGCTTCCACGGAGGTTTGACCCAAAGCAATTTTAGTGAAATTTCAGGCTGGTATACATTTTGGCTATATGCCACAGGCAAAAGATACTGATTCTAAACCTATGTGATCTATTTTTTTACTGTAAGTCCTATCATCTTACAGTATCTCCCGTAGGAGAAACAGGACTTCAACAACTTAACATTTGGAAATGACTACTAGTTGCTGGCTTCCTAAAGGGAAAAAAATTAAAACAAACAAACAACCAAAAAAACCTATGAATTAAAACATACACGCAAATGGGTACTCCTGAATTGACATGTATGAATGGCTTACTTGTTTTAAAAAGGAAACCTCAAATCCTGGGTTAATAATATGTGTCACTTTTAGGGATTTAAACCATAAATTTTTCAAATAAAAACTAAATAAATTGATTTGTAAGTAATTAACTATGGGACTTCAATCATGTAAAATTATCTCTGTATATTCTCTATGGCTCAGGAATTTAACTGGTTATGTTCAAAATAATACACTTAGTGGGTCATGGAACCCACTGCCTGTGAAATCTCCCATGGAGATTCAAGACCACCCATTGAAAATAGTACAACATTATTGCCTCGAGCAAGAAGCTGGTACATAGGACTGGTTATTCAAGTCTTTTAAATACTATTTTATTGAGGGATTGTGGGAGGTGGGGGAGGGAGCCAAGGGGGATTCATGAGTGGATGGGGGAGGAAACTCAGACAGAAAAAGAGAGAAATTTCTAAAGCAAAAGTTCCAGTAGTCCCCTCACAATACTAATCGCACCCTCCCCCCTTTTTAAACAGCTACATAAACAAAGTAATAAGTGCTCAATTTCAGGGAGAATTACATTATACTCCATTTGAACAGGCTACAAAGTACTTTTATTTGAAAAGCTGCTTCTCCTCTGTTATAAACAAATTTACCCGGCACCAATTTCAATGAGAAGATGGCTAAGGGAGATGGGAGGCAGAGTTAGGAAAAATTCACTCAGTGTCTTAAATAGTTGATCCAATAAAGATCCTTTAGAGGAAACTGTAAGTCTATTTTTTTTTTTCTCCCAGTAGGCAAATCATACAGGGGGGCTTTTCTTTTCTAGCGTACTGCACCCTGTCTCTTTAAATTCCAGGCCTGCCCCATTTCCCACGCATTCAATGAAAGCAACACGTTTGCTGGCCTCTAGCCCACAATGTCAAGTAGTTTTCTTGCTATTGAATTTCAAGATTATTCTTTTGGATCATTTGCCCTTTAGTTTTAAGCACGCCAAAGCAAAAATAATGTCTTTCTACAATAACATAAAGAAAACTCTGAGGCCTTTACAAGTCTACAAGTAGAGAACACCTTCTCCTTTAGTTCCCCTTTCACTGCAAAATATGCTCCCACTCTATATGCTCCAAATAAGGGCCATTTATACATTATCTTGGTCTACTATAGCTTTGTCTGTACTCTAATAAAATTCTAGGAGTATATTTAATTTAGTACCAAATTTGGAATTTCTAACAATCTGTAATACTCAAACCAAGTCTTCATATTACTCAAACTCTCAAAGTTTTAAGTGTGATCCCCTGAGGATTCAGTTAGAATAAGTTTTAAAACAATGACTTGATTTTCTGTATTTGCAGTTAAGCCATCTACATAAATTAATAATAAAAATAGTAAGCAAATATGGGGAGCTGTAATCATGGGGCCAAAGAGTCTATTTCCCTCATTTTCATACACATCTTAACCCTGAAAAAAAGAATCCAGGCTATTATGAATCCCACTCAGAATTCTCTCCAAAAGAATAGAAATAGTTAAATAAAAATTTATCAGCAGAACTAAATGAAGACCATGGAAAATGTTACTCCGAATGCTAGCAAATGGAACTTAAAGTGGCAATTTTATTCAAACAGCTAACAAAGAAATGGTCTGATCACAAACATCAATTTTTATATTTCACATTCTGAGGTGGAGTTAATCTGTCATTTATGAATTTCATAAAAGCAGCTAAAACCAAAGGGAAAACAGACTTATTCTTAGTTGACGTACAGTTTTGATATGCATTTGCACATACTACTTTCAGTGGTTATTCTTTTTAATGTTACAAAGGTAAAGATATTAATATCCCACATATCATATCATAGACTTAACTAGATGAATTTTGCGTTGTAAGGAGACCTTTAAGACAACTAAAATTAACTCCATCTTTGCAGAAATCTTTTTTATTTTTAGAAATTTCTTTTACTTGTGTTTAAGGAATGTCTGTATTAATCTATCTGTACTGTATAGAAAACACAAAATGACATTTTAATTTTCATTTTTAAAACTTCTGGTTATTTTTGCAGTAATATACAAAATATTACTTGAACTGCTTCAATCCTAAAATATTGTTTGTGTTTACACACGTATGCATCCGTTCAAAAAGAACCATCTCTTCTTTCCCTCCCCGAAACACTATTTTTATCTTGCTTTTGGTAGTTGTCCGGGTACTTTCTATTTCTCATAATTTAACATTTAACTTCCAAATTATATACAAAGACACAAGATGGAAATGGGTCTTTATTTGCAACTACAGATCCCATCTATTCCTGCCACTATGACATCTAAGCATGATTGATGCCTTTTCATTTGGTGTCAATTTTTAAAGTCAGATTTAGGCTCTGGAAAATTTTCCAATACTATACACATCAAGATAAACACACTAATTAACAAGCTTATCAAACTCAACAGGAAAAAAGAAATCGAAACTTTTCAAAACATTCTTAAGTGCTTCAAAAATGTACACTGTACTGAAATACTAAACAACGGTTGTCTTTCTGCTACAAAGAACATCGTCTATGAATCATGTACTCATAAATCAGGTTAATCTGATTCATTTTACAACTTCAACACAGCAACTTTGTTAAGAAAGGTAAGAATATCATTTAGATGTTTTTCTTAAAGTTTACAATCAACTTTTGAAACATCTGTGCATATATAAGTGCTATTAAAAGAAACACTCAAAATGACAAGGTGACTAAAATTCCAAATAACAAAATATGAAAGTGTTCCTTGGGAAAAACATTTTTATATTCTAAATGAGATTAAACTTAAAAAAAATAAAATCTTATTGTAAACATGTCCATATGTACATTTAAGTATCTAGTTTTACCTTCACACAAGATAATTATGCCTTATTCAAGAAAGCTCAAAAAACCCAGTATAAGCATTTCCTGAACTCTTTCTATTTGCTGGATGGGGGTACTGAATTTTGGAATAAAGCCAATTTAATATATATTTTTTAATTCCTGATATCCCATCTCCTAGAGATAACTTCTATTAACATTTTGCTAAGTATGTTCTTTCCATCTTTTCACTGATGTATTTTTATCTCTCACACAATTCTCAAAATGTGAGTAATGAACAATTCTGGCCATTCTCATACAAAGATAATGGACTGAATCAAGTACTACAATCAATGATAAAAATAAACCATAAAAAAAAAAAAAAAGCCTCTACAGAAAGCTACTATGTCAAGTAACACTAACTTCAAGCTACTAAGTGGCCTTTAAACATAATTCTCATTTATTTGCTGCTCTCTTTAAATTGTCTGCATTTCTATATTTTTGCATATTTGTGTAAATAAATCCTTCGCTCTAGCATCATTCACAATTCCCTTTAACTAGTTGGAATGATAACTAGAATTGTTTTTTACATTAGCAGCAAGTCACATGTAAAAAGTTGGAAGAGTAACTGCTTTTCAAATCAACTTCAATTAAGCATCTGAATTATTAAATAGAAAAACCCTGAAAGTAACATGAATGATCAAATATTTGAAATACCATACTTTTTTAACCTGTTTACATGGTAAGTCAAAGTCCCCAACTATTCTGTTGATAGGAGAAACACAAGCAGTTATCTGAAACATGATGCTTCAGAAAAACACAAGGACAAAATTTCAAGGTCTGGCCTACATTATATGAAAGAGAAAAAAAATTCAGTTAATTTTCATGAAAAATTCAATGGTCTAATGACCTGGTCAAGAGCCATATTTGAAGCAGAAGTTTCAAATAAACATATGGTATCCTGAGTTCTTGGAATGTTCCAACCTACAAGTAGTGTTGATGGCTGGCATAAATGGCACTGAGATTATGAGAAAGTAACTTTTCGTAACAAAACCGTAATCACCTATCTGGTTAATCCCCCTACTTCCCTGTTAGGGTAGATGACCCAGCTTACTGTTCACTCACCATTAAAAAAGGTAAAATTCCAATATGCTGACGTTCATATCAATAATTTTCTATTTTCAAAAAAAATTATTCTCCAAACTACCACAATATAAAGCATAAGAAATTAAATACAGTAACACATGTCTATCCACAACATGATAACCAATACATAGTTGGTCTAATAAATGGTAGTTATTTCATTAGGAAACACTAGACAAAGGAAGGATATGCTCAGAACTTACCCTTAAAAGAAAAAAAAAAAAACTAAGGAAAAATAATATTTCAGAGCTCAAAAAGCCCACAGAGCTTATTCAGTCCAAACATATCCCTTCTGCCTCCCAGGACAGGGCCTTTTCTACTGCATTGCTAAATCCTGCTCTACAAGTTTCTGGAATATATCTGACTCCTTTTTTTTTTTTTTAAGATTTTATTTAGTTATTTGACAGAGAGAGATCACAAGGAGGCAGAGAGGCAGGCAGAGAGAGCAGGGGTGGGGGGAGAAGCAGGCCCCCCACAGAGCAGAGAGCCCAACGTGAGATGTGAGGCTAGATCCTAGGACGCCAAGACCAGGACCTGAGTGGAAGGCAGAGGCCCAACCCACTGAGCCACCCAGGCACCCCCACCTGACTCCTATTTTTACAGCTAAAAGGCTAGTTGTATTTCATGAATTAAGTAGCTTTAAAAAAAATTTTTTTTAAGTGATAGACCTAGCCAAGTCTCTAAAATTTGTGGCTAGCTTTTTAAAAAGCACCAAAGTAGGTGAAAAAAAGATGAAGGAAGAAAAGACAGAAAAGGAGAAACATTCATTTTTGCCTATAACATAGGCTAAAACTCCTTCTAGAAAATGTGATTCTCAGCTGACACAATGCTTCCTGCTAAATTCAGGTGGTGGTTCTGTTTACACATAGTCAATTATTAGAGGTACAGAAGAAATCAGTTTCTGAACATGGAGCAAAAATTTACCACTTAGGGGAGTGGAGGCTGAAGTCAGGATTCTAAATCTCTTACCTACTAGCAATACCTATCTGCCTTTATGTTATACTGCTGCCAGAAACTTCCAGCATCCAGACTACACTGATGGAAGGTATGAGTGCTATCCGCAGTGATAATACAGGTCCCATCTCATCGGATGAGTAACAGCAGACATACGAGGGGAGGCCAGTGCAGGACTGATGGAGCATAGAACACGAGCTCCTGCTCAGTGTTTATATGATGAGGAAGAAGCTTCCCACTGCTCCTTACTATTTCTGCGCACAGGTAGGAAAAGTCCTACAACAAGCATCTTTAATAAGGCAATCTGGAGCTACGTCAACATTTTGAATAAACTATCCCACTAAAAGCAACCAAATCCCAACAGCCTAAACTGTTTTTCACGTAGTCACTACAAAACAACTGCTTGTAAAACAGAACAGGGAAAGAAATTAAACAAGAGAAAATTTTTGTAAAATAAAAAAAGACTTCTTCAATACAAAGAAAGCTTTCATTATGCAGCAACTCATGTTAATGAAGTATTTGGGGTAAAAGTTATGGGTATAACAAAAAGGCCAATGAACCTTACTTTTAAACATCCAAAATGTTACAAATCTATGTCAAAATAAATAGGGACATAGAATAATCTGATTGTAATCTCTCCCAACACCACTCTGGGGGAGGGAGTAGATGTAAGGGCATAAAACCTATCTTCAAAGATTAAAGGTATCATGCAGACTAAATTTATATCCAGATACATTAAGAGGCAAGCAACTCTCCCTACTGTGTAGGCCACTGTTGTTATTAATATTTTAGGAAATTGCTAATGTATAGTTTGCTTTTTAAAATCAATACATACACACAGGATTTGGCCTGGTACTGATGGGGAAATAACTAATAATTTCTGCTGAAAACAAAGAAAAAATTTACTTTTGGCAAAATCAAATATTTTAAAATTTATTTGGTTCAGAGAATATCAATCTTCTGACATGGATAATAACTCTAATTAAATCCAACTGATCATCTTTATAACCACTTATGAACATTATTTTAAATAAATGGACCTCACGATTAAGTTCAAGATAAGCCATAATTTTCTTTACTTTTTTTAAAAGATTTTATTTATTTATTTGACAAACAGAGATCACAAGTAGGCAGAAAGGCAGGCAGAGAGAGAGAGGAGGAAGTAGGCTCCCTGCTGAGCAGAGAGCCCCATGTGGGGCTCAATCCCAGGACCCTGGGATCATGACCCAAGCAGAAGGCAGAGGCTTTAACCCACTGAGCCACCCAGGCGCCCCAAGCCATAATTTTCTTTAAAAAAAAAAAAAAAGATGAGGAGAGCCTGGGTAACTCAGTGGGTTAAGCCGATCTCACGTCCCGGCATCGAGTCCCGCATCGGGCTCTCTGCTTGGCAGGGAGCCTGCTTCCTCCTCTCTCTCTCTCTGCCTGCCTCTCTGCCTACTTGTGATCTCTCTCTGTCAAATAAATAAATAAAATCTTTAAAAAAAAAAAAAAAAAAACTATGTTCTGGATCATTTGTGAATTGCAATCCCACCACAGTGGGAAGGCAAAATATCAGGGGATATCTACCATTCAGTATCAAATTTTCCTAATGATTTCATCTCAAAGGAGAACCTTAAATTAATCCACCCAATAAATTTGATTTTGCCTGAAAGTAGCTGTAGAACTTTCCCCTCTTAAGCAGTATCTACCATGGTTACCACCACTTAATTAAATCCTAGATCATGTCTACAAAAGCAGGTATTGCTGAATATTTGTCTGCTAATATAAGTGAACAATTATTCAACATTTTAAAAGTAAGCATTTACCACCATTTATTACCAGCTCTCTTTTGGCACCAGCACACCTGTGACTCGTTGTGTCTACATACAAGATCACTTCACATCTAGGCTCCAATTCAAAATAAAAAGAGGATAAAGAAGGATGCAGAATCTCAAATGTCCTTCCCAGCTCTACAAGATACAAGCATGTTGAAGGCAGGAACCTCCTGTTTCTCATACTTCTCAGCAGTCCTTTCCCTGTATCCTGCATGTAGAAAGTCTGTTGGTTAAGCATATGACTAAGTCCACAAATTATATTCTTAAACAAAACCCCAAAACCACACAGGAAAACAAAACAAAATAGGTCAATTTGGCAAAATTAAAAACTTGTGTATGACAAAGAGATACCATACATTAGGTTACAAGAAAAAGAAATAAAAATGAGGCAAGATATTTTCAAGGCAAACAACAAAGGATTAACATCCTACAGATAAGAAAAAGACAAAGATCCCAAGTTTCTTTTTTAAAAAAGACAAAGGACATTTTTAAAAGTCAATAAAGAGGAAATCCAAATGGTCAGTAAACATACAGAAAATGCTTAACCCCACGAAAAACCAGAGAAATGCAGATGAAAACAAAGGATACCATATTTCAACTAAGTATAAAAATAAGAAATCTGAAAATATCCAACGTTGGCCAAGCTGTACAGAAAATGGACCTTATTCCCTGACAGAGTATAAACCGTCACGACCACTTTGTAGAGCAATCTGACAATGTCTAATACAAATGAAAACGCACACACAACTCAAATTCCAGGCCTATATCTAAAATCTTGTTCATCTGTACAAGGTAACACATTCAAAGATGCTCACCGCACAGAGCAGACAATGACCTATATATTCTTTAGTAGGGGAACAGAAAAGTAAGCATAGAACCTCTTCCTACCATGAAAATAGTGAACAGAAGAAATTAAAAGAAATGAATTGGCTCTCTACTGATGAACTGTGTGTGAAAAGGCTAAAATACGTGGGGGAGGGGGGAACTGTAAGCTACAAAATTATTCACTCATGAAAATGTTCTGGAATTAAAGGGTGGCAATTGTCCCACAACTGTGTGAATATACTAAAAGCCACTGAACGCTACACTTTAAAGGGGTGAATTTTACAGTATGCAAATTACATCTCGATTTTTAAAAAGGACTCATCTAGTATGATACTCTTTATGGAGATTTTATAACATAATATACTATTACTTGCAGCAGTATAAATGTGCAAATGTACATAAACAGAAAGAAAGAAAGTCTGAAGAGTTGAAAGAAAGGATGGGGAAGCATCTAAAAACTTTAGCTGCCTAGCTATAATATCTAATTCCCTAAAATCAAAACAAAGATTCGAATACGATAAAATGTAAACATTTATCCAGCCTTGGTAGTGGGGATGTGAATGTTTGTTATATCATTCTTTCCTTTGTATTTTCATTGGGGTTTTTTTGTTTTGTTTTTTTGAGAACTAGAACAATGGCACAAAATAGGCATATCATAAACGACAAATAGTAAATATATAGACACGTGAAGACATGCAGCGCTATTAATCAAATAAATGAAAATAAAAATGAAGTTCTGCTTCATCCAGCAAATTGATGAAGAGTTACCAAAACAACAACAACAACAACAACAACGAAAAAAAAAAACAACAACAACAAACTGTTAATTCCCAGTATTGGCAACCACATAGGGAAAAGGGAATTCATCCGATCCCTGGGGAAACATAAACCAATCTTTTTGGAGGAAAGTTTGGTAATGCATCTATCAAAATTTAAAATCTATACACCTTGTCTCAGCTACCTCCCTTCTGGTAAATATAACACAAGGAAATTACAGGAAAAAATGTAAAAATGAATGCCTCAGATGTTCATCATAGCATTAATCCTAACAAATTAAAACTAAGAGCAATCTAAATGTCTATGTGAAGTTGTAATAAATGTATATTTGATGTAATACCATAAAATCCAGCCCTAAAAAGATGCTATTTCACCATATACCAGGAGGGCAGAAATGTTCATTTATGCTATAGCCCCAGCTCCTGGAAGTGTTCTAGCCACACAGGACCTCAAAAAACTACCTGTTGAATGAATTCAGGTAATTTACAGTTAATGTGTATGTGTGTGTGTGTGTGTTTGTATATATAGATACAGATATCTACTAAAATATGAATTATGGCTTTCTATAAAGAATTCTCAGGTAACCCTTTTCTTCATATTTCTATAGTTTGATTTTTCACAATGAACACACACCTATAAATTAATAAAATAACAATGTAAAAAATACATGGGTTCCTCATAAAAGCTGGATTGTACACTGTCAAAGTTCTACATCTGTAAATTTAAAAATACTAATGAGATACCTGTAATACCAATGGACTCTTTTTCCAGACAAACTGTATTCTCAGAAATGAATACAGCACTATAAACAAGAATGCGGAGAACCACAAAATACAAAAGAATAAAAGATTAAAGCATGAAAATGTATGTTACAAGGAAGAGAATGAACTACAGACTCTGGCCACACACACAAAGCAAAATGTTTCAAAAGAATATTAATATGTATCACTGAGATGAGAATTTCTCTTTCTACATGGTAGCTTCTTGCTTGAGGAATGAAACATAGAATCAAGCAAGTATAAAAGCCAAGGGAAAAAATTATAGAATTCTGTATTACTTCCAACCGGACAGTGAGAAACCCTGAGATCAGGGATCCAAAATGTTTGAAAATCTCTCCAATAAATATTAGAGACTAAAGTTCAGTAATACAGTAAGTCCTTGCTTAATCATGTAATTGGGACAATGGTGTTTCACATCTCCTCCTCTCCTACCTATCTAAGCTTTCCAAGTTACCTTCTGAAGATTTAAGTCACTAAGTTTTTTTGTTTGTTTTTTTTTTAGATTTTATTTATTTGACAGAGATCATAAGCAGGCAGAGAGGCAGGCAGAGAGAGAGAGAGGATGAAGCAGGCTCCCTGCTGAGCAGAGAGCCCAATGCGGGGCTCGATCCCAGGACCCTGAGATCATGACCTGAGCCGAAGGCAGAGGCTTAACCCACTGAGCCACCTAGGCGCTCCTAAGTCACTAAGTTTAAAAAAAAAAAAAAAAAAAAAGAAAGAAAGAAAGAAAGAAGAAAAAAAAATTCTACATCTTAGAACTGTAAAAGCTGTGTTAAGTAGCAGAGGGTTATCTGTAATAGTTTACCAGAAAAACAACTAAAGGGCGAAGGTTGGCCCATGAAGACCACTGGAAGGAAACTTGAAAAAAAACGAGAAAGAACAAAGAATCTTTAAGGTAAAATTATGAAACCGATTGATACCCCTGCCCTGCTCCCAGAGGGACCCTACAGAGGGTCACTTAAAATAACAGATGTAAAAGGCTTCTGCTTATACAAATAATATGCCATAAACTGGACAAGGATATTAACTATAAAATATATCCACCAAAACCCAAGTTTGGATTTTCCTTTTCTGGAAAAAAAAATTGTTAGATAATTGTTATAATGGAATTTAACCATGTCAAATACCTTGGAAGACTTATCTTTCCTCTTTCCATTAAATGTTTTTATTAGCAACGATAGTAATGGCTTTAAAAACTCAGCTTCCACATATTAATAAAGGAGTTGATCTGTGCCAGGTTCTGTGTTGAATATTTTATACCAGAGGTTCTCTGAGTGTATTCAGGGATCCCAGGATCCCCAAAACCTTTCCCAGGGAAAACCTATTTTTTCAACGACTCTAAGACATTATTTGCCTCCTTCACTCCTTCTCTCAGAAGAGTACTGTGGAGGTTTCCAGAGGCTACCTGATGTGTGGTAATGCAACAGAATGAATGCAGAAGCACGTAAGCTGATCCAATTATTCCAAAACATCAAAAAGATCTGTACACACAAAAATTAATACCACACTTCTCACTCTGTTTTCTTGAAAATACTCATGTTTCATTAAGATACTTTTCACATGCTACCTTTAACGGGTTGATTATTATCTTTAAAAAAATTAATAAATAACTTCTTAAATGTCTCAGGTTTCATTTCTAATACTGTATATATCGGTAGATATAACTTACATAGGAAAAGCTCTGTGGAGTCTATGTTTTGAGAGTGTAAAGCAGTCTTAAGGCAAATAAATTTGAGAACAGCTGATTCATATTTAATCCTCAATTTATGAGGTAATGGTTGTATTCTTTCATCATTCCAGGAACATAGATGAGAACCCAAGTGAGAAAACAGAGAGAGAAATGACTTGCTCAAGATCACAGAAGGAGCTGGGGAAGCGCCTGGGTGGCTCAGTTGGTTAAGCATCTGCCTTCAGCTCAGGTCATGACCTCAGGGCTCTGGGATGGAGCCCCGTGTTGGGGCTCCCTGATCAGTGGGGAGTCTGCTCCTCCCTCACCCTCCTCCTGCTTCTGCTCTCTTTCTCATTCTTTCTCTCAAATAATAAATAAAATCTTAAGGGGGGAGAATTAAAAAGATCACACTAGGAGTCTCTTAAGCCAGTATTTGAATATAAGTCTGTAATTCCTAACCATAACTTCTCACCACTGAGCAACAGTATCTACCCAAGATAGTTCTATGTTGTGCCTTTACTCTTTGACTTTTAGTCTTAAAAAGTAATGAATGCTCACTGGAATGTTTTAAATACACAGAATTAACTTTAAAAAAAAAATCAAACAGTACAAAAACACCTATCAACCTATCACTGCCAACACCATGAGCACGCATTAGAAAAACTACTGGTAGGAGCTGGGTTCCCATTCAACCAAAATTCATTTACTTATACACATACACACATGCACTTTTTAGTTGTATAAGCATATTTTTTTAAACGGGATCACACTGATTTAGCGACTTATTTCACTTAGTATCTCTTGCCGATCATCCTGCGTCTACGAATAGATTTACCCCCTTTTAACAGACCACCCATCATTTAACTGTACCCAGCTGGGGGTCCCCTATATGGCTTGCCTCCAAATTTCTGCTGTTTAAAAAAGTCACAAGCAATATGCTGTAACTTTGTGTAGCTGTGAAGCTGGATCTGCTGGAAAATCCCTGGAAGTAAAACTGCTGGGTCAAAGGGTGTAAACATTTAAAATCTTAATAGATGTTGCCAAATGCCCTCCAAAATGTCCGTGCCCAATTTACATTCCCACTAAAAGCAGGAGATTTCCTTCAATAATTCAGCTTTTAAGTGCCTTGGAAAATTATGCTGTATGTTGCTTCAAAATGCCAAGTAGTAGAACTGCTCTCAATGGTCATTTGAATTCCATACAGAACTCTACATAAATCTTCTAACACTCGATGAATGTATCAGAATAGCTAGCTATACATTTTTACTTTTTCCTGAAACCCTTTAAACACCTCAGAAGAGAAAACACACCAGGTACGTGCAGTATCTGCAACTGGTTGGTCTCAAATTTTAGGAACCCTGATAAAAAGTTACCCAAATTATTTCAGAAGACTCCTTAACACAAATCAGAACTACACAGTAATGCTGGGCTCAACCATTTAAATCAAAGGAAAGTTCTAAGTGTGGATTTATTATGCTTTATCTGCCCACTCAAAGGACTAGGGCTAGAAATAAAAAGCTATCAAATCATACCAATGGCCAAATTAGCTGACATAAAATAATAAGCAACAGATTTCATATCATAAATGTCAATGGAACAGACTGCAAGAGTTAAGAATGGCTATAATTGGAAAGAAAGTTCACTCAAACTCACATCATACTGAAGATGAAAACATTAATATTTTAAATGAAATGTTTTGAATGTGACCATTCATTTCAGTCATATCAGACTATTATAAATCTTTGGTACTAACAAATAAGATACGGTCTTTTTTTTGCAAGTAGATAGTTTTAAAATGCATTATACTCTGACCTGCCTATTCTGTACCAGCTAATGGATATTCCAGGCTTCACTATTTCATCAAAATCTCTCTTCTAGTACTCTGTGCTAGTAATTTTAAGTTTAAGTCTCCAACCCATCTTCAGGACAGAGTAAACCTTCATTAATTCAAGTCCAATTAGCTCAATTCTGAAATGGTACATGTAATTCTCATTAGGCAACAAGTTGAAAATACTGTAATTTCTTCCTCTATAAGTTCTCATAATACTACTGTGAAATAAAGGAAATCAAGCTGAAAATCAATTTGCTTTTCCAAACCAAAGATTCGTAAAACTAAGGACTCATCCACCTTCGTGGCTGAGCAGTTCATCCTCAGTGGGAAGGTCCACTTCTGATTATCAGTTACTGTATACAGTGAAAGTGATTTAGCCTGTCATTATCAATAGCCACTTACAGCTGGGCATATGTGCATTTCTTTTAAATATCTTGTAACTAAGATTTTTCACAAAGCCCTTCTTGCAGTTTCTCCCCATTTCCAATTTCTCACTTACAGATCTATAAAATGGCAAATATAACACCTTAAAAGGTACTGAAGTAGACGCTACAATGATTGGCATCCTTATTCTGTATTTATTCTTACCACTTTCAAAGACTTTATAAGCCCAAAGTAAGTCCCAGGATTAAGTGGCATGTTTGGTGTTACTTGAAATTTACAACTAACTATTCCCAATGAACAGAGAAACCTTCTCTTGCAATCTGAATCATGTGTAATTACAGTATGACAAGGTCTCTCCTGGGCTATGTAAGCTGGCATTTTTCCCAGGACTTGTCACATCATGGGAAGCACACATACAAATAAAAATCCAAAAATAAACATTTTAAAACAATGGTGTATAGACTACATAAAGAAAGTCCACAGCTGAAAATAAAAAATTGAAGAGCCCATTCAGCAAGCAGGCATCTCTCACTAGAGATGGCTAAGACATCAGTGTTATCAAGCAGCTTACCACGCCTAGCAACAACTCCCAGGTGTGGGCTGTGCAGGCCAGCATCCTCCCGTTCCCTTGGCTGGACAGAAAATCATTAAGTAGGGGACAAGCAGGGGAACATTGCCACAGACACACTGAAGCACAGAAACAGTGCTGAAATCTGGGGAGGCTGGTCATCTTTCATTTCATAATGCCAATTGCTTGATTGTTAAAGAGCCTAAACAAAGTTATCTTAAGAGCTACATCTTCTGCCAACTGTCTTCATTTTCCTAATACAACAAATACTGCTTTTTGTTGTTGTTGTTCAATGTATTTCATTTTGAAGTGAGTAGCAGCCAAATGGTCCTAACAGTGGATACCAAGGATCTTAGAAGGTGGTTTCTTTTGTTTAAACTCCTCTGCAGTGGCTCTATAGACACATGGAAAAGGGAGAGGGAGAAGCAAGCATCAAACCCAACCTCACACAGTGACAGAAAACTTGACAATACTCATCCTAATTACAATACTGAGGAAATACGAAGTAAAAGCTCTCTGGCTATATTTTGATCTAAAATGCTAAAAAAATCAAAATGCAATTTCCTAGAGGCCACGCATATTGCTACCCCTCTATTAGAGGCTGGATTCATTTATTAACCATCCAGCAAAGCCCATCAAATTCAACTGTTCAAGTTCTCATGAGGAGCTCTAAAACAAACCACTAAAGGCAAAATATACAATCCTACAACCCATCACATGAGCTCTGGAAACAAAAATAAGCATCAGCACAAACCTCTGCCACCTCAGAGGCACACAGCATTTCGCCTTTCTTTATTCAGCTCCTCAATGCTCAATAATTTCCAGTAGCTCTAAGCAGAATGGATTTATTATGATGTTACTCTAAGAAACTGCAGGAGTTCTAGATGCCAATAAAGATTACGGATCAAATGGAAGATAACTACTAACCATTGTGTCGAGTTAGATAAATAAACCTGCTCACAAACAAAGCACCTTATTGTATTTGTACTGTTACCTCCACTAATCCAACTAAAACAACCAGACACTAGCTTTCCGGAGGCTGAAGGGAACAGAAATCAGATTTCTTAAACCCTCTTTAATTTTCCTCCAAAATAACACCCCGTTTCTTTTTTTCAAAGCCGTCCTGCGCTTTATGGGAAATGTTTGGGATCGGAGGGGCTGAGCTGGATTATGCAAACTAGAGACCCAGGCTAAAAACCAAGGTGGGGAAGGACTGAAACAGAAGGCAGGAACACATCGTTCCTCTGAAACTTAGCTTCAACCTTTGCAGGGACCCTCTTTCCCCCGGAGATTCCATGGGTAAGAGACTTCGGGACGCTGCTCAAAAATCAAAGGGGCAATCAAGTGCTATGGGGGGGGGCGCTAGGGACGAGTAAGCCCCCCACCCCCGACTAAACAGAAAATGCTGACGGCGCCGGGTAGGGGTGGCTAACCCACTGAAAGGAAAATCTGACAACCAGCACCTAGTGCCGAATACACAGGCAGGAAGACCGAGAAGACCCTAAAGAGAGGCGACTTCTCGAGACGGAACAATAACTACATCCCATGCATTCGTTGCTAATAACGCAGGTAAATCTCAATTTCTCCAGGTTAAAAAAAAAAAAGGCGCAAGCTGTTTATTCCCTCCAGCTCCCCCCCACCCCCGACACTTCCAAACCCAACAACTAATTGCACCTTCCCCACAGAACCCGCGGCTAACCCCAGAGGACCGGTGAGGGCTGGCTTGGGATGAATAAACACTCGACACCTGACGGTCCTTTCTTGGCGGTGACTTTCCCGAAGCCGAAGTGGCGCGCGCGCGGGCGGGAGCCCGGACCTGGCCAGCGCGGCGCCGCGCACCCTAGTCCCGAGGCGACGCCGGCGAGCGCGACGCGGGGGGCGGGGAGAGGGGCAGGGGGACCGCCCGGGCCAAGCGATTGTTTCCTCCGCGAGCAAAGACATTTTTTATCAAGCTCCTTTTGTATTCGAGCCCTACCTCTTTTTGGCCTAGGAAAGCTTTCGTGCAAGTGGAAGACGACTTTCTCCACAAAGTGCTGTATGTTACTGTGCTCCGGGCCGCGCACGAACACCATCCAGTCGTGGGTGAAGCCCTCCACGGTGGGTTTTTTCCTCACCTGGGCGCGGTGCCCCAGCTCCAGCTTCACCTGCACGGCACACTGCGGGCAGGGGGAGGAGAGACAGCCGTGAACAACAGGAAGGCGACCGTTCGACACTGAACATTGCGCCTGACATTTTTTTTCCTCCCTCTTGAAACGCACATAAAAGGAAACGGCGGTGCCCTCTGCATCCACGTTTCACGCGCGTGGGCGCGCACACCCCACACCCCCAAATACACCCCACTCGGCCGGCCCGGATCCCGGCGCCCGGGGCCCCGCATCCACACCCGCAGGGATTGTAACGGAATGTTGCCCCCAGTCGGGAAGGGGGTCCGGGGGTCGGGGGTGGGGGTGGAAGAGGGAAAGCACACTCAGCCACTACAAGCACGACAACAAATGCATCGGAAACAAATTAGAAGACAATTAGGAGGCGATGCCAGGGCGGTTTCCCGGTGTGGGAAGGGAGGCAGTCGGGACCCCGAGGTGGGGGGATTCTGGTGAGCCCCCTCCCTGAAAGTACCGCGGCGACAGGCACACGCCGAGGAAGTCTTTGTGTACGTGTGTGTGTGCGTGCGTGTGGAGCGCTGTGCCAGGCGGAATGGAAACTACAGGCAGCCTCTGCTGATGGGTACAAACTCCCGTGCTCTTAGCACTGGTTTCGTGCACAACAAAAATGAGACGTCGTCACACACACACACACACGCCCGCAGCAAAACACGCCGAGGCATCCATAACTTAAGGCACCCCGCACCCCCCGGCAAAAACCCCCCACGCGATCGGCGAGGCCAGCCTCACCGAGCCCCCCCGAAACACACTTCCAAGAGCCAAAGTGGCCCCAAAGTAGCTCCCACCTCCCCCAAAAAATAAAATTCAAAAAGGCAGGGCGGCGGGCGGACAGCCGCCGAGGCTCGACTGCGCACAGCCCAGCGCGGGGGCAAAGTTGCGTGCGGCCCCGCCGCTGTCAGCCCGCACACTCCGGCTCACACACGCGCGCCGCGGAGAACGCACCATCGTAGCGGCCGCCGAGGCTGCTCGCCGCGTCCCCGGACTGTGCCCGCGGCTCCCGGCGGCGGCGGCGGCTGAAATATGGCTGAGTTATTATTCGCCTCCTTCCACCGTGTGAGTGTGTGAGTGCGCGCGTGTGAGCGAGAGTGCGCTTCTTGCGATTGCAAAGAGAGGCGAGGAGAGAGGGAGGCGCGGGGGGGGGTGGTGGAGGGGCGAGTGTGTGAGTGTCTGTGTGCGTGTGTGTGTGTGTGTGTGTGTGTGTGCGCGCGCGCGCGCGCGCCGGGAGGGGGGGTGGAGAGAGGGAGGGGAGCGGAGGCTGAGGGAGAGGCAGCAGCTCCCTGCAAGCCGTACCAACCTTTCTCTAATTGGAACCGCGGAGCGCTGGCGCTGTCTGGGCGGCGGCGGCGGCGCAGGGCGAGGGAGGAAAGGCGGGGAGGGGGGAATCTTTTATTATTATTTTTGCATGTACTTACCGAGCTAGCCATGCCTGGGGGCCCGGAGGTTTGCTGGGGTGTTGTGTGGTACCCCCCTCCCCCGCCCCCCTCAGCTGTAATTCATGAAGAGGCTGCTATGAATGAGAGCGCGCCCGGGAGCGGAGGGTAGATGGCGGACATTCTCTGCCTTTTTCCCCCGCGTTCGCTTGCTCGCTCGCTCGCTCGCTTATTAAACTCAGCCCCAAAAGCAAAAGCAGCAGCAGCAGCAGCAGCTCCAGGGCCAGAGGATGAGATTCCGGAGCATGCGCCGTGGCGCCTGACACCGGGGCTCAGAGCCTTACGGGGCGGAGGGAGGGCGCGCGGGCGGGGCGGAGCGCGCGGGGAGGCCGAGCGAGCGAGCCAGGGGGAGCTCGAAGGAGCCAATCACCGGCCACCTCCCGAAACCCCGGCAGCCCGCACCGCCACACTGGAACGCCCTGCTTAAAGTAACAGGTTCCTACTGGGGAGGGGGGGGAGGTGGAGCAGAGGGCGGAGAAGGGGCGCTAGTGGGGAGAGCGGCCAGCTGGGGAGCCATCCCAGCCCCTATGTAAACTCCTCTCGCCCTACAATAAAAAACGGATTAAAACTGCTGGAATGTAGCCACTGCCTAGAGCCCCCAGCAGCCGAAGAAGGGGTGTTAAATCAAGTCTTCGGCGTTAGCAGGCTTGGGGGGGGGGGGCCGAGGAGGAGAAGGAGGGGCTTTCTTTTACTTTCCACCGCGTCTTTTTGTGGTTTTGTGCTGAAAAGGCAAGAACTCACGCCCAAACAAACTTACTTAAGGACTGAGCGAGAGCAATGGCAGTCTACAAACAAACATCAAAAAGCAGTCGCTGCGACTGTTATAACCCGCAACAATCTCCCGACCCCCTTCCCCACCTACTCCCAGGCACCCGCCCACCGGCTCCACTCCCCGCCCTTCTGCCACCGCCACAGAAAATTCGAAAATGAAATGAACAAAAATGCTATTTCCTTCCAAGGGAACTCCTCCCGCTTGGTAATCCCCGGCTGGGAGGCATCACAAAGCGGTGCCCAGGTGAAGGTGAGACACCTGGGAGTACCGGGTGCAGACCCTCAGGGACCAAGCTTAGAGTTGTTTTCTTCGGGAGGTTTCCCCTCCTGACAGCCTGGTGGGTTGCATCAGAACCTGGAGAATTGTCCTCCGAGGACACGCGGGGCAACTGGGAGTCTTAAAATAGCAGATAAAGTTAATACTGGCTGTAATGTGCATAAATTGGATTATAATCTTTAGGCGTATTGGTGACAGCCAGCGTAATCCAACTCTGGGTATTAATCCGGTTATGCTCCCAGGTGACAAACCGTCTCAAGAGTGTTCCCAGAGTTGCGCTCCTGCAAACGTTCCCACTCGGGTATTAGGTCTCAGTGGCCGAGGATTCAGCAGCGCAGTCACGCGTGGGGTGGTGGGGAGGAGTACTGACTAGCTTCCTTCAGCAACGCCGACAACCTTCACAAAGGAAACGGATAAGATCTAGACAATTGCTTTGAAAGTGAAAGATGGGTGTAACTCCGGTTGGTTAAAGAAAGATCCTTGCATCTTCCTAGCCCTTATTCCTTTTTTGCCCGTCTTTGTTTTCTTTCCTCCCCTTCCCTCGCCTCCCATCTTTTTTTTTTTTTCCCCTGAATTTTCCTTTGGCTTCATTCTCTTCTCCCTGCTTTCCTGTCTTTATTTGCCTCTTTTCCTCTTTCTGGCTCAACTTTCTGGTTTTCGTCTTTTCTTAAAACCACGAAAGCAAGTTGTCTCAGCCCTTGGATTAAAGAGAGCAGTAGAGGGGGAAGGAGGTTACCTGAAGCATCTGGAGTCCTACTTGCTAGTTTTCAGTTCTCCCAGCTGCTCACAGAAAGAGAACCCAAATCAGATCCGTGCACTTCGGGCCAACTTTAATTTCCAATCCATTACTCTAAATCCAGTGGTTTGAACTACTAAAATTGACACTCTGACCTCTCCCCAGCTACAAGCTAGAAAACTTCTTTGGCTTGAGGGGAGAAACATTTTAATCCAAATCCAAGTGCTATTTCTCTACTAACCCACATGTACACAGATGCATATTATCTTGCATATCTGTACAAATAGGTGTGTGTGTGTATCAGAACTAAGTTTAAGTAGACAAGCTGTGTGTTGGCATCCACATGAAGGGTGGACCTTCTTGCTATGCATTATTCACTTTTTGATGAGATAATTAGAAATCCTTCAGAATAATAAGATAGGGAACTGATGATTATCTGGATGTGCCATTACAATAAAGCCGTTTCCTTTAAGGCAGCAAGCACCGGGCAGTGAGTGTAGCTCAACACATAGGTGGAAAACAACAATCTGATTATAAGTTTGAGGTGACTTTAGAGTTTGACTAACCTCTTCCAATGCCAGCTGGACTTTCCTGTGATTCTCTCTGTAACTTGTCCCCGTGCTGAGGGACTGGTATCTCTTTTTTGAATTATGTGTTTGTTGGATTAAAATTTATTCCAGGAGGCACCAATAACCCTTAGAGTCAGAGACGGTCTTTTCCCATTACCCCTCCTCTCTCAGACTCCTTTAAAAACCCACCGTGGGGGTAAATTTCATTCCCTAGGCACTGAAAACATAAATTCGGTCAGTAGATGGCGCATGGAGCCCTTCCACCAACGTCCTTACGTGACCTCTTTACAACAAAAAGACCAGAAGGAGGAGAAAAAGAAAGAAAACACAATCCTAAATACTCTAGATTCAACTTTTGGGCAAAGGAATTTATTCCAGTCTTTCAATGTATCATTCATAAGCTGTTTTAACAAGTTGGCTATTAATTAAAAGCTATCAAAACAGGAATAACAGCAGATTAATTTTGTCCAGCATAACTGGAGATCTTTGCGCTCTAAGGTAAAAACCTGAGAAAGCTTTTGAATACTTAACAGTGCAATAATAGAAGATATTTTGCAAATCAATTTTAAGATAATTTTCTCCAGTACTAAATATTCCCCCCCCCCAAAAAAAAAATTTTCTAGTGGTAATGCTTAGGGATAAAAATATCCAAAAAGCAACGACTTTATTAAAATTCATACTTAGTATATAGCACAATATGCAACACTGTGGCATTAGTTTTGAGGAGCAGACAAGAAAAGCAATTGACATCATCGTTTCAAATTAAATATGTGACGAAGAATAAAAAAAGGAGAGTGTCTGGGACAGATCTTAATTCTTGATCATCAACGTAGCTCTTCAACCATTATTTTGGCTCCAGCACTTCTATTTACAATAGTTCTGTTTACTGTGGATGTTGAGGCCAGTTTGGTTGTTTCCGGCACAAAATAAAGAGGTACTATAAAGAGTAATTAGGTTGTTAAGGAGCAGTTATTTCTTCTTAATAGGATTTTACCTATTTATTTGTTGTGATAGAGTATTCATGCATAAGCTCCAATAATCAAATCAATAAAAATTAACCACTGTTCGGGGCGCCTGGGTGGCTCAGTGGGTTAAGCCGCTGCCTTCAGCTCAGGTCATGATCTCAGGGTCCTGGGATCGAGTCCCGCATCGGGCTCTCTGCTCGGCAGGGAGCCTGCTTCCCTCTCTCTCTCTCTCTGCCTGCCTCTCCATCTACTTGTGATTTCTCTCTGTCAAAAAAAAAAAAAATTAACCACTGTTCATCCTTTGCCGTATGGGATTGGGGGAAAAGGGAAGAAGATATATGGGGGGGGGGGGACAGACACTCACCAGACATCTGACAAATATTAGACTCAGAATAATTAAGGATTTTTTTTTAAATATTAGTGCACTTTTTCTGTATACTTTATTCATGTGTTCATTCACCAAAATCATATTTTGCTCATTCCATGGGCCAGCCAGAGAGTTAGACTGTAAGAAAATAAGAATGACAGGGGAGAAGTTTCACCAAATGCTTTTTTTTAATTTCTTCTTACCTAAATTTGGGATAGAGATCTGTGTCACACATAAGCAAGCAGCATACAGATTTGTCCTGAACATCCCAAGGACAAGAAAAATAGTAGCACAGGACTGGAAGTCGGGATTTGTTGCCTTCAATTCCACTGGTTAATACTCAGATAAGGTGGGAGGGGCGTTGATATCTTTTTGCAACAGCCAAGTCCTAATTTCCTTTCCTTGATCTGAAGTGTTCTCTATGTTCACCTCATTGCAGCTCTTTTAAGAAACAAATTCACAATGAAAGAAAGCTTACTAAGCCTTTTCAAGATCCATGAGCATATTTTCTCAGTTGAAACAGTCTCCCTGTTTCTTATGGAAATTTTTGGTTCAAAATGTTACATTTTTAACATTATATTTAATTCATGATTCTAGGATAGTGTATTGGGAACCCCAGAATAGTACAAATCATTACTGCTTTGAAAAAACAATTGCTTTGATATCCATTTAAGCACCTAGTCTAGGACTATTTCCAGTGATAAGAAATATACAAAGATTTTTTTAACCACCAGAGCCTCTTCATGTGTAAATTATTCCCTGAGAGTAATTTAAGCAATGCACTTATACATTCAGAAGACAAGAGTGCCTCCACAGTGATAATTTATTAATTTAGTGGGCTGTATTCCTAATTCAAAGTATAGCACCTCAAGGCCTGAAATTTAATCAAGGATGTTATGTAAGACCAACAATATGAAACAAGATAAATATTGGAGGTCAGTTGATGTAGTATGATTGAAAACGACTTCCTAATATATACAAGAACCCCAGTGGAATATTTATAGGTAAAATACAGATTAATTTGAAGCTGCTTGCTATAAAACAATCTAAAAAGTAGATTATTTGAGTATCTCTTCATGTATTTCTGGCATCTCTTCAAAGGCTACCGCATAACTTCCTAACTTTCTTTACGTAATGATTTGACCTCCTTGGTTTTCAGTGGAAATTCTGTTTTTATATATGATTTCACTTCTCCCAGTCACGTATTATGAATGGAGAGTTAAAATAATCACTTTGTCCAAAAATCATAAACTATACTTTGTCTTATTTGATAAAAGTGGAAAAAATAACATATCAGGGTTATAAATTAATGTAGACAAGTCAAACTTCAATTAAAACTGCAAAAGAGGGGGACGCCTGCGTGGTTCAGTCATTAAGCATCGGCCTTCAGCTCAGGTCTTGATCCCAGAGTCCTGGGATCCAGTCCTGCATCAGGCTCCTTGCTCCATGGGGAGCCTGCTTCTCTCTCTGCCTGCCACTCTTCCTGCTGTGCTCTCTCTCTCTCTCTCTCTGACAAATACATAAATTAGATCTTAAAAAAAAAAAAAAGGATTGCAAAAGAGGGCACTTGGGTGGGTCAGTCTGTTGGCCCTCTGACTCTGGCTCAGGTCATGATCTCAGGGGTCCTGGGCTGGAGCCCTGACCCAGGCTCCAGGGCTCCCTGCTCAGTGGGGAATCTGCTGGCTTGCCCCTCTGCCCCTCCCCCCACTCCTGCTCTTTCTGTCTCTCTCAGATAAATAACTAAAATCTTTAAAAAAGAGAAAAGAACTACAAAACTGCAAAAAAATTTTAGGAAGAAGAAATTACTCCCTCCCATGTATTAAACGGTCTGACAGTGGTTTGAAAATAGTACTAAGCCTCTAAGAAGTGAATGATTTACCACCTTCTGGTAGGATCAAGTATCCCAGTTGGGTTAAACTATTTACAGTCAGCTCTGAATAATCCATGATTATATTATCCACTTTGTAGCTAATCTACAATGACACAATTTATGTGTAGGGTTTTTTTTATGTTAATTTATGTTAGTCTTTTTTTTAACTGTACAAAATGCACATGACTGTATCTAACTGCCAGTTTCTTTCTTTTTTTCTTTTTTTTTTTTTCTAATTGCCAGTTTCAATTCATACTTTTTTCTCACAGGAGAGCATGGCTACTAGTCCATTCTATCTCTTTTAGACCCCATTTTCTGACTGTTATTAAGCAATTTGTCATCCAGGGATAGAATGCTTTGCAAACAACCTATTGATCTAGGAAGGAATACAAATTGATAGGAAAGAAGGAATATTCATTCGCCAGTGTGCTGAATCAAAAGAACTCCTAGAGGTTATGGCTAATTATAGTTCTATTATGTACCCTCTGTGAAACCAGATAAGGAAAAGGTAATGAAGGACTATCTTCTCAAGGGTCGTGATAGCAATTGGGAAATCTCAAGATGTAACAGGAAGTTAAAAATCACTTATGAATAGCCAAAAAACTTTACTTATTTCTATATAATTAGAACTTCAATATGTATTATTTCAGTCTTTTGTCTTATGTTTCATGACTTTGACATTTTGGTTTTATTATTAATTCAATGCATTCTGTTAACTTGTATTGGTTGTCCACTGAATGTCAGCCCCTGTACTTGGTCCTTTGAAATCAGAGATACAGGATACCTCTAACATTCTCATTTATCTCAAGGCATTTCATAATTGCCTTAGAGTTGATAGGTTGTTACAACAACCAAAGTGTTATTTCTCTTTTTTTTAAGATTTATTTATTTATTTAAGGGGCGCCTGGGTGGCTCAGTGGGTTAAGCCTCTGCCTTCAGCTCAGGCATGATCTCAGGGTCCTGGGATCAAGCCCTGCATGGGGCTCTCTGCTCAGCAGGGAGCCTGCTTCCCCCACCCCACTCTCTGCCTACTTGTGATCTTTGTCTGTCAAATAAATAAATAAAAATCTTTAAAAATAAAAAGATTTATTTATTTAAGAGAGAAAGAGAGTAGAGAAGGGAGGAGCAGAGGGAGAGGGAGAAGCAGGCTCCCTACTGAGCAAGGAGCGGAGTGCAGCACTTGGTCCCAGGATCTTGGGATCATGACCTGAGCCGAAGGCAGATGCTTAAATGGCAGGCCCACCCAAGGGTACCAGGGAGAGTCTTAGGCAAATGCCACACAGGTCACAGAGGCCTATCCTTGGGGCTCCATCTCTGCACTCAGAGATCACAACCTGAGCTGAAACCAAGAATCAGTTGCTTAACCAACTGTGACATCCATGCATCCCACAAATAATGATGTTGTTGAGCACATACCAATAAACACTTGTTATTGACTTGTATCTCTGTTTAAGAAGGATTTAAATCGAAAAATATTTAGTCATAACATTGGCAGTAATTCTTAGAAAAACATAATTGAGGGGTGCCTGGGTAGCCTCAGTCAGGTAAGCATCATCCACTCCTGATTTTGACTGTTGATTTTGGCTCAGGTCATGATCTCAGGGTCATGGGACAAGCACTATGTTGGGGGAATCTTAAGATTCTCTCTCTCCCTTCCCCTCTGCCCCTCCCCTTAAATAAATAAATAAATAAATCTTTGTGACCTTTTACTAAGGTCACAAACAAGTACTAAGAGTACTTCTAAATCAAAATTTCGTTTTCAAGGCTCCAGTTGGTCAAATTTGAGACAATCTGAGTCTCAAAAAAGAACCTACGAGCTCACAATGATAATTTAAAACAATATAACAAACAGGTAAAAGCAAAAGCTTCTCCATACAGAAGGATACTAGCTAATTAATAAATGTAAGAGGAATGTTAGAATTAGAAAAATCATCATTTTGCAGGCACCAAAGCTCTAACAGATCTAGTCAAGGCTCATCAATATATGCTGCAAGTTTGGAGTGAAAATTTGTGGAAAATACATTATTCACAATGCTACAATGCCCTATAGTATTACTCCACAGATTACGTATTCTTCTTTTACAATGAAGAAATCTGGTGGACACCACTTAATGAAGTGACCAAATTTGACATCACCAATAATGAGAAGAGCTGACATCATGTGCCTCTTGATGTGGTATGATAAAAAGCATCTAACATCTAACATCATGGATGTATTATTTCTGCCAAAATGTTTGAATCTGTGAGGAAGAAATCAGACCCATCAAGATGGTGTGGGACATTTTACAAGATAACTGGCCATTTTTTGTTGTTATTTTTAAAAACAAGTTCTGTTTTTTTGTTATTATTATTATTGTTGTTATTTTAGTAATCTCCATGCCCAATGTGGGGCTTGAACTTAGGATCCCAAGATTGAGTTGCATGCTCTAATGTCTGAGCCAGCAAGCCACCCCAAGTAATTCACGCATTAATTTACATGAACATACAGATTTTTTTTTTTTAAAGTAACCCTTAGGCCCAACTTGGGGCTTGAACTCTTGACCCTCAGCTCAAGAGTCACATGTTCTATCAACTGAGCCAGGGCAGTACCCCATTGGCCTAAATTCTTGAAAAAAATCAGTATCTTAAAAGACCCCCTTTGCCACCACCAAAAAGTGAGGAAGTGTTCTAGATTAAAGACAACTAAAGAAGCATGACAACTGAATACAATTCCTAATAATTAATTAGATTCTATTTTTAAGTAATCTCTATACCTAACATGAGGCTCAAATTTACAAACCCCAGATCAAGAGTTGTGTCCTCTACTGACCGAACCAGCCAGGCACCCCTGAAATGTTCAGGAAAGTGCCATGTTCTCTGTAACTTACTCTCAAGTAGATCAGTCAAAATCATAAATAAATATATAAGATTATATAGAGATATAAATTGAGGTAGAGAAAACAAATGAATTGAGGTGATCATCACACTGTCTTTCCGTAGTTTGTTTGTTTTTCAAAATACAAATTTTAAGGGGAAAAGTGATCCTCAAGACTCAGAACTAAATTCTGAAGTCATGGTTCATATGTTTCTTCAATAGTATTTCTTTTTGTTTCAAAAAAATGCTTAACAAAGTTAAAAGTAAGGAAAATGGAAAATGTTATAATCTAAAGTATTCTATGTGAAAGAAAAGCTAGAGGGTTAGAATCTTTGTTTGGCCATTTGAGGCTTTATAATTTCCCTTTTCTGCTCACCACCAAATTTACTTCTGAATTATAATAGTTTGATGGATTTTGGTTGACTGACATGGTTGATGTCAGCATCTTTGGTGATCTTAGCTTTTCTCTGGCAATGAAGGACTCCAAAAGGGGGCAAGACACAGAACATAGGTCTGCCATAGTCTGCTGAATTAGTGACAATATTTTCATGTGAATGTTCTTTCAAAAGTGGATGCTGTGTGTGAAAGGTTTCCTTCATGAGATTACAGCAATGTAAAGGTCATTCAATTCTACAGACCGCTTAATTGTGCCCCATTAAGCATTTCTCTAAAAAAGAAGTGTGTGTGTATTTTAATAGCATTCAAGGACTGCCAATATCAGCATTGTCTAACTTAGAAAGATTATTTTTCTCATGGCTTTTATCACTGACCCTGTATATAATGCACTGACTTTCCTTTTTTATTGCTCAAGGACAGTTGGATGAGTAACCTTGACTCATTTAGAAATCATCCAAGGCTTTTGTTCTCGGTTAATATTTTTTTAAAAGGTCACCTACATCTGACACCTGTCAGGTCAGCACTTCCCAGAATCAGGAATAGGACCTTTTCTTGATCAAGTACAGACAATGCAAAATCTAAAGACAGGCCGGCAGTATTAAATAACGGATTAACGCATTGTTCTTCAGGTTCTTGTTTTACAGCCAGAATCTTTAGGGGTTTTTTTTTGTTGTTTTGTTTTGTTTTGTTTTTGCCAACCATGTACCAAAGAGAGGAATGTGTAAGAGTAGACAAAATAGGAATAAGGTAGAGGGCTCTGTGTTTCCTTTCCAAACTTGAAAGAATGCACAAAAGCACCACTCATTCCTTAAAATGTTGGTCAGCGGTAGAAAAGGTCGGTGAGTTAAGTAAGTGGAGGGAAAAAAAAAAAAAATCAGGCCCCAAATAAAGAACTAATAAAGTAAATTCAAACCACTCTGAGAACAAAAATGTCCAAAGTAGACCACAAAATAAAATGTATGGGAATTATAAATGTAATATCCATACTATGGAAAAATTCTTGTGCTGAAAAGGCAGAGCTTTTAGAGGGTTTTGGATTTTATTCAGCAACACCAACATGATAGCCATAATTGCATATAACACAGTCCATGAAGTCTTTTTTTTTTTTTTAAGATTGTATTTTTTTATTTGTTTGTCAGAGAGAGAGAATAAGCAGGGGGAGCAGTAGGCAGAGGGAGAAGTGGGCTCCCTGCTGAGCAAGGGAGATGTCTTTTGGAGATGTCAGACCTCTTAACCTTTCCTTTAGTCAAAGACCTTTACTTCTCTCACACAAACCTATATTTACAACTCTGTCCTGGTCCGACTATATGCCCAACATTTCGATCAGAGAGCTAATGGCAACGGTCTTACTGTAAGCAAAAACCTAAGTTGAGCTTAAGGAGGTGATCATTTGGAAAATAGCAGGAAAAAGATGTATAGAAAGTTTCCAGGTCACAACATAAAATATCCCAAACCATTTTTGTCTTCCTTGGTTCACCAACTTGGTGCAGAGTATTTAAGCTAGATACTCAGGCTTTGATTTTTCATTGTTTTTATTCCAGGAAGAATAGGAAGTAGTTGTGATTCTTCCAGTCCTAATTAAAAGTAAAACTGGCAATCACTACAGTAATATATGAAATTGCTTCTGCTCCTACATTCGCCCATCTGTAAAACTTTTAATGGAATACACTTAAAGAATGTGAAACAGGGGCACCTGGGTGGCTCAGTCAGTAAGTGAGACGTCTGCCTTCGGCTCAGGTTATGATCGCGGGATCCTGGGATAGAGTCTGGTGTCAGACTCCCTGCTCAGTAGGGAGCCTGCTTCTCCCTCTCCCTCTGCTGCTCTTCCTGCTTATGAGCTCTGTTAAGTAAATAAATAAAATCTTTTAAAAATAAAATTTTAAAAAAAGAATATGAAACTGAAACTAACCATCTCCTTAACATTATACACTTAGCAAATATTTACTGCACACCTATTATATGTTAAAACACGTACAGAATTACATTTTGCCTTTTAGATAAAATTCAATGGAAAGGCAATTTGGTTGGGGTGATGTTGGTTAAAGGGGAGAGAAACAAGTAGAAGAAGAAGGCATAGAAAGAAATACTTGGAATTATGTAGAAAAATAAGAAAATCTGCAAAAAGATCGCTGAAAACTTTAAAGTTCCTTGGGATGGTATACTTCCTGGAACAAGTCTACTTGTTTGTTTGTGTTTTTTTCCAAGTCTATTTGTTAAATAATAAGAAATAATATATGGGCGTCTGGGTGGCTCAATGGGTTAAGCCACTGCCTTTGGCTCAGGTCATGATCTCAGGGGCCTGGGATCAAGCCCCGCATGGGGCTCTCTGCTCAACGGGGAGCCTGCTTTCCCCCTCACTCTCTGCCTGCCTCCTACTTGTGATCTCTCTCTCTCTCTCTGTCAAATAAATGAATAAAATCAAATATATATATATATATATATATATATATATATATATATATATATATAACATAAACATAGTTAGAATTTCATAACAATTTTGAAATGGAGAAACCAGGGCATTTATCATTGATCCCAGTTCTGTTCTTATGAACAAATACCATCAGAGTTAAGGTGCATCAACTTCATTCTTCCAGTTGGAGTATGTGAGAACATTCCTGGCCCTTTAATACAGCAGCTATCTTTTTTTTTTTTTTTTAAGATTTTATTTATTTATTTGACAGACATAGATCCCAAGTAGGCAGAGGCAGACAGAGAGAGAGAGAGGAGGAAACAGGCTCCCTGCTGAGCAGAGAGCCCAATGCGGGGCTCCATCCCATGACTGGGATCATGACCTGAGCGAAGGCAGAGGCTTAACCCACTGAGCCACCCAGGTGCCCCAGTATACAGCAGCTATCTTTAACTTCCTTTCTTCCCCGTACTCCAGTACTTGATTATATTGGTCACTTTTGAAAAGCTGCTTTGTGTATGGGCAAAAACCTTGAAAAATTAGGTCTGAAGGTAATTGCTGAGGCCTCATTATTTAATTTTACATGTTTGGAGTCAAGAGTTTATTGAACTCATATGAATATATATGAAAAATGCTACAAAGCAGTACTAAATCAATCTCAGCAGACTTTTTGCCTTTTAAAAGTGTTGACCTAAATGTAAATTGGCTAAACCATTCCTTAATGTCAAAGATAAGATGATTTAACTCTTGGGTATAAGCAAGCCCACTTGGCAAAACCGAGGAGCATAAGAAATTGTGAGCCAAGCACATTTCTCAAAAAGGAAGTTCTTTGACATGGAGAAGTTGTCTCCAACTGGCAGAGTTCAGGAACAGCAGACTTTCCCAAAATAACAAATTTGAGACATCTTATTCTATTGTAGCAAGAGAAAAAATAACATTTCATTAATAATATATAAAATATATTTAAATTAGGAATAAAGGTGGCCCCAAAGTAACTGTTAAACCAAAGGTGAAAGTAGTATTCTTAAAACCCCCAAATCAGTTCACATTTTGTTTTCCAGTGAGTACATGTAGTTTTCCAAGTACTCATTCTCCCTGAAAAAAAAAATCACAGTAAAACGAAAATAAGTCTGGCCTTGTTGAGTCATGATAATTCTCATCCACCAGTTACTTAAAAGCCATTTTCAGGAAATACGTTTTCACAAATAACAAAACCACCAAAAAATGGGAGAATTATATAAAAAGTAGGGAAAAAAGAATTAGTAATTGAAATTTTTTAGATTATTTATTTTAGTGAGAGAGAGAGCAATCAGTTGAGCATGAGCAAGAGGGACAGAGTTGGAAAGACTCTCAAGCCGACTCCACACCAAATGCGGAGCCCTTTTCGGGCTTAGGAGATCAGGACCCAAACCCAGACTAAGAGTTAGATTCTCAAATGACTGGGCCACCCAGGAGCCCCAGTAATTAGAATTTTTTTTATTTTTTTTAATTGGAAATTTTAAAATAAAAATTTGAACTCCCTCTTCTTCTGTTAAAAAAAAAAAGAAAAAAGGAAAAAGAAAGGTCAGAAGACCTGGGTACACAATGCTCACATACCTGAGTGCCACCTCCGCTGACGCAGAATCCAGACTGCTCCGTTAGACTAGGTAATCATTGTTCAATTACTTATATATAGTTCTGCCCGTGCTTAGAAACAAAGTTTTATTGGAACAGGGCAAAGCTCATTAATTTTGTTTTTGGGCTACAAGGGCAGAACGGAGTTACTGTGACAGAGACCATATGACTCATGAAGCCTAAAATATTTTCCATCTGGCCCTTTACCCGAGACAGTTGCGGACCCCTGATGTGGAACAGGACTGTTTCAGGATCGCTCTTCTCTTAGCGTCCACGGTTCTTGGTCACGCCCCTTCGAGGAATGAAGAGGTAGACCCACGAAGTGGTGGGCAGCAAAGAAAGGTTTGTTGCCCAACAGCACGCAAGGACCCCTGGGAGGGTGGGCCTCGCAGTTTCTAAGCCTCGGGGGTTTTATGAGATCAGCCGGGAGAGCTGGGCTGTTTACTCTGATTAACTCTCCACCAGTCGGTGAGCCAATCAGGTTTTTGTCCACTCACTCATCTACCTATCAGGTAGCTGTTCACGTGGGACAGGGCGGGAGGGATCCTTCCAGGACTCCTTTCCTAGCTTCTGGAAGCAGGAGGGCAGTGGCTGTCATAGCCCTAAAGCACGCTGGAGGCCACCAGATAAGCTCTTTGTTTAAAATCCCACTGACCCTTGAGCCAGCCCCTTGGGCCTGGGTTGCCCAAGGCCATTCCTTTACTTTGTGTAAAGCCCAGAACTGGGTGGAGTCTTTTCCTTGCAAGGATAATTTCCTCTTAGGTCAGGAAATTATCTTAGGTCCCCTTGCCCCCGCCTGCCTTTCTCCCCACTATTTTCCATTAGTACTCTCCAATGGAAAGGTAATGGGAGCCACCTATGTCATTTTAAATGTTCAAATAGCTGCATTTTTTTTTTAAAGACTTATTTATTTTGGTGGGGGATGGGCAGAGAGAGAGAATCTGAAGCTGACTTCCTCCTGAGCATGGAGACCCTCGCAGAGCTCGATCTCACAACACGGAGTTCACGACTTGGGTGGAAATCAAGAGACACTGAACTGAACCACCAGGGTCCCCGAGATCTTGTTATTCTTAAATATTTAAGAGTGCATTAACTTTTTGCCAAGAGCACTGTTCTAGATTTGAACTCCAAGGGTTAAAGCTTCAAAACCTTAACCAGTATTTTGAAGGAGGGGAATTTTTAGTCAATAGACTGAAGGTGAGAAGAAAAATCTAGAATCCGGTCTTTTCATTTCCGTAGAATATGGGAATGAACACCTCTTGTTCCCCTGTAGTGGAGGAGAAGTGGCCCTTCTCATGGGTGCGAGTCTGACACTCACAGTCATGTCATTTGTGGTGGAAGGGTACAGGTGTTAGCCACATGGAAGCACCATGTGTAGAAGTAGACCCTACAAAAGCAACCCTGAAATCTGGGCCTACTACAAGATACTCTTCATGGAAAATTTGCCTTCACTTCATCTAGTCGGCCACTTAACACTCCAGAGTGAGCTGGGGTTGTTCACATCTGTGGCTTGTGATGGAGAACAGATATGACAATTGCTGAGTCTCCAGAAAATGAGGCAGGGGGAAGATTGGGAAGCTCGGGAAGCTCTCTGTGGAAATGGTAAAGGAGAAGAGTCTCCTGCTTTGCAAATGAGCTCGATGGAGACCTTGAAAAGTCCGTAAATCCAACTGGGAGCACCCTGTATTGTTTCCTGCTTTGTCTGACTGTTTTCTTAAGTTTCTGTAGCCGTGGCCATTCAGGAAACTTTCTTTTGTCTGCGTCTGTTGGCCTTTTCCTTTCAATCATCCTAACAGCCTTATTGTGGAAGCATTACACTAAAAAAGAACTTCTGTCAGGGCAGGGGGACCAGAGGACAGAGAAGAGGAGTGGGTTGTCCTGCAGACAGATGGGGAAAGATATGCCCAAAAGCTCCTTCACCTGGGGAAGGATGCTGGTAGAAGATAGGAAGCACCATCAGCAGAGCACTAGTCCAAACTTCAGCTTCCCAATCAATCCCACACTCAGCTGAGTGGGATTCTTTTCTTGTTTCAGAAGAACTTCCAAGCAGTGTCTTTTTCTACTCTGGCATTCCAAGAGGAATGTCCCCACTCTCTTGTCTGCTCCTTCTTTGGCCAAAACCAAGTACAGAAAGAGTAAAAAAAGGAGTAGGATGCTTTTCTCTTTCCTGGCATCCCTGTACTCCTACACAAAAATACAGGGAGAGGAAGGAATCATAAATGCCAGTTTAAAAAAAAAAAAAACTATTGTGTTTGGTTTCTTCCAATGAGATTGTGTATAAAATTGCTTGATATGAAGAAAAGTTTAGGAAAAAATGGGCTTGGGGCACCTGCGTGGCTCAGTTGGTGAGGCATCTGCCTTTGGCTCCAGTCATGATCCCGGGGTCCTGGGATCGAGCCCCACATCAGGCTCCTTGCTCCAAGGGGAGCCTGCTTCTCCCTCTGCCTGCTGCTCTCCATGCTTGTGCTGTCTCTTTCTCTAATACATAAATAAAACCTTTAAAAAAAAATAGGCGTAATCCAGTTTTAGAAATTCAAACCCAAGACACAAGAGACACACCCAGTCTGTGAAAGGAGCTCAGGGAAGGGGTGAACAAGCAGTTCATGCTTGAGATGAAATGGAAAGATGACAAAGAGTTTGTCAAAGGGACAAGGACACGGGACATTGGGAGGAAAGATTTAACAGAGAAGTCTTTTCCTCTTTCAGGGCAGACACAAGGCAGGGTGGGGCAGCAGGTACTGGAGAGAGCTCAGTAGCCTGAGGGAAGAGTGAAAAGCGATGAGGAGCCAGTTCCTGAAGGGCCCTGAGTGTCAAGCTAAGAAGATTGCCTTCCTCAGTGCTGACCATGTACTGTGCGAGGAAAGGAGTAGCAAAATCAAATTTGCATATTAAAAGGATTGCAGGAGGAGAATATTTGTCCCTTAGTCTTAAGGAATGTGCAGGAGAAGACAGGACGAATGGTAAACTACTCATTAAATGGATCAGAAGAAGAAAAGAGTGGAAGATCATAATGATGCAAAGATTTAACTTATCAAAGAAAATAGAAAGATTTTAAGCCACTTGAACCAGCACTGTATTTAAAGATGAAGAAGAGAAAGCTTACCTAATGAAGAACTTCTTGATCTCATCCCTGATCCAGGCAAGATTAGGGAAGTTGCAGTTTCCACTCAGTCTCCAGAAACAGCAAGTAATGGGCAACACCTGGGCATTGTAAACCAGTTTTTTATAATACATACAAAAATCAAGAGAACTGCTTAGTAGCCTTTGAGCATCTCACTGAAGCATGCTTTATCCTTTTTAAGAGATCTTTCTTTCCACATAATAATCACACAGCCATTTATTTGCATATAGGTTTCTTTGTGAATGTGTGTCCATGGATTTCTTTCTCTTTTTTAATATATGATTTAAAAAAATTTTTTTTAAAGATTTTATTTATTTATTTGACAAAGACAGGGACAGCGAGAGAGGAAACACAAGCAAGGGGAATGGGAGAGGGAGAAGTAGGCCTCCTGCTGAGCGGGGAGCCCAATGAGGGGCTCAATCCCAGGATCTGAGCTGAAGACAGACAACAACTGAGCCACCCAGGTGCCCCCCTCACCTTTCTTCTTCCTTTTTTTTTTTTTTTTTTTAAGATTTATTTATTTATTTTAGGGAGAAAGAGCATGAGAGGGAGGGGCAGAGAGAGAAAGAATCCCAAGCAGGTTCTGTGCAATGCGGCTTGAAGTGGAACTCAGTCTCACAACCCTGAGCCAAAACCAAGAGTGGGCTGCTGAATGGCTGAGCTACCCAGGTGCCCCCTGTGTACATAGATTTCTGAGGAGGTAATATTTTGTTTTGTTTTCAATTTTAAAATGTAGAGGGAGGAAATTTGTTTTAATCCTCAGTATATATTTTATTAGACATTTTGTAGGTTATTGACTTTCAAATTTCAATCTTCTCATTCTTTCCTACTGCTTATGTCATGGTTTCTTTTTCTTATTCTTTTCTTTTTTAGATTTCTTGATTTCTTTCTTTCTTTAAGTAATTTCTCCACCCAATGTGGGGCTTGAACTTACAACTCTGAGATCAAGAGTCACATGCTCCACTGACTGAGCCAGCCAGGCAACGCCCCCAACAGTTTCTTCTCCAAAACTTATCTTTTCTCTTCTCTTTTCTTCTTTTCTCTTCTTCTCTTATCCTTTCTTTTCTTTTTTAAATGAGTTCTACACCTAATGTGGGACTCAAACTCATGACCCCAAGATCAAGAGTTGTATGCTCTACCACCTGAGCCAGCCAGGCATCACTCCCCTCCTCTTTTTTTTTTTTTTTAAGTGACTGATATTTTCTATAGAGTTTTATTTGGTTTAATAATCATTCATTGACAGGGGCACCTGGCTAGCTCAGTCAGTGGAACATCTAATACTTGATTTCAGGGTCATGAGTTCAAGCCCCATGTTGGGTATGGAGCCTACTCAAAAAAAAAAAAAAATCATTCACTGACTTTTTAAATTTTTATTTATTTTTTTTTTAAAGATTTTATTTATTTATTTGACAGAGAGAAATCCCAAGTAGATGGAGAGGCAGGCAGAGAGAGAGAGAGAGGGAAGCAGGCTCCCTGCTGAGCAGAGAGCCCGATGCGGGACTCAATCCCAGGACCCTGAGATCATGACCTGAGCTGAAGGCAGCGGCTTAACCCACTGAGCCACCCAGGCACCCCAACACTGACTTTTTTTAAATGGCTTTTTCCCCCCTTAGACCATGAGGAACCAATGATTGACAAGATGGACAAATCTGGCTGCTGCCCTTGTGGAGATAATTGCTGTCTAGCGGCAAAGCAAAAAAAAAAAAAAAAAAAAATGTTGATATGTACTAGGAATATGGCAGAAACTCACTTTGCCTACCTAATATCTATTTACCACATCTTTCCTGCTTAGAGAACCCCACTTTTGTTAGGGCCAGGCAACATGCCCAGTTGCAGGTGATTATATTTCCCCCAAATGGCCACACCAATATCTTGATCCTACATGCTCTTCCCAAACCTTGTCACTGCCACATCAAAAAGTAGAATTGATTTCCCCTCCCTTTTAACCAGGGATGTGTCTTTGTGTTTGCCACAATGACCAGAGTACAGCTCAAGTGATGATGTATGACTTCTAGGCCTTGGTCATAAAAGACTACATGGTGTCCACCTGGTCTCTCTTGAGACCCTCACCCTTGGGACTCAGCCACCGTGGTGTGGGAAACCAGGCAGCCACATGAAAAGGTCATGTGTAGGTGTCCTAACCACAGTTCCAACCATGTGAATCTTCTTGGCCGGCAGCCAGCATCAGCTGCTCCTGTATTGATGTCAAGGGCAACACAGGAGGTTCCTGTTGAGCTTTGCCCAAATTGCATATTTGTGAAGAACAAACAACAACAACAACAACAACACGTTTTTATTTAAGCCACTGAGTTTTGCGTCAGTTTGTTAAACAGCAGTGGATACCCCGAGCACCAACTTTAAAAACTGTATGCCACGGTCTTCCAGGTAAATTAAAGTGGCCACGTGACATAATCCTTTCCACTAAATTGTAAGCCACAGGATGAGGCTTTGGAGAAAGAGACTCAACAGATGCATGACTTCAGGACCTGGATCTTTAGCTCTTCCTTCTGCCAGGGTGACAGCTAGAGCTCCAGCAGCCATTTTGTAAGAATGAGAATGAGGGCCACACCCTAAGGATTCCAGAATAGAAAACTAGAAATGGGGGCGCCTGGGTGGCTCAGTGGGTTAAGCCGCTGCCTTTGGCTCGGGTCATGATCTCAGGGTCCTGGGATCAAGTCCCGCATCGGGCTCTCTGCTCAGCAGGGAGCCTGCTTCTCTCTCTCTCTCTCTCTCTCTCTCTGCCTGCCTCTCTAGTTGTGATCTCTCTCTGTCAAATAAATAAATAAAATCTTTAAAAAAAAAAAAAACTAGAAATGCTGTTCAGCATTTTTAGGCAATGTGATTTAAAACTACCATGAGATACCATTCCACACCTCTAAAATGACAAACATCTGGGGTGTCTGGGTGGCTCAGTCGGGTAAGCATCTGCTTTCAGGTCAGGTCATGATCCCAGAATCCTGGGATCAAGTCCCACATCAGGCTCCCTGCTCAGGAGGGAGTCTGCTTCTCCCTCTCCCTCTGCCTCTCCCCACTGCTCATGTGCTCAACTCTCTCTCTCTCTCAAATAAATAAAGTCTTTTTAAAAAATAAAATAAAATGATCAACATTGGGGCACCTGGGTGGCTCAGTGGGTTAAAGCCTCTGCCTTCGGCTCAGGTCATGACCTCAGGGTCCTGGGATCGAGCCCCACATCAGGCTCTCTGCTCAGCAGGGAGCCTGCTTCCTCCTCTCTCTGCCTGCCTCTCTGCCTACTTGTGATCTCTGTCTGTCAAGTAAATAAATAAAATCCTTAAAAGAAAAATGACGAACATTAAAAAGACTGACAAATGCGAGATTTGGGTGTGAACTAGAACAACCAGAGGCATTTCTAGTCGGTGCGTGAAGTGGTTACCAGCACTTTTGAAAACTAATTAGCAGTTTACAACAAAAGTAAAAAACACACCTATTCTATGATCCATCTATTCAACTGGATTTTATTAAATTTAGGTTTTTATTACATTCAAGATATGAAAGTATACATTTATAAAAAGACATATGTAGGAATGTTCCAAATAGCCAGAAATAGGAAACAATCCATAAGTTCATCAATTAAATTGATAAAATGGATAAACAAGTTACAATATATATGCTACTTGGGAATACTATTTGGCAAAAGAAAAGGAAAAAAAAGTGACTCATATATGCAACAATGTGGGAGAATCTCAAAAACATAGATTGAGGGTGCCTGGGTGGCTCAGTGGCTTAAAGCCTCTGCCTTCTGCTCAGGTCATGATCCCAGGGTCCTGGGATCAAGCCCCACATCGGGCTCTCTGCTCAGCGGGGAGCCTCCTTCCTCCTCTCTGCCTGCCTCTCTGCCTACCTGTGATCTCTATCTGTCGAATAAATAAATAAAATCTTTTTTAAAAAGTTCTGAAAACATAGATTGAGCCAAAGAAGCCAAACTTTTATAAGTATATGTATATGATTGTACTTATATGACATTTAAGAACGTGTAGATGAATGGACTGTGATAGAAATCACAACAGTGGCCGCCTCATGAGGAGACTGACTACAGACATAAAGAAATTGACTCGAGAAATCAGAGACATTAAAGAAAGAAAAGTTCTGCATTTCAACTGGGGAATTAGTTACCCAGGTATATTCAGTTGTCAAAACTCATCAAACTGCACACGTTACTAAGGTGTGTCTATTTACTTTATGTCATACACTTCAAAATGTTCAAAAATAAATAGGAGCTTGCCTTGCAATTGTTTATTTACTCCTAAGAACCACTCAGAAGAGCTAAGGCTTCAATATTTTTGATTTGCTTCTAGAGCTAATTTACAGTAGCATTGTTTAAACTAATATTAGGAATGAAAATATTTTTGTGACCAGGTCTCATTTACCAGTAAATACTATCTCTAATTCACTTACCCAAAACAATATATTCCAAATAAAAACATATTCAACATGAGTTTTCTTCCTCCTTTTCCCATGCTAAAATAACTCTAACAAACATTTTTAGGCAAATCCCCATAACAGCAACTAAGAGGGTTTCTTGATAAAAAGCGATGGCTCAACTGAGATCAGAATCACAGCAGGAATAGCAAGGGAAAAAGGGGAGGTGAGGTTCCAGAGGCAAGAAAAAAAAATATGGTTGTACATATAAGTATACATATATACATACATATGTGTATACATACAAATAGAGACAGAGAAAAATTGAAAAATCATCAGTGAATTTATTGCAACACATGCAGCCCTTGAGAAGGCTGATATAATTATCTAAGCAGAAGAAATAATAGTTGACTGGGAAAAGACACAGAATTTTGAAGGATGTCTGAATCTAGATGGTGCTTCAATAGGTCAGTACATATGTAAAATTCATTAAGGTTTAACATGTATATTAGTGCACTTTACATACATACTTTTACATACTTCACTGCAAATATGTTATACCTCAGTTTAAAAGATATTTGCGTAGTGCACCAGGTGGCTCAGTCGGTTAAGCATCTGCCTTCAGCTCAGGTTATGATCTCTGGGTTCTGGGATGGAGCCCAGATTTGGGCTTCCTGAGGGCAGTCTGCTTCTCCCTCTGCCCCTCCCCCTGCTCCTGGGCTTGCTCTCTCTCTGAAATAAACAAAGTCTTTTTTTCCCGGGATCATGACCTGAGACGAAGGCAGAGCCTTAACCCACTGAGCCACCCGGGCGCCCCTTGATTTTTTTTTTTTTTAAAGACTTCATTTATTTCGGGGGCACCTGGGTGGCTCAGTGGGTTAAGCCTCTGCCCTTAGCTCGAGTCGTGATCCTGGAGTCCTGGGGTGGAGCCCTGCATCAGGCTCTCTGCTCTGTGGGGAACTTGCTTCCCCCTCTTTCTATGCCTGCCTCTCTGCCTACTTGTGATCTCTGTCTGTCAAATAAATAAATAAAATATTTTTTTAAAAAATCAAAAAATAAAAGATGTCATATTATATATACACACACACACATACACACACACATAATATTTATTCAACTGTTTACTCATCAGTTCTGAATTTCAGAAGAGAAACCTAGGCTAAAGAAATATTTAGTAAACATTGATGTATATAGAAGGTGTGTTAGAGAGTGCTATCTTTCTGTATAATACAGGTCTAAATGGATACATGGCTCCCCAGATAGAAACTCTATGTCTCAGCCTCCTTTAGAGTTAACTGTGGCCATGTGACTGGGTTCTCTTTCTGACATTTAGCGGAAATGATGTTTGCAACTTCTAGCCATGCTCTTTATAGGAAAGAAGCATGTCCCCCATTTCCATGAACTTGAATGTTGGTATGGTAGTAAAGTAACTGAGACCACATGGATGAGGGTCATATCCAAACAGATGTCATAAGTTAAAAGGATAATGGGTTCTCTAACCACCAGACCACCATATTATTCCTGGAGCACATATGCAAAATATTACATGAGAAATAATTATCTTGTTTAAGTAATTTTCGTCTCTTGTTACAAGACTCTAGCCTTTATTTGAACTAACCCAACTATTACTTAAGCCCAGGGGAGAAGGCAAAAAGTAAGAAGTGCCAAGAGAGTGGAATTGTGAAGACTGAGGCAAGAGACAAGAAAGGAGTGGTCAGGGGCGCCTGCATGGCTCAGTCCTTAAGCGTCTGCCTTCAGTTCAGGTCATGATCCTAAGGTCCTGGAATGGAGCTCTCCATAAGGCTCCCTGCTTGGCAGGAAACCAGCTTCTCCCTCTCCTACTCCCCCTGCTGGTGTTCCCTCTCTCTCTGTGTCTCTCTCTCTGTCAAATAAATAAATACAATCTGTAAAAAAAAATTTTTTTTAATTATTTAAAATTAAAAAAAAATTTTTTTACAGATTGTATTTATTTATTCGACAGATCACAAGCAGGCAGAGAGTCAGGCAGAGAGAGAGAGGAGGAAGCAGGCTCCCTGCTGAGCAGAAAGCCCAATGCGGGGCTTGATTCCGGGACCCCAGGATCATGACCTGAGCTGAAGGCAGAGACTTTAACCCACTGAGCCACCCAGGTAGCCCTCTTTTAAAATTTATTAAAAAAAAAAAGAAAAAAGAAAGGAGAGGTCAATTGTGTCAAAAGCCTTTATACATATGGCAAGGAATGGATTGTGTTTCAATAAATGTTAATGTAATCACTTATCCACAGCACCCCTATGAACAAGTCTTATCTCTCTAACTGGAACTAAATCCAGTAAATTTCTTCTAATTTTTGCTTCTGTTCTACTTGGTCTAGTAAACATTGCTTTGTCTCTGTTAAAAATCTCACCAACACTTCTCATCCATGAAGGATTTTGTCAATCTAATACTGTGTTTAGGTAGAAACTCTGGAAAGTGCCAATATTGGATCCATTTTAACTTCAAACTAATTAAGCTTGGGCCAGAACCAATTACCATGACTCAAAGAAATCAGTATTCTTACCAAAAATTATATGGAATATTAATCTAGCAGAAAGAAGCTATATCCACTTCTGCCAAAGTAGTTAAGTTAGTCAATAGTCTTCTTGCAAGGAACAGAAACTAAGGTGGGAGGTGGGGGAGATGGGTCAGGGAAGAATTCAGTGCAAGTGTCCTGAAATGGTTTACAGGTTCTGAAGGGAACAGAGCTGTTCTAGGAGTCTCACCGGGAACCGAAGGGCTCAATGCCACTCCTTTCTTTCCCTCCTTCCTCTATCCCCCCTGGCTGTCGGTTTTATGCTTACATCTTCGAAGGCAAGAGCTACATTTTGTGCTTTTATTTTATTTTATTTTATTTTATTTTTACAGTTTGTGCTTTTAGTAATCATAGTGGGCTAAAGAAAAATAATCATAGTAGGCTGGATCCCTAGAAAGGGAATTTGGAATAAAGAGTATGGACCTTTTATAAACTTCTTGTTGGATGTTGCCAATTACATTTTGTAAATAGATATTATATATCTATATATCTATATAGATAAATCAATTTAGACTTATAATAGGAGTGTATGATTTGGCTTATTTCTGAAACAACATCAGCTTCAAACTTTATCAATTTTACAGTTTTCATTTTTTGATGGTATACAATGATATGTCCTTGACACCTTGTTTTATAACTGTTAACTGTGAATTGTTTCACTTGATATCTCTGCTTCTGAGATTTGTCTATACATTGTCATTGCACTTTATTCCATTGAAGTTTCGGCATTTTCATTATTGATTTAAACTACTACTTGCTTTTTGTTAGATGTTTTTCCTTTATAATTTACTTTTCAATTTCTGATGATTTCTTTTAAATTTCTCATGGAGTTAAGTCTTGGATTCTTTTTTATTTCAATTGATTTTATGCTTAGACAATTTTCCCCTCAACTCAAGAACAAGTAAATAGTTTCCTAAATGCTCTTTGGCACCATCCCAGGACTCCGAGATCATGACCTGAGCCAAAGGCGGACGCTTTACCCACTGAGCCACCCAGATGCCCCTCATGTGTTGTTTTAATATCTTTTGATACATTGTGGTGCAAATCCTTGCATTAGGAGACTTCTGGTTACAACAAACAGAAGTCTGGGACTCCTGGGTGGCTGAGTTAGTTAAGCGCCTGCCTTTGGCTCTGGTTGTGATCTCCAGGTCCTGGGATCAAATCCCACATTGGGTTCCTTGCTCAGCGAGGATCCTGCTTCTGCCTCTACTGTTCTCTCTTCTTGTGCTCACTTTATCTCTCTCTTTCTGACAAATAAATAAAACCTTAAAAAAACTAACAAAAGTATATTAAAATTACTTTAAGAAGAAGGGAGAATATCTATGGACCAATCAACTGGGCTCAGAGGTCAGGATTACTTTGAACGGGAAAGGCAGACACTGAGCCACCGTTATTAAATCCTTTCAGCTGGGGAGGTCACTCTGTAGGTACTCATTGTTCCCCTCATCCATTTCCTTTTTAAAAAAATGTCTTGGCTCTTCTCTATTTTTTCTAGCTAATCAATTTTAGAATCACCGTTTCAAGCTCCAAAAGATATTCCTATTTGGATTTTGATTGGAGTTGCATTAAACCTATAAATTAATTTGAAAAGAACTGACATCTTTATAATAGTCATTGTTACCTAGGAACATGGTAGGACTTCCCATTTATTCAAGTCTTCTTTTATGTTCTTCAGTAAAATTTTGTAGTTTTATTTATATCGTTCCTGTCCATTTCTTATTATGGTTATTCTGAGGTGTTTTATATCATTCATTTTTAAACCAATTACAATCTGACTTATACCTATTAATCTTAATTCTTTCGTTACTAAAAAAAAAAAAGAGGGAAGCAGTAGAAATTATTGGAAGGACATTGAGGAAACTTATAGAATTAAAAGAAGAGAATTAAGTTTCAGGAAAAGGAGACAGGGCTGATATTGGTGATGACGGGATCCCTGGGCTGAGACACCCATGCTTCTTTCAGGCTCTCTCTCTCACCATTGCTTGTCTCTCATCTCTACACATCTGTGTATTTTGACCTCACAGATTTCCATTTTCTAAAAGAAAAGAGGATGTTTTTGCCCACTGTTCCAGATAGTAAGATCCTAGGCAAATGACCCCTAAACATATAAAATAATGCTTGCTTCATCTTACTCACAAAAACAGAAATGCAAATGAAAGCATCACTTCTAAATTATCATATTAGCAAAGATCTAAAGGTGAGTTTAGACAATTTGCTCTCATATATTTCTAGTTGAGTATAAATTGACAATTTGGCACTATCTCACTGAATTAACAGTGCAACCCAACAGGTCTTCCTCTGGGAATTTATCCCAGACTTTATGCACTCATGTATGAAATGATATATGAAATAGATTACTCATTAGAGCATTGTTTGCAAAACCAGATGATGAAATCAATAGATGGTATACCTGATGACTCATCTCTCTGTTGGGATACAGCAGCTATGATGATGCTCTCTATGTGATACGGACTGAGCTCCATGACCCAGTGTTGTTCAGAGAAATCAGGCTATGGCACGCATAGCTTGCTATCCTTTGGCAAAAACAGGAGGAAAAAATAAATGCAAATTGTCTTTTCACGTAGAAATGATCTCCAGAAAGATACCCAAACACTCTTTGTACTGCGTGCCTCTAGAAAATGAAACAGCATAGCTGGGAAGTAGATGTTGAGAAGAGCTTTCTCTCGCGTACCCCTTCATACTTTCTGTGTCATGTGAATATACCACCAATTCTAAAGTGTCACCACAACTAGATTTCAAAATGTTATTTCCCATTTCTCACTTATATAGCAGTATTTTGTTGCTGTTGAACTGACAAAATAAGTCCAAGACTCAATTATGATTCTTTTCTGAAGACATATTTGAACCTCGTGTAGATTCACAAGTTGGCAATGCAGGTAAAAAGTTCCAGAGAAGGGCGTCTAGGTGGCTGAGCCATTAAGCCACTGCCTTCAGCTCAGGTCATGATCCTGGGGTCTGGGATCGAGCCCCATATCGGGCTCCCTGCTCAGTGGGAGTCTGCTTCTCCCTCTCCCTCTCCTTCTGCTTCTGTTCCCTCTCTCACCGTCTCTCTCTGTGTCAAATAAATAAATAATAAAAGTCTTTAAGAGAAAGAAAGAAAAGGAAAGAAGGAAGGAAGGAAGGAAAGAAGTAAGTAAGAAAGAAAGAAAGAAAGAAAGAAAGAAAGAAAGAAAGAAAGAAAGAAAGAAAGAAAGAAAAGAAAAGAAAAAGAAAAAGAAAAGTCTAGTCCTGGAGAGCAGGAGTTGAGGCAACTGGTGGGTAGAACAAAAGGCTTTAGACATTCGTCTCCTGTTTAGAAAGTCTAACACATTACCTGAATGTTCCAAATATTAGTTTATCTTCAGAAGTTGTTTAACTGGGGCACCCAGGTGGCTCAGTCGGTTAAGCATCTGACTCTTCATCTCTGCTCTAGGTCTGGATCTCAAGGTTGTGAGTTCAAGCCCCTCGAGGGGCTTCACCCAAAGTATGGTGCCTTCTTGAAAAAAAAAAAAAGGTTCTAAACTAAATTAATGCCTTGCATGACTGTTGTCACATCCCTGAAATAGAAACATGATACGGTTCTATCTTCCCACATCTGCCACCACTGTGCTAAGCTGAACTGCTGTTCGTCACAGCAAATTTCCTCAACAGTATCAGATTTCATAACCATCATTTCCAGTCACTTTCAATTACTAAAACCAGTCCCTTGAGGATGAAAAGTCCTGCTCACTTTATTTATTGTACAGTATCTAGAAATCTTTTTGTACCACATGACTCGTACCTAAAGACTCTGGAGTAAAGAGACTTCTTTCCACCTCTTACACCCGGGACCTTCCTTCCCTCTTGGTTATTATGCAGGTTATATACTACACCATTCTAGCCGTCTCTAGTCTCTGTCATTTAGATCAGTATCTCTCAGGATTTAACGCATTAGGAAACACCTGGAGGTCTTCCTTAGCTGAAGGTCACCATTCAGGAAGAGCAGGGTAGGAACTGAGATTCTGCCTTTCCAACAGGTTCCCAGGTGATGCTGATGCTGCTGGTCTGTGAACCACATTTTGAACAGCATGGTCTTTTTTTTTTTTTTTTTTTAATATAGTTTGAGTTTTGTTCTGAACACTTTTTTTTTTAATATTTTATTTATTTATTTGATAGAGAGAGACACGGCAGGCGAGGGAACACAAGCAGGGGGCTTGGGAGAGGGAGAAGCAGGCCTTCCTCGGAGCAGCGAGCCCGCCTTGGGACTCGATCCCAGGACCCTGGGATCATGACCTGAGCCAGAGGCAGACGCTTAATGACTGAGCCACTCAGGCATCTGAACAGCAAGGTCTTGCGTGATTGATGCCCCAGATATATAACCTGTGTGGCATCACCTAGAAGCCTTGCATTGTCCATTTCCCCTAAGGTTCCCAATTTAAAAATATCCTTCTAGATATGCTGTATATGTATGCAAGCATAAATATAATTTTTGAGGGAAATGATAGTGTTTTACATACATCATTCTATATGTTCCATATGTTGTCTTCCCCCCAAACTTACTATGTCTTGAAGCCTATCAGTACACATAAAACTGCCTTCTTTCTCTCTCTCTCTCTCTCTCTCTCTTTTTAAAAAAGTTTTATCCATTTATTTGAGAGAGAGTGCATAAGCCAAGGGTGGGGGGGCAGAGGGAGAGTGAGAAGCAGGCACTCCTCTGAGCAGGGAACCTGATGTGGGACTCTATCCCAGGACCTGAGCCAAAAGGCAGATGCTTAACTGACTGAGCCATTCAGGCGGCCCTGCCTTCTCTTTTTAATTATAAAATATTATTACATTGCACAGCTGTAAATACTATTTATTTAGATAGTGAGTTTTCAAATGGTGAGAAAGCAGCCAGCCTTTCTGTCACCCCTGCTTTCAGCTATGCACCTCCCTCCCTCTGACACTTTTCTTCCTGTTCCAGCAACATCTGGCCTGGAACATCTACCGCATCTCCACCAAGGTGAGGATGCAGAAGGGGGAAGGCATGGTCACTGCCCCCCTCACCCCAGTTCTGTTTCTCTCCTGACTGGCACTCGTCAGTTCCTATGTGGACATAGCTGGTCCTATAGTTGGTAATTCTTTGATTTAACATGTCATTTGTTTTCATTTCTGGGCTCTGAGAATATATGAAAAACCCACCCAGGCACTCCCCACTGCCATTTTACATATATTAGTTATCTTCTGTTTGATATCTCACTATTTTACATCCACTATATTATTATTTCTATTGGTGAAGTAAAATAAGAATCACATATTTCTTATGTTCTATCAAGGACATTCATTAATCTTTTTATTAGTGATAGCATTGAATAAATTATTATAGTGTTAATGATGAGGTATACACCAACAGGCTACCACAGGTGAGGCCGGGTTCTAGAACTGGCTCTATTAGCAGTGAAATTCTGCTCTTGAAGAAATGTTTTAAATTTGCGGGGTTCTGGTTACACAGAACCTGTAGGTGAGATACAACAGTCTATAGAGAAGAGAATTAGTATTGTTTCACATTCATTATTACTTTCAACATAGGAACCTTGGGAAACCTCTAAAATTTTATTTATTTTTTTTCAAAGATTTTATTTGTTTATTTGACAGAGAGATCACAAGTAGGTGGAGAGGTAGGCAGAGAGAGAGGGGGAAACAGGCTCCCCACTGAGCAGAGAGCCCGATGTGGGGGCTCGATCCCAGGACCCTGGGATCATGACCTGAGCCAAAGGCAGAGGCTTTAACCCACTGAGCCACTCAGGCGCCCCTAAAATTTTATTTTTTATTCTGATGGTTTACCTTTTTGGCGGATTACCTGCTTTTCTCCTTCCTTCATTTTTTTGGACCAGAATATCTGAGCTTGATTCTATTACTTAATGCATTTTGATCAAAATTTATTAAGAGTACCAGCTATCACTAAATGCCATGCCCCGCATCGAGGCTATGGTAGGACAGGAAACAAACTAGCTTTCAGTTATTAGGGAGATAGATTGCAGTCTGGAAAAGGACTCTATGGAATGTACACAAATAATAAAAGGGAATGAGCAAGTAACCCTTTCAGATATTGAGGGTGTGGCAGTGGTCAGAAGGTTTACAAAATAAAGTTCTGTTAAAATCAAGTTAGAAGGGGCGCTTGGGTGGCTCAGTGGGTTAAGCCGCTGCCTTCGGCTCAGGTCATGATCTCAGGGTCCAGGATCGAGCCCCGCATGGGGCTCTCTGCTCAGCAAGGAGCCTGCTTCCCTCTCTCTCTCTCTCTGCCTGCCTCTCTGCCTACTTGTGATCTCTGTCTGTCAAATAAATAAATAAAATCTTAAAAAAAAAAAAATCAAGTTAGAGGTGCCCGCATGGCTCAGTCATAGGTGTCTGCCTTCAGCTCAGGTCATGATCCCAAGGTCCTGGGATCGAGTCCTGCATGGGGCTCCTTGCCTAGTAGGGAATCCCCTTCTCCCTCTACCCTTCCCCCCATCTTATAATCTCTCACTCTCAAATAAATAAATAAACTTTTTTTTTTTTTAATCAAGTCAGAATTGGGTATCTTTCTTGAAAGAAAAAAGTTTGGCTGCTTAAAAAATTATACTTCCTAGTAGTAAACCAACTGTAAACTCAACTTCAGAAAGAACCACAGGGGTATGATTTAAGTCTCTTTTCTTTTTCCAGATCCAGTCTCATTAGCAAAAAAAAAAAAAAAAAAAAGGGGGGGGTAGGTAAAGGAAAGATAATTGTCTCTTCTCTGTTAGACCTATGGATTTTGCTCTTCCAGGAAAAGACTGGGACTGGCCCTCAGAACTAGTCTCCTCAGAAACTGAGCAACCAGATAATATTCAGGTCTCTGAGAGTTTTCTGATGTCACAAAAAGACCTAGGATTAGGGCTTTGGGAACCGGCCCTGCCACTGTCAGCATGGTCTAGGTCTCCCAGGTCCCTTGCTGGGTCTGCAGGCTGTGGCATCCCCCCCACCCCCCCCATCCTGAGGCAAGCATCCCGCTGCCTTTTCCAATGGTGAGAGACCAGTGTGTTCAACAGCTTCATGCTACAGAGGAAGAAGTCACCACTCAGGGACCCTGGACTAAGAGATTAGGGTGGGGAGATGCCTCAAAAGATGATTCTGACCATCTCTAAGGTACTCTGATTTAGAAAAAAAAAAGAAATATGACATAACCTGTTCCTGAGAAGGACACAGCAGGGTAAGAGAAACTCATACTGGTAACAAAATAAACATTCTGAAAGTTCCTCCTGGAGAGATCTCCTAGTAATCACAAGGCAATCAGACCCACCTACGTTTACGACTAATGAAAACCTCGAAGATTATTGTGTCTGAATCAAATTGGGCACTTGGTCAGACTGGGGTAAAATTGTGTCTTGTGGGTTTCTGGTTACTAAGGATGCTGGTAAGTAAGAAATAGATTTCTCAGGTCTGTAGAGGTCCCCAAATTAATCCCTTTGTGGACTTAGGTACATAGGAAACCAAGTATGTTTTCTCGTAAGACTTTCTTTCTTTAGGCATCAGACCGTTCCCTCAATGAGTTGGAACAGTAGACCTTGAATCTAAAGCGGAATGAGAGAATTGGGTTGTAACGCACTGGTTTAAATTCATGCGCAAACACCATGTTTGAAAAATGAAGGTGTGATTGAAAGCATACATCCTGAAAGCACGGATGGGTTTGTGGTCCTGGGCCAGGCAATGTTGCAAACACTTTGCATATATTAACACCATATCCTTACAATGACCCTATGCCGTAGATACTATTACTATGCTCATCTTAAAGGTGGGGGCACAGAGATACTGTCCAAGGTTATTCTCAGCTAGGAAGTGGTAAAGCCAGGCCATTGAACCCACGCAGTCAGGTTTTTAGAGTGTGTATCTTGACAACTGGATTAATTGCCTTTTCATATAGTCGGTAGTTAAAATTAGAGAAGAACATTGAAATCCCTTGTAGAGAAGATCTCTATAGAGTTAGAAGCGAAGAGGTAAGGATAAAGTCTGATAAAACACTAACAAGTAGGGCATTAGCAGAGAAAGAAAACCCAGGGGCACCTGGCTGTTTCACCTTGTTTGAGCATCTGCCTTTCGCTCATGTCATGATTCTGGAGTCCTAGGATGGAGTCCCGACTTGGGCTCCCTGCTCAGCGAGGAGTCTGCTTCTCCCTCTAACCCTCCCCCTTCTTGTGTGCTCTCTCTCTCTCTCATTAAAAGAAAGAAAGAAAGAAAGAAAGAAAGAAATGAAAAAGAAGATCCCAAGCAGGCAGTAACAGTTTGTTCAGAATGGGAGAAGGGAGACCAGGGTAAGACCATGTGGTCAATAGTGTCACTGCCACAGGATGTCAATTAACAGAGACAGAAAAGTGTTTGCTGCACGCAAAAAGCAAGAGGTAATCAACAGCCCCAGCTAAGGTCCTTTCAGTGGAGTTTTGGGGGAGAGTGGTCAGAAGTCTGTGATTTGAGAAGTAAGCCTGAAGAAGAGCATGCAGAGCAAAAAGTGAAGAATCGTGGCTGGGCAGACTATGAAAGGGTTCAGAACAGACTCCAGGGACATGTGAAAAAAAGGCGACATCAAGAATGAAGTGGTTGAACATGTTCATAGATAGACCTTGGGAGATGAATCAGCAGAAGGGGGAAGGTTTAAGACAATGAGGGAAAATTCCATAGCAGAGATGTGTTTGAAGAGACTAGAGAAGGAAAATTCAGGAACACCTTGGTGGCCCAGCTGGTTAAGCAGCTGTCTTCGGCTCAGGTCATGGTTCTGGGTCCTGCGGTCCTGGGATCGAATCCCTCATCGGACTTCTTGCTCAGTGGGGAGACTGCTTCTCCCTCTGCCTGCTTCTTCCTTTGCTTGTGCTCTCTCTTTCTCTGTTAATTAAATAAATAAAATATTTTTTAAAAAGAAGAAGTCCTATTCAGAGCACAGCTGGAGAGTCTGACAATAGCCGCTGGAAGTTGGTGGAGTAAAGCTTGATGCTCTTGGTCTTCTCTAAGAAGTAAGCAGGTAGTTATCCAATAACTGTGATGTGAGGAGAGTGAAATCAGAGCCAAGCAGAGCCCTATGAGGAACAGCTCTAAAGGGCAGCTTTTGGCTCCTGAGCTCCAGGAGATTTCGGCGGGCTAGCTTTGGGTTCCACTCTTCCCTCTGTTCAATTCCGCTTCCTGCCCTGACTTTTTGACCAGAGTTTATCCTTTATAAACCTTTTGCACTGTGAACATCTCAGAGTCAGCCCTTGGAGATCCTAATCTGTGAAGCACATGTATTTGGTAACATCCAAAGATTTTATTTCCAACGGGAATGATACGTAACAGCAAACCCAAGAAGTTTACACTTAAAGGAATAATTAAAATAGCATCATATTTGTAACCCATCATATTTCAACATAACCTCTCCTCCCTTTCAATTTGATTTAGTATTAGTTTCAGGTGTACAAGATGGTTCAGTATTTATATCTATTGCAAAATGATTAACACGATAATCTAATTAACATCTGACCACATGTATAGTTATATAATTTTTTTCTTGTGATAAGGACTTTGCAACTTCCTAATATGGATTAATACACTTCCAAATATGCAATAATAGTCACCACCCTCTACATTACATCCCCAACATCCTGAACATAACCTTTTATTGTAACTATTCTAATAACAGCACATACAATGTATCTTGTTCTCAGCAAGCAAAATAACCATGTAACGAAAAGTTTTTTGTTGTTGGAACAATGGCTGCTTACAAATGAAAGTAAATTAAAAGGAACTCCTTCACTTGATGAAATATTATACCAACAGTCTACCTTACTTATCACATGTTCATACGTGTGTATGCACACAGACACAAACACTAAATTGATCCCTTGGTTTGAAATCTCTCATCCACCATGGCCTTAATCATTCAATAAAAATTGATTAAATGTTTTGTGTCAGAACTATTTTAAGACACAGGTCCTGTTTTCTAAGAACTCACAGTCTAATCAGCATTTGAACAGTATTACCAGAATGCTTTTAAAATTGTGGTTTGGGGGCATCTCAGTTGGTTAGGCATCCCACTCTTGACCTCAGCTCAGGTCAACCTCATCTCAGGTTGGTGAGTTCAAGCCCTATGTTAGGCTTTGCTGGGCTTAGATCTTACTTAAGGAGAAAAGAAAGAAAAGAAAAGACCACATGAAATTGTGGTTTTGAAGAGAGCAATGAGTAACCTCAAACCTGAAAAATCCCTTAGCTATCAGCATTTACGGAAAAAGTTTTCATTCAGGCTTCCATATTTTCTATTTTTCTAAAACACATTTAATGTTAAAAATCATCTCAAGTATTCTTACCAAATTTATTTTGTATGATATTTTCCCCTAAGCTTCATACTGGAAAATAAACATATAGGAATTATATATCTTTCTAATTTTCATTGACATCATAAAGTAAATCAGTTGTGGATTATATTTTTTAAAAATTTCATAGTTACCTCTTTGTGTTGTTATTTTATCTTGATGAGATCAGATGAGACAATAAATTCAAAGTACTTCTCAAGCAGTAAAAATATGATCATTGCTTTTATTATTAATTATTAATGAAATAAGATATGAAACTTTGTTTTTTCCTTTGAGATTCTGAAGAAAATGTAATTTAAATTCCACAGAAGTATGTTTTCTTTTCTTTTCTTTTTTCTTTTTTTAAAGATTTTATTTATTTATTTGACAGAGAGAGATCGCGAGAAAGGGAACACAGCAGGGGCCATGGGAGAGGGAGAAGCAGGCCTCCCTCTGAGCAGGGAGCCTAATGCTGGGCTTGATTCCAGGACCCCGGGATCATGTCCCAGCCAAAGGCAGACCCTAATGACCAAGCCACACAGGCGCCCCTGTTTTCTTTTCTAAAAGTTCTTTTAGGGACACCTGGATGCCTCAGTATGAAAAGCATATGACTCTTGATCTGGGGGTCATGAATTTGAGCCCCATTTTGGGTGTAGAGATTACTTAATAAAATAAAATAAATTCTTTTTTATTTATGTATAGTCCTAGGAATATGAAATGAAATTTTATTTATTTTATCATATTACATTCCATCTATGATGATCATAGAAATATCTACTTTATTAAATGAGGAAAAAATAACAATAGCACAATTAGTACAAATTCTATTTAAAGATTCAGAAGATCAGGCCTCAATAAAAACAGTTATTCTTTTTGAGTGTGTATTATTTATAAAGTACTTTGAGCATTCCAAAGACAAGTAAGACTCCCTCTGTCTTTCTAAAGAGTTTATAATATGGGCACTTGGGTGGCTCAGTTGATTAAGTGTCTGCCTTCAGCTCAGGTAATGATCTTGGAGTTTCCAGATCAAGCCCCACGTAGGGCTCCCTGCTCTGTGGGGAGTCTGCCTCTCTCTCTGTCCCTCACCCTTCTCTTGCTCTCTCACTCTGTCTCTTTCAAATAAATAAAATCTTTAAAAAATAGTTTATAATATATTCAAGAAGAATAAGGCAAATAAGCACTAAGAGTCAAATCCCATAAAGATGAGGTCATATAGTACTAAGCTTCAAATGCCAAGATAATATCTGAATTGTGATGATGGATTCAAGAGTGTATGTGTATGTCAAAACTTACTGAATTGGATACTTTAAGTATATACTGTTTATTGTATATGACATCTATCCTAAAAAGCTATTTTTATTTACTTTTCATTTATTTACTTCTTTTAAAAAAAGATTTTTTTAAAAATCTTATTTTCTTTCTTTATTTGACAGACAGAGATCACAAGTAGGCAGAGAGGCAGGCAGAGAGAGAGGAAGAAGCAGGCTCCCTGCTGAGCAGAGAGTCCAATGTGGGGCTCGATCCCAGGACCCTGGGATCACGACCTGAGCCAAAGGCAGAGGCTTTAACCCACTGAGCCACCCGGGCGCCCCTTATTTGCTTTTAAGTAAACTTTGCCTCCAATGAGGGGCTCAGACTCATGATCTCAAGATCAAGAGTCACATGCTGTCCTGACTGAGCCAGCCAGACACCCCAGAGCTATTTTTAAAACACCAATATGAGAAGATTTTACATGATGCTATGCATAATGTAGAATACTGCATTTTTTTTTAAAGCAGAAAAATGATAAAACTGATACTCTGCTTTATGAAGTGTGAACTGGTGACAATATTAGTTAACTAAATTACAAAAGGAAAGTGATAAAGCCTGGCAGAGTATCCCAATATGAGGTATTCTGCTAGATTAGGTAGGCATATTGATTGCTAAAGGTTCAGTAGACCTTGAGTTACTGGCTTAGGGACTGTTAAAGAAAAAAGAAAACCCTTACCTGTAGTTTTATTGAGACTGAGAATATATTGTGTTATATAAAACATGTCTCAATCATGTCACTTGAATTAAAAAGCACTTTTTAAAAAAAGATTTATTTATTTATTTGAGGGGCGCCTGGGTGGCTCAGAGGATTAAGCCTCTGCCTTCGGCTCAGGTCATGATCGCAGGGTCCTGGGATCGAGTCCCGCATCGGGCTCTCTGCTCGGCAGGGAGCCTGCTTCCCTCTCTCTCTCTCTGCCTACCTCTCCATCTACTTGTGATTTCTCTCTGTCAAATAAATAAATAATTTTTCTATGCCATTTCCAGAAAACACCAATGGAAATGGCAGTAAAGGAATAAAATGGTATATAAAAACCACAAGGGCAAAACACAGGAGAGGTGAGGACAACAGATCAGTGATAGCAATAACATTTTGAGCACTGAAAAATGGGTGAGTATTATCTCATACAACAGAACTGAACCGAGAATGCCAACATGTAAGTGGATAAGCCAAAAAAGAAAAAAGAAGAAAACCACCCCAAAGACAGAAAACTCCAGAGTTATTCAGAAGCTGGAGGCAGTTGTACATTGGAACAAACAAACAAAAACAAAAAATAGCTGAGAGAACTAAAGATAATTCAGAAAGAATGATAAAAACAATCATGCAATAAGAAACATTTCAGAGAGATAAATTATTGTGTTCATAAAATACAAACAGGGTATCATAAAAATACTGAGAGAATAAGAAAATAGACTCTAAAAGTGAAAATATCAAAGCAGAAATTGATAAGCCTATCTGTAGGCTCCCAAAGTTCTATACCTAGCTAAACTGTCAGTCAATATAAGAAAAATAATATGTAATATTTCCAGAATGCAAGATTGCAAAGAATTTACCTCTGATTCTTTCTTTCTTTCTTTCTTTTTTTAAAGATTTTATTTATTTATTTGACAGAAAGAGAGAGAGCACAAGTAGGCAGAGTGGCAGGCAGAGGAAGAGGGAGAAGCAGGCTCTCCAAGGAGTGGGGAGCCCAATGCAGTACTCGATCCCAGGACCCTGGGTCATGACCTGAGCCAAAGGCAGACACTTAACCAAATGAGCCACCCAAGTTCCCCCAATCTTTCTTTCTGAAGAAAGCTGGTGAGAATGGAGACTGAGAAAGAGCATGTGGGAGCAAGAAAAAAGATGATCCCCAGGAAGAAAGAAGTGAGAGGCTTTTGATGATGATGATGATAATGTTAATGATTCTGGATGGCAGCAGTTCCCAGGATGACATTGTACAACTGGTATAGAGAGAAATCAGGACAATAAAGAGATTCAGGAGGGATTTGTCCCCATAAAAAATGGCAACTATAGATTACCTGACACATTTGGATATACTAAACAAGGATTTACAATTTTCTAAGAAAAGATTTACAGTTTTCTTTGAGAGTTTGAGGTTGGATTAGTAATAGATACAAGGAAAATTGAGCAAATGAAAAGAAATGAGTCAATCATTAGTGCCAGGAAAAATGTAAATATTACACAATAATGAAATTGTTGCTCTAGTGCATACAGTATATTCTATATAGAGTCAGCTGTGAATGATGTTAGTAAAATTGGATTAATATAAAAACTGAATGTTGATTTACCCCTAAATTGGGATACAAATACATTGTAAAGATGGAGATAAGAGAGAAAGAGAAAAAGAACATTTGAAGGAGGAGACATATATAAGAGAGATTAGTCCTCATTTTTCAAAGTAGGATGTCCATGGATATGATCTAAAACTTATCTTTTCAAAAATCAAGAAATATTGGTATAACCTATTTAATATTTGGAAGGTAAACAGTAGGAGGAAAAAACCTAACAGATTTGAACATGGTGGCGAGTAAAGATCTGGAATCAGAGGTAAGGACGGTTAGGTCAAAAGGCTGCTACTTTTTTTTTTTTTTTTTTAAGATTTTATTTATTTATTTGACACAGAGAGAGAGAGATCACAAGTAGGCAGAGAGGGAGGCAGAGAGAGAGAGAGAGAGAGAAGCAGGCTCCCTGTTCAGCAGAGAGCCTGATGTGGGGCTCGATTCCAGTACCCTGGGATCATGACCTGAGCCCAAGGCAGAGGCTTTAATCCACTGAACCACCCAGGCGCCCCAGGCTGCTATTTCTGTTGTTAAAAAAACCTGCACTATTTACTTTGTGTTTAAATTGTTTACCTGTACTATTAAACTTTTAAGTGATTACTTGGTGGAGATCATGAATATTACATAGAGCATGAATAAAAATAACAGATTTAATCTTATTTAAATACTTATGGCTTAGAAGAAAATTTCCAGTTAGAGCTCATATAGAGATTCAGTAAATACTTAGTCTTGAGCAACCTAGATGAAAGTAAAGATGGTGTGCTGAAAATTGTTATGATTTTAAAAAGTGGTTTTAGGGACACCTGGGTGGCTCAGTTGGTTAAGCAGCTGCCTTTGGCTCAGGTCATTATCCCAGCATCCTGGGATCGAGTCCCACTTCGGGCTCCTTGCTCAGCAGGGAGCCTGCTTCTCCCTCTGCTTCTGACTGCCATTCTGTCTGCCTGTGGTCACTCTCTCTCTCTCTTTCTCTGACAAATAAATAAATAAATAAATAAATAAATAAAATCTTTGTAAAAAGTGGTTTTAGTGGTGACAAAAATACTGATGTTGGAGGGGTGCCTGGCTGTCTCAGTTGGTAGAGTGTGCAACTCTTGGTCTCAGGGTTGTGAGTTTGAGCTTCACATTGGGTAGCGATTACTTTGAAAAAACAAATAGGGGTGCTTGTTGGCTTAGTCAGGTAAGCCTCCAACTCTTGATTTCAGCCAAGGTCATGGTCTCAGGGTTGTGAGATGGAGCCCCACGTGGGGCTCTATTCTCAGCATGGAGCCTGCTTCAGATTCTCTTTCCTTCTGCCCCTCCATCTGCTCACATATGTGCTCTCTCTCTTTCTCTAAAAAAAAAAAATAAACAAAATCTTAAGAAAAAAAATTGATGTTGCAGATACCCATGAAGACTTTGAATAAAACTGTAATGAATATATGCAAATAGGAAAACATATAAAATAATACTGGATAACATTTTAAATATGTATGTGTAAAAATTTGAGTATTTTTTAACTATTTCTTCAACGTTCCTTAAATAATATGCATTCTATTTGGCAAAACAAATAAAGAATATATATATATTCCACTGAAAGAGGACTTCAACTATCTCCATTTTGACCTCAAACTTTCTAATTGATTAAGTCTTCTTTCCTGTTTATCTCTGAACTCAGGCAAAAGACCCTGTGGGCAAAGCATCCCCTGATGGAACCAAAATTACCCCCTCAGGCAATAAGGACTGCCCTGAGCCAGCAAGACCCCCCTTCTGTGGTTAACTCCAAGACAATGATCGACCTGATATTTACTGCCCATCCACATGTACCCACTGATCTTTGTACCACATTTTCTTTATGCAAACCTGGAAGTCTTTTCTTTTCTTTTCTTTTTTCAGACTTTACTTAGAGAGTGAGCGAGCACAAGCAGGGGAAGCGGCAGAGGGAGAGGGAGAAGCAGGCTCCCCGCTGCGCAGGAAGAACCTTGTGGGACTCCATCCCAAGACCCCGAGATCATAACATGAGCCAAAGGCAGACACTTTACGGACTGGGCCACGTAGGCGCCCCAAACCGGATGTGTTTTCAACACTTTGGAAACAGTCTTTGAGATGCTAGTCCACTGTCTTCCCAGTGTTAGTCTCACTGAAATAAATTCTTTTCTTGTTTCCCCACCAATCGCCTCTGCCCTTGGATTTTGTCAGTGGCAAGCAGCGTAACCTCATCTGTTTGGAACACCCGCCACTCCACGCCCACCTGAGGCAGGTGCAATCGCATTCCTGTGCCTGGCTACACCACTACTTTTGTATCTTCTCATTAGGAAAATAGGATTTTGACTTAAATGTGAGATCACTTTATGTCTAGGCAAATTTGGTAGTTCTTTCCTCCGTGGTTCTCTGCAGTTACCGATAATTCCATTGAAATCAACATACTCTACAAATAATTAGTTTCTCCTTCTTTGTCCATCCTATACAGTCCCTGAAGACACGTTTATGTGAAATGGACATGTGCCATGTCTAAAAATCATTCACTTGTTCATTTGAGATTGAAATTGTCTTACATAATTCTCATTGATAAGTGCTTAAGGCTAAAGAAAGATGTACATATTTATTGACCCAGAATGGAGAAACTAAATGTGTGTTATATAATTTTATAATTGAGAATTTAAATTGTAAAAGAAAAAGTACTCAATAAATGGCTCATCTCCTGAGTTTTAACCCCATCAAAATTAATCCCACCCTTTTGGCCACTTCCCTGACAATGGAGTCTTTCATTCTAGTTCCACAATGCTAGCCTGGGGTCCAGGAACATCCCTGAGAGGACAAAAAGGAATCACCTAGGAAACCACTACAGAAATTCTGAGTATGTTTTAGGTGCTTTACAATGGACTACGGAAGACATTTTGCACATGGTCACTGTTGTGATAGAAAGTACTGCTTCAGGGTCGGGCTAAGGAAAATGTGCATGTGGAAATCCTTGGACTTCCAAAGAGTAAATAAATCAAAAAAACCCTCTGAACAACAGTAACAATCAAACCAGAATAAAAACCAAACTATGCATCTTCCTAATAAAAAAGGAATTCTTCCTTAATTGCATTCATCAAAATGGCCATTCTGTTGTAGACAGAGGTAACAGGGCTAAATTGTTAATATTTTTCAGATGTTTATAAATGCCAGTAAGAAGGTTTAAGTGTGTTTAGACAGGGAAAAGGAAGTGTAACTTTTTCTTCTGTATCTCTTCCTGGGAGAGCCAAATCTCTCTAATAACTTCTGACTGAAATATAATTTAATTGTGTATTTTTTGTAAATAAATACATTTCCTTATTCAACATGGTAGGAAATTCATTTTTATTTACATCCCTTTTTAGTGTTTTTTAGAATTAAACATTAAATCATAATCACCAAGTTCCCTTTGTTTTCTCTCATTTGAGAGTTTGTTACTGAATACTTACAATATTTAATCATAAGGGGAAAATATGATTTAAAGATCAGAATTATCTGATCTTTAATGACTTCATTTTAACAACTACATACAAAAAGGGAAGCAAGATGAAGGACGTCCTCTCAACCTATTCAGATGGAAATATGAATCAAAAGGAAACATTTTATTAATGTTCATTGATACAAACAAAATTGCCTTATGTGCCAGGCAGCATTATTACACTCTGCAAGAAAATACTCTTGGTGATGAGTAATTGTTAACAGCTAACTATTGCTTTCATATTTCTATTTTTTATGTTCTGATATGAAGCAACATCTATAGAACAAAAATACAGGGGAAGGAAAAGGAGAAATATTAGGCTAGGCTATAAAGGTTGTAAAAATCCTAACTGGTGTGATTACAGGGCATGATGGCCATTGAATAGATCCATTAGTCATAATTGAAGCTGTCAGGAACCAGTTAAATGGCTGTCTCTGAGGAGGTCACCTTCCACACACAAGCTGGCTTACACTGAGCATTAGGCTTGTCAGGAGGTTGAATCCTGACTCATCTGGACAGACCTTAAAAAAATGCTTTGTTTTGTTTTGTTTTGTTTTTATTATAGGAATAAAAAAACAAGGCTCAAAAGTAATTTAGCGTTTCTGGACTAGACTTTAGTCATAGTATATAGCAAACATAGTGGTAATCACTAGATAAATCACTTGTCTGCCTGTCCTGGTCCCAACCTGTGCTAGGTTGTCTCTGTTTGCCTCTCTTAGCCTTCTGATTGGGTTGACCTCTAGTGGGTGCATTGGAAGGGATTCCTTGCTTTCTGATTTCCATTTGGACTCAGTCAGTGGGATGTCCTATTGCGACTAGAGGATGAAAGAGATTGCATTTTTAATTCCCTACTCTTGTATATTTATTAATTCCCTGGTATCTTCCTTCTTGGGTTTTGTGCTCCATCAAAGACCACAGCAGGGTCAAATAGGTCTAAGATAAGTGAAGCCTTTGGGGTACAAAATTTAGGGAGATACCCACTCTCAGGTTTGTACAAGGCAGAGTGCCCTCCTTAAATTTTGATGAACAATTCCTTACATTAAGCCTTCCTTTATTTTTTTTTTATTTTTTATTTTTTTAAGATTTATTTATTTATTTATTTGACAGACAGAGATCACAAGTAGCCAGAGAGGCAGGCAGAGAGAGAAGGGGGGAAGCAGGCTTCCTGCCAAGCAGAGAGCCTGATGTGGGGCTCGATCCCAGGACCCTGAGATCATGACCTGACCCGAAGGCAGAGGCTTTAACCCACTGAGCCACCCAGGCGCCCCTTAAGCCTTCCTTTAACTGAGCTGGTTTGAGACAGTTCTATTCCTTAGTCAAAGCAACATAGATTAAAATAATAAAGTGAACAGGAGCTGGAGAACACCTAGTTGTTCTAAATGAATTCTGGGTTGTAGGGCCCTGGGCGGCACTAGCTACATAATTTATAACGCCTAGTGGTAGTGGGCAGAAAGGTAGAATACAAAACCAAGAACCAAATGCAGAGCCCTTCTTGAGAAATTACTGCAAATTTCAAGAAAGCAAGAGCAAAGCATTAAACCAAATACAAGTACTTCCCTGAGAGTGAGGCCCTGTGTGACTCTGCAGGGCTGGGCTATCTGCCAATAAAATGGTTAGCCTTTATGGAACTGTGGAGACTTGGAAAAATATTAGAAAATAAAGTTAAAAGTCATCTGAAAAATCTTGCAAGGCCTGTGATGGCTTCATGGGTTTCTTGTGCACCTCTCCAGCCTATGGTGTTTGTTAGACACGTAATGAGAACCTAACAGCAACACTAATAACCAATATTTATTGAGCTCTTATGATGGACCCAAGGCCTGATGCATAGTAAGTATTTATACTTCTTGGTGCAATGGATGGATACATACAATTTAGAAATTAGCTAAGGGTTTTGTGGGTTTTTAAAAAGATTTCATTTATTTATTTATTTATTATCTTTTATTTTATTTTAGAGAGAGAGAGCACACGCACGTGCACCGCAAGCCCCAAGGAGGACATAGAAAGAAGGACAAGCAGACTCTAAGCTGAATGCAGAGCCTGGCAAGGGGCTCGATCCCACAACCTTGAGATCATAATCTGAGCCGAAACAAGAGTTGGATTTTTTTTTTTTAAGATTTTATTTATTGGGACGCCTGGGTGGCTCAGTTGGTTAAGCGGCTGCCTTCGGCTCAGGTCATGATCCCAGCGTCCTGGGATCGAGTCCCACATCGGGCTCCTTGCTTGGCGGGGAGCCTGCTTCTCCCTCTGCCTCTGCCTGCCACTCTGTCTGCCTGTGCTTGCTCTAGCTTCTCTCTCTATGACAAATAAATAAATAAAATAAAATAAAGATTTTATTTATTTACCTGACAGAGAAAAATCACAAGTAAACGGAGAGGCAGGCAGAGAGAGAGAGAGGGAAGCAGGCTCCCGGTGAGGAGAGAGCCCGATGCAGGACTCCATCCCAGGACCCCGAGACCATGACCCGAGCCGAAGGCAGCGGCCCAACCCACCGAGCCACCCAGGTGCCCCAAGAGTTGGATGTTTAACCGACTAAGCCACCCAGGTGACCTTGGGTAAGGGTCCTACATGAATGATCTCACTTAATCCTCAAGCAACTGTTAAAAGGTGATATTAGTTTCCCCATTTTACAGCAAAGGAAATGATACCGAGAGAGTCAGAACAATTTGCCCAAGATCACACAGGTGGTTAGCCTCTGGGATTGGCACCAATAATTTCTCTCATTTCAAAGTCTGAACTACTATGCCCATAGTAGGCCCTTTGGAATCACAGATTGGTTTTGGTATTATCTTTGGTATTAATAAAGGCATAACTCTAGCAACTTTATTAACTTGATACCAGAAAATAATGATTATTCAAAAACCTTAAAAATTCCAACTAGTGGGGCACCTGGGTGGCTCAGTGGGTTGAAGCCTCTGCCTTCGGCTCAGGTCATGATCCCGGGGTCCTGGGATCGAGCCCCACATTGGGCTCTCTGCTCAGCGGGGAGCCTGCTTCCTCCTCTCTCTCTGCCTGCCTCTCTGCCTACTTGTGATCTCTGTCAAATAAATAAATAAAATCTTTAAAAAAAAAATTCCAACCAACTATACAAAGGACTCTGCTTATACACAGGGCTTGCTCAAGTAGCTAGATTTACAAACTTATTTTTCATTAGCCTTCTGATCTTCTGTCAGAGGGCAATGAAATTATTATGTCATGAATATGATATATATGTTACACTGTATCATGGATACTTACAATCTTACAAGTGTGTCAGGCCAATTAGAACTCTACTCTTATCTCAAAATACATGTGAAGATAAATTACATAGATACAAAAAGCCACACATCCCAATTCTTGGTGATAGATTTCAAAGAGTAGATGTCTTAAAATAAAGAAGAAGAAACTCTTAAGAATGAAATACACCGGGGCACCTGGGTGGCTCAGTGGGTTAAAGCCTCTGCCTTCGGCTCAGGTCATGATCCCAGGGTCCTGGGATAGAGCCCCACATCGGACTCTCTGCTCAGCAGGGAGCCTGCTTCCTCCTCTCTCTCTGCCTGCCTCTCTGCCTACTTGTGATCTCTGTCTGTCAAATAAATAAATAAAATCTTAAAAAAAAAAAAAAAGAATGAAATACACCTGGGGCGCCTAGGTGGCTCCGTTGTTAAGCACCTGCCTTCAGCTCAGGTCATCATCCCGGGGTCCTGGGATCAAGCCCTGCACTGGGCTCCCTGCTCCATGGGAGGCCTGCAAATCCCTCTCCCACTCCACCTGCTTCTGATCTCTCTCTCACTGTGTCTCTCTCTGTCAAATAAATGAATAAAATCTTTTTAAAAAAGAATGAAATACACTTTAATATTGGTGAAAGCAAATCTTTACTTGTCGCATCATGTTATGGAAAACCTTATCCTCCAGTACCAGTCTTCTAAAATCCACAGGCTATAGGAATGGCTCCAAGTCTCGGAGCAGCAGGACAAGCCTCCTCTTAGGCAGATGCAACTATCTCTGAGCACCTCCATGTACACAGCAGAAGAGCATATCTTTGAATTCATGGGTATGGTGACTGCTCAGTTTCCCATCTATTGGCCATCCTTGTAAGAGAAGAACCACTCATTCACAGAAGCAGTTCAAGGGAAACAAACCTGGTGGTTTGAAGAGGCACACACACCCCAGTGTTTATAGCAGCAACGTCCACAATAGCCAAATTATGGAAAGAACCTAGATGTCCATTGACAGATGAATGGATAAAGAAGAGGTGCCCCCCCCACTAGAATACTACTCAGCCATCAAAAAATGAAATCTTGCCATTTGCAACGATGTGGATAGAACTAGAGGGTATTATGCCAAACAAAATATATCAATCAGAGAAAGACAATTATCATATAATCTCACTCATATGTGGAATTTAAGAAACAAGACGGAGCACCATAGGGGAAGGAGGGGGAAAATAAAACAAGATGAAATCAGAGAGGGAGACAAACCATAAGAGACTCTTTCTATAATTTTTTTTTTTAAGATTTTACTTATTTGAGAGAGTGGCAGGCAGAGGGAGAAGCAGGCTCCCTGCTGACCAGAGAGCCCCATGCAGGACTCCCAGGACCCTGGGATCATGACCTGAGCCAAGGGCAGATGCTTAACTGACTAAGCCACCCAGACATCCCTATTTTTCATTTTTTAAAGATTTTATTTATTTATTTATTTGAGATAGAGAGCAAGCGAGCATGTGGGGAGGGGCAGAGGGAGAGAGAGAAGCAGACTCTCCACTGGCCAAGGAGCCTGATGCAGGACTTGATTCCAGGTCCTGGGATCATGACCGGAGCTGAAGGGAGACCCTGAACTGACTGAGCCACCCAGGCGCACCAGAGATGCTTAATCACAGGAAACAAACTGAGGGGTTCTGGACGGGAGGGAGGTGAGAGGATGGAGTAACTGGGTAATGGACATTAAGGAAGGCACATGATATAATGAGCATTGGGTAGTATATAAGACTGATGAATCACTGACCTCTACCATATAATAATACATTATATGCCAATTAATTGAATTGAATTTAAAGATTTTTATTTTATTTTATTTATTTGACAGAGAGACATCACAAGTAGGCAGAGAAGCAGGCAGAGAGAGAGAGAGGAGGCAGCAGGCTCCCTGCTGAGCAGAGAGCCCGATTTGGGACTCGATCCCAGGACCCTGAGATCATGACCTGAGCCGAAGGCAGAGGCTTGACCCACTGAGCCACCCAGGTGCCCCTCTACTTTTCTTTTTTAATTTAAATTAAATTCAATTGGGTGCCTGGGTGGCTCAGTGGGTTAAGCTGCTGCCTTCGGCTCAGGTCATGATCTCAGGGTCCTGGGATCGAGTCCCAAATCGGGCTCTCTGCTCGGCAGGGAGCCTGCTTCCTCCTCTCTCTCTCTGCCTGCCTCTCTGCCTACTTGTGATCTCTCTCTGTCAAATAAATAAATAAAATCTTTAAAAAAAAAAAAGTAGAAAAAAGGAGAAGATTTTATTTATTTATTTATTTGTTTAAAAAGAAAGACCATCTCATCTGCAATGATGATTTTACTTCTTTTCTTTTTTTTTTTTAAAGTAGACTCCATGCCCTGATCTTCTATAGCCTAATGTGGGGTTTGAGGACAGATCAAGAGTCAGACACTTAACCAACTGAGGAACCAAGCGGGGGAGGCAGAGGGAGAAGCGGGTTCCCTGCTGAGCAAGGAGCCCAATGAGGAACTCAGTCCTAGGACCCTGGGGTCACAACCCAAGCCGAAGGCAGACACTTAACTGACTGAGCCACCCAGGCATCCTGCTGTAAAATACTTTTAATGTGCTGTTGATTTTAGTTTGGTGATATTTTGTTGAGAATTTTTGCTTTTATATTCACCAGGGATAGTGGTCTGTAGTTTTCTCATAATGTCTCTATTTGGCTTTGTTGCACAGTAGTGCTGTATTTCTTAGTGTTCCTCCTTTATTAAATTTTGGAAAGAGTTTGAGAAAGATTGGCATTAATTTTAGTTTATGTGTTTGGTAGAATTCATCAGTGAAACCAGTGCTCCTGGGCTTGTCTTTTGGTGATATTTTTGATAATTGGTTCAACCTCCTTACTCATTATTACTGGCCTGTTCAGAGCATGATTCATTCTTACAGGTAGTATGTTATAGGAATTTTTCCATTTCTTTATGTTATTCAATTTGTCAGAATATAATTGTTGATAGTATTTTCTTATAATGTTTTGCATTTCTGTGGTATTGATTGTAATGTCTTCTCTTTTATTTCTGATTTTGTTTATTTGAGTCTTCTATTTTTCCCTAATCTATTGGCTAAAGATTTCTCAATTTTATTTCTTTTATTTTTTCTTTTTTAAATCAGTTCTTAATTTCATTAATCTTTTGTATTGCTTTTCTTCTTTTTTAGATTTCTGCTCTGATCTTTGTTATTTTCTTCCTTCTGCTAATTTCCAGCTTAGTTTATGTTTTTCCAGTTCCTTGAGGTATAAATAGTTTATGTTTTTCCAGTTCCTTGAGGTATCCAGTTCCTTGATACCAAATTGTTTATTTGGCATCTTTCTTTCTTTCTTTTTTTTCAGATTTCGTTTTTAAGAAGTCTCTACACCCAAGGTGGGCCTTGAACTCACAGCGCTGCGATCAAGAGTCACATGTCCTGGGCTCCTGGGTGGCTCAGATGGTTAGGCAGCTGCCACCTGCTGGGGTCATGAACCCGGGGTTCTGAGATCAAGTCCCACATCGGGCTCTCTGCTTCTTGGGGAGTCTGCTTCTCGGCTGCCTCTCTCTCTCTCTCTCACTCTCATGAATAAATAAGTAGAATATTTAAAAAAAAAAAAAGGTCTATGTTCTACCAACTGAGCCAGCCCAGCACCCCCTTTATATTTTCTTAATGTAGACATTTACTAGAAACATCCTTCTTGGAAATGCTTTTGCTGTATCCCGTAAATTTTGGTATATTGTATTCCTAGGGACCTGGACAGGCAGTGGTGGTGGCTGGAACCAGTGGTGTGCATACACTCCACCACGAGGGTCAGCTATAGGTGCCCGTGCGGTGGCAAAGTCTAGTTACAAATGCAACCACAGATTTCGCGGTAGGGGCCACGGAGGCAGCGAGGGCTGGTGTGAAATCACTGGCCGCTGTGGGAACCCTGTGTGTGGGCATGAACTCCACCGCAGAGTGTGGTACATGGAGGCTGGGGCTTACCATAGACCCACAGCAGTGGAGGCTGGTGCAGTGGGCTGGGCTGGGGCTCACATGTACTTAGATGAACAAAGTGGTGCCTTCCAGTGACTAAAGATGGGGGCTGATGTGGTCCCACAAGCAGCTGCGTGGGTCTGGCAAGGGGTGCATGTGCCACCTCTCTACACATGCACAGTCTTCCCCTGCAGGTGTGTCCTTCTGTGGAGTCTGGTGACGGCTCGCAGGGCAGTTCCCTGGCTCTGGCGGGTATGGGGGGTGAGGAAGGGAGCTGGGAGGGACCCAGGTGACTGGCCTCTGTGACCACAAAAACCTGCGGGGTGAAATTGATGAGGGAGCAGGAGGCTGGCTGAGGACAAAGCAAGAGCTAGCGCCTTGCACCCCCCCCCTTCATCCGCTCCCCTCCATAGGTGTAGCATTCCTCAGGCACCCTTGACTGCCATAAAATGATAAATAGTTAACTTGCTGAGATCACAATTCTGCAAGACAGGAGTCTCCCTTGGTTTGCAAATGTCCTTGAGATTACAACAAAGAAGTTACCTTATCAATAGCCCAATTTCCAAAGACACAGAACTCAGTTCCTCAAGCCTAATGTCACCATCCCCTCCATAAAAAACGGAAGGAGGCAGAGGTAGAAGGAAAAGTAAATAAAGTTAAATTTCTTCTAAACCTAAATCTCATTAACAAGGATGCTTGATAGCAGGAATGTAACATTCCACCAGGAGACTCTCAATTGTCTTTACTTGATAGCAACTAAGCCTTCAATATCCTGATAGTATTCTTTGCCCCAATAGCCCTTCTGAACACCCCTTTGTCCTCACCTACCCAACTCCTGTGTATATAACCAACCACCCCTCACAACCCGGGGCAGCCGCATCTCTGCCTGCCCATGGGCCCTGTCCCTGTGCTCTAATAAATCACCTTTTGCACCAACGACGTCTTAAGAATTCTTTCTTTAGTCATCAGCTCCGAACCTCACCCCACCGAACCTGACTTAGGTTCTGGGACTTCATCAAAATCAGGGGGAAGTCTGCAGGGCTCTGCCGAGGCTGTGCCGGCTGTTGGTTTCTTCAGTATTGGAACCTGCTCACTTTGCGAAGTAGGTCACTTTGAACTGTAATTGATCCGGCTACGTGGCGGCGGCTGCTGGCAGCCCTTGCTTTTCTACTTTGTCTCTGGCCATCTTGAGGTGGCCATCTTTGCTCGTCTGGGTTGAGTGAAAATGAGGTGAAACGTTTTTGCCCTGGTCCCAAAAGGCCGAGACAGTTGGGTGCTCACCCTGCTCTTCCTTTCCTGGGGAGAACTCTTTCTAATTGGGAAATGTCCTCTCCGCAGGGAGAAACGCCAGCCTGCGGGATGGGATGATGCCGGGAAAGTACAGTTAGTCTTCCCCCTTTGTGGGTAGTCATTGTTGCTTTTTTTGTTCTGTGTTGCCAATGTTTCTTTGTTTTTTCTTTTTTTAGATTTTATTTACTTATATTTGACAGATAGAGATCACAAGTAGGCAAAGAGGCAGGCAGAGAGAGAGGGAGGAGGAAGCAGGCTCCCCCCTGAGCAGAGAATCCAATGAGGGGCTCGATCCCAGGACCCTGGGATCATGACCTGAGCCCAAGGCAGAGGCTTTAACGCTCTGAGCCACCCAGGTGCCCCTTGCCAACATTTCTTAAGTGGACTCCAGAGCTGTCCCAGAACCACTTTTGTTAATGGATAGCTAATTGTTGATTTCTGTCGGGGAGCAGAAGCTGGGCTTGCCTTCCCTGACATTTTGGTGACATTACCCCCCTTTCACATCACGGTTTTAAGGCGCAATGAAGTGTGGATTACTTTGTTATCCAATTAGATGGCAAAGTATGCATGAATGGTACCTGTGCTAAAAGGTTATATAACACAATATACGTTAAGGTTCCCCGACTAATCACAATATCCCAAACTCATAGGAAAGCAATGATAAGAAAAATATGATTTAAGATAGAATATCTCATCACAGCAGAATTTCTTTACAAAAAATGAAAAAGCTGTAACCAGGGTAAGTTTCCGAGGAGTTCGTTTGTCAAGCAAGGAAAGCTGTTTGCTGTCCGTGAGTTAATTAAATCATGTTTGATTGCAGCCGCTAAAGAAATGTTTCTGCAGAAAACACACTTGTTCAAGACCATTAGCCTTTCAGTGAGAACAGTTGCTTAAAGAGTTGAGGACACTGGGAGCACCATCAATAGTTAATTAAGAAACGAAGTAAATGATTTGGAGTGGTTTTCCTTAGCTCTTGATGATTTGACAGATGTTCCCAGGACTGATCAGTTGTATTCAGCGAGTCAGTACTGAGTTTGAAGGGACTGAAGAAGCAACCTCTATGAATTTTTTTGCCCAAAACAACCATAGGTGAGTAGATTTTCAGAGAAATTGAGAAAACTTTCATTCAGTACAACCTGAAGTGGAATCTGCTAAGATGCTTTAGAACTGATGGGGATAAACATATACATGGAGCAGAAAATGCTTAGTTGAACACATTTATAGAGCTTGTGAAAATGTAGGTATTTACAGCCTGTAATTTATCACTGTGCTGTTCCTCAGCAGGTAATTTGCAGAAAGCATTTGAACTGGTTCTGCTTTTGACCCAGTATTCTCCCCGGTGAACTTCATGGATTTAAGGATCATCAATTCTGTGAACTTTTGTCAAAGACAGGAGCTGGATATCCTAACTTGCCTGAACCCAAAGAGGTTTGATCGCTTAGTGGTGGTGAAGTTTTATTGCAGTTTTTGAACTCAGGGTTGAACCTGAATGTTTTGGAATGAGAACTTCTTTCAGTCACATTTATTAAACACTGAATGGCCTTGGAAATTAGCTTTAGCTGCCGACTTGATCATGTGTCCCGATATAAAATTACAAGGCAAACAGTGCTTATATGTAAATGTTACACTCTGGTAAGTCATTTTAACAACAATTAAAGTTGCTTGAAATGCAAGTGATGTCAAGCTGTTTAATATATTTCCTGTGCTATCAAGGCTTTTTTTTTTTTCCCCCTTTGCTATCAAAGCAAATCTCCGGGGTGCCTGGGTGCCTCAGTCAGTTAAATGGCTGCCTTCTGTTCAGACCATCAGGGTTCAGGGTTCTGGGATTGGGTCCTGTATCAGGCTCCCTGCTCAGTGGGGAGTCTGTTTCTCTCTCTCCCACTGCCCCTGCATCTGCTTGCTTGATCTATGTCTCTTTCTCTCTCTCAAATAAATAAATTTTTTTAAAAAGTTAAAAAAAAGCAAAGAAACACATCTCCATTCCTAAAAAAATCTGCAGGGGATATACTTTCTAAGCTCAAACTGCAGTTCCAATAGCATTTTTGGATCTCAGGGTACGTGTAAAGGAATTTTCCATATTTCAAAATGCATTTAACTTTTCAATTGGAAGTGATTAATCTGCAATATAATGACATGGTAATTGGCAAATATCAAGAGAAGAATCTAACAGGATTTTGTAAATTACTTCCAAGTGATAAATATGCTCAATTAAAATCATACTCTCATAGGCTGATATACTTATTTGGCCATTTCTGTGTGAAAAGATGCTCTCAAAGATGAAATGCATAAAGTCTCATAGATCAGCTTTCAGAGGTGAACATTTGCAATTGATTTTGGTGATAGAGTACTAACTTTGAACTCCAATTTAATGAACTATTATCCCCTAGCAAAGAATTCTGTTCTTCTTCTTAGTAGATCTATATTGGAAATGATTGTACTCAATTATTATACTTTGGATTTCATCAATAAAAACTCTGTGTAATTTTTTTTCTTGTTATTCAAGTTTCTGTATATTGTACTCAGTTTTGCCTCTTGACTCCCAAACCTAAAATATTTACTTTCTGGTTCATTATAGAAAAAATGCGTTGACCTCTGCTGCAGATTAATCACGTTCCATCCACTGGGGCTGGGAATATTACAGAATCAAATAAAAATTGGGATTGTTTTAACATGGGAATTCCATTGAAATAATGTGTCTTGATATTAGCAAGGATTTGATAGTGTTACCAGGTGAATTGGGGAGACTCTGGGCCCAGAAGCCTTGATCCAGCCCATCCCAAAGATGTTGCCAAAGGTTCTGGGTCTCATCAAAAGAAAGAATTCAATGACATACAATGCAGTGGACAAGTGACACAGCAGGAAAGTTTATTAAAGTGAAAGTGTACTCTGGAGATGTGAAACTGGGTGGGGGAGAGAAAGAGAAGAGGGAGAGTGAGTAAGTGCATGTGTACAGTGCACGCGTGAGTGCACAGAGCCTGAGTGCGGGTGAGCTTCTGCTGTGCCCTGAGGTTTGGGATTTTTTTTTTAAAGATTTTATTTATTTATTTGACAGACAGAGATCACAAGTAGGCAGAGAAGCAGGCAGAGAGAGAGGACCGAGCAGAGAGCCCAATGCAGGGCTCAATCCCAGGACCCTGAGATCATGACCTGAGCCAAAGGCAGAGGCTTTAACCCACTGAGCCACCCAGGTGGCCCAAGTTTGGGATTCTTTTATTGATAGTTGTTAACACGGGGATGGAATAGTAATTACTTGGTGTGGGGAATTCTTGAAAGCAGGGTTTTATGCCTTTTCCTCTTTGGTTGGGTTTCTGGCCAACTTTGCCGACCATCTTGGGCCTGCTGAGTTTGATCTGGCTTCCTCTGACTTTCTCAATAGCTGGCCATGACTTCCTCTTTGTGGGCCTCCAGATACGTGATAGAGCCTTACTAACTGCCTACTCGAACAATAGTGTCTGACAAGGAAGAAAAGTGACTGCTGGCGGTCAGTAGAGATACACGGTCACATCATCCCTATCATCCCACCTGACATGGAGCAAACTCCCAGCCATGTGAATGAGGCCATTCTAGACCAGCCAAGCTGCCAGCTAACTGCAGACATACAAGTAATTTCAGGAGGGGCCCGCAAAGCCAGCCTATATCAAAACTGCCTTGGCAACTTACACAATTCTGAGAAGAGATAGACGTCTGTGATTTTAAAGCCACTAAATTCTGGGATGGTTTGTTACACAAAAGCTGACTGTATGGCTCACTGAGATAAATGTGCTAGATATCATCTATTTACCCCTTTACTGTTCCCCAGAAGGCTGACCTATATGAATTGTGTGAGGTTCCCTTGCTTCAAAAGATCCAGAAGGAGAAATGAGAATGACAGAGGTTATGGGATAAATTCCTGGTCTCTCTCCCTGTTGGGTCACTGTGGAGTGGCTGTGTTCCTTGACCAATGGTCCCAGTTCCTGTCAGTAAGTCCCACAGCCTTCTCCATGTTTGTTAACTCCTTCCCCCCTCGCTCTTTGAAGTACAAGGGTGATTTTGGAGTCCCCTTATTACTGAGTCTCCCTTATCACTTCTTTATTTCTTGACCACACCTTTATGTATAGGTCCTTACTGAAGTCTCTTCCAAGGACCTGGGCTGACAGAGTGGGACTTACTCAGAAGGTAACATCTTGGCAGACTTGAGTGATCCAACCGAATGAGTCGGGACAGTAGGTAGAAGTACCGAGATCCTACGGCAGCAAGGAGGGCAGGGTGACGGGAGTAAAATGAGTGGGGGAGGAATGTGGAAGGCAAGGTCAAAGATGGAAATGGTATGCATATGGAAGGACATGGTACAGGAGAGGCAAATCATGTATGGGCTTGTTGGCTTTTGTAAGGAATTTGGCTTCTGCTCTGAAAGAAATGGGAAGCCATTAGAGCCACATACTCACATCTAATTAAATCTAACAACATTACTTTCTGTTAATGTGTCGACAGTGGAGCTGGGCGACTCCGTTTTCAATTTCTCCTCCCAGTTTCGTGGCTGCTGCTGAATGCGTGGGTGTGTTAAGCTAGCCCAGCATGCTTGGGCCTGAGTTCAAGGCTTTGTGCCTCTCCTGATGCTGTGGGTGACATGACCTTCCCTTACAGTACAGGATTCGGACTACAGTGTCTTTCTTTGTTAGCATATTCTTTTCAGTTCAGTTAATGATTTGGGAGTGGACACATTTTTCTTACTCTCTTTCTTTTGTTGTTGTTAAAGTCAATAGGCCCTTCTATACTGACTTCAAAAAGTGTCCTTATCTAAAGGTTCTGGTACAATAGAGAACTGCCTAACTACTTCAGGGGAAATAATACACGAAGGTTAACAGAGAAATGCTGTCTGCCTGCTTACCTCTTAAAGACAGTGGTTTGTCTGGGATAGTTAGAAGGCAAAGAGTTCATTTGCATTTACATTTTAAGCCTTTCCAGAAAAATAATGTACAAATTTGAAGCCCGTTTTAATCCTTCAATTGAAAATTCCATCTGTCCTGGGGCTTTCGTTATTAAATCTAGATCAGCCTCTGTGAGTACAGGGTGAATGAAGTCGACCCTCATTCCCTTGCTCCTGTGAGCGTCCTGCCTCTCCCTGCCCTTTCTCAAAAAATCTCTCTCTCAGTGAAACACTTGCATAGGGCTCCAAAAATTCCTATCAGATGTGGGTGTGGCCTACTCCATCAAGCAGACCTTCTTAGGTCTTACCTCAATCAAAATGTAACTGCCTGTAGTAGCTGTATTCCCTCAGGCCTCATCTTTTGCTTTCAACTCAGAAGGAAACCAATCTACTTAGCTAATCTGATTAATTAAGCAGGCAGGAGCCTTTTCCTCCCGGCTAACAACACAGCTGGCCTATCGGAACCAGTTCTAATCTTTGTTGTCTAACCTTGACCTTGATTTCTTTTTCAGTTTGTTAACACTTAAAAAAATTTCTAGCCCTGGACACAAAATGGGCTGTTTTTCGGGGTACCTAGGAGAAAGAGGACTGGGCTTTGTTCCTCTGGAATCTTTGTTTCCCTCTCTGTACATTAACAGGGTTAAAAGAAATTCATGAAAGATCAAAAAATTTTGAGAAACAACATAGGGCTTTAAGATCATTAAAAAGCCCCCAACAAATATAATCTATTCATTATTTCATACAAGAGAACTTTACCACCACCACCACAGCATAATCTCAGAAAAAGAACAATTCTTTACACTGAATCTATTTTTATGAAAATTCAGTACACGTCCTTATTTATCTGTTTTTCATCTCAGCACTTGTTAGTGAAAACTTTGGCATAGGCTAGCAGCTTCTGAGACCTCTTCTAGTTCTAGAAGTCTGTACCTCTAAAACAAAAAACAAATCTATACCTCTAGTATTGCCCAGGTAAATCTGACTTGGCCTCCAGGATGAGCTGGCTTCCTGAGGCTCTGATTGTGTCTTTCATCCTCACTCATATCTAGCACAGTTCCTGGGATAGATGAAATAATTTAAACTTTGAAATGATCCCTGCTGAACTATACTCATCTGTGGAAGGAGTATATCCTAGAAGTAGGGTAGAGTATATCCCAGAAGGGGGTGAGGTGTACTTCCAGCCTAGTCTAAGATTTGTAGCAAGCAGTCAGATTAGTTCTAGGCTCTAGAATTAACAACCTAAGTCTTTCATTCCAGCCCCAAATTTGAATCTAAATTTTCTTTCTTTTTTTGAAGATTTTATTTATCCATTTGACACAGAGAGAGAGAGAGAGAGAGAGACAGAAAGCATAAACAGGGAGTGGCAGAAAGGAGAGGGAGAAGCAGGCTCCTACTGAGCAGGTATCCCAAAGCAAGGCTCAGTCCCAGGACCACAGAGTCGTGATCTGAGCTGAGGGCAGAGGCTTGACTGAACCACCTAGGTGCCCTGAATCTGAAGTTTCAAAAGTGAAAAATCACAGGGGCACCTAGCTGGCTCAGTTGGTAGTGTATGAGACTCTTCAACTTGGGATTGTGAGTTTAAGTCCCTTGTTGGGCATAGAGCTTATTTTAAAAAAAAAAAAAAAGGTAAAAAATCACAGAGTAAACAGCATTCTTCAAAAGGACATTTCCTCACATATTCCTAAAAGTCACCCCTTCTATAACAGAGGCAGTAAAGTTATTTATTGAGATCCAGGGTGCCTGGATTCAAATTTTGGTTTTGCCACTAACAAGGTACATGTGCTTGGTCAAGATGCTTCCCATTCTGTGGCTAGGATTCCTTACTTAGAAAATGTAGGTAATAACTGTAACAGCTTCATAAGTTGTTTTCTTTTTTTTTTTTTTTAAGATTATTTATTTATTTATTTGACAGAGAGAGATCACAAGTAGGCAGAGAGGCAGGCAGAGAGAGAGAGAGGGAAGCAGGCTCCCTGCCGAGCAGAGAGCCTGATGCGGGACTCGATCCCAGGACCCTGAGATCACGACCTGAGCCAAAGGCAGCGGCTTAACCCACTGAGCCACCCAGGCGCCCCATAAGTTGTTTTCTTGATTAAGTGTATCGATGTTCTTAGAACAGTAGTATTCATATAGTTAAGTGTACAATTAAAATTTTGACTAATGTGTCTCAAGAAATGGAGATAGTAGAGCTTTTAGTTGTATTTATTTATGAGAGAGAGTGTGCACAAGTAGGGTAAAGGGCAGGGGAAAGGGGAGAAGGAGAAGCAGACTCCCTGCTAGCATGGAGTCCGACCTCGTGTTTAAGCACAGAATCCTGAGCTCTTGACCTGAGCCAAAGTCAGGCATTTAACCAACTGAGCCACTCAGATGCCCTTTAAGGTTTTTATTTTATTTTATTTTTTTTAAAATTCTGATGATTGGGCCCGCACCCTGGAAGTTCTGATTTAATTTGTCAGGAGTGTGGCCCAGGCATCAGATTTTTTTTTTTTTTAAGATTTTATTTATTTATTTGAGAGAGAGACAGTGAGAGAGAGCGTGAGCGAGGAGAAGGTCAGAGAGAGAAGCAGACTCTCCATGGAGCTGGAAGCCCGATGCGGGACTCGATCCCAGGACTCCAGGATCATGACCTGAGCTGAAGGCAGTCGTCCAACCAACTGAGCCACCCAGGCGCCCAACCCTTTAAGGTTTTTAAAAGTAATCTCTACACCCAATGTTGGGCTTGAACTCATGACCCTGAGATCAAGAGTTGCAGGCTCTACCTACTGAGTCAGTCAAGTACCCCCAAGGGAATGGAAGATGAATTTTGTTTTTAAACATTTTTTAAAGATTTTATTTACTTATTTGACAGACAGAGATCACAAGTAGGCAGAGAGGCAGGCAGAGGGAGGGGAAAGCAGGCTCCCCGCTGAGCAAGGAGCCCAATGCGGGGCTCGATCGAAGAACCCTGAGACCCTGACCTGAGCCGAAGGCAGAGGCTTTAACCCACTGAGCCACCCAGGTGCCCCTAGAAGATGAATTTTAAAAAAGAATTAAAATGGTCCTAAAAGAAGTTCTGATGCATTTAGAACTATGAATACCGAAGGGGACTATCATCTGTGAAAATTAATTCAGGAAAACTTCGCTATACTGGACTTGAGATGCTTGAAGGGGAAGCTGGTAGGAAAAGCCATACCCCTTAATAGCAATTACAGACCTAACAGAAAAATCTTCAACAGGACAGGATCATCAATTACAGGCTCCAATAGGGAAAGATGTATCTTTGCATCTCCTACAAGAAATTGACTACCCCTGAAACTCAGCAAGGAGAAACCAACATCACTCACAACTCTTTGCTTTTCTCCAATGGGTTTTCATTCAAAACAACCCCTCTCAACTTCATTCTTCTTCTAGATAGAAAAATATTCCTCTTCTTTGTTGGACTTGCCTATGGTTTTGCTGTAGCTTGATTGTCCTTGATTGCTATTCTCTGTTATTCCTGTTTAAACCCACATTTTGCTGGTAAAATTTAACTGGCAGTTTATTTTTAAGGTTAACACATCAAATTCCATAAAATCAAGAAGGCCATTATAAACCTTCTAATACTACTTTCTCTCAAAGGATAACAGAGAGTGAATATAAAAGTAGGTTCAAAATTAATTTAGAGGGCGCCTGGGTGGCTCAGTGGGTTAAGCCGCTGCCTTCGGCTCAGGTCATGATCTCAGGGTCCTGGGATCGAGTCCCGCATCGGGCTCTCTGCTCAGCAGGGAGCCTGCTTCCCTCTCTCTCTCTGCCTGCCTCTCCATCTACTTGTGATTTCTCTCTGTCAAATGGATAAATAAAATCTTTAAAAAAAAAAAACAAAATTAATTTAGATAAATTTCTACAGAATGAATGCATAATAAGTTATTGAGAGAGCTGAAATGGCCTGTGGCATGTAATTGTTTTTTTAAAGTAGAGTATAGGGAACCAAATCCTTCCTACATATGAGAAGTAGAACTCTTGTCAGCACATTAAAATGACTTTGGAAACTTAAGAGTACCAATGCCAAGGACTCACAGCAGAGCAACTAAATTGAGAATCTCTAAAGATGGAGCCCAGGGACCAGTATTTTTAAAAAAATTCCCCACTTCTATATATACATACTTCTAAAGATATACCAGAGTTTGGAAAGGGCTGGATAAGTCAAGTTCTCTAGAGCGACGTGTCTTAACTCTTGTATATAATTTTTACACAACTTGAACTCCATTCCTTTTTTACTTGTTCATTTCTTTTTTCTTTCTGCTGTCTCCTTTAGCTTGTTTTACCGTGACCCTTACTTTACAGCTTTCCTGTGGAAATGAGTGTGCACAGGTGGACACGCAGTAAGTATTAGACCAAAAAAAAAAAAAAAAAAAAAGAAAAAAGTAACAATGATGTGTGCCTGCTGTCCCCAGATTAACTGAGCAGAAATATCCAGCCTATAACGTCCTGTAGGACTGTCCAACAGGTGGATGTACCCGTGTAGGTAGCATTGAGAGCTGCAGTGCTCTGTGTTGGCCAAAAGTACGAAGCAGCAACTACAAGGGGCAAGGGGAAGAACGAAGTGGCAGGTCGACTGTCTGCATTACATTTTCTGAATCCTTAACGTTATCGGGATTATTGTTTTCGGGGAAACAAAATCTCCAAACACCAAGAAGCTGCTTTGCATCGCCAAAAGCTGCATAAGGGCAGGCTGCCAACAGGACTACCCAAGCCCGGCGCAGTGGCATTCCCAAACAAGTTCCTTCAATCGGCTGTCTCGTGGGCTAATCCCCACTGCGGTGCAACTCCACAACCCCCACCTGCGCGCGCCTCTCTTCCTGCCCCCGGGTCCCTGCAGAGAAGCGCTCAGCAGTGCACGCCACCCTCTAGCCGCAGTGCGCGGCCTTGGCCTTGGCCGTGCGCGCGCGCGAAAGCAGAGAGGGGCGGGCCGAAGCCGGAGGAGGCGGGGCACACGCTTGCAGTCTGCAGTTCATTGGTTCTATCACCGTAGTCTCCGCCCCCAGGCGTTCGAGACGGCGGGGCGGGCCACGTCAGGCAGCCGGCGCGGGGCTGAGCTTGTGGCAGAAGGGAGGTAAGCGATGAGGGGTGGCAGGCGGCGAGCTGGGGGCCTCTGTCCCCTGCTTAGAGGCCGCTGGATCGCATTCGCCTGTGGCCTGTCTCAGCTTGACGTGGAGGGCGGCTGAGGCCCTGCGGCCCTAGGGCTGTGCTGGGAAAGCGGGAAGGGGAGCATGTGGTGGCAGGGCCGCGCTGTGGCGTGGGTGGCCAGGAAGGGGATAGGTCTTGCTCTTTGCCCGCGTCCTGTCGTGTCTGGGCTCTGAACTCTCCTGCAGGACGAGGCCTTCTGCGTAGGACCGCTCCGCGATGCCGGGTGGGGCCGGCTCCCGTGCCTGCGGTGGGGCTCAGTGGAATCTTGACTCGGAAACGGATCAGCGCGATCCTTGCATATTAACCTGCTGCAGGTTGCAGTTCCTCCACTCTTCCCTGACCCGTTCCCTAGTTAAAAGGAGTGCAGGAGATTCCGGGCCGGTTTCTGGCTGGCTGGGGAGACCGTCTTATCTCCAGTGACTCACTCAGATCTTGTCCCCTTGAATGCAAAGGCTTATGGGTGAGCAGGGCCTGTTTTCAGACTTCTCGATTCTCTGGCTCTATCCTCCCTTGCGGGAATTACCTGACAAAAATGGCATCTGTGTATGAATGTATGTTTTGATACACCTGCAACAGCTCTGCAGAGATTTGCAGAGACCTGGTTGTTATATTTCACATAGGAGTTGTTTGTTGCACCGTGAGTTTTAATTTCGGCTGTGGCATCATGATCCTCCAGTTTAGCTCCTGAAATTGGAGCTTCTAAAATCAGTGAAGTCATCCTATCAGGTATCATGCAATCATTCATTCATCCGTTCAACAAACTTTTTGGATGAATTCCTTGATGGTCAGGGTCTTAGGTCAGAAACTAAAAAGGACATTCCCTGCTTTTTCTCTCATTTTATCTGCCAGTTTTATTGTCTAGATTTGAGATGTAATTTTGTTGTTGTTAGTGATGGTTCAATTTCAGGTTCCAGATTTAGGTACAGAAGCTTATGATTCTATATCATAATATAGAGCTGTTCTGAGACCTCATTTGGTTTTTCTTACTCTCACCTCTAGTAAGCTTCAGACCATGATGACTAGAGGTTTTGTAATTCTGCTAACTAAGTGTACAATGAAAGACCCCAGGTCTCAGGTGCCTATCTGTAAAGTGAAGGAATAGGATTAGAAGTATTCCGTAACTTTTAGATATTCAAGAAGAGGGAGGGCAATTGGCACGTTTACTGAACTGGGTTAACAGTTGGGAAGTGACCGTTTTAAAAACACAATGTGTATTATGATTATACGTTTTAATCTTTCTGAATCTGTCTACATGTCTCTTTGACTAGCAAGCAAGTGCAAATTTACAATTTTGATTTACATTCAGTTCCTGCATACAAAGCACTATGACTCATCTAAATTTGGAAATGTAATAATCCAAACCGTTTTAGTGTTATGTTTAAAGGTATGATGTAAAAACTATTGGGGGCACTTGGGTTGCTCAGTTTGTTAAGCGTCCCACCGTTGGTTTGGCTCAGGTCATCGTTCTCTGGGGGGAGCCTGTTTGAGATTCTCTCCCCCTTCCATTGCCCCTCCCCCACGTGTGCTCATGGTCTCTTGCTCTTTCTACAAGAAATAAATCTTTAAAAAATTGGGTAAGTATACAATTTTCAAAGTATTTTGAGTTGCAATGGTAGGTTAGTGGTAGCCAAAACCTCTGCCTTGGTTATCATGCTTATACTTTGGTAAAATGTTAGGTAGTTACCATCACCTGGCTAATACCTATCAATATCATGTCTATGTTAGCATTTATTTTATCAAGCTAAAATTTACTGGATTTCAGTTGACTTGCTACTTCCACTTGAGAAAGTGGAATACTCATGGTTATTGATAACCATAAGTAAATCATTAGTTTGAGAATGAAAATGTCCATAGAGATATACTAATAACTTTTCTTTTCTTTCTTTTTTTTTTTTTTTTTTTTAGATTTTATTTATTTATGTGAAAGAGAGAGAGAGCCAGCAGGAGCAGGGGGAGGGGCAGTGGTTATTTGATAAGGACTCACTGCTGAGCGTGGGCTGGATCGCAAGACCCTGAGATCAGGGTTTGAACTGAAGTCAGATGTTTAACTATCTGAGCTACCCAGGCACCCAGTAACAATAGTTTTTCACTTGCTGTTTGGTTGATGGGACTTGCAAATAAATTGTTTGGCCTTCCTGCGGGTGTAAAATAATTTCTAAAATACTTCTGAGGCATAATATTCATAGACTTGTGATAGTTTTTGGATGTTACCCACAAACCATTATGTGAATTGTTTATGTCACAATTAGGGGTTTGGAAAGTTTAAGGAAATACAGCTTTTCAAAATTTTTCTTTTGCTGTACCTTTCTAGTTCCAGAGATGGACCAGATCGAGATGGGAAGATTGAATAGAAATGCAAAAATTGAGGGAAAAAATCCAAGAGGAGGCTTTTTTTTTTTTAAATTGGAGGAGAAAAAACACAATGAAAAATACAATTATAACTATATTTAGAAGAAAAGTAAGGAACTAATAGTGTCAGGATTATTGGTAGGTCTGTAGCACAACTTGATTTTTTTTTAATTGAAGTATAATTGGTGTACCGTATCCCTATTAGATTCAGGGGCATATCATAGTGATTTGATATTTTTATACGTTATAAAATCCCTATAAGTCTAGTTATCATCTGTCACCATGGAAAATTCTTACAATCTTATTTGCTATATTCCCTAGGCTTTACTTTACATTCCCATGACTTACTGATTATGTATCTGGAAGTTTGTACCTCTTAATCCCTTTCACCTATATTGTGTGCCTTTCAGATACTACCCCTCTGGTAACTAACTGTTTACTGTATCTGTGACTTTGTTTCTGTTTTGTTTGTCTTGTTTTTCGGATTCCACCTATAGGTGAAATCATATAGTGTCTTTCTCTGTCTGACTTATTTCACTTAGCAAAATACCCTCTAGGTTCGTCCATGTCGCAGATGGCAAGGTTTCATTCTTTTTTACGGCTGACTAGTATTCCTACGTGTGTGTGTCTGTGTAAATGTACCACATTCTGTTTATCCATTCATCTATCAATGGACATCTATTAATGGTTCTTAAAAAAAAGAAACCCAGTGTGATAATTTAAACTTCGATCACATTACATGTGGGTAATACATTTTTTTTTTTTAGGAGATGAGAAATCTATATTGTGTGTGTATGTACATGAATATATGTTTTTAACTTGTATTTAAGTAATCTCTATAGCCAACGTGGGGCAGGAACTCATGACCCTGAGATCAAGTTGCATGCTTCTCCGACTGAGCTGGCCAGGAACCCCTATACTGGATATATTTTTAAGAAGTACTACAGCTCTAGAGATGAGTAGTATAATAAAATATGGTATAGTTACGTAAGTATAAGTCTGTGATTCATAATTCATGATAAATTGGATCGAGGTAGTGTATACTTTTTTTTCCTAATATTTTATTTGTTTATTTGAGAGAGAGGGCAGAGAGAGAGTACCAGTGAGCACAAGCAGGGGGAGTGACAGAGGGAGAGGGAGAAGCAGGCTCTTCATTGAATAAGGAGCCCAACACGGGGCTCGATCCCAGGATCCTGAGATCACAACCCAAGCTGAAGGCAGATGCTTAACCAACTGAGCCCCCCAGATGCCCCACTCTATACTATCTCCACATGATAGGAAACAAGATTTGCTAAGCTTATGGGACAAAGGATGTTTATTGGTTTTTCTCCCATTTAAATTATTTGAAACAAACTTTGAAGCAATGGGAAAGATCCCATCTATTTTCTTTCTTTTTTTTTTTTTTTTTTTTTTTTTTTTTAAGATTTTATTTATTTATTTGACAGATCACAAGTAGGCAGAGAGGCAGGCAGAGAAAGAGGAGGAAGCAGGCTCCCTGCTGGGCAGAGAGCCAAATGTGGGGCTTGATCCCAGGACCCTGGGATCATGACCTGAGCTGAAGGCAGAGGCTTTAACCCACTGAGCCACCCAGGCGCCCCGGTCCCATCTATTTTCAAACAACGGATTGAACATTGTTGTTTTTATAACTTGGGTCCCCAAGGCACTCCTGGCTTCATAATTTTTTATCCTATTTCAAGTCACATTGGCAGTAATAACATTGCATTTCTGATTTTGAAATTTTGTTAAATTTATATTTGCTTTAGTTCAGTTAGAATTATTTTAGTTTTCATATTTGAAGATGTTTAAAAGCTTTGATATTAAATACCATACAGTTTTCCATTGTTCATGAAGAGAAAACTTTAGGCCCAAGGAATTTGAAAATACAAGCTGCATAGATAGTCAGTTATTATTATTATTTATTTAGAGATTTATCTTTTCATTTGCCTGGGGAACCAATGAAGCAGTCCACCCAGGCTTCTAAATTGGAGATTTCAGTGCATTAAACTGTATCTTTATTTTGTATTTTGGTCAAACAAATGACTGTATGCTAATTTGGCTGATAAGCATGTTGAACAAATGTTAAAATTGTGGATGTTGTAACCGTAGTTTTGTTAAGTTTTCTGGCTGCCAGCGTGTACTTTTGTCTCTTTAAAAATCTTTTTCCTTTGGCTTAGCTGCTCTCAGAATTAAAAAAAAAAAAGAAAGATTTTATTTATTTATTTGAGAGAGAGAGGGAGAGACAGCAAGTGCCCACAGGAAGCGGGGAGGGGCAGAGGGAGAGGGAGAAGCAGACTCCCGCTGAGCAGGGAGCCGGCTGCAGGGCTCCATCCCAGGACCCTGTGATCACAACCTGCGCCTAAGACAGATGCTTAATTGAGCCACTCAGGTGCCCTAACTTTCAGAATTTACTGTAAATTTTACTCTATTTAACCATCATTGAACAGGTTGGTTTAGGTAATGAAACCATTAGGTTTTAGTATATATTAGGACACGGGGAGGAAGTGGAGGAAACTTTGTATTAAAATTTGAATTCTAGAAACCTATAAGTAAATTGAATTTTAAGAGTCATAGATATTAAATACTGTATGTATTTTATTTTATATTTTTCATTCGATAAAGAGTATCTGCTCTGGTCCAGGCCCTAACTTTCCTTTGAGGAAGTTACACTATTGAATGGAAGCCCCGGAGAAGGCCAAAATACAAAGAAATAAATTATTATAGTTAGATGCATGCTTTGAGTACTGTGGGGACAGAGGAGAACTGTATGTGTGTCAGATTTCAGGGAATTCAGAGAAGGCTTTTTGTTGGAGTGTTTGCTTCAAAGGAATTTTGAGAGCAAGTAGAAGTTAGCTGGTGAGGATGGAGGATAAGGCATTCTAGGCACAAGAAAGCCATGAGGCTAAATCAACAGATGCGAGACAAAACAGATTCTTAATGTATTAAGGGGAGGACAGAGAGATGAGGTTGAATATGTAAACAAAGGGCCCACAATGAAAGGCCCTCTTTCTTCTGTGTTAAAGGTTTTGAACTTGACCCTTGAGGCTGTGGTGATCTATGGGTAAGAGATTTTAAGTTGAAGATCAGTTTCATGTGGCAAGGTGAGGAATGAATTGTGGTGGAGTGAGGTCTGCTTGATAAAGCTCCAAATTAGCAGTGGGACTTGAGAGAATAGGATGGATCCAAGATAATGTCAAGATGATGAAACTGGTGTCCAGTTTGATATGTGGGTTGAGGAAAAGGTGGAGTCAAGATGCTTCCCAACTTTATGACTTCCCACAATAGGAATCCCATCTGGGTTAGCAGGTGACTAAGATCAGTCTTGGATATGCCTTTGGGTCACACAGTTGGTACTATTCCGTGGGTAACTAACTCCACTGCTCTGGGGATGAGAACAGGATTTTTTTTTTTTAAAGTTTTATTTATTTATTTATTTATTTTAGAGAGCATGTGAGATAAAGGGTTGGGAGTTGGGAGAGAGGAAGAGGGGGAGAGAGAGCCTGACTTGGGGCTTGATCCCATGACCTGTGACCTGAGCTGAAATCAAGAGTCCCGTGCTTAACCAGCTGAGCAACTGAAGCACCCGGAGGAGAGGATTTTTATGCAGTATAGAGATTAGGATGCTCTTAGCACTGTAGGTGATAGTTGGAACAGGGTGTATATGGCTATAGATAACCTAAGAGAGTTTCTAGAATAAGAAAGAATAAAACAGGGATGCCTGGGTGGCTCAGTCAGTTAAGTGACTGCCTTTGGCTCAGGTCCTGGGATGGAGTCCCATGTATGGCCCTCCGCTCAGCAGAGAGCCTGCTTCTTCTTTTCCCTCTGCCTGCCTCTCTCTCTCTCTCTCTCTCTCTCTCTGTGTGTGTGTGTGTCAAATAAATAAATAGATAAGATCTTAAAAGACAAAAAGCAAGAGAAACTCTGGGAAGCACCATCACGTAAGGAAGATGGTCCAGTGAAAAAGAATGAGAGGGAACAGCCTAATGGACATTGGAGCTCTAGAAGACAAGGAGGTGGGGAATTTTAGGGGAGAATGGTGAACTGTTTAACACCATGGAGAATTGAAGAGAGAGCTCACTAGAGGTTTTAGGAAGGTCTACCAGATAGGCAAGAATCATTAGTTTAGGGGTGCCTGGGTGGCTCAGTCGGTTAAGCATCTGACTCTTGATTTCCACTCAGGTCATGATCTCAGGGTCCTGGGATAAAGCCCCATTTGGGTTCTGTGCTTAGAAGAAGGGAGTCTGCTGGAGGATTCTCTTGCTTTTCCTCTGCCCCTCCCCCATCCAAGCTCACTCTCTCATAAATAAATCTTAACAAAAATTATCATTGGTTTGTAATTTTACTAGCTTGTTTAATTGTGTGACTTTCTGTAGCAAAAGTCAGTAGATCCAAAGATTTTAAATAGTTGGAATGATCCAGTATTTGGATTTTGTTAAGTACTTTGAGCTCAAAGGATTAGCAAGACAATGGTTGAAGTGATGGAATGTGAGGTTTGGACTGAATGGAGGTTGGGGACCAAGCAGGAGGAGGCTGAAAGAGTGAAAGAAAGTAATTGGTACTGGGGTTCTTGGCTGGCCCAGTCAGAAGAGCATGCAACTCTTGATATCAGGGTCATGAGTTCAAGCTCCATGTTGGGTGTAGAGATTACTAAAAAGATAAATAAATTGAAAAAAAAAATTGGTTCAAGAGATTAGAAGTCTGGGCAAAGTAAATACATAAGTGTATGTAGGCATAAGGGAGATAGCTGTTTGAATATTCTGGATTCAAAGAAGAAGATTGGAGTTTAAAGTTTTAAGGTGCTAATGGAATGTAGGGTTTGGCCATGGATGTAGATTGCTAAAATGGAGGCAACAAGGATATATTCAAGAGCAGTGAGACTGGTGTGTTGGATGAATCACTCACCTTGGACATGGACCTCAGAAGATCTTGGTACCCAGAGCAGAGAGGTAGACAATGGTTTCTGAGGTTTTAGATCATGGATAGTAGTCATCAGTATATATGGGAGATAAAGATACTTGGGTGGTATGCCCTCAGAAGTATGAGGGTAAATGGTAAAGAAATGTTCTTCTGGGCACTGGAGCTTGGAAGGATGATTAACTTTCATTGAAGTGGCCACCAAAGAAGCAGAGTATAGTTTTCATTAGGTCTAACACGTAGGGGGACACCTAATGAAGACGCTGAGCATCTAATAAGAAACTTTGGTGATCATGGTATCAGAGTGCAAGAGGTGAGGACTGGTTAGTGTTTACTGAAGAGGAAGGCAGATGAGGAAGAGGTTAGACTTGGGTGTGAGCAAGGCTGAAGCGTATGAAAATTTTAGAGTTACAGATAGTTTGCATGTTGGGGTGCCTGGGTGGCTTAGTGGGTTAAAGCCTCTACCTTCTGCTCAGATCATGATCTCAGGGTCCTGGGATTGAGCCCCGCATCGGGCTCTTTGCTCAGCGGTGAGCCTGCTTCCCCCTCCCTCTTTCTCTCTGTCTGCCTCTCTGTCTACTTGTAATCTCTGTCTGTCAAATAAATAAATAAAATCTTTAAAAAAAAATAGTTTGCATGTCAAGTACAGCTGAAGCTTGTCAGCTTTCACCCATCAAATTGTACTAGTTTCTGTTTAGTAGGACAGCAGATAGAGTTCTCTTTTTTTTTTTTTTTTAAGATTTTATTTATTTATTTCACAGACAGAGATCACAAGTCAGACAGAGATCACAAGTAGGCAGAGAGGCAGGCAGAGAGCCCGATGGGGGCTTGATCCCAGGACCCTGGAATCATGACCCGAGCAGAAGGCAGAGGCTTAAACCCATTGAGCCACCCAGGTGCCCCTAGAGTTCTCTTTTAAATTTAAGAATAAAAACCTGTCACCATTGAATGTTTGTTATTTGTCAGAGGAGATACAATGGCCTTTTTGCTTTTTGGACTTCTTTTTGAACTTTGGACTTCCAAAATACTTTTCATCACATGGGCTGGCTCTCATGTATAAGTGGTAGGTAGGCATACCTGTATTTTCTGTGGTTTCCCTCCTATTATTTTAGGACTTAGAGTCACATTGAAGAGGCTCTCTTTCTCTCTCTCTCTCTTTTTTTTTAATATTTTATTTATGGGGCACCTGGGTGGCTCAGTTGATTAAGCGACTGCCTTCGGCTCAGGTCATGATCCCAGAGTCCTGGGATCAAGTCCCACATTGGGCTCCCCGCTCCATGGGGAGTCTGCTTCTCCCTCTGACCTTCTCCCCTCTCATGCTCTCTCTTTCTCTTTCTCTCTCCCTCTCTCTATCAAATAAATAAATAAATAAATCTTAAAAAAAAAAACTTTATTTCTTTGACAGAGACACTGTGAGAGAGGGAACACAAATAGGGGGAGTGGGAGAGGGAGAAGCAGGCTTCCCTCCGAGGGATGCTGATGTGGGATTTGATCCCAAGACCCTGGGATCATGACCTGAGCCGTAGGCAGAGGCTTAATGACTGAGCCCCCCACTCCCCACTACTGAGTCTCTTTGTTTCAAGGACAGCTCCTCACTCATGCATAATAAAATCATATTCCTTTCACCTACTCAAGGCTTTGGCTCCAGTAGCTCTCCTGCAAGATTGCATTTCCTTATTACTAGATTATTCCCTTCAGTATGTAAACATGTGCTTATTTCTCCTATCTTAAAATAATTACCTTTTGGGGCACCTCGGTGGCTCCATTGTTAAGCGTCTGCCTATGGCTCAGGTCATGATCCTAGCATCCTGGGATCGAGCCCTGCATTGGGTTCCCTGCTCAGGGGGAAGCCTGCTTCTCCCTCTCCCACTTCCTCCTGCTTATGTTCTCTCTCTCACTGTGTCTCTCTCTGTCAAATAAATAAATAAAATCTTAAAAAATTTTTAAAAAAATAATTACCTTTTGATGGGGGTGCCTGAGTGGCTAGGTTGATCAAGTAAGTGTCTGAGTCTTGACCTCAGCTCAGGTCTTGGTCTCAGGGCCATGAGTTCAAGTCCCACATTGGGCTCCATGCTGGGTGTAGAGCCTACGAATAGTAATTAGCTTTTGAAGCCCCTTGCTGGCTCAGAACATAAAGCATACAGCTCTTGATCTTGGGGTTATAAGTTTGAGTCCCACGTTGGATGTAGAGATTATTTAAAAATAAAATCTTTAAGGGTGCCTGGGTGGCTCAGTGGGTTAAGCCTCTGCTTTCGGCTCGGGTCATGATCCCAGGGTCCTGGGATCAAGCCCCACATCGAGCTCTCTGCTCAGCAGGGAGCCTGCTCCTCCCTTTCTCTCTGCCTGCCTCTCTGCCTACTTGTGATCTCTGTCAAATAAATAAATAAAATCTTAAAAAAAATATTTAAAGGTTTGGGAGGCTTACTCAGAGGAGAATGTGACTTTTTATTTTTAAAAAATTTTTAAAATATTTATTTATTTATTTTTAGATTTATTTATTTATTTGTCAGAGAGATAGAGAGGTACAGGCAGGCAGAATGGCAGGTAGGGGCAGAGGGAGAAGCAGGTTCCCTGCGGAGCAAGGAGCCCTTTGTGGGATTCGATCCCAAAACCCCGAGATCATGACCTGAGCCGAAGGCAGCTTAACTGACTGAGCCACCCAGGAATCCCCCCCTTTTTTTTCTTTCTTTCTTTCTTAATTTTTTTTTTTTTTTTTAAAGATTTTAGTTACCCGTTTGTTAGAAAGAGAGGGAGGGAGCGCACAAGCAGGGGGAAATGGCAGGCTGAGGTAGTAACAGGCTCCTCACTGAGCAGGAAGCCCTATGTGGAACTTGATGTCAGGACGGTGGAATTCAATCCCAGGACTGGGATTGCGACCCAAGCTGAAGGCAGATGCCTAACCCACTGACTCACCCAGGCATCCATGAGCATGTGACTTTTGATCTCAGAGTCGCGAGTTTGAATCTTCCTTGGGTTTAGAGATTACTTAAATAAAAACTTAAAAGTATAAAATCTTTAAAAACAAAATTTCCTGTCTTTACTCCATATCCTCCTTATGACACTGCACAATTTCTGTTTTCCACTTTGTGGCAAAGCTTATACTCATGTGTCCAGTGATTTTCTTCTCATTCTTCCTCAGACCCTCTCTACTTGGCTTCCCTCACCACTCCGAAAAAATGTACTCTTCTTAAAGTGACTAATGACTTTGATCATGCAGAATCCAAAGGTCTGGTTTTCAATCCTCATCTCTTACCTGGCCAATCAGCATTTCCACCCCAATTTTCTTGAGATATAATTGACCCATGACATTGTGAAAGTTTAAGCTATGCAATGTGTTGATTTCATACATTTGTAAATTGCAGAATCGTTACCACCATGACTGGATGCCTCCTTTAACCTGTCATATAGTTACCATTTTCTGTCAGCATTTTTGGAAACTGTTGATCGTGTTCTGCTTGAAACACTTTCTTCCCGTATTTCTCAAAGGTGCCACAATTCCTAGTCTTTCTTTTACCTGACTGCCCCCTTTCAGGTCCCTCACTGGTTTTTTTTCTTACCTCTCTGACCTCTTAACGTTAAGAGTGCTGCTGGGCTCGGTCATTAGACCTCACAGTCCCTCAATCATATCTTAAATCAGTCTTAAAATACTGGTAATACTCTGTTAGCTGCTCAATTTATATTTTTAGCCTGGGCCTTGTCCTTTGAAATCCAGACTCTGCGTATCTGGATACCTACTCTGCATTTCTATTTGGATGATCAGTAGAAATCTCAAACTTAGCTCCTGAGATCTGCCCTGTACCTGCTTCATCTGTGGACTTTCTCACCTCAGTTCATGGAAACTCCTTCATTTCTATGACTTTTCCCTTTCACAATCCTCACATAAACTATTAGGAAAGCCTGTTGACTGTACCTTCAGAATGTCTAGAATCTGAGTACTTCTCACCTGCTGCTCTCAGTCTCTGTGTGTGAGGTTTTAATAGCCTCTATATTGGTTAGCTGTTATGACCCGCCTTCAAAATCTAGTGTGGTAAAGCCACTATCATTTTTTAGCTTATGATTCTGGGGTTGGCAATTTGGGTTGGGTTTGAGGTGGGGGAGGGGACACTTCTTTTGTTAGTCTCACCTGGGGTCCCTCATGTAGCAAATGGGGACTAGGTTTGGAGGCTTTGTCTGGGATGGCGCGTCTCTGCTGCATGGGCTTCCAGCAAGCAGCCCCTGCTGCTTGTGGGGCTCGATCCCAGGACCCTGAGATCATGACCTGAGCCGAAGGCAGAGGCTTAACCCACTGAGCCACCCAGACACCCCTGCCCCATGCTTCTTAACATGGTGGTCTAATGGAGGAAACAAGAAAGCAAGAGGAAGCAGCATGGCGTTGGGACTAAAAGCCCACAACGTCACTTCCTCTGCTGCTGATTAAAGCAGTCACAAGGAAGCCCAGATTCAGGGGATGGAGAAGTAGATGACTTGATTATGAGGGGAGCAGTGAAGTCACTTTGTAAAGAAATGTGCACACAGGAATTGGGAAGAATGTGGGGGCATTTTTTGCAATCTACTGTAGTCCTCTAATTGCTCTATTCTCTCTTTGCCCCTGAAATACTGTCAGCAGAATACCCAAAGTGATTATTTTTAAAACATACATAAAGATTTCTCCTCTTGGGATGCTTGGGTGGCTCAGTCAGTTAAGTGTGTGCCTTCGGCTCAGGCGATGATTCCAGGGTCCTGGAATGGAGTCCTGTTTTGGGCTCCTCGCTCTTCAGGGAGCCTGCTTCTCCTCCCTCTGCCTGGTGCTCCCCCTGCTGTGCTCATGCTCTCTCTCTGACTCCCCCACCCCAAAATCGATTTCTCCTCTCATCACTTTTCCAGAAACCTCTAATGGCTTACCAAAGTAAAAGACAAAGTCTTTGCAGTGGTCTTTGAGGGCTTCTGCCGTCTGACTCCTTTGTTGCTTCCCTAACTTCATTTCCAGCTACTCTGCCCCCAGTCAGTAAACCTTCTCTATTAGCCTCATTGCTGTTCCCCAGACCTTAAGGATACATTTTCCCATGGTGATTTTTGTACTGCTGCTCCTTCTGCCTGGAATCCTTTTCTTAGAGATGGGACTCCTTTACTTCAGTTAAATCTTTGCTTATGTGTGAGCTTCTCACTGGCCCTTTTTGTAAAATTAGAACCCCTTTCTATCTGTCCCCCTTTCCTGCTTTACTTTTGTGTATAGACCTTATCTTATAAGATGCTATATCATTACTGTTTTCCTTATTTTTGTTTTGCCTCTGTTAGGAATGTAATCCCTTATAAAGGTAGGGGCTTTTGTTTTTTATTTTTAATTATTATTTTTTTTAATTTTAGAGAGAGGATAAAGAGAGGGAGAGAGAGTGCATGGGGTGGAGGAGGGAGAGGGAGAATCAGACTCCCCACTGAGCAGGGAGCCCAATGTGGGGCTTGATCCCAGGACCCCAGGATCATGACCTGAGCTGAAGGCAGATGCTTAACCAACTAAGCCACCTGGGTGCCCCAAGGCAGGGACGTTTGTATCTCCAGTACTTAGGACAGCATCTGACACAAGGTAGCATCTAGTAAATATTTGTCAAATGAATGAAATGTAGGTTTTTTTTTTTTTTTTAAAGATTTTATTTATTTATTTGACAGACAGATATCACAAGCAGGCAGAGAGGCAGGCAGAGAGAGAGAGGAGGAAGCAGGCTCCCTGCTGAGCAGAGAGCCCGATGTGGGGCTTGATTCCAGGACCCTGGGATCATGACCTGAGCCGAAGGCAGGGGCTTTAACTCACTGAGCCACCCAGGCCCCCGAAATGTAGGTTTTTTTTTTTTTTTTTTTTTAAAGATTTTATTTATTTATTTGACAGAGAGAGATCACAAGCAGGCAGAGAGGCAGGCAGAGAGAGAGGAGGAAGCAGGCTCCCTGCCGAGCAGAGAGCCCGATGCGGGGCTCGATCCCAGAACCTCGGGATCATGACCCGAGCCGAAGGCAGCGGCCTAACCCACTGAGCCACCCAGGCGCCCCGAAATGTAGGTTTTGTTACTGAACTTTTTTCAGGTATCTGGGTATCTCTTCCATGTTTTATGGAAGAGCTCTTGAAACAGATTCTGGCTATTACCCAAGGAAATTTGTGGCCTCTTCTTGCAAGTATGTATGTATGTATGTATGTATGTATGTATTTATTTTTGCAAGTACTTTTTTGATCCTGTTTTTTTAAGAGCCAAATTGTTTTTCCACATCCAAGCTCTTTATTCTTTGGAAGAAGAGTGTCTTGTTCTCGAATCAGCTGCACAGAATACCTGTTCTTTTTTTTTTTTTTTTTAAAGATTTTATTTATTTATTTATTTATTTATTTATTTATTTGACAGACAGAGATCACAAGTAGAGAGGCAGGTGGAGGGGGAGGGGGAAGCAGGCTCCTCGCTGAGCAGAGAGCCGGATGTGGGGCTCAATCCCAGGGATCACGACCTGAACCGAAGGCAGAGGCTTAACCCACTGAGCCACCCAGGTGCCCCCAGAACACCTGTTCTTTAGGTACTTTCTAGCTGCCTCTTCACTTTGAGTTGTAAATCCATAACATTTTTGTTCAAAGTGAAGCTGAAACTTTGTATGTGAAAGAGACAGTCTGAGATAGAAAATTTTCAAACCTTTTCTTGAACTGTTGGACCTTTTTCTTTTGATATCTTCAGGAAAAAGAGGTATTTTTTCAGTTGAAACAGCGTTGCATTAAATTCTAATTTATAACATAGTCTTAAATCATTCTGACCTGGGAAGCATGAGCATAACCTTTGAAATTAGTGATTATGAATGAAAATGATAATCTCTTAAGTGCCTCAACCTCCAGGTTATTTTTGTATTTTGGTTTTGTTGCATATTGTCAAGGAAATCTTCATTCACATTGATTGGCCGTTGCAAGCAATAATAATCTTTTTTCTCTTCAGTTCATTGTAATCTTACAGTCTCTGGTTACCTAGTTTTCCTGTGGAAAATTCTGAACACACACATAAATAGGGACTATAATAAATGAACTTAAATGAAATTAATATTTTGTTGATCTTGTTTTGTTTCTCTAACATTTTTCCTCCTTCAGCATTTTCTGCAAAAGTGATTATTTTTAATTGATATCTTAAGTTAATTAAAAATTACTATTAAGTGTAACAATTTAATTTTACTGTTTTAATTTAAACATAATTTCTGTGCCATTATCATACCCCAATTTCTCAAGATTATCTGATACCCAGTCCCTCCCTATTTCAGAATTTCCTGGTTATGCCAAGAATGTCTTATTACAGTTGTTTTGTTGGAATCAAAATCCAAATAATGCCCCCAGATTGTATTTGGTGATTAAGTCTCTTAATCACTTAACCTGTAATAGTCCCTCCAGCCTTTCTTTGTCGTATGTCATTGAGTTGTTGGAGAATCAGTCACTTGTCCAATTAAATGTCCCAAATTCTGAGCTTATTGTCAAAATCCCCTGGTTTTTGTTTACTTTTTTCCTCTATGTCTTGAGTTTTCTATAAATTGGTGGTTAAATATGGAAAGCTGTATGGGGTGATTTTTGAAATGCTTTAGGCGGGAGTATTCTTAGAGGGTTCCATGTATGTCTTCTTATCCTGTCACAACGGGAGGACGCAGCATCTGGTTTTCTTACTTCGAGTGATGCTGAGATGAATGAATGGATGCCGGTGGGGTCATCCTGATCCCTTTAATAATGAAGTTCCCATCCTCCTTTAACCTAGGAGTTTCAGCAATGATTGATGTTTCTATCACAGATCAATTATCTATTAAAGTGACTTCATATCTTTAAAGTTTTTTTTTCTTTGAAGAAATGAATACTTCCAAATTTTCTTACATTTCTGTTCACAGTATCACTTTACAACCAAAATTTTCCCTCCCTCGATTCTAAATTTATTCCCATTCGCCATGGTTTTAGAATGTCTAGGACATTTAACATAAAGCTCGGAAGGAGATATAAAGTAGAAGGGACAGGGAAGGCTGGGGGATGGGAAAGTAAGGGTTCTCTGCCCACCTACCTGCTGGATAACCTGTCTTCACTCTCTCCTTTGGGCCTGGCAGGCCACAGAGGCCTAATGGGGTTTGGAGAGTGGGCGCGACTGGGGCAGTGTGGACAGCAACCTTGGTATTGGATATGAGCCAAGTGTAAATAGAAGCTGGAGCTAAGCATACACATTAGTTGTTGTTGTTGCTTATTAATTTTTACTTATTTTTTAAAATTTCAGTGTCCCAGAATTCATTGCTGATGCACCACACCCAGTGCTCCATGCCATACGTGCCCTCCATAATACCCACCACCAAGCTCACCCAAACCCCCATCCTCCCCTCTCCAAAACCCTCAGTTTGTGTTCAGAGTCCATAGCCTCTCATGGTTCATCTCCCCCTCCAATTTCCCCTAACTCACTTCTCCTCTCCATCTCCCCATGTCCTTCGTGTTATTTCTTAAAGCATACACATTTTAACATTTACTGTGTATAGTCAAGATTGGCCTCAGATAAAATTGAGACGTATACAAAGCTTCTACTTTGTATTTTGCACCCTTTATCATGTAGCCTTTCCTTGCTGGGATGGACAGAAATGGTATCCTCAAGGACGCAGGAGACTTGTGCATAGCTGCCTTGTTTTATTTATTTATTTATTTGAAAATATTTTATTTATTTATTTGAGAGAGAGCACATGAGAGGCATGAGTAGGGGGAGAGGCAGACAGGGAGGGAGAAGCAGGCTCCCCGGTGAGCAGAGAGCCCCTATTGGGCTCCATCCCAGGATCTTAGGATCCTGGCCCAGCCAAAGGCAGACATTTAACTGACTGAACCACCTGGGTGCTCCTGCTGTATGTTTTATTATTATTATTTTTTATTATTTTATTTTTTTAAAAAGATTTTATTTATTTATTTGACAGAGATCACAAGTAGGCAGAGAGGCAGGCAGAGAGAGAGGAGGAAGCAGGCTCTCCACTGAGCAGAGAGCCCAATGCAGGGCTCGATCCCAGGACCCTGAGATAATGACCTGAGCCGAAGGCAGAGGCCCCAACCCACTGAGCCACCCAGGCGTCCCTGACTGCTTCTTTCTTTCGGTTGTCTGAACTAAAAACATTGGTGTCATCCTCTGCTCTTCTTGCCTTCCACATTCTATCCTTTAGCAAGTGTTGTCAAGAAAGTCTGACCTAGGGACTCCTGGGTGGCTCAGTGGGTTAAAGCCTCTGCCTTCGGCTCAGGTCATGATCCCAGAGTCCTGGGATCGAGCCCCGCATGAGGCTCTCTGCTCAGCCGGAGCCTGCTTCCCTTCCTCTCTCTCTGCCTGCCTCTCTGTCTACTTGTGATCTCCGTCTGTCAAATAAATAAAATCTTTAAAAAAAAAAAAAAAAAGAAAGAAAGTCTGACCTAGTCTCACCATTTCTGCTGCTGTTCTTCTTTAAGGCAACATGGTTTCTGTCTCAGATTATTGCTGTAACTACCTCACTGGTCTCTCTTTTTCCATCCTTGCCTATTCTTGGTCTGTTCTTCAGAGAAGCCAGAATGATCTTTCAAATGGTAGTCAAGTCGGCCATCCATCTGTCCCAAACCCTCTAGGCTTCCGGTCTTAACTCAGGAACCCCATAGGCTTATAGTATCCTACAGAGATTTAAGTGATCTGCCCCCCTGGTCACTGTCCTCTGTCCCCCGGCACAGCTTGCTAACATGCACCAACCATGCTGGTGTCCTTGGTCTTCCCTGAATTTGCTAAGCTTGCTTCTCCCTCAACATTGTTGCCTTGAGTATTTCTTCTGTCTGGAGTGGTCTTTTCCTTCTGGTCTCTGTCTAAAAGCCTATTCTTTTAAAAAGGCTTTTCTTTATTCTTTGGCAGGTGCCAAAACATAAGACTGCCCTAAAGTTTATCTATGGATGATGTCATTTTGGGGGGCAGTTAATAAGGTTGTATATGCATTTGGAAAATTAAAAGAAAATAAACTCTGTACTATAGTTGAAGCAATTAAAAATACCTAACTTTTATAAACTTTCAGTTACACTAGAATGAGTAAGTTCTAGAGATCTACTGTACAATAATATGGTATTGTGCACTTCAAAGTTTGTTAATAGAGTAGATATCATGTAAAGTTTTCTTACTACAAAACCCAAACCAAAAGACACAAGAAAACTCTGGAAGGTGTTGCATATGTATTGCCTTGAGGTTGCTGAGGGTATCATGGAGGTGTTTCCGTATGTCCACCCTCATCACATTGTACATTTCTTTGTATATCTATTACTATACAATAATTGTTAAAAAAAAAATACCTGCTCTCTCAACTGAAGCTAACGTACTTGATTGAAATGAGATGGGAGAAAGTCAAACACAATGGAGGACATGTAATTTTTTTCAGGGACAGATGGATTAATTTGCTGGCAAACAATTTAGAATCAAGGTAATTCTGTTAGCTTACTTATTTGGAACTCTGTAGGACCATTACAGCTTCTAATAACTCAAAGGTGTGACTTTCTCATTAAATAGCTCTTAATAAGCAGTGTAATTGGATCAAGTGAGACTTTTATCTTGGTGTGTGCTGTGGCGAAACCGACTCTTTAGACAATGATAAAAGACCATGGGTGCAAGTGAATAAATAAGATCACTGATTTTTTTTTATTGCAACCCCAAAATTGACTGTATGGTTTTATTTGAAGAGGATTAATAATTTTTACTTGGTGTAAAAAAAGTAATGGATGCCCATTGCCGGGGGTGGGGGCAGAATTAAATGTAGCAGATATAAGGAGGGATGTGATAGGTTGTGATCTCGTATCGTCCTATTCTCTGGAGAGGAACTTGTTAATACTTTCCACATTCACTTTTTTTTCTTAATCTTAGGTCTTTATATATATGGTTTAAACTTGGTTGTGTTCATGATTGCGTGTAATAATTTCTTTTTCTCTATGGTAAGCATTCCTTTAGTAAAACTCCTTGTAAATGTATTTTTCATAACTGATCGGTATTTTATCTGCATGTTTCTTAGCTTACTTTTTTGATCAGTGAATAATTTTACACAAAAGGTGGTTGCTTTTAAGCCTTTTGTATTCTCCTACTTTTGAAATGGGAAGCGAATAGGACTTGACAACTCTGTGCCACACTTTGGGTCGTAGCCGAGAAATGCCAGATAGGATACTCAGCAGGTGGTACCTGGGCTGCCCACTTCCACTTCCAGACTTCCATACAGAGTGGGTTAGTTTCCACCCACCTCAGACTTTCAGCTTCACTGTGCTAAGTTCCTCTGGAATTGAGTTTGCTGGGTGGGACTTAAGGAGACTTTTCTGGTCCTGGGCTCTGTGCTAGTTCTCCCGTATTTCTTTGGCTTTGAGGACTTTGGCATCAGTTTGGAGGTAAGCCTGGTTGGGAGCAATTTCATAGTTTTTGCATTTGGGCTGGGAGGCAGAAGTAGTCTTCAAGGTTGAGGGGCACCTGGGATGCTCAGTGGGTTAACCATCTGCCTTTGGCTCAGGTATGATCCCAGGGTCCTGGGATCGAGCCCCACATCGGGCTCCCTGCCCGGCGGGAAGCCTGCTTTTCCTTCTGCCTGCTATTCCCCTTGGTTGTGCTCTCTCTCGGTATGTCCCTTTCTGTCAAATTAAAAAAAAAAGTCGTCTTTGAGGTTAAAATGAAGCTCTTTGAACATTGGCTTTCTTGTGAGCTGTGGTCTGTAAGAGCGGCTGCTGCTGTTCACATAGTCAATCATACATGTCCAACACAGTGTTGGAAAGTTCCATTGAAACTGTACAGAAAAAATTGTAGGTATTGGTTTTAAAACTTGAGAAATTGAAAAAAAAACTCACAAGGAGCTACATGTTCCTCTTCCTCCTCCTCCACCTGTACAGAAAAAATTGTAGGTATTAGTTTTAAAACTTGAGAAATTGAAAAAGAAATCTCACAAGGAGCTACATGTTCCTCTTCCTCCTCCTCCACCTGCTCTCCTCCTCCTTTTCTTTGTTTAAATATGATCTTAAAATTAACTCTCTGAAAGACGTTCCCTGCACTATACTCTGCCAGCTGGATATCAGCATTTTCCAGGAGCCTCTTCTAATTCTTTCATATGCTGCTTGGTGTCTCCGTGCTAACATGAAATGATTTAATGGGCTTCTGCCCAGGACGGTTGTGAAGGTTAACTAGTCTCTGATTATTAAGCACCCTACAAATAAAAACAGCCATGAATAATGCTGGCTATGTAAGAGAAAATTAGTAAATGTTACTTCGTTGGGTAATTACATGCTTAAAATGCCTTTTGCCCCAGTGGGAAATCCACAGAGGTGATACTGTGGGTTTCTAACGGGTTGTAATACATAGCAGATTACGAGCGTAGCTATGATAAATAATAGCTGTCAACCGAAGCGTTCATGTAAAACTTATGATGTATTCAAGTAACAAAGACCCATTTTCCATCTCTATTAGATTCAGCTGTAAACAGTGAAGAACGAGTCTTGTGAGCTTTTGCATCTGGTCTTTGACCTTCCCCCCCTTTTTAAAAGAAAATGTACCAAAATGAATAACAGTGTAATAAAAGCTCACTAATCTGGATTCTGCTGATTTAAGGTTTGGACCTGATATATCTTTATACTACCTATACAAAAGTTATTTGCTCAGTTAAAAAAAAAAAAAAGCTGAGTGGAAGGGCTGTGTCTAAAAGGAATGAATTATTTTCAAATCCTGAATGTGATGGTAAGTGAATTCAGGTTACTGTGTTAATTTGACAATAAAGTTGTTTACATATTTATTTTTCTCCTTCTGGTTCTTATTAATTTACTTAGGGTCTTTGTTTGGGGAGTCTTCATTAGTGGGAAAGATTGCAGATTCTTTTTTTTTTTTTTTAAAGATTTTATTTATTTATTTGACAGAGACCACAAGTAGGCAGAGAGGCAGGCAGAGAGAGAGGAGGAAGCAGGCTCCCCGCTGAGCAGAGAGCCCGATGCGGGGCTTGATCCCAGGACCCTGAGATCATGACCTGAGGCGAAGGCAGCGGCTTAACCCACTGAGCCACCCAGGCACCCCAAGATTGCAGATTCTTTGTTTCTCAGTTTCTGTTTCGGAAAGTTGATTGGAAAGCAAAAGAAACAGCAGAATTCTGATTCTAACATTTTTTGAGTCTGTTGTGTATTCGCTACTGTGCTCAACACAGCAACTCAAAAACACTGACTAACTGCTTATTGCACTCTGGGCCCAGAGGTAGTGAACAAGACCCAGCTGTTTCCCTCAAGAAACCCAAAAGTCCGGGGGAAAAAAAGGCAGCAGGCTTGGTCAGTGAGGAACCCTTCCTGCCTGACTTCTTCACTAGTGTGTGAGCAGGTCCAGCTGCTGTGGGCGTGGAAGCTAAACCCCTCTGTGATGAGATCTACATCTTCAGGATGGCTGACGATCTTCGCAGGGCTGGAAGGCACATAGAAATTGTCCGAGTCTAGCTCTGCCACGTGGCCCCCACTCTACCTTATCCTCTTCTCCTTGCCTGGAAGATGATGCCAACTTGTACTTCAAGCCCTGTTTTGTGAGACAGCTATGGGATCTGAGAAGGAATACACAGTGGTTTCCGTTTGATCTTTTTAGAACATTCCACCATTATTTCAAACTCTGTTTTTACAAGTGAACTCATCTGCACAGAACTTTCCATGTCTTGTGGAGCGGCTGCCAGCCAAGCATTCAGTTGTGGAACGGTGGCCATCTGTGTCTGTGTGGTAGTGTTTGAGCACTCATTTGGACAAATAAGTGCTTTCATCTATTTAAATGAATATTGACTTATTTTTAAAAAATGGAAAAATTTTTTTTTAAAGATTTTATTTATTTATCAGATAGGCAGGGATCACAAGCAGGCAGAGAGAGGAAGGGAAGCAGGCTCCCCGCTGAGCAGAGAGCCCGATGAGATGGGATAGGATGTGGGGCTTGATCCAGGACCCTGGGATCATGACCCGAGCTGAAGGCAGAGGCTTTAACCCACTGAGCCACCCAGGCGCCCCGGAAAATGGTTTTTTAACAAATTGTGCATGCCGAAGAAAGTGGGGGGAGAAGTAACTAGGGAAGTGTTGTTATCAGCGGCAGGAAGCATGGACTGAACTAAAGAAGATCTACACTAATTATAGTGACAAAAAGAGCCAATCTTTATTCTTCATTTGTTGCCCATTGTACTTAAAGTCAGTGGGCATTGATGAAATGAAAATATAAAATCAAGAACACATACAAACGAGGGAGATGGATTGCAGGTGATATACCACAGGAGAGGGTAGGCTTAGGTGGATCATTTTTGTTTTTTGTGGTCGGCATTGGACTCTCCCTCCCCTCTTTTTAAAAAGATTTTATTTTTAAGCCATCTCCACACCCAGTGTGGGCTCAAACCCACAACCCTGAGACTGAGAGTTGTGTGCTCCACCGACTGAGCCTGCCAGGCGCCCTGGGACACCCTTTTTAAAAAAAAAAAATTATTTTTAAAAAATAATTTATTTATTTATTTGACAGAGAGATATCAAAAGTAGGCAGAGAGGCAGGCGGGGTGGGGCGTGGGGGTGGGGTGGGAAGCAGGCTCCTCGCTGAGCGGAGAGCCCAATGTGGGGCTTGATCCCAGGACCCTGAGATCATGACCTGAGCTGAATAGCTGAAGGCAGAGGCTTAACCCATTGAGCCATGCAGGTGCCCCTGGGACATCCCTTTAATATGGAACTTTTGCATGTGATTTGATTCCCTGGGGTGCAGCAAGATGTAATAGAAAAAGCATGGTGTTGGATTCAGACTCAGAATTGTAATGGATAACATTTTAAAAGTGTTTGTTATGTGCCTGGTTATGAGGGAAGCGCTCTAATGGACGCTTAGTTTTACAAAAACTCTGTGTCAACGCTCTTTTCTCGAGTAGCAGTTAAGAATGTGAGCTCTGGAGGCAGATTGCACGGTTCATGCTCGTGCTCTGCTTCTTACATAATTAGGCAATTAATTTTGACCTCTCTTTGCCTCCTTTGGTTTTTCACATGAAAATGAGGATAATAATAGTACTCATGTCATGGGGTTGTTTTGAATATTGGGAGCGAGAAGACACGGAAAGAGCTTCGACAGTGCCTGCCTGGCACATGGTAAAGCTCAAGAAATCCCGGCTGTTAATGCGGCTGTATAACCCTGGGCAAGAGGCTCTCTCTCTGAGCTCCTGTTTTCTCCTGTGGGAAGTGGGAGGTAGTAATAACTACCTCAGAGTTACTGGGAAGAGCCAAGGGGATTAGTTATTTTTAAAGTGTTTTGTGGAGTGCTTGACCCCTAGCAAGCACTTGTCCTTCTGAATCCTAGGTCTGGCTCTGGTTAGTCAGTGCATCTTTATCGAACAGGTTCTTAGGTGCTGAGGTTACAGTGGTCCAAAGAGAGACCAGGTCCCTGCCTGCAAAGAGTTGGCCTTTCACTGGGAGGTACGTGGGGCTCTGCACTTAGCATGGAGCCTGCTGAAGATTCTTGCTCCCTCTCCCTTTGCTCCTCCTGTTCATGCTCGCTCGCTCTCTAATAAAAACCAAAACCAAATCAAAACAAAACAGAAATTTAATTCTCATAGTTCTGGAGTCTGACAGTCTGAGATTAGGGTGTCAGCGTGATTGAACGAGGACCCTTTTCCTTGGTTCATAGACAGTGACTTCTCCTGGTGTCCTTATAGGGTGGTAGGCCTCAAAAACTTTTTTTTGTTTTAAGATTTTATTTATTTATTTGACAGAGATCACAAGCAGGCAGAGAGGCAGGCAGAGAGAGAGGAGGAAGCAGGCTCCCTGCTGAGCAGAGAGCTCGATGTGGGGCTCAATCCCAGGACTCTGGGATCTTCACCTGAGCCGAAAGCAGAGGCTTTAACCCACTGAGCCACCCAGGCGTCCCAGGCCTCAAAAACTTATGGAAATTTTCAAACATACATAAATGTAGAATAGTATTATGAACTTGAATGTACTTGTCTGTTATCAACCTTTAGACATTTTTGTGCCCTTTTGAGGGTAAGTGAAGTATTTTACAGAAAATCCCTAATATCAGTATTCCTAAATACTTCACTTTGTTCCATGTTGATATTTGTTAAGAAGTAAATTATTTTAGAGAACCAGTGCACAAAATTAAGAGTCATTTTTGAGGGGAGGAGATTCAAGTAAAATACCTACAAAATACATTCTGTGATGGTGCTTTAATAAATTCTAGTTAACTGAATGGTATTTGAAGTAAGATTATGACTATGGAGATTTTAGCTATTTAGATTAGACATTTATTTAGTGAGACTTTATAATGATTGGTCTCTGTTTTATTACAAATGTACCGTTAGGATTATTTTGATTATTTTATATCAACATAAAACATTTATTTTAAAAATGTAGAGAGCAATTCAAGTATTCTTTGATGGAGAGATATTTAAAAATTATAATAGAAAAAAATCATCTGGGGGCACCTGGGTGGCTCAGTGGGTTAAGCCTTTGCCTTCAGCTCAGGTCATGATCTCAGGGTCCTGGGATCGAGCCCCTCAGCAGGGAGCCTGCTTCCCCCCCCACCCCCTCTCTGCCTACTTGTGATCTCTCTGTCAAATAAATAAATAAAATCTTTTAAAAAAATAATCTCAAAAAGGAGCTAATTTGAAGACTTTTGAAGACTTAGATTGGATACTGTAAAAATTCTAGATAAGTAAATCTTTAGATTTTTAAAAATAGCTTTTCATCTATATTCCCTATTATATTTAACACATATATGCATACACATATATGACACTTAAAAAAGATTATTCGAGAATAATTGGAGAAAAAATTGTAAAAAGTTAGGCATTATTCAAGGAGGTAGTTTTGTTTTTTTACTTTAATGCCTGGTTCTCCTGGACAGCAGTCAGTTCTAACTTGGAATTTCCTGCCTTTGGTCTTATTTTAGACTCCCATTTCAAAATCTGTGAGTAAGTAGCATGTGACATAAGTTCAGAAAGAACTAAACTATAAAGGCAGGAATTTGATTGCAGCTGGATATATTTCAGTACATTGCAACCGGTGAGATCATCAGAACTCACAGTCACCTGAATTTGGTCAGCGCTTGAATTCTAGATCCTACAACTCCTGGGGCATGGCCAGTATTGGAATGTGCTGGTCACGCCTTATGTTACTACTGGTGGTCCAGGGATATGCTGGGTCTGAAGTGAAAAACCTCCCTTTTCACCTGAACTGCCAGGCTGGTTAGCCTTTGTGGCAAGTTGCTTAACTTCCTTGACATTCAGTTTCTTCATTTCTCTAGTGAAAAAAAGATATGGAAGGGAGATAGTCTCAGTTCTACTGTATTATTAAGGAAGTCTTATCTACTGTAACAAAGAAATCCCAGAATACCCTAGTTTGTACAAAGTAGAAAATTCTTTCTCATATAATAGCTGGAGTTCCAGGGATGTAGTTCTGCTTCATGTTATTATCTAGGGATCTGGTTCCTTCCATGTGGTTTCTTCAATGGTGAGCTAGTGGCATCATCTTCATGCAGAAGAGTGGAGGAAGCAGGCGGTAGCCTGGAAGGGCCAAGTCATGTTTGCTAAAACTCTCTGGAGAGAATTTGATCACACACGTGGTCATACTTAAGCGTGCTTGAGGCTAGGAAATGTGATGGAGCTGGTCAGGCTACCATTTTATTGATACAGAAGAAGGAGAACACAGAGAGTGAAGGATAGTTAGCTATCTCCACCACATCTATGCAGTTCCTGCTTTCTCTGATTATAATTTTTTTCTTTTTTAAAGATTTTTATTTGTTTATTTGCAGGACTCGATCCCAGGACTCTGGGATCATGACCTGAGCTGAAAGCAGACGTTTAACTGATTGAGCCACCCAGGCGCCCCTCTGATTATAATGTTGACAACGTGTCTTCATCACACCACCTAGTTGCCCTCTACCTTGGGTTGATTTTGAAATTCTTCATTAATCTGAAAGTATTTTCTATTCTTTGCTTAATTTTTTGATGACTTAGTGGTCTCTCTCTCTTTTTTTTTTTTTATACTTGCTCTGTAGTATTACAGACTTCCATTGTGATTTCCCCATGATCTTGTCATTTTTAAGGATCTTACCTTGAGGAGGGCCCTAATTGTCTTGTCCTGCTAATTTGAGAGTGCAGGTGGCGGTTGGATTTCAGAGCTTTTGAAGCAAGAACTGGGACCAAGCTTGATTTTTAGCAGGTATCAGGATTTGGTACAGGGTGAATGAAACGGACTCCAGCTGCCAGATTCTGGAGAGCATGTGGAAAAGCAGTTAGGGTCCAGGAAGTGGTAGGTGAGAAGCTGTGCAGGCAGAAGGACAGGGAAGACATAAGTACTGGATTGCAGAGCAGGGTGGGTGGTTGAAAAGAATAGATGGGTTCCCCTTGCCTTTTTTTTTAAGGTTTTATTTATTTATTTGATGGAGAGAGACACAGTGAAAGAGAAGAAACACAAACGGGGGTGATTCGGGTCTCAATCCCAGGACCCTGAGATCATGACCTCGAAGGCAGCAGCTTAACGATTGAGCTACCCAGGTCCTCTGTTTCTTTCCCTCCTTTAAGAAGCTGGACAAAGTAACTAGGAGAGACAAGAATATACCCATAAGCCACAGTCTTGATAAACTTACAAGATCGGCTCAAAGTTATTGATGACACCATCAGCTTTTGTGTTTCTGAAACAGAGGTCCCCGTTAGTGAATGAGGTATGTATTTTTATCAGTCTGCTAATGTAAGTTCTTCATAGCTTTGACTTCGCGGCTGTAGATTGCTTCCCCGAGTCCTTCCTATAAAGGGATTTGGTGGTCAAGGGTGCTCCAAGTCCCACTTTCTCTGTGATTATCAGACACTCCCTCCAACATCCCATCCCCATCTACCCCACATAATCCTGTGCTGGGGTCACGGAGTGAGCGGGAATGTGAGTGAGTAGATGGATCTCTTGTTTTCCAGATCGTGCACTTCGTTGGAAGTTTGACACTAAATGCTTTTGTGTGATGTATGGTTGTGTATTTCCATATCCCAGAGAAAGCTGAAAAACGGAAGCGTGCTATCTATCTGCTGCTCCTTTATTATCTCTAGAATGCAGGTGATAGGTTTATTTTCTTGGAAATATTCTTAGGGTGCTGGAGCATCTTGGCAGATAAGGTGATAATTGCTCAAGTTAAACAAATGCTTTGATTTCCTTGGAACTTAAAGTCCTCATTAAAAATTCCCTTTCTGATTTAGGTGTAGACAGCCAAAAAAGGCACCGTGACAGGTTGGAAATAAATCTTTAAAAATCAAACACTTTTTTGTAACAAGCGGTTTATGGAGCGTATTGTGAGTGTTCTCATTCTTTTGTAAAAAATGTCATGGGAAGAAGTAATACATAAATTGTTTTCTTTAATGCATGAAATGCCCAAGGGAAGTTGAGATTAGAAATAAAGTAGGACAGAAGCTAGACTGCCAATGCTAAAGCAAGCATTATGGATTCTTTTTTTTTTTTTTGAAATTCCCTAAGAGAATATGATGTTCTGATACCTTGAAAGGCCAAATAGTTGCGATTAACCTTGAAGTTTAAGTCTCCAGCAGATGAAAGACAGTTGCAGTTTGTAGCCCAAGGATAGCAAATCAAGGGTGATATCAAATCCTAACGCAGCTTGGGGAGTGGTTTTTAGAATGCTTTGTGGCCACTTATTTGAAAGGTTGAGTGGTTTTACTTGAAAAAATGTACTTAAAAATGTATTCATTCTCTAAAGTGTCACATGGATCTTGGGGCTGTCTTTTGTAAACTTAGGTGTTTGTCACCTGTACTCAGGTAGTTTTGATGAAAATGGTACTCTCTTACTCCATTGGCCTCCTTCTTCGAGACAAAGTTATTCTTTTTTTCTTTTTCTTTTTTATTAACATTTTAAAAAGATTTTATGTATTTATTTATTTGAGAGGGAAAAGGTGAGAGGGAGAAACAGAATCCCTGCTGAGCTGGGAGCCCGATGCAGGACTCCAGGATCATGATCTCAGCAGAAGGCAATCGCTTAACCCAATGAGCCACCCAGGCACCCAAATTCATTCTTTCTGTATGGTTTGGCTTTTTCACTGCACAGTAAGCTATTAGCCTAACCAGCTGCTCATCTGTCCCCAAAGCATTTTGGAATTCCACCATTCTGGGCCTGGATCCGAGAGCATAACCTCGCATTTTCTTCTCTTTCTCTCTATCACTGTTGGCATTTGAGTGAGTCTCTCCTGTGATATGTTTATAAGCATCTGCTACCCTGGAGAGTCTGAAGTCTCCTTTTTACTGAGTTAGATTAGATCATCAGAAAACTGTCCTTGCACTCCATTCGCTGAGGCTCTTTTGCTGAAATTACATGGTATGTTATACCCAGGACTTTATCCCAGGGTTTGTTTAAAAAAGTTGTATGAAATTCCCTTTAGCTTACGTTATTGAGAATGTTGCTTATTATACACTCTGTATTCCATATGTAAAGGCTAATCTGAGAAATTTCCTTCAGAGGTTAGGGGCACAAAAAGCTTGTTTTCTTTGATGAAAGGTGCTTCTCCCTGCACCCTCCCATTTTTATTAGATAATAAAAGATGTATTATTTACTATATATATATATGTCATGTCATATATGTTATAAATATCATATGTTATGAATAATATAACATATAAACTATAACACATAATATAATAGTATAATAATATGTATATTTATTTATTTACTTTGCTTGGGAGCACGGGGCCAAATTTGGATGTCAGTGTTAGCAATTGTGTCAACACATTTTATAAATTAATTAAAAAAATAGTCACAAATTAAACCAGGAGTCAGCAAACTACTGCCCAGCCTCCTCCTCTGCTTTTCAGAAAAGTTTTATCAGGGCACAGCTATGGTCCATCACTCATGGCTATGGCTGCATGTATGCTACGGTAGTAGATTGAGTAGTTTGCTGTCTGACTCTTTAGAAAAAGAAGTAGTTCCATTCCCAATGCAAACAGTTACAGGATGGTATGTGCCAGTCAAAGCACTGAAATAATGTAAAACAAGGTGACTTCTAGAACATGTGGCTACTTGGAAAAGGCTTAGCAGCCAAGATGGTCTATGAAGGAAATTTCATCTTTAAATAGAGGGAACATAGAAGGGCATTTTATGGGGCAAAAACAGCATAAGCAAAATTCCTTAGGAATGAGTACATTTTGAGCAACAGGGGACTAATTTGAAAGCCATTGTAGCCCAGCTGAAATCAGACAGCGGTGACGATGAAGCCGACTGGGAGAGAATGCTTGATGGAGGGCTTAAAGGTGAGGAATCAGAATGTGCCTTTAATCTGACAGGCTAGTGAAACCTCTGAAGTCTTCGCAGGGAAACAATGTGATGGAAATTGTGCTTTAGGACAATTAGTCTGACGGCAGTGTAGGGATCTGCTCATGCGTGGAGGTCCCCGGGACTAAGCAGTTACTGAAGTGAGCTGAGCGGAGGAGCTGGTCTGGGGAGGGTAGAAATGGGGAGGAGAGGTAGGCTCTCAGGTGCGGGGAGGGATGAAAGCGACTTTGTGACTGAATGGCTGCAGAGGAAGCAAGGAACTCTTGAGAGAACTGGGAGCAGTGGAACCGAAATGCCAAATGTGTTTGTGAGAGAAGATAGGTTCTCCTTCCTTCCCCAACTCCCTTCCTTTCTTCCTATTTAAAGATCTTTTTAAAACTTATTTAAATTCAATTGGTTAACATATAGTATATCATTACTTTCAGAAGTTTAGGTCAGTGATTCATCAGTCTTATATAACACCCAATGTTCTTTACATCATGTGCCCTCCTTAATGCCCATCACCCAGTTTCCCCATCTACCCCTCTCCAGCAACTTAGTTTGTTTCCTATAGTTAAAAGTGTTTGTCTCCCTCTCTGATCTTGTCTTATTTTTCCCCTCCCTTCCCCTAATGATCCTCTGTTTTGTTTCTTAAATTCCACATATGGGTGGTACCATGTGATAATTGTCTTTCTCTGATTGACTTATTTCCCTCAGCTTAATACCCTCCAGTTCCATCCACACTGATGTAAATGGTAAGATTTCATCTTTTTTGATGGCTGAGTAATATTCCATTGTATGTACATACCACATCTTCTTTATCCATTCATTGTGGATGGGCATCTGGGCTCTTCCCACAGTTTGGCTGTTGTGGATATTGCTGCTATGAACATTGGGGTGCAGGTGCAGATCACAACGTCTGTATTCTTTGGGTAAATACCTAGTAGTAGTTTCAGCATTTTGAGGAACCTCGGCACTGTTTTCCAGAGTGGACACACCAGCTTGCATTCCCACCAACAGTGTAGGAGGGTTCCCCTTTCTCTGCATCCTCGCCAACACCTGTTGTTTCCTGACTGGTTAATTTTAGCCTTTCTGACGGTGTGAGGTGGTATCTCACTGTGGTTTTGATTTGTATTTCCCTGGTGCTGAGTGATGTTGAGCACATTTTCATGAAGTTTTTTTTTTTTTTTTTTTTTTTTTTAAGCACTTTCTGTATCTAACATGGGGCTCGAACTCACAATTCTGAGATCAGGAGTTGTGTGCTCTTCCGACTGAGCCAGCCAGGTACCCCAATATGCGCTTCCTTTTTGACATCTCCAATCGCTGGCTTTATAAAAGAGAGCAGGGATGGGTTTGGGGGTATGGGCTGGGCTCTGGGAGAGTTTCCATGAGGGGAGAGAGCACAAGGCAGGGAACTTGGCAGCAGTAAGGAAGATGGGGTGCAGGAAGTGGAATGGACAGAGGAGTTGGAGTTGGTAGAACAGTTTCCCAGTGTGTGTCCCAGGAAGGGCTGGTTGTATAGACTGTTACCAGATATTTCTAGAAAAAAGGGTGCCATGATCAGATAAATTTGGTAAACTCTGAGTTAAGCAAAGTTAATCAGACTTCTTGCTTTAATACCTCTCAGATTCTATAATTAATGTGCATCATCATTTATATCTTTAGCTAAGATCTGTCTCTTCAATTGTAGATTCATGTATTCAGCTTTCTACCTGACCTCTCCTTTTGGATATCTGTTAGACATCTGAAACTGGCAAGTTTCCCAGCTTTCCCCCACAAAACTGGTTTCCCTCTCTCAGTTGATGGCAACTCCGTCTTTTTCTCTTAGTAAAACATCCATGGTAAGTGATATATAAATTGTTTTGTTTAATGTATAAAATGCCCAAAGGAATTGACATTAAAATTAAAGGTGCTCAGATTAAACACTTTGGAGTCATCTCTGACCCTTTCTTCTATACTTTCAACCAGTCATCAGCTACCACATTGACTCTACCTTCAAATGTATCTAGAATCTGAGCACTCTTCATCTCAGGTGATTCTGTTAAAATCTTACCACTCTTTTTCAGTACCAGCTTACCATGTCACTGGGGACAGATACATTAGTCCTTCTGGTGACCTGCATGGCGTTTTATAAACTGACTTCTTCTTCTGCTTCTTTTTTTTTTTTTTTAGATTTGATTTATTTATATGTGAGTCGGAGAGAGGGCATTAAGCCGGGGGAGTGGCAGGCAGAGGGAGATGCAGGCTCCCTGCTGAACAAGGAACCAGATTTGGAGCAACTCAGTGCTGGGACACTGGGATCATGACCTGAGCTGAAGGCAGATGCTTGACCTCTGAGCCACCCAGGTGTCCCTGTGATCTGACCTCTTACTGACTTTCTGATTTTCCATTTTGTTCTTCCTTCATTCAATTTTTTTTAAAGCCTTTATTCATTTATGAGAGAGAGAGAGAGAGCATGAGTGAAGGGGGAGGAGTAGAGGGAGAGGGAGAAGCAGGCTTCCCGAGGAGCTGGGAGCCCGACATGGGACTCCATCCCAGGACCCCAGGATCATGACCTGAGCCAAAGGCAGACGTTTAATGACTAAGTTGCCCAGGTGCCTCTTTCACTCTTGGCTCCTTTCTTTGTTCTTTTCAAGCCCTGGCCTTAAGCACTTGATGCGCTTTGGGTTTTTCACTCACTGTTCACTGTGTCTGTGATATCTTCCCCCAGACATCTGTATGGCGACTCACCAAATGTCATCCTCTGCAGAAGAGACTGACCCTGGTTGCCATATTTAAAACAGAAAGCGTTTCTGTAATATCCTAAGCTCCATGAGTGGAGGGATTTTTGTCTGTTCTGTTTCTGGAAGTTGCCTAAGCACACTGAGCAGTGCCTGACACCCAATAGGCAGCTAGTAAGTATTTGAGTGAATGAGTGAATGAACATTAAGGTGCTAATATATATTCCCTACAAAACCTGGATGTTGGGGCGCCTGGGTGGCTCAGTGGGTTAAGCCGCTGCCTTCGGCTCAGGTCATGATCTCAGAGTCCTGGGATCGAGCCCCACATCGGGCTCTCTGCTCAGCAGGGAGCCTGCTTCCTCCTCTCTCTCTGCCTGCCTCTCTGCCTGCTTGTGATCTCTGTCTGTCAAATAAATAAATAAAATCTTTAAAAAAAAAAAACCTGGATGTCTTCATCCTAGGTTTCCTGGGGACACACTTTGGGAAATGGTGTTCTGATATCTTACAGAATTCCAGGGAGCAGAAAATTCCAAGAAGGAGGAGATGGACACATCTGGAAAGTTGAGCAAATTTTGACCTTCATAAACTACCGAGTAGATTTTGCTAGCAGACATAATTTGCAGTCTTTGAAGCTGTTTCAGTGCTGCGAGGTGTCAAATTCAGGGGCGTAAAGTTGGCCCTAGATATTGAAGAAGAAGGCTAGGATGAATGATCCATCCATTCAGAGAGTGTAGTTTTGGAGGAAAGGGAGGAAAGTAGTAGAGCCTTGCGTTCAACACAAGGCACCTCCGTTTGTGAGAGCAGGAGAACTTTTTTTCGCTGTGTATTATTTATATAGGGTAACCTGGACTACCTGGAATTTTTTTTTAATATATATGTAAATATTTTAAAGTAGACTCCATACCCAGTATGAAGCCCAACACAGGGCTTGAACTCCCTGAGATCAAGCGATTAAGAGTGGGATGCTTAACCCACTAATAGCACCTTATTTTTTCAAAGTAGTGTAGTTTGGTGGGTTCAGGACTGCATGGACTGGATGAATTGAGGTCCTTAGGAAATCCTTTCAGTACTTCAGAGCCTTCTCTTGACCTTGCCCTCCTCCATCCATTTTGCATACTTGAAAACATTTTTCTTTCTTTCTCTTTTCTTCTCTTGTCTTTTCTCTTGCCTTGCCTTTCCCATTTCCTTTTCTTTTCCTTTTCCTTTTCCTTTCTTTTTCTTTTCTTTCTTTTCCTTTCCTTTTCTTTCCTTTCTTGACAGCCCAGTAGGAATGAGAGGTGTGATGGAAATATTAAAAGTTGGTGCTAATTGCTTCCTCTTTTAGCAGACAAGCAATCTGTTTCAGTGTGTGAGTTTCTAGGTCATTTCTCTACCCCCTGAAAAAAGCTCACCTAGGCTTCACACTTGTCACCAGCAGTTAGATGAGTGTTTAAATGAAAGCTTGTACCCAGACCGTGGTAGAGTTTAAATAATTTTGCAAAAATGTGATTCTTTTTCTCTTAGAAGTTTTGATCTTTGAAAGAGTTTCTATTTCAAACATGTGGTTGAACTTTTAAAATCCTGTTATTTAGGCTGGAGCTTTTGGGATTTTTTTGGGTGTTTCCATAGTGTGAATTAATCTGTTCCAGAATTTGCTCTAATGGGAAAAACCAAGAGTGGTTGAGCATTTTAGTTTATGTATCAGTCATGGCATTTGTGGGCAGGAGTGGTTGGTGATCGTACGCCAGCAATTATGGTGCAGAGCCCTATGCTTTATTTCCGTTGGTGTCTTTGGAATGAATTACTTTTATGTTATTTGAGGAATAATTGGTTTGAAAGCCTTTTCCAGACTAACAAATCTTTTCTTTTGATTACAGAGTCGTCTTATATACATGTAAGAGGAGCAAAAATGTCAGACGATATCCGGAAAAGGTTTGAATTTCCAAATTCTCTTATCCAATCACAGGTAATTTTTATATATTTAATTATTTTTGCTTCATGGTAACAAATGCAATGCTTTGGTGGATTGTTAGTAGAACTTCACAGTTTTAACATTAAGTATTTTATTCTACATAAAGGATTCTACATACTTATTGCTTTATTAACTTTTATATTAGTTAATTTGAAAATTTATGTTTGAGGGGCACCTGGCTGGCTCCTCATGTTGGTGTGCATGCTAATCTTGATCTTAGGGTTATGAGTTTGAGCCTCACTTTGGGTGCAGAGGTTACTTTATTTTATTATTATTATTTTTTTAGATTTTACTTATTTGTTTGAGAGGGAGAGGGACAGAGAATCTGAAGCAGACTCTGCACTGAACACAGAGCCCGACATGATCTCAGAGTCCTGGGATTGAGCCCCACATCGGGCTCTCTGCTCAGCAGAGACTGAGCCACCCAAGTGCCCTCATATCTTGTAAAGATTATATTAAAAAATTAAATAAAAAATGCTGAAAATTTATATGTGACATAGGAAGGTGAATATTTGAAATTGACCAATCTCAGCTTCTTCTTCTTCTTTTTTTTAAGAGATTTTATTTATTTATTTGAGAGAAAGAGAGAGAGAGGGAGAGCATAGAGGGAGAAGCAGTCTTCCCGCTGAGTAGAGAGCCTGACGTGGGGCTTGTTCCAGGACCCAGAGATCATGACCTGAGCTGAAGGCAGACACTTAACTGACTGAGCCACCCGGGTGCCCCCAGTTTCGGTTTCTGTTTATATCATACTTTTCTTCTTAGACATAATAAAACCTTGATTATTTAGGAGGCCCTTAGATCTGTATTTTTTTTTAAGTCTACAATGAATTTTGGGGAATAGAAATAAATGGTTACACATCTATGGAGTATGAGAGATTGATACTTAAAATGGTCTATTTTATCCCTGTACAACTATAAAGAGTAAGGGATTTTTACTGTAATAACCAACATTCAGTAAGTAAGATACCCTGGATTTAAAAAAAAAAAATTGATGTATGTAGTAATACAGGCAGGGCTTGGTGATAATTTATTTTGAGAGATTTTTTGTTATTAGGATTCAACCAAAAGTGGTTTTCTGGTTGGCCTTGCACTAACTAGAAGCATTTTGGTTGGTCAAGGTGCCGTAATAGCTTGCTGTCTTTTCTTGCGAGAGTGAAACCAGGCGACCAGCAGAAGCCAGCTCCAAGACCGAACAGCGTATACAGCCTGTTGGACGCTTTCAGCAAGTTTTCTCCGGAGATGCCTGCTGTGGGAATTGACCTAGCTGGGTAGTGGGGAACCCTTCCATGAGGAGTAGAACACTCCTTATGCAAGATTCCCTTCTACCTGACTGGGTTGGAGTCCTGTCCTGTACAGCACAGGTCCTTACCGTGAAGAGGAGGATGAAGAGGATACTGTCCACAGTTTCTATTTTCTGTGCCTGGAGTCCCTTCATTAGCATAGATCACTGAGAAGTGCCTGTGTGTGTTACTGTTAAATTAAGTGAGAAGTGTATATGTATGAGTTCATGGATGGAGAATGTCTCTTTCAGCTATTGTATTATGGAAAACTTAAGTAGCAATACAGGGTCACTTATCCTTGGACTTTGTGCTTTAAAATCAGTTTAGCCTGTATTCTCTGATTTGTTAGTAGGATACACAGAAAGGCAAACTAGAGAAGTTGGATCTGGTGGGGGGATGTTTGTCAGTAAGCTGATCTTCTTTTAGTCCTTTTTTTTCTAAACATGAATGGGAGCTTTTCTTTCTTTTTTTTTTTTTTTGGTCCCTGTTGTGTTTCATACTGGTTTTATGTGGTTCTTGCAATTGTGCCCTGTTCTCTCTGAATACTTATTGTTCTTTTGTAACTGTTGCTCAGTGTTAGCACCATATTTCATTGATTCACACACATTTTTTCCACATTTTAGCATCTTGGAAATTGGGTTGCATCTAGTAATTTGTGGCAGCAGTTTTTACACAGCTGGTCTTGCCCGCACCATTGTGAACTTGGCCGTGATTTTTCTAAAGGAACTCTTTCGCTAATATAAAATCAAAACTCTAAATCATAAGGCACATTATGTAACATAGGTTAATGGGCAGCCTTTCTTCCTTAGTAGTAGAAATAAAATAATGGTGCCTCTCGCTGTTGATGGATGGTTGCATTCAATGAAATACGGTGTATTTTGTAAACAGCCACCAAAGCTGTTCACTGGTCTTCAGTTCTTGTTAATTTCCCTTGAACTAGGAGGTAAGAGACAGTTAATTGATCTAAACGTAATATTCATGTCATTGAGTGATTTATATTACAAAACTGAGATCATCAAGCATCGAGGTCTTAAAGCATTTCCAAGGTGTGAAATACGAAAAGAAATGAAGTGGGGGAGATGCTTTGTTTTTGTGTGAGCTTTTCTGGAGACTTCAAGACTGACAGCAACCCCCAGATGTATCATATGTCAGTCCAAGTGCAGGATCAACACTTGGTGCAGTTGGAGAGTTTTTTCCAGCCCATACGTAGGAGGACTGTCATTGTTGCTGGCCTATGGCTGTAAGGCAGCAGAGCAGTGCTGGGGAGGGGTGAAGAACCAGGGGAATGGAGTTGAGGTGGTAGGAAGGAATGATACTTATGTATTTGTCATCAACAGTCCTCTAGAAATAGAGTCTTAGATTTAATTTTGGGCTTTTTGACCAAAGCAGGATATGGGAACATATTAGAAATTTATGAGACTAAAAGCTTTTGCAAGGGCTAAAACCTATAAGAAAATAATAAAGAAATTAAATCATAGGCCTAAGCGAAAGAGAAGGGTTGTGGTACTGGCTCAGATCTGTATGGGCTATGGTCATAAAAATGGGGATGAGTTTTCTCCATCTTCATTAAGGGCATGATGAAGCATGATGGATTTCATTTAGATGCAAAAATGATTTTAAAAGCTGTGGAGTTTCTCATTTGTCTCCCAGTTTAATGGATGAAGCAATCTCACATTATCTTCTAATACTAAGTGACAGCAATTTGAACTGAAAATCTGGCAATTTTCTTAACATCTATGAACTGTAGTTTGCTTATTGGGATAAAAATGCCTACCTTGAGAGTTGTTATGAAGCTAAGAAATTATGTATGTAGAATGCCTAATTCAGTGCCTTCCACAGAGCACACTCTCAAATGAATGGGAATTTTATTACCACTTGACTGATTGGCACACTCATACTCCAATCACCTAGTATTCTTTTTTTTTCCCATATCAACTTGTATTGACAGGAGTTACCTTCAAATGCACTAACTGGAGAGATCTGTTGATTTTTTTTTTTTTTTTTTTTAAGGCTGTGGGTCATCTTATTGCTGCAGTCCTGAAGGAAAATGGGTTTTCAGAAAAGATCCACCAATCGACAAACCAGGTCTGTATTCACCTTTGTGCTTGAGTTCTCTTCAGATAACTGCTCCCAGCTGCACATAGGCATGCCTTCTGTTTCAGGTCACTGTAGAAATGATCTTGAACTGGTTTTGTTTGTTTGTTTGTTTGTTTTTTTGGTTTGCTAAGTTCTTCTTCTGAATTCTTTATAATTTAAAATTGGTTACAGCAGATTTGGGGAGTGAGATATGGAGGGGGTGAGGAAGGGGAGTATTCTGTGACTTTAGTGAAAAGGAGCATGGGTGGGATGAGGGTAGGCATGCCTTAGACAAGGTAGTTAGCATTACCTCTGAGGGAATCTTTTTGTTTAATGGAGAAGTGAACATAGCAGCTTTCTGCTACGGAGGAGATTTCTCCTACTTTCAGATGGCCCAAGTATGAGTTCTGAGTTGGAAAGGTCATGCTTTGGAACTTGGAGCTGAAGGAAAATTACCGTGCATAGGACAGAGAATGCTAGGATTGAAGCAGTACTCCACTTCCTGAGATGCAGACCACTTGGGTTTTGGTCAGCCAGTGTTGTAGATTTTGACCTGCTGGTTGGAGACTCCACTTGAGTGGGTGCTCTCAGGTAAACTCTGTGGAGAATGTAGATGATGGAAATAAGATTTTTTTTTTTCCCAACAGAAATAATTGATTTCCTTTCTCTCACATTGCCTTTTTTTTTTTTTTAACCCCTTCACATTGCTTTTGATTAGCTACTCCCAAGTCACATCTCTTTCCAGCTTCTGCTGCCATGTTGAAATCAGTGTAGAGGCAAATTTCACTAATTGGCATTTATCTGGTATTTGTATGTAGTCATATAAATTAGGTTTTCTGAGAACCCTCATCTTAATCCTGTCTATAATCACATTATGTACTCAGAGGTGATCTAATGGTTTTACTTAAACAGCTGGGATTTACTGAATGTCAAATCCCTATGACTTAACTGTTTTCTCTTCTATTAGTAAATGTATGCACACTTCCATGAGGGCATAGTAATACCTGAAGCAAGGGTTTTTTTATTCCTTTATTTTATTTTTCTGTTTTTCTTTTTTTTAAGATTTAATTCATTTATTTGACAGATAGAAATCACAAGTAGGCGGAGAGGCAAGCAGAGAGAGAGGAGGAAGCAGGGTCACTGCTGAGCAGAGAGCCCAATGCAGGGCTTGATCCCAGAACCCTGGGATCATGACCTGAGCTGAAGGCAGAGGCTTTAACCCACTGAGCCACCCAGGCGCCCCTATTTTTCTGGTTTATAATGGAGTAATGACATATGGAACCCTTTGATATTGGCCATACAGGTGAATAAAATTTCCTTCTGAGTAAAAGAACAGAAATATTAATATTTATTTCCTGTACTGACTGTTAACTGTATTGTTCTGTTATAGTGCGATCCTAAGACTGAAAAGGCTCTCAGAGCCAGCTACTGTGGGCAAGTGAGCACAATATGATGTTGATTTTCACTCTTTATTCTGTGGGAGATGAGGAACCTTGTTTTTTTCCCTCAAATTATATATTTTTCTAGTAACTTATGTCAGGAAGAGGGAAAAATAGCTTCATGATGTTCTTTAAAAAAACAAAAGAAAGCAAAACAAAACCCAAACCGCATGTAAATATAAATGGACTTTACTAACCCACAATACATTCAAATATGGTTTATCATTAGTCATGCTCTTCTGGTGGGGTGGGTCATGGATTCTTGAGGATGTTCTGAAAGGTAGAAGCTCTGCTTTCATAGGATTTTTCAAAATAAAGATCTTACATTTACTTATGTTCCCTTCTGGTACTTCTCTATCAAACATGACAGATTTATGGTCTGAGGGGGCAAAAAGTCAAGTTTCTTTCTTTCTTTCTTTTCTTTTTTTTTTTTTTTAAGATTTTTATTTATTTATTTGACAGAGAGAGACACAGTGAGAGAGGGAACACAAGCAGGGGGAGTGGGAGAGGGAGAAGCAGGCTTCCTGCTGAGCAGGGAGCCCGATGCGGGGCTCGATCCCAGGACCCTGGGATCATGACCTGAGCTGAAGGCAGAAGCTTACCTGACTGAGCCACCCAGGTGTCCCAAGTCAGTTTCTTTCTTGACCACAGCAGTTTTCTAGGCATTTGTTGGAAACCATGGAAATAGCAGCTTGCTGTTCCCCCCTTTACTATCTTTCCTCTGGACTCACATTAGACTTCAGTAAATTGTGGCAGGGGCATTGTCGGGGATGTGGGGTGCATGTAAGTGGTAAAGATTGCTGGTAGGAGAGCAGAAACACTTTCTGAAAATGTTGTTGCATTTTGGGCTTAAACCACAGGCATGATTGGGACAAAGTTCAGCCTAGACTAACTGCTAAGCTGATATTGATGGTGTCTGGTTCAAGGGCTTGGTTGGAGCTCTGTGTGAGAGCCAGGCCTTTGTTTTGATCCCCTGTCAGTTTCCTTGGGTTGCTTAAACTCAAGTTATACCCCTGTTTGCAGCCAGCCTTATTCTGCAGCCGGGACACCAGATGGGCGAGAGTGGCTGTATCAGAACACATCCATTATCTCTCCCGGAGAACCGACTCTAGTTTATTCTACAAATGGTGGGACAACAGCATCATCTTTGTATGGGAAAGCTAGCCCACTGTGAACAAATTACGCTTCGATGAATGTCTGGGGTTGTCCATGCCTTTGCTGCTCATTGGTTGTGTCTTTTGATCACTGGTTTGTTTTCAGACTCCAGCTTTGAACTTGCTTTGGGAGAAGTGTTGCAGTGATAATGTGGTGGTTCGAACGGGCTGCTGTGAAGGCCTGGTGGCCCTTGTCGCTCAGGATCATGCAGAGTTTGACTATGTGCTCAATGGGATACTCAACCTGATGCCATCGACCAGGTATTCTTTCCTTCATGTTTAATCAGTAAAACACATTTTTAGGAAAAAAAGTCACTGATTTGCCATTAAATGTCAACATTCACTCTACTTGCCAGTTGTTTTTCTTTCCCTTACGATGTCACGCAGTTGATATTTCGTATGTGCCAATTTAAACGCTATAGTCTTGGAATTTGTGGTCATTTGCTGTAGTTAAGCCTCCAGTGCTTTCTGAGGCACCATTCTTTTTTTTTCCCCCCTTAAGATTTTATTTATTTATTTGACAGAGAGAGAGAGTGTAAGTGGGCAGATCGGCAGGGAGAGGGAGAAGCAGGTTCCCCACGGAGCCAAGAGCCCCATGCGAGACTTGATCCCAGGACCCTGAGATCATGACCTGAGCCGAAGGCAGACGCTGAACCGACCAAGCCCCCCAGGTGTCCCTCTCCTTGTGGTGTTTTTTTTTTTTTTTTTTTTAATCATAGTGTCCTCAGAGGTGGACACCTAATCTTTTTTTTTCTGCTTTCCATGGAGAAGGAATACAGCTGTCATTGTCCTATCTGTGGAAGATGGCATCCTGGGCTTAGAGTTGGCTAGGTTGAATAACCTCTGGCCTTTTCATCTTTCTTCACAAATCTTATTTTGTTCTTTTAGATCCTCTTTGTGTATTTTTTAGGAACCTTGAGTTTTCTTTGTAGTGTGCTGTCTCTAGTCAGAAACTCAAACCCTTTAGCGTTGTATACTTGCCCTTTCCCAGACTAGCTCCAGCTTTTTGTTCAGCCTGAGTTTTCTGCCGTGAACCCTCTTCTCCAGCCATACACAGCCCTTCCCTGTTCCTGAGCCTGTGCGTGAGCTCCACTTCTGCATGGAGGGTTTCTTCCTGTTTTCTGACACAATCTCCTTCATTCTTCAAGGTTCAGCTCCATGTCACCTCTCCTGGCCAGATAATACCTCTCTTCCCAGCTGGGCTACTTGATCTTTCACAGTATTTTTTTTAAACCTATATTTTCATATTGAGCACATTTTTGGACAGTAATTAGATGACCAAATATTTCTGAATAAGTAAGAATTTGATCATGTCTAAAAACTTAATCATTTTCTTTGTGTGCAGACCCACACTTGTGTACCTGTTCACATGTGCACATGTGTGTACACATACTTTTAAAAAAGTAATTTTGAAGAGGCTTTTAAAATGTTAAGTTTTAATGTGTTTCTCTTTTAACTTATTGGTTGATTTTAAGCAGGCCGTGTAGATTTTGCCTTCTGCCATTTTTTCAGATGCAGGTATTAGTATTTGTGTCCCCCTAACTAGTTTTCAGATGCCTTAGAATTCATAAACATAAACATAAAATCTACTTGCACTGTGGAGTTGTATTGTTTATATTCAGAAGTAAGTATCAGCAGGGTGATGTCTCTGTCTATGTAAGGAATAATTAGAGCAGGTTATATTATACCTTTTTTTTTTTTTTAAGATTTTATTTTTGGGGGCGCCTGGGTGGCTCAGTGGGTTAAGCCTCTGCCTTTGGCTCAGGTCATGATCCCAGGGTCCTGGGATCGAGCCCCACGTTGGGCTGTCTGTTCTGCAGGGAGCCTGCTTCCTCCTCTCCTTCTGCCTGCCTTTCTGCCTACTTGTGATCTCAGTCTGTCAAATAAATGAATAAAATCTTAAAAAAAAAAAAAGATGCTATTTTTGTGTAATTTTCACACTCTACATGGGGCTTGAACTTAATATAGCCCTGAGATCAAGAGTTGCATGCTCTACCAGCTGAGCCAGCCAGGTGCCCCAGATTATATCTTTTAATTCCAGAAGGTAGTGTTAGAAAATTTTGCTGTGTAGGATGTCCTTCACACATCAGTATAAGTCTGTCATTACTATTGTAAACTGAAAAACAGGCTGGAGCACCTGGGTGGCTCAGTCAGTTAGGCGGCTACCTTTGGCTCAGGTCATGATCTCTGGGTCCTGGATCCCTGTGTCTGGCTCTTGGCTCAGTGGGGAGCCTGCTTCTCCCTCTGCCACTCCCCTCTGCTTCTATTCTCTCTGTCAGATAAATTAAAAAAACAAAAAAGAGTGAAAAGCATGAGCCTTGTGGAGAGTGAATCAGCATGTCATTTGTATACGTTACAATTTGTCAGTAACCTTAGATTTTTTAAAATTTAAAAGCATATATTTTGGAGGGGTGCCTGGGTGGCTCAGTGGGTTAAAGCCTCTGCCTTCAGCTCAGGTCATGACCCTAGGGTCCTGGAATCAAGCCCCGCATTGGGCTCTCTGCTCAGTGCGGAGCCTGCTTCCTCCTCTCTCTTTGTCTGCCTCTCTGCCTACTTGTGATCTCTCTCTGTCAAATAAATAAATAAAATCTTTTAAAAAATGCATATATTTTGGAGGTGCCTGGGTGGCTCAGTTGATTAAGTGTCTGACTCTTGATTTCAGCTCAGGTCATGATCTCAGGGTTGTAAGATTGAGCCCTGCATCAGGCTCTTTGCCTAGCTTAAGATTCTCTCTCTCTCTTTCTGCTCACTGTCTAAAAAATTAAAGTAAAAAAATGTGTTTTTCAAATAAGCAACACAATCATATGGAAAAATTCCAAAAGGGTATATGAGGCAAGGTGTCTGTCTTACTCCTATATTTTAGTTTTTTTCCTCAGAGGCAAAAGTCTTACACGGTCTTATTTTTCTTATAAATGTGTTTTTGTACATATAACTGACAATTTACCTGTTTATTTTTCCTTAAGAAAAGAAATAGCCTATTAGGCACACGGTTTATTTTTCATCCTTAAGTGAAAATATGTATCTTGGAGACTGTTCTTTAACAAAAATAAAGTGCTTTCTGATTTTTTGGAGCTGCATAATATTCCATTGTATGAATGTGCCATAATTTACCCAATTCCCTGTTGTTTTCAATTTTTTTTTTTTTTTAAGATTTTATTTATTTATTTGCCAGAGAGAGAGAGAGAGAGCACAAACAGAGGAAATGACAGGCAGAGGAAGAGAAAGAAGCAGGCTCCGGCCAAGAAGAGAGCCTGATGTGGGACTTGATCCCAGAACCCTGGGACCATGACCTTAGCCGAAGGCAGAGGCTCAACCCTCTGAGCCACCCAGGCACCCCTCAATTTCTTTTTTTGCAAGTATAGGTAGTGCTTCAATGAGTAATCTGATACATACAGGTGACTGTTAGTTTTCAAGGGTCATCAGAAACATGGTCACGATATAGAAGAAAGCCTTGTATTTTATTTTATTTATTCCTATATAGTAAACCTATATAGGAATTTTTTTTTAAAAGATTTTATTTATTTATTTGTCAGGAGAGCACAAGCAGGCAAAGGCAGAGAGAAGCAGGCTCCCTGCTGAGCAAGGAGCCTGATGCTGGACTTGATCCTAGGACCCTGGGATCATGACCTGAGCCAAAGGCAGCTGCTTAACCCGCTGAGCCACCCAGGCATCCCACCTATATAGGAATTTTAGTGATTGGAAGATCCTGGGGGAAAATTTTTTTTTCAAGTTTCCTGTCTGAGAATGTTCTTGACTAACTTACAAGCCTCAGGGAGATGGAGACAGGGTAGACCTTGAAGCGAACCAGTTTAATTTTTGAATCAATTTGATGATGAAATGTGTTATATAAGTGTGACATTTTTCTTTATTGTTGCCAGTAAAGATAATAATTATGTGTGAAGAATTTTTTCATTTGCTTGACTTCAAGTAGCGGAGCTTTGTGGTTTGTAAGGATTACCAAGACTATACTTTGCATTGTTTCTGTCATTAGAAAAAAAACAAAATGAGAATCAAATTTAAGAAATTTAATTTAATTTAATTAAAAACAGGAGGCCCAAACAGCCTTCTCCTTCAAATGCTGTGCAGGGAATTTTCTGACACACAAAACCATCTTTTCACCATGCAGATGGAAGAAGAAAGAAAACTGGGGCACCAGTCCTTACATTGCACAAAATAGCCTTTGAAACAAAGACTGTAACAAGAAACAGAGAAGAACACTATATAATGATAAAGGAGACAATCTAACAGGAGGATATGACAATTTTAAATATTTATGCACCCAACATGGGAGCAATATATAAAACAACTATTGATAGACATAAAGGAAGAAAACTGTAATACAATAATAGAAGACTGTAACACCCCACTTATATCAATGGACAGAACATCCAGACAGAAACTCAACAAGGAAACAGTGGTTTTGAATGACGTGTTGGACCAGATGGACCTAACAGGATATATCCAGAACATTCCATCCCCAAATAATGGAATACACATTTCTTTTCAAGTGTACATGGAACGTTGTCCTGAATACCTTACATGCTAGGCCACAAAACAAATCTCAATAAATTTAAAAGAGATTGGAATCACATCTTGCATCTTTTCTGTCCACAAAAGTATAAAACTAGAGATAAAAATCAAGCAAACATTCCCTCCTCCCCCACTCCCCCCATCTTTATCTTTGGGATATAAAAGCAGGAATGACTTGTCATTTCCCTGTGCTTCTTGACTGAGATATTTTGCATCTTCAGTTTCCAGCATTTAAGTTTCTACTTGTCTCTGGATTTCTCTTCAAAGAGAGATTTATCAGGATGTAGAGGCACCCTGGGAACAGAGCCATACAGTAATTGCTCAGCTTTGACGTAGAACAATAATTCTAAAGTGTAATCTTTTCGTTTTGCCTACCTACTAGCATAGCATCTTTCAGGAACTGAGGGAGAGATTGAGAGAGGGAGGGAGGTAGCCTTAGTGAGAAGCAGCCTTCTGTAGAATGGAGAATGTAGCTTCGGGAGCTTTCTCAGCATTGCAGGAAATGTTGAAAGGAACAAGGAAAGATGGAAGGAAAGGTCTGTGAGGTCATTTCCCCCAGCCTTATAACCTGCTTCTCAGCCCTTTGTAAATCTAGTCTTTAAAATTCTCTTGGAACGCGTATGGGAGCCCTCTCCCCAGCCTGGGCCATTCAACCTGCAATTTGAGAAATAGTGGTCTAGAGCCTGCTATACTGTAGAGTCTAACTTTGCAAAAGACTTGACATTTGCAAAGCTCTGGTTGTCTAAACTTCAGGGCGTGGCTGGGAAAGTGTCTGGCTCTGTTTGAGAGACTGTTCCCTTCAAAGGAATAGTTTGATGTCTAAGAGTGTTCTTGGTTCAAAGGCAACATGAAACAATTGTAAACTAGTTTTTATAGCTTCTGTAAACAAAGAAATGGATTTAAGAGGTCTAAAATGTTCTTTTAATCAGTAAGGAAATTTGAAAAAACATTATTCCCTAGGGAGGGTGAAGGAAAGAAGGGGACCACAAAGGAAACACAGTAAGGAAATCATTATCACCAGTTAAAATGTGAATTTTGAAATTAAACAAACTGAAATTCAAGTGCATGATACATGGTAGCATGTACTTTTTTCGTTTCTTAAGGAACTGCTTGTTTTAAGTTTAGATTATTTTAGATTTTGTTTATTTTTGTTTTTACATTGAATTTATCCTGAGATAATAATTCCCAAAGCAAGTTTTTCCATTTTTCTGTTCTTAGATTCCGCACCCCTCCCCTCCTTTACTGTGCCTGCTTCTAGGAGGCTCGTGCAGCCATTGTTGTAGTTGCTTAGTAACGGGATTGTGCACAGAAAGTGTTCTCTCCTGTAGAACTAGGTATTCCGTTTTCAATACTGAGATGTCATGACAGCCTGTAATTTCAGTTCAACTGCTTCCCCAACCCCTTCCTTCTTTTAAAAATGTGTTTGGGAAGATGGTCCTGTGCTAGATAAACCAGACTAGCTCCTGATTTGTGTGCCTTTTTTGCTTTTAAATAGGGGAGAGACCTGTGATTTATATATTTGGAGAAAATAATGTGTGTTGAGGTATGGGAGATTAAATTCTGTTTTCTGAGATTCCTAAAGGAAAGCCTACTTTTTATTTTTATTTTTAAAAGATTTTATTTGTTTGAGAGAGAGAAGGGGCAAGGGGAGTGGCAGAGAGAGAATGCTAAGCAGACTCTACACTGAGCACAGATCCCAGTGCAGATGGGGCTCGATCCCAGAACCCTGAGAACATGACATGAGCTGAATCCAAGATTCGGATGCTTAACTGACTGAGCCACCCAGGCACCCTTAAAGCCTGCTTTTTAATGAAATCTTGCATAGACTATTAAAAATGCTCATAGTGGTCCTGACTAAAGCTGATGGATTCAGTGAGTCTTTGATCGTGAATTGATGAAGGTCCAAGTTGTTTAAAAATGACTCGAAGAACTATTGGGAGTTGACATTTAGGGTAATTTAATGAGAAAAGTTTTTGTATTTCAGGCTCTTCTCTTTTATTGATGACTATGTTCCTTGTGGACTTGTTTCATTCTCTTGTAGGCGATGGCTAGCAACTGAGGAGACAGTATTCATATCTTGTATTATTGAAGCTTTTCTTTACTATTTAGTTTCTCCATTTTTGTTTTATTTGGCAGGAGAAGAAGTGTCAAGGAAGGATGGCTTCATAGGTTTTCCCCAAGATTTAAGGGGTCCGGTCATAGCATGCTTTCATCTGTAGTTGGGGTGTCAGTATCTTTTTCTTTTCTTTTCCTTTTTTTTTTCCCACCCCACTTTTTTCTTTTTTAAAGAGACATAGTGAGAGAGGAAACACAAGCCGGGGAGTGGGAGAGGGAGAAACAGGCTTCCCGCCGAGCAGGGAGCCCCACGCGGGGCTGGATCCCAGGACCCTGGGATCATGACCTGAGCCGAAGGCAGACGCTTAATGACTGAACCACCCAGGTGCCCCACGGGGCATCAGTATTTTTCTTGAACTTGAGAGATGGTTTCAGGGTCTTATCTACATGGGCATCATTGCTTATTTCACTCTTACCTGAGAGTGACAGAATTGTTAAGACCATGTCAGTTTCCCAATCTTCTCTTCTAAATACTCCTGTAAGCTGTTTAGCTTGTTTCCAAATGTTCTTTTCTTTTCTCCAATCCTTTTTCTTTGCCCCCAAATCCCAGAATGTCTTTCAGCTTGCAGCTCGTAACCAGAAAAGTGATTCCAGGCACTTTTGCCGTCTAGGACATTCTGCCCTATTTCTTTTCAAGTTCCTTGATCTGATTGAAGGCTTTGTTTGTCTCAAAATCTTCCATTGTAAGAGCCATGTATTTGTACTAAGATGTTTCTAGGTGATTTAGGAAAAGCAACTACTGAAATCCATGTTACTTTTATAGTGGGAAAAGGCTTCAGAAGAAATCAGGCTGTTTTCTGGGACTGAGAAGATAAATGAGTATGTAGAACTTCCCCAAGCAAGCAGTCAGTAGTATTATATTTCTTAGATTTTTTTTTAAGCATTTTTTTTTTTTTTTGTCATTTATGCAAGCCTGGTTTCCCAGAACTGTTTTTGATTTCCTTCCTTTCTTCCTGGTCTTTTTTGTCTCTCTCTTTCTCTCTCTCTCTCTCATAATTTTATAATGAATTTCAAAAATGATTTGATCATTAATCTAGTGTTTAACGTTCCCTTGTTTGCTGGTGACTTACTGTTCTTAAGGCTGACCAATTATCCTTTCTGGTGAAAAAAAGACTTGGCCGCATTCATACCATTTGTTCCCATCAGACCCAGGGATGCCCCCTCCAGAGATAATTTGTGTCATTCTCTTCAACCCAGACACTTGGTAATTTTCATCCCTGGTCCAAAAAGTAGTATGGGTACTTCCTTGTACCTCATATTTGGAGTATTTCAAAATCAAAGAGTCAAGTATTATTTGAGGTCTTTCCAAAAAGAGACTGAGCATACATGAGTTTCATGTTGTAATCCAGTCACCCCCAAACAAAGGAAACCTGGCGTGTGCTATTCATACGCACAATAGTGACTGTGCTATATTTACCTAGAGAAAAGCAATTTCGTGTGTGGTTTTAATTACTGGGGTTTGTACAGCTTGACCAAAAATGTTTTCTCTTTGGCCTTATTTATTTATTTCCTTGAACACTCAGTATCATTTTTGACCTGCAACTCCCTTTCATGTTAAGATCTGGGTCTTGGCTCTTAGGCCCAGGGAAAACTGAGGTTTCTTTTTCCGTTGTCTCTTGCTGCTCTGCTTGTAGCTGAGGCCTGAAGTCTCTGCTGCTCTCACTGAGAGGCTTCTCGAGTCAAGTCAGCTTTTTCTGGAAACTTCCCAAGGAAGAACTTGTTCCAGCTGATCTTCACTGAAGGACTTTTGGCAGCAGGTTACTGAGTGTGTTAGCACTCTCTGGGCTACGAGTTACAGAAACCCACTTGAACTAATTTGAGCCTCAAAGGGTGCTTTTTATTTTTTTGGTAAATGGGTGTCCCCCAGGACCCAAGAACAGGGATGCAGCCAGGCCTCAGAAATGAATTGGATACAGATTGCATGTTTCTCCCCTCTTGCCGCAGACTGAGTCTTTCTGCTACTAATCCAAAGGGCACCACCTGCACCTGGGCTAATTGCTCTTCTATCTAAGGGACAGCCATACTGAGCTTAGCCATGATTACAGATTTCCAAGGACCCGTGTATGTGTGAGATGTTCACTCTGGACCAGTCAGGTCTGCCAGAGGCTATGTGTTAGTCTCCTAGGGCTGTTTCCACAGAATGACCACAAACTTTGTGGCTTAAAATAGCAGAAATTTATTATTTCACAATTCTGGGGTCTAGAAATCCCAAACCAAGGACGCTGCAGGATTGGTTCCTTCTGGAGGCTGGGAGCACGTGTTCCATTTCTCTCTATTAGCTCTTCTCTTAGCTGTTACAATCCTTGGTATTCCTTGGCTTGTGGCTTCGTAACTCTGTCTTTCCAGGCCCTCCTTGTCTGGGTGTCTGTCTATGCTCTCCCTTCCCTTTCTCTTAGAAGCACACCAGTCATTGAATTTAAGGCCCATCCTGGATGAGCTGATCTCAGGATCCTTAACCATATCTGCAGAGACCCTATTTCCATATAAAGTCATGTTCATGGGTCCCAGGGGACAGGACTTAGATGTATCCTTTTGGGAGACACAGTGTAGCCCTCTAGAGGCTGTGTCTTCACTGTGTGAATATATGTGTGCTAGGTTACACATGAACCACATGAATAGGGAAAGAATAGCAAGTCCCCACGCAGGAGACTGGAACACTATTTCCAAGGAGTCTTCTGCACTGGGATTGAACTTGGAGGAAAGCCGTGAGTTGGGAAATAGGTATCTTTCAGCCCCTCAGCTCAGCTGTAGCTTTGAACTGTAACTATGCCTATGTGACTGATGTCAGACTGGTGTTGGTCCGACTGGTGTTGGTGTCAGGGCTAGGCAGATGAGTGGATAGAGAGTTGAGTGGATAGAGAGTCATTGTCAAAGGTAATGTAACTATGTTCCTGTGCTGGTGAGATGCTGCCATGTTTTCCATTGTCATGTTCTGGAATGTTCTTTTGAAACTTTGTATTACCTCTCCAAACAGTAGCAATGGCAGTAACTATGTCAAAAGCTGGGGCCCCTGGGTTGCTTAGTTGATTAAGTGTCACCTTTGGCTCAGGTCATGATCTCAGGGTCCTGGGATCGAGTCCCACATGGACCTGGGGTTGAGCCCCATGCTCAACCTTTCCCAGCTCCTGCTCTCTCTCTCTCTCAAACTAATAACATCTTTACAAAAAAGAGAAAAGGGTGTTAAAAACAAAGGGAGAGTGGTTTGAGATGAAGCTGGGAAGGTAGGTAGGGGCAAGAGAAGGCAGTTCACAATGGCTTATCTTGAGCATTTGCATCTTTATCCTGAGTGTCAGGGAATCTACCCAAGTATTTATCTCATGGGTATCAGGCGTTTCAAAAAGGCCTCTCTGGCTTCAATATGCACGTAATATTAAAAGTGTTGGAGGCACCTGGGTGGCCCAGTTGGTTAACCATCTGCCTCCAGTTCAGGTCATGATTCCTGACTCCTTGGATTGAGCTCTTCTCTGTGGGGAGCCTGTTTCTCCCTCTCCCTCTATCACTCGCCCTGCTTGGGCTCTCTCACTCTCTCTCCATCAAGGAAATAAAATCTTAAAAAAAAAAAAAAGTGTTGGGTTTTGGGTAGGCAGGTAGAATGGTATAAGGAGATGAGTTTAGGTGGCTCTTGCTGTATAGATCAGGAGAAGGAAGATACCTGCTTGCATCAGGGAGGGAAACAAGTGGATTTGGAAGCTATAGAAGGGGTGAAGTTGGGCTACTTGGGTGATGCAGTCAGTCAAGCATCTGACTCTTGGTTTCAGCTTAGGTCATGAGCTCAGGGTCATTAGATCAAGCCCCGTATTGGGTTCCATGCTCAGTGTGATGTCTGCTTAGGAGGACTCTATTCCTCTGCTTCTCCACCTGGTGCACTCTCCCTCTGTCTCACATAAATAAATTAAAAAAAAAAAAAAAACAAAAAGAAAAGAAGGGGTGAAGCATTGAGGTAAGTTACATATGAGGATGACTGAATGGAATATGTCAAAGGTGACGCCTTGATTTCTGACTTGCCAAGGTAGATAAGGAACAACTAGAGAAAAGGTGTGTGGGAAGAACAAGAGTTAGATTTTAGACGTGTTGACTTTGAGACAGATGTTGACTTTGAAACAGAGTTCCAATGTTGATGTGGGAATATCTAGTAACACATAGTTATAATATGTAACCAGATCTTTTCTGTCCTTATTAAAGCCTTCACTTGGTCTCGTTAAAGAACTCTTCTGTATATATATGTACATAGAAAACCTGCTTTTCCAAGGGCTAATTCCAATATCTGAAAATGTTCCTCAGAAGTCTCCTTTTTCATATGAACATGTATCTGTGTCTGTGCCAAACTGTGACTAACCATAGGTTGTAAATAAAAGATACTGTGATTATTTGTTTACTTAAATTTCTGCTCTTATTACCCATCTAGGAGATCAGATTTCCTCTTCTATTTGTGTTCAGTGAGTCCTTCTTCACCATGAGATTATAAATCTCTTTTACCCTTTTTTTACTATTAGAAAAATAAAAGTGGTGCATACTTTTTTGAAAACCCAAACAATGGCACTTGTAGGTAGTGAAAGTAGTAAATGGTATAACTTTTCATTTTTGTCATCTTCTCTTTTCTTCTTTTTTATTTTATTTTAAAATTTTATTTATTTATTTATTTATTTAATATTTAATTAATTTGTTTGTCACAAGAGAGTGAGAGTGATCAAGCACAAGCTGGGGGAGGGGCCAGCAGAGGGAGAAGCAGGCTCCCGGCTGAGCTAAGAGCCGAGGCCAGACTCCATTCCAGGACCCCGGGATCATGACCTGAGCTGAAGGCGTATGCTTAACCAACTAAGCTACCCAGGCGTCCCTTATTTTAATTTTTTAAAAGATTTAATTTATTTGCGAGAGAGAGAGAGAGAGAGAGAGCGAGCATGAGAGGGGAGAAGGTCAGAGGGAAAAGCAGACTCCCAGAGGAGCTGGGAAGTTCATGTGGAGCGCGATGCCAGGACTCCGGGATCCTGATCTGAGCCAAAGGCAGTCGCTCAACCAACTGAGCCACCCAGGCATCCTCTCTTTTTTCTTCTTTTTTAAAAATTCAGTGTCTTTTTGGGCTCCGGTGAAAACTGGAAATTAGAAGACTCAGGGCTCTTAGTGTGTTTCAGAGGCAACTTCAGATCTGCACTTGGTTCCCTCTGCAATACAGAGGGAGCAGGAGTGGTGATCTGTAGTCAGGACCAGGCACTTGGAATCACTTCACTCCAGTGAAGTTGGAGCCCCATGTCTAAACCTATAAAGAAAGTATTTATAACTATGGACACTCCAAATGTTTTAAAATTGGGTAATCCAATCCTGTGTCATATGCATAGTTCTAAAACTTGCGTTTTTCACTTAATAGGTATAGGATATCTTTCCATACATCCATTGCCTCTTTGTTAACAGCTGCAGAGTATTCTTTATTATGAATGTATCATATTTTATTGTTATTATTAAAGATTGTATCTGTTTGAGAGAGAGAGAGTGTGCACACATGGGAGGGCATGTGCATACGAGGTACGGGGCAGAGGGGAGAGGGGGACAAGCAGACTCCTGCCGAGCCAGGAGCCCAAGGTGAGGCTTGATCTTAATTAAGACTGAGACTATAACCTGAGCTGAAACCAAGAGTTGGATGTTTAACTGACAGAGCCACTCACGTGCCCTAAATGTATCATATTTTAAACACTTGTCTATTGACAAACATGTTTTTCTTCTATTTTTAAAGATAACAAATACAGCATGAGATCTTCTTTTGACTATATAAGGGTATTTCTGTATGATGGGTTCTTAGAAGTTGAATTTATGGATTTAAACATTTATGAATACGGCTGTTTGCACTCCATAAAGACTGAACCTGTGGGGGTACCTGGCTGGCTCAGTTGGGAGAACATGTTACTCTTGATTTCAGGGTTGTGAGTTCAAGTGCCGTGTTGGGTGTAGAGATCACTTAAAAAAAAAAAAAAAGACTGAACCAATGTATACTCAACCTGAAAGTGTTTATTTCCCCATTCACTCATCAACACTGGATATTTTGAACCTTATTCTTCTGTGATTTGCATATTATTTTTAATGGTCTTTATTTTATAAATTTTATTTTATAAAATCTGAGAGGTCATAGGATTTTCCTTTTATCTTTGGATTTGAGAAATGTCAGCGATTTTTTTCACATCTTGCCTAGCCCTTGGTAGCCTTTTGAATTTGAAGACATAGATTCAATGAAAAATTTTCTATCTTGTCTTGACAAGATAGAAAATTTTCTCGTATTTCATCATTTTAATTTCAGGACTAATCAAACTACTATTTATTTATTTTAAAAAATCTTAAAAAGATTTATTTATTTATTTATTTATTTGAGAGAGAGAGCGAGACCGAGTGCACAAGCAGGGGGGAGGGCAGGGGGAGATGGAGAAGCAGATTCCCTGCCAATTTGGGGCTTGATCCCAGGATACCTAACTGACTGAGCTACCTGGGTGCCCCCAATCAAACTATTATTGTAACCTTTTTCTGGAATCATATAGAATTCAATAAAAATTTAGTTTTTTTTAATTTAATTTTTTAAAAAATATTTTATTTATTTATTGGACAGAGAGAGATCACAAGTAGGCAGAGAGGCAGGCAGAGAGAGAGGAGGAAGCAGGCTCCTTGCCAAGCAGAGAGCCTGATGTGGGACTCGATCTCAGGATCCTGAGATCATGACCTGAGCCGAAGGCAGAGGCTTAACCCGCTGAGCCACCCAGGCGCCCTAGAAATTTAGTTTTTTAAGAGCAGATCTTGGATACTGAATAACAGTTGATTAAAAACAAGAAAAAGAAGGGTTTGCAAGGAGAGATGGAAAATACTAGGAGTTAGGATAAGTTTGGGTATGTAGGTAGTTCAGGGACATTCTAGTTCTGAGCATTTATGAACTCTGATGCTTGTACAAGTTTGCATAGTAGCCTCATCTGTAAAGAGGGAAAAACATTATAATCTTGGTGGTACAGTTACATGTTTTAGATTACCAAACTTTATTGAAAAAATAACCAGGTGCTTTACTGACATATTTGTATTTATTCTTTATAACAACACAAGTGGGGCTATTATCATGATTCTAGATTATATAGATGAGGATGTTGTGGCTCCTAGGTATTAAGGGCCTTGGCCAACATTCCCCAGCTAGTTAGAATTAAAATAGGGGTTTAAATAATAATCTGAAACCGTCCCTCTCAGCCCCCTTGAAATATTTAAATAATCTAAATAATTATTCAATTGAATTTAACTGCTGTCTGAATGGATTTGTTATTTGATTGATGCCATCATTTTTCAAAACTTATAATCTGTTCATGCTGTACTCTCACTTAAAATATAGTACACTTAATTATTTACACATTAAAATCTGGTCCACAAATAAGACCAAACAAGACCGGCTTTAAAGTTTAGAAAACTGGGAGTTCAGGGGCACCTGGCTGGCTAAGCAGTAGAGCATGCAGCTCTTGATCTTGGGGTTGTGAGTTCAAGCCCCACTTGGGTGCAGAGATTGCTAAGAATAAATAAACTTAAAACAAACAAACAATTCAAAATAAATAAGTAATTTAATAATTTGAAATTTTCAAATTTTCAAATAATTTCAAATAATTCAAAAATTCAAAATTTTCTCATGGTCACATTAAAAAGTTAAACAGGTGGTGTTGATTTTAATTATATCCATTACGTGCCTTCTGTATTGAAAATAGTATTTCCAAATACAATCAATATAAAAAATTACACATAATATTTAATATTGTTTTTTGTGTCCTAAGTCTTTAAAATCCAGTGTTTGTTGTACACTTCTAGCACATCTCAGATTAGCCATATTGCATGTGCTTAGCGGTCACGTGTGGCTGTTGGCTGTTGTATTGGACAGCGTGGGCAAACCATAATGTCAGTTGGGAAACTTCCAATATTGTAAAAGATACACTAAATAACACTTCACATAACTGCTCCAAATGATACCACTGAATTAAGTCCAAGTCTTGTCCTAGCCTAAAAATAATCAGTGATTTGTAACTTACTATATTTTGGATAGCAAATGACAATACCTGTTAAGCACTTAAGGAAGCGCATAGCTTACAATGGATGCTCCTTATGTATTAACAATCATGATTTAAAAAATAATTCCTTGGGGCGCCTGAGTGGCTCAGTGGGTTAAGCCTCTGCCTTCGGCTCAGGTCATGATCTCAGAGTCCTGGGATCGAGTCCCGCATCGGGCTCTCTGCTGAGCAGAGAGCCTGCTTCCCTCTCTCTCTCTGCCTGCCTCTCCATCTACTTGTGATTTCTCTCTGTCAAATAAATAAATAAAATCTTTAAAAAAAAAATTCTTTTTTTCCCCCCATTTAACATGCAATATATATATTTTTTATTTCTAATATTTCTTTTCTGTTCCCAGGGAGAACCTTATATAAAAAGGGCAGGCTAATTTGTGACAATATGGTTGAGCCTGGAGGGCCTGATGCTAAGTGAAATAACCCAGAGTTATTATGAGTGATCACACTTATATGTGGAATAAAAAACAACAACAACAACACAAAAACAGAGTAGAATGGTGGTTGCCAGGGGCTGGGTCGGAGACATGGGGAGAGGTGGATCAGAGGATACAAACTTCCAGTTAGAAGATGAGCAAGTTCTGATGTGTAGCACGTTGACTAGCATTAACAATACTGTGTTATATACTTGAAATTCCTGTGGATAGATCTTTAGCATTTTAACCCCCCCAACCTCCAAAAAATGAAATAAATTATGTGAGTTGATGGATGTGTTAATTATAAAATGATTGCCTGTAATTAAGTTAATGCATGCATATATCATATTGCACACTAAAATATACTGCAATTGTATTTGTCACTTTTACTTCAGGAAAAAAATTCCATGTCACAATTTAAAAAAATTAATAATGAAGTCAATCTTTCTTTCTTTTCTTTTTGTCTCTTTCTTTCTTTCTGTATATTATCTTCCTACTTCTTACAGAGAATAAAGAAAAAATTTAAGGTTTTTCTACCTACTCCCATTAACTTTATTTTATTGGGGGTTATTTGCTCTGAATGGTCCCCTCGCCCACTTTTTTGAGTGGCGAATCCATTTCATATGTCTGGTTATTATTCATGGCCTACTAATATTTATAAATGAAGGACTTAATTATTCAGTATGGGTAACTGATGTGGTCACCACCTGCAATTATGTGGGCTAATGTTTATTTTTTCCTGATTGATACCCCCCAAGTGTAGAGAGGTGATTGATAGGTTGGTGGTTTGATTCCTTGGTTCCACTTCTTCTCTTTTAAATGTGTGGGTTGAGAGCTATCTACCTTTAGGCCTCTTGGCTGCGTGGTAGAATGAGGGGGCTGCATGTGGGCGGTTACTGTTCAGTGTGGGTGGCAAGTGTTCAGTTATTTAAAAATGGTAGATGTAAGTACCTGATTAGAATATTCACTTTATATCTATAGCATTTAACATGTTGTTGTATTTCTTTACAGGAATACACATGGCCTGATAACAGCCATTATGAAATTATTACAAATGCAAGCTTTTAAGGAAGGACAAGGAGGGGAGAAGAATATTTGGAATTTGTATACTATTAGGTATGCTGTTTCTCCTTTAAAACAATTTGTGTGTGTGTGTGTGTGTGTGAATTATTAATGAAGTTATGAACAGATATGCTAATCAATGACAAATTATTTAATTCAACAGTGATGGTGGGTGTTGGACCTCTCAGGAAGTTAGTAATTCAAAGACATAGAAGATGGAGATAGAGTTGAAAACATGCTGATATCACCATTATGGATTTCAGGGTTGCTTCCTTGGAATTGGAATCTGTTACCCCACATTCTTTCTGCTCTGGGATATTTATAACCATCTTCCCAATACTATGAAAACTGAAGAGTGAATAGAGCAGATGTCCTGAAAGCAGGAGGGGTTTAGGTTAGGTAGGAGGGTACTATAAATAGTAATAGACTATTTAAGGGTTAATACTCAAGTCAAGCTTAGTAGGTAGGAGCATTGATTTGTCTTTTCTTTGTCATCTATATAATGTAACAAGGTAGAGTTATGTTAAAAAGAAAATACCCATAGCAACAATTTTATTTTTTTTTAAATACACTGGATTTTATTGAGAAGTTTGGACAAGGGAAGGCATTGTACTTTCTTTTGAAGTTGACCCTAACCATTGCCTTGAAGGTTCCAGAAAGCCGTTTGTTAAGAGAAGGGCTCCTACTTAGTGAGCAGAGTGCCCCAGAAGATGCCATGTAACTGGTGTATGTGGTAGAATCCTGGGATCAAGCCCTGCTCAGTGGGGAGTCTGCTTTTCCCTCTGCCTGCTGCTCCCCCTGCTTGTGCACTCTAGTGCTCTCTCTCGCAAATAAATAAAATCTTTAAAGAAAAATAAAAGAGGGGCGCCTGGGTGGCTCAGTGGGTTAAGCCGCTGCCTTCAGCTCAGGTCATGATCTCAGCATCCTGGGATCGAGTCCCGCATCGGGCTCTCTGCTCAGCAGGGAGCCTGCTTGCCTCTCTCTCTCTCCCTCTCTCTGCCTGCCTCTCTGTCTACTTGTGATCTCTCTCTGTCAAATAAATAAATAAAATCTTTAAAAAAAAAAAAAAAAAAAGATTTTATTTATTTATTAGAGAGAGGGAGCACATGAACGGGGGGGAGAGGGAGAGGGAGAAGTGAATTCCCCACTGAGCAGGGAGTTTGATTTGGGGCTCGATCCCTCTACCCTGGGATCATGACCTGAGCTGAAGGCAGCTACTTAACCAACTGAGCCACTCAGGTGCTCCTATTTATGATCTTTTTTATTGAGTACATTATTTTTTTTTTTAAAGATTTTTTATTTATTTATTTGAGAGAGAGACAGAGAGAGCATGAACGAGGAGAAGGTCAGAGAGAGAAGCAGACTCCCCGTGGAGCTGGGAGCCCGATGTGGGACTCGATCCCGGGACTCCAGGATCATGACCTGAGCCGAAGGCAGTCGTCCAACCAACTGAGCCACCCAGTCGTCCCTATTGAGTACATTATTGAGAGTTGAAGCTGACTTTTTAATAAGGGAAGATTTTCATTTTATGTATTTTTTTTAACTTTTTTTGAATATCTTCAAACAAATTTTGGAAGAATGTAGTACAATGAATTAGTTAATTCATTGTTAACTTATTAGTTAATTCAAAAATTAATTTATTTTTGGGGCACCTGAGTGGCTCAGTGGGTTAAGCCACTGCCTTCGGCTCGGGTCATGATCTTGGGGTCCCGGGATCGAGCCCCGCATCGGGCTCTCTGCTCAGCGGGGAGCCTGCTTCCTCCTCTCTCTCTGCCTGCCTCTCTGCCTACTTGTGATCTCTCTCTGTCAAATAAATAAGTAAAATCTTTAAAAAAAAATTAATTTATTTTTGAATTGGGAAGCAAAATGAAAATTATTTTTTTGAAAATATCCTGGAGGGGCACCTGGGTGGCTCAGTGCGTTAAGCCTCTGCCTTCGGCTCAGGTCATGATCTCAGGGTCCTGGGATTGAGCCCCACATCTGGCCCTCTGCTCAGCAGGGAGCCTGCTTCCCCACCCCGCTGCCTGCCTCTCTGCCTACTTGTGATCTCTCTGTCTCTCTCTATTAAATAAAATAAAATATTTTATAAATCAATAAAATATTAAAAAAAAGAAAAGTAAAGAAAATACCCTGGAGACTCAGGGTATGTGGAGTAAACTTTTCCAAAATTATAAATATGCTTTTCTTTCCTTTTTTCCCTTACATATTGTGGTGCTCTGTGACATAACAAGGTTTTCATTTCAGCTTTCTCTCTCATCCATTGCCTTAACCAGAACTGAACCTAAGAAAAAGATCATGGAAATATTTGTGTGAGTGTGTGTGTGTGTGTGTGTGTGTCTGTGTGTGTGTTTTAAGAATTTCAAACTCTTGGGCCAGAGTTCCAGGATAGAGGATAAATCCAGGGTCGTCTGGGTGGCTAAGTCGATTAAATGTCCGACTCTTGGTGTTGGCTCAGGTCATGATCTCAGGGCCCTGAGATGGAGCTCCCCTTGGAGTTCAGCTGAGCATGGAGTTTACTTAAGATTCTCTCCCCGCACTCTGCCCCTCCCTTTGCTTTTGTTCACTCTCTCTCTCTAAAAATAAATAAATAAAATCTTCAAAAAAAGAGAGGGAAAAGAATTCACTGTATTGTTTAGTGGGAGTTATTTATTTTAAAATAGGAACACCGTTGAGGTTTTAAATTTTATATGTTTTATTGAGATATAATTCACATACCACAGGACTGAGCCATTCAAAGTATACAACTCAGTGGGGTTTTCTTTTTTGTATATTCACAGAATTATGCAACCATTGCCATAATCAATTTTAGGACACTTTCACATCCCCCCAGATTTCTTGCCCCTTCCAGTCACTCCCTATTTCCGTCCTCCCAGTGGGGTATTTTTAATTCAATGGTTCCAAACATTAGCCACTTATTAGAACCACCTGGGTGTGCTTAAAAACAAACATCAGAATGATCAAATGCCCCAGATCAACTGGATCAGAGTCTCTGCCCTAAGGCCTGGGCTTTTGTAGTTCTTAAAAAGATCACAAGTGATTCTGATTCAGTGAGTGCAAGATGGTATGTCTGCTGCTCTAACGTGCATGCTAATGGCGGGGGACCTCGTTGAATGGCCGACTCTCTTTCTTTAGGGCTAAGGTGGGCCCAGGATTCTCGTGCAACAAGCTCCCAGGTGATGCTGACCCTTCCTTCCCCCACTACATTATGGGTATTGGAGCTCTGCCTCAGCGTTGACGGTACCCGGGAGCCTGGTAGGAGAGTGGGGTCTCAAGCTCCAGCTCAGACTACCTGTGTCGGCACCTGAGTTCCTTTTAGATTTTGCAGGTAATTCACAGGCACCTTAACGTTTAAGAAGCTCTGGTTTAGATGTCGGTAAAGGGAGATTTTCTGCCAACTGAAGGGTTAGAGGTACCCTCCCTTTCCCAGTGATTGTTCTTACCCTGTGTGAGGACCAGGCCTTCAGTCGGCTGTCACGTTGCACCTGTTTTCCTGGTTTATAATTCATTTTCTCTGCTAGTTCTTTAGAAGACAGTGGGTACAAAGTGTGGAGAGGGAACCCAGTTTGAGGAGCTGAAAATCATACTGGATACATAAATTGTGTCTTTAGAGTGGCGGCACACCGAGAGGTCCAGAATCAATCACCTGAGTTGGCATAATCCGGTAATGTTTATGGAGAGCCCTTATGTGAATGGCTGTTTGGCACTATAAATCAGGAGAGTGTAATTGAGTGTGTAAGAGCCTTAAGTTCCTCCAAGAGGGGGATCATGGATGCCGGGGACAGAGGAGAGGTGAGCCTGAAGAGCAGACCCCCCTCAAGAGAGCTGTGATTACCTGAGTCAGGCATGAAATTGTCATGCTGTTTCGAACCTTCTTTGCGGCGTGTTGGTTGGCAGTACCCTCCAGCTTTGGAGAAGCAACTGAGGAGCTGTGTGTGAAAGCATAAAAGGATTGTGAGAAGCCCAGAACTCCACAGAGAGGCGTTTTCTGATTATGCTAGAAGGTAAATTTCCAATGGAAATAGGACAAATAATTGCAAACTTTTGGGGAATGAAACTCCCCTGTGTTTTTTATGGTACTAAGGACCTGGTTTGCATACAATTTTGGAGTTTGTGCATTTTCCACTTCTTTTTGGCCTGATAGCTAATTAATTTGAATTGTAGTACAATAGAATATGTAGTTATTTTAAATGGATTGTTGCTGAATTTGCTTACGTTATGCCAGTGTGGAAGGGAAGGGAGGGTGCTGTGAGGACCGGAAATGAGAGCCTGAGCCCGTGGCTTCCTCTGGTTCCTGTGAATTTCATGGAAGGAGCTCTAGAGAGGGTATTCTCTTTGTTGAGCCTAGAGCTCAGCGGTTCTCAAACGTTCTGTGCCAAAGAAGCGCCTAGGGAGCTTGTTAACAGTACAGATCTTATTCAGTGGGCTTTGCACCAGACTTAGGAATCAGCATGTTTACCCAGCTGCTCAGTGATCTGGATATAGTTCAGTTGTGGTTCACAATTGAGAAATATTGCTTGGGGCTGTGGGAGCTTAAAGGTACCACATATAAGCCGTAAGGAGCCCCTCGGGGATACACTAGGGGGGATATTGAGGGGCTTAATCCTGTCTCCTTGCCTCTGTTCCCTGTTGCGGGGTGGGGGTGGGCAAAAAGCCCGTTTCCCACTAAGCACCAAGACACCGAGTTCATCAAACCATGTCTGCCACGGACAATAGAGAGGTCAAGATCAGAACCAAAGAGTATTTTTAAAGGAAAAATAGCCTAGGGAGGGCAAGCCAAGTACAAATGCAAGAGACCATGTAAGAGATTTAAACTTCATCACTCTGTTCAAGGAAATAATTCTGTGGCCCCTGCAAGTGATTATTCTGCATGGTCCTATGGTGGATGCTTGTTTGAGGCAGGAAAGGAAGAGAGCCCTCCACAGATCTCTTAAAAAAGAAACACTGGTTTTCAGTGTTTACCGTGCATCAGGAGCTCATGCTGAGAGTTTATGATGTGTATGTCTGGAACATGACCGGAAACCTGCATTTTTAACGAAATTGAGATGCACAGGTGGTCAACTGACTGTGCTTTGAGATACGTTAGACTAGAGTGTGTATGGCTGATAAAGTTCATATTGCTCAGCTGTACCCTTCTTTAGTTTTGTGACTTAAGATTAAATGGGGATGTTTATTTTATTTTTTTAAAAGATTTTATTTATTTATTTGACACAGAGAGTAAGAGCAGTAGTAGCCGGCAGAGGGCCTCTCTGCGGCTTCAACTCTGATGATTTTTACGTTGGGGTTAGCTGGAGGAACACCACAGCACATTTATACTTAGCATATGCCATGTGTGAAACTCTAGGTGCACAAGTCTTGACTGTGGCTTCACAGTAGGACCTTTGAGGGGTTTTATTTTATTATTATTATCTTTTTAAGATTTTATTTATTTGAGAGAGAACACAAGCCGGGTGGGGTTGCTGGGGTGGGGGGAGGGGAAGGGCAGAAAGAGAAGCAGACTTCCGCTCATCAGGAACCCCCGTAGTGGTTCGATCCCAGGACCCTGGGATCATGATGCCAGCCGAAGGCAGATGCCCAAGGGCTGAACCACCCAGGTGCCTTGAGGGGCTTTTAAATGTACAGGTGCCTGGGCTTTTCCTAGAAGGACTAGAGGGTTTGCCTGAAGCATTGGTGGTTATTCAAAGCTTCGTAGGTGGTTTCCAGTCTGCTGGTAGGAGGGAGAACTGCTGGCTAGTGGTTGAAATGAGACAATAGGGGTTCATTGTTGCTAGACCTTCAGATCTTTCAGTATTAATAACATTTTATATGAAATCTCCTGACCACTGAATGCTGGAAAACAATTCAGATTTTTAAAAATACAGGGTAGGCAGACAAAACACATCTGTTCACAGGAGGCAATCCAAAGGGCACCAGCTTTGTGACCTGTTTTAGGCATTTAATCGTTTTCAAAATCTTAGAAGCTCTTTTCTACCTGTGAACAATTTTTATAATAATTGCCTTTTTTAAAGGTTTATTTATTTATTTTTGTAATCTGTACACCCAATGTGGGGCTTGAACTCACGACCCCAAGATCAAGAGTTGCATGCTCTACTGACTGAGCCAGCCGGTGCCCCTCCCTCTAGCCTGCCTTTTAAAGACTGCTGCTAATGTATCCACTAGTTTAGGCTTACCTTTCTTCTCCCCCTTTTGTTTGGTCTGGATTTTCTGTTGGTCAGCTTGAACTCCATTTTTCTTCCTCCTTTTCTTTCTTTCTATTTCTTTTTTGTTAAAGATTTTATTTATTAGAGAGAGAGAGAGAGCACGTGCATGACACGGGGGAGGGTCAGAGGGAGAAGCATACTTCCTGCAGAGCAGGGAACCCCATGTGGGACTTGATCCCAGGACCCCGGGATCCTGAACTGAGCCAAAGGCAGATGCTTAACCAACTGAGCCACCCAGGAGCCTGAACTCCATTTTCCTGTAACACGGTTATATTTAAGGTACTTAAACATTCTCAAATATTGGGGTACCTGGGTGGCTTAGTGGATTAAAACCTCTGCCTTTGGTTCAGGTCATGATCCCAGGGTCATGGGAGCCTGCTTCCTCCACTCTCTCTCTGCTTGCTTCTCTGTGATCTCCGTCTGTCAAATAAATAAATAAAATCTTTAAAAAAAAAACAAACCCATTCTCGAATATTGACCATAGAGAAAGCACAGCAGAGAATGGATCTGCAGCAAGGATTTCAGTTTTGAGAAAGAATAACTAAACTGAGTTTTTACAATTCATGGAGGCTCATTTTCTTAGTTGCTTTGTAATATGCCGTCCCCCCAATTTTATCATGTGCTTTTCTGCCTTTTGTTTTTCCTCTGCATATTCATATTACGGCAATCTTTTCAAGATCTCTCTTCCTTTTGCTGAAGTGAGGAAAGAGCTGTGAATTCATGAGCAGTGACTGCTTGTTCCGGAATGCGTGCACCATTCCGATGTGCCAGACGGTGGCTGACATGTACACATAGCAAATGTTACGAATCTTATTTGTGGAAAGGTTTGGTCTGATCAACATCAAGCTGTACTTTCTGAAATGAGGGAATATTAAATGCTTTTGGCAGATGGTGTGCTCTGAATGGGTGGAGAGGCCAAGGGTAATGGAGGGTTATACCCTGAACGGATTAGTGAGGCACACTCTAGCCCTTCAGTTTAGTTAGATAGTTCATTTTTTTTTTTTAAAGATTTTTTTTTTTTTTAATTTATTTGACAGAGAGAGAGATCACAAGTAGGCAGAGGTGAGTGGGGGGAAACAGGCTCCCCGCTGAGTAGAGAGCCCGATATAGGGCTCGATCCCAGGACCCTGGGATCACAACCTGAACCGAAGGCAGAGGTTTTAACCCACTGAGCCACCCAGACGCCCCCATTTTTTTTTTTTTAAAGATTTTATTTATCCTTTGACAGGAGAGAGAGAGAGAGGACAAGCAGGAGGAGCAGCAGGCAGAGAGAGAGGGAGAAGCAGGCTCCCCACTGAGCAGGGAGCCCGATGTGGGGCTCTATCCCAGTTCCCCGGGATCATGACCCGAGCTGAAGGCAGACACCTACCCAACTGAGCCACCCAGGTGCCTCTGGAGAGTTAACTTTAAGAACGTAAAAATGTGTGTCCTGAAAGCTGAAGTACTTTGTAATTCATACTGATCTTTTTCACTCCGTTCTTAAGGCAAACACATTCATCCCTCAGTCCATAACAAAGAAAAGTGAGAGTCCTCAGGGAAGGACTGAGACGCAGTGGGCTAAGACCAGTTTGTAGCTGAGGACATCAAAATGTAGTCTTGGTTTTAATTTTGATAACTAGCTTTTTCTCAGCAAGAAACTCCTGCGTTTTCTCTTCTACCCATTTTGAAGAATGAGATGGAGGCAGCTGTGGGAAGAGCACAGGAAGGGTGTTGCGGATCTGGGTGGAGGTAGGTGCCTCCGTGCTGTCTGCTGTTGTGAGCGAGAGCTGGTGTAGGGGAGGCCCAGTGGCTGGAGACTGAGCTCACGGGAGGGAGAGGCCAAGATGGAGGCCAGGAGAGGGGGTGTGGCCTAGGATACACAAGATCACATCAAAGACTTGGGGTTTTAGTTAAAGAGTAGTGGGAAGTTTTGAAGGTCTGTCTTTTTAACTTCTTTAGAAATAATTTCAAAGTTCTAGAAAGATTGTGCAAATAGTACAAAAGACTCCCATATACCATTTACCGTGATTCATGAGTTTAATACTTTGCTACATTTGCCTTATCATTCTGTCTATTCTGTATAATTCTTAAAAAACATTGGTGAGTATATTATATGTCTTTAACAGTGTATTTTCTAAGAACAAGGGTATTCTCATATAATCAGAGAATAGTTATCATACCGAAAAAATTTAACATCTATATAGCAATCTATAGTCCATATTCCAGTTTTGTCATAGTATCCTTTTATACATTTTACCTTTTTATTTTTAGTGTGTAAGATCTAATTTAGGATCACATGTTGTGATCTTTTAGTTGTCCTATCTTTTTAGTCTTTTAAATTTTGGAATAATCTCTTCCTTTCTTTTTCATGACATTGACATTTTAGAAATCTATAAAAGTGATGCTGTGTCCATCTCTGAACATCTCTGAATATCTGGAGGCACTGATGTTCATCTCCTCCCTAACTGGTGGTTTTAATTAAAAAAATATTATTATTATTATTTTTAAAAAATAAACTCTACGCCCATTTTGGGGCTTGAACTCATGGCCCCAGAATCAAGAGTCACATGCTCTACTGACTGAGCCAGCCAGGTATCCTTCAGTGGTGACTTTAGTTTTGGTTACCCGTCCGAGTGATGTATGGTTTCTCTCCTGTAGAGTTAATCATTTTTCTCTTGTAACTAATATGCAATCTGTGGAGAAGACTCTTGGAACCATGCAAATATACTGTTCCTCATTACGCCCCCAACCTCTCAACTGATTTTCACTGTGATACCTTCAAAATGGTGATTTCAGGGCACCTGGGTGGCTCAGTGAGTTGGGCCGCTGCCTTTGGCTCGGGTCATGATCCCAGTGTCCTGGGATTGATTCCCGCATCGGGCTCTCTGCTTGTGATCTCTCTCTTTGTCAAATAAATAAATAAAATAAAAAAAAATGGTGATTTCAATGGAGAGGTGGAAATGCTAGGAATCCCCGGAAATGCACTGGTTGTATAGATTCTGATTTAGAAAGCTTGGGTGTCATCCACTGTGCGTACCTAGAATCTCTATATTTTTTAAAAAGTCTCCAGGGATTCAGATGTGGAAATAGGTTTAAGAATCATTGGATGAAAGGCTAAAATAACCAAACAACATCATAGTATTTCATAGTGATTAGAAAAAGATACAACTCTCTTGCCTCCCACATCTGCATTTTTAAGAATGAGTGTAATTGTGGCACCTGGGTGGCTCAGTCGGTCCAGAGTCTGCCTTCAGCTTGGGTCATGATTCTGGGGTTCTGGGATCGAGTCCCACATTGGGCTCCTTGTTTGAGGGGAGTCTGCTTCTCCCATTCCCTCTGCTACTCCCCATGCTTGTCGTCCCCCCCCCCAAATAAATACAATCTTAAAAAAGAAATGGGTGCAATCAACCAGGTGTATTGAGATAATAAATGAGATTCTGATTTGAACTTTCTTCTTTTGTAAGGGAAATTCAGGTTAGTTTGTTTCTGTTGGTGGTGTACTTCACAGGATACACATGAATTTTTTTCTAAAATCAAGAATAGGGTAACTAAATTTATGATAGTATGTGGCTGAATTAAATTTGAAAATTTTTTAATGTTTGTTTTATTTAAGTAATCTCTATACCCTATGTGGAGTTCGAACTCATGAGCCCCAAATCAGGCATCTAATCTGCCCACTAACTGAGGCAGTCAGGCACTCCTGAAATACTTTTTAATGCATTTTTTTGAGATATAATTTATACACCATAAAATTCATCTTTTTAAACCATACGGTTTCATATTATATCCACTAAGTTGTCTAACAATGATCACTATCTAAATCCAGCCCATGTTCATCCCCCCCTAAAAGAAGCTTCATTAACTGTCATTCCCTAGTATTCCTTACACCCAGTCCCTGGAAAACACTACTTTTTTGTATCTGTGGATTTGTCTCTTCTGGACATTTTATATAAATGAAATCCCTACGATATGTGGCCTTTTATGCCTTTCTTTTTCCACCTAGCATAATATTTTCAAGGTTCATCTATATTGAATAGCTGAATATTATTCCATTGCATGGATATACCACATTTTATTTATTCTGTAGTCTTTTTGTATGCTTACCAAGTCAAGTGAATTTTTAGTGTTTTTGCCTTTTACGTTTATTTTAGGAGGTAGGCTATTCTTCGTAAGTTATGGATATGAACTCCTTAGTCTTTAAGAGTAATTAATGTTACATGCAAGTTATGAATTACTAAATTCTACTGCAATGAATATTACACTATGTGTTAACTAGAATTTAAATAAAAACTTGAAACAAAAAAATTTTTTTAAAGAGTAGTGTTTGTTTTTCATTTCTATGCAGGTTTCTATATTACATTACATTTACTTTTCTTTCTTTTTATTTTAACATTTACTTTTTCTTAATGAGGTTGCTTGGAATCCTGTAATTCTTTAAAAACTTGACCGTCTGGAGCTTTTTTTTTTCTTTTTTGGGTCAAAGTGAACATTTTGCTTTTGGGGGAGCTGATTATTTCAGTAAGTGAATATATTATCTAAAGGGATTCCCCTGAGATGTAGCTGTTTGGTTTTATTTAGCATAAAATAAGCATGACACCATTATTAAATCATCTGTACTACAAAGTCTAGCTGCCATAAGGGATTGGAACCAGTAGAATACATTAATATATTTAATTTTGCTGAAGTTACAAAAAACTTCAGTACTTGCTGAACTACCATTTTGGGGTATGTCATATATAACCTTTTTTTGGCGGGGGGGGGGGAGATCGTGTTTTGTAGGTTTTTTTGAAAGCAGGAGTTTAACAAGCCTGAATTGCAGTAATCACCTTACCTGTACTTTAATTCTCTGGTATTTACTGTTTTTTGGAGGGGGGGGTATAGGCAAGAACCTTTGAGAATCTCATAAAAGTTTTGATCCTTCCTTAGAAAATATACCCACACACACACCTACATACATGTCCTTAAAATTTTGCGTATCATTTCGGACGTCTTGTGAATTCTTGCTTTAATGATAAAGGGACATCTCTATAGAAAAATCATGAAAATGAATATAAGTTAAGAAGGGATTATCAGCATTAGATCTGACTCTGAGAAAGCCCAGCAGAGTTAATGATAAGAAAGAAGCCAGGGCAGTAAGAGGGGAAGCATAGCCATTACTTTCCAAGGGCCATCTGGCTCTTTGCAGTTTAATGCTTTCTGTTGAACTGCATGTTTTGCTTCTGTTTTCATTTCCTCTTTTCTCTCCTTTTTCCCACCCAGGGAAGTCTTTGTTCAGAGTTTATGGTTCTAATCACCTGGGGTTTGCACTTGGGATTTATAATCACACCTAAAGAATAAGCTACACATATTGTATGGTCTTCCAGTTAAGCGACTGCCCCTAGAAAGTGCTTTTAAGTTCTTCTAAAGGTGAGATGTTTAATTTAAAAATTGCTGTGGTAATTTGGTGATCGTTGTCTTTAAGGGCATAAAATGTCCTTCTGGCCTTCTCAGCCTATTTATCTTGTCTCTATTTTTTAAATTTAATTCAACTTTATTTTTATACATAAATACATAAATATATATATATATTTATATATATAAATATATAAAAAATATATATATATATTTTACACTCATGGCTGCTAACTTAATAATAGAAGTTTTGAAACCCTAAGTATTTGTTTGTTTCCCCACAGTCATTACCTTCTACCTAGAATAATTTTAAACTTTTGACGTTGGCACACACCTTTGTTGTTAAAACCCTGCCTCTCAAAATAGGGATCCTGCAAAAGGTTCAGTATGAGGGCAGAATCAATTGTAATATGAACTATGTTTTTGAAGAAATCTCACACTTTCCCCCTCTGCCTTATGGACCCAAAGAAAATAGATTTGTCAAAATTCATCCACATGTCCACATTAAAATACTTTTTGCTCCAGAAGTTTTCTTTTCCTGGTAGCTTATGTGGAAAGGAAAAATACAGGTGTCTTAAAAATGCGACAGGATAATTCCCAATTATTGTGTAATTTTTCTTTTTTAGTCCACATTCATTGTGGAATCTTAAATTCTTGTTAGGCTTTTTTTTTTTTTTTAATCTTAAAATCTGTGGGACTTTTTTTTTTTTTTTTAATCCCTTTTTGGCTTCTAACCAGCACTTTCAAATCAAAATTCAGAGCAGGTAGAGAAATGCTTTTAAAATGCATATTTGATGTAGTAAGTGCTTTGCTATGCTTCTGAAAGGGCCCGGGTCACAGCTGCATACATGAAAATGCATGGTGACTGTAGGCATTGTTTCCTCACACAGAAAAGGCAATCTGTGTCTATCGCTGAATTTATGATGTAAATCAAATCCTCCCGTTCCTGTATTCAGCGACAGAGCAGAAAGGTTGAGGTGACCTAAAGGTTACAAATAACTTTTGCTTTTTGATTTGCCTACCGCAAGATGACTTTATTTTTTACTCCCTCTTTTCTATTAAGATTGATGTATTTATACTTGGAAAGGTGAATCTAGTTACATACCTTATTCTGTCATTGCCTCGGTGCTAGTCTAGCGGAACCGCGCGTTTATCATTCCTTCCTGCCCCGACTCAGTTCTGTTAGGATGCCTGTACCGCGCTGTGTTGTTGACAATATTATTAAAGGGTGGGGAGGACTCGAGTATTAGGTACCAACTCTGCGAGCTTCCTCTGTGCGTTTTATGCCTGAACAATGTGGACTTAGAAACCGCGTACTAGAGGCACTGTGAGACGTTGGTTTTTCACGATCCAGGCAAAGAGTTTGAAAAGGTGCTTTGGGGAGAGCCTGTGTGTGTGTGTTACATTTATTGTAGTTGTGCCTCAGCAGCAAGAGGGAAACTTAACAAGAGTAAGATAGATCCAGCTTTCAGACAGCTTCTCCTCTGGTTTAAGAAACAGACCTACCTGCCAGAGAATCAGGACAGTACCATGTTGATGGAGTATTCCGTGTGCTCAGTACAATGGAAATGCGTTACTTACAATAGCATTTAAGACATTTATAAATCATGAAATGGGAAGGTGCCAAAGAACGGAGGACAAATCGGTTCCTCCATGGCAGAAACAAAAACCACACGGTGAGGGAGAGAGCAGAGGCACTTGAGGCCAATGAAGGGTGACCAGATAGCCTGGTTTGTATTGATTTTAACCTTTAGAAACAGTGGTCTTCTCTTTTAAGAGGAAGGCAGAATCTATTGGAAGTCTCAGGAGTTGGGAAATTCCGACTTAAAAATTTGTGCTCCTTCTGGGGGTTAAGCATCTGCCTTCAGTTCAGGTCATGATCCCTGGGTCCTGGGATCCATTCCCTCATCGGGCTTCCTGCTCAGTGGGGAATCTACTTCTCCTATCCCTCTGTGTGCATGCTCTTTCTCTCTCTCTCAAGCAAATAAATAGCATCTTAAAAAATTAAAAATAAAAGTAGACTCCTTTGTGAGGTTTAGATTTTATTGAACATTGGCCTTAGAGCCACCTAAACTTGGCCTAGAATTATTAACAGTTGAGAGTCTTCTGTATTGCTTTCTGCCTTTCCAGGGTTTGGCCCTACCTCTAGTCTGGAGCAGTATGAAGGTAAGGGCTTTAATGGGTCCCTTGGGTTGTATATCTTTAGAACTGGAACGTTCTTAGTCTGATGTCTTCATTTTACAGATGAAGAACTTTGCCCAAGAGAGGTTAATTCTCTTGCCTGAGATCACGTGGTTTGTTGCAGAACCTCAATGTCAATCTGGAACTCCTGACCCTCTCAGTTCCTTACTTTCCCTTCACTATTTTCCATCTACCTCTCTACTGGCAGTTTTTCCTGAGATAGGATTGTGGCAGCCTAACAGTAAGTGATTCCACTGATGCTAGGTAGGCACTGCTTCTATAAATAATAATGATGACTGTGTCCCACTATTACGTTTGTTACTCACAACTTGCATAGCTTATTGTCTGCCATTATTAATTTTACAAGTGATCAGGTTGATTGTATGGTCAACCCATCTATCATTTTGAATAAAGTATTATAGTCAACTTTTTAAATAACTTGAGTAGCAGTTATAACTGCTTAACCTTAAAATTTCACTTAATTGAAGTGAAATTTTGCTTGATGTTCTTTTGTACACATTCTTTTTTTGATCAGCAGTGCTTCTAATGAAGAGCAGAGGTGACTTATTTAAACTATGGACCCTTCCATTTACCTTGACCTTTCTCAGTTGGATATACTTGAATGAAGTGGAGTGGCAGTGAATGAGAAGGAGCAGTGAATGAGAAGGAGAAGGAAAAGAGAAATCTTGAATAATCCATAAATTTAATAATCCCCACATGCATCAAGAATGAATTACCTTTAGATTTTATTGAACATTGGCCTTAGAGCCACCCTTATGACGTCTTAAATGTTCCAATGATAATATTTTAAATGGGAAAATAACTATTTTCTATCATACCCAAATTAGTAGGTATATTATTGAATATTGTTTATTTTGGAACATGATTCTGTATTTTGCAAAGGAATAATTTTCCATTAGTTTTCCCTTTAAAATTCTGGAGTTTCTGCTGTATTGTGTTAGCCTTGTGCACCTAATGTTAATATTTGAGGACTATATTTCCATAAGAAACTTACAATTTTGAGTATGATCGATTGCTTTGGTTCATTGCAAAGAAGGGTGAAGGTGGAATCAAGTCTTCTTTTTTTTTTTTAAATAGCTCTGGGATGGTACCATGGTTTAATCAGTTTTGTGCCTCTCCTAAGTGTTTGTCATTTTACAGTAATGCAGTGGTTCTTAACCAGGGGGCAGTTTTCCCCCCAGGGACATTTGGTAATGTCTGGAGACATTTTCGACTGTCATAACTACATTGAATGCTATTAACATCTTGTGGGTAGAGGGCAAGAATGCCGCTAAATATCCTTCAGTGCACTGGACAACCCCCGAAAGAGTTCTCTGACCCCAAATAGTGGTAGTGCGAAGATTGAGAAAACTTCATGCATGGCAGTTGTACCATAAAGTATATTGAATTAGAAAATGCATTCATTCTGTTAAGCTTTCTATATTTGTATTCACATACCAATTTGATGATTCACATGGGAGAATTTAGCTCTTTGCTTCATTATGCTCAAAGTAGTAAAACAAAATCTTGCCAATTAAAATTGATTTTAGGTTAGTTGTATTCAATTAAAATAGTATAATATTATCCAATGTTAATTGCTAGTAAGATTCAGTGTTCTTATTTTGGACTTCCCTTCTGCCTCAAGAGAGTTTCTTGGAATCAGTATTTTGTAATTATTCTCTGCAGTATTTGTACTTGGATCTGATGTAATCAATTTTTTGGAAAAATTAGTCTAAATCAGTAATTCATCTGGATAATCCCTATTCTCCTATATTCTACTTTGTCTTGTCTTTAATGTTTATGCCTGAGATACTAAATAGACTTTCTTGAATCCAGTGTTTAGCAAAACAGGTCTTCAGCTTCATGCAACAAAGCTAGAGTGGTTCCCACAATCCCAGTGAAGTAGAAGTGAAATTATATTGGGTGTATGTGCAGCATTTCTGATCCTACTTTAAAATTACTCCCGCAGGGGTGCCAGGGTGGCACATTTGGTTAAGCGACTGCCTTTGGCTCAGGTCATGATCCTGGAGTACTGCATCAGGTTCCCAGCTCCATGGGGAGTCTGCTTCTCCCTTTGACCTTCTCTTCTCTCATGCTCTCTCTCTCAAATAAATAAATAAATAAATAAAACCTTAAAAAAAAAAAAGATTACTCCCTCTGGGACACCTGGGTGCTCAGGTGGTTAAGCATCTACCTTTAGCTCAGGTCATCATCCCAGGGTCCTGGGATCAAGTTCTGTATTGGGCTTCTTGCTCATTGGGGAGCCTGCTTCTCCCTCTGCTTGCCACTCTCCCTGCTTTTTCTTTTTCTTTTATTTTTTTTTTAATTTTTTTTTTTTTTAAAGATTTTATTTATTTATTTGACAGACAGAGATCACAAGTAGGCAGAGAGGCCGGCAGAAAGAGAGAGAGGAGGAAGCAGGCTCTCCGCGGAGCGGACAGCCCGATGCGGGGCTCGATCCCAGGACCTTGGGATCATGACCTGAGCCGAAGGCAGAGGCTTTAACCCACTGAGCCATCCAGGCGCCCCTCCCTGCTTTTTCTCTTTCTCCCTCTCTCTCTGACAAATAAATAAAATCTTGAAAAAAAAAAATTGCTACCTCTTATTTCTGTTGACCCGATTTAATTTGGACAAAAGTTTTTAAACTGTAGATAGAAAACAAAACAAAACAACCCACCAAAACAGTAGATACTTGAGGTTTTTTTGCAGGGAGGTGGGTGGTGAGGAGCGAGTTGGAGGAAGGAATGACTTACAAGGGAAGAGTATTGGAAAGCATGTAAGTGCTTTATGATCACACACAGTGTGTGATAATACATAATGATGTGATAACTTGTTGGGTTTTCTTCTTAAATAGTCATAAATGCCACCATTAAGTGGAGGATTAACGGATGGGCCTATGGGATGTTACTTTTTCAGTGTGGTGCTTGGCAGGAGCCAAACCTATACCGAAAATGATAGCAGGTGCTGTTCTTTTCTTTTTCTTTGTGTTTCCTGGAACATGACCTACTGAAGTCTCAACCTTTGAAGTCTGACTGATGTGACATTCCTGGGAGACTGTCAGGATCTGTAACATTTGTTTGTTAATATCTGTGGCAACTAGAGTAGAAGCAATTCTAGGTAGGTTTCAGTGCCAAAGAGTTTGGAACTTGGAAATAGGATTTTGATAGGATTTTTGAGTGTTGGCAGAAATCGTTGGAGTGATCCCTTAGCAATGGCAGTCATCAGATCAGTCAGAAATAGCCTGTGCTGTGACAAACAGGAGGGTGGCAGGAAGTGACGTTCGTGCCTGCTAGGTCAGGTGAGGTTGAGGAGCGTGGGAGGAGGTGGTGGTGTAATACCCGGGAACTGTGGAGTCTTGTCAGAGCCGTGCCTCCCGTGAAAGTTTCCATGTGAAGGATGGGCTATGCTTTTCTGTTTAAGAGAGAGCCAGACATCCGACAACTTCCTGACTCTTCACCTCCCTCTTCTGTTTTTTTTTTTTTTCCTTGTAGTGGTTCTCAGCCCTGGCAACACGTTAGAATTGCTGGAAGAGTTTTTAAAAATGACTAATGACTAAAAATGACTAATAATCCCAGGATCCTGGGATCATAACAAACTGAGTCATGCAGGTACCCCCTCTTTAGGTATCTTAATGGATGTAGCCCAAATAAAAATTCTCATTCTTGTTCAATAGAAATTTTAAGAATTTTCAGTTTGGAGAGTTTATTTTGAGATGGGAGAAATGTTTTCTTTTTTTTTTTTTTTTAAAGATTTTATTTATTTATTTGACAGACAGAGATCACAAGTAGGCAGAGAGGCAGGCAGAGAGAGAGAGAGAGAGGGAAGCAGGCTTCCTGCGGAGCAGGGAGCCCGATGCGGGGCTCGATCCCAGGACCCTGAGATCATGACCCGAGCCGAAGGCAGCAGCCCAAACCACTGAGCCACCCAGGCGCCCCGAGAAATGTTTTCTTTTTCCTTAAATATGCGGGGGAATGGAGCCACACACTCAGAAGAACAGGGTAAGTAGGAACTGGGAGGGAGAGAGTGCTTATAAGTTGAGGCAATGTTAAAAGAAATAGAACCTTCCAGACTTGGAAAGAGAGGAAGAGGAGGTGGCCCAAGCCTTCCAGGAATGGAGAAACCAAGGAGATGGATAGGACCGAGCTCCTGGATTCAAGAGCTTGACCAAAGTCCGAGGGTTACTGGGTGGCCGACTTTGTGCTCTAATTTGGATCCCTGAGACTCAAAGTTGATTCTTTTTTCTGCAAAATAGGTAGAGGAAAGGAATGTTAGTTCTAATCACCCAACTCTGCAACAAATGGTAGTTTTGCATCCTGGAAAAAGGTTTCTAGATGGCATTGGCTCTTGTTGCTGTATTTCGATATTGAGAATTTGCAATCTGGAAATCACAGCTTCCTATGTAACTTTTTGTGCTTTTCAGAAATCATCCTCAGCCTTTGATCACTATGCTTGAACACAGACCTGATTGCTGGCCGGTACTTTTGCAGCAGCTGACGTCATTTTTCCAGCAATGCCCTGAAAGGTAATGTAGAATAAAATAAATGAGGGATATGGAATGGCATATGCTTATTTTAGAGCTTTTTTTTTTTTTTTTAAAGCTGCTTTGACTATGTTTTCTCTTGAAGAAAAGAAGTGTTTTAGAATAGGAGATAGTTGTGTTTTTTAATAGTAAAAGGCAAAAAAACCCAAACAAAACCCACCAACAAACAAAAAATCCCTCAAAAGCCCTACCAGATCTAATGGATGGTTGAAATATTGAATATGAGAAAAGCTATTATTAAAGAAGTTAAGGCTTCCCTGCTTAGTTGGGAGTCTGCTTCTCCCTTTCCCCCTCCTCCCTGCTCATGCCCTTCTCAAATAAATAAATAAAATCTTAAAAAAAACACACAAAACATTAAGCATTGGTTACTTAGGAAAGTTGACTGGAAATATTTGGTAAGCTACTACACAATACATAGGAAAGATAGCTTCTTCCCTCAGAAATTGATTAGTGAGTGATCTCTATACTGGAAATCTTCCAATTGGAATCAAGTAATACTGCGATACATGGGCTTAGTTCAGCTTCACCAGGGTGTTCTGATGGTCCTCAAAACTAACCCCCCTTCTTCCATTTGTACTGCCATGATGCTGGTTCATATCCTCATCTCTTTCTGTGGCTTTTGCCACCTGTGCCTCCAGTCCAGTCCTGCTCAGAGCGATTCTCTTAACATCCATCAGGGTGTTATATCAAGAGAGTAGATCTTGGGACGTCTGGGTGGGTCAGTCCCTTGAGCATCTGCCTTCAGCTCAGGTCCATGATCTCAGGGTCCTAGGAATGAGCTCTGCATCGGGCTCCCTGCTCAGCGGGGAGTCTACTTCTCCCACTATCTGTACCTCTTTGTGTACGTGCACTCTCTTTCTCAGAGATTTTATTTATTCGTTTGACATAGACACAGCGAGAGAGGGAACACAAGCAGGGGGAGTGGGAGAGGGAAAAGCAGGCCTCCTGCTGAGCAGGGATCCTGATATGGGGCTCAATCTCGGGAAGGACCCTGGGATCATGACCTGAGTCAAAGGCAGATGCTTAACGACTGAGCCACCCAGGCACCCCTCAGATAAATAAATCTTAAAAAAAAAAAAAAAAAAAAAGATGAGAGTAAATCTTATTGTATCACTTCCTTGCTTAAGTTAACACAGTTGTGGTTTTCAAACTGCACTTGCATAATGTGGGCTGAGGATGGGGACTGCCCTTTACCTTGTTAGCTCTTTCTATAGACCCTGCATGTTGATAGCTTATGGCAGCCTTCTACTGGCAAACAATAGTGTGGCTTCTGAAATAGTTGGAAAATCCCTGGACTAGATGGTAAAATCGAGTTTGTTATGCTAGTCTCTCTTCAGAGTTTCAATCTATTTCCCCAGTTTTCTCTTGACTTACTGGTTTATGGATGGTGTATTCAGTGGTACTTGGACTTGCTTTTGATTCCACATAGAGAGCCATGCTGTTCCCTTTCCTCCGTGTCTTTGCTTATCAGTACCTACCTTACTCTTGAATTTTACCCCAATTATCAGTACCTACCTTACTCTTGAATTTACTCTTTCCTGACTCATTTCTTTCTTTTAAATCTCTCTGCTCAGAAGTCCTTGCTTACCAAGCTTAATGAGGCATCTGTTTTATGTGGTCTCATAGTAACTTCAGCTGTGATTTGTAACATTATTGTACTTATAATTCTTCTCTGGGAAAACTTTGTGAGGTCAGGGACTGTGCCTCATTAGTCTTTGTATTAATAAAGCCTGGCCCATTTCTAGTTGCTCTATAAATATTGAACTTATGTACATGAGGTGCATTGTAGAGGGCTTTATAATATATAGTATCACTGCATACTTAGTACCATCATGCAAGGTCATGATAGGACACCATTGTCCCAGGTAATCCAATGCCCGAGTTACATTCACCACACTAGCGCCATTCATTCATATTTTCTTGCCCTTGAAGGTCTTACCATGTCCTATCCATACAGTTTCTTAGAAAACCATTTCTGAGTCCATAATTTCAGTGTTAGATGGGATTTCTAGGCACGGTATACTGCACAGGAAGTTTTAAGGGACATAGGGAACCTTGGATCATCTGCCAATGAGAAAAATCAGTGTGACATTTGGATGATAGCTCAACAGAAACATCACTAACTCTATTCCCTCACCTAGATTGCATTTTCATTGGTAAGATATTAACGTTTCCTAAATAAGTTTTTGTTCATCTTTATCAGAAAGTAAAAATAACAAACTTATACATTTTTAATTTTAATTTTTAATTTTTAAATTTTATTTGACAGAGGGAGACCCAGGGAGAGAGGGAACACAACAGGGGGAGTGGGAGAGGGAGAAGCAGCTTCCTGATGATCAGGGAGCCTGATATGGGGCTTGATCCCAGGACCCTGAGATCATGACCTGAGCTGAAGGCAGACACTTAACAACTGAGTCATCCAGGCACACCCCCCAGGCACACCCCCCAAACTTATACGTTTTTTTAAAGAAGATTTCTTGCTCTTGTTAAATAGATTAGGATTTTTTATAAAAGATGCTGCTGCTGTTGTGCCAAATTTATTATTAAGCTTTTTTTTTTTAAGATTTTATTTATTTATTTGTAGGCAGAGAGAGGGAGGAGGAAACAGGCTCCCTGCCAATCAGAGAGCCCGATGCGGGTCTCGATCCCAGGACTCTGGGATCATGACCCGAGCTGAAGACAGAGGCTTTAACCCACTGAGCCACCCAGATGCCCCAAGCTTGTTTTTAGGGTAACCCTCAAGAATATCTTTCTTTTGCAACTCTTGAGTTAGCCATCGTGTAATTAATTACCTTTTGGTTATCTTCATTTCAAAAGAGTATTATATTGGGATTTGGATGTAGTTATTATAATGAAATATGTCCAGATATTCATAAAGTAAAAAAGATTATTAATTGACTTTGGTTTTTCACTGATAAGCTTCTGTTGACTCTTTTCATTCAAGTTCTCTCATGTTAGATTATGCTATCAAGAGCCTTTTGGAAGTTCTTTTTCTTTTCTTTCTTTCTTTTTTTTTTGACAGACAGAGATCACAAGTAGGCAGAGAGGCAGATAGGCAGAGAGAGAGGGGGAGCCCAATGAGGGGCTCGATCCCAGGACCCTGGGATCATGACCTGAGTTGAAGGCAGAGGCTTTAACCCACTGAGCCACCCAGGCGCCCCATCAGAAGTTCTAAATTAAATTTATTTGCTAAGAATAATTTCAGTTGCCTCGTGTCCACTTTTACACTATGGGGGTTACTCTTTGCAGAATGAAATTGACATTTCTGGTTGCATTTTTCAGCAGACCAACCATTAGTTTCCTGAGATTTAATTTTAGAGCAAGTTAGCTTAGGAACTTAGTAACTTTAGTAGTTTGGAAGGTAATGAAGGAAGGTTGGTGATTTAATTTGCTGAGAATATAAACAGTGATTCACAACTAGGGGAAGAAGGAAAAATGTTGTGAAGAGAGCTTGTATTCTGGTTCTTCCTGTGTTAGGAATTGTTGATTAGCTGGGTTCATTTTTAATATGTAGATGTCCTGACATGACAGTGTATCTTCATGCTAGATTTTTATGAGCATTATTTTCTAATTAAATTCTGCATTCATTTATAGAAGGCCTGCGATGTTAAGACCTGAGAATTGCGTTAATGGTCAATGACGTCATTGTCTCTAGGCCTGGTACTTCCAAGTTTATCTGGTCTCACGTATAATTTCTCAGATGAAGGAATGAAGGAGAGCAACATCAAATGACTCTGGGTCACAGGATTAATTAGTGGTTGAGATGGGCCCAAAGCCTCAGTTTCCTGACTTTCATTCCAAGTTTTCCCCTACCACTTCTCCCTCTGTTAACATAAAGAGACACGTGGGTGTAGATAGATGCGCACACAGTTAATTACATTTGTAAACATTCTTAATCACTTTGGGATTTCAAGTTGTCTGTTTTATTATATTTCTTTTCTCCTTCAAACCTTTCAATTTCATACCCCACTGAAATGACAGTCATCAGATACTGCCTAGGAAATATAAAATCTAAAATCAGGACAGATTAAGCCAAAGAGATTTTTTTTTTTAAATTTTGTTTATTTATTTGACAGACAGAGATTACAAGTAGGCAGAGAGGCAGTCAGAGAGAGGAGGAAGCAGGGTCCCTGCTGAGCAGAGAGCCCGATGTGGGACTCGATCCCAGGACCCTGGGATCATGACCTGAGCCGAAGGCAGAGGCTTTAACCTACTGAGCCACCCAGGCGCCCCAAGCCAAAGAGATTTTAATTTAAAAAATTTTTTTTTAATTTGGTCATTTATTTATTTATTTATTTATTTATAAAAAGATTTTATTTATTTGACAGAGATCACAAGTAAGCAGAGAGGCCGGCAGGTGGGGTGGGGGTGGGGGCGGGAAGCAGGCTCCTCGCTGAGCAGAGAGCCCGGTGTGGGGCTCCATCCCAGGGCCCTGAGATCATGACCTGAGCGGAAGGCAGAAGCTTAACCCACTGAGCCACTCAAGCAACCCCTAGTCATTTATTTATTTTAAAGATTTTATTTATTCATTTGATAGGGAGATAGAGCACAAGCAGGGAGAGTGGCAGGCAGAGGGAGAGGGAGAAGCAGGCTTCCCACTGAGCAGGGAGCCCGAAACGGGGTGTGATCCTAGGACCCCCCCGGGATCCTGCTGTGAGCTGAAGGCAGATGCTTAACTGACTGAGCCACCCAGGCGCCAAGCCAAGGAGATTTTTAAACATTATATTGTCCTAACGAAGTTCAGCATTATGTCCGTGATGTCAAACAATAATAGCCTCTTGGAAATACGTTTCTTTCTTTCTTTTTTTTGTTTTTAAAGATTTTATTTATTTATTTGACAGAGAGAGATCACAGTAGGCAGAGAGGCAGGCAGAGAGAGGGGAAGGGAAGGAAGCAGGCCCCTGCTGAGCAGAGAGCCCGATGCGGGACTCGATCCCAGGACCCTGAGATCATGACCTGAGCCGAAGGCAGCGGCTTAACCCACTGAGCCACCCAGGCGCCCGGAAATACGTTTCTTTACATGAATCCTGCAGTTTGCCTTTAGCATCTCAAAGTAGGAGAAAACTGATAAGCTGTTTGTGGGTGTTATTGACACCTGGATAGTGTTTATTCTTTGGGGAAGGTGTTATTAGAGATGCAGAAACAATGTTTCTTAAATCTTTCTTCTGGAAACATCTTTGTATTCTAACCTAGACATATGTTGTCTGCTTGCTTAATCTATGAAGATCTTTTTAGTTTCCTAAAATGGATGGTTTGATAAAAGGCGTGTTTTAGTAAGAATTATGAACTCAGAAATCCTCAGAAGTTTTTTTATAGATTGTGTAAATATTTGTCTCTTGAGGAAAAAATCCCTCCAGCTTGTGAGCACCATCAGGTTGAGTATTTTTTCTGTTTCTTGCTTTGTTTCTAGCACATAGAAGGGTGAATGGGATACTGGAGGTACTCAGTAAATTTTGCCAAGAGAATAAATGAATAAGTAAATCTTACCAGTTTGGTAACTTGAAAATATGCTAATGGTGTTTTGAAATCCCATTGCTGTTTAATGTATAGTTTTATAAAATTATGTGTCAAGATAATTTAAATAGCATTTCTTCCATGAAGTATTGAAGTATTGTACTCTCTTTCTTTTAGAAGTTTTCACTTTATGTCCTCTAGTCCAAGAAGAGAGCTAATTGCCACTGTTAGATTGTGCACCTCTTTTTTTTGTGTGTGAGGGAGACAGAAAATCCCAAGTAGGCTCTGTGCTTGGGCTTGATCCCATGACCCTGAGATCATGACCTGAGCCCACACCAAGACATTTAACTGACTGAGCCACCCAGGTGCCCCTAGGCTGTATGCCTCTTAAGGATAGATAATGCTAGGCACCTGGGTGGCTCAGTCGGTTAAATGCCTGCCTTCAGCTCAGATCCAGATCCCAGGGTCCTGTGATGGAGTTCCACATCAGGCTCCATGCTGCTTGGAAAGTCTGCTTCCTCCTCCGACTCTCTCTGTGTCTCTTATGAATAAATAAATAAAATCTTAAAAAAAAAAGATAATGCCTATTCACCTTTATAGCTTATCTAATAATTCCCTATGTATAATAAATATGAAACAGTAAAATAAAATTATGATCTGCATGCTAATTGTAGTACTACTCTATGATGTAGTATAACTGAATCGATTAATTTAGTAATTGAATATCTCTTGGGAGGCCTACTATGTCATTATCGGTGATCCAGCAGTAAACAGAAATCCATGCTATCATTTGGCTTATAGTATGGCCCAAGATAGAGAGAGGTATTTAGTAAATAATGACAATATATTCATTGTCCTGTGGAAACCCATAATGGGGCTCTGCTTTCACTAGGTTAAGGGAAGGCCCTCAGGGAGTCATTTTATTTTATTTTTTTAAAGATTTTATTCATTTATTTGACAGACAGAGATCACAAGTAGGCAGAAGCAGGCAGAGAGAGGAGGAAGCAGGCTCCTTGCCGAGCAGAGAGCCCCATGTGGGGCTCTATCCCAGGGCCCTGGGATCATGACCTGAGCCAAAGGCAGAGGTTTTAACCCACTGAGCCACCCAGGCGCCCCAAGGGAGTCATTTTAAAGGCAAGAACTGGAAGGTGAGAGGAATTAGCAGAGGCAGGAACAGGAAAGGAAAAAAAGAGGAGAATGTTCTAAGTAGAGGGAACAGCAGGTGGGAAGAACATTCAGAGAACCTGAGTGAACATCTGAAAGACATTTAGTGTAGCTCAGTGGAGAGCAAAGGGGAGTGAGCAATGAGGCTGAAAAGACAAGCAGAGGCTCGATTATGGAGGGTTTGTGACTTGAGCTAAATACTTTATCTTAAGGGGGCATGCTCTTTTAAGCTGGTTAATGACCTGATCAAATGTATATACCTCAAGGGTAATTCTAGCTAAATTTTAGTGACTTCGGATGAGTTATTGAGGTATATTGAAATCTAAATAGATATGAAAGATATGTAAAGCCTTCCTCCTTTGAGTGGGAAGAACTTAAGAGGAAGGACTTGGCAAATGACCTTTCTCCTCTTTCATTGCTGCAACTGTGCAATGGGATGGTTTTATTTCATAGGGTTGTGGTGAGGACATGGATTGAAAGGCATGAAGTGCAATAGCTTGGACACCCCATGTGTTGACCATTTGACAAGTAAATGTTAATGGTTCATGTAGTCTTCTTGGGATGCCCGTATAGTTTCGTTTTCCATAGAACTGCACCTGTGGAGTTTTTCCAAAAATGCGTGTCAATGTCCTATCCCTGGAGCGTGCATCCTGACTTCTGCAATTCCAAAAAGGCTCTAGGGTCATTTTCATGTCCACCAAAGCCTGGTCCTTCAGATGCAGATGATATTTTAGTATGCGAGTAAACATTCTTGTAGTCCTGGGCATCAGGCTTCTGGGCTCCTGGTGTTGTCATATTCCCCAGGGTGCAAAGACCTGGGAGGCATGGATCCCAGTAAGTCATGTTGGAATTGAAGAATCACAAAAACAAGTTACATTCCGTGGTATCCTAGTGTGTCATGAACTATAAGTTGATGTTTGACAATTACTGCTTGGTACCCTGTTGAACTTGGTGACTGGCTTATGCATGAAATGATTTGCAGGTCAGAAGTTTCGTGTATCCAAATAATGGCACCATTTCTATGGTATCTCTATTGCGAACCATCCCAGTTACAAGAATATGCTAAACTGCGCCTAATGCTGCTGAAAGTCTTACTTCAACCCCGGGTTCCTGGTGACCCAGAGCAACCATCAGTCTTGGAACAACAGATACTTCAGCTGTGTTGTGACATGGTTCCGTGTTTGCAGGTAAGGCCCCTCGTCCTCCTCCACTGATGTAACAGCAGCCTTAATCAGTGTTGGTTGTTCCCATCATGCATAGAGTAGAACGCATGATTTACAAACTTGGATACAAGCCTGGTTCTAGAAATGCTCGCAGACTTTTGGAGATGAGGAAGGAACCAAATATAGATTTAACATTTACACATATCCTGTTATAACTAAGTTCATAGACCTGTAAATCAATATAATCTATTTTAGGATTAGTAAGAAATAAAAGGTTTCTGTTGTTCAGGAAAGACTTTGCAGGGTAAAGAATTTTGAGTTCCTCTTTATGCTAGACACAAGAGTTACAAAAAAAAAAAATAAAACTCTCTACAAATTAGCAAAAGGTGTGCTTCTGGGCAGATATAGCCCTGGAAATGCAGGGCATGACCAGCTGAGCGCTGGCTAGAGTCCAGGTTCCACATATCTCCTGACAACGTACTCGGTGACCCTGCGGTCTCCTGCATGTGAGAAGCCCACAGTCTAGGAAGGGAGTTAAGACAAGTATGTAAATTCTCATAATTCGAAGTATGGATGGATCAAAGATGTTGAACAGGCATGGAGAAAATGCTGGGGATGTTCGAGGGAGAAATAATTTTGAGCTAATGTCTCTATAATTGCAGATTAAAAAAAAATGCCACTTACCACTGGGTTATGATGTCAGTGTAAGGATTAAGTTATCAGGCTGTCCCTCTCATCGTCGAGTTTTCCCGTTTGCCTAGAATCTGAGTGCCACGCTGCTTAGCTGATGGTGGGAATCTGTGAGGATTTTTCAGAGTGATCACTTGAGGTCACAGATGACCTGTTTTAAGTTTGTGTTAGCAAAGAGTGACTGGACTGAATCTTTCCTTTGTGACTCATAAATGGGTTTTCCTGTAATCAAGGCAGAGAAAAGTTAATTAAAATGAATTCTCCTGTGGCTTTTCCAAAGCTTTTGTTTTGTGTGGGCAGTAAAGCACTGTGTAGCAGAACAACTTGGACTGGGGTACACCTCTTCCAGCTCGTGCTTACATCGCCCAGTTCTGTGCTCTCTGCTGGATGTTTGCCTTCATCCCCATGAATCTGGATCTGTGAGCTCTGAGAGGTATTTGGGGGAATATCATTCCCCCAATTATAATTGAGCTAGGCGAAGAAAAAAAAGGAGGTAGGTACATCATTTGGAACTAATGGAACTAGCAACATAAATACGTTTAATCACTTAACAAATTGGCTTTATTAGAGTATGAAGAATCTGAGTGTTTAGTAGGAACGTAATCCATTTTCCCACTGATTACAGGTATTTCTTAAACTCTCCGAGATAACCATCCCATGACTAAATTTTTAGGGATAAGAAGTGTGCTGTTTTGCAAGGCAGCCTTTTTGTTTAGTTCTTCTAATTGACCTGCATTTTCCTTTTACCCATTAGTTTCTGTTCCTTATAGAACGAAACAAAATAGGCTTTAAAAAAACCCACCTACATCCTGTTTTGTGTTGTTTATTTCTTTCCCTTCTCTTTCTTCCTTTCCATCCTTTCCTCCTTTCTTTCCTTCATCACTTTTTCGTACTAGGGTTTCCAGACTTTACTCTGTTGCCAGGAGTTCTCTAGTTTATCCGTGCTCAGAACGTGTTACGATGAAATGTTCTTTTTAGAGCTGAATACACCCCTGTATTTGTGGTCTGACCCATACTGTGCACATGAATAGACTCTCATCAATTAAAAAAATGTTATTTTAGAAATAACCCTGCTGCCGTGTTGACCCATGATGAAACGATGGTTCATGAAATTTCTAGTTTCTTTTCACGCCAGTTGCTCTTCCATTTAGTATTCGTATTTGTTTGTCTTTAATTTACCTGCCTTAAACTTCACTGTTGACTATCCTTAATAGTTCCTTCTTTTTAATTGTGACTCTTGTCATGGCACATGTAATCCATTGCACGTAATCTATTGCTACATCAAGACAGAACATTACAAGTATTGCTAAAAGTATTGGTAAAGATTGCAGAGCCTTTAATGCTAGCTTGCTGAGGTTGTCCAAAATTTTTTTTATTATGGAAAATTTCAAGTATGCACAAAAAATACATTCAAGGAAATATATTGTCCAGTAAACATGAGGCTTTGTCTTGGTGTCAATCCCTTTTCTTGGTGGCCTTTGCCTTTGCCATTGTAGGTTTTTAAAAGAGTAAAATAATTTAGCTACTTGACTGTTTATCTTTTTATAAATTACCATTTTCTGTCTCTTCTCCCTTGATCTTTTAATATCTTTTTTCCCTCTTATTTGCTAGGAATTAAATTTTCTTTTTGTATAACTTATAATCCTTTTGGGTTATTATGGTGGTAACGATTGGTGAAAGGTACAGCTGGTCAACTGTAGGCTTTCCTCTTGATAAATTTAACAGACACAAGGCTTCTGATTGAAGCAGATGGTTCATTGTTTGTAATCTCTGGTAAATGCCAATGTGTCTGTGAGCAGGACCATATCCTTAATACCAACTCCAGAATTTTGATCGGAACAGCTGGGTTTGAATTGAATTGGGATTTTCAAGAGCACCCAAGTCCTTCCTATCTAATGCATTAGCCTGTTGAGAAGACACCCTACCATTTGAATATGGTCTTTCATTGCATCTGCCAAGTGTGGAAATGGTGCTCTCAGTTAAGGTTGTCTGAGCAAATATCTTCCAGATGAAGGGCTTAGTAGTACATTAGAATAACATGCCAACCCTTTTCTTCCAGGTAACTGTGTTGGAATCATTGAAAGGATAGTTCATTTGGAGAGCTCAAAACCAACTTTGATTAATTTCCTTCAACATGTTGGCACAGTCTTGTCGTTTGTCTTAAAATAGAAAAATCTTTACTCAGAGAAGTCAGAAAAATAAACGAAAAGAATTTGTGTCAGCCAGCAGTAACAGAAACAGTAGCAAATTGTATTTTGGTTAGTGGCAACAATAAGGCAGAGTTTTTACCTGGTTTAATTCTCTTTGAGTTAATGTAAATGTTTTCATCTCTTTAAGTCTTTATAGGTTTAGAAAAGATTGCCAAAACTTCTTAGATAGTTTAAAATTATCTTTTGTTTTGTATATTTTATTTTAAGATTAAAAAAAAAGATTTTATTTATTTATTTGACAGAGAGAGAGGTCACAAGTAGGCAGAGAGGCAGGCAGGGGGCGGGGGAGCATGCTCCCTGCTGAGCGGAGAGCCCGATGTGAGGCTTGATCCCAGGACCCTGAGATCATGACCTGAGCCACTCAGGAGCGCCCCACCCTTTTTTTTTTTTCTTTTTTGACAGATCACAAGTAGGCAGAGAGGCAGGCAGAGAGAGAGAGAGAGACAGAGAGAGACAGAGAGAGGAGAAGCAGGCTCCCCGCTGAGCAGAGAGCCCGGCTCGGGGCTTGATCCCAGGACTCTGAGATCATGACCTGAGCCGAAGGCAGAGGCTTTAACCCACTGAGCCATCCAGAGTACCCCCTTGTATATTATTTTAATATCCTATAATGACTTTTTTTTAAACAGGTAAAAGATTTGATCCAGACAACAGAAGTGATGCTGTTTATTGAAGAAGTATATTTAAGCTTACTGCGTCATCCCATTTTCTGGAAAATTCAGCTTACCCAGCTGACCCTGCAGCTGCTGTGTGTCTGTGAAGTCAGCCTAACGATAACTGGGGAATGCTCATCTTTAATTCACCTTTTAGAGCACAGTGTTGAACTTTTGAAGGAGGTAAGGAGAATACCAATGAAACCACACTCCTTTTTAAAACATTTTATTTTATTTATTTGACAGGAAGAGATAGAGAGCTTGAGCAAGTACAAGCAGGTTGAGTGGCAGAGGGAGAGGGAGGTTCGATGCGGGGCTTGATCCCGGGACCCTGGATATGACCTGAGCTGAAGATAGATGCTTAGCCTACGGAGCCACCTAGGTGCCCTGAGAGTATGACATTTTAATACATCAGTTCTCTTAATTGGGTCTTTCAGTAGCAGGGTGAGTGTGCTCTTTTAACTTTATTGGTATCAAAGGTGTTTAGTCAAATACCATTAGATCATACTGTTAATGTCTACTTTTGTCATCTGTTATAAAAACGATCACTACATTTGGAGCACCAGTTAAGGTGCTCCAATTCTTTAATACCTATTATATGCCAGACCCTATAGAATACATACATAAAAAGACACTTTCTGTGACTTCAAGGGACTTCCAGACATGACCTCATTTAATTTTTAAATTACTTCCATACTCCCAATATAGTCAGCTTGGTAGTTAGGTATTCTTACTTCAGGTAAGGAGTAACTGGGTATGGTTACTTCAACATATGTATTTGTGTGGCAGGGGCACACCTCAGTTCACAGCAAGAACTAATTAGGGGAAAAGAGTAGGCAAGAGTAGAAGAGGGAGGAAAAGAGAGTGGGAATAGAGAGAGGGAGGAGATGAAATCAGTAGGGCTTTGTGGCTGAGTAGATGGTCAAGGAGAAGTTCCTTGGCTAAGTCTCAGCTGTCTCTTTTGAGCAGCTGGATGGTGCCCTTCACTTTGAGAAATGGTAACTGATGTTACCTCCAACTGAGGTTGGAGGGCAGAGGATAAATTTAGCTTTAGATATGCTTGGTTTGAGGTGTGTAAGGATCATGGGTAATTGGATATGTGGTCTGAAAATTTAGGATAGAAGTTTAGGCTAAAGGTACAGATTTGTAGATGTCTTCTTTGGGATGGGAGTTTTACCTGTGGGATTACATTACGTGGGTTTTTATGGAACTCCAGGGCTGGAGTGTGCTGAAAACGAGGAGAAAGTGTGGTCAGAAGGATATATATGATAAGTAGAAGGGACTGAGGACGTGAAAATCAAGGGAAGGAATATCTCAAAAAGGGGAATGGGCAACACTTTCATGGACAGAGTGTTTTAAGTAAGGTATGGAAAGAAGTCTTAGGGTGCAATAAGTAGAAGTTTCTTGTTTACATTAGAGGAAAACATGTCAGTGGAGGGATGGTGGTAGGAACCAAATTAGAGTAAAGGAGTAGAAGGAAACAAACTACATATAAATTAGAGTGGGAGCCAAGGAAGCTCAGGTAAGTCATTTGCCTGTTTGTCAGTCTTGTGATCAGTATGGTTTTATATCTGCTGGGACTTTATAGGTAATACTATGTTATATATTATATAATGGTATATTGATGTTATATATCATACTACACAGTAATATGTATCTGTTAGCTCTAGTATATAGCATGATAAATAATTATAGCAATAACATTGATATATAAAATATCAATGCCTATTCTAATGTAAAATTATTATATATAATCATACTCATTAGATACATAATATATGTTGTATATGATATGTAACATTTTAGAGATAAGATATAGAAAACCTGTAAAAAATATAGTTCTTTTTCCATTTTGGGTGTTGACTCCTCATCAGATATGTCACTAGCAAACATCTTCTCCATTCCATAGGTTGCTTTTTCATTTTGTTAATGGTTTCCTTGGCTGTGCAAAAGCTTTTTATTCTGATATCGTCTCATGTGTTTGTTTTTGCTTTTGTTGCCCTTGTCTGAGGAGACATTCAAAAGATCCTGCTAAGACCAGCATCAGGTTGCCTACTGCCTATGTTTTTTAATAGGAATTTTATGGTTTCAGGTCTTATAGTAAGGCCTTAATCCATTTTGAGTTTATCTTTATGTGTGGTCCAGTTTCATTCTTCTGCAAGTAGCTGTCCAGTTTTCCCAACACCATTTTTTGAGGGGCTATCCTTTCCCCCTGGTATATTATTTCCTTTTTCATTGAAGATTTATTGTCCATATACATGTGGGTTTATTTCTGAGCTCTGTTCTGTTTTGGTCTGTGTGTCTGTCTTTGTGTCAGTACCATAGTGTTTTTTGTTTTGTCTTAAGATTTCGCTTATTTTATTTGACAGAGAAAGAGAGAAAAAAAGAGTACACAGGCAGGGGAATAGTAGAGGGAGAGGGAGAGGCAGGCTCTCCGCTGAGCAGGGAGCCTGGTGCGGGGCTTGATCCCAGGACTCTGGGCTCATGACCTGAGCTGAAGGCAGACCCTTAATCGACTGAGCCACCCAGGTGCCCCAGCATCATACTGTTTTGATCACTGTAGCTTTGAGTATAATTTGGAATCTGGAAGTGTGCTACTTCCTCCAGCTTTGTTCTACTTTCTCACGATTACCTTGGCTATTTGAGGTCTTTTGTGGTTCTGTAGGATTATTCTAGTTCTGTGAAAAATTCAGTTGGTATTTTGATAGGGATTGCACTGAATCTTTAGGTTGTTCTGGGTATTAGGGACATTTTAACAGTGATTCTTATAGCCCATGAGCATGGAATATGTTCCCATTTATTTGTATCTTCTTTAGTTTCTTTCATCAGTGTCTTATTGTTTTCACAGTATAGTTCTTCCCCCTCTTTGGTTAAATTTATTCCTGTGCTTGTTTTTCCTTTCTCCTTTTTTTTGGGATACAATTGTAAATGGGATTTTCTTTTTAATTTTCTATTTCTGATAGCTTATTAGTGTATAGAAACAACAGATTTCTGTATGTTGATTTTTATATCCTGAAACTTTACTGAATTCATTTATTCTAATAGTGATCCTAATAGTAACCCTAAAGTTTTAGGGTTTTCCATATAATATATGTTATCAGCAAATAGTAACAGTTTTCTCCCTTTCTTTCTAATTTGGATGTGTTTTATCTTTTTTTCTTGCCTAATTGCTGTGACTAGGATTTCCTCTATCAAGTTGAATAAAAGTAGTGAGAGTGGACATACTTATCTTATTACTGATTTTAGAGGAAAAGCTTTCAGCTTTCACCAATGAATATGATTTTAGGTGTGGGTTTCTCCTATATGTTCTTTAGAATGTTGAAGTATGTTCACTTCCTACCCACTTGGTTGACAATTCTTAACATAAATGATGGTTGAGTTTTATCAAATGCTTTTCTGCGTCTATTGAGGGGATCATATGATTTTTCTTCATTCTGTGAAGGTGTTGTATCATGTTAATTTGCAGTTGTTGAACCATCCTTGCATTCCTAGAGGAAATCTCACTTGATTATGATACGTGATCCTTTCAATGTGTGATTGAACTTGGTTTGCTAATACTTTGTTGATTTTTGCGTATGTGTCATTAGGAATATTGGCCTGTGGAATTACACTGTATTTTAATTTAAAACAGTAGTGATGCCTGTGAAAATCATTTTTATAGTGTCCTCCTTTTGCTCAATATTTAACAATTTTAGAAGGAAGTAAATATGAATAGAACTGTTAAAATACTTGTGTTTTGTAATTTTCTACCCGCAACTCTGGCCCAGTGTTTCTGAGGTTTAACCAAAAAAAAAAAAAAGAAAGAAAGAAAAAGCCTAGGAAAACTAATTTGTACACCTATATCCTTTAGGGCTATGTACACTGTAATCTGAAACAAAATAAAGTAGAATAAGACATTCTTATTACTAGGGCACCTAGGTGGCTCAGTTGGTTAAGCATCTGCCTTTGGCTCAGATCATCATGATCCCAGAGTCCCAGATCAAGCCCCAGGGAGTCTTTCCCTCCCCCTGCTCCATTTCTTACCCTCAAATTAAAAAAAAAAAGAGACATTCATATTACCTAGGCTAAGGCTGTATTGTTCCTATATCACTGAGTTTATTAGCTGGATATGCAGTTCAAGTGTTACATTAACTTTTCTTTTCCCCTTTGTTATTTTTATGTTCTTCTATCAGAGATGTTTCATTGCGTTCTGAAAATGGATGCATTCCTTATGCTATATTAGTTGCCGTGGATTTAGTCTTGGTTATTTGTAGCACTGTTTGAATGATCATAACCTAAGGTCCTTTCCATTACACTCAAGAGCAAAATTAGGCAAAAATGATATTGATGGTGAGGAGACTGGGTAGCTGTCAGAGTGAAGCAAGAGCTAAACAGCCCAATTTTGAGAAGGCCAGGAACCTGAATTCTGGAACACTTTGCCATCAGCTGACTCAGTTCCACTCACCTTTCTTCACCGTGTGTGTGTGTGTGTTTGTGTGTGTGTGTGTGTGTGTGTATGTGTGTGTACTTAGTGTCTGCTTCATTGGTGATGCCCAGTGATAGGATTTCATTTGAATTGAGGACAAAAAGTGTGGACTCTAAGGTCCACTGCTATTAAAAGTCCTGTGACTTCTGTGGCCCCGTGTAAAAGCATTTCCTCCTCTTTTGTGTTTTCCTTCCTTGCTCCAGATAGGCTCTGAATTAGCCTGGGTTCCTCCAAAAGTCGTTCCTCAGTTTCCTTAATGTCAGGAGCACAATCCATATTTCCATAAAAGCCAAGGTGTATGCAGCAGGAGTTTATTTGCAAGGGTGTTGCCAGGAAAGGGCCAAGACCCTGAAATACTGGAAATGGGAGAGAGAGAATACAAGCATCTCCATGTTGCCCAGTGCTAGGAACAACCAATTGCTTGATCGCACAGAATATTCTGAGAAGTGTTATGAAATATGTCCCAGAAGGATCCAGATAAAGGAGGGAAGCATTTATCCATGGGCTTCCCTTGTCAGTTTGTCAAGCATCAGCCTGTGAGGCGTTAACTGTCCTGTCCTCTGGACCTTTCACTAGCCTGGGTCAGAAAGCATGCGTTGTAGTAGCAGTGCGTATAGGATCGCAAGTGGCGTATGAGGTGTTGGATACAGTCTTCTGTTAAGAGACCTCATGAAGTTATTTGGTCTCCATTAAAGATCAATCAAACAATAAATTTCTTAGAACTGTAAGCAATTTAAGCTTACCTGGTGTAATCCCCTACTATTCCTTCGTCGTGGTGCCTTGCTCTCCAGCTCATTTCCTTTCACCTTCTACTCTGAAGTCTCCCTCTTCTTGGAGAATGCCATTTTTACTTGGACCTTCCCACCTCTAAGTTATCCACCTAGGGGCTCAGTCAGTTAAGCACCCGACTCTTAATTTTGGCTCAGTCATTATATCAAGGTCCTGAGATTGAGCCTTGTGTCAGGCTTTGTGTTGAACATGGAGCCTGCTGTCTCCCTCTGTCCTGCACACCCCCCCACCCCGGCAACTCTCTCTTTTAAAAAAGTTCCATCCACTTAGCATGTTTCTAGTCCATGTCAGAGCCCCAAAATACTACTTTGTGGCCTTTGCGGTGATAGCTTTTGTGAAGAAAGCTTTCCAGTGTAGCCTTAGTATAAAGGCATACTTTAATTTGTCTCTCATCTTCTTGGTAGCCAGGAAATTTGAAATTTAAATGACTTTGCTGGTTTTTCTTCTCTTTTTTAAAATGGATATGCAGAATATGAAAAGAAATTGAGGAAAAGATCATGACAAAGAATGGTGTGATGGTATATACAATTTAAGTGTCTTATTTTTTTATTTTTAAAGATTTTATTTATTTATTTGACAGAGAGAAATCACAAGTAGATGGAGAGGCAGGCAGAGAGAGAGAGAGAGAGAGAGGGAAGCAGGCTCCCTGCCGAGCAGAGAACCCGATGCGGGACTCGATCCCAGGACCCTGAGATCATGACCTGAGCCGAAGGCAGCGGCTTAATCCATTGAGCCACCCAGGCGCCCCATAAGTGTCTTATTTTTAAAAAATACATTGTCTTCAAATAGATAGCCATTGCTTTGTTCTCAACTATATTTCAAAGCAGTGAGGGGGTATAGGCCCAAAGACACAAATGAAAAAATATTCCATTAAAACAATTTAATCTTCTTCTTCTTCTTCTTCTTCTTTTTTTAAGATCTAATTTTTTTATTGGACAGAGAGAGAGAGAGACAGTGAGAGAGGGAACAAGCAGGGGAAGTAGGAGGGTTGAAGCAGCCTCCCTGCTGAGCAGGGAGCCCAATGTGGGGCTTGATCCTAGGACCCTGGGATCATGACCTGAGCCGAAGGCAGACGTTTAATGACTGAACCACCCAGGTGCCCCTTAATTTTCTTCTTTTGCTGGTTTTTAAAAGTCCATAAACATGCACTTGGGAAGAGTTTGCAGTTTATTTTCACTTTTTATTTTTTTAAAGATTTTTTTTTATTTGTTTATTTGACAGACAGAGATCACAAGTAGAGAGGCAGGCAGAGAGATAGAGAGAGGGAAGCAGGCTCCCTGCTGAGCAGAGAGCCCGATGCGGGGCTGATCCCAGGACACTGAGATTATGACCTGAGCCGAAGGCAGCGGCTTTAACCCATTGAGCCACCCAGGTGCCCTTATTTTCACTTTTTAAATGGTGAAACTGAGATGAAGATATATATATATATATATATATATATATATATATATATATATTTATTTATTTATTATATATCTATTTGTGCCAGAGTTAATAGCCCTCCAAGATTATAACTTCTGAGTTTGTCAGATTAGTTAGTTTTCTCCAAGTGTTTTCTTAACCTGTGTTTCTACCACACATTTTTGGTTTTTTTTTTCTCCTTGCCCGTCCTCTGATTCATATTATTTCTGCTCTGCAATAGCATCTGCAAAATTTCAGAATGAAGTAATTTTAGTGAAGTGTGCTGGACCTTTCTTCTTTAGTTACAGAATGTGTTAATATTTTCTTTATTTAGAAGGCTCAAATAACATCTAGTAAGTAAATTGCAAGAGATACAAGAACTTAATGTTCACATCCAGTTTGCTCTTTCTTTAAAAGATTTTATTAGGGAGTGAGGAGGGGAGCACAAGTAGGGCAGTGGGAGAGGAAAAAGCAGGCTTTCCACTGAGCAGGGAGCCTGATGTGGGACTCCATCCCAGTGGGCTGAAGGCAGATGCTTAACGACTGAGCCACCCCGGCGCCCTCCATTTTGCTTTCTATGTGATTGATATATTTGGTGAAAAATAATGATTTTCAGTTTCTGTGATTATTGATTTACTACATTCATATATGCTTAATAGATTACTGTGATTTAAGAATAATCTCTGCCTCCCTCAGTATTACTGTTTCCTTTATTAAAATAACAGAATTTATTTTTTAAAGATTTATTTATTTCAGAGAGAGAGAGAAGGCACACTTGAGCAGGTTGGGGAGGTGGAGAGTGGCAGAGAGAGAGGGAAAGAAGACTCCCCACTGAGGTGGAGCCCAACATGGGGCTCGATCTCCCTGCCTGGAGATCATAATCTGAGTCTAAACCAAGAGTGGGGATGTGTAATTGAGCCACCAAGGCACCCCAAAATAGCATCATTTATTAAGATCGTTATGTGTAGTTCTTTATGTAAGTTATATAGATGAATCATGCCTGGATTAGGTAATTAAACAGTTGACCTACTTTTTAAAAATGAAGTATTCTTTTAGTATTTCAGGTAGTTTTTCAGTGATTTGAAAGACTGTTTGTGAAGATGTATAGGTCTGTTTGTTGTGTTAAGGCATTGTCTCTTTTTAATTTGTTTTTCAAGATTTTATTTATTTGAGAGAGAGAAGGAAAGAGAGAACGAGTGAGGGGAGGGGTAGATGGAGAAGCAGACTCCCCGCAGAGCAGGGAGCCCGATGCGGGGCTCAATCCCAGGACCCTGGGATCATGACCTGAGTCAAAGACAGATGCTTAACCAACTGAGCCACCCAGGTGCCCAGGCATTTTCTCTTCAAGTTAATTTGGTGGATAGCCTCTGCTCTTCAACCAGATATGATAACGTTTTGAATTTATGTGTGATTGCTGTGGAGTCCCCATCCTTCCTGTAGTAGAGCTGGCTTACTGTAAATAGCTTTGTACAATAGGTTGATGATCTTTCATGTTAAATATACTCTTCCTGGATACATGCTATTAAAAAGCCATGGCTCTGGGAACTTCTTCAACTCCTTTTTTGTTTTTCTTTTAGGATTTTCCTGTTGAACCGGTCACAGTTGGAATAGCTTTCTTACTGCTGCAGACACCAGCAAGTCAGCAGAAGCCAATCCTAAGTTTAGGTAAATAAAAATAGCCTCACAAGAGTAAAATGTATGTATAACATAAGTGTTGGGGGGACTCCCTTGAGCTATGTGTTATGCTATGCTAGAAAGTCCTGTATACTTTGAGTTTTCATTCTAGAAATTTTCCTGGTTAATCATTCTGAAATAGAACTTTGTTTTTCATATCCCACAAGGTGTTTTATGCAACGGCTCCACACATACACATAATTTACCAAGTATCTCAGCGCTCCTACCAGTGAGGAATGGGACTAAAGCGGGGGGGGGGTGGTAAAAATACTCTATTTAAGAATATGGTAAAAAACCAGGTTGATATGTCTGGCCGATTGGCAACCAAGTCACACCTTTAAAATGCAGCTTTTATGCTACTGTTGTGTCTCTTTACTTGGGGTAACATCTATGTAGTAATGGAGAACCTGTCCAAATTATGTTGCATGGTGCCATGATCTGTTGATCATCCCCACTCTCATTTTAAAGTGTGTAAAGAGGTAGATACTGATTGTGTAGGTCATTGTGGGCATTTTAATTCATCGTGATTTTGAGGTGAATTCCTTTTCCACTTCCAATCTATCTTGAGAAAAGCTGTAGCACATGGAGGGGGCCCTTGGCATCCTGCGCTCTTTTTTGTCTGTTGGCCTTGTCTCATTTGTGCCCTCCTCCTGAGGCTCTTTCTGAAGTGCTTTTACCTTTTTTGTTGATGGTGGTATTCTGAGAGCAGAGTGCATGGCATCTTCCCAGAGGTATAATTTGCCAGGGCTGGTACTTCGGACAGCCATAGTTGTTATTGTTGTTTTTTTCCTCTTCCATTTTAAAATTTAAATTAAATTTATTAACCTATAATGTATGATTAGTTTCAGAGGGAGAAGTCAGTAGATTCATTAGTCTTGTATAATACCCAGTGCTCATTGCATCACCTGCCCTCCCCAGTGTCCATCCCCCAGCCACACCATCCACCATCCATCCCACCTCCTCCCCTCGAGCAACCCTCAGTTTGTTTCCTGAGATTAAGAGTCAGTTACGGTTTTCTCTCCCTCTCTAGTTTCATCTTGTTTTATTTTTTCCTCCCTTCCTTATGATCCTGTGTTTTGTTTTTTAATTCCACACAATGGGTGAGATCACATGATACTTGTCTTTCTCTGACTTATTTCGCTCAGCATAATATCCTCCAGTTCCATCCACTGACAGCTGTAGTTTTGTTTTCTTTTTTAACAGCTTTATTGAGGTATAGTTTATTTACCACAAAGTATACCATTTTTAAGTGTACAATAAAGTGGCTTTTTAAAAAAATGAATTTACAGAGTTGTGCAAGCAGCACTATAATCTAGTGACCGAGCATTTCCATTATCCAGTATGTTACGTTGAAGAGTAGGGAAGATGGGCTGTTCAGTATATTGGAGAAGAGTGTTCAAATAGAATAACCAAGAAGATATTGATGATTTCAAACTTGACAAATCCACAGCATTAATACAGTGTTATGCTTCTTAATTATTAACACTAGCCTTGATTATAAATAGCAATTTATAAAAATGCCTGGAAGATTTATAATATAGAAGATAGAAATGTATACATGTCCTGTTTTATTAGAGATAATGGATTTTCATAATCTCTCAGGGACAATTATGGATTAAAATTAATATTTTAATTGGAATGGTACAGAAAAGATTTGCATGCCCCCTGTGCAAAGATACTTGCACATTTGTGAAGCATTCCATATTTTTAAAACTTAATTAAAAAAGACTAATATTTAGGCAGGGAAGGTCAATTAGCAGTGTTAGAATAACAGGTATTTGTTACCATGTTCAGGTTTGACTGCCAAGTGATGAGAAGAAAATATTGGCAACTCACTGACATGACTTAAGGCTTGTAGACTAGACTTTTTTTTGTTTTTGTGGGGAGATTGATTGATCGATAATCTAGCTCGGAAACCTATGAATGACATCTTTTGGTAAATTAGGGCTCATCTAATAATTGTGAAAATTATATTTCTGCTTTATCTCATTTTGTTAATGGTCTAGGGTAGATTATATATGTGAGTAAGTCATCACACATTTCTGTGTGTATTTTCTTTTCTGTGTGTATTTCTGATGTATAAGTTGAGTGCCCATGTTAAAAAAAGATCATTTATGAAAATGGGTTTGTTTGTTACCAGTTATGGACTCTGAGACTATTCCTGATTTACTTTTTAGCAATTACAGTGAAGGACTTCCCTGTTTTGCCTCCCTTTACCAATGCATCTCAATATAATTCTCACATGGGTTTGTAAAAGAAGCATGCACATTGGTCTTAAAATCCACGGATCAGGAACTCCGGTCTCTTGGCTCCTTGAGGGCAGTGGAAGGACCTGGCAATAAAAGGACAAAAGTTGAATTGTATTTTATTTATCTTCAAAGATGAGGGGAAGGGAGAGAGCATCCAAGTGTGTGGGGGGGGAGAGGAAGAAGGGGAAGAACTGAGGGAGAGGGAGAGACTCTCAAGTGGACTCTGCACTGAGCATGGAGCCTCATGTGGGGCCTGGTCTTGGGACCTTGAAATTATGACCTGGGCCGAAACTGAGAGTCAGATGCTACTCAGGTGCCCCAGCTGAGCTGTATTTTAAAGAAAGTCACATTTACTTAAAGAGTTGGTTTATACTCTTTGGTATGTATTTTCTCTATGAACAGGAACATACATTAACAGCTTGTTTTAGACAATAATTTTTATGTTCCTTTCTAAAAGGGTAAGATCCATTGTCTCAGTTGTGTGTCTGACCCAGTTGTAAAGGGGTGAGAAAACTTTTTACATATCTCTCTTGAACAAAATAGCATTTTGTTTGGGGTCGTAATTTTTTAAATGCAAATTGTTGTTTTGATGAATAGCTTTGAAGCTCCTCTCTGTTGCCGAGGGTCAGAAAATCCCAAGGTCATCCTTGGTGCTAGTGATGCCGCTTCTGCAGATACTGTCTTCTACTGCCTTGGAAGACTGTATGTCCATGGATGAAGAAGGTCCCTCGAGGCAGCAGTTGGCTCTGAACCTTTTGGAAATGGTACAGCAGGAGTCCTATAGAGATGACCACCAAAAGGTAATGAGTTCAGCCTTGATTCTCATGTTTATTTTTTTAAAAAATGTTATTTATTTATTTATTTGAGAGTGAGAGAATGTGTGGGAGGAGGGGCCCTGGGAGAAGCAGACTCCCTGTGGGGAGCCTGATGTGGTACTCCATCCCAGGACCCTGGGATCATGCCCCGAGCTGAAGGCAGATACTTAACCAACTAAGCCACCGAGGCGCCTTGTTTCTCTTAAATAAAGGTGAAGTGGTAATGTGGGACTTCTGTTTGTGCAGATAATCTCACCTCCTGGTGAATATCTGTTTGGATTTAAACTCCTCTCCTTGAACTTTACCATTCTGTCACACAGTGGTATAGCTCTTAGTCTATTCTTCTAGACTGTGAGAGGGGAGTGCAAAATAAGTTTTGGAGATGCTGTATAATTTTTACCTCTTTGAGTTTTCTTTAAAAAAATTTTTCTTTTTAAAAGATTTTATTGATTTGTCAGAGAGTGCGAGCACAAGCGGGGATGGGGATGGCTAGGCAGAGGGAGAGGGAGAGAAGCAGGCCTGCTGAGCAAGGAGCCTGATGTGTCACTCAATCCCAGGGCCCTGAGATTATGACCCGAGTTGACAGCAGAAGCTCAACCGACTGAGCCACCCAGGTGCCCCCCTCTTTGAGTTTTCTGACTATATTAGTAGTTCAAGGTCCTGAGAAATCCTGCAGAAAAGGAACTAATTCCTTGTGCTTCTCCAACATTATTTGAGCAAGGAATCCTTTTTTCTTACCATACTATTTAATTTACATGTTTATGCAGCATGTTGTTACATCTGGGACAATCCAAGGGGGGAAAATCTCCTCAAGTGCCTGGAAATTCTGGGATCTGTAAGACCTGAGGCTTCTAGACTTCTTTTCCAATATGTGGCACCTTAGGCCATTTTCCTTGACAAAATGGCTCTTGTTGTCTCCTGTGTCCTGCCCTCCACTGCTGCCTTCAGTTGGAAGACTGCAGGTCTCCCACACGCATCCCCGCTCCCCGCTGCTGACCAACCTTGGTCCGCTTCCTCTGTCTGTTTTTGTCAAGAGACTATAAAAGTATTTTCAACGTCTGGTTAGTGGCTGGGTTCTGGACCCACGTTGGTTGGATGTTTTCTCTTTTGGTATTTGAGTGTTGCCTTCAGTAAAATGTAGTATTACTTTCCCAGCTATGAATTTGATGGGGATTGAATGAGGATTAAAGAAGTGAAACTGGTGAAACATGTCGCCCTGGAGAGAGAGATAGTATATAAATGCAGGCCAGTCGCTCCGTCTGCACAAGCAGGGTTGTGTCTCATTGCGTGTTGTTAAATGTCCTCACAGCCTACATACAGGCACTGTAATTCCTGGTTTGAGGGTGTGGGCAGAAACCAGCGTATAGGCAAACTGACCTTATTCTACACCTTCGGAATTCCTGATTGCTCATCTAGAACTTTCCAAACTTGAAGTAGGTAGTTGACTTGCCTGAGAGAAGGAACTTCTTGCCTCCACCCTGATAAGACAGAATGTGGCCCAAATTTTCTAATATCGTTCTACTTCCTGTTGTGGTTTGGTCCTGGAGAACAATGGTTGGGTTCTGGATGGACCTGGGGGCAGGGCAAGATGTCCCCGTGTCTGAGACTTCTATTCTTTCAGCTCACAAAAAGTTTTCTCACCCCTTTATGACAGGGTCAGACACATAACTAAGACGATGGATACTTCCTGAGAATCGTCCTGACTCCAGTACGCTTTACTGTTCACTCACATGTGTGTGAATCTTACTAACTCTGATAGTTAGACTCACTCTTCAGCAGCTGGTGAAGAAGGGCGAGGAAGGGATACTATTAGGGCCATATACATTCTCCTGTGATAGCGTGCTGCAAAATGGAAGCTGGGAGTGGAGATATGATCCCTATTTTTAAAATTGTAATCCACAGTTTGCTTTGGCTTTCCTTCCGCGCCCGTCCAGGCCTCTCTCTCAGATATACCTGTAAATTTTAACAGGATGCAAACTCTCCAGTTCTCGCCCTGAATCTTTGCTTTTGCTCGTAAAGCTCTTTTGTTTCCTTGGCCTGACCTACTCATTCTTCAAAACCCAGCCAGTTGTTCTCAGCCTCCTGGAGTCCGAATTCATGACCCTTTTCTTGGCATCCTCAGCTCTTTTAGTATCACTCAGTCGTGTTGTGTCTTAAGTTAGAGGGCTACGTGTATGTTCTTGCAGCTATGCTGCGAGCTCATTGAGGGAAAGGATCTTGGTCTTTCTCACACTTTGCCTGTATTCTCTTAAGCATGTTGAAATTGAAATTGCAACAGTTGTTGAACTTTTTGTATTTTTTTTTTCCACTGAAGTGTTTTTGCTTTATCTTTGTGACCTGATCGTAGATGAGAGCTTTTCAAAGTCTTTTAGCTAGTTGTTAATTGAATACTCTACATACTGAAATAAGATAGGATGTTATCTATTTAACTTCACATTCTCAACACCTGACACATTGTTTACCACATGATAATCATTCAGTAAGTTTCTATTCACTGAGAGATGTGTGCTTCTCCTAAAGATATGGAAGATCATTTTCCCATCTCCGTATATTACAGAAAGACCTTTGTATAAATCCACAGGTCTTGGGGCGCCTGGGTGGCTCAGTGGGTTAAAGCCTCTGCCTTCGGCTCAGGTCATGATCCCAGGGTCCTGGAATCGAGCCCCGCAAAGGGCTCTTTGCTCAGCAGAGAGCCTGCTTCCTCCCCTCTCTCTCTGCCTGCCTCTCTGCCTACTTGTAATCTCTGTCTGTCAAATAAAATAAATAAAATCTTTAAACAAAACAAAACAAAACAAAAAAAACGCAGGTCTTGTTTTTTATTATTTCTTTTTAGATGGGTGACTCTGACTTAGTGTGTTTGATTTAGAACTAGAGCAGTTTTTAAGAAGCACAGTTCTACCGGTGAACGGAAACAAGGGTAAATGTTCTGTACCACACACTTCTGTATTCCCTACCCATTTCTGATGTGTTGATAACCATGAAATGAAACGCACATTTTAATTTCCAGTTTTTAAGAATTAAAAAAAGTAAGTTATTAAAGCAACCATTCACCTTCTTTTAAGGATTAACATAATCCCAGAAGCTCTTAATATTTTTTAGTGGTCTGTGAAAAACAAGATTTCTTCTATTAAGCTATTAAATGGGATATTTAAAACCACCTATTTGTGTCTTCCTAGGCCAAAAAAAAAAAAAATCAGACAATAGTTGTAAATTCTAATGTGCTTAAAATCTTTGCGCCCCAGCCCCTAGAGAATGTGGTGGGGAGAAAGAAAGCACCAGGGTATGAGTCTGGGTCTAGGCAGGAGAGAGAGATCCTGCTGGTAATTTGAACAAAGAAAAACTTAATACAGAGAATTATTAACTAGTAAATGCTCTCCCATGACTTAAAGTTATAAAAGAGGCTCTAAAGAATATTCATTGATAAATGTAAGGAGAAGCTCCTACTTCTAGGACTGGAGAGATTACCCAAAGGAAGGAATGGAGAGGGTCTCCCTACTCAAGATCAAGATGAGACCTTATAGGGAGGATGTGGCTCTGGCCTGCTAGATGGTGACATTCTCTCTGGTGCCTCAGGCCAGAGCTGGTCTGTAGGAAACCACCTCTTGGGGTGTGAATGGGGTGGCCTGGGTCTTGCACAGGAAGACATTTCCTGGGTTCTCCTATATGCCCCTGGCAGACACGGTAGGAGAAATCCCCGGACAATATTCCACTGCATAGATACACACCACATTTTACTTTTCCATTCATCTGCTGATGAACTTTTGGGTTGTTTTCACTTTTTGGCTATTATTAGTAGTGCTGTTAAGAACCTTCCTATATAAGTTTTTATGTGGACATGTTTTCATTTCTCTTGGGTAGATAGCTAGGAGTAGAATTGCTAGATCATATGCTAATTCTGTTGGAGGAACTACCAGACTATTTCCCACAGGAACTATGCCATTTTACATGCCCACCAGCCCACCAGCTAAGCCTGAAGCTTCCAACTTGTCCATATCCTCACCAGCACTTGTCATTGCCTATGTTTTTGCCTCTAGCAGGTGTGAAGTGCCTTTTCCTTAGGGTTTTGATTTGCATTTTCCTGATGGTTTCTTAGAATACTCCTTTGACAACTAAAGAACCTAAGGCTAGAGAAGTTGAGTTGCCCAGATTACACAGCTATTGAAGAATAGAATTGAGATTCAGATTTTGACTGTTTAACTCTAGAGCCTACATCCTACTGACTCCAGTTTGATTTTTTTTTTTTTTTTTTTTGCCCTTTTGGTAATTTGTCAACTTTGTGCTTGAACTTGCAAGTAAATAGAACAGTTGCAGATTTATAGGTTAACATTAAGTCATGGTACATTAAAATAAATTGACTTCTTAGAAACTTTTCGTTGGAAAGTTAAGAGGAATTAGTAAGTCTTAGACCTTGCATATCTTCCATCCTCTTCTGAATCACATGGATACTGAGGATGGTATGGGTTTCCTTGGATGATAAGCAGCCCTCCCAAACCTCTTCACTCTTGACTAGATTCTTCATGGAGGTATAGGGCAAAAAGAGCCTCTTGAGGCTTTGTCTAGTTCAGTCTTCTGCCTCTGCTCCGGTGCGTGCTGGAAGTGTCTGGCAAAAATTTGTCCTCCTTTCAAGGGGCTCTAGGTTTGAGTTTCCATACCCCTTCTCCTGATCAAATCGTGGCTCCAGTTTAGTTAAGCCTATTTTGGTCACCATTACATTGGAGTGTTAATCATAAAGATTTATTTGAGTGAGAGAGCACTCATGAGAGGAGAGTGAAACCTCAGAGGGAGTGGCAGAGGGAGACAGAGACGGAGAGAATCCCAAGCAGGCTCCATGCTCAGCAGTGCTTGATCCCAGGACCCTGAGACCATGACCTGGGCTGAAATCAAGAGTCGGGCACTTAACCAATGGAGCCACCCATGGTGTCATAGACGAGTGTTACTCTTTGAAGTTAATGAAAATCTGTATTCACTGAACTCACAGTTTCTTTTTCAGACCCCTTTAGGCAAAGAAGTGCTATCAGATATCTGTCTTATTTTAATACTTAACAGATTCGAACATTTTTATTACAAGCTTTTTCAAATAAAGATCCTCAACTAGTATGTGTAGATGTTTTACAACCATTTAATATTCCTTTAAATGTTACTTTTTTACGGTTCCTTTTTTCTTGTATTTTCTTACTGAGATGTAATTCACCTAACATAAACGTCCTTTATTTTTGAACACCTGCTTTCTCCTCTAAAACAGAGAGCCTGCCAGCACTTTCACAGGCCCTCCTCGGGCTGTGGGGCCAGGATTTGGTAGCTGGTGCTTAGAGCAAGCCCTGGGTTGCATCCTTGCCCTGGGACTGTGCCAAGGGCAGCCATCACTCACTGGGACAGCAAGACTGTGCTGGGATGTCTCATTCAACACTGTGCTTTTCTGCCGCTGTTCTAACCCTAGGCAAACAGACAAAAACCAGATCCTAACCATCAACCTAATACTTCAAGTAAAACAGGATTTTCTTTCTGTTTCAGTATGTTTACTCTTACCCGTCTGGGTAATGTTGCTGCTTTTGACTCAATTTATGGTGGATGGTGATTTCCAATTACTTTCTTTTATACTCCTATCCACCAGTTTTATTTTCTCTCCTAAAGATGACAGAGATCATATTTCTCTGTATTTTGCAACTTTAAAGACTGTGCAGGATTCTTTATTGTGTCATTATGTACCTCAGTAATCTTGGCAGGAAGGTAGTCATTACTTCCATTTTACAAATGAGCAAAGTGAGGCTCAGAGATTTATGTAATAATCTTTAGCTGGCATGGCTGTGCCAGCGTCCTGGTGTTTTAAAGCACAAGTCCAATGCTGTTTGTCCTTTGTCTAAAGAACGTCAGTGAATTTCATCTTTGGGTCTTCAGTGAATTTTATCTTTGGGTGAGGGAAGTATTTTTAGAGTGAAAGGGCTGTGATAAATGTGAGTATTTAACTTTTAAAATTTATTATTTAAAAAATTATAACACATTAAAATGGTTCAAAAATTACAAAATGCTATCAATGAGAAATTTTCTTCTCATCCTTGATTCTGGTTGCCCAGTTTCCACCCTCTCAAATGAAAAATGAGTCGTGGATATTAATTTCTTTTGTATTTGTCCCATAACTTTCTTTGCATGTATAAGCAAATACAAATACATAGTCCCCACCCTGTTTAAAAAATAATTGGTAGCATTCCAGGCACACTATGTGCATCTTGTATTTTCATGAGTGTTCTTTTCATGTCAATAAAGATAGGTTCCTCATTTGTTTTTACAGTGGGATTTGCTTTCAAATGGTATCTCTCTAAAGCATATACTTGAGACAATTGAACACCTGTGTCCTCACAAAAACTTTTATAGGACTCTTCATAGCAGCATTATTCATAATAGCCAAAAAGTGGAAACAACCCAATGTCCGCTAATTGATGAATGTTAAAAAGTGGTATATCCATTCAGTGGAATAATACTGGCCAAGGAAAAGAAATGAAGTGTTTATACAAACCATAGCATGGATCAGCCTTGAAAACATGCTGAATGAAAGGAGCTGGTCACCAGAAAACACATCTTGTGTGGTTCCTATTAGTTGAAATAGCCAGAATAGAAACAAAGTAGATTGATTAGTGGTTTCCAGAGGCTATGAGGGTGGTGTTGGGGGAATGAGGAGTGACTCTTAATGGGTATGAGGTTTCCTTTTGGGGTGATGAAAATTAGCTATGATGATGCCACAAATTACTAAAGTTCACTGAGTTGTAAACTTTTAAAGGATGGGTTTTATGGTATGTGAATTATATCTCAATAAAGCTATTATTTAAACAGATTTCAGAGCTGCCTGGCTGGCTCAGTTGGTAGAACATGAGACTGATCTCAAGGTCATGAGTTCAAGCCCTAAACCAGGTGTGGGGCCTACTTTAAAAAAAAATTTTTTTTTATAAAGCTTAATTTTTTAAAAGATTTTATTTATTTGACACATACAGAGAGGGAGAGAGAGAGAACAAGTAGGGGGTGCGGTAGGCAGAGGGAGAGGGAGAAGCAGTCTCCCTGCCTAGCAGGGAGCCCAATGCTGGGCTTGATCTCAGGACCCTGGGATCATGACCTGAGAGCTGAAGGCAGATGCTTATCTGACTGAGCCACCCAGGTGCCCCTATAAGGCTTAATTTTTACTTCCCATTTTTTCAGTTCTGTATCTTTATAAGTCACTCTCTCATAACAGGACAGTTATAATCTAGAGATTTCTAATTTGTTTCATTATGCTCTGTATGAATTGAATCTTTTTATTAGTAGGCAGTATTTAATGCTTCTTTGATGTCTCTGACTTCTCCTGAGCCATGTCTGCACACTGCTCACTTTGGCAAGAGTTCTGTCTCTTCTCTGTCCCTGACGGCACTACTTTATTTCCTTGAGGAGTCATTTCTCAGATTGACTTAAGCATAACCTCTTCTCTGGGTATCATTTCAATTTAGAGCTGTCAGGCTGTTTCTTATTGCAGAAGTTATTCACAGTTATTAATTCCCAGGTTCCAGCTGAACCAATGCTGTTCCTGTCAACATTCTGTCTGTTACAAAAATGAATTGTCCTCAGTCCAAGTCTGCCACCTGCCCAGGGTTGTCTCTTACCAGAGCTGGAGTGGGGTGAATACAGTGATTTTTTTTTTTAGTCTTCCCTCTCACGGGGTGCCTGGGTGGTACAGTTGGTTGAGCTCTTTCTGACTCTTGATTTTGGCTTGGGTTGTGATCTCAGGGGCTTGGCATTGAGCCCCGTGTTGGGCGCCACACTTAGTGCAGAGTCTGTTTGTCTACCCCCTACCCCCCGTGCATGCACTCTCTCTCAAATAAATAAATAAAATCTTAAAAAAAAAAAAAGAAATCTCTTGGGGCGCCTGGGTGGCTCAGTCGGGCATCTGCCTTCGGCTCAGGTCATGATCTCAGGGTCCTGGGATCGAGCCCCATGTTGTGCTCCCTGCTCGGCTGGGAGCCTGCTTCTCCCCTTGCTTGTGTTCCCCTCTCTTGATGTCTCTCTCTCTGTCAAATAAAATCTTAAAAAAAAATAAATAAAAATAAATTTTAAAAAATCTTCCCTCTTACCGGTGAATACTTTTTTTTAGTGATAATAGGTTTGTTTTTTGTTTTTTGCCTTTTTCCCCCAACTCTATTGCCTCTGGATCTTGTATATTGATCCTTTCTCCCCTCCTGCCGGAACCAGGAGCACTTGGTAAATAGGAGGAAGAGTTGAAATCAGGTGTTCTAGAGTTCCATCTGTTTTATTTTTGTGTAATCCTATTAGCTCAGATATGTGCAGAGGAGTTTTTGGCAGGAATTGAAAATTCTGTACTTTGTTGGAAGGATTGATTTCTTACAATGAAGTATAAAAAATAAATGAATATATCTCTGACAAATAGACTTACTTCATTTATTCATGCCTCTTTTTGTTGGTTTTTCAGCTCTCCTACAAGCTTGCTTTCCCCATAACCAGCATGTATGGATCAATATTTACAGCCTGGAGGATCCTTGAAGTAATGAGAGAAGAGTCTGCGGCCAGTGACTGGCTGTTTTCCGTAGAGTCCTTGCTCCCTATTACCACAGTGATCCCTGTGCATGTTTTCCTTCTGTTGGCTCACCTCCTTGTTGAAGATCAAGGACAAAATCTTTGCCAGATACTGAAGGTCACTACATTATTAGCCCAAGCAGATTCTTCTCAGGTAAAGTAAGAAAATAATAGAACAGTAATGGGGGTAAAGCTTAACTCTTGGAGTTATAGATTATTCTTGGTTTGCAGATGGTTTTGATCAAAATCTTAAATTATGGGTTGATTCTTTTTTAGGGGGAGTTGGGAGGCTGTTTTTATCTTCTCAGTTTGTTCTTTTTTTTTTTTTTTTTTTAAGGTTTATTTGTTTGCCAGAGAGATAGAGCACAAGTAGGCAGAGCAGCAGGTAGAGGGAGAGGAGAAGCAGGCTCTCCACTGAGCAGAGAGCCCGATGTGGGGCTCGATTCCAGGGCTCTGGTATCCTGACCTGAGCAGAAGGCAGAGGCTTAACCCACTGAGCCACCCAGGTGCCCCTCAGTTGGTTCTTTTTTGTCTGTACTCTGAGTTCATGAATACTTTTTTTTTTTTTTAAAGATTTTATTTATTTATTTGACAGACAGAGATCACAAGTAGGCAGAGAGGCAGGCAGAAAGAGAGAGAGAGAGAGAGAGGGAAGCAGGCTTCCTGCGGAGCAGAGAGCCCGATACGGGGCTCGATCCCAGGACCCTGAGATCATGACCCGAGCCGAAGGCAGCAGCCCAAACCACTGAGCCACCCAGGCGCCCCGAGTTCATGAATACTTGATGCAAACGTTTCTTCAGTGAAAGCACATTTTACTGTGAAAGCTACACATGATGCTATTCTGGTACTATGGTTTATTGGTAGATTTGCTCGTTTGTAACACTATGTTAACTCTTGCAGCCTATTCCAAGGTGAATATCCCTTAGTTCTAATATTGATCTTTTACTTTATTTACTTATTAATTAAAGATTTTATGAGAGCAAGTAGGAGCAAGCACAGAAGTCGGGGGAGTGGTGCAGAGGGAGAGGGAGAAGTAGACTCCTTGCTGAGCACAGAGTTTGATGTGGGGCTCCATCTCAGGACCCTGGGATCGTGACCTGGGCTGAAGGCAGATGCTTAACTGACTGAGCCGCCCAGGCGCCCCTAATATTGATCTTTGAAGTGGATGCAGATTAATTAATTTAGGGTAAAGATGCCTATGTAATAGGCATTAATCTCTCTTTGATCCTATCTTCAATCTTTAATTACAATACTGGGTCTTTGCTATGTATAGTAAGGATGAACATGCTGAGTTATGAGGGTGAATAATCATTGTTCCTGTCTGCACAGAACTTGGAGTGTAATAAGTAGGCAGACGTTATTAAAACTCTCCCTCCCCCCTTTAATCATATATTTGGTAAAGTAATCTAATTTTTTCCCACTGGATAGACTGAAGGGAAGGGTTTCCACACCAAATAGGTATGGTATGTGCTTATGCTTCTTTTCAAACAGTGAAGAAAAAGTTCATCTCTTTATGGAAAATTTGTGTTCCTTCAGGAAATAATGTAGTTGTAGAGGTGGGAGAAATACGTTCATCTAAGATCAGAAGTTAATGTATTTGGATTCTTTTTATCCCCAACTTGCATGCTTTTTCCTTCCAGTCAAGTAAACAACTACTGATCACAAAAAATTTTCCTCCTGACTATACCTCTTATGGTCTGATTCTCCACATGGATCTGTAATGTTCTCCAAGTACCTGTGTCATATATGGCATAGGCATAATGTGAATCATTTCCACTTTGCTTCCCACTTTGTTTCTCCCTTCACATTCTGTAATAAATCAGTTTCTAATAAATGTTTTATTTCAGTGCAGACACCTTAGAGGATAGTATCTTTATAATAGTTAATGCATCAATAATGCCCAGAGATTATCTAAAGAAGTGCTATAGCAAGTTACCTGACCTTTGTATGCTGCTGATGTAAAACATATATTACATCAAATTATGTGTTGATACTCAGGAAATGCATTGATCTTTGAAATTCTAGGGTGATAACTTTGAGTTACAAGTAACAGAGACCCATCTGTCTTAAATAGCTTTTATTAGCTCCAGAATTTAGAACAAGCATGGCCTAGACAGTATATTCGCTGTATAGTTTGTTTCCTCTGTGAATTGGCGGGCAGCCCAAAGCCTTGTAACCTTATATTCCATCCAAAAGGAAAGGAGCTGGGGAGCTGTTTGGATTGACCTTGTTGGGTCACGTGCTCACACTGAATCAACTGTTATGGCAGGAGAATGGGACACTTTAATGCACTTTAACTGGCATCGTGGGTAGCATGGAAGTGGATGAAGTGTCAGCCCTGAAATTGTCTGTGCCACCAGGATCCTGTGAATAGAGGGTGGGATGATTCACCAAAGGAAAAATAGTTTCCTGGTGATAAAAGCAGGAATATGCTAACTAGGCAAAAAAATGTAGTGGGGAACTTCTCAGTTAGTGTTCTGGGAAGACTGAAGTGGTGTAAGTGCATTTCAGGTTTGCCAAGACTATCTCCCCTCCAAGCTTTTGGGCACCCAGGTAGCTGTCCAAGCTCTCGGTGCTTGGCTGGTCACCTCTGGCCACCTGGTCTTTCAGCTGTTTCCCCACTGTTCTTAGAAACTTGATTCTCATGTGTGCCATGAGATGGGAAAGGTTGGGAAGTACTAGAGTGACCATCAGGTTTATTCATCTATTCAATAAATGTTCAAGAAGCAGTGGGAGAAATCAAAGTTGGTATATTACACTTCCTTTGATTATTTCTTGGATAGTTTTGAGAGAAATGAGAGTGTCATTGTGCTGTTAGGATGAATAGTAGGGTGAAATGCTTAAAGACCTATTGAGATTCGTGCATAAGCAAGGGCAGTATCATTAATAAGAACTTAGAAGTGGAGTTTTTGTGAAAAGGACAAAAGTATCCTTGAACTAGGAGATACTGTGTTTTTGTTTTTCTTTTAAGATTTCTTCATTTATTTGAGAAGGGGGGGTGGAGAGAGAGAGAGGAGCAGGGGAAGGGTCCGAGGGTGAGAATCTCAAGCAGACTCCCCGCTGAGCACAGGGCCTGACACAGGGCTTCATCCCACAATCCCTGAGGTCATGACCACAGTTGAAATCAAGAGTCCAGCACTTAGCCGGCTGAGCCACACAGGTGCCCTTAGGTGATACTGTTATTTTCTTCTTCCTTATGTAGTGAACATGTCATATATTTTCACTGGACCTTAATTATAGGTAAAGTAGCCCAAAAGGAAAGGACTGAGTGTTTGGAAAAAGCCAATTTTCCAATTGTGAGTAGATACTTGGAATAGACTCAGTTGAAATGCGTTCGGTTATTGGTGGGTTGTTTCTGTTTCTTTAAGTTGACAAGTCTGCATGAAATGTATTAATACTTCATTTGTGTTTGTCCTTTCTCACCTTATGGAAAAAAGCTGTATTATGTGTAAGCAGTTTTTGGCTCAGATTCAGGAGCAGTTGATACTAAGATTGACTGATTGATTTGAGAGACAGATGGAACAGAGGGACAGTGAAATGGAAAAGCAGGCTCCCTGCTGAGCAGAGAGCCCAATGCGGGGCTCGATCCCAGGACCCTGACATCATGGCCTGAGCTGAAGGCAGGAACTTAACTAACTGAGCCAGTCAGGAGCCACTCAGGTGCCCCTCATGGGCAGGTGATACTAAACAGAAGTCCTAGACTACTGATGAGCAGAAGCTAAATAAACAGGCAGTTAAGAGTAGAATTTCAAGGCTGTCTTCCACCTCTGTTTTGGTGGTCACTAAACCTCTATGATGGAATTCGTTGGCCTGCCGTATGCTTACTAAGTATTCAGTTTGTGTGTCACTATGATTTATTGAAAGAATCCTACTGGAAGATCTTGTGAGAAAAAGTATTTCAAAAGTTTGAAAGAGATGAAGTATGTTTTGGTATGCTTGTTATTATTCTAAGGTATTAATTATGTTTAGTGCTGATTAATGGTAGTACGAGTCAGTGTTCTATTAGTGTTCATACTGGTAAGAAAATCGGCTTTTTAAAAAGCTGTGACTGTGTTACTTATCATGCAGTCTGATGGATCCTCTTCCTCTGTGAGTTTTCATCTTTCACCCCTACCTGGTTCTTGCGGGGCATGCATTTTCCATGTGGTTTAGTAGCTTTAGGACCATGGAAGACTAAATGGAGTTAAGTGGTTTGAAGGGAACTTAGCTTTGTGAGTATCATTTTAGAGCTAACTGGATGCAGATGATGATGTTGAAATAACCAGATAACCAAAGTCATAGCAGTTAATTGACACCTGAAAAAAATAGGGCCCCTATCCCTGCCCCCATCTAGGAACGCTGTCATTAGTTACTACTAATCCCAATAGTTTTCTTACCCAGACATCATGAGATTCAATTTGCAGAAGATTCAAGCTAGGTCAGACAGTGCTCAGTAAAAGTTAGGTTCCTTTTACATGCTTGGCGAGAATGTCTTCTAGTGTTCTGGGGAGAGATCCAAGAATGAGCATCCTGTGTAAATTCCCAGGGAAGTCTTGAAAATTTTAAACACATTGATTTAGTTTAGAGAGAGTTTTTCATATCATAGCCTGTGATTATAATAAATGAGAGTGCCATCTATTTCCTAAATTAGTGTTTTTTCTGGAAATAAAAGTTGATAGATTGGTGCGCTTTTCGGTTATCTTTATGTAATAGTTCCTGCCTTTCTGATACCGAGTAATGTTATTTTCCTTCATTTTGATGGAAGTCATTCGGACTGCCTTCAGAGATGCCTGAATGACAATGGAAGCACATGGCTTCATGGCTCATGTACAGTAATGTCCAGTTGGCCTTATTCTTGCCTCTTCAGAGAGCTATTTCCTACCTCTGTGAATGGTTCAGGACTGGGTTTCGTCAGGGGTGAGATCAGTGGTAGTGAATTGTGAACATGGACTCTACCGAGTTAATTAAGGGATAATGTGGACTCCATGCCTAAATGAGGACATTTTCTGAAATTTATGGAATTTATATATATATAAATAAATAAATATATATATATATATATATTTTTTTTTTTTAAGTAGTCACATTTAGTGTGGAGCCAAGCATGAGGCTTGAATGCATAATCCTGAGATCAAGACCTCAGCTGAGATCTAGTCAGGTACTTAACTGACTGAACTACTCAGGCACCCCTACAGCTTTTTTTGTTTATTTGTTTTTAAAGATTTTATTTATTTATTTTTTTGAGAGGGTGAGAGAGAGTGAGCATGAGTAGAGGGGAAGGGGAGAGGGAGAAGCAGACTTCCCACTGAGCAGGGAGCCCGATGTGGGACTTGATCCCGGGATTCTTGGGATCATGACCTGAGCCGAAGGCAGACACTTAACCGACTGAGCCACCCAGGCGCCCCAACCCTACAGCTTTTTAGAAAGACAGATCAAATCTTATTTTGAGCTCCGAGCCAATGACTGGCCAATTTGTGTACAATATGACTGTGGACAGTTGGGAAATGTCTCAGACTGACAATTTCCTTAAGGAGAAGTTAATGACTCTTAACCAACAAGCCAACTTCAGATAAATTCCATATGTTTACCTGGGACTACCCTAACCAAACTCCCAAGATGTTTTTCAGACCCTTAAGCCCTGTGAGAAGAAAAGACTGTTACAAAGTTCTTAAAACCTTCCCTATCTATTAGCTTAGCTGTATTATATTAACTAATTATTATAACATAAGTTATTGTATTATGTATTTAACATAATAGATTATATGAGTATATATTAATTACTATAATAGTATATATTAATTACTCATAATTATAAGTATTTATTAGAGTAGGTATGTTATTAACTATAGCTTCCCTATAGTTGTTGGGAGTGAGATTCTCCGTCTGATCCTGGAGAACAGAGGTGTGGGAGGAAGCTGTTATTCCATATTGCAGTATGTTTATACAGAAGCCTTATTGGAATTATTAGGTGCTTAACAGTAGATCTTCTAACTGTATATCGGGAGAACACCTGACAAAAGATTTTAGTCTTTTTGGAAATCAGAACTCCTGGTCAGTGGCTTTAAAACCTGAGAAATTGTGTTTTCTTCCTATCTTTCTATATATAGTAAGAGTTTATGGCAAGACTCCATAGGTATTGACATTGAACTTTAACCACAAGGGTTAGTAATTTTTAGGTAGGCGTAGGTGGTTGAAAATGAAATCTTAAAACTTAGTATCTCAACTTCAGTGGAATAACTCTAAATACTACATGTAACGTACATTAGTTTCTTTTTGACTGACTGATGGAATATGCCTAAAGGGAAAGTTTATGAACTTTGACTTTAGAGAAGTACATATTCCTTCCTTAAAACCTACTGTCATTGAAGAACGTAACAAATTGAGTTTTGTGAAACTCACTGCCTCTTTCAAACCCTTGGTACTTGCTTACTTTTCTCTTGTTTGGAAGTGGGAAGAGAGATGCTGTTTTTTGTTTTTTAATTAATTTTTTTTACTTGGAGTTTACAACTCTCCGGTCTTTTATTTCCCTTTTACGTTTTGGTTGTTAAGTCTAGTTAAAGGTCTTGCTTAATGGGAACAATTGCCTTCTTTGATAATTTAATTTTATCCTCTGTAATGTTTTCAGGGCTTAATTTTTTCCATTTGTAAAAGTGTACACACTTCAGAGCCATTTGAAATCACTTATGTGGCTAGGTTCATGGCCCATGACTTGCTGGTCTTTCAAAAGTCATATATTATCACATAGTAAAAAAGCTGACTTTCAGGGCAGAATTCTGTGATAGTTCCACTCTGGGTCATAAGCCATATTTTAACATGGAAAATGAATAGGAAATGTGTGAAATTTAATGGTCTGTAAGTTACTGCTGTGAGAAAAGGAGAAAATATATTCTATAAAAGAACTTGCACAAAGAGTCTTTGGACACTTTGCACTCTGTTCTATTGTCACTGAGTTCTATGAATTGCTACCCCCTGAAGTCAGTCTGCTTTCTGTGTTCTTCACACCAGCAAAACGAAGCCAGAATGTACAGTACTTTTAATAAAGAGCTTTACAGATAAGAAGTACTGTACAACTATTCCCTCTTAGTTATAGCATCGATTATGCCTAGAGCAAAATTGGGCTGAGCCTGTCAACATGAAACAATTAGACAAAGAGAAACACAGACTGAAATTCAAGGTCAGGTATCTATTCCGTTTGGTGGTAGTGTGCTTATTTCTTCTTTTTAAACCCCACATAGATACCTGTAGAATGTTTTTAACTGGCATTTGAACCTTTCACTGTTTTTGTTTTTTCCTTTTATTTCAGAAAGCCTAGAATTTATACCAGCAAGGAGTTCTGTATCAATTTCTTGCTCTCCCTGAGTGTTCCTATTGGGCAGAGTTTCTTTTGAGGAGCCCATAGATTGTAAATCCACTTAAAATTGTCGTGGAAATTATTTGATTGTGATTTTCAGTTCCACCCTATATCATCGTGATAGTCAGTAGTTCTAATACACTGAAACAGAAACATTTGTCTTGTGGTGTCACTGAGTCCTGAATATAGAGAGGGGGTAGGGTAAAGCCCTGAACTGCATTTGGAATAGTGGAGTCTGTCTGCTCCCTGTTAAATACCAGATAGAGTAGCTTTGTCTTCTGGTTGAGACTCTCCAACAGAATTACCTGCCTGAAATGGGCTTCTAGTGTTGGCGAAGAGGGAGATCAGATTTTGTGGCAACTTTGAATTTCAAAACTGGTGCGAGGAATTCCCCTCCACGGGAAAACGCATTGGAGTCCACTCTTGCCAGAATAAAAAATGTCGTCTTTTAACGAGCGGACAGGAAAGGAAGAAGGTTTATTGGTCTCCTGGCTACATGAATCATGGCCAGAAATGGTCCAGCTTCACCCAAGTGAAGCTACCAGTTGACATCCTTTACCATTCATTTTTCAGCTCTTCTGAGTTAGCCCTTCAGATGAGAGGACAGTCTTTAAGGAAACATTGCTTTACATCTACAGGAGCAACCCATGCAAGCTCCCTACAGCCGACTTGGCACTGATTCATAAATATAAGTGGATAATGAAGGCTCACCAGACTTGGAGAAAACATAACAGCGTTAGTAACCGAAGAATCTGTTTCCAGAAGAAAGAGAACTCAGGAAGAAGAATATAATGAAAAACAATCTAAGTCCTGAGAGAGATTGGAAAGCTGTTCTATCATTCTGTGTTCTTATATGGTAAACAAAAATACTGTTGTGAGAAAGAAGAAATTCAATAATGAGATTTTAGAAATGGAAAATGTGATTGCCCCAGTATGTAAACAGAGACAGGATTAGTGATTTACAGAACATGCAAGTAAATAGTTCAGAATGCAGAACAACAACAACAAAAAAATTTAAAAAGTGAAGACACTGAGCGTCAGTATTGGGAGTTGTAATATCTTTCTGTAGAAATTCCAGTTGGGGGATCGGAGAGAATGAAAGAGAAATTTAACACATGACAGAAAACTATTTCATGAGCTGAAAAAAGACACAAAGATACTGGTTGTTGGGGCCCTTTGAAAGCCAAGTAGCATATGGAAGAATAGATCAGTACCTAAATGTGTCCCCCGAACTTAAAGGATAAAGAGAAAATCATGAGAGATTTTTAGAGAAGAAGGGGGAAAAGAAAAACTTTAAGATTGATCTTCATTTCTTTTTTTTTTTTTTAAGATTTTATTTATTTATTTGACAGACAGAGATCACAGGTAGGCAGAGAGGCAGGCAGAGAGAGAGGAGGAAGCAGGCTCCCCGCTGAGCAGAGACCCGACGTGGGGCTTGATCCCTCCGCTGAAGGTGGAGGCTTTAACCCACTGAGCCACCCAGGCACCCCGATCTTCATTTCTTAGCAGCAGCACACTGCGTGGTGGAATACATGGGATTATTGCCTTCTAAATTCTTGGGGAGAGTCACTTTGTACCCAGATTATTCATCCCCATTATCCTACCTTTTACGACTGGTAATAAAGGCTTTTCAATGGTGTGCAAGAATTCAAGAGCATTTCTTGATTGCTGATTTTTTTAGAGGGTAGAGAGGGGAGAAAACCCCTTAAGGATGTGCTCCAACAAAATGGAAAATGAATCCAAGAAAGCACAGAGAAGAAATGTTGAATGGTGATCAAAATATCCAGTAAACCTTATGGTTAGTTTAAAATAATTATTTATAGAGTATGAAAATTAATTACCTGGAACAAAGGTCCAAGCTTTAAAACATGGTAGGGGTAGATAGTGATGGTGTAAAGAGTTGAGAATGTGCTGAGTGTGGAATTGTTTTGGAAAATGAGTAGTTCTTCATGTTAGAAAAAGTTGAAATATGCGCATAAGCCCTTATTAGTAACAATTAGTTACTAATTTCTAAATAAAAAAAAAGGAAAAAGGAAGAAAGCCTAAAAGGATGGTAAATGAGAACATAAAATAAGATGGTAGGAATAATTCCAAGTAGACCAGTTATGACAGTTACTGTGGGTGAATTAAATTATCAAAAGAAAGGCTCATGCACTCTAATGTTCTTAAGAGGCAAACCTTGAAACAATTGACAAAAATTGAAAATAAATGGTAACAAAAGCTAGGTAGATGATTAAGATAGAAGATGTGGTAATGTTATCGTCCATGGTAGATAATACAGAGTCCAAGATAAAAAGCCCCACAAAGGACAAAAGTTATTTGTTACTGACATAGGTAGATTCCAAGTCAGCTTTCATTTAGAAGCTGTCCCATTGAAGTTAGGAATCAGAAAAATGCGGCTGATGGCCATTTTTCTGGAGGTTCTGGCCATTGCTCACTCAAGAAAAAGAACTAGAACTTACATAATACGAAGGAAAAAGCCAGAACTTCTTAGAAAATCCAAGAGAGTTACTTAAAGCTGTTTTTAGAATGGATAAGAGAGTTCATTACAGTGGACAGATATAAGATATAAGTGTACAAAACCAGTTGGTTTTCTTTATAAAATAACCTAATAAATTAGATAACATTGGCAGTATATGGGAAAGGTGTAATTTATAAGCAGTGTAGAAGCAGTAACTATTTCAGCAGTATTCTGAAATACTAGAAATGTATAGAAACAGTTTGATGTAATTATAAAATGTCACCAAAATACAGTGGCATCTAATATGACACTTTAGATATGGAATTCACATCATAAATATTTATCGTGGAATGAAATTTAATGATCTTATGATTGCGAGACATTTCATTTTGTTTTTGCTGTTAACTATCTTTAATTGGTATATGGGTTCTGATTCATTACCATAAATTTGTGGCAGAAAGGTATTTAATTAATCAATTTCATGTTATAGCCCAAAAGGAAAGTGTTGGTCATGTTTGCCAGCTTGACTGAATTCTGTGTTCTGTTGAGTAAACCAGTTCTAGGTCTTTTGATAGCCTGGCTTGTGCTTTGGAATAAATTCTTCTATCCTTAATCTTCAGTGCTACATAGTTTTAAATGTGGTCTACCCATTAGAAACTATAGTTTTTCCTTGAACAAAGTAATAGCAAATAAAAATAGCTAACATTTACATATGCTTATAATATACCAGTCACTATTTTAATCACTTTATTTGCATCTATTAACTAACTCACAAACAGGTCTTTGAAGTTGCTACCACTACTGTTTAGGAACTGAGGCACAGAGTTTGCTTAAATTCCCCAAAATCACACAGCTAGTAATTGGCAAAGCCAGGATTTGAACCCAGCACAAAAGGTTCCAGAGTCTGTGCTCTTATCCAGTATGTTATTACTGTCTCTACAACTTTTAGTTAAACTATTAAAAACATTTTTTTGAAAGAACAAACAAGATTCCCTAACTTCACATTTTTAAGATTGGTCCAGTCAGTTGTAGAGAGAATTACATGCTAAGAGAAGAATATCAATGTTTTTTTGAAATCTGGGCAGGTCTTCAATCTTGTGTGACTTTTTTTTGGGGGGGGAGGAGGCCTCCATTATACTAGCTCCCTTTGGACCTTCTATAAATGGGCAAATCACATTTAGCCAGCTCTCTATACCTAACTAGAAAACCTATATACCATCCTAACTCCTGAAGGCATCCATCAAAGGGAAGATTGAGACAGTCCAAGTGAATCAGCAAATCAGCAAGCATGCTTGCAGTTGGGATTATCGCTTAATGGTCAAAATGATATGATACTTTTTGGTTTGTAATGATCCTAACTGGGAGATTCTGAAATCTAATCGAAGTCAGTTCTATTAATAAACAAAAAAAGTAGGTTGTTGTAGTCTCTTTGAAAAATAATGTCTGTCAGTGCTGAAGAAAATTATATGTTGGTTATTAGGTTTGAAACCTTTAAAATACAGTTGAGATACAGAGCTGATTCAGGATCTTGAAAGGGCAAGATGGCATCAGTCCTTCAGAAAAAAGTCACGGAGAACCTCTTTGGGATGCATGTTTTAACTGGAACTTGGGATACAAAGACCCTTATTGGGGAATTCACAGTGCTTAGGGAAGATAGCAGTCTCCGATCAGAATACCTTTGTGGTGAGTGCGATAACACAGAGAAGTGCAGTGTGTTGTAGGAGGGAGGGAGGCCAGAGGGGTGGAGGAATCATAACAGGAAGACTGCCTGAGGTAGATGATTCATAAACTAGTGTTGCAGGTCTAATACAAGTTCAAAAAGAATATCTTTGAAATTAACTAGAAGAGGCATATATTGCCTGTACAAAACGCTACTTTTTATATATGGCATTTACATGATCCTCCTTGAGTACCATTATTGGGCAAACAGTGGAATAAATACATTTCTGGAGGTGCTGGAGTAGTTTTTTGGTTTTGTTTTTGTATATGATCTATAGGTTCCCTAGCTGTAATATATTTCTCATTTCAGATGTAATTTTTTTTGTGTTGTGGAGTAAAAGCCACTGACCATCACAGTTGTAGCTACTATGTGAAAGCTGTAACTGAAAGAATGCGTCAGGATTTGGTGGATTTGATGGGAAAGGTCTATTCTAGAATTCTGAAGGTAGGACAGCTGGTAAAGTTCCCTTTCCCGAAGTCTTGAGACTGATTCTCTCCCTTTGTTTTCTCACACTGGACTCCTACCTTACCAGTGATAATTTTGAGTTTTCCATGATGGGTAGTGTAATAGACTCTTTGGCAAGCTTTCAGAACAGTTGTGTAATGCAATTGGGCTTCCTGAAGTTCATTTATTTCAAATGAGTAGGCATGGTTACAAACTCAGCGGAGCCAGGCAAGTAGTTAAGGAGTGACTTGGGTTGATTTCTGTGTGTCAGGCTTCCAGTGTATTATGGGGCTTTCAGAGACCTCATGTCCTGTTCTCCTTGTTCAGTAGCATTTTTGTGATAGTGGATCATAGCTGCATTTAAGACAATTTGTGTCCCTCCCCACCACCTAGAGAAAAAGATTATGTAAAAATACATGTAACCTGAGTTATATCATACCACAGAGTTAAACAGTGCTGAAGATAATTGAATGTGAGTAAGTGCAGATTAGCATTTTTAGATGTCCTAGAGTTATTTTGAATGTAATTGGTCTTCAGTGGAAACTTTCAATAGATTACAAGTGGACTTAGAATTCGTAAAAGGAGTTCCTTAAAGGAAACAGTTTTATCTCCTAGTGAATTTGGACACTTCCTGGTCAGATTAGTTCCTGGACAAATACCTGCTTTGTTGCCGCTTGAATGAACACATAAATATATTAAATGCACGTATCAACCCTACTAGAACCAACAACACCCTATTTTCCAGTATTGTCATGTGTTATCCAGACTAATAAAGGGAACAGTGTGGAGTCCAGGGATAGAATTTAGGTTCGGTTAGATTACAGTAAAATCTTATTAAGTGAAATCCTATTAATTTAGGGTTCAGCGTAATTAGATACAGGCTAAGTTAAAACATAAGCTGATTTTGAAGCTATTGTTTTTAGGCAGTTTGGGCTTGCTCATTTGCATGAGCACAATGAATGTGCCAATTTAAAATGATCACATTATCTATTCATTAAGACATATCAGCAGGGACTGGTACTTGGCAACACTTGGCTAATTAGTTTGTTACAGTATGTACATGAAAGTAATCGAATTTTGTTTCTTTAACATTTTTCTCTAATCCAGTCTTACCTACCTTCATTGTTTCCAGTAGTCTGAATTGTTATTAGTGATAATTACACTGGTGGCATTTTACTCTATTTAAGTGTATTTAGTTGTCAAATTGTATTCAGTTTTTAATGGTGCATCTTGATCTATGTAAGTGGAATTATCGTGGAATTATTTTGCTTGAAGTACTGGTAGATACCTTGTTTTTACTATTCTCTTTTTATTTTATTTTTATTTTTTAAAGATTTTATTTATTTATTTGACAGAGAGAGATCACAAGTAGGCAGAGAGGCAGACAGAGAGAGAGGAGGAAGCAGGCTCCCTGCTGAGCAGAGAGCCTGATGCAGGACTCGATCCCAGGACCCAGAGATCATGACCTGAGCCGAAGGCAGCGGCCCAACCCACTGAGCCACCCAGGCGCCCACTAGTCTCATTTTATTAAGCATTTTCAAAATGTTCATTTTGTCACTTATCCTCTCTCTCTCTGTCTCTCTGTCTCCCTGTCTCTGTCTGTCTCTCTCTCTCGCAAACTTCCTATATGGCAGGTTCTGGTAATATTAAGAAGAGAGGGTATAGTCTTTGTTTTCAGAAATCATAGAGCTTAGTGTGTTGACAGAGGTATGAAATTTACTGTTTAGTGCAGGATGTTGAGTGCCATTGTGGAAGTAAGTAAGTGTCTGTAGAACATACATGAAGGTGGGGGAGCACAGGTTTCCCTGCTGCAGGGACAGGGAAGGCAGGATGAAGGGCAGGTGCAAAGACAGAAATGTGTGGCAGGTCACGGGGTGGGGACGAGGCATCAAGGAGTCCTCTCCAAAACTGAGGTAGACAGGGTATGTGAAACTGTTCCTTCAATAGATACTGGGTAAGTCTCTGGAAGCAAGATTGGGAGAACCTTGCAGTCAGGCAGGAGATGAGAATTTCTCTCAGGAGATGAAGTTATATGACAGGATGTTAGAAGTGTTGGTGGTGGCTCAGTGGGTTAGGCCTCTGCCTTTGGCTCAGGTTGTGATCTCAGCATCCTGGGATCAAGCCCCACATTGGGCTTTCTGCGCAGCAGGGAGCCCGCTTTCCCCTCTTTCTCTGCCTGCCTCTCTGCCTGCTTGGGATCACTCCCTCACTGTCAAATAAATAAATAAAATCTTTAAATAAAAAAAAAGTGTTGGTGGGAACCTTGTAATATGAAAATGCATTTTTCTTTTTTAAAGATTTTTTTTTAAAGATTTAAAAAAAGATTTTACTTATTTATTTGTCAGAGAGAGAGCACAAGCAGGCAGAGTGGCAGGGAGAGGCAGAGACCCTGCTGGACAAGGAGCCTGGTGTGGGACTTCATCTCAGGACCCTGGGATCATGACCTGAGCTGAAGGCAGCGGCTTAAACAACTGAGCCACCCAGGCATCCCTCTTTTAAAAAGATTTTATTTATTTATTTGACAGAGAGACAGCCGCAGAGGGAACACAAGCAGCAGGAATAGGAAAGGGAGAAGCAGGTTCCCCGCTGAGCAGAGAGCCTGATGCAGGGCTCCATCCCAGACCCTGGGATCATGACCTGACCCAAAGGCAGGCACTTAACAACTGGACCACCCAGGATCCCCACAAAATGAATTTTGAGACAGAACATCCAGCAGAACTTGGAGAGTAATAGGAATAAACTTCGATGACTGAGTACTATTGCAGTTTTTAACCCGTCACTCAGAGCAAAGGTCTAGAGTTTAGGAGATGACAGCATAGGTGAAGAGAAGAGAGAGGGGGGATTTTTGCGGCAAGTTGCTGGCGTGCTGAGTCCTACAGTTGCCAGCCTCTCTCACCTCAAGCCTAGTGACATGGACTTCAGTGGAACCCCATGTCTGTCCGAGCCAACTCTGTGTATCCCTGGAAGCCAGGGTGGGCGGATATTTAGTATGAATATCCCCCAAATCTAGCATCTGAAAGAGAGCGATGGGCTGGCTAGCCCTGGAGGTAGGAGGGCTGAAGCTGGGGCGAGTACTGGCCATGTAGAGATTGGCTTGTGTGCCTAGAAGTTGTCGAAACAGAAGATGTGTGTGTTTCCAGTGGAAAGAGAGCGGGCAGTATGGGCAAGAGAATACAGTGGACTTGTCTTATCCCATCTTACAGGTTTGCTTAGAGGACTCTACACACTTGTGGAAGAAATAGGATTCCTTCAGAGCATGTAGGACAATCAAACTGGAGGAGAGCATCTCACCTGTATCGGGAGTCTAAAGAGAGCTTAATCTTGTAGGATTAGGCTGCTTGCCAGGGAGCCATAGGAGGGTCACTCGGGGGCAGGTGAGCTGGAAGGACACGAGTGCCTCCTCTCCTCGGAGGGGCTGGCCCACTTCCAGCAAGGGAAGGGGGAAGCCCTGCCTATCAGCATCTATTAAAGGGAGTGAGTGAAGGGAACCCTCGAGAGTGTCTCCAGCTGTCACTGTGAAAGAGGACTTCATTTGGACTTAAGACTTTCTAATTGATTAAGTTCTTCTTTCCAGCTTATCTCTGAACTGAGTCAAAAGACACCCCCCCCCCCACAGCAGAGCATTCCCTGAAGGGATCCCCAGTTATCCCCTCAAGCAATGGGGACTACCCTGAGCCAGCAAGACCCCAAGTGTTTGACCCCAAGGCAGTGATGGACCTGACCTTTGTTGCCCACCTGCGTGGATTGCCCACTGACCTTTGTCCTACATTTGCACTATACAAACCTGGAAGTCTTTTTTTAGTACTTTGGAGACAGTCTTTGAGGTTCAAGTTCACTGTCATCCGGAGGTTCGTCTCACTGAAATAAATTCCTTTCTCATTTCCCACCTCTCATCTCTCTGCCTTTGGATTTTATCGGTGGGTGGAGAGTGGTGGAACTGGTCTGTTTGGAGACACCCCACCCCCCAGCCGGATGCTCTTGAACTCCCGTGCCCCACCGGGTACAACTATAGCCTTTCTGCATTTAACCTTCTTAATCGCATCAGCAAGGCAGTGAAATGTGTAGAAATGTGTAGACATCCTCAGGCTGAGGCTTCTGTGGATACTGAATGATGCCAAATCATGTATTGTTGGGAGGGATTGTGGTTGGATAATTTCACACCTTTTCCTTTAGTTTCCACTTTGTACATTTTTTGTGCTTTGCTGAGGTTTACCAATGGCAGTCTCCCAGTTCACTTTATCTGAAGCTTTTACAGGCAATGTCCTATGGCCCTTATAATTAATGGTGAGTTGCTGAAATGTTGTGATGCATCAAAGTCATTGCAGTAATCAGTTATGCCCATTCTCTCCCTTTTCTTCTTTCTTCTCCTTGGAAGCATTGGTGGGATTTCATTTAACCCATGTAGAAACCAGGAGCCCTATGCATGTTTCTGTTGCCTGCTGAAAAATCGTTGGTACCTGTTTTAAAGTGCTCAGTGAGCATCTGATGAGTTCTTAGTTATTTTTTTGAAGCCAGGGAGGATTCAGGCAATGGTCTGCAAAATTGCTGAAGGAAGTCCAGGAATCTCCTTTAAAACGGTGGAAAAATGAAGAATCACGCACGCATATATTAGGTTGTCTTAAATCAAATGCCTGCTAAAGCAGTAGTGACACATGCTGTTCATGAAAGACTTAATACAGTCCTTCTAATCGGATGAATTGTCTTGTTGTGCAAAAACTGTTATTACACTGTGTGTGAAACCAACCATGCTGCAGGGGGAAAAATTAAATCGCCTGACTGAGAGGTCACTTGTGAATAGTAACACAAGATCTATTACCGTTATTAGGGGCTCTGGAGGACATTCACCCTTTTATGGTCTTTCAACTGCTGGAATGAAATATTTTAGTGGTAAATGACACCCTTCTGGGAAATCGTCCCAAGGATTCATTCTTTGCTGTTTGTACATTTTTAAAAGGGGGAGGGGTCTTGGGGGGGTGGAAATCACATTGTTCCTTTCAGATCACTTAAAAAATTTACCGATTTTGACTTGGTGTGATGACGATTGCCTTCGAATGTTCCTCATTTACACCATTCTTAATCTGGGTCTAATAGTATCACACTTTATCTTTCGTAACATGTCATGCACATTTTGCAATCTTTTCCTTAGGGAAATCCGTGATCGCGTGGAAGCTCAGAGACCACGGGTGTATGTGGTTTATGTCAAAATCTGGATTAAGCACTTTAAAATTCATGAAATGAGAAGTCTGCTTATTTTGTTGATTTTCTTCTAAGGCTCTCTGAGTGTATATAAGGAAGATGATGTGAGTATATTTTTTAGTTCTGCATGGCAACCATGCTGAGTGGTAAATATTTTAAGAAATATTATCAGAAGGGAATGAATAGCTATTGATCTGAGGTGCAGCATTATAACATAGTTATTAAATTGGGAACCAGAGTTCCTTTCCTATGGATTACATTCATTATAATCTGTCGATCCTCTTGAATTACTACTCTTGATTCTTCTGCCTTTTTGCTATTTTGCTATGTGCTTGAGATTAGCTTTTACGGTGAGAAAAGAAAGAAATAAGAAATCAAGAGCCTTGCAAATAATTGGGGTGTTTTTTTGGTGAATTTTGAAATCCTACTTATTTCCTCTTCCCATTATTTGATTTTAGCATCTTTTTTTTTTCTTCTAAAACTTACTTACTTTATTGCCCCAAAGATGTGCAACTGTTACCGTGATGTGCATAAGCATATAAATTCTGTTGGATTTCTCAATGCCTGCTTTTGTTACAGGTATTTTGATGGGTTCATTAAAACCTATCTGTTGAAATAGGGGTTGGTCAGAAGAAGGAAGAGAGGGAAGGGAAAATGTTGTCAGTAGGAATAATACATAGATATTTGAGCTTCACCTGGAAATAAAAATAATTTTGCAGAATGGGAGATAGAAACCCTTTGTCAGGTTGCTAATGAGAGGCTTGACCTAGCCGCTGCTGCTGTAGCATCTTTGGGGATGATGAGAGATGCAAAATGCACTGTTGCTAGGCAACTCTCTTGGCTGCCTTTGGAGCAGGTTCATATGTGCTAAGAGCTAATGAATCCTCACGTCTGCTCTTTGAAACTGTTGAAAAGCCAATGAAGACATACCCGGACATTTAGCATTTACAAGTACCTGAACTATTCTTGCCGTGTCATTTATCCGTTAAAAATTAAGTTGACCATTTAGTGTGTACTGAATATTGCTTTATTTTTTCAAGGTGGACCAAGATTTGAGCCTTAATATGTTTTCAAAAAGGAGCTCAATAAGAATGCCTTTGTTCCTATTGACACTAGTTAAGTTGTTCCCTATGAAGGCTTATTCTAAATTTGAATGCTTACCCCCCCACCCCGCAAGCCCCCAAAGATGATCAGTTGTTGCAACTTGCCTCTTTAAGCCTCTTAGAAAGTTTTTAATTACACTGTCTTCATGTCTTGCTCAGCCCGAGGCCATTATTTCTGAAGATGATAGGAATCTGGAACCCTAAACCAATTTCCTAGGTGGCCTGTCTAAAACTCCTTCCCTTTCCATCTTCCCTGCCCCCAAATCCTGGACAGTAGCCATCAAACAAGCGCAGAACATGAATTAAAGCTTGATAAGGAACATCCCGGGATCAGATAATGAATCTAAGTACTTGTAGATTCCAACCAATCTCTAGTAATGACTCCGTATCAGGAGTGTTGTAAGGATTACAAGATTCTGTGCAGGAGCAATGTTGTGATGTGCCAAATGAACATGAGTTTTTACCACAAATTCCAAGGTATTGTCTAAACCTGACAAGAATTTTGTGTGACGGGATTATTAGGTATTAGTCAGGCTTGTTAATATTTTGGTAGGATATGCCATAATTGTAGTGGGATTTATTTGGAACAGGATTTAGCCTATACCTTTTTTATATTTTGATTGTGTTAACCTACGATTCTTCCTAATGTCACAGCACCTAGTATAATACCATGTGATAGGTAGAAGGCATTCAGGCTATATTTATTGGTTAAAGTTGTATAAACCTTCTGCATAGATTATCTAAATTAAATTGTTTCATTTCTTATGCTCTTACAAAGTATACTGGAAATTCTGTTGTAATTCTCTGTGTTTTCTCACCTTTAAAATAAGAGTAATAGAAGAACCCACCATATTAAATTCATCATGTAGATTAAATGAGATAATCCAGAGTAGAGTACCTAGTCTATAGTCAGTGCACAATGAAAGTTATGTATTATTAAAACTGTAGTTGACTTTTATAGCCCTTTTTATTCATTTCACAATTATGTATATACTGATTCTGTTCAAGGAGCACTGCTAGGCTGTTTAGCAAATAGACATGTTCCTTGCCCATATGGGGCTATTGTTATACTTTATTCCCCAAGTAAATGAAAAGAGAGCCACTATCTGTCTTCTACGTGTGCCTCTGTGTGTGTTTGTGTGTGTGTGTGTGTATGAATGAGAGAGAGAGAGAAAGAAACTCTAGTATATTTAGGTGCATTAAGGAGATAAAGAATGGTGCTGTTCAATAGAAATATAACATGAACCCCATATATAAGTTTACGTTTTCTGGCAGCCACTTAAAAAAGTAAAAAAGGGGGTGCTTGGGTGGCTCAGTGGGTGAGCCTCTGACTCTTGATTTTGGCTCAGGTCATGATCTCAGTGTTGTGGGATTGAGCCCTGCATGGGGCCTGTGCTCTGTGTTCAGTGGGGAGTCTGCTTCTCTCTTTCCCTCTCCCTCTGTCCCTTCAAACCCTCCTTGCATGTGTGGTCTCTCTTTAAAATAAGTAATCTTTTAAAAAAAAAAAAAGTGAAAGTAAACAGGAAATTAATTTAAAAAATTTATTTTACTTAATAGATCTGAAATATTTTCATATGTAATCATAAAATTATGAAATATTTCATATATACATATAAATATTACTAAACATTCCAAGATTTTATTTATTTATTTAATAAACATAAAGAGAGGAACCACAAGCAGGGGAAGTGGGGGAGGGAGAAACAGACTCCCTGCTGAGCAGGGAGTAATCCCAGGACCCTGGGATCATGACCTAAGCCGAAGGCAGATGCTAAATGACTGAGCCACCCAGGTGCCCCAAGAATAATACTTCTGAAAATGGGGTTTTCAGGGAGGTACTCAGCAAGTGAGGCTATGTCCGGCAGCTGCTGTGTGTGTATGTGTGTGTGTGTGTGTGTGTGTGTGAGAGAGAGAGAGAGAGAGAGAGAGAGAGAGAGAGAGAAGATAGCCAGTCTTAACCAGCTGAGCCACCCAGGTGCCTTGAAGGTAGCCAGTCTTAAAAAAATGTTTACTCTGTTAACCTTTTTTTCTTTCTTCAGGTAGTCTTGAGTTTCATCCCACTCCTGTTTACTGAGTATTTGCTCAGTATTTCCCAGGGTAGCGTGGGCAACAATTGTGAGGTGTAACAATGACTCAAAGTGTACTGAAACGAAGGTGCGCACAAAGCTACAGTAACAAACAGTACTTGGAATATTCTTTGGCCAGAAAGAGCCAGTTACTCCGTTAGCCTTGAATGTTTTTTGCTCAGCAAAAAACAGATTTTTCATGGTTAGTTCATAAGTAGTTGAATTATTGGTTTGAAAACAGAGAAACACAGACAAATTTCCTTGAGCAAGAAGAAGGGCTAGATGTGTCTTGACTACTAAGCTGAGCAAGAAGGTGGTCTGAGGAGCATGATCAGACTTTGTTCGCTGACGTCAAGTGTCGTCTTTGGCCAGGAAATCAGAAGTAGTCTCCTTCCTCCAGCAAGCCTTTACTGGGTCCTGTAACCACCTTGTCCATTTCTGCCTTTTCTACTAGTCCTGTTCCATCACTTACTAAGGCATTGTTGTAAATAATTTTAGTAAAGTACCGTCTTTATTTTACTAGAGTAATATGTAGTAGTCATATATAAAATATTAGGACAAATAGTATACTATATACTGTAGTCATAAGCATACATATTAATGCCACCTCTTCCCCCAAACATATGCCCACAATGGTATTGTGTTGTATAATGCAGGGCACGTGGATAGCTCAGTTGGAAAGTGTCCAGCTCTTGATTTCAGCTCAGGTCATGATCTCAGGGTCCTGAGATCGAGCCCTGCTTTGGGCTCCGTGCACGGAGTCTGCTTCTTGCTCACCCTTTACTCTTCCCCTGCTTGTGCACGCATGCTCCTTCTCTCAAATAAATTTTTTAAAAAAGATTTTATTTATCTGACAGACAGAGATCACAAGTAGGCAGAGAGGCAGGCAGAGAGAGAGAGGAGGAAGTAGGCTCCTGCTGAGCAGAGAGCCCAACGTGGAGCTCGATCCCAGAACCCTGGGATCACAACCTGAGCCGAAGGCAGAGGCTTTAACCCACTGAGCCACCCAGGCGCCCTTCTCAAATAAATTTTTAAGATGTTCCTTTGCAGTTTGTGTTTTTCTGTCCTCCATATGTTAGACCCATTTTCTCATGGTAGTTTATACAGATCTATTTTATGATTGTTGAAGGATACCAGTGTTCCACAGTATATTAATAGGTCTGATATGGTAGCTGGTAACCAGAGGTGACTATTGAGCATGTGAAATTTGGGTAGTGTGGCTGAGGAAATGTGGTCTTAGTTTTATTTAATTTTCATTAGTTTAAATTCAAATTTAAATAGCCACATGTGGCCCATGGCTACTGTATTGGGCAGCCCAGCTCTGGGATCTCCCTCTTCCTCTGAAAAAGAAAAAGCAGTCATTGTTACACTAGGTAGTGTTTTACACATTATCAAAGACGGTCTTGAATTCTCTTCTTGTTCTTATGTTTTAATTTCTGTCTTTAGAAACTATTTTCTGTATTTCTAATCTTTGGAGCTGAGTTTGGCTGATTCAGTGGTGACTGAGATTCTAATCGTTAGTTCCTTAAGTGACTATAAACTCCTTCAGAGCAGGGACTGACTTTTCTTGTATCATTAAAGCCTAATACAGCTCAACCCTCAAATATTTTTGTTTGTTCAGTATACAACTCACAGGAAAAGTTTGCTGTTACTCTTGATATTAGTAAGACTCTAGAAGTTAGTCCTTTTAAAAATCTATGTAACAGTTTTTTTATTGCTGTTTTGTGTTTGTGTTTGGGTTTTTTTAAACATTTATTTTATTTTTTAAAGAGTTTATTCGTTTATTTGAAAGAGAAACAGAGATCACAAGCAGGCAGAGAGGCAGGCAAAGAGCCCCGCCAAGCAGAGAGCCTGATGCGGGGCTCAATCCAGGACCCTGAGATCATGACCTGAGCTTAAGGCAGAGGCTTCACTCACTGAGCCCCGCCAGGCACCCCTGGTTTTGTTTTTAAAGCAAAATATAGGATGATTCTAGTCAGTGGTCTCTAACACGACCCCCAGGTTCAGTGATTTGCTAGAAGGAGTGGCAGGACTTGGAATATAGTTGAAACCATGACTATGATTTATTACCACAAATGGGTAAAAAAGCAAAAATAGCAAGGGAGAAGGTTCCTTGGCTAAAGGTCCTGGGGAAAATAGGTGCAAGCTTCTGCATGTCCTGTCCTAGGGAGTCGCCCCGGCTACACTTCATTCCTCCAGCAGAGAATTGTGAGAACATGGGTAAAGGGTTGTCTGCTAGGGAAGCACATGCAAGACTCTGTGCTCAAGGTTTTTACTGGGGACTGTGTAGGTACGATGTTCAGTTTACTGTGTTTGTACAAATAGTTTAGGTGCAGTCATATCAGTAAAGAATGGTAGTAGGAACCCTTAGAAAATCCACTTTCCAGGATCCCACTCAGAGGCTAACTTTGCAATCAAGTCCTTTAAGGTTGGCCATCTCAGGCCTCCTATGTTAACTCTTCTATGCACAAATACCTACTTAAATTTTGATTAAGCTGGGTTATGATTTATTTTTTAAGTAGTAGGTCCAGAATCAATCATTATAATTTTCTCTGCTATTCTCCTTTTTGATATTTGAATATATACATTAAACATCTTCTAAGTAAGGCATTCTCATTGTCTTATCCGATACCTTTAGTTCAAGAAAACTTAGTGCTTCTCAGGGCAGCCCTCTGTATTAAAAAAAAAAAAATCAAAAAACAAAAAAACTCCTTTTCTTAATTAAACTCCAAATATGCCTTTTGATTTGGGCCTCAGGATTACATAAAACAAATCTGGTTTGTCATTCATGTGTTAGCCCCTTAAATATCTTAAGATACCTATTGTCTGCAATTTTTCTGTGGTGCAGGAACACAGAATATTCTGTTTCTGTTCACCCTTTTTGTTTCGATTGTAACAAAAAATCCTAATTATGTGTTTTTTTTTTTCCTGGAACATGTTTTGTACACAGTATTGGTGGTTTTTAATATAGATGTTTTTGTTTTCCTTTTTTAGTTGATTTCATCTGACAAAAATAATACATGCTGTCATATATGTATTAATGTGTATCTGGGGAGATCTAGTGAATTTTATTGAATTTTTGACTTGTTTAAAAATACATTTATGTAGAAAAAATATGAGATTAGGAGATTTTTAACTTTTTGTTAGGAAAAGCTTCATATTCAGAAGTGGAGAGAGTAATATAATAGCCTTGACATACAAATCCCTTAGCTTTGGTGGTTATTACATGAGTGGTCTGTATCTTCTTTACCTTCTACTACACAGTTGACAACTCTGTAATGTTATTTTGAAGCAGATCTCAGATTGGAGCTGAAGGTTCTAAATGAAGTTTGAAATTCTTCATTTTAGGAACATTGTGCCACATTTTAGTCCTCCAGAATTATATGAGACTGTCTGTTATATTGTATCTTTACATACATTTTATAATTTAAAATATTTTAAGCTTCAGTATGTGAGAATATTATTTTTAGTTTTAAAAATTAATAGTGAGATTTAAAGTTCTTATTGATGCTAGATTTGTTTTATTCTCTCTGAGATTTAGATTTATGTATTTTGCCCATATTTTGTGGGAAAGGAATCTGCATCCTAAGAATTTGTTCATTCTTTGTTTAGAATATCAAATAATTGGTTGATAATTCTATGTGTGTGCATGTGAGCATGTGTGTGTGTGTGTGTGTGTGTGTGTCTGTGTGTAATAGCTAAAAACTAGTGCTTTCCTGTGTGGCAGGTATTGGGTTAGTTTGGCTAGATGTGGAATTCTGGGCTAGAAACCATTCCTCCTGCCCCCCATCTGTCTTGTTTTCTTCCATAGCTTATAATATCGGTGTAGAGAAATTCACAGTTATTCTGCTTACTGAATTCCTGGGTATATGTTTATGTGAACCATTTTTTTTTTTTAATTTTGAAGATTTTATTTATTTATTTTTAAAGATTTTATTTACTTGAGAGAGAGAGTATGAGCAGGGGGGAGAGGGATAAGCAGGCTCCCTGCTGAGCAGGGAGCCCAGTGCGATGCTTGATCCCAGGATCCTGAGATCATGACCTGAGCCAAGGGCAGAAGCTTAACCAACGGAGCCATTTAGGCACCCCTATGTGAACTAAGTTTTGTTTTTATTTTTCCTCTTAGGAAGCTCTTAGGATCTTCTTTGTCCCTGGTACTTGATAATTTCATGGTGATGTGCCTTGATGTGAAAAAAAAATATATATATATAAAATATAATTTATATATATGATATATATAACTTATAAATATATAAAATATATAAAAAATATATATATTATGTGCATATATATGTGTGTGTGTGTATATATATTTATTTTAGTTTATTTAAATTCCGGTTAATTAACATATAGTGTTAACTGTATATAGTTATATATTGAAACTATATACACTTTGAGGTATAGAATTTAGTTATTCATCACCTGCCTATAGCAACTGGTGCTCCTCACAACAAATGTCCTTAATCCCCATCACCTATTTATCTACCCCCCCACACCCGTGCGCTTCCTCTCAGCAACCCTCAGTTTATTCTCTATAGTTGAGTCTGTTTCCTGGTTTGCCTCTTCTTTCCCCACTCCCACCATGTTCACCTGTTTTGTTTCTTAAATACACTTATGAGTGAGATCATATGCTGTTTGCCTTTTTCTGAACTGACTTATTTCACTTAGCATAATACTTTCTAGCTCCATCCACATCATTTTAAGATTTCGTTCTTTTTAATGGCTGAATAATATTCCATGGTGTGTACACACACACACACACACACACACACACACACACTTTATCCGTTCTTCAGTCAGTGGACTTTTGGGCTCTTTCCATTTTCATGTGTTGGGCTGGATAATTGGTGGCTTTTTTAAATTTGGAAATTCAAGTCCTTGAATTCTGGGGAATGTTTTTCATTATATTGTTGTTAATTTCTTTCCCTCTACTGACTGTGTTTTTTTCTTTCTGGAAATTCTCTTATTTGGATCCTGAATTCCTATATGGATCTCATAATTTTCTTATCTTCTTCCCCTATTGCCCTCGCTCTACTTTTTCACTCCTTGAGAGATTTCCTTATCTTTATCTTTTAACTGTTATTGAATTTATTGTTGTGCAAACGTGGGTTTAAATTCAGCAGCTCTTTTTAGTTTTGGAATATTCTTCTTAAATTGTATCCACCTTAGTAGTCTTTCATTGTTTTAACTCTTAGTAGTGGCATGTAAATGGTTTCTTAAATGATTATTTCTCTCTGATTTTAATTTTTGAATCCATTTGGAATTGTTTTCCTGCGTAGTCACGTGTTAGGATCCCTCCTCCCTAATGACCATTTTTTCTATCACCATTCATGGATCAGTCTTTTTTTTTTCCCTCTTTGTTTGCACTGTCTGCTTCTATCATGAATGTTACCATCATTTTCTTCTAACATTCATTTTATCTTTCTAGTCTAACAATTTTCTTAATGTAGAGATCATGCACGATAGGAGTTTGCTGAGTCTGTTTTGTTTCATTCCTTAATGGTCCACTATCTACTCCAAGCAGTGGAATCAGTCTTCTTATTCATTGTTGCAAGAAATTTAAATCAATCCTTTTTTATGTTACTGGCCTCTTTCATTAATTTCATTTCATCCTGGGTGTTAACCTTCTTGACTAATAAAGCATTCTAAGAAGGTCATTTGTTTACCATTATTCGTGCAGACCCTATTTCATGGTCAGTCTTTTATTTGAGACTACGGCCCTTATATGAAATTCACAGTGATAAGATATTTACCACTTACTTAATCTTCAAAGGATTTTTTGTCATTGAAGAAGAGGGATGATTAGAGTCATACTTCATATTCAGCCAACTTGTGTTGGCCATTTAATTGTTTTTTTTCTCCAATGTAGTATGGATGGCTCCCCATTTACATGGTCAGTCCATAGTTTTTCATATCCCAATAAATTGTTGGCACGACCTCACTTTCATAGCTTTGGGATCTTTGAGCAATTTACTATTTTACTAAATTCAAAAGCATTGACTTTCTCTATTTTTACTACATAAGTGCTCACCTAACTGAGCTATATTTAATTATTGGAGGGCATTCAGACTCAGTCTTCCAGTTCTGATGTAAAACACATTGCCAGTGATGGATGCAACAGTAGAAATTAACTGCACCTAATTGAAAGGAAAAATAGACACATTATACATAAAGGACATTGGCTTTTAACTTCTGTTCTGCTGGTCAGCCCAACAAAGATTTAGGTCTCATCATGATAGAAATGTAAAACCTACTTTGTTTTGTTTTGCTCAGGAAGGAAATCTTATGCTTAAAGGAATTCAGTCATTATACTTACCATTTATAGAATTGTCAAAATGTTAGCAATCGAAAAAAATTAATGGTGGTTATACTTCTTTTTCCCACCGGTGGTTGCGTGTTAGTTATGTGACTAACCATTACTTTTTAACTTAAGTTTTCTTTATACCATTTTCTAAAAATATGAATTGTCCCCAACTCTGAGAGATAATGAAGAATCAGGTGGCTAAGAGACTAACCTGGAGATCCAGTTTAGGTAGAGAAAAATCACATTTCTTTTCTCCTAGGATTTAAAACTCCTTAAGTGATTTGATACTTGACTTTATCTGCTTCTGGTCTAGTGATATTTCTCCTGTTTTTCCATACTTGGAGCTTCTGTGTTGTTGACCTGATTTTCTATGTACTGTAACTTCTTACTTCAAATTCTGATGGATGTGCTGGTAATATTTTGATATCCTGCTAACATTTACCCAGTAGATATATTTCCTAATTCTATGTTAATTTGGTCAGAGTTACTATCCTTAAATCCTTTACTTTGCAAGTGGTATTTTTAAAATAATTGTTTATAGAATCAAATAACTAACACTATTACAAGATCCATCTTGCTGAGTGGAATCAGAGCAGGTAAATTAGGAATAGTTTATGCTTTCTGAAATCATTTTATAGTATGCTGTGAATCAGAGATACAAAGGAGAAGAAGATGTTATCCCTGCTTTTTGCAAGGCAGAGTGACATGTACATGGGCTTTGGAGGTTGTGGCTTTGGTCCAGGCCTAACTACAGCATGTGCCAGCCCTGTTAGCTTGCACAAATTATCTGGCTTTCATGAGATTCACTTTTGCCATTTGAAACACCATGATAATCATGATTTTCTATAAAATGTTTAGGAGAGTGTTCACAGTAGCTGTTCAGTAGATGTTAGGTGTAGAAGTAGGGGAGTCCGTGTAGATCAGACGCTCTCCCTGGACTGGAATAAGGCTAGAGAGAATCACAAATAGAAGAGTGCCCAGTAGGGGCCTTCATTATTCTAGACAGATTTCTTCCCTTGGCCTTGTTTGACTCTCAAATGTTAAATTTCAAGACCTGAGGCCGGTTATTAATTAGGTTATGCTATAAATATAATTTGAATCACAGAAGAATAACATTGTACTGTTTGCATTTCTTTGACGTTGCTCCATGCCTGCAGTTTCCTTATCAGTGAAAGAAATTATTAGCTTTTCACCATTTCGTCAATGGACTGCTTTCCAAGGTATTATTTAAATAATAAGCCAAAACCATAAGCCATTATGTCAAGTAAGTAGGGAAAGTGGAATGAACTAATGTTCAAAGCATAATACACTATTATGTACATTAATTGTAGAATAAATAAATTTTAAAAGTTTCTTTCAGTGTTAAAATATTAAAGAATGCATTTATGTTTCTATTTGTATGTGCCATTCAAGTATATTCATTCTTTGATGTATAAAAATGTAGTTCTTCGACTTAATGATACTGTTTTCTTCCCACTGTTTTATAAATGGCAAATACACTTGTGTGCACAGAATTTACTTCCTTTTTTTCCACAGCAGAAAGTCTTACACAAAGATGGTTCAGCATTTATCTCATCGAAGGACATAAATAAAATATAAACTGGGAATGTACCTGTGTGCCTCAGATCTAGTGTTGTAAAACCTAAGTCTGAAAAGTTAAAGAAAACCGGATATTACTTTGGATTTTTGCCTAGATGACCACATCTTAAATTATTTCTTTCCACTTAGTATCTTTATTTCTGTGGATTTTAATTTATTACTGTATCTTTTATATAGTCGTAAAGTACGAGCTATCTCATTCCTTTAAAAAAAGAGGGATAGTTGTAAACATTAATTATATATTCTCCCATCTGATGACTAAGGTGACTAGCAAAGCCCTTTTGCTTCCTCATAATTTAGAAGCAGAGAGCACTTCTCATGATTTTCTTTTCTTTTTTTTTTTTTTTTTAAAGATTTTATTTATTTATTGGACAGACAGAGATCACAAGTAGGCAGAGAGGCAGGCAGAGAGAGAGGAGGAAGCAGGCTCCCCACGGAGCAGAGAGCCCGATGTGGGGCTCGATCCCAGGACCCTGGGATCACGACCTGAGCCGAAGGCAGAGGCTTTAACCCACTGAGCCACCCAGGCGCCCCTTCTCATGATTTTCATTACAGAACTGTCTGAGGGACCAGGCTGCTTTCTGTGTAACCTCATACAGTGTTCCCAACGTGGATGTTTTTCATGGAATCCAGAGTTAAATTTTTATATTCTGTTCTTTATATGATTGACTCCTGGGCTATGCTGGTTTATGTCTCTCCAGCTTGTTTTCCCCTGTATGTTTTGTCTAATTACAGGGAGAAGTCTTACTCGATAGCTCTTTATCCTGTTATAGATAGTCTGGAATCTCTGATTGCTTTCGCTCTGCCAAGTAGAGTGGAGGAGTGAGCTGAGACATGGACTCCACCAACTAACTTTGTGAACCGTCTGGGCCTCACTTCCATCGTAACCAAGTGAGCACCCAGGTGACTCTGGCACTGTTAGTTTTGATAATGAAACATGCACAGGGATTTAAAATTTTCTTCTTCTTCTTTTTTTTTTTTAAGATTAATTTATTTGACAGAGAGAGAGAGAGAGAGAGTGTACAAGCAGAGGGAGAGGGAGAATCAGGTTCCCCACTGAATGGGGAGCCCAATATGGGCGGGACTCGATCCCACGACCAAGGGATCATGACCTGAGCTGAAGGCAGACACTTAACTGACTGAGCCACCCAGGTGCCCTTAGAAAAACATTTCCCAAAGAGGGGCACCTGGGTGGCTCAGTTGGTTAAGGGTCTAATTCTTGATTTCAGCTTAGGTCGTGATCTCAGGGTTGTGAGATCTAGCCTCATGTTGGGCTCCGCACTGGGTGTGGAGTCTGCTTGAGATTCTCTCTCTTCCCCTTCCTTTGCCCCTCCCCCACCCAAAATAAAGTTGTTTAACCAAAAGAACTTAACATACACTCTTCTGACTGTTAAAAAACCAACCCCTTGATTTTTTAAAAATTATGGTATGAAAAACATATGAAATATACCTTCTTAGCGAAATGTTGGGTATATGGTACAGTGTTGTGTAGAAATTTTCATCATGTAAGACCGTGTACCCACAGCAGCTCCCTATTCCCTCCTATCCTCAGGTTCTCTGGCAATCATTATTTTATTTTCTTCTTCTAAGACTGCCTTCTTTGGATACCTGGTATAAATGTGGAATCCTGCAGTATCTGTCCATCTATGATTGGTTTGTTTCACATATAATGTCCTCAAGATTCATCCATACTGTATCATGTGACAGGATTTCCTTTCTTTTAAGGCTGAATGATATTTCATTGTATGTGTAGATCACATTGTCTTTATCTTTTCGTCAATTAATAGTTAGGTTGTTTCCTTCTCCTGGCTATTGTGAATAATGCTGTAATCAACATGGGAGTGCAAATACCTCTTCTAGATCCCGATTTCAATTCTTTTGAAAGACTGCAATTCTTTGAAAAAAATTTTTAATGATTTATTCATTTATTTATTTGAGAGAGACAACATGAACAGGGGGAAGGTCAGAGGGAGAGGGAGAAAGAATCCTCAAGCAGACTCTTTGCTGAGCATGGAACCCAATGTGGGGCTCGATCCCAGGACCCTGAGATTATCATCTGAGCCGAAGGCAGAAGTTGAACCACCTGAGTCACCCAGGTGCCCCTCTTTGAAATATTATTTAAAAGTCCCTGGGTGTGTTTCATTATGAAAACTAACAGTGCCAGAGACACCTGGGTGACTCAGTTGGTTAGGTGCCTGCCTTCGGCTCAGGTATTGATCTCAGGGTTCTGGGATCGAGCCCCACATCAGGCTCCCTGCTCTAGCAGGGAGTCTGCTTCTTCCTCTCCTTCTGTCCCTTTCTCTGCTGGTACTTTCTCTGTCTCTCAAATAAATAAAATCTAACTAGCAGTGCCAAATTAAACAAGTTAAACAGTCTCTTTATATTTCTTAAAATATTAGAGAAAGATTTGTTTGTATTTCAATAGAGAGACCATCGTTTTAGAACAGGTACCTAAAAGCAACCGTACAGTTAATGGACTCTTGTCAGTATATTTTAAAAGTCCTTGTTCTGAATTTCCTGGAAGTGGCATTGCCAGATCATATGTTGGTTTTATTTTTAATTTTTTTGAGGAGCTTCCATGCTATTTTTCATTGTGGCCGCACCATTTTACATTCCACCAAAAGTGCACAAGGGTTCCCGTCTTCCCACATCCTCACCAACACATGTGAATTTCTATTATGGATAATGCCCATCCCCACAGGTGTGAGGTGGTCTAGCTGATTGGGTTTGGATTTGCATTTCCCTGGTGATGAGTGATGCTGAGCATCTTTTCCTGGGCCTGTGGCCATCGGTATGTCTGCTTTGGAAGATGTTTAGCTCCTTCGTTCACTTTTTCATTGGGTTATTTTTATTTGTTTTTGTTGAGTTATAAAAGTTCCTCATATTTTGGATATTAAGCCCTTACCAGATATGTGGTTTATAGGTATTTCCTGCCATTCTGTAGGTTACCTTTTTCTTTTTTTTTTCTTTTTTTAAAACTCTGCTTGTTTGCTTTGCTGCACAGAAGCTGTTCAGGTTGATGTAGTCCCACTTGTCTGTTTTTGCCTTTGTCACCTGTTGTTTTGGTGTCACATCCAAGAAGTCATTGCCAAGACCAATGTTAGGAAGTTTTCCCCCTATGTTTTTTTCTAGGAGTTTTATAGTTTTAGGTTTTGTGTTTAAGTCTTTTATTCATTTTGAGTTGATTTTTGTGTATGGTGTAAGACAAGGGTCCATTGTCCCTCTTTTTCTTGCAGATACTCAGTTAAGCCAGCATCATTTATTCTAGAGACCATCCCATCCTTTCTCCATTGTATTTTCTTGTCTCTTCTGTAATAAATTAATTGACCACACATACATGAATTTATTTCTAGGCTCTCTATTCCATTCCATTGGTCTCTTTTCCCCTGTGCTAAGATCACACTGTTTTGATTACTGTAGCTTTGTAATAAGTTTTGAGGTTAGGAAATGTGAGGTACCCAGTTTTATTTATTTCTCAATATTGTTTTGGCTTTATGGTTTCATGCGATTTTTATGATTATTTTTTCTGTTGTGTAAAAAATGTCATCAGGATTGTAAAGTTTCACAGGTGAGGTAAACATAACACCAGGCAAAGTGGGTGCAAGGCAAGATTTATTAAGGCACTCTCCGGCAAAGTTTCAGGGCTCAGGAGAAGGGGAGCCAGGAAAGTCGCACCAGGAGGAGGTGGGCACCCTTGGGCGAGGTTCCTCAACTCTGGAAAGGGGAGTGGGAGAAGTCACAGTGGGAGGGAGTTGGCGGGGGTCTTTTATTGGGCCAAGGCAGGGCATGGGCTCACATCCATATTTGGTGATCGGAAGGTATGGGGTGAGGACTCCTGATACTCCTGTTTCCAGCATAGGTATCTGGTTACCTATGGAGATGGGACCTGGGCATATACCCTTTTGGTGGGAGAGTCTAGGGTTAAGGAAGGAGGTGGGAGGGGACTGGGAGATGGGGCCCCTGCGGTCATTTCTGTTGTTCCTCCTGCACTCCCAGAACCGCCAACCCAACAGGGATTTTGATAGGGATTGATTGCACTGAATCTGTAGATTGCTTCGGGTGTTATGTACATTTTAACAATAGTTTTTCAGTCCATAAATGTAAAATATTTTTCTGTTTATTTGTGTCTTTAACTTAAGCAGTCCTTTGTAGTTTCCAGGATACAAGTCTTTCACTTCACTAGTTTATCCCCAAGTACTTTATTGTTTTTGATGCTATTGCAAATGGGGTTGTTTTCTTAATTTCCTTCTTGGATTGTTCATTATTAGTTTATGAAAACACAATCAGTTTTTTTAAATGTTCATTTTGAATCCTGCAACGTTTCTAAATTCTCTTATTATGTTTCTCCCCCTCATTTATTAGTTGTAACTAACTTTTGTGGTGGAATCCTTAGGGTTTTCTGCATGTAATATCATGTCATCTGTGAACTTTCTGATTTGGATGATCTTTATTTCTTTCCTTTTTTTCCTTCCTCCCTCCATTCCTCTGTCCCTTCCTCTCTTCCTTTCTTCCTCTTTTCCTTTCTCTCCCTAATTGCTCTGGCTAGTACTTCTGTAAGGGTCTATTCAGCCGGAGTGGCCCCACCCCGTTTGAATGGATGAATTGCCATTTTGTTGTAAAACTTAAATTGTGTCTCTCCCCCCTCCCAGAACTTATGTAAAAGCAAGTCCAGGAAACCAGTCCCAGGTAACAAAGTCTAAATACAAGGGTGGGTCAGGCCAGGTGGAGGTATTCAATCAGTGGGGGTGCTTACTGTCTCCTAGCTACCAAGGAGTATGGGCCCCTGCTTTGGGCACCTTTTGGGTGCCAATTCTGAACTAGGTGATAGGCTGGTTCAAATGTCTGCTAGGGAAATTGTAATTCAGTTAGTCACCTAGCATCACTGTGGAGTTTCCTGTGTGTGTTACAATCTCATTGGCCACCTGTGTGTGGCCAGGCCCGACCACATGGCCTTTGCTCTATAAAAGTTAGTCTGGAAAGCAGGGAGGGGTCCTCCTCTGTGAGGGCTGGCCCCGACCGGTCTGTTTGATGGTCAGTCTGATTCCTGATGCCTGGCAAGAAATAAAGCTTTGTGTGACCTTCGCTTTGTATCAGTCTCGCTCCTTTAATCATGGACCCATTATTGGGGTACCCAGTTTTGGGGGACCCAACCCTTCCAGTACTATGTTGAATAGAAATGGCCAAAGTGGGCACTCCTGCTTTGTTCCTGACCTTAGAGGAAAAGTTTTCAGGTTTTTACCATTGAGTATGCTGTTACCAGTAGGCTTTTCATATAGAGCCTTTATTGTGTTGAGGTAATTTCCTTCCATCTCTAGTTTAGTACATGTTTCTACCATGAAAGTGTGTTGGGTTTTGTCAAAATGTTTTTTCTATATATATTGAGATGATCATGATTTTTATCCTTCATCCTGCTAATGTAGTTTGTAACATGATTGATTTTTGTATGTTGAACCATTCCTGCATCTCAGGAATAAATCCCACTTGGTTGCAGTATGTGATCCTTTTAAAGGAATTCTGTTGCTTAATAGTTTGAGGATTTTTGTATCCATGTTCTTTTTTTTTTTTTTAAAGATTTTATTTATTTATTTATTTATTTGACAGACAGAGAGATCACAAGTAGGCAGAGAGGCAGGCAGAGAGAGAGGAGGAAGCAGGCTCCCCGCCGAGCAGAGAGCCCAATGTGGGACTCGATCCCAGGACCCTGAGATCATGACCCGAGCCGAAGGCAGCGGCTCAACCCACTGAGCCACCCAGGCGTCCCTGTATCCATGTTCTTAAGGGATAGTGGCATGTAATGTTCTGTTCTTGTAGTGTCTTTGGTTTTGGTATGATTGTAATGGTAGGGTTTCATGAAATGATTTTGGAAGTATTCCCACCTCTTCAGTTTTTTGGCAGGAGTTTAAGAAAGATTGGTGTTAATTCATCTTTTTTTTTTTATTTTTTAAAGATTTTATTTATTTATTTGACAAAGATCACAAGTAGGCAGAGAGGCAGGCAGAGGGAGGGGGAAGCAGGTTCCCTGCCAAGCAGAGAGCCTGATGCGGGGCTCGATCCCAGGACCCTGGGACCACGACCTGAGCCGAAGGCAGAGGCTTTAGCCCACTGAGCCACCCAGGCGCCCCATGTTAATTCATCTTTAAATGTTTGGTAGAAATCACCTGTGAAGCCATCTGCTCTTGAGCTTTTCTATGTTGGGAGGTTTTTGGTTACTGATTCAGTCTTTTTTGTTATCAGTCTGTTCAGATTTTCAGTTAATGATTCATTCTTGGTAAGTTGTATGTTTCTAAGAATTTATCCATTTCTTCTAGGTTATTCAGTTGTAGTATAATTGTATATAGTTAGCTCTTACATCCTTTTGTTTTTTGGGGCACAGGTTGTAATATCTTCACTTTCATTTCTGAATTTATTTGTATCTTCTCTTTTTCTTATTCTAGATGAAGGGTTGTCAATTTTCCTGACCTTTTCAAATACCAACTCTTAATTTTATTTTCCCCCCATTTTTTATTTCATTTATTTTTGCTTTTATGTTTATTTCCTTTCTTCTGCTACCATTGGTTTGGTTTATTCTTTTTCTGGTTTCTTGAGGTACAAAGTTAATTTAAGATCTCCTTTCTTTTTTAATGTAGATTCTTACTGCTACACACTTCCCTCCTAGTGCTGCTTTTACTGCATCGCATAAGTTTTGGTATCTTGTGTTTTCATTGTTATTTGTCTCAAAATATTTTAAAATTTCCTTTTAGATTTTTTTTCTTTCGCTCTTTGATTAATCAAGAGTGTGTTGTTTAGTTCCCATGCATTTGTGAATTTTTCTGTTTTCTTGCTTTTATTGACTGCTAGTCTCATTTAGTTTTGGTGAGAAAAGATACTTGGTATTATTTCAGTCTTAAACTTTTTAAAAAAGATTTTATTTATTTCTTTGACACAGAGAGCACAAGCAGGGATATTGACAGAGGGAGAGGGAGAGGGAGAAGCAGACTCCCCGATGAACAGGTAATCCAATGGGGGCACTGGATCCCAAGACTCTGGGATCATGACTTGAGTTGAAGGCAGTCACTTAACCGACTAAGCCATCCAGGTGCCCTACAATTTTTTTAAATTTGTTAAGGGTTATTTTGTGACCTAACATGTGATCTGTTCTGGAGAGTATTCCATGCGTACCTGAAAAGAGTTTGTATTTTGCTGCTGTTGGGTGGAATGTTTTGTGTATGTCTATTAGGTATATTGGTGATAGTATACATATCCTCTGTTCCTTTATTCATCTTCTGACAGGATGTTCTGTCCATTATTGAAAGTGGAGTGATGAAATCTCTTATGTTGTTATCTTTCCCGCCTTTAGTTCTATAAATGTTTGCTTTGTATATTTGGGCTTACATATATTGCTCTGATGTTGGATACTTATATATTTATAATTATTTTCCTGGTGAATTGACCCTTTTTTATCATAACATCTTTGTTTCTCATGATAGTTATTGACTTAAAGTATTTGTCATATGGTATGAATATATGGCTGTCCTTTCTCTCTTTTGGTTACCATTTGCTTAGAATATCTTCTTTTACCCATTCATTTTTAGCCAGTGTGTGTTCTTAAATGTGAAGTAAATCTTTTGTAGTCAGCATATATTTGTATCTTGGTTTTTATCCTGTCAGCCTCTCTATATTTTGAAGTGGGAGTTTAACCCATTTACATTTAAGGTGATCACAAATAGAGAAAGCTTTAATATTGCCATTTTGTTCATTATTTTCTGAGTCTTACAGCCTTTGTTAAAAAAAAAGTACTCATTTATTTTTGAGAAAAAGAGAGCAAGTTTGGGGAGAGGGAGAGGGAGAGAATCTTCAAGCAGACTTGCAGTTGAGCAGGGAGCCCAATGCCCAGCTTGATCTCAGAACCCTGAGATCATGACCTGAGCTGAAAGCAAGAGTTGGACACTTAAGTGACAGCCACCCAAGTGCCCTGCTCTTACTCTTACAGCTTTTTGTCCCTCATTTTCTCTGTTGCTATCTTACTTTGTGGCTCATTGAGTATTATTTTTTTGTAGTGACATGCTTTGACTCCTTACCCATTATCTTTTTTTGTATCTTCTGTGGGTATTTTGTTTGTGTTTACCATGGGGCTTATAGAAAACATCTTACAGCTGTAACAGTGTATTATAATCTGTTAACAACTTAACTTCTGCTACATATAGAAGCTCTTTTTATTCTCCCCACATTTTGTTATTATTGTCACAAATCACCTCTTTTTTTATTGTGTATCCATTGACATATTTTTATAGCTTTTTCATTTATACATTTGCCTTTTAACTCCCATATGAGAATTTAAAGTGATTTATGTACTGTCATTACAGTATTACTGTATTCTGTGTTCTTCTCTTTATTTACCTTTATCACTGAGATTTCATACTTTGATAAGCTTTTCTGTTGCTAATAGCCTTTAATTTCAACTTGAAGGGTTTCCTTTCACATTTTCTTTTTTTTTTTTTTTAAAGATTTTATTTATTTATTTGGCAGACAGAGATCACAAGTAGGCAGAGAGGCAGGCAGAGAGAGAGGAGGAAGCAGGCTCCCTGCTGAGCAGAGAGCCCAATGCAAGGCTTGATCCCGGGACCCTGGGATCATGACCTGAGCGGAAGGCAGAGGCTTCAACCCACTGAGCCACCCAGGCACCCTCCTTTCACATTTCTTGAAAGGTAGTTCTAATGGGTGAACTCCCTCAGCTTTTGTTTATTTGAAAAAGTATTTCTCTTCCAACTTTGAAAGAACGTTTTGCTGGTTATAATATTCCTGTTTTTTTCCCCCCTTTCAGCACTTTGAATATCTTACCTAGCATCCCCTTCTGCCTATATGATTTCTGCTGAGGAATCTGCTACTAGTCTTACAGCAGGGGTGGGGGAGCTCTTTAATAATCCCATCATTCTAAACTAAACTTTTTTTAAGAGGGAGAGAGAGTTAGGGGCAGAGGGAGAGAATCTTAAGGAGGCTCCATGCCCACCAGGGAGCCCCACACAGGACTTGATCTCACAGCCCAGCGATAAGACCTGAGCCAAAGTCAGGATTTGGGGGCTTAACCAACCGAGACACCCAGGCACCACTCCCATCTAAGTCAATTGTTTTTCATTGACTTGAATTCTGAAGGAGGGAAGCAAAAGCATAGAATTTTCTGAAACCAGAAGATCATGAGACTGAATTATAGTGCACTTTCCAGCTTATTTTAAAAATTTAAAGTTAGAGAATTCATTCTCTTTTTTCTGCCTCACAGTGGAATGCTCAAGAGCAGAGGAATTGGGTGCTTAGGTGGCTTACTCAGTTAAGTGTCTGCCTTTGACTCAGGTCATAATCATAGGGTCCTGGGATTGAGTCCTGCATCAGGCTCCCTGTTCAGTGGGGAGTCTGCTTCTGCTTCTACCTCTACCCCCAGTTGTTCTCTCTCTTTCTCTCACTCTCTCTTTCAAATAAATAAAATGTTTTAAAAAGCAGAGGAATCAATAGTACATAATTACATCTCAAGTAAGTCAATCAATACTTATGTAACTTCATTAGGAAAACAACAGTTCATACTTTATGCAAAAAATATTTTCCATATGTATATAATTGTGTTTCCACCTATTTTGTTTTTCCCATTGGCTTTTGACAATTTACTTTGGGATATAATAGCCTTTGAACTGTATTAAGTTTAATATAGGTACAGTAAAATATTCTCACTTAGGTTTTTTCATTTATGAACTCACTAGGAAACAATAAACACCCAATCATGCTTCTTTAAGTCTGAGGCTTGTAAAAACAATAACAACAACAACAAAACCTGTACTCTTCAACATAAATAGAGTACTTTATTTCTTTTCTGACAATATAATTAAAACAGTTGTTTAAAACCGTACAGCTAAATGCACTATTTTATAAAATGTCAGTAAATGTACTGATTGCCTTCCCAGAACTAAGAATCTGTCAAAGTGTCTTAGTAGAAATCTTACCAGAAGGGGTAATTGAAACTTGGGCAATGCAATCTAAGATAACCTTTTGTTTTTAATTAAAATGGGGAATAAGAAGCCAGTTCAAAAATTGGTCTCCCTTCATTTGCTCAAGGTAGGATGATGGAACCTGTGTTCTAATAGAGCCCCAACACTTGTTAAAAACATCAATTTTGCCTGTGTGCTGAGTCCAGCCATTACATAGGTAGCTCCATATGCTGCCATGGTGTATCATGGTCAGGCTCATTAATGAATTAATGTTTAACCATTACTTTTTGGTTAGCAGGTTAGTAGAGGATTTTTCTTCCTTCTTAAAAGTGAATTAAAGTAGATGTCTTCCTCAGCTTAGAAGGAACAGGCTTTCTAAGATTACAGCAGATAGGGGAAATTTAACAATTTTGACAACAAAAGTGTGAAATGCACTGGAAGGAAAATAAAATTTTTTTTGGAGCTACATTGTGCCATTAATAGGCTTATAGTAAGTATTCACTTGTAGATTTTGAATTGAAGTTTTAAAAACAGCTTTATTAAGATATAATTCATATGCTTTATGTTCTATATATGCTGTATAATTCATCCATTCAAAATGTACAGTTCAGTGACTTAGTATATTCACAGAGCTGTGCAAATGTAATTACAAATAATTTGAGAACATTTTTATTATCCCCCCCAAGAAACCTTGTACCCATTAGCAATCACTCCCCATTTCCCTCTACACCTTTTCAATCTTAAGCAATTACTTTCTGTCTCTTTAGATTTACCTATTCTGGACATTTCATGTAAATGGAATCATATAATATGTAGTCATTTGTGATAGGCTTCTTACACTTGACATGATGTTTGCAAGGTTCCTTTGCCTTTTTATGGCTGAACAATATTTCCATTGTATGACTACACTACATTTTCTTTATCAGTTCATCAGTTGATGGAAACTTGGGTTGTTTCTACTGTTTGGCTATTGTGAGTTATGTTGCTCTGAACATTCACGTAGGAGTTTTTTGTGTGGATATGTTTTCATTTCTCTTGGGTAGATAGATATCTAGAAGTAGAATTGCCAGATCATATGGTAATTCTGTTTAAACATTTGATAAACTACCAAACTGTTTTCTGAAGGGGTGCACCATTTTATATTCCTACCAGGAGTGTATGATGGTTTCATATTCTCCATATCCTTACCAACATTTGCTATTATCTTTTTTTAAATGATAGATCCTATTGGATATTAAATGGTATGTCATTCTGCTTTTGATTTGCAATTATGTCATGGCTGATGATGGTTGAATATACCTGTATTTATTAACATTTATCTTCTTTGGATCCTTTGCTCTTTTAGAATTGGGTTATTTGTCCTTTCATTATTGAGTTACGAGAATTCTTTACATATTCTGGATATGTATCCCTTATTAGACGATTTGTAAAAAAATTTTCCCCCATTTTGTGGGTTGTCTTTTCATTTTCTTTCTACTGTCCTGCAAAAGACAAGTACTTTGAATTTGAAGAAATCTATTTTTTTCTTCAGATGCACTTGCTTTTGGTGTCATATCTAGGAAGGCTTTGCCTAATCTAAGGTCACAAAGATTTACTATTATATTTTCTTTAAGAGTTTGATAGTGTTAGCCTTTACATTTGGGTCTAAAATTTATTGTGAGTTAATTTTTATGTATTGTGTGAGAAAGGGGCCCAGATCCATTCTTTTGTATGTGGATATCTAGTTGTTGAAATCCAGCACCATTTTTCAGGGACTCTTCTTTCTCCATTTTTCTTGGCATATTTATAAAAAATCAATAAAAGATGAATATAAGGATTTACTCCTAGACTCTGAGTTCTGTTTCACTTTTTTTTCATTGCATTATTTTTTTAAGATTTTATTTATTTATTTGTGTGAGAGAGAGAGAAAGAGAGAGAGCACACAAGAGAGGCAGGCAGAGGCAGAGAGAGAAGCAGGCTCCCTACTGAGCAAGAATCCTGATGTGACCTGAGCAGCGGCCTAACCAACTGAGCCATCCAGGTGCTTATCATTGATTTATATTTTTTATTGTTACTGCTGCTACCACACGTGTTTGATTACTGTAGCTTTGTAGTGAATTTTGAAATTGAGAAGTTTGAGTCTCAAACTTTGTTCTTTTTTAAGATTGTTTGGCTGTTTGGGATCCCTTACTTTTCCACACGATTTTTAGAATCAATTTTTCAATTCTGGCAAATAAGCCAGCTAGGATTTTGATGGGATTGTGCTGAATCTGTAGATCTATTTGGAAAACATTGCTGTCTTGGCAGTATTACGTTTTTTGATCCACAAATGAATTGCATTTCTCTTTTTATTGTGTTCGTAGAGGGATTGAAACGGACCCCTGGAGACGAATTTTTGTTCATTAACCACCCCCTTACAGTATAACTAATTTTACTTATTTCATGTTGGAATAACAATTTCACTGTACAGTTATTTGTTGTTTATATATCCTGTGTTTTAGCTTCTTATTTGAACTGTAGACTTCTTTGGAGCAGGATATATTTTAACTACTTTTGTATTTCTGAGAGTTAATGTCATGCTTGTTTAAGAAAACCTATTTTGGGGATGCCTGGGTGTCTCAGTCAGTTAAGCCTCTGCCTTCGGCTCAGGTCATGATCTCAGGGTCCTGGGATCGGGTCCTGCATCGGGTTTCTTGCTCATCGAGAAGCCTGCTTCTCTCTCCGCCTCTGCCTGCCATTCTGCCTGCTTGTGCACGCAGTCTTTCTCTCTCTCTCTCTGACAAATAAATAAATAAATAAGATCTTTAAAAAAAAAATTATTTTGATTGGTATTGGCAGGTCATTATAAAAGAGAGACTAGTAGTTGTACTATGAAATTACCGCTGACAACAAATGGCTAGCTAACATTCTTTTAAGTCTTCAAAGTTATATGTATTCCCATTATTCTTTTGAAGAAAAACAAAATAATGATTGCATTACAGATCTATTTCCTTTGAAGGCATAACAAATACATTCTTTACATTCATTTTAGGTACCGAATCTGATTCCGGTTTTAATGTTCAAATTGGGAAGACCGCTGGAACCCGTATTATATAATGACATCTTGTATACTTTACCTACACTTGGTGTTCACAAGGTTTGTATATTAAACAGTTTGCCTGGGGACAAATAAGAGAGTGAGGCATGCCTGATACATTGAATTTTGAGCCCTTAATTTTGCCATGACTGCTGTTTCTCTTGTTGGGCCAGAAGTATTTATTATGGTATTTTAAGAATTAATTCTTTGAAATCATATAATAGCCAGTTTTCCCCATTGGCTATTGTCTGAGATAAGGTCTTGTGCCCCCAGGTTTGCTAGCTAGCCCCTCCCCAAAACTGTCCCCTCACCTCTGAGAAGATGGGTTGTATTGTAGTTGGCTTCTGTTTCAGTCTTTATTCTGTGATAAGGGATTTTCACATTGTTGGGGTCACTTTGGGATTACCTACATTCACATTTGAGAAACCAAAGTTTCTTCAACATTTTCTAGGTGTGTATAGGACAAATTCTACGAGTGATCCAACTTCTTGGAACTACTCCACAACTAAGACCTGTCACTCTGCGCTTGTTGACATCTTTGTGGGAAAAGCAGGTAAGCTCAGGTGTACACTTGTGTATTAAACATGTCCCTTTCACCAAAGAAAATCAGTTTTATCAGTGTGTGTGACAGTACTTTGATGCAGTAGGGTTTGGAGTGCCATCAGTGATTGCATTCAGAGATTTTGGTTTAGCGTGCTGCTTTTGATCTGTAATGCAGTTGGTGGTGATTGACTCTCAAAGAGAAATTGAGAATAGAAAAAAAGGTATTTCCTTAATTCTGAACTTTATTTTTCCATCTGCATGGAAAAAGTAATAGATATATGGTTATACGTGATTAGTGCCTTTGTAATTAGGGTGAGATTCAGCCACCTTTTTCTTGTCTTATGAAATGAACAGTACATGGGTCTGTAAGAAAATCCCCAGCAATCACAAAAGCATTCTTCGCTGCTGATTAGAAGAAATGCTTTACAATTAGCAATGCAAATTGTGGGATTTGGAGGTAGAAATGCTGTGTAAAATGATTATTCAACTCCAGTTGGGAAATTATCTTTTTTATGAAATTCCCTTCTTAGGATCGTGTCTACCCTGAATTGCAGCGTTTCATGGCCATGTCCGATGTGCCTTCTCTGTCTGTGGGCAAGGAAGTCCAGTGGGAAAAACTCATCGCCAAAGCAGCATCAATCAGAGACATATGTAAGCAAAGGTAAGATGCGCTTAATCCTTGGGAGTGGATATCATGATATATTCCTTTGCTCTTAATTTTTTTATTGTAAGGAAAAAACTAGGAATGATAGAGGGTATTTGGGTAAGAATAAATTAATTTTCAGTTCCAGTTTTCTGATTGTAGAACTTAGTAGGATTGGATAATAACTTTGAGAAGCAAGGATGTCTTTTTATTTCAGATCTAGCCTTGTATCTAGATTTATAGGAAATTCGTATCCTTTTCTGGATAATAATTCAATATTAAGATAAAAAAATGTGATGCTATGTTTTCTGGGTTTTTTTTTTTTTGGGTATACAAATCCCTGAAACTTAAGCAGTGGACTATAACAAATTCTTCTTCTTCTTCTTTTTTTTAAAGATTTATTTATTTAATAATAAATAATAATAAAGTGAGAGGTCACAGGCAGAGGGAGAAGCAGGCTCCCTGCTGAGATGGGAACCTGATGCGGGACTTGATCCCAGGACCCTGAGATCATGACCTGAACTGAGGGCAGACGCTTAACCAACTGAGTCACCCAGGCATCCCTGTAGTCATCTATTCTTTTTTATATTTTCCCTGTATTATGCCTGATTGTTAAAGGGAGTTTGAATAGGGAAGATCTCATTTGTGACTCATTGTCTAGAATTAATTGCTAGAATTATTACAAAGAAGGCCTGATCTTTAATCCCCACATATGCTCTAAAGGTAAGGAAGACATGAAGGTATTGGGGAAGTGACTCTGTCTGCTGTTGTAGATTTGGGATTATCCTGAAGCTGGTAATGTGGATGATTCTTGTTTCAAATCTGGGGTCAGGATGTATCCACTTCTCAGCAGTTCTGCCTCTTTTCTAAGTTCAGCCTTTTGGCAACGTCAACATAGCTTCACTGTACAAGTCACACACACATGAAACCCAAGACCCGGGCGTGTGGATTCTCTTGAGCTACTGGCGTGGACGACATTTTAGAGATGAAGGGTTATTAGCCGACATTTTGATTTTACACCCTTAAAGCTCAGCTTCAGGAGAAGTTAGATATCAGAGTAGGTCAGTCTGTTGATAACTTATTCCACCTCAAGGTCTGCCAATGTTTTCCAGTTTTGGAAAATGATTACTGTTTTCCAGACAGTGAAATGGTAGAATCCAGCCAGGCAAATTTCATCAGTTGGGAGTTTGTCAGTGGAAACTGTTCTGTAACACAGCAGTTATGAGGAAAGCCGGGGATGGACCTGAGCATTTCTTTGAGAAGTTCCGGTCATTCTGGGGCTAGCACACTGCCTGCGGAAGAAAGAGAAGAAGGGAAGGAGGAGGAGTGAGTGAATCCAGTGTCGTGCTGCGGGAGTTCGTCAGTTACGATTCATATCCTTACTTTTATCATCAGCGTCGTTACTGTGATAGGTGTAACCACCTAGTCAGGTGTCACTGCCGTTACGGTGTCACCACCTGTCACTGCTGTAATAAATCATCTTCTCCTCTCCAATCCCTGCTTTTGTAGTCAGTGGATGGTACCAGAGCCCCCGGCAGGCAGGAATAGCTCTATCTTTACAGATAATCTCAATGAGGTAAGTCATTGAAACTTACCTCAGTCTCACCATTATTACAGACTTGAGTTTTTTCAATCCAGGCAATAGCATTTACAGTTTAGGGAGAAGACAGTTTGTTAGCAAGAGTCCTCTTGCTTGGATAATATTTCTTTATCAAAAATGAGCCTCACATTACAGCAGGAACGATGATGACACGAATCGTGGCAGAAAACATATGTTTGTATTTGCGGGTCAACATTTAATGGATGTAAGGGTAAAGAAAGCTCTAAAGCTTTTTGATCAGGCAAAAGTCCTGGGGTGGGGGGAGTGTGCTCTTCAGCTTTAATCTTGTTTCTAAATTATCCTTTCTCATAGGCCCTACCAGCATGGTGCAGATATGTTGGCAGCCGTTTCCCAGGTGTTGAACGAGTGCACCAAGCCTGATCAAGCCACTCCAGCAGCTTTGGTGCTCCAAGGTCTTCACGCGCTCTGCCAAGCGGAGGTAGGCTTCTTAACCTTATATTGGATCCTTTTGAAGAAAGTACTAACTGGATGCACCATATTTGTTACAAGGACATAAGTTTAGATTCAGTTAATCGAGTGCTGAATGTTCACTCCCCGAGAATTTGGTTAGGGAGTGAGTTTAGTCAGATTCTTTCTTGAAATATCTGGTTCCGCAGACGTTCTCCAGAGGCTAGAGACAACCACTCTGTTTTCCCTTGTTCTTTATTTCCTGTGTTATTTGCAACACGGGATAGTTATGCTTCTAGGAGAACTCGTGCGTAAATCTGCTTCTTAGGTTTGCGATTAGCATGCCATAGAAGCAGAGGAGGTGAAGAGATTGGCATACACCCGTGGCAACTTTATAGCCAGCAGAAATTATGGTTGGCTTGAAGACTGGCAAAGGATCCTTCTTTCCTAATCACTAGTTTGGGTAGGAGGGATTGATGTTAGACTTGCACCTCTAACCATTTTCTGAATTTGAGCCCATTCCCCAGTTGACGACTCAGCAGACAGAATCTTCAGTATTTTGGAGAAATGTGATAATGATGTCAAAGATCACTGATGACCCTAACCAAAGGTTTTGACACAGTGAGACATACTTACACAATTGGAGTCTTTTTGCGAAGGAGACTAAATGGAATTCTCTTAGTGTTGGCAATTATGGTTGGTACAATAATGAATGTAATGTTATAATAAAACAGGCAGTGACTGTACTCGTGTTTATATGCTCATGTTCTTGTGCTAAGTACTTTCCATTTATGCTCCTCATTAATTCGGCAGTATGGGGATTGTAACGCCATTTTATAGATAAGGAAAATAGACCTTCGAGGGCGGTTGTTTACTCAGGATCTTGATATGAGACTGAACTTGATATGAGACTGCTCTTTTCTTTTCCTTTTTTTTTTTTTTTTTTAAGATTTTATTTATTTGACAGCACAAGTAGGCAGGGAGGCAGGCAGAGAGAGAGAGGGGGAAGCAGGCTCCCTCCTGAGCAGAGAGCCCGATGCGGGGCATGATCCCAGGACCCTGGGATCATGACCTGAGCTGAAAGCAGAGGCTTAACCCACTGAGCCACCCAGGCGCCCTGAGACTGCTCTTTTGGATAGATATTTCCTTTAGCAGAGAGTGAGCACCATCACTGTTCAGGAACCGGTATGTGCTGAGGGCTCTACCTCTAGAGTCTGGGCCCAGTGGTGGCAGAGCTGTTAGGGTCTCCTAGCAGAGGGCTGCTGCAGCAGGGGACAACTACACAAAACCAATGACTGTTGTTTGTTATTGCTTCCATTAGTCATCTGGAATTGGCGAGTGTCACTTGAATAATGATCTTGCTTTCCTAATAAAGAATTCTAAACCTCTTTTGGAAATGAGTTTTTAGTAGGAGCTTTGAGAGAAGAGAGAATTCTATACTTTCCCCTCCAAAGGGTGATCAGTGTTACCGTTTTGGAGGATTTCCTGGTCATTATTTTTTCTAAACAGGAATCAAGTCCTTTCCAAAATTAATCTTTTCTCCTCTAACAGATGGTAATTTTGTCTTACCGTGTCCGTAATTCCTTTGTGTTCTCCACCCGTCCTCTGCTGTTAACACGGCTCTGTTGCCTGTAGATGCTTATTAACTCATAAGAAATGCTCAGTGTGTGGTGCTGATTTTTCTCATTCCATTTTCTCTAAGATATCATTAACTGTAGTTAGTACTGGAGACATGAAAAATGTACCAGATGGCAGGAAGCATCTTTGTTTTTGGGCAGTTATGGAACTGTACCTGACATATACCAGTTTTTAGCTTCCTGTCCTTTGGTTAGTTTACTTAACCTCTGAGCATCTCGTTCTTTAAGTGAATGGAGAAGATTACCCCAAAACAAAAGAAACCTGGCATAATGTCTGCTGACATAGGTGCTCTTTAAATGTTGAGTTTGCTCCTGGAAAAGTGGTATGCTGTTGGATATACTGGTGCCATCAAGAAGGTTCTAAGTAGTTTTTTGTTTTTAATCTTGTCCCTAAAGTTTACATAATATAGAACAGTGACTTAACATCTTCCTATAGACGGTATCATGTCCTTTCAGCACCGAAGCTCTTGTTACTTCCTTCAGTACTTAAAGGAGACAGTTGAGGATTGTTGAAGTCTAGTCCACCAGTCCAAACTATTACCCAGAGGACTTTACTAAATATGATCTAAATCCGTTCAGGCTGCTGTAATACAACACAACATACACTGGGTAGCTTATTAGCAAACATTTCTTTCTCATGGTCTGGAGGTTTGTAAGTTTGAGCTCATGGTGCTGGTATATTCAGCATCTGGTGAGGGCCTCCTTCTTGGTTCTTAGATGGCCATCTTTGTAGATAGCTTCAACCTCACACAGCTGCAGGGGCAGGAGAGGTCTCTGGAGATTCTTTATAGGGTCACCAACCCCAGTCATGAAGGCTCTATCCCCTTAGCCTAGTCATTCCCTAAAGATCCCAGCTCCTAAAACTCTCATCTTGAGAATTGCGATTTCAATATATAAATTTTGGAGGGGATGCAAGTGTTCCGCCCATGGCAGCCACTTTGCTTCTCACATTCCGTTGTCTTGTAGAGGAGTTAAGACATCATGTCTCTAGGTATTTTATTTAATGAGGCCTGTGTCTTATTTTGATACCTTAATATTCCTTCCTTTGCTTGGTTGAAGGCATTTCTCTTTTCTGTTGTGTTTCTCTCCTTCCTCTTTTGTTTCTTTTCGTGTTATGAAATCCAAATCTTGTATGTTTTTTTTTTAAATCAAAAATTCACTTTTAAGGGGTGCCTGCGTAGCTCAGTCGGTTGAGCGTCTGACTCTTTTTTTTTCTTTTTTTTAAAGATTTTATTTATTTATTTGACAGAGATCACGAGTAGGCAGAGAGGCAGGCAGAGAGAGAGAGGAGGAAGCAGGTTCCTGCTGAGCAGACAGCCTGATGCGGGACTCGATCCCACGACCCCGAGATCATGACCTGAGCCGAAGGCAGCGGCTTAACCCACTGAGCCACCCAGGCGCCCAAGCGTCTGACTCTTGGTTTCGGCTCAGGTCATGATCTCAGAGTCATGAGATCAAATTCCGAATTGGGCTCTGCCCTCAGTGCAGAGTCTGCTTGACCCTCCCTCTGCTCCTCCCCTGCCCCGCTTGTGTGCGCATTCTCTCTCTCTCTCAAATAAGTAAGTAAGTAAATAAATAAATAAAACCTTAAAAAAAATTCCCTTGACAGGTTGCAAATGAAATAAATCCACTCTGTCTTTTGAACAAATAGAAGTACCGTTTTCAAATCCTTTTTGTATTAAGATGAGTATTAATAAATCATAAAGCAATACTGGCAGTCACTTAACTTCATTTTTTATAGAGAGTGCTTATTTTCTTGTCACTTATTTTTCATTTTTCTTTTCTAAGAGAATAAACTCACTGTTTTATTGACCCTTACCAGAGGTACTTAGTGTTATTTACCATCTTTTCCTCATAGATAGTACAAGTGTCCTAAGTTATGGAATTATTTTTTTTTCCCCTGAGTTGTGGAATTTGTTGAAATTGGCTGTATCACTGTTAATTTTGGCAATAGAAATACTCTTTTTTAAAAAAATTTTTTGGAATAGCTTTATGTTCATTTAAATAAGTAGGCATAATCTATTTCCCCTTGATGAATCTTGACGGTAGTAATTGATCCTTGTATTTTGTTTAAGCTGTTCCAAGCCTTTTTTGTATGTGTTCATTGTTTGTGAAGTTGCTGCTGTTATGTCCTGTGGTGTGTGTTAAAGTTGCAAAATACACTCAATTTGGTGGCTCTTGCCAAGACACATTTACTAATTTTGGGCAAATTTTTTTTTTTTTTTTTTTTTTTGCCAGCATGCTATCCATAGAAGCCAGTATGCATTCTTTGAGGCCATTTATTCTGTCTTCTAATTGATATCATGTGTGAAGCAATTGATGGTTGCCGAGAGTTTCAAGAATGAAAATATTCAGCACAGTTATAAATCTATTTCCCAGTAGCATTTGGTAGTAATTTGTCTATCCGCAGCTTTTTAGATCCTTGACTGTCAAATATAATTAAGAATATAGAAAGCTGGGGCGCCTGCGTGGCTCAGTCGTTAGGCATCTGCCTTCTGCTCAGGTCATGATCCTGGTGTCCTGGGATCAAGCCCCACATCAGGCTCCCTGCTCAGCGGGAAGCCTGCTTCTCCCTCTCCCACTCCCCCTGCTTGTGTTCCCTCTACTCTCTGTGTTTCTCTCTGTCAAAAAAAATAAATAAAATCTTAAAAAAAAAAGAATATAGAAAGCCAAAAACAATGAAATTTTAAAAACCAATAAGGGAAAGAGTAAAATCGAATAATCCTATCTTTTAGAAAGTGCCTCATTTGGAAAACCATTTCAAATTGAATTTCTCTGGACTTTCCCATCCTTGCCTTTTGTAAGTAAGTAGAGCTCTTTTTTTTAAGGTCTATCCTGGATTCCTCAGTTTTAGAGTCACAATTATGAAATTCGTTTTTCTGGAGGGTTAAATTAAGCCTGCAATTCACCCTCCTTAATCACGTATCATGGCCTCCAATGAGAGATTGAACGGATGGATTCCATGTCATTGCCAACTCTATGAAGGTGAAGATTGTGTTTCCTGTGTGGGTTTCTTCGATGCTGCTTTACTAGACAAAAATGTAAGGGGAAATCCTAGGAATCTTGATGAACCTTAAAGATAAGAATGTAGTTTCCATTTTGGAACTGGAAAAGAAACTTACTCTTTTTTTTTTTTTTAAGGTTTTATTTATTTATCTGACAGAGATCACAGGTAGGCAGAGAGGCAGGCAGAGAGAGAGGAAACAGGCTCCCTGCTGAGCAGAGAGACTGATGCGGGGCTCTATCCCAGGACCCTGGGATCATGACCCAAGCTGAAGGCAGAGGCTTTAACCCACTGAGCCACCCAGGTGCCCCAAGAAACTTACTCTTAACACTATAGGTATATTGATTCAGGACTTCACACCTTTTCTTCTTTTTTAATTGGCCGAACTACTTTTTATAATTTACACCTAATATTTGGACATTTGGCGATATGGGGAATCATTTAATACTGGAGAAACAGTGGCTCTGGCAATTTAAGTAACTTTCCAAGGTCACATGACTCATAGGTGAAAGAGAAGGAAAGTAGATCCAGGACCCTCTCCAAGTCTGACTTTCTTTTGTTATTATGAGGCTTCTTTCCTTTGAAAAATATGAGCATGGAATGAAGGACTTTTATCTTCAAGCAGAGGGTTTGCCATTTTCAAAGGAAAATTGATAGTCTTGCATTATCTTTTCCATATTTTTTCCTATCAGCTTTCTCATCTCATTACTCTTTGCCTTAATTTTCTTCTTCTTCTTTTTTAAATATTTTATTTATTTATTTGACAGAGAGAGATCACAGTAGGCAGAGAGGCAGGCAGAGAGAGAGAGGAGGAAGCAAGCTCCCCGGTGAGCAGAGAGCCCGACGCGGGACTCGATCCCAGGACCCTGAGATCATGACCCGAGCCGAAGGCAGCGGCTTGACCCACTGAGCCACCCAGGCGCCCAATTTTCTTCTTCTTAAAAAAGACTTATTTATTTGAGAGCTCAAGGTTGCACACACGAGTGGGGGCGGGGGCCGAGGGAGAGAGAGAATCTTAAGCAGACTCCCTGCTGAGTACATAGCCCTACTCAGGTTTTGATCTCACAATCCTGAGATCATGACCTGAGCAGAAATCAAGAGTCGGTTGCCTAACTGACTACGGCATCCAGGTGCCCCGTTTCTTTTTCACTTAATATAAAGTTATGTCTCTGAAAAGCAATATTCTCTCTCTTTAAAAAAAAAAAAAAGTTTTATTGGGATGCCTGGGTGGCTCAGTTGGTTAAGGGTCTGCCTTTGGCTCAGACCATGGATCCCAGGGGCCTGGGTTCAAGCCCCACCTCAGCCTCCTTGGTCAGAGGGGAGCTTGCTTCTCTCTTTGCATACCACTCCCCCTGCTTGTGCTCTCTCTCTCTGACAAATCAAGTATTTTTAAAAAAGTTTTATTAAGGTATAAATCACATACTATTTATTTTTATCGATTAAATGTTTACAATTTGATGGATTTTAGTACAAAATTCTACAGCCACCACTACAATCCGTTTTAGAACATTTTACCACCTCCACAGAAAGAACCTTGTACCCTTTAGCTGTCACCCCCCCAACCCTTCACATTTGCCCTAGCTCTAGACAACCACGAATCTACTTTCTGTCTCTATGGATTTGCCTGTTCCGGACAGTTTACATAAATGGAATCATACAGGGGCTTCTGGGTGGCTCAGTCATTAAGAGTCTGCCTTTGGCTCAGGTCACCATCCCAGAGTCTGGGGATGGAGACCCCATCAGGCTCCCTGCTCAGTGGGGAGTCTGCTTCTCCCTCTCGCACTTCCCCTGCTCTCTCTCTCTCTCTCTGTCAAATAAATAAATAAACAATTTTTTAAAAATGGAATCATACAATACATTGTTTTCTTTGTGACTGGCTTCTTTTACTTAATGTGTTTTCAAGGTTCATCCGTACTGTATCATGTATCAATACCTCATTTCTTTAATGGTTGGATAATATTCTACAGAGTAATTCTATGTTTTGTCCATTTTTTAAAAAAGATTTTATTTGACAGAAGTCGCAAGTAGGCAGAGAGGCAGGTGGGGGGTGGGGAGCAGGCTCCCTGCTGAGCAGAGAGCCCGATGTGGGGCTCGATCCCAGGACCCTGGGATCATGACCTGAGCCGAAAGCAGAGGCTTTAACCCACTGAGCCACCCAGGTGCCCCCGTTTTGTCCATTATTAGTTAACGTTCAGGTTTTTTCCCTTCTTTTTGTCTGTTATGAATAATGCTGCTGTGAACATTGGTGTACAGATTTTGGCATAGATCTAGGTTTTCATTTTGGGGAGGTATGCACTAGGAATGGAATTGCCAGGTCACATGCTTATTCTGTGTTTAACCATTGAAGAAATTGCTGGACTGTTTTCCAAAGTGCCTGTACCATTTTGCATTCCCATCAGCAGTGTATGAAGATTCTAATTTCTCTTCATCCTTAGCAACACTTCTTCTTAGCTGCCCTTCCTTTTTTCCTAACTGTAACCATCCTAGTGAGTGTGAAATGTATCTCTCCTAAGGCTTTGATTTGTGTTTCCCTGATGACTGAAGGTAGTGAGCATCTTTCCTTGTGTTTCTTGGCCACTTGTGTATCTTTTTGGAGAAATATCTACTGTGATCCTTTGAATAGTCTCTTCTTCATAGCTTTTAACTCGCCTTGTCAGCCAAGTTACATTTTGTTCCTGTAGGAATGATTAGTAAAACAGTTTTGTTCTCATACATCAAAGTAAAGGACACTGGGAAATCATGAGCTTTTTTATGGGCCTTTGAGTACAGAGCTTATTAAACCATGTGAAATATCAGATAAAGACTCATAAATTCCATTTTACCATTTGTTCCCTTTGTCCACATATTACATTTTCTTTATTTTTAATGAAGTTAGCTGGATGTTTTCATTTCAGTTTATGAAAAACTATTGGGGTTTTAGTAATAGTATTAGTAAGCATCTGTTGTTTTACTGAGTGTTTTCTATATAGTAACCACTATATATGACAGTCACTATTATCTCATTTAATCTTACTTAAAGAAACCCTCTACCTAAAAGGTACTATTGTCTTTTGGGAAGCTAACAGTAGTTAAATTAATTGCCCAAGGTCATATGGCTAACTTGTGGTAGAGTCAGAATTCAAACCCAGGTCTGGCTCAATTCAAAGTCTCTGTCTTAGTCACTTTTTTAAAAAAGCCTAGCTTTGTTGAGAGATAATTCACAAATGACCACTATGTGTTTTTGTTAGTCATGTTTGTGTTCAGTTGACTTAGTTATTGTGTGATATTATTGGAGAGATTGTTTTGTGAGCATGACATTTGGACTTATTTACCACACTTCTTCTCTACTTCCTTTGTGATTGGTTTACTGCAGGAGTTTATATAATTTAGCATTCACATAAAGAATTGAAAGAGATGTTTTGAGCTAAACTAGATTAATTTTTAGTGTTTTTACTGGTGAAAAATTAGATTTTATAATTTAAAGATGTGTTGAATGTTTTTATATCACTTTTAAAGACATTTGGTTTTTATAGTATCACATTTACTTTGAATATTGAAAAAAATAGTCTCCATTAACTTTTCACAAAAGCGTTTTCATTTTGTTTATTTTCCTTTCCATTGTATTTTTACATATATATATTTTATTTCCATCCTCTCTATTTACATTTTGCTGGAAACATTTTTGATGTTTCTACATATTTAAAATTTTTTAAAAAAAATTTTATTTATTTGTTTGACAGAGAGAGCACAAGCAGGGGGAGAGGGAGAAGTGGGCTCCCTACTGAGCGGGGAGCCTGATGTGGGGTTTGATCCCAGGACTCTGGGATCATGACCTGAGCCAAAGGCGGACATTTAACTGACTGAGCCACCCATGTGCCCTGTTGCTACATATTTTAATGACTTAATTACATTCCACCGAGTAAAATTATCATAAGTAATCGAATAATGCATTTCCTTTTTTTTTTAATTTAATTAATTTATTTGACAGAGATCATGAGTAGGCAGAGAGGCAGGCAGAGAGAGAAGGGGAGCAGGCTCCCGCATTTCCTTTTTTTTACTTAATTTTATTTTTTCAGTGTTCCAAGATTCATTGTTTATGCATCATACCCATTTCTTAAAAAATTTTTTTTTAAAGATTTTATTTATTATTTATTTGACAGACAGAGATCACAAGTTGGCAGAGAGGCAGGCAGAAAGAGAGGAGGAAGCAGGCTCCCTGCTGAGCAGAGAGCCCGATGCGGGACTCGATCCCAGGACCCTGAGATCATGACCTGAGCCAAAGGCAGCGGCTTAACCCACTGAGCCACCCAGGCGCCCTCTTAAAAATTTTTTTAAAGGATTTTATTAATTTATGCATTTGGGAAAGAGAGAAAGTAAAAGAGAAAGAGAGGTGGGGAGGAGCAGAGGGAGAGAGGGACAAGCAGACTCTGCTGAGTGCGCTGCCCCATGTGGGGCTTGATCTTACAACCCTGAGATCGCGACCTGAGCTAAAACCAAGAGTTGGTTGCTCAATCAACTAAGCCACCCAGGTGCCCTGCAAATAATTCATTTTTGATTGACTTTTAAGTTGCTTCCCCCTTTTTTCCTCTTTATTTTCTTTTTTTTAAAGATTTATTATTTTAGAGAGAGGGAGAGGGAAAGAGAAAATCCCAAGCAGACTCCACTGAACACGTAGCCTGCTAGGGGACTCAATCCCTGAGATCATGACCTGAGCCACGCAGGTGCCCCCCTCTACTTTTCTGTCTGTATATTTAGTAGTCTAAGAAGTAATTACCTTGTAAAGTTTAAGTTCCTTTTGGATTATTTTCTTAGAATAAATATTTTAGAGTTTTAAGGATATTTTACTGATTTTTTTTTTTTTAAGATTTTATATATTTATTTGACAGACAGGGATCACAAGTAGGCAGAGAGGCAGGTAGAGAGAGAGGGAGGAAGCAGGCTCCCTGCTCAGCAGGGAGTCTGATTCGGGGCTCAACCCCAGGACCCTGTGATCATGACCTGAGCTGAAGGTACAGGCTTTAACCCACTGAGCCCCCCAGGTGCCCCTATTTTAATGATCTTATTAAATAGTTAACTTACTTTTGTAGTAACTTTCCATGTTTACCTGAGCCTGAGAGATGGAATGTAGCTACTTGTACCCAAGTTTCAGCAGTATTGTTTATTACTGGGGAGAACAGTTCAGTTGTATTGCTATTTCATTAACTCCTGGTAGCATTGCTTGTTATGATCATTGTGCTTGCTACCAGGAGCCCATAATCCCTTATGCCCCAAATTACAAGCTGTCATTAAGGAAAGATCTAAATTGTTGCCTCATAGTGAATTTGCCCATTGTAAGTTTAGCTTTAGGGCTTTGGAGAATTACTAATATAAAGGAGGCAGGGTGGTGATTTAATTCAATATGGGTTTTTAAGTGGAAGTTGTAAAAAGTTAACTGTACTTTAATTTTATTTTTTAAATTTTTATTTTTTGAGCATTTTATTTATTTGAGAGAGAGTGTATACAAGCATAAGAGAGGGGAGGCGCAGAGGGTAAGGGAGAGGGACAAGCAGGTCGCCCACTGAGCTGAGAGCCCAACCCAGGGCCCTATCCCAGGACCCCAAGATCATGATCTGAGCTGAAGTCAGATGCTTAATCCACTGAGCCACCCAGGTGCCCTTTAGTTAGTTTTATTTTTAAATCATTTGTATATTATTATTATGAGTGCCTTTAAAGTTCATCTTGTTTGCTTGAGATCATATTAAACCCAAACTTCAGCCTTTTTTGTTTGTTTGCTTTTATTTTATATTTTAAAATGTTATTGTTTTGTTTTAGAGATTTATGGGTCTAAATGGAAAAGAGTTCCTATTTATGTCATAATCTCATACAGTCCCTCGCCTGTTCCTGAAGATGTTCAAGTAGAAAAGGTTGGTAGCCTTTCAGAAGGCTTCTGCCAGGTTGTCATCTGTTCATTCTCTGGTGAGTGGAGGTGAGGAGGAGAGCAAGGGGAGAGGGTGTGGTGCGGCTTCTCCCTCAAACCCCACGGCCACTGCAACAGCAAACAGTAGGCAAGGATTCCTTGGGCAGGAAACAACATTCACCTTAAAATAAAAATACTGACAATTTAAGCCAGGATGTGCAGGGCTCTCTGGATATGAAGATTTATAAGACACTTTTTTTGTTAAAGATTTTATTTATTTATTTGACAGACAGAGATCACAAGTAGGCAGAGAGGCAGGCAGAGAGAGGAGGAAGCAGGCTCCCTGCTGAGCAGAGAGCCCGATGCGTGGGGCTTGATCCCAGGACCCTGGGATGGTGACCGGAGCCGAAGGCATATGCTTTAACCCACTGAGCCACCCAGGTGCCCCTACATGGTCTTTTAAAAAATATTTTATTGATTTGCAAGAGAGCAAGTGAGTGCGCACGAACGGGAGAGGGTTTGAGGGAGAGGGAGAAGCAGACTCCCCGCCGAGCAGCCCCCCTCCCCGCCCCACTCCCCCCTCCAAGGTCTTGTACATAGATACACACCCAGGAAGAATGAAACCTAAGAGCAGAAGTGTTGGATTATGTTGCTCTCTGTTTAGCTGTTTGAGTAACAGCCAGACCTATGTCCAAATGAGCTATATTGTTGTACCAATATACATCTTCCGTTTCCTCTCCCCAGATAATGCAGATACTCCTAGGTAGGCATGGCCACTGAAGCATTATTAGCTGTTACCTACATTCTTACAAAATGTATATGATGTGGCTAGTCATTTAAGAATAAGAATGTAGCAGCGTATCTTTGGTTATATAGAACGGTTGCTAAGAAAGGGAGAGCTCCCCTGGACAGTTCTTTCTGACTTTCTTTGGGGCATTGTTGCCTTGCTACTCAAAATGATTTCATCTGCCTTTGGGAAGTTGCCAACCCTTGTCTTACCAGGTGTCCTCTTTGAACAGTAATTAATAACAATCCAGAAAGGTGCATTGTTTACCATACTAAGGATGTCTGTCTTCATAAAAACCAACATATCTATAAATCAGAGTTTGGAAATGTATGGCTTATTTTGTTTGATTATCATAGGATTAATATTTTAAATTCTAATATTAATGAAAACATAGATACCTGCTGTCTCTTCGTGAGGCAGGAGTATCTTGCAGTACCTGGCCTGCTTGTCCACATGGCATTGACCTATTGGTGGTAAGTAGCACTTAGCAGCTTCCTGTAGACGAGCGCATGCTCTAATTTGCTGTGGTCCCTTTGCCTTTTAGATGTACATTACCTGCCTGACCCAAGTAGTCCTTGCAAGTGTGTCTTGTTATTTTAATATTATAAGTGATTTCATAGGAACTTGTGTTTGTAACAACTCTCCCTTCTTCTGTCCAAACCACTCTTCAAAAAGGAAGCTTTTTCTAGGATTGGGTAATAGGCATGAGAAAAGGTCCACATTGTTGTTCATAGGGAAACCTGTATACCTCTGTGCTCGCTAAAATTAAAAAGACTGTCAATACCAAATATTAGAGAAGGTGTGAATATCTCTCATGTTATTGTCAGGAATATAAAGTGATCAAACCATGGTGGGAAAGTATTTAGTAGTGGTGGTGATTGTTGTTTTAAGATTTTATTTGTTTAGGGTGCCTGGGTGGATCAGTGGGTTAAGTCTCTGCTTTCGCCTCAGGTCATGATCTCAGGGTTCTGGGATCGAGTCCCGCATTGGTCTCTCTGCTCAGCAGGGAGTTTGCTTCCTCCTCTCTCTGCCAGCCTGTATGCCTACTTGTGATCTCTGTCTATCAAATAAATAAATAAAATCTTTAAAAAAAGAAGATTTTATTTATTTGAGTGCAAGCAGGGGAAGGGGCAGAGGGACAGGTGACTCCCCACTAACCGTGGAGCCCAACATGGGGCTCCGTGCCAGGACCCTGAGACCATGACCTGAGCTGATGTCAGACGCTTAACCAACTGAGCCATCCAGACGTCCCAGCGGGTTTTTTTTGGTAAAAATGAATGGAAACCTACTTAATGATCCAGCATTTCCACTTCTAGGTATTTACCTGAGTAAATGAAGACAGGTTCACAAAAAAACTCCGTAAGAATTTTCAGCTGTGCTTTATTAATGGTAACATATTTGCAGACAACCCAGCTGTTCGTCAGCTGGTCAGCAGGTGAACAGATAGTGGTGTATTTGTACGGTGCTATTCGGCAAGATAAAGGAATGCACTACTGATATTTGGGACAGCACAGATGAATCTTAAGAACATGCTCATTGAAAGATTCCAATCACAAAAAGTGCATATGTATCATTTTTATGAAATTCAAAAATTGGCAGAATTAATCTATGGGGACAAATCAGCATAGTGGTTGCCTTTAAGGGGGGAGGAGAAGGATAGGGTAGAAAGCACCTTGGAAATTCCAGACTGTGGTCTATATCTGCACTGGTCATATCATAGCTATTAGCTACATGTGACTAGTAAGCCCTAGAACTATGGCTAAATAGGGGCGCCTGGGTGGCTCAGTATTGAAGCACCTGCCTTCGGCTCAGGTCATGATCCCAGAGTCCTGGGATTGAGCCCTGCATCAGGCTCCCTGCTTAGCAGAAAGCCTGCTTCTCCCTCTCCAACTCCCCCTGCTTGTGTTCCCTCTCTTGCTGTGTCTCTGTCAAATAAATAAAATCTTGGAAAAAAAAAAAAAAAGAAAGGAACTATGGCTAATTTGAAGTATGATGTGTTGCAAACATAAAATATACAGCAGATTGAAGCTTTATGAAAAACATGTAAAATACCACATTGATAATATTTTTAAAATCAATTCCAGATTGAAATGGTAGTATTTTTGGGTATAGTAGGTTAAATAAAATATAGTTAAGTTAATTTCATCTGTCTCCTTTAACTTTTTAAAATGAGGTTACTGGAAAATTTTAAATTGAATATGTGGGTCACATTCTATTTCCATGGTCTGTCCATCTTGATTGGGGTGGTGGTTACAAAAGTGTGTACATCTGTCAGAATTCATTGAACTGTAAGATTAAGATCTGTACTTTCAGTAGTATGTTATTCTACTTTGTAAAACAAAACTACAAAAGCTATATTCTTCATGCTAGTTACCATATTTGGCACTCGGCATCCATTATATCCATATATTCACGATCATCTTATAATGTAGGTGACACTTGCTAATGAGTCTAGGGAGTCTAAATAACATCAGAATTGACGTACAAATACATGGTGACGTGATTTGCGTGCCCTGTGGTTCAACTCTAATCCTTGTGCTTTTCCCATTGCATCATATTGCTTTACCAGTGGTGATCAAATGGGGGTCTACTCTGGGGCCGTTGGTTTTGTGCCTAAAGCCATTGATTCTAAATCTGTGCTCTGGGAGGTGGTGAATGAGTTGTAACAACTTGGAAAGGTAATTCCGTAAGTGCCTGAGTCTGGTAGACTTGCCCCTGAAGTCTCGAGGAGGAAAGTTAACTTCCCGGCTAAACAAATTGCCCGCCATTGGAGGGGCAACGGCTCCAGGCTCTAGGGTGCGTAAAAATGAAAATCAATACATTGTCCTGAAAAGCGGGGCTCATTCACTTTTAACGTTTTCTCTCTCAAGTCTTGAGATGGGACCATGAGGCCGGGCTGGCTGTTTTCTTAATCAGCTGTGAGTCTGTTGTAGCAAAAATTAATAGGCGTTGCAGGATCGTGAAGAAAAGCTCTTTCATCTTGCCAGCTCCAAGAGGGTGTTGTATTTTCAAAGCGGAGTATTGTACAATTGAGCAATAGATAAGGAGGGGAGGGGCCTTTCCTGGGGATTCTTGACCGCTGGAAGAGTTCACTTCAGGCCATTTGTCACAGCAGTGATTTTCCCGGAAATCCCCTATGCCAAGGTTATGTTTTGGCTATTCTATCCTCTTTTATTGATTTATTTTCTGAAATCACGGGGGAAGGTAGTTGTCCTGCCCTCTCTTCATCATCCCAGCTCTTTGTCTAGCTGCTCCTTCGGAGCACCACGGGGTGGGAACCATTTTCAATGGGACGCAGCAGGTTTGAAAGGTTTTAGGGAGTGAGTGTGGTGCAGAAATGGCCAATAGAAATCCTGGATTTTGTTTAAGCATTTTTCAGCGTGATAAATATAATTTAATATGGAAATGTGATCCATTGTCCCACGGCAGGTTTTCTCGGCTGTGTACAGTAAGGATTCTGTCGCCTACTGTGGATTCGGTATTTATTACACTCTGGAACCTCTTTTGTTGTTCTGAGGTTTTGTTTGTGGGGACATTTAAAGGTGGATTGCCTGTTCAACCTTGCAGAGGAGTTGATTAAGTTTAATTTGCTATGCATTAGGGAAGGAATTTGCTGGTCTTTTTGAACTGAGCTCTACGTTATTTGTAGCTGGGGCATTTTTTTTTTTTTTTTTTAATGCCTTCAGTTCTTTCTGGGCATGAAAACGCTTTTTGTACATTTGTTGAATCTATTTCCATGCTGAGCTTTTTATATACAGCACAATGACCCTTTGCACTTGCACTTGTAGTTTGGCCTTATTTTTAACTTTAAAAGGACAGCAGGAAGTTGCCTTTTATTAAACATTTGTGGGATATTATAACATTTACTTTGTCACCCTGTAAGTAGATGTTTCAATATGGTTTTTCATTTTTAAAATAAAATTTCAACTGTGTTATTTTTGTACGGTTCAGCACACATACGCCATGTGAAATGTGTGGGAAAATAAAAATATTGCTTTTTATTTTCTTTAAATAGAAAAGACTTAAGCCTCCCACTATTTAATTATTTGGTTTTATTTATTTTTTTTTTAAAGAAGTATTTGGAGAAATCATGTCAAATTGAGCACTGTATAAAAACATAATGGGAAATCTTGAATTTGAGGTGTTGAAATTTTACAATTTCCTGTATCTTCTCTTTTTCTTTTGTTTAATTAAGTTTTTGATTTTCCTTCCAGTATCATGGACATACAGGGTTATATTAGTTTCAGGTGGATGGTGTCCTCTGCATGCTCAGTGCTCCTCGTAAGTGTGCTCTTGAGTCCCCATCACCTATTTCTGCCATCCCACAAACCCCTTCTTGTTGATGCTTTTATACTTCAGTCCTCTTTGCTCTGCTGTCCGCCCTGCACCGTACTCCGATTTGCTATGATCTTAAGATACTTTGAAAAATTTATAATCTCAACTTCGGAGGTGACAATGTTTAGGAGTTCCTCCTGCCCCCTATACGTGATATTAATCCCATTTTCTGTTGGTGTTGTGTTTAAGGTATTTTGGTAAGAAAAGTTTTCTCCCTTGAATTGGCCTCATGGTCTCTGAGGATTATGAACTGATGTGAGTCATCTGTGAGTGAACATGAACGCTCTTCAGGGTATCCAGCCGTGAGTTTCCGGCTCTCAGTCACAACCCCAGGGCATTCTTTAAAAGATCAAACAAGTTGGACACTGGGAGGGTTTCAAGGATGCCAGTTAACATCAGAAGAGCTGGTCTCGGTGGTTGCAAATTGTGCTTATCTGAATCAGTGCCACTGAGCTGGAAATAATGAAATGACTCAAATGATGCTGATTGTGTGCCATTCTGCTATTCCTGTGAATAAAATACATTGGTTTGAGCTTATACAAGGGGTGGGGTTTTTCTTTGGGGGGATAAATGTGGGTATGGGGTGTAGAGAGAGAATAGCTGAATCAGGGTAGCAGACCAGATGGCATTAATGTTTGAAAGGCTTTATGGATTTTGAGATCTGATTGAAAGCATTATATGGGTACCTTCCAAGAATTTAAAAGGTTTATTTCTAAAAAGATTTTATTCATACGTACCCTTAAGTGACCCAGAATTAAACTTTTATCAAAAATGGCATTGTCATCTGCGGTGCTTAAGCTCATCTCTGTTCATATGAATGTATTGATGAAAAACTGAAGGATCTCACCCTCTCATTGCCTCAGATGAAATACCGCCTTTGTCATATCCCATAGGTTTTGGACCGAGGTGTTTTTGTTCTCATTGGTTTCCACAGATTGTTTAAGTTCTTTGATTTTCTGGTTGACCCAAACATTTTTTTTTTAAAGATTTTATTTATTTATTTGACAGACAGAGATCACAAGTAGGCAGAGAGACAGGCAGAGAGAAAGAGAGGAAGAAGCAGGCTCCCCGCAGAGCAGAGAGCCCGATGCAGGGCTCGATCCCATCATGACCTGAGCGGAAGGCACAGGCTTTAACCCACTGACCCACCCAGGCACCCCAGACCCAAACATTCTTGAGCAGGATGGTCTTTAGCTTTCAAGTGTTTGAATTTCTTCTAAACCTTTTCTTGTGATTGAGCTCCAGTTTCAAAGCGTTGTGGTCTGAGAATATGCAGGGAATTATCTCAGTCTTTTGGTATCAGTTGAAACCTGATCTGTGACCCAGTATGTGGTCTATTCTGGAGAAAGTTCCATGTGCGTTCAAGAAGAATGAGTATTCTGTTGCTTTAGGGTGGACTGTTCTGTATATATCTCTGAGGTCCATCTGGTCCAGTGTGCCATTCAAAGCTCTTGTTTTTTTGTTGATTTTCTGCTTAGGTGATCTAATGCTGAGAGTGGAGTGTTAAGATCCCCTACAATTAACATATTATTATCAATATGTCTCTTTATTTTGATTAACAGTTGGCTTATGTGGTTGGCTGCTCCCATGTTGGGGGCATAGATATTTACAATTATTAGATCTTCTCATTGGATAGACTTTTAAGAATGATAGTGTCCTTCTGTATCTCTGACTACAGTCTTTAGCTTAAAATCTAATTCATCTGATAGAATTGCTACCCTAGCTTTCTTTTGAGTCTGTTGGCATGAAAGATGGTTCTCTATCCCTTCACTTTAAGTCTGGATGTATCATTAGGTTTAAAAGGAGTCTCTTATAGACAAGATTAAAAAGCTTCTGCACAGCAAAGGAAACAGTCAACAAAACAGGCAACACATGGAATGGGAGAAGATATTTGCAAATCACAGCACAAAGGGCTGATATCCAAGATCTATAAAGAACTTCTCAAATTCAACACCCAAAAAACAAATAATCAAGTATGAAAAGGGGCAGAAGACATGAACAGACACTTCTCCAAAGAAGACATACAAATGGCTAGCAGGCACATGAAAAAAATGTTCATTATCATTAGCCATCAGGGAAGTTTAAATCAAAACTGCATTGAGATACCACCTTACATCAGTTAGAATGGCAAAAATGAACATGGCAAGAAGCAACAAATGTTGGAGAGGATTTGGAGAAAGGGGAACCCTCTTACACTGTTGGTGGGAATGCAGGTTGGTGCAGCCACTTTGGAAAATAGTGTGGGGATTCCTGAAAAAAATTAAAAATAGAGCTACTCTTTAACCCAGCAATTGCACTACTGGTCCCAAAGATACAGATGTAGTGGAAAAAAGGGCCACATGCACCCCAATGTTTATAGCAGCAATCACCACAGTCACCAAACTGTGGAAAGAGTCAAGATGGCCTTCAACAGATGAATGGATAAAGAAGATATGGTCCATATGTACAGTGGAATATAACTCAGCCATCAGAAAGGATAAATACCCAACTTTTGTATCAACCTAGATGGGACTGGAGGAGATTATGCTGAGTGAAATAAGTCAAACAGAGAAAGTCAGTTATGAGATGGTTTCATTTACTTGTGGAACATAAGGAATAGCATGGAGGATGGGAGGAGATGAACCATGAGAGACTGTGGACTCTGAGAAACAGATTGAAGGTTTGAGGGGAAAGGAGTAGGGGGATCAATTGGCCCGGTGATGGGGATAAGGAGGGCATGTATTGCATGGAGCAGTGGGTGTTAAACAATGAATCTTGGAACATGACATCATAAACTAATGACGTACTGTATGGTGACTAATATAACATAATAAACAACAATAATAAGAAATATTGCTAAGAGGCTCATTTCTGGAAATACTGTTTCCAGATTACACTTCACCTTGACTAGATGACAAAAATCACTTCTTAGTGAAAGGCCGTTAACTTGCTTCAGAGATACTTGGGATTAAGACAGTAAGAATTTGAGAAGTCTCCATGTAGGTACACAATTACTCAATACATCGGTAACATGCATGCATATCCAGAAATAATATTTAAAGGAGATAATATACACACTCTTTTAGTTCTTCAGTTTTAAGTTTGGGAGACTTTTATCATTTATAGTAAAGGATTTTGTTAGTCTGTGGAATATAAGTTGGATGTCATTCTAATGCCTTTTTCATGTTTTGAGTATACATTACCTTTATGATTCAGATGACTTCTTGCTATTGATCCTATGGTTTTTGAGCTTTATGAAAAGCTTGGCTGACATTTTCTCACAATAGCAAGGTGACTGCGCTGCCCTGGGTTCTAATTTAGCATTAATGGGTAGATATTCTCAGGAGAATCATTTTTTTTTCTTCAGAGCCATGCCATACTGCCTCTGCTTCTGTCAGCAGTCATCGGAGCAATTAGCTTGCTTAAACAGCCTGACATGGCATGACTTTGGTCTGAAATGATCGAAATACAGGTCCAGTAAAAGAATGTCATTGATGTTGTTTCATTGTGTTATACTTAAAGCTTCAGTTGGAGTGTACTTTCTTCTCTTTCTCTTGTTTGGCTTAGCTACTACTATATCTAAGTTATGGACTTCAAAGAAAAATGAAGGATGGTAGTGTTAGTGTGTAGGGCAGGGTCTTCCAAAGTTGTTAGAAAGCTTGTGCTACTAAATCAGAATATCTAGAGATGAAACCTAGGATATTTTTTTAAATGAGTTCTCCAGTGACTTTGATGTACAGTGAAGTTTGGGACCAGTGTCAAAAGCAGTGGTCTCTAAAGTGGGTTGTGTGCAAGCCTACCCATGAGGTTGAGAAAGAAGATACTATGATATTTCTTTTTATCTTTTCTCTAAAAAGAGAGAAAGAAAACTTTAATAAGATTTAGCATACAGGGCGCCTGGGTGGCTCAGTGGGTTAAGCCGCTGCCTTCGGCTCAGGTCATGATCTCAGGGTCCTGGGATCGAGGCCTGCATCGGGCTCTCTGCTCAGCAGGGAGCCTGCTTCCCTCTCTCTCTCTCTGCCTGCCTCTCCATCTACTTGTGATTTCTCTCTGTCAAATAAATAAATAAAATCTTTAAAAAAAAAAAAAAAGATTTAGCATACAGATGAATGGCCTCTTGCATGTCCATCAGATGATCGGTGTCACCTGGAGTAGCCAGGTATTGTAAAGGAAGAATGAGAGTTCCACAGTGAACACCGATTCTAGAACCATCTCTTCTCTATTAGAATATGACAATCCATTAGTTTATACATATCAGTTAAATGAATTTATAGGAAATGTATATGCATGCATACATATATACATATGTATATAGTTGTCATTTTGCATGTATTTATGTTTGTATAATGTATATTATATATATACTATTCTACATATTTACATGTGCATATATATTTGTGTGTGTGTGTGTGTGTACCAAATATAGTGTGTCATTTAAGTAGGCATGATGATCTGGGTATGCATTGTTGAAAAGTTCATCTGAAAAAAAAAAAGTTTATCTGAAGCACTGTTAACCTTGACTTTATGAATTTCTTGATTCCTTCATGTTACACCTAAGCAGAACTACACACAAATCGTTTGCCTTTTTTTTTGAACCACATAATAGCTATGTTTTTCTAACATCAGTGTCATTTAAAGAAAATAACAGCTTTACAGAGATATAACTCCCCTATCATAAAGTTCACTGTTAAAGTGTGTATAATTCAGTGATTTTTAGTATAGTCACAACGTTATGCATCGATCACCATTGTTAAATTCCAGAACATTTTAAAATCATTCCTTGTGGCAGGCTGAATAATGGCCTCCAAAGAAATTCAGGTCCTAATCTCTGGAACCTATGACTGTAACCATACATAATCAAAGGGAAGCTTGAATATCTGATTGAATAAAGGGTCTTGAGATGGTTAGATTGTCCTGTATTATCTGGGTGGCTCCTTTAATGTAATCGCTCACATCCCTCTAAGAAGGAGACAAGGAGAGAGAATGTGCTGCCTGAAGCAGGAGGACATAAGGTGATGTTTTAAGAAGAAGGCATCTTGAGCCAAAAAATGCAGGCAGCTTCCAAAAAACTAGACCAGGCCAGGAAATAGCTCCTCCTCTAGGACTCCAGAAGGAAACCTGATTTTTTTAGCCTTGGAAGAGTCATCTGAACTCTGGCCTCCAGGACTGTAAGAGAATATTTTTTAGGCCACTACATTTGTGATAATTTGTGAGAGCTGTAGAAATGAATATGATCTCCAAAAGAAACTCTCTGCCCATTAGCAGCCACTCTCAATTTCTTGGCAACCACTTTCTGTCTTGATAGATTTGCCTCCTCTGGACTTCTCATGTCATTGGAATCATGCAATATATAGCCTTTTGTATCTGGCTCTTTTCACCTAGCATATTTTCAGGGCTCACAAAACTTCACTCCTTCCTATGGGTGAGTAATATTCCATTGTAATGGCTGTACCACATTTTATTAAATCCATTCATCAGATGATGGCCATTTGGATGATTTCTATTTTTTGGCTATTATGAATACTGTTCTGAGCATTCGTACACATGTTTTTGCATGGATTTCTGTTTTCAGTGCTCTTGATACATACTTTGAATTTCTGGCTCATGTGATAACTCTTTTTAATTTTTTATGGAGTTGTGAAACTCCAAATGTAGATGTTCTGTGGTATTTTATGGAGTTGCGAAGCTCCAAGTGGTCATGCCATTTTACATTCTTCTGAGCAATGTGTAAGAGTTTCCCTTTTTCTACCTGCTCACCCACCTTCCTTACTGTCGTTTTTATTATAGTCTTCCTATGGGGTCTGAAGCATTTTACTGTGGTTTCAATTGCATTTTCCTGCCGGATTTATGGTGTTGAGCATCTTTACATGTGCTTATTGGCAGACTGTATTATTTACAGTATTTTGTACTGAGTTTGGGAGTGTCTCTGAGAAATGTGTATTGCATAGAGGTTGAAAAGTTATTGAAATTTGGGATGTGTGGGCAGCTCTGTCGGTTACGTGTCTGTCTTTGGCTTGGGTCATAATCCCAGGCTCCAAAATTGAGCCCCGCTTCGGGCTCCCCGCTCAGCCAGGACCCTGGTTCTCCCTCTCCCTCTGCTGGTGCTCTGTCTTTCTCTCACAAATAAATAAGTAAAATCTTAAAAAACAACAACAAAAGTTATTGAAGTTAGAGATGTTTTACTTTTTTCTTTTATTGAGAATAATTGTTTCAAGTTTCCTTACTTTGCCTACTGTTTTCCTTCTTATTGTTCATGTATATAACATGTGAAAAAATATATGTTGGCACACTTTTTTTTTAACCAGTGGAGCTATACAAACAAGCATGTTTATAGGTCACAGGATAGAGGTTGTGCCTGTGTAACATATGGTAAGGTGTCATTCAAAGGTGTCCTCTCAAGCCATCTTTATGAAGAGGTCTGTTAAGATGATCTGTTTTCTTAGATTTTTTTGTTATATGCTATAGAAATGCTTTGAAGGGGGGCACCTGGCCAGCTCAGTACATGGAGCATGCAATTCTTGATCATGAGGTTTGAGCCCCATGTTGGGTGTAGAGATTGCTAAAAAAAAAAAAAAAAAAAAAAAAAAAAGCCCAAAACTTAAAAAAAAAAAAAAAAAAAAGATGCTTTGAAGGAATAAGGATTTAACTTTAAAGAAACTAGGCTATAGCATTCACTTCAAGGCATTGTCTTTAAATGACTAACTTAGGAGCAAATAGCATTATGTAATAACCACAAACACAAGGAAAACAACCATTCCATTTATTGAGTGCCCATTGTGGTCATGGCCCAACACTAAGTATAACATGCATTATCTCATTTAATTATTACAACATCTCTGTGAGTTTGGTGGTCTTGTCCCTATTTTATATGGGAATAAGCTAAAATCTATGGAGTGCAATAGTTCTCCCAAGGGCATGGAGCTAAGAAGAGGCAGAGTTGGGGTTTGAATACAAGGCTAATTAATAATCCCTTGCCTTTTATTCAGTATCTTACCATATAATGTCATTCTTGTTACTTCTGTTCCCATCCTCCAAGGGGTCCTCCCTCTTACCCCACAGGTGGGGCAGATGTAGACTGCCGCCACTTGATAAATAAAAGGGCTGAAGAAGAATGGCTTAGAGGTTTTGCGAGCAAGAGCGTTTCCATTTATCCATGGGAAACTCCAGAACCACTTAGAATTGGCTTGGTTTTGGAGTCAGCAGCTGTAGAACGGTATTAGAGAAGGACTTGATTCTGGTTTCAAGTGACACCCATCCTTGAGCCGAGCAAGGCAACCCGCTTTCTGAGCCAACCCAATAGAGGAAAGGAGAAACTGACTGTTTTTATTTATATTCATTCATGTTCAACTAAAATTTATTTGCCCACTGTGCACAAGGCACTGTGAAATGCTGGAGATAGAATGATGTAAAGGATTAATCCCCAGAAAACTCATTCTAAGTTGGGGACCCAGAGCGAACAGACATAACCATTCATGGTACGCCTCCCTGTGTGCAGTTGTGATAAATTCTGCGAAGCAGGATTATAAATTGTTTTGGAATAAATTGTGTAATCTACAGTAATATCAGGTAATCTAAGAATGCTAGTAAAACTTCTCTAATGAGTGAGATCTTTCCTAGTTAATAATGTAGTTAAATGATTGTTTTCTGTTTCTGTTTTACGAAATGTCCTTATCCCTTAGGTTTGTGTCCTTCTCTGTTTGCCCCAAAGCATCCCTTTCTATTTAAGCATTATAACCAACCGTAAATATTTGCTTCCCATGTTTGTGCTCCTGTGAGCTACTTTGGGGAGGTCATAAGCTCTTTTTATTTGTCTCTAGTCCTAGTTCTTCACAGCAGGGCTGGCCTGTTAGGAGATTTGAATGCCGGCTTGTTTATGAGACATTTGGAATTGTCCAGGAAGGTTATGATTTCACATTCTATTCCACGCTGTCAATGAATTTTTATTTTTTAGACTATGTATATTGAGTTTCTAAAGTTTTTTTTGGGGGGGGGGCATGCCATGTTTGTTGCTCAAAAATCAAAATACAGATACGCAAAACGTGAAACAAGGAAGTGCCTGTGTCAGTATCCAGGGATACATCTAATATAAACAACTTGCCATATATAGTTTTGTGTCTCTTTATATAGAGATGTAGCTGTCTATCTAGAGATATTCTAAAAAATGAGTGTATTGAACATACTATTTAGTATAACCTGATTTTTTTTCTTAATATAATGTGAACATCTCTTTCTGGCAATATGTATACACATATTTTAGTGGGTACATAGTACCTTATTGTACGCTGCGTGTATCTTACTTTTACCCATCTTTTGTTGATGGGTATTTTGTTTGTTTCTGATTTTCTACTCCCATATTCAGAGCTGTGATGAGCTCTATCCTTGGAGCTAAACCTTAACATGCATCTTTCATTATTTCCTTAGAATAAGTTTTTAGAAATGGAATTTCTAGCACAATGGTATATATTGCCATACATAAAGATTTCTCCCTTTTATTTTATATATATATTTTTTGTTTGTTTGTTTTAAGATTTTATTTAATTTATTTGGAAGAGAGAGATACAGCGAGAGAGGGAACACAAGCAGAGAGAGTGGGAGAGGGAGAAGCAGGCCCCTCGCTGAGCAAGGAGCCTGATACAGGGCTCCATCCCAGGACCATGGGATCATGACCTGAGCCAAAGGCAGATGCCTAGCAACTGAGCCACCCAGGCGCCCCTTTGTTTTTGTTTTTGATTTCTCTCTTTTAACTCCTACCTGCATTATATGGGAATGTTGCTTTACTTACACTTTTTTTCTGCATAGGATATGATTGTTTCACATATATCTTTTTTATTTACTTTGGAAAACATGGATGATCATTGTAACTTAAATCTTCATTCTTTTATTTCCCTGCTAAATGTGAGCCTTTTGCAGCTGCTAACAGAAGTAGGCATTACTGATGATTTGGTGACAGCTGAGACTAAAGTATATGATACACTCTAATAAATGAGAGAACACAAGGAAATCTCAAACATTATTATTGCTGCAATAAACATTCTACACTGACACTCACTTTCTTATAGTGTAGGGTCGGGGGAGTTGTGGGAAGGAATAGTGTAAAGGCCTCCAATCCTTCTTAAGCTGGGACAGCCATCATCTCCTATCCTTGGATATCAGGGCTCCTGCTTCTGGGGCCTTCGGACTCTCAAACACCACTGGCTCTCTGGTTCTCAGACGTTATGGCTCTTGGACTGAATTATACCATCAGCTTTCCTGATTCGTCAGGTTGCTGACAGCAGATTGTGGTAAATCCCCCCTTTCTGTCTCTCTCTCACTCTTGGTCTTTCTATCAATCCACCCATCATCCATCCATCTATCTGTCTGTCTGTCTGTAATCTATGGGTCTGTTTCTCTGGAGGACCCTGACCAACACAAACACTGCCCTTCATTTTGCAGCTAAGGAAACTGAAGTTAATACAGCTAATTACTGGCAGGGACAAGGTTTGAACCTAGAGTTGGCAGATACCAAAATATTTGTTCCTGTGGTGCAAGTAAGACCACACTAAATCTAAGCTTTTTTTTTTTGGTAAAAAGTTCTGAGATTAAATTCATACACAGTACAGTTTACCCATGTAAAGTTCATAATTTGATGCTGTTTAGTATATTCAGAGATGTGTGCAGCCATCAACCACAGTCAAACTGAGAACATTTTCATCAACCCAAATAGAGACTTTGTACCCTTTAGCTGTCACGTTAACCTTACTCCCCGCCCCTGCCTTCCAGGTCCTATACAACTGATAATCAATCTATTTCCTGTCTCTATAAATTGGCCTGTTTTCATATAAGACGTATAAATGGAGTCCTACAGTATCTGGTATTTTGGGACTGGCTTCTTTCACACAGTATAATGTTGTCAAGGTTCATCTGTGTTGTGGCGTGTTAAATCTAAACTCTTATGGTGCCACTGGCTACTGTTTCCTTTGAGGGCCTTTGGGAAACTCTTCAGTCCATCTCAGAATTGTTCCAGCTTTGTGCAGTATTATTTTCCTGGCATGTGTTTATAGGTTGTATAGTTATCACCAGCCATATATTTATTTGATGTGGCGGGAATAGCTGTTATTCCTGGCTTAGGCTTTGTGGGAGGAGGAGCAGTCTTCCCGCCTGGCAAGGAGGGTGTTTAAGGAAACCTTTGGAATTACATTAGGTTTCCCAGGTGTGGTGGAAGATGTTTGGCTCTATTTTGTAGAGTAAGAATGGCTATACTAAACTTTCAGATTTCCCTGTAAAATATTAATTTAGGTGGATGGAAGGAAGAAACATAAATCTCTCTTTTTACCAAAGAGTGATCGCTTTGCCAAATGTCATTTTAAAAATACACTAATTTTAGGTGTCATATGAAAATAAATCTTTTTTTAATCTTTATGTAAGCTATAGGCAAGTGGGGGAATCAAATTAATTTTAACTGTAGAGAAATGATTGAGACTCAAATGAATAAAATGGATATATATTTCCTTTAAAATATGACTCAAGAATTATATGTATGTAGTAGGAAAGTCATAAGTTAAAACCGAGGAAAAGATTAAAAATCACCTCCAAACCACAGGTATAGAACAAAAAAGAGACTATTTGATGTTAGAGGACTGTGTTATATATTCTTTTGTAATCTGTTGTCTCAGCTAGCAGTTTACCATGAGCACCAAGTTGTGTTGGCAGTCTACTTCTGACATCGAGCTGAGTGAGCACATGGGTCTGTTTCCTGTTGTGGGATAATTAAATTATTTACTGATTTGTTTTGATTTTTTTCATATTATAAATCATACCATAATCAGTATTTTTTTGTATCTTAATCTTTATTATTTAGCAGGTGTACTCTGATACAATGGATAATTAGGTTTGAGAAGACTTGGGGGGTTAGCATTGCATTTCTATATTCTTAAATATTTTAAAAAAGATTTTTATTTATTTATTTGAGAGTGAGCACGAGCCGGGGGCTGGGGGGAGAAGCGGAGGGTGAGGGAGAAGCAAACTCCCTGCTGAGCAGGGAGCCCACGTGGGGTTTGATCCCAGGACCCCCAGATCATGACCTGAGCCGAAGGCAGATGCTTAACCCACTGAGCCACCAGGCGCCCCTGTGTTCTTAATTTTTTATAATAAACAGGAGATGTAGACAAAAAGTGGTTTAATTTTTCCATTTGGGTAGAAAACTTTAAAAAGACGTTATTCTTGGCAAAGCTGAGGGACTCGTCCCATACTTTCTTACCTTCTCTTGAGTGTAAAAAGCCACAGAAAGCTTTTTTTTTTTTTTTTTTTTTTTTTTTTTAAACCTCTTGGGGCACCTGGGTGGCTCAGTGGGTTAAAGCCTCTGCCTTCAGCTCAGGTCATGATCCCAGGGTCCCGGGATCGAGCCCCACATCACCTCGGACTCTCTGCTCGGCAGGGAACCTGCGTCCATCTCTCTCTCTCTGCCTGCCTCTCTGCCTACTTGTGATTTCTGCCTGTCAAATAAATAAATAAAATCTTAAAAAAAAAAAAATAAACCTCTCCCTGCTCTCTTGGACTCCATGGCCATATCTATCTTTTCTCAATTCTCCTGATGAACCTGCGTCCATCTCTCTCTCTCTGCCTGCCTCTCTGCCTACTTGTGATTTCTGCCTGTCAAATAAATAAATAAAATCTTAAAAAAAAAAATAAACCTCTCCCTGCTCTCTTGGACTCCATGGCCATATCTATCTTTTCTCAATTCTCCTGTTCTGTTGACATTTCTGTGTCTAAATGGGGTCTTTCTCAATCGGATGGGGGCCCCCAAATGTGCGGTGAAGATCTGGTGGAAGCCAGTGGCACAGCAGGTGAAAGAAGTCACCTGAGGAGAACAGAGGAGCTGGAAATTGAAAAGTTGAGCACACCGCGGGGGAGCTGCCGGAAGAGCAGCAGAGGAGAGGCTCTCTGCAATGAGGCAGTGGGCAGGGGCTGTCTTTAAAGAGGAAACATGAGTGGGGCGCCTGGGTGACTTAGTCGGTTAAGTGTCCGTCTTCAGCTCAGGTCATGATCTCGGGGTCCTGGGATTAAGCCCCGCGGTGGGCTCCCTGCTCAGGGCGTCTGCTGCTTTCTCTGCCTCTGCCCCATCCCTAGCTCATGCTTTCTTTCTCTCTACCTCTCTCTCTCTCAAATAAATAAAATCTTAAAATAAAAAAGAGGGAAGATGACAAGGTATGGTGACATTTGGAATTTTCCCTTTTGTAGCCCATTGGTCAGTTGGGGGCCCATGGCTTTTTTTGAGGTGGGTCCTCCAGTGGACCCAGCTGTATTCAGCCTGGGGATCACTGTGGCCCTTTCTACATTCCATCACGCAAGCCTATTTGCCTACAAGCAGCCTCTGCACTTTCTTGAGGTGTGCTTTGTTTCTGTATTGACTTAATATTCTTTCCTGTGGCAGGCAGACTCTTAGGAAAATCGTTCATCTATGTGCTCTCTCCCCCAGCAATATGTAGCTTCTTTTCTCGAAAAGTTCCTTTACCATCGCTGGAGTCCTGATGTTTTCCTGGAGTTTCTGGTGTAATTATTCAATTGCAAAGTAGACTGCTGAGAATAATTTAAGAAGACTTTAATAGCTCATTTAGACTTGCGGAGTTCTCACATATAATTTCAATTTTCGAACTCCTTGGTGTTTGGGGAGGAGTGGTTTCCATTTCCTCTCTCTCTCTGGAGACTTGGGTCCAGGAAGTAACATCTACAGTTTGCAATGAAGAATTCTTAAAGCTGCAGTGTGCAGATGGGCGCACGTGGAATTTGAAGACATGTTAAGGGAGAGGCCAACGTGGTTAGTTGTAAGTGAGGACATTGCCAGATCTTCCGCTTCAGTGTACACTCCTCCCTAGCATTTCTCTGCCTGAAATCATGCCATGTCTCCTTTTCCAATTCTCCAGAATGGCCCCTGCTCTGCGGTACAAATGGATGGTGTATTTTTAATTACTGTAAATATTTCTTCCGTCATTTTCTGAGGTGTAAAACCTTAAGGGCTTGAAACAAAGGGACAGTTCCAAATACTGATTTTAAGGAAACATTTCTTAATTAAGTCACCATTCCTCTCTTCCACACGAGTCGTGTCATTTCTGATGTTTGGGTGGTTTCTGGTTTTCTTTCTTACCTCTCACATGTACTGATGATCCCTATTTGCGGTACATAAATGTTCTAATCAATGGCAGCTCTCGTGACGCAGCGGCAGAGCGGGGTGGTTAATGACAGGTTGTGTGGCCCTCACAGCCCAAAACATTCCCTCTCTGGTGCTTGACAGAAAGCTCTCCAGCCATGTACTAGCTGATGGAGGGCCAATTCACACCACTCATTCGTTCAACACGTTTCTCTCTCTCTCTCTCTTTTTTTTTTTTTTTTTGAGGGGAGTGCCTTTATATGCCAAGCAGTGTGCTAGCTACTGCATTTTTGGGAAGGAAAAACAGTTTATACTTGTTAAAACCTTGTGAAGGGGAACCTTTTTGTTGTAATTCAGGGGCTTTTTTGCACGAAAGAACAAATAATTCCTAAAGAAAACCTGCCAAAATGCGCGCTCTCTCTCGCGCTCTCTCTCTCTCTCTCTCTCTCGCACTTGTAGATCACAGGTTTTGTCTGTAGTTTTCATTAAACAGGAGCTTGTTCATTTCTTTTGTTAACAGAAAGTTGTAGATGCATCTTTTTGAGTCATTTAGGCAAGTAAGACTGATCTGCACCATTGCTGTCCACAAGGAATTCATGAGTTGGGTTATTCTCAAATCTGTGGATACACAGAGGGGGTGGAGGGGGATAGAAGAATCATTTTCTGTGAATGTGGAATCAGGTTACATTTCAGTAATGGCAACACTGGTTATTCAGAAATGTTTTCATGGGACTTCATCATTGTAAAGGGGACTAAACTCAGTAGGCATTTCTAAAAGCTTCATCTGTGCCGCTTAGAATTGTTCTGTAAATTGTTTTTAGAGCCTCTGTAGTGACTGCTTAAGTCATCAATTATTTTTGATGCCTACATGTTGATTTTTCAGTATGTAAGGCACTAAACTGTTTCTCAAGCTCTTTCTACTATGCACTTATAGTAGTCCCTTTCACCCTTTGTAACATTTATATGGGGGGGGGGTATTTTACTTTTGTTGCTGGTAGATACTGAGTTTGCTTGGCTTTCAGTTCAGTATCTGCTGAGCAACTTTTTAGTAATTTTTAAAGCTGTTTTGATTGAATTTCTATTTTGCTTTACTACCTTGAAATCGAATCTCCATTTCTCTGAACAGTAGAAGGACTGACCTTTAAAAAAAAAAAAAATTCCCTCTGGTTATTGAGGGGTGGGGGGAGTAAAGCGCTAATCATTTTGTTATCAAAGGATATTTCTGACACATTCTTACTGTGAGTTTGCTAGTTCAGGCCAAAAGAATGTCCAACATGAAGTAGATAATTAATCCGGACAGAATGTAGCAAAACTGAAAAGTGAGCATCCCTTCAGGGAGCTCTTTGTGTCATTCTTTCTGTTCCTGCCAAGAAATCAATGGAGTTTGCATCGGAAGATATTGTTCCCTATGGGGAGGTAGCTGGGGAAGCTGCAGCTTCTCACAAGGGGGAATAAAAAAGAAACTTAAAATCCCTGGCCACTGAGTAGTGAGTCCCTAGGGAGGCTTGATAATCTAGATCAGTCTGTTTAATAAGCGCTTCTCTGTTGTTGCTAGTGTCTGTTGTAGAAGCCCCTTCTATTCAGATACTGGAATTCCCAGTCTGCAGTACAAACTGCCAGTTTTCCAGAAATACAGAGTAGAAAGGTCTCTTTGGAGGTGGTGTGGAGGATGAGATTGCTACTATGAGGGGAGCCTTACCACATCAAGTACAAATATTTCTGATTTACTGAGCCACAGTTGGGAATTTAGATACGGGCTTCTACGTTATTTGCCACGAACAGGACAGAAACTGAGCAACTGTAATAGAAAGTCATTGGGATGACTGTCCTTTCAATTTTAAAGGACTCTTAAAAGGCAACTCAGTATATCTGTTATTTTTCTCTAACACTGCCTTGATCCTAGTCTCGGACATGAAAGGACTGTAAAATTACTTCAATAAACCTGTGCTAGTCATTTTTTTAATACTTATAACCTTTAACCCCATATTATTAGAGTAAGAAAGAGTGTTGTTTTTCTCATTGTTTCTGCCCCATTGATTGTGTCTACTGAAACCCCCTCTTATCCCCCCATTCCTGTATTTTGGTAACAGGAGCATCCTGTTTTTATGAATTGTGTGTGCTGAATTAGCTTAAGAGGAATTCACTGCATGATGATGCCTTGAGTCCTTTAATTGTGAAGGCGGTTTCTTTTACCTTCATTATGAAAAGGGCAAATAAGGCAGTTTTCATTGCCTAAAGGTTTTTTTTTTTTTTTTAAATAAAGCTTTCCCTCTGTTGGAATAAAGCATCAGGACAAAAGGAGTAGGCTGTTCCCAGGAATTTCTAGAAATAGCTTTTGGAAGTAAAATTAGAAGATTGCTCTCTGTTCTTCTGTGAAGGAACAAAGTCATTCTTATGGCACAAGAATTAGAAGCAAAGGCTTTGATTATTTGGGGATTCGTGATTTTTTCCCATTGGTTATAACAGCAATAGCCATCTTTTACAGTATACGAAGCACGTTTGCATACAATCATCTCAACATTGCCTTTACTGTTAACCTTGTGCTATATAGAGCAGGTGTTGCTACTATTATTTCCGTTTTGCAGCTGGGGAAACAGATTGAAGGAGATTAATGACTTTGCCGGCCTTACTCAGCTACCAAATGGGAGAGTCTGGGATTTTTTACTTCAATCATGTGCTCTTTCAAGTGTACGCTGCCCATGGTTGTCTTAATCTGGGCCATTTAGTGTTGCTGAGATTGTAGGGGAACGGAGACAGGATAAAAGGATCCTTCTCCCTGAGAATCACAAATGGCAATAAAATACACATAATGTAAGCACTTAGAATGGGATGTATTCTCCAAAACTCATGGACAAACTGAGCAACACGTTCTGGGTAATTTGTACATAAATATTCATATGCTATATTGTGCTTAATACCTGGGTGTTCCATCTATTTAATTTAATTCAGATATTCTTGTTTCTTTTGCCCTTACTAGTGAATGATGGATTCAGTCTTGTAGGCTGAGAGTTTCCTCAGACCTTTAAGACATTATTGCATGGTCTCTGGTTTTGTTAATTTTGAAGTCTGTTATGATTCTAAATTGTTCCTTTGTAGACAGTCTCTCTTTTCTTTTAATATTTAAAAAGATTTTATTTATTTATTTGTCAGAGAGAGAGGGAGTGAGTGAGAATGCGCAAGCAGGGGAAGTGGCAGACAGAGAAGCAGGCCCTCCACTGAGCAAGAAGTCCAGTGTGGGACTCAGTCCCAGGATCCTGGGGTCATGACCTGAGCGGAAGGCAGATGCTTAACCACCTGAGCCACCCTGGTGTCCCAACAGTCTCTGTTTTTTGATAGTCTCTTTTTTTCCCCACTGAGCTTTGAAGATCATCTCTTTGCCTTTGGTGCTAAACAGCAATCTTATAACACATATAAATGTAACCTTATTTTTCTCTTGCTGACAACTTAGAACATTAGTGTCTTTCATTGACTTTGGAAATTCTTAGCCACTATTTCCTTAGGTAGTTCTTTTTTTTTCCTGTTCCTTTTTTTTAACCTTTTATTTTGAAATAACTTTAAACCAATAGAAATGTTTCAAAAAATAGTACAGAGTGTCATTATACAGGATGGCATATTATTTAGCAATGAAAAAGCCTACTGATATATATTATGCCATAATGAACCTTAAAAGCAATATGCTTATTGAAAGAGGCCAGTAACAGAAGACCATATATTGTATGAATTCCTTTATAGAAAAGGTCTACAAAAAAACAAAATTATAGAGACATAAAGTAGATTTATGGTTGTCTTGGATTGGGTAGCCTGGGGAAAATGAGTGATGATCAAATTGATTGTGATGATGGTCATGCAACTTTGTATCATTGAAAACCATTGAATTGTATACTTTAGGTGAATTGTATGTGAATTATATCTCCAAAAAGCTATTGTAAAAAAAAAAAAAAAAAAAAAAAAGGAAAGAAAGAAAAAGAAAAGTAGTATAGAGAGTTCTCATGTGTTTTTCACTCTGCTTTCCCTAATGTAACATTTAACTTTCATTACTGTAGCACAGCCATCAAATCTGAGAATTAATGTTAGTATAATGCTATGAGCTAAATTATGGATTTTACTGGGCCTTCATAGTTTTCCCTCTAAAGTCCATTTTCCGTTCCAGGATCCAATCCAGGGTCTCATGTTGCACTGAGTTACCCTGTTACCTAGTTCTTCCCATCTGTGCCACTACCTTAGTCTCCTCTATTTTCCCGATGCTGACCCTTTCAAAGAGACCTGGTTAGGTATTTGGTGAAGTGTCCTTCAATTTGGTGTATATGGTTTTTCCTCATGATTAGGTTGAGCTTAGCTTAGATGTTTTTTGACAAGACTACTCCAGAAGTAGTATTTCTCAGTGTATCATATCAGGAGTACATGGTGTTGATATGTTTTATTACTGGTGCTATTAACCTTCATCACTTGGTTAATGGGTTTCTCCACATCCCATTACTGTTCTTTCTTCTGTAATTATAATTAATCCATTTCTTAGAGGAGTTACCTTGAGACTATCTAGTTGTCCTGATTGTCCTCATACTTTTGCCCACTAATTTTAACATCCACCAACAGATCTTGCCTATGACAATTATTCCTGTGGTGTTTGTCTAATGGTGGTTTTTTTTCTTTCATTGCTTCTACATTTATCAATAGGATTTTTTCTGTAAGAAAGAGCTGTTCCTTCTTTTTTATTTGCTTATGTATTTATCTCTTTCTGCTTCTGAGGACTTGGGGTTTTTATTTGTTCATTGGGAACACTTTGAGACTGGCTCCTTTGTCCTTTCAGCAAGTCCACATCCTTTAATGAACACTTCCTTACTTCTGGCACCATAAGATGCTCCAGACTTCAGTTACATTGTTCTTAGTCCAGTCCTGGAATCATCCACTTCTCCAAGGACCGTTCTCAAATGAATCTCCTTTAGGAATTCTTGATAAACATAAGAAAGGCCACCTCTTTTGATACTACCTGACTTGAATTTCTTTTTATATTTTGTAACTCTAATATCTCTGGTCTGTAGTTAGGATAACTTCCTATCTGTTGGGTTAATAATTTCAGTGATTTTTTTTTTTATTGTGTCATGTTAGTCACCATAAAATACATCATTAGTTTTTTTTTTTTTTTAAAGATTTTATTTATTGTCAGAAAGAGAGGGAGAGAGAGCGAGCACAGGCAGACAGAATGGCAGGCAGAGACAGAGGGAGAAGCAGGCTCCCTGCCGAGCAAGGAGCCTGATGTGGGACTTGATCCCAGTACACTGGGGTCCTGACCTGAGCGGAAGGCAGCTGTTCAACCAACTGAGCCACCCAGGCGTCCCTACATCATTAGTTTTTGTTGTAGTGTTCCAAGATTTAAAAAAAAAAAAGAAAACTCAAGTCACAGATTGAGAGGAAAATATTCAAAGTAGATCTATCTGACAAAAGACTTGTATCTGAATAAATAAGTATTTCTTTAAAAAAATAATAATTTCAGTGATTATATTCTTCATTTTTGGAGATCTTATTTGTTTTTTTTCCAGATTTGGTTCTTCTTTTCCATCATGCCATATTCTTTCACTGGTAATTAAAGGCCTTGTCTGAAATCTTTGATTCTGTTTTTTTTTTTAATTTTTAAATTTTGTTATTAACATATAATGTATTATTAGCCCCAGGGGTACAGGTCTGTGAATTGTCAGGCTTACACATTTCACAGCACTCACCATAGCACATACCTTCCCCAATGTCCATAACCCAACCACCCTCTTCCTACAGAAATCTTTAATTCTTTCACATACTTTTGTATTGCTGCTCTGTTATCTAAAGGTCTGAGATGTTTAGTCCTGATGTTTCTTGTTTTTCTTGATTCTTTCATATTGGACTGTATCATAGTTTTTGAAAAGTTTTTTAACATGAGCTCCTTTTTAGAGGAGCTTATTTTATCTCATTTTTCTCTACAAACCATTTGAGTTATGTGTTATAGGAATATCCTTTGAGAGTGATCCATATGCCCCCTAGCTCACTGCTGTTTTATTATTTTAGTGTCTCAGCCCAGTGATTTTTTAGTCCAACCATTACACTAAGGATTCCGTTCTTTTGAGGGTGCTGTTTATTGTGTTTCTGTGGGTTTTTTTTGTTGTTGTTGTTTTGTTTTATTTTTATTATATTTATTTAGTTATTTATTTATTTTAAATATTTTTATTTGATGGAGAGAGATCACAAGTAGGCAGAGAGGCAGGCAGAGGTGGGGAGAAGCAGGTTCCCCGCCGAGCAGAGAGCCCGATGCGGGGCTCAATCCCAGGACCCCGGGATCATGACCTGAGCCAAAGGCGGAGACTTTGACCCACTGAGCCACCCAGGCACCCCTGTTGTTGTTGTTTTAAAGATTTTATTTATTTTATTTCAGAGAGAGAAGGAGAGAGAGCACACACAAGTGGAAGGAGAAGGAGAGGAAGAGAGAGTCTTAAGCAGACTCCCCACTGAGCACAGAGCCCTTTGGGGGGCTTGATCTCATGACCCTGAGATCATGACCCTGAGATCACTACCTGAGCTGAAACCAAGAATTGGGTACTTAACCAGCTGTGCCACCCGGGCACCCCAAGGGTGCTGGTTTTATGTTAGGGTCTCAGTTGCAACTCCCTGCCTTCTGTAGGTCTACGGGTGGTATCTCATCTTTCCTTGTGGACACTGAAACACAAGCTATTAGGTTATGGAAACTGACAACTTTCTTACAGTCACTCAGTGTGGCTGTTTGCCTCTTTGTTTCTAGCACGGGTAATTAACACCATCACCCTCTCCCCATGCTCCCACCCCTACCTTTTTTCCTTTCCAGCTCAGCTTTATAGAGCAGAATTTCCTTCTTTATCAGTCACTTCAGCTATGGTCCATCACATTCCTAGACAACAAGTTGACAACTTGTTTTCTGAAAACAGACAAGTGATTGGGCAATGAAGAGCAGAGGCAGAACGAGCCAGTAAAGGTCAGGACCATGAGCCTGACTAATCTGATATCATTCAGTAGATTGTAGGGGTCACAAGGGTAGTGGATCAGATCCCCAGTGTTCCAGGAGGTGGATATATCAACTCAAGGAGCCCTCAGGGCCAGGAGATCTCTGCAATGTAGTATCAAGAATAGCCCAGGGTTGGGAAGGTCAGGGAAAGCAGCCAGCCTTCTTTACTAGAGGCCTCCCTGCTTCTATTTATGGGGACAAGCCTGGGTTTACAGGTATTCCCCGCACATGTACCTTGCGTCAATGTAAGGCCACACTTCCTGGCTGCGGTTCTGAAATACTGTCTCCTAGTCTATATGTATAGTACCATTTTGGGCCTTTGCTTTCAAATTTTCTAGAAAGAAGACTTTTTACAAGAAGTTCTGTGAACCCTTGAATAAACTTGAAGGCCGTAGCCTTCCTGCCCACCCACCCCCCACCAAAAGGGCAAGGCAAGGCCTTTTTTGTACTTGTGTCGTTGATGGCCAGACATCCTCTTCGTTGATCTGCAGAGTACATCAGAGCATTTGTGAGGCCATACCTCCTCGTGATATTTTGATTTCTAGAAATACTTGAACAACAAAGCTATTGTTGACCAACCTCACATCTGAATTGTAGTACTTTTCTTTTCCTTTTTTGGTGCCAAAGCCTGGGAAGTACTTTTCTTTTCCTTGCAGGGTATTCCTCTCTGAATGTCTTTTCACCAACTCACATTAGACATACATCAAATGGAGCTCATCATCCCTGGTTCCATCTCCTACAAATGTGCTTCTTTGTCCAGTTTTCCCTTTTTTTTTTTTTAAAGATTTTATTTATTTATTTGACACAGAGAGAGCATAAGCTGGGGGGAGCAGCAGAGGGAGAAGCAGACTCCCTGCTGAACAGAGAACTCGATCCCAGAACCCTGAGATTAATACCTGAGCCAAAGGCAGAGGCTTTACTCAGCCACCCAGGTGCCCCTCCCTCCTTTTTAAAATGTTACTTTTTATTCACCTTGGCACTAGTTGCAAAATCTTTCTCTTCCCAATTCGTTCTCCAGGTTCTTTTAATTCTTTCATTCACCATCTCCGATTTAGCATTCCTCAGGTTCTGTATGAAGAGTAGTTGATCTGTACTGATGATCTGTCATATACTTATTACCATGCTAGGTGAGTGGGGAGGGAGAACTACGAGACACGATCATTATCTTCAAAGAACTTAATATCTACTTGAGGAGACAACTTACGTTCAAGAAAATGGTGAATAGTACTAGACAGTATATAATGAAATGCTAAGTTGGGTGGTGCAGAGTTCTAAGTGTTAGACGGCTGAGAAAAGAAAGGGATAAAAGGAGGGCTTGAACTGTAAGAGAAGGCTTAACTGTGGAATTGGGATTTGAACTGGGTCTTGAAACCCCCTCGGCTGGAATCGGATGGGCATTTAAAGTGAAGAAAAAGCACAATTAACACGCTGAGCATGAGAATTGGGGAAAATGTTAGAGGCTCTGTATATGTTGGGGGCCAGTGAGAAATAGGAATTCGCAGGGTTGGGTGGCTTCTTTGACTTTGGCTCTAAGACCACCAGAAGATTCTTTCAAAAGTGGCATTTTAATTTTGATGTTCCCCAGCTCAGAAACTGCTAGAAGCTTCCTTTTCTTTTTTGATTCTGATTCAAACTTGTTTTAGGATCCTAGGTCCTCCCTGATCTGCCAGCCTTCCCTCACTGGTACTTTGCACACCAGTTTTGTGCCTATAATACACTTTCTTTGTGTTTCGACTTACGCTTTCCATTCGTTCAGAAGTGTCTGCTGGATTTGTCTATTCCTCCTTCCGGTCCCCTTGAGGTTTCCTGGCCCTGGATATCCTCTCTGATGACCCCCACCCCCAGAGAGCGCTTTATACCCTACTTCCTCCTGAAACTCTTTTCTGTTGACAACAGTTTTAAATCTAATCATCTCTTTGGTTTCCTGATGATTTAGAATTATGTACATTCTCTTCAGTAGGTGCTAAATTCTTTGAGATGTTAGATTATGTTTTATATTCCATTGTTCCTCTTAGTACTTTATGCTACACTGGGCAGATACCCCATGTTGAATTGAGAGTTTTGAAAGAATTAGTTTATCTTTTGATGGCAAATAGTGATGATTTTTAGTATTAAGGCTGCTTTGTATAAATGTGCCTGCTGACATGACTATCACACAGTATTCTCCCTAGTAAATGTGAATTCACCCCAAATTTGCAGGGGGTCCCAAGCCGAAGAACATTTTTCTCCTGTTTCGCAAAAAGAGAAAATAAGAGTAAAAGCATCAAATCCATGTGTTCTGAGAAACTCCTTCTGTGGTCCCTCTTTAAGCTTCTTAATCTGTGTCCTTAGGTATATATTATTCATTTATCTTTGATATCTTTTCACTTACTACCTTATGTAGTTTTTCCTAAATAATTTATGTTTGTAGATAGAGATAAATTGTGTGTGTGAATTGATGCTTAAGAGAAGAGGTGGGAGTATTTTAGAAAGATTGAGCCTTGTTAAACTCTATCTAATTGATCTATGTTGGCACTCTTCTTGCCTGGAGTTTAAAGTTTTAATAAAATACTTCTAAGTGAAGAAATTGTCTGTTGTAGTTGCAGTTGAACTTGAGAAGACACTTGAATCTCCAGAAAACAAGATAGTGAAATGAACTAAGAGCACTTGGTTTAGAAAATTGGATCAAGTTAAAAATAACAATTTTGTTGGGGTGTCATTTTCTTTTATTCTTTAACCCCTCTTAAAGAATCTGAAGTGACTTTTAAAGCAAAGTTTTAAAGTATTTTGTTTATTAGGTTAGTTAATTAGTTGGTTAGTAAGATCTTTGCCCAACATAAGGCTTGAACTTACGACCACCGAGATCAAGAGTCGCTTACTCTACCAGCTGGGCAGGCCAGGTGCTTAAATTATTATTTTAAATAATAGAGCTATTCTCCTGCCTCCTTTAAATGTTTGTAAGATGATTTGAATATGTTCGATTTATATATTGAACATCTCAATTTTCTGAGTGCTGATGCAGTTTCAGCAGGGCTGAAAAACGACAAAAGCTGCAGATACTTGCCTTTAGAAACGCTCTAACATTATCTTACCCTTCTTTGTTTCGAATAGTTCTTCAGCAGCACGCATAGCTAACCCCACCCGTGGATGTGTGTGCTGGCATGCATGCCCCGGTCCGCCTGGGAGAGTTTTACTTCCTTGGTTAGCAAAGTTAGCAAAAGAAACGGTCCTGAGAGTCAGGCTGGATCATCTTCAACCACAGTTTATATTGGTTTAAATCGTTTCTTTTGAGGAGTGATACCTTATCAAGTCTTAACTCCTGGGAATGTTCTTGTTCTTTGCTGGTTTCCTTATAATGAGAGATAGTACTCTGTGCTAATGGCCTCCTATCAACTGGGGTTTTGTGAGGCATTGACTCTTTCCTTTGCTTCACAGGTCGTTTGCATTCGCTCCACTTGGAACGCACTGTCCCCGAAGCTCAGCTGCGACACGAGACCTCTCATTCTGAAGACCCTCAGTGAACTGTTTTCTCTCGTTCCTTCCTTAACCGTCAACACGGCTGAATATGAGGTACGAGTTTGGAGGCCAATACGTTTTCTCTCTTCACACTGGAAAGACATGGGCTTCATAATAACTTCGGGAAAAAGATATTCATAGTCTTTGTTTGCCAAAAATCCTTTAACACTTTTTGTTCCTTAGAACATGATATCTTTATGGACTGCTGGCATAGGAGTCCTTATCAATTCTGTGTCTCTGGGGTTTATTTACATAAAGGAGACCACGTTTTTATTATGAGAAGAGAGCCAAGATGTTAAAAAGTCAGGATGTAATAAATAAAATAAAATAAAAAGTCAGTGTGTTAAAAATAGGGTTTCTAAAATAATGGAATTCCTGAGGCCAAAAGTTTAAATGCATTTTATTAGTGCTTAAAAAAAAAAAGTCACAAAGACTTTAATAAGGCAGGGCAGTCTCCCATAGTATAAACATACTGTCATTTGTGTTTTGCTTCTAGGTTTCCCATGAAGATTTGATTTTTACACATTAGTTCACATTTCCTATATACATCTGTACGATGAGGATGATTGTAAAATCAGACTACCTTAGGAGAGGAAAATGACTTTATGAGCTGCTTGGTTTTGTCATTGCGGTGAACTCAAAGCTTGGGTGGAAGATCCATGTGTTCTGTTTAACATGTTCCGTATTCTCTCTTCCTGAAATGAGCAAAATGAGAGGGTGGTTAATTCATTTACGTCTCCACTTCTGTAGCCACATTCCCACTCATGCTTCCCTTTTTCTCCTTTTCCATTAAAGCCCAGCAATTGATTTTCACTTGAAATCTTCGTGAGCTTTAAGTTTGATTTAGTGTTTCGCAGACTTTGATAAACTGCCTCCCCCAGAAGAATCCAATAGTGGTCCCTTCCATGGTTTAGATTATGTGATAAGGCAGGATTATAAGATAATATGTCTTTTAATCATTCTTAATGCTGCACAGCAAATAAAATAAAATTTGTCCTTCCTGAAAATACAGTCCCCTGCAGGGGGCCTGGCACATAACATACAGTCAGTAGGTAGTTACTCAGTGAATGATTGAACCAATAGAGGATGAGTTTATTCTCAGATTTGGGCTATTGTTTTAGGGTATTAAAAAAAATCAATATAAGACTCCTATAGGATATAGTTCACCAAAAGTCTTCTTTATGGAGACTATTATGATACATACACTCACATTGTCCGAAAGTGTCCTGGGCTACTGATAAAGAGCTAAGACTAAAAGCCAAAGGGAGGACATGTTGTGTTTATCTATTTTCTGTTTTCAAGGACTGAACTCATATACCTTTGCATTGCTTGTACTTTGAGTTACTCAGATTTTATTACAGGTTAATTTATGAACTGGTTTTTGTGTTGCTTTCTAATGTCTGCTACTAATGGCTGTAAAAATTTGTGTGTATGTATGTATGTGTAAGGGACTCTTGTTTTTTTTTTTCTTCTTCAAATTTACATTCTTTTTCACCAGTGTCTTATTTTGGTTTCTCTTCATGCTCATGTTAATACTAAGGTTCTTCTGTTGTTCAGTGAGCTAGATGGCTATGGAGCCATTCTGGCCATCAGATTCCTCCCAGTAAGGGAGAGCCCTTCAGTAACCATAGTCCACTTGGAAGCAGAAGTCATGAAATGCGGTGACCCCGTCCATCTGTCTTGCACTGTCTGTCTGGCTCTGTCTCTTCCTGTTCCTGTCTTTCCCCTTATCTCCTCCTCTCTCACCCCCAGTCCTTTCCTTGTTCCCTCCTTCTTCTCTCCCTCCATGTGTGTATTTAAACAAAGCATTCTCTGTTAACTGCTTAGAGTTTGGATGTAATTTCCCCCCCAAATTTCTGAGGTCATTGTTTTCCCCAGTTACTCAGGGTCTTGTGTTTGCCTAACACGGAGTCCAGCCTCTCTATACCTAACCAGGCAGGCCTTTTAGAATCTGGCCTCGCTCTGTGGTTCTGCCTCCTTCCCTCCAGGAAAACTAAACCACTTGGAATGTGTTTTTTCTACCTCTAAACTTTTCTGTTTCTTTTCCTCTGTGTATTTCTTCTTTCTGCCAGAATTGCTTTTTTTTTTTTAAAATCCCTAGTTTTAAAATCTATTTTAGAGAATAAATAATTGGTTTAATTCATCCCTATTTTTGCAAACTTTTGTGCAAGCGGGGGTCTATTGCTATAGGCTTGACTTTTTTTTTTTATATCTGTACTGTCTTAAGAATACTTATTTCTGTTTTATAATACAGGTATATGTATGTATATTATTTTCCCTTTTAAACTATAGGCTTGTGGCAAATAGATAGCATGTTTCAATTCGTGTATTTTCTGAATGGCTTTGCTAAGTGCTTGTACATCCATTCATTGACTCAGAATATATTTCGTAAAACTGTCCTAGGCTTTTTAAATACTAACACATAATAAATATTCTTAAGAGCCTATTATATTCCCAGCACTCTTCTCATTACATTGTACTATTTTGTTCTAGTATCTCATAGGAAGGTATTATTTTCATTTTAGAGCTAAGGAATCTGAGGTTTTGAGAGGTACATCCATTCATTAAATATTTATTGAGTACCTACTACATGCCAGATTAGGAGCCTGAATATCATTGTAGTTTCTAAACAAAGGCTGGTGTCTAAGTCCAGGACATTTAGCTCCATAGCCTCTGTTTTCCCATTACACCGTATTGTCAGTCCTTGCCTCCAGAAGCTCAAAAGGTGGCAGAAGAGTTGCACATAAGCAATAATAATTTCAATAATATTTTTTAAAAAATATTTTATTTATTTATTTGACAGACAGAGATCACAAGTAGGCAGAGAGGCAGGCAGAGAGAGAGAGGATGAAGCAGGCTCCCTGCTGAGCAGAGAGCCCAATGTGGGGCTCGATCCCAGGACCCTGGTATCACGACCTGAGCTGAAAGCAGAGGCTTTAACCCACTGAGCTACCCAGGTGCCCTGTGATTTCAATAGTATTTGATGAGTACACTTAATCAGAGGGGTATGAGAGTATGGTGGTAGAAGTGACAAGGATTCTAAAAGGAGTCGAATGAAACCTTACTTAGTTGGTGCTATTAGATTAGGTTCTTTTTTTTTTTTTTAAGATTTTATTTATTTAATCGGCAGACAGAGATCACAAGTAGTCAGAGAGGTAGGTGGGGGGTAGGGGGGAGGAAGTAGGCTCCCTGCCGAGCAGAGAACCTGATATGGGGCTCGATCTCAGGACCCTGGGATCATGACCTGAGCTGAAGGCAGAGGCTTTAACCCACTGAGCCACCCAGGTGCCCCTAGACTAGTTTCTTAAAGAATTTTAAAAAATGTTGCGTCTCACTGAAGTCTAAGAAATAGAGTACACAAATTCAAGCAGGTATAGGAGAGCCTTCTATGACTCAGAAGGGCAAGAAGTTAGATGTGATTGAAATGAAGACTACTTTGAACCAATGTTGGAAGATAAGTGGCTTTTTAAGCTCATTACTTATTAAGTATCTGTCATTTGAGGAACTGGGCTTTATGCCCTTTATTTTTCTGGGCTTTATGGTCCAGGCTTTTGAAATGAAAAAAACAGTCACTGTTCTAAAATGTGTAAATCTAGTAGGGAGTTAACCACATGCACTTATAATCATACTGGATGCTAGAGTGTGCCATGGGCCGTATGGCCAGTTGGTGAAGGGAGAATTCTTTCCTGGGTAGAGGATCAGAAACAGTGGCACAAAAGAGGGGAGTGAAATTTGTACTAGGTAGGACTTGAGAGGTCAGCCAAAAAATGGTTAGGTTTCTTTTCTCTCTCTTTCTTTCTTTCTAAAAGATATTATTTATTTGACTCACACAGAGATCACAAGTAGGCAGAGAGGCAGGCAGAGAGAGAGGGGGAAGCAGGCTCCCTGCTGAGCAGAGAGCCTGATGTGGGGCTCAATCCCAGGACCCTGGGATCATGACCCAAGCTGAAGGCAGAGGCTTTAACCCACTGAGCCACCCAGGCGCCCGGGTTTCTAAATTTAATAATATTAGCATACTGTGTTTAAGATGTCCATGTATTTCCATGATGCATCTCTTTCTATTTTCATATCATGAATGATGGCTAAATATAGATTAAGTCAATCACTAGTGGTATAATTTTGAGTTAATTTTCACTGTTTTCTACTTTGGATTGTTCCCAGTTTTGTCTTCATCTTAGCAATTTATTGTGATGTTTATTGATTTTTCAGAATTTTAAAGTTCAAGTCCTCAGCTTCCTCTGGACCCACACTCAAAACAAGGTACTATCACAAGGGTGTCAGTGAAACAGAACTAAGTTGAGAAAGAACTGTGAAATAAGACTCTAGGAGTAAGAAATAGAACTAACTTGAAATGATGGCTTTGTGATCTTTAAAGAATTAGGACGTTAATGAGTTTAGGTTTTAGAAATTCTTCTCAGATTATGGTGATTAGTTCATTTTTGTCATGAAGTGCACTTTATTACTTTGTTACTTTGTGAAGCTGACAGATGTGGAGAGACTGCTGTTGTTGTTTCATTTTATTTTTAGAAGGCCCTTCCCCTTTCCTACTTTGCCCCTCCCCTACCAACGAGCGCATCAAGCTAACAGAAAGTTCAGTACTTTTCTTTAGATATGGCTTCCAATGAAGGAGGACAGAGAAGAGGGTGTCTGTCAGTGATACTAGACTCAAGAATGTAAGAGCTGAGATTCCCAAGGGCTAATTTTCCTGGTTAGTAGCTAGAGAATCAGAGCCTAATTCCAACCTAGCAGACTCCGTTTCCTCATAGTACTTTCAGTCAACCCTACTATGTCATGGGGACCTGGTGATTTTGAGTTACGTTCTGTTTAACGTCCAAACTAGGATAAAAATTGAGTGCTTCTGATTTCCCTACCCACTACGGTTTTCTGTTTTTAGTTGTGACACAGTAAGCAAGACCTGAGTATCATTTGCAAAGCACTGACTCTGGAACTTCGAGGTTGGTGCAGGATGGATTGTCTTCCTTCTTCCAGAGTTGATGTGTAATGTCTGTTGTTTCTTTTGTTTGTCTTACTGATACCCCATCTAGGACCCAGTTGTAGCCAATGCTGCGTATAAATCTCTGTCACACTTCAGTGCGGGAGAGCACACCATTCTTCATCTGCCTGAAGAGGTAGGCCTTTCTGCTTTCTCGCTCCGTTTTATAACTCCATTCGTATCTCCTCTCTTAGAAGGTTTTTGCCTGATGGATGTAATTCTAAATATGTGGTCTATAAGAGATAAGAACTTGTATTTATTGCTTGTTTTTTTTTGTTTTGTTTTTGTTTTTTTAAAGATTTTATTTATTTGAGAGAGAGACAGTGAGAGAGAACATGAGAGGGGAGAGGGTCAGAGGGAGCAGACTCCCTGTGGAGCAGGGAGCCCAATGCGGGCCTCGATCCCAGGACTCTGGGATCATGACCTGAGCTGAAGGCAGTCTCTTAACCAACTGAGCCACCCAGGTGCTCTATTTATTGCGTGTTTAGCCTGTAAAAAGACCACAGCGGTCTTAGACCTCACAGATAATGAATTTAAATCTCGTTGAGGCCAATGTGAACCACCTGTGGTGCCCCCGAAATCTCTGCAGGTGACTGGGTATAGGACTGCATGCCTGGGCCCCCAGCTTATTGTTCCAGAACATCTGTGTCCCCATAGCAACTGTTTTGCCCAGTTGGTGTTCCATCTCGGACTTTAAATCCAAGCATGGCCTGCATCCGCTAAGGTTTGTGCAACCTGGGCAGCCAAAGATCCTTATTTCTGGTACAAAATTGAGATGCCACGTCAAAACAAACAAACAAACAAAAAAACCCACAAAACTTAGTTTAGTGTGAAAAGCCCCAGGGAACTAGATGAGGAAAGTATCACTCTTTTGGGGTTAACGTGTTATGTGACACTGCCTTGGCTTTTAGACTAAAAACATACAGCCTTTTCTAATATCTCCTGAACATAGCCGGCTTTAAATTATTCAGTTATGTTAAGGAGCTAAGTGTATATTTCACATTTCGTATTGCTGTTAATTAAAATGCAGAGAAATGTTTATCAAGTGTCTCTAGAGTTTAAGGCAGGCCTTGTGTTAAGAGAAATTATGTGAAATGTTATCCAGAGTCTGTCCTTAGGTCAAATGGCCTAAGAAGTTTTGATATAAATTTCTTGGTTCCCTAAGGCGTTAAAATGGATTGAGTTTTTCTTTGGAATTGAGTTTACGCCGAGGTTAGATGCCAGTAGGAACAAGGCAGACTTGTGTTGATTGGCTTGAATTGGAGGGACCTATAAAAGGCTCTTGTGAAACCAAATCCTAAGGCAGGATTTCCCATGTTGAGGATGCAAACATAGATTGGCCAGCTTGTCTTGTGGTCATCACAAATGGGAAGACTTATGGAGACTTGTTCTGTGGCTCATAAAATTAAAAAAGATGGGACCTCAGACTGAGCTATGGTGACTAGCAATACTCAAACCATCTTTAAAAAAAAAAAAAAGGAAAAAGAAAAAGGGAACAAAAGCTACCTGTAAATTTTGTAGGCAAATTGCCAGTAAATTGGCTACAACATCTGTAAAGATACCTTTTATTCTTATTATTTTAATGATCATTTGCTAAGTTAGATCATGGCATAATAATTACCTTTACTTTTAGCTATTATTCATAAAATATGCCAGCTGGAGTACTAGGTTTCATTAAATAACTCCCACATATTCTTGACTGTTTACTTTCTATCTCTTTACATATTGGAATGTTGATATCTGTTCCTACTTTGGCCTTCTATTCAGTTCCTGGTTGTGCTTTTTAGAGTTTATGCTCAGATAAGCGAGCATAAACTTCTGAGCATAAACTTCTGCTCAGTGAGATATTAGATACTTTCTTAATCTAATTTTTCAATATTCTCTGATCCATTGAGGATCCATAAATAGCTCTTTTATACCTTCCAATGTAAAGGGTGGTGATAGTGTTGGGTTTCTAGATATGCTTGGGTTTTTACCTTTAGAGTGTGAAGAACTATAAAGGAAATTTCTAAAATTTATCCTTTTTTTTTGCCACTCTTCTCAGCCTTTATTTTACCCTTACCCCCGTAAGGGATTCAGCTTATTCCCCAGAGTAACAGTGGTTCACTATAGTGGATATTCTTAACTAGGTTTAAGAGGAGGAGACATAAGTGATTTAAAAGAGTTCATCTTTGACCTCCAGTTTCTGGTGTAGACAGCCTGCCTCCTCATGGAGAGTTACTGCTTCTAAGACTGCACAATGCATTCTTCTTTTTACTGATGACTGAGTTTCCCTTTGCTGTTTGAATACCCAAGAACTAAAAAGTCCAAGAAAATGGTCAGTGTGTTCATATTCCAAACAAGCTCCCCAAAGCTAAGGATACAACTGAGTCAGGTCCCCACCTCCGTCTGGTAGTTGATAGTAAGGTGAAACTGAGGCTCATCTTCTCTAAAATCATATTTTCAATGATTTGAAGGTCCCTGCCAGGTAGGGTCTTCTACAGTGTAACAACCAACGCTCTTCCTTGTTGTCAGAGATGACTCACTCTGCACCAAGGCTCACTTACAAAACTGAAGCCTTCCTCTGGACCTTTCCCGTGAAAGTACATCCACATTCTCTCAGTTTCTGGAAACTTGTGAGATAATCTTTTAAATGAGAGTGCTGTGAATTTCAAATAGGAAGAAATTACAGAAAGATCCATTGTATCCTGATCAACATAGCTACTTTTGTAGATAACTCAGCTACTTTGTAAGTACTAGATCTCTTTACATTTACTAAAGATAGACTTCTTATTGACTGATGCATCAATTTAAGCTGTGAAACTTGTTGAAAGTTCACAGGTTGATAGAACAAAAGGTATTAGGGGAGTGGCAGACATCAGTTAGGGTTGAATGAAACATTGTAGGTAAGGCAGGATGGAAAATGTCAGTGATTAGTAGAGCTGAATAAGACACCATGTGAATTAGGCAATTTGAATATCAAGTTCATTAGCTCATATTTCTTGTCATTGGTTTGTTATTAGGAAGTTTTGTGGGATTATTAATTATAGACCCTTCATACTTGGATCAGTTTAGCAATTATTTATTGGACATACACTAAGTAGTAGACCATTTTATAATCTGGGAATGTTGAATGAATCCATATGTTTTGTTGGGTAAAGTGTCATTGTTAATCACTTGAAATATGCAAATCTAAAGTTGGTCAAAAAGTTTCAGGGAGCTTTTTTGAGGACTTGTTGATCCCAATGTTAAGAAATGGACACAGATGATTTTCTCTTTTAGTTTGTATTTTTTTTGTTGTGCTCAGCTATTTATCCTTCTCTTCTGTCTTCTTTAATGTGCCCCCAATCGAATAAAACAGAACAAACAAAAACAAACAAAATGCAGAGAATTGTTATTCTGGTAAAACAATCAGTAATGGATGAACCTTTAGGTGGAAGATTGATTCTCGTCTCTGACTTGGGTTCATTAAAAATATATTTAGTTGTTTAAAAATTAAACTTTTTATTTTAGAAATCTTAAGATAGATTGTGTTATTGATTTCTGGAGTTAATTTTAGATGTGAGGAATATAAAAGAATTCATTATGCATCCTGGGTTGGTATTAATATGATATAACCTGTTTGGCTTTGATTTAAGTGAATGTCACTGCATTCATCAGAAGCTGTTTCTCTTTTTAAATAAATTTATGTGGATACTTGACGTGTTCTAAATAAAATACTGTGTTTATGCACAAACTCCTGGGTTTTCATAGGTTATACTCTAGGAAAGGTGGTTGAAAGATTACGTGGCTCAGGACCCTTAGAGGAGGCATTTTATAGGATAAGCTTTCCAATATTCAATTTGAAGCTGATTCTAAAAGTAATTAATCATTTTATATTTGGCTCTCCACTTAAGTTTTTTCAACAAAGCTTAGCTATAATTGGAAGGGTGTATTTGTGTGTGTGCCTGTGTGAGAATTATGTACGTGGTTTTCTGGATGTTTTAGTAGCTAATGTAATCTACCAAAATGTTAAAATTTTACAGGTATTTTTATGTGACTTCTTTTGATTTTTTTCTTAGTTATATGTATATTCCTCTTACTCAGTCATTACACACAAAGCAAGGGAAAAGCCTAGCACAGAGAAGCTGGAATAAGTACTTCTTTAAGAGGTGAGCAGAGAAAGGGAAAGGTAATGAAACCAAAGTCCAACAGTAAGTGCTAATACGTTCAGGAGAATTAACTCGCCTTTGAAGACACAAATCATACTATTATAAGTCGGCAGACTATATCAGCTATTCTGAAATTACAGTACATCTGTAGTTTCTTTGTTAAAATATATGCATATGTGAGATGCAGACATATGCTCTTTTCCACATGGCAGATAAATTAATATAGGCATCCAGTTATGTGAATGTAAAATTAGACAACATAAGATAGATGAGTGGATCGTTATTTTTTATTTCCAACCTAGTAGGTCTTTCTTTAGCATTTCTAAGAAATATTGCTGGCTTGGGTGCTATGACTCATTTTAAGTAATTTAGTTTGACCGAACAGAAAGACTGGTAGGCTAGAATATGTGTAAAAATAATCTTATCCCTTTTACATTAAATAATTCTGGAATCGGAAGCATTTGGTCATTTGCCGTAGTTCCTCCAGTTAAGATCCCTCCGAAGGTGGTGATAGCTTCCGGCTCCTGCCACCCCCTCCTCCCGTTTCCTCTACTACCTCCTCTTTATAACACGGCTGCCTTCCCCCTTCCTGCCAACCTTCCTCCTTCCCTTCTTCTGTTCTTATTCAGCGGCTTTATTAAGCTATAATTCTCATTCCATTTAATTCACCCATTTAAAGTGTACAATTCAGTGAGTTTTTGGTATAGTCAAAGAACTGTGCAACTAATCACAGAGCAACCACAATCTAGTTGTAAAATTTTACCAGTAGTCAATCCCCATCACCCCTTTCCCCTCCTGCAGCCCTAAGCAACTGTGTCACCTACCTTCTGTCACTAAATTTACCTAACCCGAACCTTTCCTATAATGAAATCACATAGTATGTGGTCTTTTGTGACTGGCTTCCTTCATTTAGCATAATGATTTCAAGGTGCGTTCATCTCTGGCGCATATCTGTATGCACACCTTTGACTGAATAATATTCCATTGTGTAGATAAGACCACATGTAGTTTATGTATTTATCAGATCATGGACCTTTGAGTTGCTTCCCTTTGGGGGCTATTATGAATAATGCATTCACACGCATGCAAGTTTCTGTGTGATTGTACCTTTTCATTTCTCTCGGTTGCATACCTAGGAGTGAAATTGCTGGACCATGTGGAAACTCTTGAACTTTTTGAGAAACTGCCATGCTGTTTCCCAAAGGGGCTGCACCATTTTATATTCCTACCAGCAAAGTAGGACGGTTCTGATTTCTCTATATCCTCCCCATCCTTCTGAGTTTTCCTGGTAATTTACATGTTTACCTCTGTCTTCCAACTCCCCAGATCTCCTGCCATTTGTGCATGGGGTGTACGTCAGAGCTTCCCGGCACTTTGATACGCTGGTGTGGTAGCTGCGTTACCCATGTAGTATCGGGCTGTAAACATTGTTGTCTGTTTCCCCCTGTCTGCTGTTCAAATGTTATTTTCAGTTTGTACTATGATGTATAAAAAGGAAGTAAGGCAGACAGACCCAGGACCACCTCCTTTTATGAATCATCGTAGGCAGCTGGGACTGGTTAAGATTTCTAAGATAACTCCCGATGGAACAAAACCTGGCCAATTCAAAGTATGGGCACAGGCAAGAGGCACTTTGAAAATCCCTGCTTGTGAGAGCTGAAAGGGTTGCAAATGCACCCAAGTTTCTCCAGGAACCAGTGACACCCACAAATGCTGTCATGCCCTATGCAGAGCACACATTATTGTTATCTCTGTAATTATGGCTGGCTCTGTCCTCTGAGAATTAGGTACTCAATATTGAATCAGAATTAAATTGTGTCTTGGAAAGTGCTAGGGTAGTCAGGTTGCTTTTATTCCTTCACTAGTGAAGAGAACACTAGTTATGGTTGAAAGGCTTCATTGGAGTTGAGGTTATTATACTTAAGAGAAGCATTTCCTCTCTGTTTTCTTTTATCCCCCTGCAAGAATCCTGACTCAGTGCAGTTCCTAAATGGAACAGTGCTTTGGGGACCTATGAAGAAGGCAGTCTGCAGGAATTGTTAATTATTTCTAAAAATAACTCCGGGAGACAGGCTAATGGTAATGACTGGGTTCTGGCACTTTATGGTTATAGCAACCACTTTTATATATTTTGATTTCCTCCCCTAATGCTTAATTATCTCCATGTGGGCATTATGATGGTGTGTCATTGAAAGTATTAAAAATTTAATTAATTGCTTGACAGTTACATCTTATAGAAACTACAATGGTGATAATCTTTTTAAATTTTTAAATTTTTGGTTCAAACGAACCTAACTAATCACAGAGCAACCACAAAATCTTCAAATTGCAAATTAGACACCATAAAGTATAGCTACCAATTACAGATTTTAGTGTTTTTATATTCTCTAGCAACAAACTGCCGAGTCTAAGGAAAACTCAGCTAAAGCATTCTGTCCTTTCCTGATCTCTACTATATATGCTACTGGAAGATTTTAAGCTTTGCCATAGAGATATGGCTAGAATGACAAGTTAAAAAGGAAGTATTCCGACAAGGCAAATATTTAATTACAAACCATAGAAGTTCAATATATTGAATGTGTCAGTGTTTGCATTTTATAGTCAAATGGCGTAAAATTTTATTAGTGTTCTATAATAATCATTGCTTACGCTGGCTTACGGTAATTTTCTTAGTATATTATCATTAGTTCCTTACATGGATCTGGGCTTGTAGCTGCTAAGATTGAGTTTACCATTCAGTTAATCTGAAAATGAATAGTAATTTAAAATTAAATTTTAATGGTCTTTTGACATTACAATGCAATGAGTCTAGCTCAGTTTTTAAATCTTGACATAAAAAGGACAAAGAAAGGATTTTACATTATGTTTTAATATTGCCCCCTCTGTCATTTCAGATAAGACCAGAAATCCCTACTCCCGATGAGCTAGATGAAGACGAAGATGACGAGGGTGGCGAAAAAGATGTGGATCTTTCTATTCCTGGCTCTTGCTATCTCAGACTGTTGTCACTTACTGCTCCTTTGGTTTTACCAGGTGACTCCTGTTCAGTGGCATGGCAGCTAGCATTTTTCAGGGATTTTACCTGTCTGATTGTGTTTCTTTTGTGATGTACACATATGATAGCTCACTTTAATTACAGCCCACTTTCTATCTGAAAGGCACAACATATCCATCTGTTGTGGAGGTACTGCTTCAGTTAGGAATGGTGTTCAGAACACACTGAAAAGCGTTAGAGTCGAAGAAAATTGAACCAGAAAACTAGTTTAAACAACCATTTTCAGTGAGAAATTAAAATTCATTTCCAAAGCTATATTCTACCAGACAAATTTGCAATGGGACTTCAAGTCACTGGCTCCAATAATGGTTCTTTATCCTACAAGCTAAATGAAAGGATGGTTAGAATCTTCAGAGATTTATGGGGTGCTTTCATTATGAATTTATTCTTTCTTTAGAATTATTCCAAAGATGGTATCAATATTTGAGAGCTGTAAATTGATGGTTTAAAAAATGGATTAAATTGTATGATCATTACGTTTTGATAAAAAGCTTACAGGACCTTGACATTTAAAAAAATTATTCTAATTATATCTAATTATTCTAATTCAGTCTTAGCTAACATTTTGCCGAGCATGCGTTTATTACCTTGTTCAGCCCCAATCCTACCTTAATTGTACATGGACGTAGAAAGTCTGTTTCTGAAAATTAAGGTCAGTACACTTAAGAAGTGTCATCTGGTCAATCATAGTGTCAATATCCTATACCAGGGGACATTTTTCCCTTGGTTTCACCCCACATGGAGATTTCCTGAGGAATTAAGGCAAATATATATTATCCATTTCTAGACAAAGCTCATGTCCCAAATTCCTGCCTCCTTTCATTAGAGAAAACGGAAACGAGGCAGCATAGACCAAGAGCGCAGCCTTCCGTTTCTCTTGATGTCCAGAACAAGCCTTAACGGTGTGTTCCCTGGTCCTCTATCTTCTGTTTTTACCCACTCCTGGAAGGTGCTTCAGAGTCTGGGACCCCTTTGGCGTTTTAATAGTCAGTCCCAGGAAGGAAATAGCTTTGTTATCCGAAGTTTCTCCTGTAACCCAAAATCGCCTTAGAGGTAAAAGTTCTTTTGGGCTTTTTAAATGACGTCATTCCTAGTGACGTGGGGCCTTCCCTCCAGTTTTCTTGTAGTGGAAAAAGGAGAAGGTGTGGCCAAGGTGAGCTGTTGCTTCCCTCCTCTTAGGATGTGGTAGCCATTAGCCTGTTCTACATCATTTGTTCTTGATGGTTGCAAGTGCTTTTCCGTGAGAAAGAAGGGGAGGATTTGAGTTCAGCAACTTTATCTGTTTGAGAAAACTCAGTCATTAGACTCTGGTGGGGGTGCTGTTCATGCTGGCTGTGTCTGGCACACTCACCGCGGGCAAAGGTCTGTATTTTTCCGTGCCTCGCTTTCCCTGCAGTTACTGGACTACTCAAAAAAGAACCAGGGGCAGGTGCCAGCCCTAGGACTGTGGACCTTAAAAGGTACAGGGTAGCTAGTATAAGATCTCTAGTTGTAGCAGCCAGAAAACCCAACTGCACTGTCAGTGAATCCTGGTCCTTTTCTTCTCCTCTTTCCTTTCAAGTAAACACAAAAGCAGCTGCAGTGTGAGTCCAGTAATTTGCGTTATGTTAAATGGGGATGTTACTGGTATTTATTTTTTGTTTTGACACAATTTTAGGATTCAAAGATGTTGTGAATACACTTTAGAGGGCTCCTGTATACTGTCACCCAGCTGCCCAGCAGCTCACATAGTTCATTATTCAAACCAGGAAATTCACATTGATACAAAGCAGGTAACTGAAGTATAAACCTATGAGGATTTCCCCAGTTGTTGCTTTTTCCATACAGTGTACACACTTTTTGGTTTAACTTTTTTTTTTTTTTTTTGCTTGGCATAGTGTCTCTGATATTTATCCCAACACTGGCCTGTCTCGATTCTTCTTAATCCCTGAATAATATCCCACTGTAGTAGGCACCAGTCTGTCTACACACTTGTTAAAGGACATTGGGGTTGTTTAAAAAATTTGTGTCTAACACTCTGTTCTGCAGATTTTCCGCTCTTTCAAGTTCTCACGTGGTCACCTGGAGGGTCGGGGCAAGGCCCCGACAGGGTGGAAAGATTCCTGGTGGCTGGCTTAGTGGTTGGGGAAGAGGGCGCTGTATGATCACTTACACTCATGGTATCATCCCCTCATTTAGACTGTTTTCGGGGCTGGAGTTAATTTGAGAAACCTTAGTTCTCTGAAGAGCTTGACACATTCCCGAGTTAGCGTGTGTACAGTGTGTACTTACCTCCTGACTTGTGCGAGCTTTTGCCAAAATAGGACCCCTTCGGAGAAAGCATGAAATGACCTTCTCTCACCATAGCTCCTCTGTCCTCACAAACATGATTCTTTGCTACATTCTGGGAAGTTTGTGCTGAAACTTCACGTGAAGCAGTCACCCACGTGCGTCCGTATCGGATACAGTTGGATGCTACTCATTTCTTTCATTTAGACCATGTATTCATCAGGGTCTTGACAGAAAAGGCACATTGTGATGGAGTCCGTGAGCGTTTACAGCAGGGACTCTTGGCAGTTGTGTGGTCAGGGCCGCAGGACATTCCCAAGCAGTGGTGCTTTAACCCGGAGTGGTTAGCGCCCCTCCCCCTGAAGCGGTAAGGGAAGAGAGATAGCGGTTTGGAGACTGAGGGAGAGCATCCTGTCACAGTGCTGCCAAAGGGGAGCCAAGGCCTGCAGAAGAGGGGTGCAGGCAACTTGTAGCCATCCCGCGGGAGGGGGGCTGGGAATTCATGCCCTGACCTCATTCTGTTTCCATCCTCTGACCTCCTGCGAGTGTCTCCCATTGGATAAAAGCCAACTAGAAGCCCAAGGACAAGGGAGCCTGATTATTCTTCCAGGTCATGGAGCAGGGTTGAGAGGGTGGAGGTGGGGGTCGGGAGGGGTAAATAGAAAATGTCCCACAGAGGTGTTCTCTGGACTTTGAATGGAGAAGCGTGGTCGCATCTGGGAAGGTTCTATACAGGAAAGACAGAACTGGGCATGTAATAGAGGCTCCAGGGCACACTTGCTGCCTTTAATGTAATCATGGTCATTTAAAGCAGACTTTTCAGTGTATTAAGAATGAAATTCCAGTCTCAGGAGACAGACCCTTCTTTTTTGTTCCTATGAGAGGCACATGCAGTGGTTTTCTTTTTTTGTTTTCCACACATTTTTTAAGGTTTCATGTTTCTGTTGTTTTTGTTTCTGCATTGGCAACCTCTAGTGGTCCTTAGAAAAATAACACTTGATAGAACCTCTAGTCTTCTCAAGAATTTTGTTTGGGTATCCTATTGTCTTCTGAGCCCATATTTGTGTTGATAATAACTAGAAACTTTAAGCAATAAAATTTGGGGCTTAACTAGGATCACAAAGAAATCATGAACTAATATTTTGGTTTTTTAAATAATTGTCCTGATATTGCTACAGAATGATGGAGAGTCGTAAAGGACCTCTCTGATAATACCTAACTGACAAGAAGGAACTGGTCCCATGGAAATCTGAGACTAGCGTGTTCCACTAGTGGGAGGAATAGGATGTACAGTGGCTCAGACTTCGATATGAGCTTTGTGTTATTGCAAAATAGAAACAAAGGCCATGTGGCAGTACGCTCTTAACACTTAGCTGGCAAGGAGGGTGCTTGGCAAAGATGAGGTCAATGGGAGAGTCAAGGGCTGGGTCATATAAAGCCTTGATCATTGTCAGAAGTGTTAATGCTATTCCACGTATGGTGAAAAAAAATCACTGGACGATGTCTGGGAAGGGAAATCAGATTCTGGCTTCTGGGCAGAGGATAGTTTGTAGGGATGGTCATGAAGAGAAGACACCAAAAGCTAGTTTTATTTAAATTTGTCCAGATGAGGAGCAGAGAAGATAATAACTGGCCAAGTAGCAGTGAAAATAAAGAGAAATGCATGGGTCCAGGATATATTTTTAAAGATAGATTTAGAAGGACTTGTTAATGGATTACATGTGAGAAGTATGAGAAAGAGAGGAATTAGAATATCTAAGTTTTTCAGCTTAGTAACTGGGTGCCATGTTCTAATTTGGGAAGACTAAGAAAGGGATGATGTCCAAGAGTTCCCTGCTTACTTTGTGAAGTTTGGTTTGAAATAGAGCTGTGTGTATGTGTGTGTATAAGTGTGTCTATATACACTTATACACTTATACACTTATACAACATCCAATTCACTGATGGCCTGACCAGAATAGGCGGCTAGAAAAAGAGTGAATTTACTCTTTCCTTAGCCAGGACATCCATCTCCTCTGAATTACATCCATCTCCTACTGAATTACACCAGCACTCTTTCTGGACCTCCACCTTGCAGACAGCAAGATCATGGGACTTCTTATCCTCCAGTGTATATAGACACACTTATACTACACTTATACTTTATGTATAAGTGTATATATATCTATATATAAGTGTATATATATCTATATATAAGTGTATATATATCTATATATAAGTATATATACATACACACACACATATGTGAGTTAACAATGAATGATTGTCTCCTAACAGACTGTATTTACTCTACTTTTGATCTCCTTTCATCTCTTTCAGCCTTAGAGGAATTTTTTACAACTCTTGTGAAGCAGGAAATGGTAAATATGCCCCGTGGAGTCTATCACTCTGCATTAAAAGGAGGTCCCCGGTCCGACCAAGGAAAAACTGTAGCAGGGATCCCCAATTTTATATTGAAGATGTATGAGACCAATAAGCAGCCAGGTTTGAAACCTGGCCTTGCAGGTAAGTACAGCACATGGTATCAAAGTACAAGTTCTGAGCCTAAGGATTGCACTTCCTCTTCCAAGCTGGGTGTGATAGGTCATGGCAGAGCGTACCTGTTGCTAACATTTTGACACACCTGGACAAATGACAAAAATAGACCGTATTTTAAAGGCACCAGAGAAGTGTAGAAGCAAAGACAGGTAGACTAAAACCACAGCATGAGGAGAAAGAATACTTTAGAAGTGTGCCTCTGCTGCCCCATGGGAGACAGTCACTGATTTTGGTTGTATGCTAGGACCGGGGCTTGGCCCAAGAAGAGGTCTGTTGCAGTATATAGAGAAACCAGTGGAGCTTTTATTTATTTATTTTTTAAAGATTTTCTTTATTTATTCCTGAGAGAGAGGGGGGGGGCAGGGGCAGAGGGAGAAACAGAATCTGCACTGAGCAGGGAGCCCGATACGGGACTCAATCCCAGGACCCTGGAATCATGACCTGAGCCACAGGCAGACATTTAACCATCTGAGCCAGCCAGGTGCCCTAACCAGTGGAGCTTTTAGTGGTTCCATGGACCTAGAGTGATGTGATGGCTCATTTTCTATGTCACTTTGGGCTAAGTGATACTCAGGTAGCTGGTAAAAATTACTTGTTGATGTCTTTGAGGGTGTTTCCAGAAGAAGTTAGCATTTGAATGAGTAGACTGAGGAAAGAAAGTCACCCTCACCAGTGTGGATGGGCAACAACATCCAATTCACTGATGGCCTGACCAGAATAGGCGGCTAGAAAAAGAGTGAATTTACTCTTTCCTTAGCCAGGACATCCATCTCCTCTGAATTACATCCATCTCCTACTGAATTACACCAGCACTCTTTCTGGACCTCCACCTTGCAGACAGCAAGATCATGGGACTTCTTATCCTCCATAATCATGGGAGCCAATTCCTATAATAAAGCTCCCCATTTAGAGAGAGAGAAAGGGCTGGGGAGAGGGAGAGGTTGGGGGAGAGATTGAAATTGAGATTCTGGTTCTCTGAAGACTCTGATGAACAGAAGTGAGAAACCAGAGTTTTCTCAAAAGCTAGCTGATAAATTTTGAGTTTGCTCTGAAAGTTACAGAACTAGGCTGGAGCTTATGAGAGGCGGTGAAGTCTCCGGCCTCTCTGTGTGCAGGAAACAAAGAAGAGCTAGGACAATGGGCCTGAAAACAAAGCCCAGGAGTAGCCAGGAATTGATACTGAAGAGCTATGCCTCTTTTCACCTGGGAGCACTTACTTATTCTGGCCTCAGCTGGAGACTGAATTTCAGGCTTGACCTTTACTAGAGGCTGGTACAGGAGGCAGAGAAACCCACAGAGATCTTGTCATTCATGGGGTGTCTGAGCAGTGGAACCAGGGACTTGTGGAACCTCAGACACATAGCCTATTTCTCCCTATTTGTCAAATTTTGAAGGTTTATGGGATGGGAGGTTAAAGAGATAAACTGAAATCCTCAGAGGACCCATCTGAATCTCTCTTAAGCTTTCCGTATTGAGGAGACCAATTAGGCTGTCAGATGAAAATCTTGGGGGAGGCATGCCCTAGGAACAGGGGTTGAACCAGAGGTAGACTGAGAATTACCAAAGCTATAATCAAGCCTAACCCAGTTCAGTCTCTGATTCAATTTAAATGATCATTCCTTTATTCTATGTACCTGAAAGAAGGCAGCTGAAACTCCTCTCTGAGTTAAAAAAAAAAAAAAAGAAAAGAAAAGAAAAGAAAAGAAAAAAATCATTTAGATTTTCTGTGTTTCCTTTGTATACTGTCCAGGATTCAATGAAAAGGTATTGGATGTATGAAAAAGGAAAAGCTTTAAAATGAAGGGGACATTTCAGGGAGATAAAGAAGTCATTCCATTAAGAAAATATCACAGTACCAGTGTACACAAAATAGCATCATTTTTAAACTATATGAAAACCATTCACAAAACTAAAAAAATGAACAAACCTTCCAGAAGGGAGGTGGGTGGGGCCTGGGTAAAAAGGTGATGGGGATTAAGGAATACACCTGTTGTGATGAGTGCCAGGTGTTGTATGGAAGTTTTGAATCCCTGTGTTGTACACCTGAAACTAATATTATACTCTTTGTTAACTACCTGGAATTTAAATTTTTAAAAATGGGCAAACCTATAATAATAGTGGGAAACTTTAAAATAATTTTTATTTATTAATTTTTGAGGGGGATAGAGTGAGCACAAGCTCAAGGAGAAGGAGAGGTAGAGGAAGAAGCAGGTTCCTCTCTGAGTGGGAAGCTGGACGTGGGATTCGATCCTAGGATCCTGGGATCATGACCTGATCTGAAGGCAGATGCTTAACTGACTGAGCCACCCAGGCATCTCTAAAAAATGTTTTAAAGTGGGATACCTAGGCGGCTTAGTTGATGAGATCAATATAATCTTGATACTGAGAACAAGAAGGGAATATTATAAAGCAGTCTTTTCTATTACACATAGTTGTAAAAATACCACCAAAATACATTAGAAAATTGAATTTAGCAATAAAGCTAATACAAGTGAGGTTAATTTAATGTCTGAAAATCAGTATAATTAAGTGCTTTAATAGAAAAAGGCATAACAATCTTTAGATAATCTCGGTAGATGCAGAAAAAGCCTTTGAAAAATTTTGTTCATTTACAAATGAATAAGGCTCATAAATAACTGATAATTTGAATACGGTAACTGCTAATTTTTTAAATCTATTTTTTCTTTCCATAGATACCAGTAGTCAAAAATCATAATTTGCTTAGCAAATTAATTTCTAATCTCTACCCAAGGGCACCTGAGTAGTTCAGTTGGTTAAACATCTGTCTTCGGCTCAGGTCATGATCCCAGAGTCCTGGGATGGAGCCTTGAATCAATCTCCTGCTCAGCGGGAAGCCTGCTTCTCCCTCTCCCATGCCCCCTGCTTGTGTTCCCTCTCTCCCTGTTTCTCTCACTCTTTGTCAAGTGGGTAAGTAAAATATTTAAATAAATAAAAAAATAAAATCTCTCTGTCCAGATTGATTGAATATGGATTACTGAGACTCTTGGAATCTAATTAAGTTTTTCCATAAGACATGTTTTTATAAGTTGTTTCCCCCCTCCCCTCAGGTGGTATGTTATTTTGTTACGATGTTTCAACCTATCAGAGTAAAGATGGCAAACCTTTGAATCGACTGATGGCCAGTAGGGGGCGAAGTTTCAAACAGACCTCACTCGCTCTGGTCCATGAGGTAGGTGCCTCCCTGTACTGTGTAACAGGTTCTTCTTGCTTGTATATATTGAGGGGTTCCCCCTCTTCAGTTTATGGGCATGAAATTTAGTGTGTATTTTTTCAAAGATTTTACTTATTTATTTGAGAACGAAAAAAAGATACCAAGAGAGGGCATGAGCGGGGTGAGGGGTTGCAGGGAAAAGCAGAAGCAACCTCCCCCCTAAGGGGCAAGTCTGACGCAGGGCTCGATCTTATCACCCTGGGATGACGACCCGAAGGCAGACGCTTAACCGACTGAGCCAACCAGACGCCCCTGTACGTTGCTTTTAAAGGAAACCAAAAAAGTTGACCCAGTTGAATACTAAAATATTTGGATGTATTTCTGAAAGAAAGTGGCACACTTCTTCCATTGCCCAGCCTTATTATTATGGAGTGGTATGTAGTAATTTGGTTTATTTCATCATTGTTTAACGTGTATTGTTCACTATAAGTACCAACTTATTGTTTAAAGAAATAATCTTGCCCGTTCCTTGATTTGAATCCTTTGCAAGTATGTAGGGCACTAGTGTATATATTTTGTGAATGTCGGGAATTAACAGTAAATAAAAGTGTTTAAGGAAAAAAAAAAACCTTTGGTTTTAGTGTTTATTCTGTTTTTCCTTTAGGCTACCCTACCCTTTTCAAATAAAGTTAGGTGATGCCACGAGATGATTTGTATAAAGTCTGATCATACCAGATTATAGCAACACCAGAGGGAAGAGAGAAGCTGGACAGCATGTGGGAAGTGTGTTCTTTGGTATTACTGTTAAGCACTTGATGACTTATTGTGGTGAATTTAAACTAAAATAAGTGAATAACAAAGTGTCATAGCAAAGAGATTTATTTTATATAATTTAGACATGATAGGTTATATACCACTTGTAAATGAAGATAGGAATTTTAAAATGTTTAACAATTTGATGTTAACTTAGAGCTAAGACAGTATGTTTGTACTAAATCTCATTTTGGTGTGTAATTTATAAATCTTGGCATCAGTCTTTTGGCTGGACTATATGCTGTATCTTCCCAGTTGCCACCAGTAGCATATCCAGTTTTTAGAGGGCTGTCTTTATTTGGTGCCACCCATGCTCTTTCATGTATTTAATTAGAGTTGAAATTATGCAAATATTTGGTTCAAAGCCTTTTTTGTCTAATTCAGTGTCTTTGCTTAACTAAGGAAGGACTAACGATCTGGGAGGAAGAGCGGTTTAATTTCATGAAAAAGACAACACAGTTTCTAGATCTGTTTTCCTTTACATCTTTATACTTGCTATGGACAAGGGAGAAATTTGGTACCTTTTTGTGTTTGTCAGCTGTGCACCTAGGAGATTGAAGGATACTTAATCACATACTTAAAGTGTTAAGTAATAATGGAAAGCTGATTTTAAAAGTCACCATCAGAACAGAAACAAGAAAAAGTGTTAATATGAGGAGTAGCAGAAGGCAGTCTAATAAATTTCAGCATATGGCATCAGAATTTATTAAGTGTGCCTTGGATATGAACAAAGTATTTGGGTTAAGGTACTTGTTGCTTGTGTTGTAGAATGCCTAGAAAATTTCAAAGAGATGAAAAAATGATTCTTTTAGGAGTCATTTAGAAGATATTTTGGATAGAATTTTGTCAAATCTGTGGTAGGATTTTAGTTTGGATTCATCTTGCTGTAATTCATTAAAAAAAAAGAGGCAGAGGGATGCCTGGGTGGCTCAGTTGGTTAAGCAGCTGCCTTCGGCTCAGGTCATGATCCCAGCGTCCTGGGATCCAGTCCCACATCGGGATCCTTGCTCAGCAGGGAGCCTGCTTCTCCCTCTGCCTCTGCCTGCCATTCTGTCTGCCTGTGCTTGCTCTCGCTCCCTCTCTCTCTCTGACAAATAAATAAAATCTTTTAAAAAAAGAGGCAGAGATAGTGAACGAATCATACAGTTTCTCAAACTAGGTGACACAAATAATGCGAATTTTAAGATCTGGTTAGAATAATAATTGCAATGATAATAGCTAATAACCAGCTCAGGTATTTTAAAACTTGTGCACGCGCTCTCTCTCTCTCTCTATTTATTGAATATTGAATATATATTAAATATATATTGAATATATATTTATTGAATATATATTGAAATATATATTATTTATTGAAAATTTATTGAATATTGAATACATATATTGAATATTGAAAAAAACATATCTATACTCACTTAATCTCTAACACTGTGAGGCTGGTACTGCTAATGTGTCTGAGATCACAGAGCTCGTTAAGTACAGAAGCCTGGAAACTGAACCCAGGCAGTGTGATTCAGGATAATCCTTGAATTACTCTACACCATACCAAGTTAAGCAGAGAGCATTTAAAAAATATCTTTGAATCTTCCCAAGATGCCTGTAGTATTTCTTTACTCTTCTCCTTGTTTCTAGATTTTCTTCTGTTGGGATCCTTTTGGTGCTGTTGCAGGTGATGTTTCTTCAAACTTCTTTGGGTTCTTATTGCTTCTGAGTCTTTTTATTTTAAAAATGTCTGTAATGAGAGTTTCAGTTGGTTTATTCACCCATCGATGGACTCTTGGGTTGTTTCCGGTTTTGGGCAGTTATGATGAAGCTGCCGTAAGTGATTCTCATATAGGTGTATGTGTGGACACCTGTTTTCATTTTTTTGACTAAAGGAAGATGTAGGAGTGGAATTGTTAGGTCATATGATTAGTGAATGTAACAAACTACCAAACTTTTCTTTTTCTTTTTTTTACTACCCAATTTTTCTAGTGACTGTCCCATTTTGAGTGCCTCGCGGCAATGTGAGGGAGTTCCACTTGTTCTGTCTCTTTTTTTTTTAAAGCTAGCCATTCTCATAGATGGAGAGTGGTTTCTCTTTTGTGGTTTTATGTTTCCTTAATAGCTGTTGATGTCGAGCATCTTTTTAGGTTTTTTGTTTGTTTGTTTGTTTGTTTTGCCAGTCATACTTTTTCTTTCATGAAGTATTCTGTTGTTTTGCCCGTTTTTTAACCAGATTTTTCTTTTTTAATGGGAGTTCTTCATATATTCTGATACAAATTCTTTATTAGAAATGTGTTTTTCAGTTTGTTTTTTAAACCAAATCTTAACTTGTCTTCTTATTTCCTTGGCAGTGTCTTCTGAAGACCGAATGGTTAACTTTAAAGAATTCCAATTCATCAAGGTTTTCTGTTTATAGTCCTTGCTTTTCTGTTTTCTTTTTCTCTCCTGTATTTTCTTCATTTTTTTTCAAAAATCGAGGCATAATTAATGTGCTGTGAAACCAACTCATTTAATGTGTGCAATTCTGTGGTTTTAGCATATTCACTGATTTGTGAAACCATTCGCACAATTTTAGAATGTTTTCATCTCACCAAAAAGAAATTCTGTACCTGTTAGCAGAGAGACTCCATTTCCCTCTTGCCCCAGCCTCCAGCAACCACTAATCCACTATTCTGTCTCCATAGTTCGTGTATTTTGGACGTGACATATAAATAGAATCATGCAATATGTGGTCTTTTTTGTCTGACTTTTTTCACTTAGTATAATGTTTTCAGAGTTTATAGATGCTGTAGCATGTGTCAGGACTTCATTCCTTTTTATGGCTGAATAATATGCCATTATATGAATCTACTGTGTATAGTTTATCCGTTAGTCCTTTGATGATCTCCTGTGTTTACGTATGAAAGTTTTTATACTTTACAGTTCCATTCTAGCCTAGGATCTGTATGAGTTAACTTTTCAGGAGCTATGACTTACATTTATTGAATATACCACCCTTTTTTCACCAAATCACCTCTGTAGAAAATTGTCCATATGTATGGGTCTACTACTTATTTTTTTTTTTTAAGATTTTATTTATTTATTTGAGATAGCAAGAGAGCATGAGCACACAGAGAGGGAGAGGCAGAGGGTAAAGCAGACTCCCCACCACGCAGGGAACCTGACTCACGCCTCCATCCCAGAACCCTGGGGTCATGACTTGAGCCAAAGGCAGACGGTTAATCGACTGAGCCACCCAGGCGCCCCTGCATGGGTCTACTTCTGCACTCAGTTTTATTCCCTTGATCTTTGTGTGTATACTTTAACTAAAACCACCAGCTTAATTACTGTTGCTTTATAGAAAGTCTTGAAATCAAGTAATACGAGTCCTCCAATTTTGTTGTTTTAAAATTTGGATATCTTAGGCTTTTGGCTTTTCCATGTAAATTTTAAATCAGCTTTGAGAAACCACAGAAAAGCCTGCTGTAATTTTGGTTAGAAATGTATTGAATCTGTAGATCAATCTGGGAGAGAATTGACGTCTCACTTAGTCTTTAAACTCGTGAACAAGATATTTGTATCTTTCCATTATTTTAGGTCAGTGTTTTGTTTTATTACAAATCTTATGCACATTTTGTTAAATTTAATGAGTATTGCATGTCCCTAAGTATTTTGATGCTACTGCATCTAATTAACTGTTTTTTCCTTTGTGTTAATTTGCATCTGCCCATTGCTAGTATATAAACAGATACTTTTCTGACTTTACTAAACTCACTTACATGTTCTTGTTGCTTTTTGTAGCTTCTTTTTGTTTTTCATTGTGATGTGTGTGAATAGAGAATATCTTTTAATTTTTTTTCTTTCTGATGTTTGTGCCTTTCGTTTTTTTTCTTGCCTGATTACACTGAATAGGGCCTTCTAGTACAGTGTTGAACTGGAGTGGTAAGAGCAGACATTTCTTATCTTATACACAGTCTTGCGGGAAAACATTCAGTGTCTTAACATTAAATATGATGTTATGTTTAGCTTATTTTAGTATAAAGATTTTATAGATATCCTTTATCAGGTTTGCAAAGTTTCCTGTTATTCCTAAGTTGCTGAGGGCTTTTTATCACAATTTTGTCAAATGTTTTGTTCTGTATCTATTCAGAAGATTGTATGCTTTTTAAACTTGTTGATATGATGAATTATTTTGATTTGTCTGAGTGAACCAGATTTTCATTCTAGGAATAACTCCTTGTAATCCTAATGTATTATCCTATTTATATATTGCTGAACTTTGTTTCGCTGGTAATATTTTGTTAAGGATTTTGGCATCTGTGTTCATGAGGGATATTTTTCTATAGTTTCCTTTTATTGTCTTTGCCTGAAACATAGCTGTGTAATGCTATCCGAATAATTTTTCCTTAAATGTTTGGTGGAATTTTCCCGTGAAACCATTTGGGGTTGGAGTTTTCTTCAGGAATGTTTATAACTATGAATTCAATGTATTTAATATAGGAGTCTGTTCACACCGATCTATCCATCTTCCTACTAATCCTGACAGGGGTGTGTGGGTGGCAGCAGACACGACAGTTAGTGTCTGTCTCCTGTAAAGTGTAAAGTTCATAAAATCAGGGAGCTGGTTTTGGTCACATGTAGCTCTAATGCCTGGTATTCCTGGGACACAGCACATACTTCGTAGACCTTTGTCAAGTTAATGGTTTGAATCCTTTTGAAACATGGATGTGCCTCAGACTTTGTATGTGCATTTAGTGTGATGGTTTCCTTTTTCCAGAAATGTTGTTAATAAACTGATGCTGAATCTAATCATCATTGAGGTCTTACTAAGAGGTGACATTATTATAATTTGAACGGCTTTTATGTACTGTTTCATGTCATTATTCACTTATGTGAATAGATGTAGCCTTTCCCCCTTTTCTCCCTGCCCAAGGTTACATATACTTCCAGGATATGCTGTGGCCTTCTTAATGCCTACCAGTAGGTGGGTGAGTGTGTGAATCGGGAAGAGATCTTTGTTTTGAATGTCCTGAAAGCTCTGCTCTTCGTATTCTGACCTATTTGCTTTACATAATTGTCAGTATTTCTCAAGACCTGTGTTCATTAAATCAAGTAATTTTCATTATGGAGAACTAGCTATTTCATCTGTGATGGATTCTTTTGGAGATTATTATATTCCCTTCTTTCTGAAAACTTTTTTTTTTTTTTACAATTTTTTTTTTGTAAAATGACTTTTCTTTAAGTGAAACTCTCCCATGGGACTTTCAGAAGACTTGAAAATCTAAGTGTCCTTGGACTTTGACCTGAAATGCCAGGAGAAGTTCTGTATTATCATTGCCCTGCTTAGATTTTTCTAAACCTGAAGTGCCCCCTCCCTCTCTCTGTTTCTTTGAACAGGGACAAGCAGGGGTCATTTCAGACCTACTAGGGGTTCTCCAACCTCAGGTGACCGTCCTCTTCTGCTCCGATTTATGACTCCACTTTTCCATCCTGAGACTGATTCCTCTTGATAAGGAAGCTGAAGGTGAATGACAGGTTCCTTCCCTGAAATTTGCTGCCTGTCTTGTCATCCTTTGGCATTTCTAACTCTGACGTGACACTCTCACCTAAATTGGATGATTGTGATCTGTCCCTGGATGGGAATGGCAGTCTTGCTTCATTATTCCCTCCATCCTTGGGCGCATGCAAATTTTCCTGATCCTGCTGCTGTCACCCAATATTTCTGCCTCTGCATTAGGTAATGAGCTCTTTTTTCATTCTTGTTTCACCACAACCTTATCTGGACTTACTGGCAGAACTATTCTGTGAAATCTGTCTCTTCCTTCCTTCCTTCTTTCCTTCCTTCCTTTTGTGTTGATTATCATTTGATTCTTTTTGTCCTATAAATTAATTTTGCCTTTCTTTTGCCTTCTGTGGATTTTTTCCCTAGATAGGTGGGCTATAACCCATAATTTGAAATACAAAGAATACATTTGCCTTTTTCTTTCAGTTCCTTCTTTATTTAAAAACCTATTTTTTAGGAAGAACGTGGAGTAGCATTAGCATTCATGCAATATGAAACAATTAGATGGAAATTCTGAATAATAATTGGGAGAAGTGGTATCTATGCTTATTACACATTCCCCTTAGAAAACACTGTGAAAAGTATGGTTTGCTGTATTTTAGAGACTCCATAATTACCATGTGATGTGAGTTGTTATGGTAACTGGGTTTCCCCCCTCCTATTAAATAACAGAGTAAGTAAATGGTTGCTTGAGATGTGATTGAATTGTCAGCTTTCAAGCTAATGTTATCCTGATGGGCGTGGGGGGGCAGAGATAGACTGAGGAAGAGAGAGAGAAGATGAGGGAGAGAGAGGCAGGGAGAGAAATTTTAAAATGTCCAGAAAGCACCACAAAGAGATGAGTATCATTTTACTTTAAAAAAAGCCCTCCCTTCTTGTCCTTCAGTCACTATTTGTCAGGAGACAGAATAACAAAATTATTTTTGTGCCAACAAGATTACTATTGACAGAAAATTGAAGGCTATTATATCTCATATATAAACAGTGGGACATTGAGTGGCTTTGGGGGTCTCGAACACTAATGACAAACGGTTTTTCTTCTGGGAATGTGGGAGGAGTGTGTATATGTCACAGACTGCATGTAGAGTGACTCAGTGTTTGTGAGTCTGTGTAGCAACTGACATTAAATATTTCAATTCTTTTGATAATAAATACATCTGGGGAGCATGCATATGTCTCCTTTTTGAATTTGGGGTTTTAAAGTCAACAGCAAACACTTGGTTTACCTGTAAGTTTGCACAGGCTACTCTGTCTTTTTTCATTCTGCCTCAACCTTCTAACAACCTCACCAAAGGTTATTTTACTCAAATTACAGTGTTTAATGAAAGTCTGTTAAAATGGATGTTTTCTTATAAATGGAAATTGTATTTGTTAAAATTTCATCAGAGACAAAAGACACTACCAGATTTCTGGGCAGTATATTCTGAACAGTAAGTTTATAGGTGACCGTAAAACACGTATCATTGAGGAAACAAAATCTACTTTTTGATTTTTTTCTTTCAACATTTCCCTTCATTTGTGAATTGTGTTTCCAAGCAAGATATTTTCTGTTGTGCTATTATTTCAGATGTCCTTGATTAAATCCTGTATGATTCAAATGAAGTTTAGTGAGGAAACTTCAAAATACAAGACATATTATATCCACTTGAAAATTCTGCCTTGTCACTCACTGTGGTTTTAGCTGGAATTAAACATTTCCTGGCCGGAATATCTTGGACATGCTTTTGTAAAATTTCAGATAACTGTGTCCTCAACAACTTTTGTTTGAGTTGAGCTGTGTCTACTTAAAAAAGTTTTCTAACACTGTTTCCTGCATGATTGAAAGTTGAACATCATAGTTTTCCAATTGCTTGTTTATGCTCATATAGTTTTTTTTATTAATTTTTTATTTTTTATAAACATATATTTTTAATCCCCAGGGGTACAGGTCTGTGAATCACCAGGTTTACACACTTCACAGCACTCACCCAAGCACATACCCTCCCCAATGTCCATAATCCCACCCCCTTCTCCCAAACCCCCTCCCCCCAGCAACCCTCAGTTTGTTTTGTGAGATTAAGAGTCACTTATGGTTTGTCTCCCTCCCAATCCCATCTTGTTTCATTTATTCTGCTCATATAGTTTTCACATGATATTTTGTCTTAAAGCAAATACTATACATTTGATTTGATTGAACTCAGAAGGTACTTAATTGAATACTTATGTGCAGAATATGGGTCCATGGGAGGAGTTCTGAGAGGAGTAGGACATATTCTCTACCTCTAGGATTATATGACATGAAGGTACGTACACAAAGAATCTAAGATGGAATTGGTTGAATGTTACAGGAGAGGTTTGAAGCCTCCTGGAAGGATAGAGATGGAAGAAATTATTTCAGTAAGTAGAGATGAGAGGGCGACAGAGCCTTCCAGGCAATGGAAGGAGTGAATGCAAAGGTCCTGTAGAGTATAGGACTGACTTGGGCATTGGTTTACAACCCGACTCAGCCAGAACGCAGGTTAAATGAAAGAAAGGACCAGGAAATCATCTGGGGAAATTGGTTGGGCATCTTGGCCAGCAGAGTTCTTACATGAGAACAAATTATTTCTTAAAGTAAATGGTGTGCTTTTGATTCTAAAAGGCTTTGAACATAGTACAAAAGAGTTTGGACTTTATTCTTTAATGAACCATCAAAGGTTTTTGAAAAGGAGTTCTGAGTTAATGGAAGAGGAGCAGCACCATTTAGGATGTGTTAGAAGGAAAGATTTTAGGCTGTTAGGAGGTGAGTTAGGGGCCTTAGTACTCTAGGCAGGAATTAGGACTAAGCCAGTGAGGAAGAAGGTATGGAAAATAAAAGAAACATTTCAGAGGTGGAGTTGGCTGTTGAGTTGGTGGCAAGAAAGAAGTCCGGGATAAATCAGAAGCTTTAAACCTGGATGGCTGGGATATTGACATGTGGTATTGATAGAAACACAAAGGATAAGGGGAAGGGTGGATTTTCAGTGCTGATGGCAAGTGTACAGGGTATAAGAGACAATGGGAAGTGAGGGTTTGAGAAACATTACAATCTGAAAGTAGTGACTTTCAAACTCTGTATTTTTAGTTTTAGTTGTATTGAGGTATAATACACAGGCACTCGATTTCTCCTCTCTTAGTACATAGTTCTATGAGTTTTTACAAGTGCATACATTCATGTAACCCAAACCCCAGTCAAGATAAGAACAGTTCTGTCGCCCTAAAAATTCCCCCATGCTCCTTTATAGTCAGTCCCTTTCCTCTCTCTTTTGAAACCACTGATCTAGTTTATGTCCTTCTTATTGAAACCACAAGAGTCCTGGGGACCACCACAAATACAGTTGGAAGATTAAGAGGCTGACTACCAAGCCCCCAGCCCTCGTCCTCACTTCATCTAGATAAGTTTTGCCTGTTTTCTGTTTTATATGTTGGCGTTCTACTTAACATTTGGGTGGATAGGAAAATTGCATAGCTTAACACTTAAAACCTTGTCCTATTCTGTGGTGTTGCTGTCACAATGCTAAGCTACAGTTCTCTCTTACCTGGATCGTTGCAGTAGCCTGTGAGTAGGTGTCCCTTCTCTGACCTTTGCCTCCTACAGTCTATTTGCAATATAGCAGTCATCATGATCTTTTTGTTCTATAGGTTAGATCATGTCTTTCTTCTCAAAATCTTGTAATGGCTCCCCCTTTAATAAGAATAAAGATAAGTCCTGAGAGGCTCCCAGATGGTCCAGTCAGTTAAGCATCTGACTCTTGATTTCAGCCCCAGTCATGATCTCAGGGTTGTGAGATTGAGCCCTGTGTTGGGCTCTGCCCTGGGCGTGGAGCGTTCTTAGGATTCTCTCTCCTACTTCTACCTCTTGCTTTCTGTACCTGCACACATGCTCTCTCGCTCGCTCTCAAAAAAAGGTAAGTCTTGAAAAGTGACCTAGAAGTGACTTCCCTGTGTCCTCTGAGTGCCCTGTAAATTTACCAAACTCTCGTGTTCACTCTGTCTTGCTCGTTGGTTGTTGGTTATAGTTAGTTACACGGGCCTTTGTGTTCCTCAGACAGGTTAGCCATGTGCTTGCTTTAGGACCTGCTCCCTACCTTGTGTGTGTGTGTGTTTAAACTGAGGCAAAATTCACATAACATAAAATTAACTCTTTTAAAGCTTAAATCATACAATTCAGTGGTATTTAGTATATTCACAGTGTGCAAACCATCACCTTTAGCTAGTTGCAGAACATTTTCATCACTCTTCAGTGACGCCATGTGTGTGTTAAATAATCACCTTCCATTTCCCTCTCCCTTCTCCCCCTCCCCCGGCAACAACATCCATGGATTTACCTATTTGGGATATTTCATATAAATAGAATCATCTAATAGGAACCTTTTTGTCTGGCTTCTTTCTGTTTCACATAAATGTTTTCACAGTTCATCTACATCTAGGGCGCATCTGCCCATCATTCCTTTTTATGGTTGAATAATATTCCGTTGTCGATATATTGTTCGTCCGTGCATTGCTCATGTGGGTTATTTCCATTTTTGGCTATTGTGAAAATGCTGCTTTGAGCATTCATTTATGGGGTTTGTTTGCATATATGGTCTCGATTCTTTTGGGTGTGTGTGTAGAATTGCTGGGTCATAGGGTGATTCTGTATTTGACTTTTTTTTTTTTTAAAGATTTTTAAAAATTTATTTGACAGAGAGAGAGAGACCACAAGTAGGCAGAGAGGCAGGCAGAGAGAGAGGAAGGGAAGCAGGCTCCCCGCTGAGCAGAGAGCCAGACGTGGGGCTCGATCCCAGGACCCCAAGATCACGACCTGAGCTGAAAGCAGAGGCTTTAACCCACTGAGCCACCCAGGTGCCCCTGTATTTGACTTTTTGAGGAATGACCAAACCATGTTCTATAGTAGCTGAACTGTTTTCCATTCCCACAAGCCCTTCTCTGGGTTTCTATAACTTCATCACATTCCAGTCTTTACTCAGGCCTCACCTTCTCAACAAAGTCTGCTCTGAGCTGCCCTGTTGAGTCCCGTAAAGTGTTCTGTCGCTGTCCTCCCCTCCTTGTCCTCCCCCCATACCCTCCTCGTGTATATTTCTCTAATATGGTCTGTTCTTTTAGACACATGTGTAATGTTTCATTATACTTACTCCCTCTTACACCTAGAAACACTTCCTTTTCTCCAGATCACAGAACCTGCTCATGGCAGCAGTCCGTCAGACGCCCGTCATTGCAAGGGCATGTGCAGATGAAGCCAAACTACATTCCACATCCCTGACAACGTGCCGCACAGTAGTGGAGAACCCTCATCTGCTGAGTAACAGGGTTACAAGTTCATGATTTGCAATTATTTAGTTGATTGGATTCCCTTCAAAGGCTTCTCAGAGTATAGCAAATTATACATAATTTCCATGCTTTAAAAATGCTAATTGTATTCTTCAGCCTAGCAACATTAACCTATATGGGTGGCTATATATTGAACTAGAATAATGTCCTAGAATGTGTTTTTGTTAAAAATGGTCAAGGACGTCTCTTTTGCTGTGTAACACAATGGGAGTGAAAGGGGATGACTGACTTCGCGCTGTCTCCCTGGGTTTCTCTTCAGTAAAGGGAAGAGCAGGAGAGTGCATCTTTAAGGCGATTTATTTGCGGCTGACTCCATAGAACCCTGAGACTAGGTATAATCTCATAAACCAAGAGGCGATCAGGCTGGTGCATAGGCTGGAGAGTTGAACCGGGTCCGCGCACCCACCTTCAGATGTGGTTGGAGCCGCAGCTGGAGGATTAGCTTTAACCTTCAGTTTTTAACCTCCTTTCCGATGGGTTCCGGGCACAAGTGCGTTTGTTCTTAGAAGCTCGACGTTTGATTTGTTCATTTTCCTTTACACTTTTTCCATAATACTTTCTTTTTTTAAGCTCAGGTTGAAATCATCATTGCCACTGTTGTCCTTCCAGAAGCATCCAGTGCTCTTTTTACCAATTCGCTGAGACCCTGGATCGTCTCAGTAGTGCAGTGATGTCCGTGGGTTATATGGCAGGAGAATACTGAAATGCTTTGAGGTTGTGAAGTAAGAGAGGAAAGTTTGGTTGTTGTGCTTAAGTGTTCTTTCTGTTAAATCCAGGTCTCACAATAGGATTTTTTTTTTTTAAGGGGGGATGCAGAGGAAGGGGGACGGCACGGAGGAACACGCCCAGCATGGAGCCTGACCTGGGACCCCATCTCATGACCCTGAGATTGTGGCCTGAGCCAAAGTCAAGAGTCAGATGCTTAACTGACTGAGCCACCCAGGTGCCCCCAAAATAAAACTTGAGAGTTAATGTATTTTATGAAACATAAATAGAATTGATAGGAAGATGACCCCCATTTTGGAAAGAGAGAGCAGGGCCAAGGACCAATGAATGCCTCTCCAGCTGGAAAGGGGGCCTCTGTTGGCAACTGTTTCCTGGATAATGAGAGAGGAAGCAGGAATTGGTGGGCCTGTTTCTTTAAGGATTTTTGTTGACCTGTTGACAGTCTCCCTCTACCCTACTCCATACAGTGAGTACTTAATCAGAAAAAGAAGAAACCTGTCCTTCGAGTTTTTTTAAAGTTCATTTCATGGTGCAGGTATCTTTTTCAGACTCAGTATCAATTTTTTTTCTTTTTTTAAGAAAAGCAGTGCTAAGATGAGAAGTGATAGGTAGCAGACAGAACAATTTTCTTTGTTCTTTTCATTCCCATAGGTTCCTCCTAATTTTGACGGATATTCTGTTTGTGCTCCTTTCTGACTCGCCTATTAGAAAGCTCTCTGCAGGCACACACTGATAATCCTCATAACCTTTCACAGTACCTTATGTATAGCAGTCCTGCATGAGGACCAGGGTTCCAGAAAATTCCAGAGGCTCTAGGAAGCAGCTGTATTCAGAGCGGCTGTTCTCTTCCCTCTCACACAGCCCTTGAGAAAATTAATTCCCACAATGCAGTCAGATCTCCTTACACACTCTAGTTATCATAATTCTGGGGTCATTATATAGAAATTTGTCTTTCTGGCTGTTTGTTATTGTTTTCGTGTGCGAAAGACCCGACTACAGTTTTGGTTGTTTGGGTTTAGATGAGATGGGTTACAGGAAATGTGAAATGTGATGTGCTGTGACTGTTTTTCTTGAGTGATCTTTCTTTAACAGAGCAGACCTTGAGAAGATTTGTTGCAAGATAGCCTCCTACTAATAGGTAGAAACAGAAATGACTATGAAAACCAGATGTTTTGTCTGGGCCTCTCTTCAGAAACAGGGCTTCGGCATTGGCATATATCATTTTTCTCGTTTACCCACACTGATTAAAGGGCTTTATCTAGTGGTGTACATGATTGCTCGGTGAAGGACTCATTTGCATCTCTGGACCTCATGGTTTCTACACAACGTGATAGTTCTGTTGGCAATTGAAGTTTATTACTTCAGAAACTGTCATTGTGGAAATCCAAGATGCGAGCGATACTTATTTAAAATGACCAGGGGCATTTGCTAGACAATACCTAGTTTCCGGACATTGGCAAGAGGCTGCACAGAGTTGCCCCCTCATTTTTCAGGGACACATTTGTCTTACACATACATCGTAACTTGTGATTACTGTAGAATTCTATTGGCTTTAATTTAGAAAATTCCAGGCTTATTTTGTCTTGACGCGACTCTAAAACCTTCGCCTTTGAAAATAGCTGAAAGATCTTATTTGTGGTTCAGATCCTAGACTGACTTGGTTTGTTTTAGAATCTGAATCATTTAAAATGAAGGGAAGGAAGGAGTTTTATTCTGTTTTAATACCAGTAGTCTGACTTAACGTTGTGGTATGTTTTCCCCGCAGGTTCAGATCCAGCTTTCCGAGTGGCACCGGGCGATTTTTCTGCCCCAGGCCTGGCTTGCCTTTATGAGTCGAGCTTATCATGCCATTTTACAGGTAACGAAACCATAGGATTGGTGCTGTAGGGAAGTGTCCCCTTCGGATCTCAAATTTTACTGTGCATATGGATTTAATATAAAAGTGCTTGGGGCGCCTGGGTGGCTCAGTGGGTTAAAGCCTCTGCCTTCGGCTCAGGTCATGGTCCCAGGGTCCGGGGATTGAGCCCCTCGTTGGGCTCTCTGCTCAGTGGGGAGCCTGCTTCCTCCTCTCTCTCTGCCTGCCTTTCTGCCTACCTGTGGTCTCTGTCTGTCAAATAAATAAATAAAATATTAAAAAAAAAAAAAGCCCTTAGGAAAATAGCACTGTCAAAAATGCAGAGCTTGGGACGCCTGGGTGGCCTAGTTGGTTAAGCATCTGCCTTCTGCTCAGGTCATGATACCAGGGTCCTGGGATCGAGTCCCACATGCGTCTCCCTCTGCCTGCTGCTCCCCCTGCTTGTGCACTCTCTCCCCTCTCTCTCTGACAAATAACTAAATAAAATATTTTTAAAGATGCAGTGCTTACTTTGCTCACAAAAGAATGTGATTTACACACATAACTGCACTTACATTTTCAACCTTGATGTTCTCCATCTCTGGCCAGCCCCGAGCCCCATCTGAGGTGCTCCTCTTCTACACCCTGCTGCTTTCTGAGACCTCCTAAATGTCCCAGGTGTCCTCTGTTGCCGTCCCACAGCGCCTTGACGTACACACATCCCAGACTGAGCTTCCTGTCTGCCTGTGTACCTCCCGGGCTGTCCTTGTTTACAGCTCCAGCCTTATTATCTCTTATAAAGTTTTTTATTATTTTTTTTATATTTTATTTATTTATTTGACAGAGAGAGACCAAAAGCAGGCAGAGAGGCAGGAAGAAAGAGAGAGAGAGGGAAGCAGGCTCCCTGCCAAGCAGAGAGCCCGATGTGGGACTCAATCCCAGGACCCTGAGATCATGACCTGAGCCGAAGGCAGAGGCTTAACCCACTGAGCCACCCAGGCGCCCATTATCTCTTAACCCTCTCAGGAACTGTATGTTTCAGTCTTGGCTAAACCTCTTTGTTGTCCAAACTCAGCATGTCTTCCCTAACCTCTTGACTTTTACACACCTTTCCTTCTGCTCTAGATACTGCCGTTTGTATCACCCACCTAATTCCTGCTGGTTTTTAAATTTTTGTTTTGTTTTGTTTTTATTTTTTTTTTTAAGATTTTATTTATTTATTTGACAGAGAGAGATTACAAGCAGGCAGAGAGGAAGGTAGAGAGAGAGAGAGAGGAGGAAGCAGGCTCCCTGCTGAGAAGAGAGCCCGATGCGGGACTCGATCCCAGGACCCTGAGATCATGACCTGAGCCGAAGGCAGCAGCTTAACCCACTGAGCCACCCAGGCGCCCTTTGTTTTGTTTTTAAATTTTATCTGTGAAGGCACTTACCTGTGGGGCCCACCCCCCGAAACTGAATCATATGCCCCTCTGTTGTGCTTTCTTAGAATACCTCCTTCCCCATTCCCTTTTTTTAATGGTGTATTCATCTATCTATCTATTTATTTATTTACTTAGTAATCTTTACACCCAACGTGGGCCTGGAATCCCCAACCCCGAGATCAGGAGTCATGCCCTCTGCTGACCGAGCCTGTTGAGCATCCCCCATGCTTCCCTTTTTGAAGTCCTTATCACCTTAGATATTTCTCTGGGGCCCTTTGGCTGTCTCTGCTCCTTAAAGCCAAGAGCTGTGTTTTCTTCCCTGTTGTCCCTCTAGAACGTGGCATAGTGTCTAAAACATAGTAGGTACTCCCTAAATAAATGAATTATACTCCATTTGACTTGATTTAGACCAATAATACTAAAAGTTGTGGTTTGTGGATTTTGATATTAGAAAATTTGTGATCGGTATGGAAATTTACAAACAGTTAACAATATGAGGAAATGACTAACCAACCTTTGTTTGAAGCATAAAATTCATTTTTAAGGATGATAGAAAAAAAATCTGATGGTACTTAAGTAATTTATGACCCAGAATAGGATTTTCATGGAGTCTCAGGAAGTGTGGTATTAGGGTTAAAGGTAATAGCTGTCCTAAAAGATCGGGGGGCGGTGCGTTTGGGAGAAATGACTGGGCATCTTAGCATTGGTGTTCTCGTCCTGAAACGTTGCTGCAGTGTATTTTATTGAGTCTAGGGTTTTTAAGCCATGTGACATCTTCAGAGTTTCTGACTCATTAGAACTGAGTCGGGGACCAGGAACTCCCGTGTTTACCAAGCTGTCCAAGGTCATTTTAACATAGACTGTCAACCACACTAGCGTTCTAGATGGTTCCCCAAACTGCACTGGAATTCACATTTGGAGGATGTCCTTTTAGAACCCTCGTTCCCTTTGGCTTAGCTTCCACACATTTTTGCTCCAGGTGGCATCTGGGCACTTGGTTTTGAGCAGGTCCATGAGTGAAGGAATGTGTATTACATAAACATACCCGTAACCAGTTAAGGTTTTTAATTCAAGAAGAGTGAGATCAGAGTATGCTCTTTTTCTCACATCTGTTTGCCTCGATGTGATTTTCCAAGGCTTTCCTTCAGCAAACACGTATAGACCCCCTTTCACTGGCCAGGTCTGTGCCAGGTGTGTGGGATACGAAGGAGACTGAAACTCTCCTTCCTCTCTGGGTGCTTCCAGCCCAGTGTGGGAGACTGACACGGCCACCAGCAATTTTAATGCAACATCTTTGAGGCTTTAGAATAACTCCTGCTGCAGCATGAACTGAGAATTTTATTTAGCTCTTAGCATAAGGAAGGCTAGATCGAACAGGATGGAGGTAAAACTCATGCAGATGACTTGCCATTGATTTAAAAAAAAAACCCACCTCCACAGTTATTTTTTATAATAAGGGATACTGTTTATTGAGCAACTAGTGTGTGCCCAACACTTAGCATGTATTATTTCAATGAATCTTCATAGTAACCCTTTGAAGTGAGATGTTAACCCCACGTATAATGGGCTTCCAGACGAAAAAGCAGAGTTAGCTAGGAAAGTAAAACAGCGGTGCAAAACCCAACAGTCACAACTGTCGGGCTCTAGGGAAAGGAGCTGGAACTTCCCCTGGATTTGTCTGTCCCCAGAGCCTCAGCCTTGCAGCATGCACTTTCCCTGGCACTGTCGTTAGTCATAACAACAAATCATGCAAATTGGTTTACTCAGCCAGCTGAGTATTTTTAGTAATGCAGGTCAATTATTCTGCCTTTCTGCTGTTGTAGGTACTAGTGTGCCTCTTTGCTTATTTATCATTTATAACACTTTTTACTTTGGATCTCTCAGTTCCGCTGAGAATTGTTGACAATAGAAATGAAACTCAAATTGTAGACTCTAAGGTTTTTGCTATCATTTAAAAGTACAGGAAAGCTTTTAGGGAATCACTATTATTTGAAAGCACACTGATGCATTTTAATTGTTTTGAGTTTTTTTTTAAATGAGCCCAGCCACTTAAACTGAATTTATGGTATCTTAAGAGAATTAGAGCAACTGCCAGACTCCTTGTCTATATCCAGAATTTCTGGAGGATCCTTCTTCTAGACAAGAGTTACAGTCACTTCCCTATGGTGCTAGACATATTTTGTAGCATTGAACCAGAGGATCGTTTAGAGGAGGCATGTTTTATTCAGTTAAGCCTAGGAGACATGTTGAAAGATACACTTCATATTATTTCCTGGAGGTTGATTATGATGTGAGTAAATCTGAGATCTGAGCAGCACCAGTGGGTTTAGATTGGGCATCTGCTTCCAGCCTTACCTGATTTGCCCACAAGAACATTGGAATTTGAATTTTAAGCGTATCAATGTGGTTGACATGGGGAGGTCTTTGGCCTTCTTCCCATTAAAATTGAAAATGCAATAGATACATTGGATTGATAGTTCAGAGGCTATTTTGATAAGGAGGCCTCTCCAGCCATCTTTGCCTTGGTGCCCGTGTGGGATGCTGACCTGGTTAACATCTCCAGCCTTTGTGGAAAGGGCTCTTGTGCATATGACCTCAACCTGGAGAGAGGACTTAGAGATCAGGTTGACTGCAGACATTTGCTTCCTGAGTGGGTCAGTTGGCTATCAAATAATTTGAAATCAAAACCAGGGTCAGGAATTGCAACCCCCAGTTTATTTCTCTCTGACCCCTGGTAGGAGTTGTTCATTCTTAACGTCTGCACCCTTAACCCCAGAAGCCGAAGTGACAGAGATGGGGCCCGCTATGACCTACACCCAGAGACTCCAGGGGCAAAGTGGGTCTGAATACACAGCATCACACAGACTGGGTGGAAAGGGGGAGAGAGATGTTCCAGAAGGGAGGATTGAGAGGAGCGAGAGACTTTGGAAGAAGAAATAAGAAATATACTTAGTTATGTCTATGGATATACTAGGTTATAGCTCTAGAAGAGAGTAGAAACGTAGGCCTTCTCAATAGGCTGCACATATACTGAGCTCTTTTGTTTTTTTGGTTTATTTCTAAGCAGATTTTGAACGTTTTCATGTCCTCCTGCTTTTCCTGTTTGGAAAAACATTAGGCAACTAAGTGTTCCTAGGAGTAAAGGGGCTAATTTAAGAAGCGTAAATAACAGGGATAGGCACAAAATACCATTTTCTAGTTATAGTAACCCTCCCTCTGGGAGGTCAGTATCAGTATTAATAAGTATTAATATTAATGTTTTTCCTATTTGTTCACCTCTGATACTTGCTCTGGGAGACAGAGGGGAGAATGAAAGGGCCAGGATTCTATCTTTGAAACACGGAGATGAGTAAAGTAAATGGAAATGATAAAGGGTGTGAAGAGGATGCCCATCAGATCTCGAGTGTCTGAGCTGGTCGGCCCCAGGGCACTGAGGGCTGGAAGTTGTGCTCAAGTACAAGGACCTCTTAGACGGATCGACGGTCTTTGCCTTCAGTGGGCTCACAGGCTGGTGCAAGCTGAGAGTTTATATATATTCATGAGAGATCATTTCCTAAGAAGATAATAAAGGGAGGTGGGATTTTTGTTGTTGTTGTTACCAGTAGACCTGGTATGGTAGCTATGTGTTAGCAGCCACCATACTGAACAGGTATTTTCCCACATGATTTCGTGTGGTGCTCTAATGGCATGAGCTAGCTGTTAGCTACATTTTACAAATGAGGAAATTGACGTGTAGAGAGATGAAGTCACTTGGCTGAATTTACACAGCAAGTAAGTGGAAATGGCCTGAGATCAGGGCATTCTAATTCCAGAGCCCACATCCTTCCCCGCCCCCGCAAGCTGTATTGCTTCCCTCTCTACAGTTTATATGGAGATATACTGTTCTTCTGTGGAACATACATTGGGACTTTACTTTTCACTTTATCTTATTATTATTTTTTAAGTAAGCTCCACACCCAGCATGGGGCTTGAACTCACAACCCTGAGATAGCGCACGCTCTACTGACTGAGCCAGCCAGGCGCTCCCATACCTTAGAACTCTAAAATCAGTAAGAGAAAGACAACCAATAGAAAAATGGACACATGGGGGCACCTGGGTGGCACAGTGGGTTGAGTGTCAGACTCATTTCAGCTGAGGTTGCGGTCTCAGGGTGTGGGATTGAGTGTCAGGCTGTGTGCTCAGCGCAGAGTCTGCTTTTCTTTCTTCCTCTCCCTCTGCTCCTCCTCTTGGCACATATGCTGTCTCTCTCTCTCTCTCTCAAATAAATCTTTAAAAAAGAAAAAAAATGGACACAGTAGAAAATCTAAGTCAATAAACATTTGAAAAGATTTTCAATCTCATCGATAAACAGTGAAATGAAAATTCAAACCATAATAAACACTGTTTCGCACTTGCCAGAATAGTTAAAATTCATAGCCTGACAACTCCAAATGTTGGTGAGAAAGTGGAGTAGCTAGAACTTTTATTTTCACGGTTAGTGAGAACATAAGCTGCACAACCACTTGTGAAAGTGGCGTGATGTCACTCAGTAGCACAGTACATGGTGAGTTCTTGTCTAGTGTAGCGCTCATCAATAAACAAGTATTTTTCTTCCTTCTTTCCTTCCTCCCTCCCTCACTGCCTTTTTCTTTCATGATTTTATTTATCCATTCGAGAAAGAGCAAATGAGTGGGATGGGGGTGCAGAGCAAGAGGAAGAAGCAGACTCCCCACTGAGCTGGGAGCCCGATGCGGGATTTGATCCCAGGATTCTGAGAAGATGACCTGAGCTGAAATCAACAGTTGGACACTTAACCGAGACACCCAGGCACCCCCAAACCAGTATTTTAAGTACATTTAAAAAATGTAATTTCTGCTAGACTAGAGGGCAAAGGAGCTGATCAAAATAATCCTGAGGGTAAAAAAATAGAGCGGAAAAGAAATATCTGAAGCTTTTAGTAAGTCTTAAAGGGGTGATAGTAGTTATAGTTTTATTGTGTATAGTAGTTGAAAAGTGTGGTACCACTTTAATAAACTCATGAAATAAAAATGTCATGTACAGAAGTTTGAGAATAACTTTGGTTATATATGACCCGAATCTTAAGTGTTACATGAGTATCCTCATTTTCTCCCATTCTGTTACAGTACTGGTGCCCAGACCCCAATCTTGGTTTAGTGTCCATTAAAATTATCAGCTGCTGACAGAGGCAGATCATTATGATAAAGGTTTTTTGTTTGTTTTTTGTTTATTTGTTTGTTTTTAATGGGACCTATGGAATTCAAATCTTTTTAAAAATTTTTTTTTTTAAAATTTTATTTATTTATTTGACAGACAGAGAGCACAAGTAGGCAGAGAGGCAGGCAGAGAGAGAGAGGAGGAAGCAGGCTCCCCGCTGTGCAGAGAGCCCGATGTGGGGCTCAATCCCAGGACCCTGAGATCATGACCTGAGCCGAAGGCAGAGGCTTTAACCTACTAAGCCTCCCAGGCACCCCTCAAATCTGCTTTTAATGCGCTGTCCCATAATGAAGGGCTGTGCAGTCAGTTCCCCAAATCTGCAGCCGCTCCAGGATAAACTTCTCTGATGAGTGTTGAAATACCTGCATGGTGATGTACTTACCTCTCCTCCCATGTTCTTTTTTAATAATCTGACATTTTATTACGAACACTGGAGGCCAGTGGGGGAAGGCTGTTACATCAGTGATCAGTGTTTACAAAGAACTGTTAAGGTCGTTTCTGCCATAGAGTTTGCACGCTGATCTATGCTGTGTGTCCTGCAGGGCAGGACCGGAGAGTTGGACTTGCAGCTGAAACATGGGAAGGAAGGCCCCGAGGAGGTGCAGTACAAAAAAGGCACCGCCTGGCTCTGGTAAGGGGATGGCTTTCTGCTGCTCATCGTTCCTCATGGGAAACAACCAATGTGGGGTGGGGCGGGGGGGAGGGGCACTGTTTAAAAGCTTGTGTGGGGAATTTTAACTTATATACAGGCTGGAAGGTGAAGAGACTGAAGATCTGATAGGTGGATTTTCCAACTCTAACAAGTAGAGCTTTATTCATAGGTTTTAATTATTTTTAAAATGGCCTTCTAAAGCAGCATGAAAATGGGTTGCTTTTCCCTTTTTTTTTTTTTTAATTCCCTGTAACTGATTATTCCATATGCTTTCAGAGGAAAAATTCTGTTTTCCCACTCAATTCATTGTCTTCCTAACATCTCCCATGTCATCAAGGAATGCTCTTCTACTCCCACGCTCCCCCCACTTTCCCCAAGACATTTTCATTATTAGGAGCAACTTTAAGGTGTCAGGGTTTTAATTTCTTTGGCAGACATCCCCAAGTGAATTCCCACTATATTAGCTAGAAATGTGTAAGTGCTGGCACATTAAAAGCAATTTAAATTGTTACATGGGTTAGGAAGAATACCTTGTCAGATTAATGTGGCAGCAACCTAAATCTAGGTAAAGTGCCTAGAATCTAAATTGCTTTACCTGCAGCGGCCAGGTTTCTTGAATCTAAGAATCTATTCAAAGCTTACTGAAGTTTAGGTTTTGGTTTACTGATAATTGGCATTTGTAGAAAAGCAGAAGCTGTATGTGCCTGTGTGTATGTTTAAGCAATTCTATTCTAAGTTACATTTCCTAGATGAACTTTCAAAATGGCGACACAGTTTAAAACATTAGGACATCGAATTCAAGATTAGAGGTTAAGGATTTGGATTTCACTTCCTCTTTGTGATTCTCTTTTACATATAGTTTGAGGTTCATCTTCTAAAATGATCATTTGGTGGGGGTCGTGTATTGGTTGTGTATCTCCAAAATACCTAAGGAGAGATGGAATGAAGAAAGTGACAGAAAGATGGGCATCTTGAGATTTTGACAGTGAATAACTTAAAGTATGAACTTCCCGTTCACTAAGATGGGGAAGACAGTAGAAAAGCAGGTCTCCGTGGGGTAGGAATCAGATTTGGGTCTTGCTAGTTAGACCTCCAATTTGGAGATATCAGGTAGGTCATTGCCCATGTGAGTCTAGGGTTTGGGGATGAGATCAGGGCTAAAAATATAAATTTGGGTATTATCAACATGTCAGCTGCATTTAAAACCATGATTCTGGATGAGATTGTCTAAGGCATAAGTAAAGATAGAGAAAAGGTCAGAGGACAGAGCTCCAGAGCAGTTCAACATTTAGATACGGGGCAGATGAAGGGAAAGTAGTGAGTCAGTGATGTGGGAAGAAAACCAAGAGAGAATGGAATCTGAAACCAAGGAAAGAAAGTGTTTCGAGAAAGGAAAAACCAGTTGTGTCCAGGGTTGCTGTGAGGCAGCAAAAGGTAGAGACTGAGAACTAGGAAAGACTTGGTCTCTTGAAAGTGCTTGGCAGCCATTATAGGAGCTGTTTTAGTGGAGCTGTGGGGACAAAAGCCAGATTATAGAAGGGTCTAAAAAGAGTGGAAGGAGATGAACTATCTTAAATAAGTTCTAATGTATGAGAAGTAGCAAAATGGGGCAGTCACTGGAGAGTGTTTTCTTCCTTGAAGATGGTAGGTATTATAGTATGTTCACCTGCTAAGGAGAGTTATACAAGTAGTGAAGGAACAGTTGGTGCAGCAGACAGAGCAGGCAGTAAGAGGTGGGCCTAGTTGAAGGTTTGGCCTAGCATAGAACTATAGGCAGGTCATCATTTGTAAAAATTCCCCACTGACCAGTAAAAAAAAAAACCCACACTGAATGCAGCATACTCCATTTAGGAAGACTGAGATAGGACAATATATTCTAATTTAATTTTATTTTATAAAAATATTTATTTATTTGACAGAGAGAGAGAGAGTACATAGAGGGAAAAGGAGAAGCAGACTCCCTGCTGAGCAATGACCCGGACATGGGCCTTGATCCCAGGAACCTGAGATCATGACCTGAGCTGAAGCTAGCCACTTAACTGACTGAGTTACCCAGGTGCTCCCTAGGACAATATATTTTAGAGAAATTTATTGTCAAATAGTTTATAGAATGCAGGATTATAGTCTGTAGGAACAGTGTTTGCAGCTGTTTCAAAAACTTGGCTGTGAAGATCAAGTCATTCTCAGACACTGCAGATAGCTAAGATTTTAAAAATATTTCTAGTGAAAATAATGCAGCTATAACATTTGCAAAATTTTATGTTTATAAAAAGTTTGAACTTAAGAAACTTAAGGTGTATAGTGAAAATACTTACGATTGCTTCTTCAAAATGTAAATATGGCAGTCCATGGTTGTTCTTGATCTCAAGGCTTTTATGGTGAAAAGAGATTTTATCTTGTGAATATTTGAATTGAGTACATCGTCTTCCAATCCACATGTGTAATTATTTTTTTTCAGCTCCAGAGTGATTTTAGAACCATTTTAATTTTATTTTCTGTAGTGATGATTCCATTAGCTACAATTTGGACATAGTAAATTGCTATTTTAGTGAGCTCTTCTGCCAAAAACGAGAGAATGTCTTAGTTTAGACTTAGTTTAGACTGCTGTACCATAGACTGGATGGATGACTTAAATAACAGATATTTCTCATGGTTCTGGAGGCTGGAAAATGCAGATCGAGGTACCGGAAGATTTGTGCTGGGGAGGGCCTGCTTCCTGGTTTGCGAGTGGCTGCCTTCTCCCTGTATTTTCAGAGGAAAGAGAGCAACCACTGTGTTTCTTCTGAACAAGGGCGCTCATCCCCTCACGAGCTCCCTACCCTCACGACCTCCCCAAGGCCTCACCTCCAAACGCTCTACATGGGGTGTGGAGATTGTAACATATGAGTTTGGGGGGGAACACAAACTTTCAGCCCATAGCAGAATAAAACATAAGGGACACCTGTACAGCCACCGCTCAGTTTAAGAGGTGACACCATCGTGATGCTGCCTGCATGTCGCTCCTTGGTTACCGTCACCTTCTTTCCTGCCTCCAGTAAGTGACCTAAGAAACAGGCAGGGGGAAAGTCCTTGAAGGAAAGCCTCCATTGCAGTTTTTTCACCTTACACTAAAGTTCCACATATGTCGTTTTAGGATTTGGAGCTATTGCCACAGGTAAGCAAAAAGATTGGGTTCTTACTCCAACATAAATAACTGCACCTAATTTCAATCTTTATTGCAGGGTCCGAGACATGTTGACGGAGGAGATCACCAAGGCGGTGGCCAAGTAAGATTCTCTTACCAAAAATTTTGTTTAAACATTTTTTTTTTTTTCCTGGCAGGTGCATACCATTTCTCCCTTTAGGGTATGTCCTAACTTTAAGAATTTTAAAGGATTTTTTCTTTTCTTTTTTTTATAAATCAGTTGTTATCCTTTCTTCTGTTAATTCTTAAGTTCATGTATTTTTTGTGAGAATATGCAGGAATCAATACAAACATGACTTTGACATCAAGAGTCTCTGAGGTCGTGCCCTTGTTGTACACCTAACAGTGCCCCGTGCTTTGACTTAGATTTAAAGGATTCTCACTTGGTTTGGGGCGGGGGTGGGGGCTGCTGAGGGAAGGAGAAATTCTTGCTAATGTGAATTATGTGGGTTCTGCAAATAGGTTATTAAATCTCAACTGTGAGCCAGGAAATAAATCAGAGTACTACCTCCTTTCATTCCCTTTGTGTTCCTGCGTCCAGGATATCTAAAAATTGAATTTTTAAATACCTAAAACGAGCATGAAGACTCATGAAAATGGCAGTTTCAATCATGACCTTATGGTTATTTTAACAAAAATAACAAGTATTACCACCTTGAGGCTTTTTATTTATCTTAAGCCAACTCTCAACAGAAAATTACACCCTAATGAACTTGCTGGAACAATCTCTTCAGGTTCCTTTGCTAACAAGCTGAGTAATTGTTTCTGGCAGTAAGTTACGTGTCAGTTACCACCGCTTCTCCCTTCCACTGTCACCTTTAGCTGCTGCCCTTTCTGTAGGACTTCCTTTATTCTTATCCACCAAATGACGTGGATTGACCTTTGACCTGGAGGATTTCATGTGTCCGCATTATCTAGACATATTTAATTGTAGTATAGCTTATCCCTATCGTGTCCCAGAGCCTTCTGTGGCTAAATAGGTTTTCCTCTAGGGTAAAAACAAAAACAAAGAACATGATCTACCTGAGAGTTCGCTTTCTACCAGTAATTTCTTTTTTTTTTTTTTTTTTTTTTTTTTTTTTTTTTTTTAAAGATTTTATTTATTTATTTGACAGGCAGAGATCACAAGTAGGCAGAGAGGCAGGCAGAGAGAGAGGAAGAAGCAGGCTCCCTGCTGAGCAGAGAGCCCGATGTGGGGCTCGATCCCAGGACCCTGGGACCATGATCTGAGCCAAAGACAGAGGCTTTAACCCACTGAGCCACCCAGGTGCCCCTCTACCAGTAATTTCTTAAGCAGGCACGTAATGGTGAAGTCTGATCGCAGTACATGATCACTATTCGGCCTCATGTCTTCTGAATAAAGGGAGATAGAAGTGGTAATCCTCCCTTGCACTCAGTTCTGTGGGAGGCACTGGGAAATATCTGTTGACATATCTGTTGACAAAGTGAAAACTAAAGTACAGAGAGGCTTCGCTAGGGACTCATTTGTGTCTGCTTATCCAGTTTGGTGAATTGCAGACACAGTGGGGGAGCCCTCAGCTGCATATGGAAGGGAGGGGGTGCTGGGTCAGGGGCTGTCTTTGACCTTTACCTATAGTAGTTTGTTCCATTATGTAGCCTACTTACATCCTGTTAAAAAGAGTGCTCTGACATTTGCAGCAAAAACCGTAAATGTTGAAGAATCTAGCAGCTTTCTATTAGACTATAATTTTTGCCTCTCTAGTAGCTTTTGCATTTTCCATTCTAAAATTTTATTTCAACAAGATTTTAATCTTCAGATTTGCAAAGCATCGTTTCATGACTAATACCTAGGAAGAGTGTGTTCACATTCTCAGTGGTAGGGAATAAAAATAATTCATGTTTTCATGGTGCTAAACCTTTTCATCAAAGATTTCAAAGTATTTTATAGACCTTATCTTATTAAAGCAATGCTGACAATAGTAGGTATGACAGCAAGCGAGGTTCGGAGTCTGAGAGATTAATGATAGTTCAGGAGGAAAAAAATTACTCTGTTGCCCTCTCTTTACTTTTTCCCACTGGCTTCCTCCAACCATGGGAGGACCCTACCACCACCTGCTGCCAGCTTAGCCTTCCCTTTCTTAGATCATGGCTGCCACAGGCTGGTTTGGACCATTGTAAGACTCACTTTGTTCTGAGCTGCAAGTTAAATGCAGTCACAGGATTAGACTGATTTGCTCATTTAAGAGCAGTTTTAAACCATCAAGGATAGGGCTCAGGGAGAATCAGAACACAGATAAACCCCAGTGATTGATATAAGTTTATTTTCATTATTATTAATGAAATAGATCTGAACCCAAAGATGAAAATCCCCAAAGGACGGGTTCACTTTACTAATATATAATGTAATACTTCGTCCCTAAGAAAGCATTCTTGTAGCTCATCCTTCCCTGTGCTTTTTAATTAGGTTAATGGCATCAGTTTGTTCCAAAGGACAGTTTAATTAAAATGCTAGTGGTGTTGCCTAGATAAATACTGTACTGATGCTGACATGTTATTATGCAAATTAGTTACCACTGCCTGACCGGTAGGGGATAGTTATTTGATCCACAAGCTGATGAGCTTTTGCTGAACCCAGTTGTAGATTTTCACCTGGCCAGCTCCTCCGTGAATTTTTTCACTAAGTATGTATCGAGTGTCTCCCCTTCATAAGTCACCGTGCTGGGCATGCAGGGAAGGCCAAGTTGACCAAAGGCTGTGCACAGCACCCTTGTGAAGTGTGTAGCTTGGCCTGAGCATTCACTGCATGGACTGTGATATACTTTTTTTCTATTCAAAGATTAATGTCCAAATAATGCAGTTAGTCTTCAAGCAAAGGTCTAATCCCTAGTGGCTTTGAATACATTTTTTTCCATTTTACAAGAACAATGCATGTTGGGGATGTCGAGACCAGTGGAACTTCTGAAACAAAATCATTTGAGGGCTCTGTTTTGAAATGGAGGCTAAATGTTCTTCTGGAATTTCAGGGTTACAGAAGGACTTTTCATGTCATCTTGTCTCATATCCTTGGATTTTTTTTATAAGTATTTATTTATTTATTTGGCACACAGAGAGAGAGAGAGATGGAGGGAAAGAACAAGCATAAGCAGGGGGAGTGGCAGGCAAAGGGAGAAGCAGGCTCCCCGCTGAGCAGGGATCCAGATGTGGGACCCCATCCCAGGATCCTGGGATCATAACCTCAGCCACCCAGGCACCCCTAATATCCTTGTTTTAAATGATTTGACACCCAGTTTCTGGTGACCATCTGAGTTTTTCTATAGGATAATAAAAACCAGGGATCAAATTGTGAGATCACTCAGAATTTGAAACTTTTTTTTTTTTTAAAGATTTTATTTATTTATCAGAGAGAGAGAGAGGGAGAGAACAAGCACAGGCAGACAGAATGGCAGGCAGAGGCAGAGGGAGAAGCAGGCTCCCCGCCATGCAAGGAGCCCAATGTGGGACTCGATCCCAGGACGCTGGGATCATGACCTGAGCCGAAGGCAGCTGCCTAACCAACTGAGCCACCCAGGCGTCCCTGAAACTTTTTTTTTCTTTCTTTTTTCACTATAACTTTAGGGATCGATGGCTGTTTTGTAGCAGGACAGGCTTCAGGATATTCTCAGCTAAAGGAAAGAGATCATATTAGAAATAGAAGATTTAATTTTGGTTTTGTTAAGTGATGTTATGGCTTAGGCACCTTGGAGTGCACAGACCTTGTCCAGCTTCCTGGTGGTTTTTTTTTAAATTATTATTATTATCCATATCCCAGTGATTCTCTTTGCAGAAGTCTAGCAAAACCTAGGTTGAAGGCATCTGCTTAACCTTCAGGTCTTCCTCCTAGTTTCTCTCCTCACCTCATCCCTCAATATAAACATTGTTGTGTTATCAAATTATGACAAGCCTTGCGGAGGAACGAATTAAGCAGGAGCGAACAGAATGAGCAAGTGCGCAAAGGAAGCCTTCACTGAGTTTAACCACCCCAAGGCGGAGCGGGAGAAGGCGGGAGGGATTCCATGGATAGGTAAATGGAGGAACTTGATCATGGCAAGTCCTGAATCCTGTTCTTACCCAGTGGAAACAAAAATGCAAGAACGTGTGTGCGTACTCACCTTTGAATACCCATAACTCACAGGTTCTGTGGTCATTGTGGCCTGGGACTGGAGGTCCTCGGCCTGCATGGGGAGCAGAGCTGGAAGTCTCCTCACTCCACAGATCTGTCCTGTTCTTGTACTGGGGTGAGCGGGAGTCATTCTAGCATGTACACACAGATTCATGTTCAGGTCTCAAATCCAGCTTTTGGGAAACAATCTCTGTAGTTATGGGAACCCCCCAACCAGGACAGAGTGGAACGTCCAAGGGCTTGGGTGCTCAGACAGAGGTGGCCAGCCAAGAGCCTCTCATCAGTGTCCCACTGAAGACTTTTCTTCTATAGAATCACGTTGGAATAATGGAAAAATATTAATTGTTCATTTTCAGGTGGTAAGTATATTTGAAAAGGTTCAGTTTTCTTGATACTAAATCCAGAAGTCACATTAAAGATTTTGTTGCTGTTCATAAAAAAAAAAAAAAAAAAAAAAAAAAAAAACACTATTTGGATAACAGGAGAGGGCAACTCTCCATCTCTCAATCTTATCTAGGGTCTCTAGGTTATATCACAAACTGCTTTTAAGGTTGCTTGTTTTGGCATCTCAAAGAAAAGAAGGGGAGGATAATGATAATTATAGTAACCAGCATGGCAGGTTGCTGGCAAAGGGTGCTGTCCACACACCAGCGCCTGAGAAGAGCCAGAGGCCAGTTGCATTCTACTGTACTCATTCACACAGCTGTCTCCGCTCGTCTTTTCCACGCAAATCAATACAATTTATATTGGCCAAAGATGAAACAGAAAGACGCAACTTATGAAATGCCGCATCCAACGATGGAATAAAAACTTTAGAAAGAACGAACTTAGATACATGAGCTTAGATTTGTAGCGCCGCACCCCCCCCCCCCCATAAAAAAGCTGAATGAATGACCATACCCTTCGAGGAGAATAAGAAATCCACACCAGTGTCAGAAGAAGGCAAAAATATCAGGGCGCAAGCGGATGTGCGGGGCTACAGCTCTGAGGGAATGGAAGTGCTGTTTTGACCTCATCTGCCTTCTGTGTAATAACACCTTCTCTTTTCCCTGTTAATGCCCCCAAATCCTCTCTCGGAATTTTTTTCTTTTTGAACAGAGAGAGCCCAGTGGTCAAGGGCAACGCGCTGTTAGCCTTAAGCAGCCTCGCTGTGGTCGTATCCAAACACGAAGCCAGCCTTTCCTCAGACTCGGAGGGGGTTCCGGAGGTGAGTTAAGGGTGATTTGAACCAGTTGGGCACTGTTTGAAAACTGAGAAGCCTCTGTAAGCCTGGCCCCGAATTTATGAGGTTAGAGCCCATGCCTGCGGCAGCACGGTTAGACTGCTCCATGGGTCTTTACAGGGCGGGCGAGCTCTAGGGGCTCCTCAGACACTCTTCCTTGCTGCTTTTCTGTTTTGCTTTCTCCATCACAGTTAAGTGGTCATTTCCATTTGAAGGTACCAATTTTATGCAACAGGGGTTGTCTTTTTGTGATTACATCAGTGGTAACCAATCTTAGGAGGTTAACTAGGCTTACTGAAAGTGAACAATGCTGTCAAAAAATGATAAATAAGCAGCGTTTACTGACTGAAAAAAATTGTACTTTGCATTTTAATTGTAGATGTCAATGACAAAGTGCCTACTCGTTTTTGCAAGGCATTTATTTCTTAATTAAACATGTGGCGAGCTGGCCAATGTTCATTTCCAATGTACTTTTTCAGATAATTCATATCTGTCAAAATAAAAAGGCTTGGATTTATTCTTCTTTTAAGCCCCATTATCTAGTAGCTATCATTATCTGGAGACAATATAGCCAAATGGTTAAAAAACATAGGCTTTGGAGTAGGAGAGTCCTGTATTTAAATGCCAGTACTTGCACTTGCTAGCTCTGTGGTCTGTTTTTGGGTAACTTACCCTTGCAAAGCCCCTTCCCCCATCTGTAAAGTGGGGATAGAGGTACTCAACGGACAGGATTGCTCTGAGGATCAAATGAATGAATATTTGTAGAGCTCGACGGCTGGTGGATACTAGGTGCTCAGTCATAGTAACCATCATAGGACTTCTTGCTGCAAGAACCAGGCTTTTTTCAACGCCATTCAGCCTGTCTCTGTTCCCTCAGCTTGTCTTCTGGGCCATCCGTACTCTTTTTTCATGGTGGAGTTTTTTGTTTGCAAACAAAGGAACCAACTCACATCTAAATTAGAAAAGCAGAAAAATAGGGCATCCGGAAGTCCATGGAATTGAGGGCAAAGCTTAAAACTGGGTTTGGGGAAGAGCATTAGGCACAGGAAGTGATAGGAGAACCATCACAGCAGACGGACCACTGCCCCTGGGATGGATCTGCTCTGGTCATGTACTGTGCTTGTGTCACTCAAGATTTAGAGTCCCATGGGTCTCGTGCCCACCCCTTGGGTAGGTTGGATGGGTAGCTTCATTGAGCATTTAACCAAAGCTTCAAGTCCTGGAGGAGGGAATTCTCCAAAGGGTGCCATTACCAGTAAACCAGAGAGCAGAGGCTGTGTGGCAAAAGCTACAAACATATATAACCTGTGCGGAAGGGAAAGAGACCAGGCAATTATTGCATGAAGGATAAAAGTGTAGTTACCGTAAGAAAATTTAACTTTAAATGCACAATCTTACTTTAATGCTGAGAAAGGTGTTTTCTATCCTTGAAAGACGCATAGAGTACTTAGCAGAGACAACATGCTAAGTAGAATCTACGACCTAAAAAGTTAAAAGTGCCTTTCTAGGATCCCTGATTTGGGGCAGTCGAGCAGATAATTTGCCCCACTGATAACCAGGGGTCTAGCTCTGAGTTTGAGTTCCAGGCAATCTTATTCTTTATTTCCCCACTCTTTGGTTCTGTGCTAAAACACATAGTACACAAAACATGGAGAAGCCACACCACCTGGAGCTCTGCTTTTGTTCTTCATCGCCTTGTCTTTGGTTGTCAGCACAAATTCACTCCTTATTTGATGAACGTTGAGGCTTTCAAACTTGGTTCCAATCTGCATATGACTGAGAGCCAAACAGCCTGGGAAGAAGGCCTTTCTTGAGTCAAGCTATTAATTTCAAGGATGCTTAACAGGGCATTGACCTTTGTTGTTTGCACCACCTGGGGGTGACCATGTGAGTTAATGAATGCTTTTTTTTTTTTTTAAAGATTTTATTTATTTGTCAGAGAGAGAGCGAGCACAGGCAGACAGAATGGCAGGCCGAGGCAGAGGGAGAAGCAGGCTCCCCGCCCAGGAAGGAGCCCAATGCGGGACTCGATCCCAGGACGCTGGGATCATGACCCGAGCCGAAGGCAGCTGCTCAACCAACTGAGCCACCCAGGTGTCCCTGGATGCTTTTGACATCCACGGTCATGAGTGATTTTTAAAACCAAGGTCTCTTTTTAGTGAGTTGGGTTTTGTTGTTGTTTTGGATTTTTGCATTCTCTTTCCTTTTCTTTTCCCAACTGAAGATCATTTATGCTTTCATACCTAATTAGCTAGGCAAATGTTGTAATGATTCAGAATGATAAATCTGTGGTGGTAGTAAGCAGAAATGCTAAAGATGGTGTTGATAATTTTGTAGGCTGCTTTTTATTGCCTCCTTTGTGAAATGGCAGGTCAGAGAAATGAGGCATTTTGAGTTTCTCTCTCTGCACGTCTCTCCTTTAAAAGCCCCACGTCATCCTCACTAAACACAGGTGGCTGTGGAGAGCTCTGTTTTCTAATCCCCATCCTCTCACTTCTGCTTGTCTTGTATAAAAGGTAAATCTTGGGGCGCCTGGGTGGCTCAGTGGGTTAAGCCGCTGCCTTCGGCTCAGGTCATGATCTCAGGGTCCTGGGATCGAGTCCCGCATCGGGCTCTCTGCTCAGCAGGGAGCCTGCTTCCCTCTCTCTCTCTCTCCCTCTGCCTGCCTCTCTGCCTACTTGTGATCTCTCTCTGTCAAATAAATAAATAAAATCTTAAAAAAAAAAAAAAGGTAAATCTTATTCCTGTTGGGGCATAAACCGAGGATGTGTATTTGTTAAATAACTATCTGCCTCCTAATGTCCTGGCAGCTGAAGGTTACTTTTTTTTTTTAAGATTTTATTTATTTGACAGAGAGCAGAAGTAGGCAAAGCAGCATGCAGAGGGAGAGGGAGAGGCAGGCTCTCCACTGAGCAGGGAGCTCAATGCGGGATGTGATCCCAGGACTCTGGGATCATGACCCAAGCTGAAGGCAGATGCTTAACTGACAGAGCCACCCAGGTGCCCTGAAGGTTACTTTTTGATAATAGCACTGTACTCTTTAATACAGAAGGGGGTTGTGCCCCAGATCTAGAAATAATATTTATGTTTTCTTTTCTTTTTTTTTCTATTATCACTTTACGTTTTTTCTTTCTTTCTTTTTTTTTTTAAACTTATTTATTTGAGAAAGAGAGAGAAATTGAGCAGGGGAAGGGGCAGAGGGGGAGGGGAGAAAATCCTCAAGCCAACTCTGCTGAGTGCTGAGCACGATGATCTGGAGTAGATCCCAGGATCCTGAGATCATGACCTGAGCCAAAATCCAGAGTCTGGACACTTCCCCAACTGAGACCCCCGGTCACCGCTCACTTCATGTTTTCCTTCCTCTGCAGGTTCAGCCCAATTTCCTTTCAATGAAGGAGTGGGTTTCCATGGTTTCGGATACACTCCTGGTCATTGTGGATAGCCATTACCAACCCAGAGGCCAAGTTTTCTCCTCATTTTATTATGTAAGTCTGAGAAAGAAAATTTTAAAAATGATCGGAAAAGTCAAGGGTCGAGGCTACTCGTATTAGTTGTCCATACAAAAGCCATACCGTAGTGTGATCGTTCTCAGTCTTAGCTTTATGTTGGAATCACCTGAGGAACGTGTATGTATTTGAAATCTCTGTATACATAGAAAAAAGAAGTACTGCCCTGCAGGCCTCTCCTCTGATTTAATTGCTTAGGGATGGACCCTGGGCACCATCAGTGTTTTGAAAGGTCTCTAGGTGATTCCCATGTGTGATCAGAGACAAGAGCTATAGTTGTCGTGAAATAAATATTGGCCAAAGATTGGGAGCCCTGAGTTTCTAGTCCTGGTTTTTTAAAATTCTGGAATATGTGACTATGGGCAGTTCATGTAAGTCTCTTTGGACCCTTGTGTCCTAACTTGGAAAATTAGGCAATTGAACAGTATTATCTATACTGATTATAGCCCCAGCTCTGCCCCTTATTGGTTTTGTGACCGTTGGCCTGATATCTAACCCATCATTTTATTTTCCTTACCTGTACAACAAAGGTAAAAATTAATGCCATGCCAACTTTATGAAAGATTTGCGAGGATCACCTCCTATAACTTTTGAAATACTCTAAATATACCAAGGAGTATTATTGCACCTGTCACTTAGTCCCTCTTTTTTTTCATGCTAGTATCCTAAGATTTGAAACAAACTAAAAACACACCTCTTTTCTTAAGGTTTTATTTCCCCTTCATTGGCTCTAGTGCATGTTTTATTTCTGTATCTGCCCAGAATTATTTTGGTTCTGCCTTATCAGTCTCCATTGCTTAGGGAATTACAGTGATCATGGGATAATCAGCTGAGTGGCAGAGGATTATAGTCAATTTGAATAAAAATATAGCACAGGTCATGAACTGTTGCTAAGATCATGAATTGTGCCTGAAACTCCATTCCCTTCTCTTCTCCGTACAGCGTTCTGCATGCCTCTGGCCTCCTACTTTTGGGAGGACCTGTTACATATTCATCCGGGCCTTGGGGTCTGGAACTAGGATTTTTAACTATATTTGGGAACAAAGAAATGACTTGTAGATAATATAGAATTAAGTTGGAATTTGGATTTTCCTCAAAGAAATCTTTGCATTATGATCCTTTGGTTGCTGTTGGAAGTATTCTTACTCCTTTAATGACGGACGGAAATCTAGTTTATGTGGAGGTCTTTGCAGTAGCTCTCTGGTTCAGATATTCACCAGGCCAGGATATTCTATGAGATTCCTAATCATGCTGCTTAGTTCTTGCAAACCAATAAAAATAATCTCCCTAGTAGCCAGCTCAGGGTTGCCTCTTACCATTGTGATTTTTGCATTATTCTACTTCTTCAAAGGACTGATTCGAAAGCCACTTTCTTGACTTCCAGTGTTGGAGCAGCTGGGTCATTTTGAATAGTATTGTCATTACAATAATGCTATGTTAACTTAAAGAATACCTTAGCACATGTTTGATTTTTGTCCTTGAAGTACTGAAGCTTAGAGAGCAAATGGGTACAGAATTAAACACACTTTTTAATGTGCTTTGATTGCAAGGGACAGAACGGCCTTTATGGTGTGTCTGAAAATTTGAAGTGGGTAATAATGTGGAATGATAAATGGGCTTTCTTCCCCACTTGAGACATATTTATAAATGTATATAATGTCTATACATGGGATTCTTGTAGAATTCTTGTAGAAGCTGTTCATACTCAGCTGCCCTGCCATTTTATTAGGGCTGTTATTCATTTCTTTTCCCATAATTACATATAGGAAGAAGCATATAGAGCTCTCCATTTCGTTTTGAATAGCTGGTTATTGCTTTGTAACCAAAGGCTTTTAGGATTTCAACTTCCTTTTTAATTAAAAGGAATTAACCCCCTGTAGGAAATAATCCATCTACTGGGAAGCGTTCCCACCAAAAAGTTTGGGAGATCTGCCAATAGATCCCTGTGCTAAACTTACACTTCTTCCTTCGTACTAAACTTTAACCCCCCACTCCCACCCCCCTACTGCCACCTCCACCGCACACACGCTTCCTCTCTCTCCTGGAAAACTGGCTTTCTGGGCATTTATAAATATGACTTGGTGGTTTCTCCAAGCTTGGGTAACTTCACTTTAGTTTTTTTGTTTCTTTTTGTTTTGTTTTTTAGTAAACACATGTGGTCTTTCAAAACAGTGACATTTTTTTCAGGCTTTATAGTGAGGGAATTCACACCCTTTCAAAGAAGACCCTTACTTATTTATTTTTTTCCAAATGTAAAAGGATATTACTAATCAGCTGTTTAGGAGCAAATTGTTTCAGTAAGGGAGGGTGAAGAGGGAACCTACTACTTAGACAAACACAGATACAGATGATTTTAAATGATATTTTTGATTGGCGGGGGGTGAGGGTGTGGGGGGAGAGTGGCAGCTCTAAGAGCCGTGGATCTTGTGGTGCGGTGCCTCTGACACTCTGTGACAGGTGCGCTTCCTTCATGTTTTAAACAAAAGGCCAACCCCTGTTTTCTTCCTTTGGCATGTCCTAGAAATCCTATTCTGGTGAAAACACCGCTAGCGCGATCGCCCGCTCCGCTGCCGCCACGGCTTTGTCTCTCCTCGTGCCAGTTTTCATTATTTCTTGCAAAGAGAAGGTTGAGGAAATCCTGAACATGCTGACTGCCAGGTTACCTGGGAAACCGAGAGCTGATGAGTCTCAAGCCGTGCAGATCCACATGGGCCTGGCTTTGGGGATGTTTCTCTCTCGCTTGTGTGAGGAGAAACTCAGGTACAGTCGATGAAAATACTCCTCCTTTTCGTCTTTGTGCTGGGGCAGGTGGCACCGCAGGCACTTGCGCTCGCAAGCGTGCTGGTGTCAGCCCAACTTTTTGAAATGGGTGCATCGGTGCTTTTTTCTTTTCTGTGGGTGCATCCGTCTTCCCAGAATGCCATCCCGAAGGTATTAGTGTGTTTGGGGGGTGGCTCTTACGAAGGTGATGTCAACTTGAAAATCATTCCGTGCTTAGCTGAATGACCTGCATAGATCCGTGTAATAGACATGAGGAAAAGTGGCCTAAAAAGGAAAAAGCTGCTTTTCCCCCTGGCTTCCAAGGGTGAAAATACTTATTGATTATTGATGTCATTATAAAATGGGAGGAAAAGCCTGGAGGATCCCTGCTGCCTGAGGGAGGTGAGAATCACCCAGGCTAACTGAGAACTGCATGTACCCAGTTTTAAAGATTGCTTTTATCCCGTGCCCTGGCTACATTTTTATAATCCTTAAAGAGTCTTAATCTGTGCATATTATACCGTGTGCTTTATTCCATTTGCTCGGTGTTGGATGGCTAGCTTTACCCTTGAATGGAGCTAACCGAGTAGCAAAGACCCAGGCGGAAAATTCCACGAGATGGGAAAGTTTTCTTGTGCATGAATCTACTTTGGTTGTGTTGTCTGTCCCACTTAGTCTTTATTTTGAAACAAGCCTTAGAATTTTATATATCCAGGTTGATTGCAGTGTGGTACAACGTGAATATTGGAATGTCATGGATATTTAGGTGTGCACTGAATTGGAATGTTCCCCCCACCGGAAATCGGATAGCGGGTACAGGCAGCCTGTTACGACGCTCGCTGTCCTTAAACTTCCCTGGTTGGCAGAAATGAACAGTCTGTCTGAAGCCAAGAGACAGTGTCGATGTGGGTAAACTGGATGGCATTATGCTATATTTAGATTTCAGTTTGAAACCAGTGGTTAAGTTTGCATTTATAATTTACATAGCTTTGTGCAGACACCATTATGTGAAACCTTTATGAGAACTGCTATTGATCTAGGGAAATACTGTCTTTCAGATGATCATTTTCAGCTCTTGGAAACATCTGTCAGATGATTGGGAAGATTGGCTTCGTCTCTGTGATCATAAATGAAAACGTTTCTAGAATGCTCATTTTGTTCTGTTGACCAGCATTTGTATTTATAGGCCTGGTTCTGGACATGAACACAAGGCTGCCCTTTGCATGTGAATTCACTGTTCCATATCTCGTGTGTGTGACAGAACGCAGCATGTTTTTTAAAGACTTAAAACTTGAAAGCGATTTTTTTTTCCCTTTGCCACTATTGCTACAAATGGCATTTTCTTCACCATCTGTGTTCATGCTCTTTCTTCAGTATCTTTCAAGCAACACGTTCTACAACTAAAAATGAGCCATGGCAGTTTAATTCCAGGCAACTCATCTCATCCTATCTTGGCTCTGGCTCCCCTCGTCATTAGTTTAGGAGGAGATGCTGCTGGTTTTAGGGCTTGACAAGTTTACACTTGTGGTTAATTTAATCATGCTACCTGGAGAAACCCGAAGGATTCATGCCAGTTCCTAGATTACCTTCCACCCCTGTCTCTCTTACTTGACTTTGCACCTGCAGAAGAGGCTGGGGAAGGACACCAGGAAGCTCTTCCCAAGACTGAATGCCCTCAGAATCAGTGCCAATTTTCACTTTGCTCTAATTATCTGTTTGGACAGCATCCTTCCTTTTTTGGCCTGTGTGTGAGCACTGTAGTGACCAGTGTATTAATTCATGGTTCCCACCTTCCTAACTTCTCGAACAGAGGAATCTGAAATATTTGCCTTTTAGTGCTGATGAGTATTTTACTAGATAATGACAGTGACACTAGATAATGACATATTTGGAGGAAGTTTCCATTTTTCTAAAATTAAGATCATCATTTGAAGGGCTGTTGACTCTGAATAGTCAGTGACAACCAGTAAGTGGCCCAGCATGACTCCCTCAGGGGTACAGGTTTCCTTACAACCATTGCATTAGTACTACATCATTGTGATATGGCTTCAGATTGATTGTATATAGAGAAAAAAATAACATTGGAATTAAGGCAGTAACCACATGTGCAAACCAAGCACAATACCCTGACACAGTCCTTAATAAAAAACTCTTTTGGTTAGGTGATGGTCGGTACTGCTGCATGCAGGTCAGTCACTGAAGGATATGCTTCATTTATTTAAAAAAAAAAAAATCCCTCCTATTGACCTCCTGTTGGGATACATGGGGACAGTATGTTGGGCTCAAGAATGAAAAAATCACCTTGTAGAAGAGAATTGTGACAATCCTTTTTTGTTTTTGTTTTTGTTTTTTTGCCATGGCTTATGAAAAAGTCACCTGAATTTCAGTTCTGGTCTAGAATTTATTCAGAAAAGCATATTATTCCCAAGCTTGCTTCTGTCATAACTCCCAGAGGATACTAGTGGATCTCTTCAGCATTGGTTCAGGATAGTTAAGTATATTTTACTCAAGAGAACAACGATAATAGGACTTAGTCAAAGCTATTAAAACTCTGTGTGTGTGTGTGTGTGTGTGTGTGTGTGTGTACACACAGTGTGCACAGGTGCACGCTCACTGCAGAATAAAGTGTCTGTGGCTGGTTGGCATCCTGGGGCTGCATTCCACTAAGCATGGTCCAAGGGAGCAGTGTGACAGTTGATGTGTTACGAGCCCCTGAACAGTCAAGTGTTGGTGACAGCCCACACCTCTGCCTGAAAACACAGCCACAGAACCACCTTTTAAGTTTTCTTTTAATACAGAAGTCCTAGTTCTCACCAAGACCATTGCAAAACCACATCAATGACTCTGTAAAGGCAGAAAAATACATGGCTGGGTTTCCTCCCCCACCTTCTGAAAAAGCAAGTGAAAGAAAAAGGACAAGAACACCCTTCACCAGTGAGACGTGAAATCAGAAGTAACAGTGTCTGCAAGAGAGAGATTTGGAATTATTCTTCTTAATTCCAGCTTCACGGGTTGCTAGATATTCCGAAGAAAATCACGTTAGCATTGTTAGAAATGTTTCTGGAATTCTGATTTTGGTTTTTGTTTTTCAGTGGTTTAAGATCTGAATGGGGTGAGGAAACACAAAAGCAGGAGTTTTTGAGTTTATTGTTTTACAAGTGATAATACTGTTCAGGAACTCAATTATTAAATTCTCAGACTCCGTTTCTCTGCTCTGCAAAATAAGTATATGTGAATCATCAATATTATTGTTACTTTTATTTTTTTTTTAATGAAATGAATGGTCAGTAAAATATTAAGAGGAAATAGTGTATGGTATTTTGAGTATTTGAATGATTTTAAGTAATTGACTTTTTCCTATTGGTCTTTGCCCAGTGATATATCTGGCCAACAGATGAACCTCCTTCTGATGAAGTCTCTGGATGCCCTGGAAAATTGCTGCTTTGATCCTAGCCTTGAATATAAGTATGTTGGTTCCATTTCCTCTCTGATACATGGGGATTGACTCTTTCTCTGCCCATAAACTTTACCTTCAATTGTGAAATATTTGTAGGACTGGATCTTGAATTCCTTTGCAAAGACTTTTCACTAATAATCAGAACCTGTAGTTAAAGGTACTTGTTCTAAAAACCATGTTTCAGCAATAGACAGTTTGCTTCAATACAAAGTAACGAATGTCATTTCATGGCTGTCATTAAGTTATTAATATCTTAGTTCTGTCTTCTACTTATCATATGAGGCATGTATCTGGAGATTTATATGCATGACTTAACCTTTTTTAAATAGTTGAAACTATTCTTTGAATTAGATTGGACGAAGAGAACCTTTGACCCATGATTTAGATTTCCCTTGTGAAATCCAATGACTAAAGAATCAAAACAGAAACAAATATAGATTATGTCTGGGGTTCCCAAACTCCTCAATATTAATCACTTCTCTCTGCCCCACCGCAGACTTCATGCTTTTTAAAGATTTTGCCTATTAAACTAAATATCTTAAAACTTCTTATTCCAGTTGTGAAAGATAATCAAAACAAAAAAGAATAATTAGAAAAGAATACCTTGCATTCACTGGCTCAGTTGGCAGACATGCGACTCTTAATCCAGGGGTTCTGAGTTTGAGCCCCATGTTCGGTGTAGATATTACTTAAAAATAAAATTTTTTTAAAAAAGAAAAAAAATACCTCAAAAAACTGTTTAAACTTACTTAGTTAGTTTTCTGAATATTTTAATTGGTCTGTGACTTATTTGGGAGAATATAGTGTTATTAGGCTTCCTGAAGTACTAAGGCAGTCGAGGACTTACACTGTATCTTTTTGGACTTCCAAGTGTTTTGGAACCTCCAGTTTAGATGTTCTGGTGTTCATTGTTACTAGAAGTCTCAACACGATGTAAGCACTAAGCTCCAGTTTATTAACTCACTTAGTTTGTGCTGTTTCGGGCACGGCTCAAATGTGACTGTTTACATTCATGGCCTTTAAGGGAACTTACGACCTAAAGTTACATTCAAGTCATCTAGCCTGCTCCGTTCAGACGGAGAAGAGAGTCAACAGTAGAAGGAACTGCCTATCTCAGGTATTTCATTTTGAGTAGATGAAGTCAAATCTTTACTTGGTAGATGATAGAGGATCTTCTCTGAGATGCAAGCTAAGATGAGATAAGAATTATTGACATCCACCCAGTTTATCATGAAACACTTTAGAAATGAAATGAGATGTTTTAAGAGTGTGGTTTTGAATATGGGAAAAGAGAATTCAGTGGCATGATTGAAGTCTCTTGAATGTACAAAATGATGAATGGAAGGGGTAGGGCCATTTAGCTGTTACTGGGTCTGATGAAGAGTTGCTATCTTGGAGCCCACCAGGTGTTGGTGGTGTTGCCTTTTACAGCCAAGGAGTAAGATAAATCCCCCCCCCCACTTTCCCCCAGAGGTAGTCATCATAGCTATAGGGCATGGTATTACAAAGCCAGGAACAAATTTGTGGATCAACTTACAGCAGGCTTTCGGCCTTGTGACTTACATGTATTATCTCCACTGGTCTGTGGGAAGTTTGTGAAAGAAGGAGAACCATAGAGATAATGGAATTGTCCATAGTGTGGGTATTTATGCATATAAAACCCTCCTATGTCTGAGGACATTTAACTTTACCATTACCTTTTTTTGTTTGTTTATTTGACAGAGAGAGATCACAAGTAGGCAGAGAGAGAGAAGAGGAAGCAGGCTCCCTGCAAGCAGAGAGCCAGATGCGGGACTCGATCCCAGGGCTCTGGGATCATGACCTGAGCCGAAGGCAGAGGCTTAACCCACTGAGCCACCCAGGCGCCCCCATTAACTTTATATATCTTATTTCTTCATTATTCTTCCTTGATTCTTACCTCCGTGATGATCAGCTATGCTTAGGAGAGGAAAGGGTGAGCCCAGATCGGGACTAAACCTGGAGAATTAAGTAGAATAGGGTCATCAGAAATTTCCTGTCCCTTTAGGAAAGTCTTGCTGGTCTCTCAGAACTCAGTTAAAGCCCAGATCCTTCAAGAAACTCTCCCAACTTCTCAAACTCCTGTTCCCTCTACAGTTAATGAAGTTTAGTATTTTGTCGTTCCTAATGCTTTGTAGCTTGAAGCGCTTAGGTAACTGTCTCTGGTTTCATTTCAACTAATACCACATGGCTGTGTACTGCACTAGGCATTTTCACATCCGTTTCTCCTGTCATTCAGCCCCAATGACAATCTAAATATTGATACTAAAACAGGAACAGTCATCGCTTTGGTTTACAGATTAAGAAAACGACTCTTACGCAGGAGACTGGTTCAAGGTCACACAAATAGCAGCTGGGGGAGAAGCTAGGTCGTCTGCTGTCAAAGCCATGTTTCTGTCTCTTACAGTTTGGTGGGGAGAGTGCATTTCAGTAGAAGGAAAGCTATTTGCTGACAATATGGTGTTTACTACTTTTTTTTTTTTAAGATTTTATTTATTTACTTGACAGAGGTCACAAGTAGGTAGAAAGAGAGGAGGAAGCAGGCTCCCCGCGGAGCAGAGAGCCCAATGTGGGGCTCTATCCCAGGACCCTGGGACCATGACCCCGAGAGCTGAAGGCAGAGGCTTTAATCCACTGAGCCACCCAGGCGCCCCTGGGTGGGCAGAAAGACAGACAGACAGACACACACCCCAAACCACACCAGAGACACCCCCCCCAACCAGGCATAAAGTATTCCCCTGACTAATGAGATTCAGGAGTCTCCTGCAGTCTACCCTCAAGTGAAATAGTGCAAGCATTACCAGGAGGTAGTTAATAGACCTGGGAGCTTGCTACCTCAAGTGATAGAATTCACCCAGAGTAAATTCACCACGCTTCCGTGATTTAATAGACATGTCCCTGCTGAGAGGACCCAGCACCTGGGCTGGTGCGGGCGGGGGAGGGTGGCCTGATCACTTACATTCTGCTGCCATCTAGTGGTACCTATTCCATTGCAGTCCCCGCAGCCTTAACTAGTCCTGCCATCCATCAATGACCTGAGCGCTGGTTAATTGCTATTGAGCTTTTACAAATACGATAACATCTGTATAGCACTCTGTAAAGGGCAAAGCGCTATACAAATGTTAATGGTTATTAGAACTAATTATTAGACGGCCTCCTACTTAATCTGCAGGGTTGTCCACAATAAAGTCAGGAATTGAAGATTCATATCTGATTAATTTTAGAAACAATTTATCATTATATCTCAATTGATATAGCAACCCACAGAGCAGAATTGCACAGCTTTTCTTTTTGCCAGTGATATTTTAATATACTTGGGTAAGAGAATCAAAGAAGTAAAGACATAATAGGACATATAATTTTAAAACTCACATTCTCTTTGTCATTTGTTAGTATTCTTCGAGATTCATGTTAGTAATTCCAAAACCCGAAATTTATACCTAATATTATAATTTGGTTTTATTTCATCTCTCTGAGACACCACCATGGAACTCCTTTTTGTTTTCAGTGGAGAGAAAGATGTAGAAGCTACTTCTGCCCAAGTTATTCGTGGTTTAGAGCCGGCAAACATATCAAAAGGGAGCTAAGATGAGGTCAATGTATAGCAGTGCTGACCTAAGCACCTAGGGGAATCTTTAAGACTTAGGACCCCCCCCCCCAAATTAAAATATAGACCACTTGGAAATCAGAAGAAAATATAAGGAATAAAGCTTCAGGACTATCTTCTTGGAGCATGCTGGAAAAATGAGATGGAGTAGGAGTTTAGAAGGTCAATAGACACATACATCCTAGCGTATTTATATTGGCACATGTCTGTCCATAGTTAGATTGTATGTTCACATATGACAACAGTCACTGATCATTGTAGCAATAGAATAGAATCACTAATGAATGGCAGTCTTGCCCATGAATAATTATGCTGTGATAATATTAGATAAATGTGAACTAGGAACCGGGATGTCTTTTTCTAAGCCTTTGTGCCTGCATGCCTTGGGATAGTAAAAGAGGAGTTTTAGTCCAGGAGATAAAGATTTTTGCCTACCCAGGATAGCCCCCCAAAAGCCAGATGTAGGATGCCTCACTGAGAAAGATGAACCCCAAAACTTAAGTGAGCTTTGAGAGGTCTCCTTTTCCCGCATGAAATCTGACACTCCTCTTTCTTAAATTAGTCTGGCAAGAAATGGAAATTGAGTTTTCTTGATTGAATCTTGGATAATATATTCAGTGTATTTTAGCACTGGTAAATTTTGCCTCAACCTGAATAGAAGAATCCAGTCTTGTTTTTGCTGTTTTATTTGTAGATCTTCTCTCTACTTTGGACTCTCTTAAAACCCTGTATTGGGTCAGTTCTCCAGCATTCAATATTGATTGAACTCTGTCCCTGTCAAAGCAGCATACAGCAGTAAGGGAAAATCAGAAAACATACCTAGCCTCGTGGAGCTTCCAGACTAGTGGAGGATATGGGCAGAAATCAAATAGTCCTTCAAATAATCCTCATCAGAATTTATAATTAAGGGACACCTGGGTGGCTCAGTTGGTTAAGCATCTGCCTTCAGCTCAGGTCACAGTCTCAGGGTGCTGGGATAGAGCCCCGTCAGGCTCCCTGATCAGAGGGGAGTCTGCTTCTCCCTCTCTCTCTGCTCCTCCCCACCACGCTCATTCTCTCTCTCTCTCTCTCTCAAATAGATAAATAAAATCTTTGTTTAAAAAATAGAAATTTAAGATAAAATCTTTTAAAAAATTGAAATTTATAATTAAAATTGTCTGAATTAAATTAGTATGGGGCATTATGGGAGAGTCCTAAAGAGTTTCCCTGCTGGGCCAGGGAAGGTGTCCCTGAGGAAGTAACATTTGAAATCTTAATCGAAAGTAGCAGTTAAATAGTCAAGAGGGAGCAAAAGTCAAATTTTTCAAAGTATTAATCACATTTTGTCTAACTATCTTTGATTCTAATTTTGTCAATTTTTATATGCAGCAGTATAGAAAAAGCCAAAAAAAGAAAAAAAAAAAAAAAGAAAAGACCTTCCCTGTAGATTCTAAACGGAAACAAAGACTTTAAATCCCATACTAAAGAAGAGCGCCTTTTCTCTTTCAGAAACGTGATTGGTCTCTAACGCGTGCCTTGTTCAGGTGGTAGGCACTGATTTAACTGGTTGGAAGTGCATTATACTAGTCGAGCTTGTTGCTAAATTCCTGTAAGCTGGAACAGCAGTTCTGCCTGGCTAATGATGGATTATTACTGCAGTAGCTTCTTTACAAAGGATTTCCTAATGCCAGATAGTTACACAATAGAACCGAGAAAAACAGGCTCGAGATACGGTGCCTTCTCACAGGCATTTCATCAGGGCATCCCGAGGGGGCCCTGAGAGGGGCCTGGGGCTTGGCAGATGGAGCAGAAGGCTGGGAATGAGAAGCCTCTGTCTCCTGGCCGTGCTCTGCTGGAAACTCTCCATATGACCTTGAACAAATCTTGTAGCCTCTCTGTCCTTTTGGGTGTCTCTTATCTGTTGTGGATGCTTCTTTTGCAGGAGGTGTTTGAGGGAAGGAGCTAACATATTCAGGAAACGATGTGAAGGTTCTTGATGCCAGCCAAGGAGACAGATACTATAGACGTGTAAAGTAACATAACTTATGGGCATTGAAATACGTTATTGGAGAAATGCCCTGGAATGGCGTCTTCAGCGCCAGATACCATGCCAGGCAAGCCAAACCAGAGTTGAGATGATTTCTGAAAAACAGTTCAGCATTTTCTCAGTTCAAAACACAACAATGATGACAGAAACTTTTTTTTTAAGTAGAAAATCACCCTACAGCTGCATTATCTAATCATTCTAACTAGAAGTTTTCTGGGAGACCCCTTTTATTTCCTTAAATGGATATGTATTCTTTCCCAAGAACTGGGGCACAAAGCCTAAGATTCCAATTGAATTGTCACATGGGGTAACTTTTGACAAGCCTGTCATTTGTCCATTTTCTCTTCTGACCCAGTGGTACTCTGAGGGATCAGAGGGGAGAAGAGGATTAATGTCATTGTGCGCAGACAAATAACACAGTTTCTTTAAGAAATTCCACTTGTGGAAGTTGACTAGGAAACACGAAGCACTTAGCAGTACCTCATCGTCATGGTTTGCGACGTGTCCCCCCTGTCATTAGTCAGCTGTCCTCAGCTCATATTCTGAAATGGAGTCTTTTCTCTCGTTCAGTTCATCGTAGCGCCGTCTACATGCGGACATGAGGGGGATGGGGTCGAGGACCACAGAGCTTCTCCCCGTGCGGGGATAGAGCTGGTTTGACGTGACGTTTTATTCATTGTCCTACCTCACCATAGAGTTTAAGTCAAATCTATTTCATATTTTCGTTTGTTCTTCCCCAGTGTGTCCACAGCACTAACACGGGCCAGAGACACTTGTTCTGATAGAAAGTTTTCCGTTTAAGGTGGGGAGGGGCAGTGGGTGTGCCTGTGGTGGTCCATGGGACACACTTACATACCAGGCAGCAGACTGAGAATCCAGCCATCTCGTCTCATGTCCAAGAGCATTATAAACTCCTGTGATGAGTGAAGAGCAGCAACGTGGATTTCTGGTGATTTTTAACAGGTTTTTGTTTGTTTGTTTGTTTGCTTTTTTGCATCCAAGCACGGGCTGTATATTGGGAGTTGGACTTGTTCTGTCTCTCATGAGCCACAGCAGCCAGACAGAGTCCCGAGTTCACGTGGCAGCATCCCTTCGGAAGCTCTCGACGTACCTAGATGACAGTGGGAGCCAAAGCAGAACATTTCAGGAGGTAGGAGCAGGAGGTTACGTCTTTCTTCCCTTTGTTGTCTCATGTTTTCCCGTGGCCACTGATTTCCTACTACTCATATTTTGGTAACACTGAAATTAAATTCTTCCTCAGTTTCAACTGGGATAAGGAGAAGAATTTGAGTGGCAAACAACCTATATTAGATCATAAGGTTTTCAAACTGTGCAGCTGTTTAAATCAACTCAGACTTAAATGTGGCCTTTAAGATAAGAGCCTTTAGTGAATGCAAAAAACGAAGTCAGCAGCGCTAGAAGGCACTTTCTAAGAAGAGCTGCGATTTCCGGAGGAAGGTTCAATGCAGATTTTTAGAATTACGCTCAAGCCAAATGTAACTTTAAAAGATGGCCAGGAGTAAGCTTAAGAAACTGTGGATCGAAAAAGGCATTTGATTTTTTTTTCTTTCTTTCTTTCTTTTTTTTTTTCTTTTTAATGTCAGCTAGCATGAAAAGTCATTGAGGAAATTCCCTTTACCACACTTAATGAAAAGATTTTTCTGTTACGGTGCAAAAATACACAGAATTGTGGATCCTGGGACATAGCTTTTGTGTGTCAACCGCGTTCAGAGTGAACGCCTGAGGTGTGTGCCTCTGCCCAGGTGAAGCTGGGAGGCCTGGGCTCTGTCTTCGGGAGGACCCGGGGATGACCTTTTAGCCTGGCCGGATTCTCTGTCTCATTAGAGCAGATTCTGTTTTCTCCGGGCCTGCCCACGAGCTATTGATGGGCACATAATGGCTGCTGTGTTCCCTTGCTCAGCTCCTCTGCTTTCAGCAATAGGACTTGTTGAATCGGTGAATTTCTTTGGGGCACAGAGGGTTGAAGTTTTGTTCTACTATGTGCACCACATTTCCATTTTTAAAGCAGTTGCAGAGCACAGTTGAAAAGGACGTATCTTTTTAAGCAAAGGGAGAAAATTTTGCCACCGAGGGGCAGTTCGATTAATAAACGAAAGTGGGGTTTTTAGCACTGATGCCTCCGTCTGCCTTGATGTTTTGATTTATGAGGCCTTGTGCAGGCGGTTTGGTTTTTTCCCCTCCCCTCTGATGTTTTATTATCCAATTTCTACCTTAGAAACGGCTTCCTTTTTTCATGCTGTATCGACCAGGGTTGGGAGTTGAACATTTCCACTTTGCCTTAACAGCATCTTTGTGAAGGAGGGCTTCATGAGGAAAGTGTGAGGTAGCGGGGAGGGGATAGCTAGCCAGGATTTGCAGAAATTGAGGCTCAAGTCGATTGAGTGACTTGCCCGAAGTTTCTTAGCCTCTCAGTGGTCAGTGTGGGACGTACACCTGTGTGGGCCATCTTGACTCCCAGCATTCTCTTTTATTTATAATTTGCTCATTTATTCATCTCTTCATGTATTAACTAGCACACCGGTGCTCTGAGGTAAGGAATATTACCTCTATTTTACACAATGTATGTAACTCTGAAACCCGCATGCCTGGCCGCAATGCCCCACTCCTAAGAGGGAATCTTAAGGCAGCCATGAGTCACATCTTTGAATTTGCTTTCCGGCTTGGCCTTGGATCAGAGCACATGGCTATTAGTAACATTCGCTGGTGATAAAAATCTAGCCTCTGCTGTCGATAGATCCAGTGTTCTGACATGAGATGGTGAGAGAACTTTCTGATTTTGAGTCTAAAGATCTGGGCTTGAATCTTGCCCCTGTCACTGGCTAGCTGTATGTAGTCGGGCCTCAGCATCCCTATGTGTTAAGTGGGAATTCTGACCCGCATCTCATACCATGGTGAGGACATGTCAGGCGGCGAAGCAGTGTCTGGTCCGTGGTAAGCATACTGGAATCCAGTCCTTATTCCGGGGAGAAGTTGGACAGAACACTGATGTCCACTAAATCGTGTTCTTTTGTTTTCCCTCATGAAGAAACCTCTCCTGCTGTCTCTTCTTCTAGGTCCTTGCTTATACCCTCAGCTGTGTATGTACCTCAGCGTTCAGTACTGGGATCATTGAGGCTGCGGAGGCTGAAGATATCATGAACAAGCTTCGGATGTTGGTAGAAAACAACCAACAGGTTGGAATGTGTGCCCTGATCACTCCTGTCTTTGGGTCTCATGTTGCTGCTGAGTCCTAATCTTGACTGACTCTGATTAGACTACTCTCTGGATGTTTTCATGCACAGAACTGAGGAGCTACTTTTTTTTTTTAATATTTCAAAAAAAAAATTTGCTTGAGAGAGTGTGCACAAATGGTGGGGGGGAGGCAGAGGAAGAGGGAAAAGCAGATTCCTTGCTGAGCAGGGAGCCCCATTGGGCTTGATTCCAGGACTCTGGGATCATGACCTCATTGAAGGCAGATGCTTAACTGACTGAGCCACCGAGGCATCCCCAGAACTGAGAAACTTCCGACTTTTCTCACTACCGTAGCCAACGGTCACAGATGTCTTTTCTCTCTCCTTAAACTTTATCTTTTGTAGGTACTTATTTTTCTTGGTCAGAGGGAGTATGAAAGGCTTTTCTCTCCCTCCACCGGTATTTATAAAACCTTGAAACATGTGGCTAGGGAATGTAAGGCTAGTGATAACAATTTGCAAAGATATGAATACTTGATGGACTCTGATGGGTCAAACCTCTGCAAATTCAAAGCAGAGAATGTCTGCTCATGCCTGAATATGCATGGGACAATTTAAATACCTGCAAATTACTTTAAAGACCTTTAAAATGTTCCCTCTGAAATATTATTCAGCCTTAAAAAGGAAGGAAATTCAGACACCCGCTACAACATGGATGGATCTTGAGGACATGATGCTAAGTGAAATGGACCAATCACAAAAAGACAAATACTGTATGAGTCTATTGATAGGAAGTCCTTGCAGTGGTCAGAAGCTTAGAGAGTAGAAAGGTGGTCGCCAAGAGCTTCGGGAGAGAGGATGGGAAGATACTGTTTAAGGGGTATAAGATTTGCGTTTGCAAGATGAAAGAGTTTTGGAGATGGGTCGTGGTGATGGTTGCACAGCAGTATGAATGTATTTAATGCCGCTGAAAAGTGGGGAAGATGGCAAATTGTATGTTATATATATTTTATGACAATTTCACTGAAAAATATGTTCCCTCTAATTACACTTGTTATAAAATTGCCCCATCTGGACTTTTTTTTAGATTTCTCCACAAAGTCTCAGTATTGGCCGTGGGGTGGATTTTTGCAGGATTCACTGGTTATTAGCTAATATTGTGTTGTATTGTATTGTTACTAGTTTATGGATGTGTGACTGCTCACTTAAATTCAAAATAGGCTTTGCAACACCAAGATGTGGAAGTTTGCATATGCTGTGCTCATTATGGGGACTTTTTCTCCTTTTGTTTGGGAGTTGAATAAGCTTGCATGATCTACTTCAGTATTTTCACCCTTTAATTCCTTCTGAAAATTTGGATCATTGGAATCAAGTCTTGTAATGGTCCAGTATTATTTTCTTAAAATAAACCATTCAGTGCTGGTGAATTCCGAATAGTTGGTCTGCAGTTTCTGTTGCAAACCAAAGTCTTGATTTTTTTTAAAGAAATTTTCAGTTGTTGGAAGATGAGATAGATAAGTGTTTGTTTTTTTTTTTTTTTAAGATTTTATTTATTTGTCAGAGAGAGAGCCCAAACAAGGGGAGCTGCAGGCAGAGGGAAAGCAGGCTCCCCACTAACCAAGGAGCCTGATGCTGTCCTTGATCCCAGAATCCTGGAATCATGACCTGAGCCGAAGGCAGACACTTAACTGACTGAGCTATCCAGGTGTCCCGAAAGTCTTGATTAAAAAAATAATAATTCTGCAAATTGCTGATTTTCAGATGGCAAAAGAAACTGTTGGTAGCAAAGGGAGCCCCTCAAAGTGCTCAGATGCTGTCTGTAAAATTCTGTGCCATCTGCGCTCTTCTTTTCTTTACCCTTTGTTTTTATTTATTTATAACAGACTTCAGGTTTTGCCCTGGCGTTGGGAAACCTGGTTCATGGTTTGTCTGTGTGCGGACATGGAAAAGCTGAGGACTTGGGCCACAGACTGCTCCCTGCATGGATCAGAACTGTTCTAGCACAGGTAGGAGGGCACGTCCTAGCATGTGATTTTATATTTTTATAATGGAAAAAAAGAGCAACTTTATTGAACCCCTTATAGGTGCTGCTAAGATATGTAGCCTAACAGTAAAAGAATAGGCAATTTCAAATGAAAGGGACATAGGAACTTTAAATCCCTTGTAAATGATATATCCTGTCAACCATTATAGCTTTTGTTTTTTTTTTTTTTTAAACAGGCTACTTTCTTAGTCTTTTAACTTTCAAACAGCTCTGTGGTTTTGAAAATATAGAACAAGAAGAAGCCACCTCTGATTGAATAACTTCAGCCTATTACTGTATTCAAGTTGGCTGCCATTTTTGGTTCGGTGATGCAGGTTATGTTGACCCTACAAGTGTAGTATCATTTTGACCAGGGTTTCTCTAGAATATAATAAGTTTCATAGGATCCAAACCCCAGGATTGTTTGCCTCTTGACATACCGGATGCTTTGTTTTCAGGGCACTCCCACAATGCTTTGCTTGGCGGCACTTCATGGCATGGTGGCCTTGGTAGGCTCTGAAGGGGACGTAATGCAGGTAAAAAAAAACAAAAAACAAAGCACGAATGGAGAAATCTCTATGTGTGCATGGCCACAGCAAGAGGAGAGCACTGAGTGTCTCAGTTTGCCAAGGACAGAATACATGCTTGTAGTAATGGTTATTCTGGGCTTTTCAGTGCCTTGATAAATAGAAAATTGCTCTTGGGGAAGCATTCCCTTTTAGAGATTTGTTCCTTCTTTTATTTAGTTCATAAGAACTAGACGTAATCAGCCTACATACTTTCCACAAAGTTCCCTGCCCAAGAAGTGACTGAATCGTAAGAAATTTCAGAAGTTGTCCATAAGAACCTCCATTTTGTATCTGTCATGTTTAAGTTTATATCTAGGTAGTTGTTTCACTTTTAAATGTTTCCCACCGTGGACATACGTATGTTCCAGTTGGCAAGTAATGCTAAGGAGTGCCTGTGTTCACACAGTGAAGGCTCTTCAGTGAGTGCTGCTCACTGCACTGAACTCGTGTTAGGAAATCAGTGACAAATATGGCGCGGGCCCTGCCCTCAAGGAGCCCATAGCTTTTGTTTATGAAATGTAAGCACGTAGTGGTAGATGATACTGTAGCTTAGAAGATGATGGCTTATCCACTGGGAATGTCATTATTTACCTTTTTGGGGGGATTGGGGTAGATATTTCTCCTTTTTCTTTCAGCTGAAGTCGGAAGCTATCCAGTCCTCTCATTTTCAAGCCCGACTCAATGAAGTCATTAAAACTGTAACTCAGGTGAGAAGAGGAATTTAAAATTCTTGGATGGAAAAACAGACAATCTGCCCCCCCTCCTTTTTTTTGAGGCAGAGAGTGAGAGAAAGAGAGAGAGAGCATGCATGTGTGTGTGGGACAGTGGGAGAGGGAGAGAGAGAATCTTAAGCAGGCTCCATGCCCAGTGTGGAGCCTGATGCAGGGCTCGATCTCATGACCTTGAGATCATGACCTCAGTTGAAACCAAGAGTTGGACACTTAACTTATTGAGCCACCCAGGTGCCCCTCAGCTACTTCCTTTGACTGCCTTTCTCTTTCATGGTACCAGCTGTTCTCCTTGGAAAATGAGGAGACCTCTGGTCATTCACGTTCAGTCCAAGCAGCACTTGAGAGTGGCTTATGGCCCCACATTCACCGAAAAACACGCACTGCCTCTGGGAAAAAAGCTGGCATTTTTGCGTTAACTGAAGTTGGCTTGGTTTCCTTTAAAAATGAAAATCTGACCCTGGAAGGGATGTTAGGCCCTTAGGACAGAGTAAAATGGGAGGCGATCAAAGGGCAGGACAGATATCTAAGAATAGTTGAGAAGAGCTAGTTCAGATGTCACAGATAAAAAGTGTTCGTAATAATTGGTCCTATTTCAAGTATTCTTATTTGCTTTGCACAGTAGTACTCTTACTATATATAGAACTTTGTAGATAGTCTTTTCATTTAGCATACTTTTTTCTTCCTGTAAATACAGCTGATTATTACATTTACCACATAAACAAGCTTTAGTAATTCATGCTTTGAGAAGGAAACATAAATCTCTGAACAGAAGAAACTCTCTTTTGCATGTAGGAATGTGATTCTCAGAAAAAGAATTATACCAAAACTTAAGTGCTTATAACTTGGGAGAAAAATCTATAAATGAAAACTTATTTAAGAAAATCTGTATTATAAATGATAAAGCAATAATAGAACATTACTTAAAGAAGAGAACAAAATAATATTTCCTTGCATTTTTAGAGTTATTTTATTCTTAAATATCTTAACACCCTTTTAAAAAAATTACTTTTTGGATTTTTTTCCCCTTTTTTAATAAAAAAAATTTCCTTTGAGACCAGTCATGATTGATTGATTCATCCATTCATTTCTTCAGCAACAATCCTTGATCACCTGTGTGTCCAGGTTTTAGTATACTAGACACGTGATATTATGTCTTGTCAGAGAACTTGTCATTAGCAGACAAGCCACCACCTCATAAAAGATAAATGATTTCCTCTGAGTGACCTTATATTAAACAGAGTTGGGATCTTGCCCAATTGAACTGTTACGCTTTCATCCATAGGTCATCAGTGTGTCTGGGGTGATAGGTCTTCAATCAAATGCTCTCTGGCTTCTAGGACATCTTCATCTGTCTACTCTGTCCTCAAGTCAGAGCAGAACCTCTGGTAAGATCAGAATCTTACAATACCGGGGCTGGCAGGTGGGGTTGCTACAGGGGCTGTGTACTTGGTTAAGAGCATTAACCTTTGCAGCCACTTTAAGTGGTGGGTGTTACCATCCCTCTTTTATGTCAGAAGAAGGAGAGGCTGTGGAGAACCTTCCTGACTTGCCCCAATACCATCACTCTTAAATGTCAGAAGAAGAGGGGCTTGGAGAGCCTTCTTGACTTGCCCAGGGTCACATGGCAATAGGTGGTGGACATGCAGTTGAACTCACCTCTGTCAGCCCCCAAAACCCATGCTCTTTTCACCGTTCCTCCTTGCCTCTCTCAGAGAACAGATTATGCCGTCTAACCCCATATTTCACAAATGAAGACACTGAGGCTTAGAAAGGTGACATGACTTACATGTGCAGTTAGTTTAGCGACAAAGCCAGAAAGTAGGAACAGGTCTTTGAAGCGCAGAAGAGAGTTCTTTTTATTTTCCTAGATGGCATTATAGTTTGTATAATACTCATATTTCATTAAAAGTCTCTTCCTATATGACTGGATTTCTTTGGACCCCTGCTTTTTGTTTTGTTTTGTTTTGTTTTTGACGGAGAGAGATCACAAGCAGGCAGAGAGAGAGAAGAGGAAGCAGGCTCCCCGCCGAGCAGAGAGCCCGAGCGGGGCTCGATCCCAGGACCCTGAGATTATGACCTGAGCCGAAGGCAGAGGTTTAACCTTATCCTGAGCCACCCAGGCATCCCAGGCCTCTGCTTTTAAGAAAAGAATGGAATACATGCATTTAAAGATATGCACATACTTGGCATTGAAATTAAAATTCTAGGTCTTGGGCGCCCGGGTGGCTCAGTGGGTTAAGCCTCTGCCTTCGGCTCAGGTCATGATCTCAGGGTCCTGGGATCGAGTCCCGAATCGGGCTCTCTGCTCAGTGGGGAGCCTGCTTCCTTCTCTCTCTCTCTCTCTGCCTGCCTCTCTGCCTACTTGTGATCTTTCTCTGTCAAATAAATAAATAAAATCTTTAAAAAAAAAATTCTAGGTCTTACCATCACAAGGCCTTTTCTGTTTCCACATTTTTAATAAAAAGCAATAACAAAGATTTGCAATTCCCACATGCTTAATTTAAGTTTGTACTTAAAGATTTTCTGAGGAAGCCTTCCCTGTAATACATGGGGACCTGGATTTGCTCCTTGCTCTTTACAGAATTTTGACCCACTGGCTCTCTTGGACTTAGGCCAGAGAGGTTAAGTACCAAAGATTTCTCATTAAAACCTACTGTCACATATGCCCTGACAGGTAGTCCAGAGATAGCATCACCATGAACACGTAGTACCGTAATTACTGTTCCCCTCACTTTCAAACACTCCATCGCTAGAGAAATAGGACATTTTCCACAGCATTCCCAACATAATGAACTTGAGACAGCTGGCAGTTGTCATGTTAAAATGGGAAAAAGGAAAAAAAACCCACCAAACTTAGTCATAGAGGAAACCTTAAGTAATGCTAGTTTGGAAGGGCAGTGGGCTCCTAAAGTGAGGTCCTGGTAAATTAGCAAGCTGATGGCAGGCTTTTGCTTTTTTACGTAGATTTTTAATCATTGTGCTCTGGGTTACATGGCCAGCCCCACATGTACTCAAGTCAGATGGTTGTGAACCGTCTCACACCAGGTTCATTGGAACACAGTGATTGTTATGTCTGGAAAAGTACAGATCCTTGTTTCTGTTGGAATTTTCCAGTTGAGCCATTTGTTGTGGCAAAAAGCATCTCATGAAGCAATTCTGGGGGACTGGGGAGGAAAAGAATTTAGGAAACTCCCCAGACTCGCCTCGCCTCCGTGTCACTGCCTCAGTGTTCCAGGTCAGCAGGCAGACCTGGTGATTTGGACATGCTGGTCACTGAGAGGTCCCCGCCTTCTGAAGTAACAGGCCAGCTGCTGTTATTACTGATTGTGGCATTTCCCTGGTTCATCGATCTGGCTCGGGATGTCCTCAAGTCGCCCCTAGAATGGTGGTCTCAGCCTACAGGCCAGCGGACTCCTTGCAGACACTGAAGGTCGCTGGACTGGGGCATATTGATGTGACAGTATGGAAAGGACTTTTTTTTTTAACCACTTCAGTGAAGTTTCAGTCCCCTGTGATTTTGCAGAATCTGCTAGGTTTACCACAATTTTTGCTTTGCTTGCATAGCCTAAGTGATTCCTTCATGGCCAGTCACTTAATCTAATAGAATTAGTTGCCACCACGAAGTGTTGTGCTAGATTAATGGCGTAAACATCCCTGCTTTGTCTCTCAGTTGATATGGCAGCAGGAGATCATTATCTTTCCTTCATTAGACCCGCCAAGTTCACTGGTTAATTTGATCATTTTCTGTCTCCACAGTTCCTACTGACTATAGCTATTTGCCTGAGAGCAGTTTTATTAGAGCGGCCATTGGCTTCTTCGTCACAGGAGGGAAAAAAGGCAAGTGAGCACATTTCTTGAATGTTACCATTCTTCTTATGCGTTAGGTTTGGGTGCGCCAAGCTTGCTTCTGTAGGATTAAACTATAATCAACATGAAGGAGAGAATATTTTCGTCTGCTAGACCAACTTTGCGGTAGAAATGACTACAAGGCCAACACACCATGTCTTCTCTTGGAATCATTGTATCTGACCTTGGGAGTGGTGGGGTGGGAGGGTGGTCAGGGGGATCTGTGAAGACCTTAATCTTTTTTCAAAAAGTATGAGCATGCATTTCTTTTCTTCTTAATGTTGAGTGGGTATTGACCATAAAAGAGAAAATGCAGCTGAGACCTGACTTGGAAGTAAGTCTTCTCCCTGGACCTTGAATGATGGCTCTCTGTTGTTGGAATCACTGGCTCTAGTTCTTAATTGTATCTTGTGTTCTTTTTTTTTTTTTAAAGATTTTATTTATTTATTTGACACAGAGAGATCACAAGTAGGCAGAGAGGCAGGCAGAGAGAGAGAGGAGGAAGCAGGCTCCCTGCTGAGCAGAGAGCCCGATGCGGGACTCGATCCCAGGACCCTGAGATCATGACCTGAGCCAAAGGCAGAGGCTTAACCCACTGAGCCACCCAGGCGCCCTTCTGTTCTTTTTCTCTGCAAACATTTGTCCCTGTGGGATTCTTTGTTGCGGCCACCCACATTAGAGCACAAGCAACCTGAAGACAGATGGATTCGCCTTTCGTTTTTAACTGGAGTCTGAATAATGCCATAGAAGTTTTTAAATAAATGCTCTCTACTGATACACATCGACCATTCAGCAATGCGAAGGCAAATGTATCCCTCTTGAGAATTTGAAAGCTCAGGAAATAGTTTCATTCATATAATATTCTTTTATTGATAGTTGCTAGTTTATTTCTTGCCTGGCCTTGTTGGGTCGATCTGGGCAAATCCAGTGCCTGCATTATGGTAAGACCATCCCAGTTTTGAGAGGAGTTTTTAAATAAATTAAACTGAAGAAATCTGGAGAACTCAGATTTAATTAATGAAGGTCATAAAAGAATAAAATCTTACTCTTGGAAGGGACATTAAAGGTCATGTCATCTGATTTCTCATTGAATATAGTAATCCCTGCAGCTTCCAGATTATAAACTAGTTTCAGAGTTTGGAGATAAACTCCTTTAGTTCCTAGAGTTCTTGAAACTGTAGTATTATTTTAGGGTCATGAGTTAGCATGACTGCTTTTACATACCCTCAGTAAAAATGGGCATATAGTTATGTCATTGTTGTACATAATATAGTTATATATTAAACGTGTAGTATATTACATGTAATATAGAGTTAATTGTTTATAGTGTCATAAATTAAGTCTATTTACGGTAGTATTATAGTAGAGATGTCTTCATTAGTAAGAAATTGAACTTTTACTGAAGGAGCATCTAAAATTTCCATAGCCAGGATAATTCTAGGAATATATATTTTGTTCCTTTTTTTTTTAGTTTGCTCATTGATATCTTACAAAAATTTTAAATGATGACAACATGAGTTATTTCCATGAGAAATAAAAATTCTTCAGACAAAAGAAGATACTTTTTTCTTTTCCAGTGAATAAAATGTAATGTGGACTCCCCAGATCCCTATTTCTTGGCAGACATGAATTTTCTCTGAATCCTGTGGGAAATTCAGGATTTCATGTTGGTTAAACATAACATTTTTATGATTACATAGTCATGGCACCACAGGAAATGTTCTGCTCTAGAATTGAAAAATCAGGTGGAGATGGCCTCAGTGACATTACTTGCAATCTTCCTGAAAGCCGTTTTAAGACAGATAAATGAAGTATTAAAAATGCCATATTACCAATCAGATTTTTGGCATTTTCAGGTTGTGGGAGAGGGCTGCCGCCTTGTCAGGTTTGCTGACTAGATTCAGAGGAAAATCTATTCAGCCTTACACATTACTAATGATGACCCCAGAGGAGTGGGCCGTGGGAGGCTGACCTCCGCCTCCGAAGCCCATTTACAAAAACAAAACCAGACCCTGCTCTGTGGGTCTAAATGGGATGGTCGAATGTGGAGGTGTGCATGCAAACGAGTGTTTTCTTCTTCAATATGCCCAGCTCATTTGAATTTTAATAACTCCCTTCTGAAGCAGCTTTTGAGTTTAAATGTCTGGATGTCACTCACTAGAGCCCAGTGGGGCTGCCGATAGGAAGGATGACGGCGTTGGTGAGCTCTTTTGAGGAAGAAATGGCTTTAGAGAATAAAAATCATGCATGGCCTAGGCAGGAGAGAGGAGACTTCAGGCGTGGTATGGCTTCACTGCCTCTGTGTGCTGCTTCCTAACTCATGAGAGGAAGAAAAATGTGATGACTTATCCTGGATCCACATTTACACCAGGACAGGCTAGGGCATCATCAGGGTTAGCCAATCAGATTTGAGAAAGTGGATGCAAGGCCCTGGTGTGTAATGCTTAGGGCTTTTCTCCTCCTTGGATCCACATTTTAATATTCGGATGATAGAATACACAAGACGTTCAGAACATCCATTCCTTCACACAGGCCAAATCTGAAAACCCGACAGATGAAAATCTTTCTAGTTTTTAAAGACTACATTTAATAGCTTTGAATATAACTGGTTTTTTGCTCTGCCCCAACGTTCTCCTTTCTTCCCTGATAACCATGACCTCTCATGGCAGATGTCATCAACATCATCATTATTTATTCCCATGGACATTTCTTCACGATGCTATTAAGATATTAAAATATGCTCAGAATCTATCTGCCTATCGTGGAATTATTATTATTTTTTCCCCTGAAGAGACTCTCAATTTTGACCCTTAGTTTTACTTCTTTTTTATTAATTTATTCTTATTTTCTGATCTTTGTTTTTCATAGCCATACTCAGATTTCATCGAGATTATATCTGTTTCTTTCATAAAACATTTAAAGGGGATCAAAAACACTAAATAAAAGCAATGGTTCACTTCTGGTGCTAACACCAGGTATTTCTACCTAATGACCGAGGATTATTTTTCTTAACATTCTGTTGCTGGGGAATGTGACTAGCTTTCCAAGCTTGTGTTTTTCTGTTAAGTTTTAAAGTTCACAGAAATATTATTTGAGGAAAGTATATTTAAATCCTTGCAATAAAATCTCTATGAATAGCATTTCCTTCTTGATCTGAATTCATTGGTCACTGATGCATGTGCGTAAGTGCTGGACTCTTGTATAAACTATAGGTAGATATATTTTTCATTGGTCGTTTTGGGTTATTAGCATGAGGTGTGTTTATTGGTGAGTGTAGTCAAAGGAAGCAGGATTAGTGAAGTCTGAGTATAGAGTAAACGATACGGGAAAGCTGTCCTGTTTTTCTGGTAAAATTATGAAGTCGGTTGCTGAGATTGTGTTAAAGTATTTTAATTTAGTAATAGTTTACCTATATAAAGCTTTTGACAAGTATTACTAGAAAGGAATACTTGTATATTATACTAAGTTCAAAAATGGTTTCAATCTCCTATAATCTCACCACCCAGAGATAGCCACATAGATATTCCAACACAGGTCCTTCTAGATATGTGTGTGTTAGATGATATTGAATCATAAAATTTCTTTTATTTTGTTGCCTGTTTTTAAAAACTTAAAACTTTTCATGTAAATGGACATAATCACTCATCTCCTCCAAAAGAAGATTTGGGGGAAAAGTACAAAAAGAATCCTTATGTCATTTCCTAGACATTTGTTAATGGGATATGTTTTGGGAGTATTTGATGGCTATTTTTGGTTATAAATACCATGAAAAATATTTGAAAGGAAAAAAAGTCACCAATTATCCCATGACTTCCTAACTGCTATTGTTGTTCTTTTTTTTAAGATTTTATTTATTTTTTTGACAGACAGAAATCACAAGTAGGCAGAGAGGCAGGGAGAGAGAGAAGGGGAAGCAGGCTCTCTACCGAGCAGAGAGCCAAACTCAGGGCTTGATCCCAGGACCTGGGACCATGACCTGAGCCAAAGGCAGAGGCTTTAACCCACTGAGCCACCCAGGTGCCCCTATCGTCATTTAAAAAAATATTCTCTTCAATTAGTTGCTTTTATGCACATGCAGTTTTTACATATTTCCAAATAAACATATACTTTGAATCTTTTATTATCATTTCCCTACCTTTCATTATATCTCCATAGTTACCATTTTTTAATGATGGTAGAATATTCCATCAACTTGATGGATCATAATTTAGCCATTTTTCTATGTGTCATTTAAAAAATTTCCATTATGGGGAACATCTCTATGCATGTAGCTTTTGCTTTTCTACATACAGGTTTCCTCAAGATACATTCTCAGCAACTTACAATTGGCAAAAGGATTTGGTGATGCTGGGGATGGCTTGGCCTCATTGTTCTTCGAAAGGATTGTACAGGTTTTGGTACCTCAGCCCTGGGTGCATGTGAAAAGCAGTATATTTTTGAGGTAAAATGCGTGAGAGTCACGCTGCTGCGGTTCGTGCCCCACTCCCACCACAGGTAGGCTATGTAATTTCAGACAAGCTGCTTAAGTCCCGAAGCCCCAGTTGCTTCTGTAAAGTGGAGAAAATAACTGAATCTTCTTTATAGAGTTTTGGTGAAGATTATGAGTCACATTATGTGACAGTGCTTAGAAAACAAAGTAAGAAACCCTTTCTAGCTATCATTTTACAAAGCAAACCAACATACAGATAAACAGATGATTACAATAAAAATCCATCAGGTATAAAATGATACCATAACACTGCTTTAATTTACATTTCATTGCCAGAAGGAATGAACACTTTTGCGTGTATTTACTATTCAAGAAGTTTACTTTTAAATTAAATTTAGACAACACTTTTTTAAAAAAATTCAATTACTTTGTTTTGAAGTAAGCTGTACACCCAAAGTGGGGCTGTGGGGCTTGAACTCACAGCCATGAGATCGAGAGTAGTATACTCTACTGACTGAGCCAGCAAGGCACCCCTAAGATTTGTACATTTTTTTTCTCTTACTTTTTGTTTTGAAATGAATCCGAACTTGTAAAAAAGTGAAAATAGCCAGAGAACCCTATTCAGGTTTCACTGACCATCCAAGTGATGTCTTTAGCAGAGAACAAATTTAATCCAGAATGTCACACTGCACTTAACCTGTCCTATCTCTTCAGTCTCCTTCAATCGGGAATAGTTCCTCAGTTGTTCTTTACCTTTCAAGACTTGAACATGCAGGGCGCCTGGGTGGCTCAGTGGGTTAAAGCCTCTGCCTTTGGCTCGGGTCGTGATCCCGGGGTACTGGGATCGAACCCCGTATCAGGCTCTCTGCTCAGCGGGGAGCCTGCCTCCTCCTCTCTCTCACTCTGCCTGCTTGTGATCTCTGTCTGTCAAATAAGTAAATAAAATCTTAAAAAAAAAAAAAAAAAAGACTGGAACATGCTTTTTGGATTTTTGTTTTTCGTTTTTTGGGAGTTTTTGGTGGTTTTTTGTTTTTTGGGGTTTTTTTGAAAGAGCGTGAGTGGGAGCAGGGAGGAGCAGAGGGAAATAGAGAAATTTTTTTTTTTTAAGATTTATTTTTTGTATTTTAGAGAGAGAGAATCCTCAAGCAGGCTCTCTGCTGAGCAGGGAGCCAGACATGGGTCTTGATCCCACACAAAAATTTTATTTCATGTAATTATTTGCTATTCTATTATTCATTATTTCAATCTTCATACTGTTCCATATTTGATCAGCGAGAACCTCTTTAAATTGGCTTTGTGTCCTTTTGACATGACCCCATCATTCTGTGAGTACATTGTTTCATTGTGGCCCAAGAAGATGTGCTAGGCTCATCTCGTATTATCCTCAGCTCTGTAACAGCCAGGTAGCTCAGGTTCCTTTTAGAGGGGAGTGATACTTCTAAACAAAGATCTGGGTACAAATTCTCTTTGTTCCTGAGATGATCACTGCTCCCAAGCTTTCTCAGTGAACAGTTGTTAGGAAATAGATACACATACCCTCTCTCTCTCTCTCTCACTCTCATATCTATATTCATTTTTTTATCTCAATATATATACATGGAAAGCCACTAGTTTATAGTAATATCTCCAATTCCAATTCAACACCACAGGGTTCATTGTACTTTTTTCCCTCTTTTCATATTTGTAACTCTCTTCCCTGAGAGTGAGAAACCGGCTCCATTTTTCTCCTAGAGCTTTTCATTTGTGGAGGCCCCCTGTATGCGAACAGTCTGCTGTCCCCACTGGGCCACAGCCCTGTGGAAGCCACCTTCCCCTCTTGGATCCTGATCCCCATTGGGCAGCCACCCTGCTTGGCAGCCTTCCTGGTGCAAAGGGGTCTGGGGATGTTATTGTAGTGATGAATTCTGAATGTTGTTGACCTGCTTCTACAGAACATCCTACCAAGTCTGAATATCTCACCTCTCAGAATCTTCAGCTGTTTCTAACTACTGTCTGGATTTAGAGTAGTTTCTGGCAGGGGCGAAGCATCTCTTCGACTCCACAACTAAGCCATGCTGTCATTATCTCAACCTGTGTGTTCTGCGACTTGGTCTAGAAAAATCCTAGTGACCCTTTCCATCTTGGTTTAAACATCCTTTCCTTATTCAGTGTTTCCAGACTAGTTTGGATTTCTTATGTTACATTTTCCAATGTTTCTCACAGTACTTGACATAGGAGTAGTTATTTTCTTAATTGTTTCTGACTCTTTGTTTAAAATCTCTCTTTCCCATTGGACTCTTGTTTCCTCAAGGACAGGAAGAACATAGGTGTTTTATCCTAAATGCTTTGAGAACAGAGTACTTGATGTTTAATCATTTTCAAATATTGGTTGATCTACAGCTCTGTGTGTGTGTGTGTGTGCGCGCGCGTACACGTATATTAAATAATTCTAAGCTAATTGCTTCTAAACAACACTGAGGATGGAGAAAATAACGGCATGTCCACACTATGCGAACAGCGCGCCGTGATGGGGATAGACGCGCCACCGGCTGTCAGCCGACTGCTTGTTACCAGACTTTTACTGGAGGGGTTACACATGTGTGTTGTGGCATTGAGATGTGATCCTCTGTGTAGCTAAAGTATGTGTGATAATGGGTCCTGTTGTAATGCATTATGTTCGGATATGCCGTTTATATCAAGGTTCTTTGAGGCTGTCAACTGGATGAGAGATTTAAAGCAACTTTGTATCTGGATTTTAAAACATCTGGATCCTGTTAACAAGGACTGTTAGGCCTTCTCAGTTCCAAAGCCATCGTCTCTAAAGCATTCCTGAATTTCTTTTTATCTAAGGCACTTACTTGAAAGACAAAGCACAGCCAAGAAGGGAGCTAATCATTCCCGTTGCTTAGACTTGGATTCCTGTGTCCAGCACTGAAGATCTCTGGGGAGCTAACCACGTGACTCTGTTCTCCCTTTTGGGGACTCCCCCCACCCCCCGCCCCCAACCACCACGTGCTTGGAACTGCCAAGTATTTTCTCCATTCCTAACAGTTACTATAATTCCTTTCATTCCAGTTAGTGTCAGAATTAGTTCCCTGCAAATAAAGCGGAAAATTTTGTGTGATTCTAGTTACGCCTCTCAGTACCAATGCTCTGCCCTTTTTTGAAAAGGGGAAGATTTATTGTGTCATAGCACTTACTTGATTTTCAAGCCTCTGTTCCCTGCTTCAAGGTCTTGTTTCTGACTCTTGCTTGTGCATCAGGTCAGTTCCAAAGAGTGGAGAAGCAAGGTGCAAAGTGTATAATGAAGTGTGGTTGTGTGTAGTTACATATAGTGCAAGTTGTTGGCGCAAGACTTCTTGTGTAAGCAATAAAATAGGGTGTGGTTTTGTGTGTGCCTGTGTGAAATGGTCATATTTTGCACTGGGTCCTAATGTTAGAGCACGTAGTGTCTGTCTTTCCTGATTCCCTAGATCCTCCAGAAACAACAAAATTTCTGTCGTAAATTCTGTAGAAGGACCTGGAATAAAATGTTATATAATTTTGAAAACACTTGACCTAAGAAAAAGAATTTAAAGGTATCTGCTTATGAATTAATGATTTCCAATGTAAAACTGGATTCATGTCCTTAATAGGAGAGAAAAGCAGTTCTATGCACAGATTTTTGTGTCCTGTCTGCCAGTTCATCAGGCCATTTCTGAGAATCACATGCCAAAACGACCCCAAAAATGCGGCTTCATTTTCTGTATGTGATGTCTACTTTGCTGCCCACATTATAGGGACAGTTGCCCCATGTGTGTAACCAGGATGGTGTTCTGGGAATGGCCAACCAGTTAATTCCTAGCATAGCATTTTGATTTTTATCACACCTGATTCTTTCCTTGTCGGTGTGTCTGTCCTCTCATTAGAATATAAGTGCCATTAGTGAAGGTGCCTGTTCCGTCTTGTTGAACACTCTTACTCATGTCTGGAACAGTGCGTGGTACCCTCTTGATGCTCAGTGATTGAATGAATGATTTTTTTTTTCTTTTTTTTGGTGAATATGTTTACTTTTTTTGGTCAGAAATTCTTCTCTTTGTAAAAGCAGTGGTAAATTCCCTGATAATACTTCCTGCACTCCTGGTATTGTGTCTTAAGATGGAATAGAAATAAAGCTTCAGTTATTGGTAGCAGAGGTAAGAAACATGATAGATGTGTTGAACTTTTAACATTTTTAGAAAGCGAAAAAGCGCTTGTCAGAGGGGAGAAAAACATCACTGGAAGGTATACTACTAGTTTTCCCTTTCCAGGTTGGCAGAGGCAAGGGTAAGGAGGAAGTAGGTTAGTTGGTGACTAGTCTAAGAAAACATACTGATTTTTGAGGTCCTGGGATTGAGCCCCGCTTCAGCTCCCTGCTCAGTAGGGAGTCTGCTTCTCCCTCCCTCTGCCTCTGCCCTTTCCCCCACTCATGCTCTCTCTAACAAATAAAATCTTAAAAAAAAAAATGCTGATTTTTGAGGTGGCTCTAACTGGAAATAAGAATGTAAAACATCAGGAAAGGCCTGGATGAGTACCGTGGATTTACTCGTCATCAATATATGAATGGGGAGTCTGCTTCTCCCTCTGCCCATCTCATTTGTGCTCTCTCTCTCTCTCTCTTTCTGAGAAGAAGAACCGGACTCCCTGCTGAGCAGAGAGCCCAACATAGGGCTCAATCCCAGGACCCTGAGATCATGAGCTGAGCCAAAGGCAGATGTTGAACCAACTGAGCCACCCAGGCACTGTTTTAACCATTTTAAAATGTTCAGTTCAGTGGCATTTCGTGGATTCACAGTGTTGTGCAAGCATCACCACTATGTAGCTCCCACATATTTTCAGCGCCCCAAAAGGAAACCTTGTGCCCATTGAGCAGTTGGCTCCCCATTTCCCCCAGCCCCAGCAACCACTAATCTGCCTCTGTCTCTGTGGATATGCCTGTTCTATATGCTTTATTTAAGTGAAATCGTACACTGTATGGCACTTTGTGACTGGCTTCTTTCACTTTGCATAATGCTTTCAAGGTTCACCCATGTTCTGGTGAACATCAGAATTGCATTCCTCTTTACAGCTGAGTAATATGCCATTGAGTGAATATACACTTTATTCATTCATTCATCAGTTGATGGACATTTGGGTTGTTTCTGCCTGTTATGAGTGGTGCTGCTATGAAGGTTTGTGTACGAGTCTTTGTTTAAACACCTATTTTCAATTCTTTTGGACATATGTGAGTGCAATTGCTGGGTCCTATAGTAATCCTGTGTAATTTTTCAAGAAACTGCCAAACTGTTTTTCCATAGTGGCCATACCATTTTATATGCCTGCCAGCAATGTATGAGGGTTCTGATTTCTCTACACCCTTGCCTGGTAAACCATTATACCCTCTGTTCATCTGGCTGTTTCTCCAGTCACCAGGGCAGCAATTTGCCATGTGTTCTGTCCTCTGTTGCAGAACCTAGAATTGTGGATTTTTTAGTCTGTTCAGCTTTTTACTTGTTATCAGGACAGCGTGGCGACTTTCAAGCTACTTACATGCAGAACTGGAAACCAGAAGTCATTCCTTTTAACTTCTATTAATTGTAAAAAAGCACAATGTGAAATTTACCATCTTGGCCATTTTTTAAAAGATTTTTTTAAAAAGATTTTATTTATTTATTTGACAGACGAAGATCATAAATAGTCAGAGAAGCAGGCAGAGAGAGAGGAGGAAGCAGGCTCCCCACTGAGCAGAGAGCCCGATGCAGGCCTCCATCCCAGGACCCTGGGATCATGACCTGAGCCGAAGGCAGAGGCTTTAACCCACTGAGCCACTGAGGCACCCCTAAAGATTTTATTTATGTATTTGTTAGAGAGGCAGAGAGAGAGAGCATGAGCAGGGAGAGGAGCAGCAGGCAGAGGAAGAAGCAGGCTTCCCACCAAGCAAGGAGCCTGATGTGGGACTCGATCCCAGGACCCTGGGATCATGACCTGAGCTGAAGGCAGACACTTAACTGACTGAGCTACCCAGGCGTTCCACCATCTTAAGCATTTTTAAGTATATGGTTCAGTAGTGTTACATATGTTCACATTGTTGTAAAAACCAATCTCCAGATGATTTTCATCGTGCAAAACTGAAGCTCTGTACCTATTAAATAATGTCTACCCTTTCTCCTGCCCCATTATCCCTGGCAGCCATCATTCTGTTTTCTGTTTCTCTTAATTTGACCACTTAAATACCTGATATAAAGAGACTTGTACAGTATTTGTCTTGTTGTGACCGTGTTGTCTCATTCAGCATAGTGTCTTCAAGATTCATTTATGTTGTAGCATATGACAGAATTGCCTTTCTTTCTTTTTTTTTTAGTAAGTAATATCTTTTTTTTTTAAGATTTTATTTATTTATTTGACAAACAGAGATCACAAGTAGGCAGAGAGGCAGGCAGAGAGAGAGAAGAAAGCAGGCTCCCGGCTGAGCAGAGAGCCCAATGCAGAGCTTGATCCCAGACCCTGGGACCATGACCCTAGCCGAAGGCAGAGGCTTTAACCCACTGGGCCACCCAGGTGCCCCTGCCTTTCTTTTTAATATTGACTACTGTTTCATGTGTGTATCAATCACATTTTTTTCTCCATTTATCCACTGACTGATGTTTGGGTTGCTTCTGTTTTTTGGCCATTGTGAATAGTACTGCTGTGAACAGTGGTGTACAAACATCTCTTTAAGATTTCTGCTTGTAATTCGTTTGAATATATGCTCAGAAATGGGATTTCTAGATCATATGGCAGTTCTGTTTTTAGCTTTTTGAGGCGCCATCATACTGTTTTCCATAGGGGTTCTACCACTTTATAATCCCACTGACAGTCCACAAGGGTTCCAGTTTCTCTAGTTTCTGCACATCTTTACCAACGCGTGTTATTTTCTTTTCCTTTCCTTTTTAAAAAATAGTAGTTGTCCTAATGGATGTTATCTCATTGTGAGATATTATCTCATTGTGGTTTGATTTGCAATTCTCTACTGATTAGGGATGTTGAGCATCTTTCCAAATTATTATTGATTCTTTGTGTATCATCTCTAGAAAAACTCTACCCCTGCTTCTCCTTTCCCATATGCAGCATCTGCTGATTCTGCTACTTTTCTGCTGATTTAACCTCTGCTTCTCCTCTTTACCTATGCTTTTCCTTTTTGCAGCTGTTTATCCTTTAGCAGACTTTGCCCCAACTTCTGCTTCCCCTCTTCCCAGGACTGCTGATTCTGCTGGCTTTTCTGCCTCAGCTTCTTCTCCTGTCCTCCTTTCTGCAGCATTTGCCCTTTTGCTGATTGAACCCACCTTAGCTTCCCCTTTGTTCTGTGCCTTCTCATTTTGCTGCCTCTTCTGCCTCAGCTTTTCCCTTTTCTTGTGCTTTTCCTTTCTACAGCTGTTGTTTCCTTTACAGATTCTGTCCCCACCTCAGCTTCCCCTTTGTTCAGTCCCTGCTGATCGTGCTGCCCCTTCTGTCTCAGCTTCTCCCTTTCCCTGTGCTTCTCCTTTCTGCAGCTGTTGTTCCTTTTTCGGATTCTGTCCCCACCGCAGCTTCCCGCCCGTTCAGTCCCTGCTGCTCGTGCTGCCTCAGCGTCTCCCTTTCCCTGTGCTTCTCCTTTCGCAGCTGTTGTTCCTTTTTCAGATTCTGTCCCCACCGCAGCTTCCCGCTCGTTCAGTCCCTGCTGATCGTGCTGCCTCAGCGTCTCCCTTTCCCTGTGCTTCTCCTTTCTGCAGCTGTTGTTCCTTTTTCAGATTCTGTCCCCACCGCAGCTTCCCGCTCGTTCAGTCCCTGCTGATCGTGCTGCCTCAGCGTCTCCCTTTCCCTATGCTTCTCCTTTCTGCAGCTGTTGTTCCTTTTTCAGATTCTGTCCCCACCGCAGCTTCCCGGTCGTTCAGTCCCTGCTGCTCGTGCTGCCTCAGCGTCTCCCTTTCCCTGGGCTTCTCCTTTCTGCAGCTGTTGTTCCTTTTTCAGATTCTGTCCCCACCACAGCTTCCCGCTCGTTCAGTCCCTGCTGATCGTGCTGCCTCAGCGTCTCCCTTTCCCTGTGCTTCTCCTTTCTGCAGCTGTTGTTCCTTTTTCGGATTCTGTCCCCACCGCAGCTTCCCGCTCGTTCAGTCCCTGCTGCTCGTGCTGCCTCAGCGTCTCCCTTTCCCTGTGCTTCTCCTTTCGCAGCTGTTGTTCCTTTTTCAGATTCTGTCCCCACCGCAGCTTCCCGCTCGTTCAGTCCCTGCTGATCGTGCTGCCTCAGCGTCTCCCTTTCCCTGTGCTTCTCCTTTCTGCAGCTGTTGTTCCTTTTTCGGATTCTGTCCCCACCGCAGCTTCCCGCTCGTTCAGTCCCTGCTGCTCGTGCTGCCTCAGCATCTCCCTTTCCCTATGCTTCTCCTTTCTGCAGCTGTTGTTCCTTTTTCAGATTCTGTCCCCACCGCAGCTTCCCGGTCGTTCAGTCCCTGCTGCTCGTGCTGCCTCAGCGTCTCCCTTTCCCTGGGCTTCTCCTTTCTGCAGCTGTTGTTCCTTTTTCAGATTCTGTCCCCACCGCAGCTTCCCACTCGTTCAGTCCCTGCTGATCGTGCTGTCTCAGCGTCTCCCTTTCCCTATGCTTCTCCTTTCTGCAGCTGTTGTTCCTTTTTCAGATTCTGTCCCCACCACAGCTTCCCGCTCGTTCAGTCCCTGCTGATCGTGCTGCCTCAGCGTCTCCCTTTCCCTGTGCTTCTCCTTTCTGCAGCTGTTGTTCCTTTTTCAGATTCTGTCCCCACCGCAGCTTCCCGCTTGTTCAGTCCCTGCTGATCGTGCTGCCTCAGCTTCTCCCTTTTCCTGGGCTTCTCCAGCTGTTGCTCCTTTCACTGACTCTGCGCTCGCCTCTGCTTCCTCCTTGTTCAGCCCCTCCTGATCGTGCTGCCTCTTCTGCCTCAGCTTCTTCTTCTCTTGCACTTGTCCTTTCTACAGTTGTTGCTCCTTTTCTGACTCCACCCCTTTACTTCATTCTCTTTCAGTTCCTGCTGATTCTGCTGCTTATCTGCTGATCCTTACCTCTTTTTCCTTTTCCTGAGTCTACTGCTCTTTCTGCTGATGCTGATTTCCCTTATGCCACGTGTGTTGATCCAGCCGCTCTTGCTTCTCCTTGCTATTTTAGTTTTTTGCACATCATTTCTGGCTCCCTTCAAACTTCACTTTTATATGGCCCTTAGTGGCTACTCGAACTCTGACTGTGTGTTATGGCTCCACTCATAATTACTCAACTGTTTCATCGTGTCATTTTCAAATTAGCCTCCTTCTAAAAAAACACAAACAATGTGCATAAACAGTGAATTTTGGATCACTGAAAAAAATAACATCAAATTTAAAAAATTATGGTAAAGCTATGTACTGTCATAGAGAGCTTATCAACTGGGATATTAGCTGTATCGTAGGTGCTCACCCCTGGAGCCTTCAGCCATGGCCCAGGCTGCAGAGTCAGTGCTGTGGAGAGGGGGCTGCAGGCACCAAGGGACTTCGTGGTGGTTTGAAGGGACTATGCCCGAGTAGGCAATAGTTCCCTCCTTTTCTGGAAGTGAGTGAATGAATAATGAGGCAATAATGGGAATCGGTTACTCTTTTTAGAAAGTTGGATGAAGTACCACAGGTGAGGAGGGAAGACAGTTAAGTAGTAATGTGGGACGTGTCTGTCCGGGCGAGAGGGGGCGACTGAAGGCGAATAGGAAGGAGAAGCCCCGGAGGAGCAGGCTTCTGTAACAGACAGGGTTGAGACTGAGAGCACAGAATTGAAGGCCCGACCGCAGTTGCAGGTGTGCCACCAAATCGTTTGAAACTGGAAAGAGGGAAAGTTGGCATTTCCCCCTCTCACGGTGCTGTCAAGGTGTCTCACTAATTTGTTTCCTTTCTGTCGCAGGTCCCGAGTCTGTGCCTCCTTCCCTTCTCAAAGTTGTGATGAAACCCATCGCAGCTGTCGGAGAAAGCTACCAGTATCCTCCTGTGAACTGGGCCGCACTCCTCTCTCCACTTATGAGGCTAAACTTCGGTAAATATCAAATGTTTTTAGGCCTTCGGACCCTGCTTTTAGGATGTGACCTGAAGAGAAAGAGAGATTCTGGGTCACAGTCAGTGGTGACTGGAGAGACCTTTGGGATCTTGAGGTTTGTCTTCTTGGATGGAAGAGCTGGGTTACTTCCACCGAGTCACTTTCTAGATCGCTTAGGCTGAGCAGGAGGAGGAGGTCTGAAGACACAGGCCAGGTGCACTCATCAAAGCAGTGCTTGGCTGACGTGTGCCTGTTGCTGCGTGTGTGGGGCAGGTCCCAGAAAGCCCGGTTTGATGGTCATCACACTGCACATCTCTGAGAGCTCTAGGATTCAAGGAAGCCCCCTGTGGCATGGAGCATTAGTTTTCTGTTGCTGCTGGAACAAGTTACCACAGATTTAGTGGCTTGAAGCACATCAAATTTATCAGTATATAGTTCTGTCGATCCGAAGTCCAGCATGGTTCTTGGCCACGGCATCGTTCTTTCCTAGATGCCCTGAGGAGTGTTTTGGTCTGTGTTTTTGTCCCCCCAAAATTCATATGTTGAAATCCTAATCCCTAGTGTGTTGGTATGTGGGGCCTTTAGGAGGTAAGTAGGTCATGAGTGTGGAGCCCTCTGAGGCCCCTGAGAGCTCCTTAGCCCCTCCCGCAGTGTGAGGACACAGCGAGAGTTGGCATTCTACAGCCGGGGACACAGGGTTCCACCAGAACCCGACCATCCTGGCACCCTGATCTTAGACTTCCAGCTGCCAGAACGATGACAAGCATATTTCTATTGTTTATAAACCAGCCGTTCTGTGACATTTTGTTAGAGCAGCCCAAGCAGACGAAGGCTGGGAGAATCTATTTCTCTCCCTTTCCCAGCTTCTAGAGGCTGCCCACATTCCTTGGCTTGTGTCCCCCTGTTTCTTCCTCTTCAAAGCCACAACCTTGTCACACTGTCCTCTTCCTAGTTCTTTCCTTACAACCAGGAAAGGTTTTCCACATTAAAGGCTCATGTGATTAATGGGTCCATTTGCATAATCCAGGATAATCTCCCCACCTCAGCAGTCCTTAACCTCAATCACTTCTCAGAAGTTCCTCTGCCAAGCAGGGTAACACAACATAGTGACAACTCCAGGCATTGAGATGGCAGCATCTTTAAGGGCCGAGGTTCTCTTTACCACAGATACTTTGTGAGGAGAGACAGAGGGAGCACACGCCTCTCATTCACCTACCACAGCCTCTTTTATGATGTTAGCGTATGCAGATTTAATCCCATGTACTTGCCCCCCCCACCTCAAGAAAAAGATTGGGGAGAACCACCTTTTAACAGTGCTGTATTACTCTGTGTGTGTGTGTATTTGCAGTGTTTGCTCTGTTATTTACAGTGGGGTGCTCGCTTACATATGATATGCAGAAAGACTTGTAAATTGTAATTTATGTACAACTGAAAGGATAATCAAAGATGATTTTGACTATACACAGGTTTTGCACTTAAATGCTTTCATTTTAACCTAATACCTCTATAACTATGATGTCACCGTACCGTGTTTCTGGAGATTTCGTTTGAAAAGTATGTTCTCCGGAGCCTCCCCTGTTTTTATGCGGTGTATTAAAAATGTTTGTGTTTTAGCATAAATCCTTAGAAAAAAGAAGAAAAGGTCTGGTTGGGAAAATATGCTTGCTGATGGGAATCGGGCTAATAAAAGTCTGGACTGCAAGAGAATGTGGTGACCATTTTTTATTTTTTTTAAGATTTCTATTTATTTACTTGACACAGAGGGAGAGAACACAAGTAGGCTGAGAGGCAGGCAGAGAGAGAGGGGGAAGCAGGCTCTTCTATGAACAGAGAGCCTGATGCGGGGCTCGATCCCAGGACACTGAGACCATGACCTGAGCCAAAGGCAGAGGCTTACCCCACTGAGCCACCCAGGCACCCCATGTGGCTACATTTTTAAGTCCTTCTGGACATAAACAGATTTCTCTGTCTTCAGAATGAAAGGTGGAGAGGAGGGGAAAACAGAGACAGGGAGTTAGTTTATCTAGAATTTTTCTCAAGTTTTTGTTAGTATTAGATTCTTTAGATTTCTTAGGACATCACAAGAGAAATTTCCTGAGCGAGATCATGGCCCTTGTCAGTTCCAAGACTTAAACCTCTGCTGCCAGTGGGTACAATCTTTGCTTCATAGTGGAAAGGTCACTTGGCATATCTTTTGGTTCACTCAAGTACTGTTCCTGGGAGAAGTCATACCAGCAGGCACTTTGATTTGAGACATGGAAGCCTGACAGTGAGTCCCAGGAGAAGCTGTATTACCTATATTCTTGTCTACTCTTGCAGGGGAAGAGATCCAGCAGCTGTGCCTTGAAATTATGGTGACACAGGCGCAGTCATCCCAGAATGCAGCTGCGCTCTTGGGACTGTGGGTGATGCCGCCACTGATCCACGGTTTGAGCGTAAGTCACATTTAAGGGTGCTGGGCAGCAGGCGGATACGATTCTTTTGGGGGAGAGGAATGCTCATTTCTGTGTGCAGTCTCAAAGTCAAGAGTGGACAGATGTGATTTTCTAAAACTCAGGGCCTTGGCAGTCGCTGGCCAGCAGACTGGGAGAGTATGTGATTCAGACCTCTTCCCTAGCTGTTGGCGTTCGTGCTTTCGGCTCCCGTTGATTACGGAAAAAGGAAAATGATGGTCAGAGATATTAAAGTTCCTTTCTCCAGATCGTGCAGCTAGAAAATTGTGGTGTTAGTGAAACCTCGGCTTATCCCTAGGATATGCAGGATGTTGGTTCAGTAGGTATTAAGAGAATGGCAAATCCATCTATGATCCCTCCCTTTCACAGAAAAGGCAGCAATTCAGGTGGGCCCTGAAGGCTTGGTAAGGTTTTGTTAGGCATCAAGTTAGAGGCACGGGGCAGGGTGCTGGTGGGGGGCGGGGCGTGTATGTGCAGGGAGGAGACATCTCTGCCGGGATGTTTGGCTTGAGCCAAGTGCTGAGGAAGAAGTAACGTAGCCCAGTATCTATGACCGAAGGAGCCAGATTGTTTAAAAATGCAAAATTAACAAATTGTATAAATTTGAATATATTCAAAGCTAGGACCAAACAAAGCAAAAAACCCCACATTCCATGATTCCTTAGAGGTTTACCAATTGATCCTAAATTAACTGATCCTGTTACTCTTCAGGAAGCTTTAATTCCTTGAAAAGAGTGTAAAGTTCTCATATTTCTTCCTCGGCCTTTTAACTTCAGTTCCTGTCCCGTCCTTTTGTCTTCTAAGCTCTGCTATGTATTCTAGTGCTCCTTAATTGAAGGGGGACAGACGGAGGGCTGCGTCCCCGTGTCAGCAATGACCGTGAGGTGTCTGGCCCAAGCACCTCCCATCCGGCTGCCAGTACCCGGTGCTTGCTAGGTACCCGCTACTTGTAAGTGCTCAGTGAGAAGTTTTGGACAGCAGACTGAAGCTCTCTTCAATTCTGGCAGATTCTTTTTTCAACCTTGAGTTATAATTTATCGTCCATAAAGTATGGCTGTGTTGAGCGTACAATTTGATGAGCTCCAGGACACTTATACATTTTCGTCCATCCCCAGTAATATTTCTATCACTCCCTACCAAAACTGCATTGTCCCCACCTGGAGACGATCCCCACTCCCAGTCTCAGACCCAGGCTACCTCTGATCTGCTTTTGGTCTCTATAGTTTTTCTCTTTTTAGAGAACTTTCCTAATAAATTTAAATTTCGTATAAGCTTTAGAAATTCTTTAGAAAGGCATCATACAATATGAAGTCTTTCATGCCTGGCTTATTTCATTTCTGAGAAGTCGAGTTTTTTTGTTTCCACTTTACAAGTTGATAAACTGCGGCAGGTTGCAATTAAACAAAATTTATATTGCCAATAAACAGGAGTGAGTCCGGCTGACTCCAAAGTCTGTGTCTAAGACACTGTTCTGTGAACCTCTCCTTCCTTTTGAGTCAGGTGTACCTCAAACAGCCTGTCTTGTTTACCTCAAAAATCTTTCTAGAATTTAGTTCTTCTCCCACTTCCCTGTTACTTTTTTGGCATTTGTCCATGATTGTGGACTCTTATTATCTATGTTAATGAACAAATGAAGTTTGTGAATTCATTTTCTTAATTATATATCTTCTCATTTACAAAAAAGATCAGGAATGGCATGTTCTTTCCAGTGAACTGTTTAGCTAAGTCTTGCAGCCATGCTGATACTTTTTTTGAAATTTACTGGGCTGTGTCAGGTTTTCTTTCCCTTTTTTTTTTTTTAAGACCACTTCTTTCTGACTCGCTGCTCCTTTGGTAGCATACATGTGTTCCTAAGAACTTCTCGGCCTCCTCTCTTAACATGTCTGGCACCAGCTATTTTCAAACCGTGCCCCCTTTTCAGCTCTCATGACCTCCAGGAAGCCAAGGTCATGTCCCCATTTGTGTGGTCTGCAATGGTCCTGGCATGCCAGTCCCTTTGATTTCCTTATGTTTCTTGGAAGAAGAAATTAATAATATCAGGTATTCCGATGAGTCCATTTCCTGCAGAGGAGCCTTTCATCTTCAGGATTTTGGTTCTTGCCAGAGAATGTGACCTTTTAAGACTGAACAGCAGCTGGGGCACCTGGGTGGCTCAGTGCGTTAGGACTGAACAGCAGCTGTCATGTACATTGAGAAGTAGCACAGTATTTTCCTCCCTGTAAAAAGACCCATGGCTTAAGCGGAGTGGTTCACGGGTGGATTGGCAGATGCTGTCTATACCCACGAGTCACTGTGGGTCACAAGTCCTGGCAGCAGCAACCAAAATTGCATGCCTCGGTGGCCCATTGGACCATGAGGCTGGGGGCCCTGTGGGGCCAAGAAGTAACACGGACCTTTCTTCTCTCATCCTATTCTCAAACACACGGTCAGCCTCCAGGTTTTGAGCACCACGAACCTAGATGTGCTTGTTTCTGACCTCTTTTCTTTTGCTTCCAGGTGAATATCAAGAAGTACCTCCTGGTGTCCACGCCTCTGTGGGTAAAACATGTCTCTGACGAACAGATCCGGGGCTTCGTTGAAAATGTGATGGTGCCCGTTTTTAGAGCAGCTTCTCTGCCTGCCCAGGCTGAGTTGCGCACGAGTGCCCTGCAGGGGCTGGGTCAGGCCATGAAGCTGCCCAGCCCTACCCACCACCTCTGGAGTCTGCTCTCTGAAGCTACGGGAAACATTTTCGACCTTCTGCCAAATAAGATTCGGGTGAGAAACAAAAATATTTGCACTTTGACAATTTATGTTTGGGATTTTTGAAAGCCCTTTTGGCAAAGCAGGGAGGTGTATGCTTTAAGAATGTGGCAGGAAGGCTAGGAAGAAATAACCGCATTTTTCATGAGGAATGTGTTTGCTTCCAAGATCTAAATTGAGGTTGAACATTTAGAACCAAAGTTGGGAGCAAGCTGAGCTGCTGGGTTAACGAGTGCTACACCAGGAAATACGCCCTTGGGCCTTTTACCAAATGCAGAAGATGAGCGGGCTCAGAAGTGCTTCCACATTGCGCCTGGAGACTCTTTGGGCACAATGTCCCATATTTTACTTATATCAAGTGACATAATCCTAGCCTTTCAGCTCCTCCAACAGATTCCTGAATTGTAGTTTTACAAAGAAATTAAAAAATTTCTTTGGAACGATGGATTCTGATAAGAGGAAAAAAGCACAGCCACACAGATAAGTACAGCCACATAAATAAAATAATAGGAAAGGTGGTTTTTGTTCTGTTTTTCAGTAAACTCTATGCCCAGTGTGGGGCTTGAACTCATGACTCTGTGATCAAGCATCACCTGCTCTAACAACTGAGCCAGCCAGGCCACCCCAGAAAGATGTTTTTTTAAATGATAAAAATTGGCCATATATTTGGTTTGATTAATGTCTCATAAGCTGCTGTTCATGAAAATAAGTAAATCTAATAATTTGTCAGAACATGGAGACTATATCTGTTATGTTACCTTGTGTTTTGACATGCTTGTGATTTTTCTTTGCCAGAGAAATGATCTAGAGCTGTATGTCAGTGTAGCAAAATGCCTCTCAGAAATGACAGATGATGAAGCCAATCGGGTTGCCCAGATTACGGAGGTAAGAATGTATTTATACATTTATTTCCATTACTGAAGTGGGGGTTACAATTGAAGAGGTGACTACAGTATCCTTTTGACGGAAGCTAGTTTTACTTCATTATCTCTTAGTGGTTGATTTGAGGAAGCTCTCTGTGTTCACTGTGGGATCTCATGTTTAGGCTAGTGGTATGGATGGATAGATGGATGAACAACATTTTAACCTAATTCCACTTTGTCAAGATCATGTTCGTGTCACCTATGGGCAAACAAAAGTATAGGACAACATCTTCAATAAAAATCCCTAAGAATGGGAATATTCTGGCTGAAGAACTTTCTGGTGCATGGAAGGCATAAATAAGTAGTTCTTAAATTTGATTTTCTTTCACCTGTTACTTATTATCCTTTTGTAATGAAGAAAGGTGTCTATTTGAAAAACAAACACTATTAGCCCAGACACAAGATAATTAACAGATACTCCTTTTTTTTTTTTAAGATTTTATTTATTTATTTGTCAGGGAGCACAAGCAGGGTGATCAGCCGGCTGAGAAAGAGGGAGAAGCAGCCTTCCCACTGAGCAAAGAGCCCGATGTGGGACCCGATCCCAGGCCTCTGGGATCGTGACCTGAGCCAAAGGCAAACGCTTAACCAACTGAGCCTCCAGACATCCCAACAAGTACTCCCATACTCACACCCAAAGGATGAATGAATAAGATACCAGTAAAGTTGCACATTTAGCTAGTATAATACATGTCTTGTTAGATTTGAATTGCCTATAAATAGTGAATTTTTTTTTTTAGTATAAGTATATCCCAGTGGACATACAAATGCCATTACACAAATGCCAAATCTACATACCAGATGATAGCAGAGATCTAAAGAACTGTGAGCCCTCACCCAGCTGGTAGACCTCTTACCATTTATTTCACCTGATGACAGGTGTGCCTGTCCAGTTGAATCCTTGAATTGCTGCATTGTATAGCCGTGATTCTCAAAATGTGTTCCTTGGGCCAGCAGCATAAGCATGGTGACTGATTAGAAATGAAAGTTCTGGATTCCCACTTCAGCCAGGTCTGCTGAATCAGAGGTGGGGTCCAGGAGTCTGTGTTTTAATAGTCCCTCCAGGTGATAGTGCTGCATCCTGAGGTTTGAGAACTCCTGTTAGAGTGTTTGGAATATCAGCATTTTGGAGATTAGTTTGTTTTAAGGGAAGACAAGCAGTCTAAGGAAATGCTTAAGAGAGTGGACTATGCTGGGGATTGAAATCCAGCTCTGTGATTTACTAGCAATGTGACCTGGGTTACATTTCATAATCTCTCTCTGCCTCGGTTTCCTTATCTATAGAAGGGAGATATTAACACCTACCTCCCAGAGTTGTTTTGAGAGCTACAGTGACTTAATCCATGGTAGGTTCTTAGAAAAATATCTGACATAAGGCTAGTACTCAGTGATTATTTGTAATCCTTATGATCACATTCATGTAATTTATTATATCCTGTTATTATTATATTCATGTAATATAGTTGGTAGCAATGCATATAATTTCCTTCATGGTACCTGGAGCTGAAGGTTGCTGGGTTACTCACCCGGGTTTTTTTTTGTTTTTGTTTTTAAGATTTTATTTTTATTCATTTGACAGAGATTGCAAGTAGGCAGAGCAGCAGGCGGGGGATGGGGGGGTGGGGGTGGAAAGCAGGCTCCCTGCTGAGCAGAGAGCTGGATGTGGGACTTGATCCCAGGACCCTGAGATCATGACCTGAGCCCAAGGCAGAGGCTTAACCCACTGAGCCCCCCAGGCGCCCCCTCACCCGGGTTTCTAAAGTACCACTTAGAACATTTTTGTTAGAACTTAACTGAATAGTGTTCTTATGCTCCCAAAAGAGTTAGTGCATTTTACTGAGGTCAATGTCTTCTTTTCTGGAAAGAATAAAGTAGTGAAGGGCTCAGACTCCCTGAGTTTCAGTTCTTACTCTGCCTTGAGCCATGCATGTGACCATAAGCAAGTTACTTAACGTCTGTGCTTACTACTATCCTCTACAAAGGAAGGATGTTGGTTGTCATCTGCGTAAGGTGGTGTGAAAATTCAGTGGTTCGTACAGGAATTCTCACACTTTCTGGTCTCAGGACTACTTTAGTGTCTTACAAACTGTTGAGGGTTCCAAAAGACTTTAATTTAAATAATCATATCTTTCAATATTTACCATATTAGAAATTAAAATTGGGAAATTTAAAAAATATTTACTTAAAAGTAATAATAAACCCATTGCATCTTAACACAAATAAGAAAAAATTTTGAAAACAAATAAAAAATGGTATTGTTTTCCATTTTTGCAAACCTCTTTAATGTCTGGCTTAATGGAAATCTCTTTAATGTTGAACTCTCATAGCTGCTGCTTCATTCAGTCTGTGCTGTTATTTTGGTGAAGTATGTGGGGAAGATCGAGCCTCATACAAAGATGTCAGTAGAAAAGGGAAGAGCGTGTTGATAGTTTCAAATAATTATGGATATCTTTTTTTGTTTGTTTTGATGTTGCAACAGAACTCAACAAACGGTGTTTCCTTCAGGGTAGTTGGCACTATGTGGAGTCTGAGTCCCTATCAGTGAACTTCACATAGTCTGTTGTATTAAAACCCATTGGTCCGGCTTCCGCTCCGGGTATGGTATCACAAAATCATTTGGAAAATACTGAATCACTGAGCTTTGAAAATCTTCCAAATGTTGATGCATTTCATTATACACTACCAAACAAACATCACATTTGTTAAAATCATCAGAAAAGTCTTTTATGTATTGGGAAACTGCCAACTCATAGTAGCAAATACAAATTTTTTCCAAAAGTCTAATTGTCACTTGAAAGCTCAGATTTTGTCACTGCTAACAAGTACTGTGAAGTATTTCCTTGAGGTGACAGTCTCACTTTCTTCTACTTAAAAAAAAAAAAAAAAGTCCGTCAAATACTCAGTTTGAAAAGCCATCATTGGTCCATCAGTGATCCTTCCAAGTAGATGTGTCCCACAAAACATGGCTATTTCAGTTCACAGCCCAGACTTAGTGTTTTCCCTCGAAACAACCGTAATACTTGGCTAGGCACCAGAAGTCCCTTATGCATGCTTGCCATTTTATCATCCCTTTTGTTAAAAAGATGTATACTCCAGGGTGAAGGTTTAATAAAACTAATAATTTTTATTGTTTATAAGGGTATTTTAGGTAAAAGTTATTTTAAACAAAAATTGCAAATGGCTGTGAAAAATGCAGTGACTTACTGTGACCTCAGTGCTGTTGTAAATATACTTTGACCTCACAGAGCCTCTAAAAGGGTCTTGGGGTCCCTCAGAGGTCTGTGCACTGCACTTTGCGAACTGCCAAATTAATCCATGTTAAGTGCTTCGAGTAGTGCCTGGCACACGAGTACTGCATTTTTCAGTCATCTTCATCATCATCATCATCATCATCATTATTTTGTACAAATACACAAATATGCACATTATTTTGTACAAATAATCATTATTATTTGCGTATTTGTACAAAATACCATCACCAATTAACCCCCAAATCACTGACGGTTTTCAGGAGAAAACAGGAGGTGACATTATAATGCTCGATATGTACATTCATTTTAAAATACAGCACACAGGCAGGCAGGTCACGTGCTGCAGGAAATGAGTGGTTTTAGCATTTGGAATAATAATCAACTTTCAACTCACCCTTTCTGTTTTGCCCTTGCCCCGAGGTTTTATATGACTTCAGCTAATTTAATAGTAACCGAACAATTTGCTTTTTTGCAGAGCAGCCTAGAAAAGGCTGCCTTTGTCAGACTGTACTTGGTGTCTCAAGGACGATTCCCCTTGATGGGCTTGATGGAAATCCTCAGTGCGGCCATCCAGCACCAGGAGAAAGACACTCTGGCATGGATGGTACTGCAGAGCCTCTACCAGGCTCGAATCGCGAGCCACGCCAACACAGGTGAGGCCGGCCTGGGGAACCAGCAGGACCAGAAGGATCTGCCATCCCTTTTAACCTGTAACTGTTTCCTCCACTAAAAAGGGAGTTTAGTGCTTCGTGACCGAGGAGAGCTCTTGTTACCCCATAGGAAGAGCACCTTAAATGAAAAGACCAGTGAAAACTCAATGACCTCCACCCCGAGGATGGGAATAGGTCTCTTGGTGATTTTTATTATTGTCTTTAGCTGTCCAGGCCCTCGAGTCTATAAACGAGTGGATCAGATCGATTCTGCCTGCTTCCATTTCCCAACCAGGATGTCCATCGATTCTGCCTGATGTTTTCAGGAAAATGACTTTGAGGTGGTTACCTAACAAAAAGAGGAAAGCAGCGACAACAAAATTAAATTGTTATTCTGTAGGAGAACTTCTCAGGGGTGAGGAGCTCTGCTAATGAATCATACGGTGGAACTTCTGTTTTTTTTAATTTTTATTTTTTTAAAGATTTTATTTGAGAGATCACATGTAGGCAGAGAGGCAGGCAGAGAGAGAGAGGAGGAAGCAGACTCCCCACTGAGCAGAGAGCCTGATGCAGGGCTCGATTCCAGGACCCTGGGATCGTGACCTGAGCCAAAGACAGAGGCTTTAACCCACTGAGTCACCCAGGTGTCCTCATATGGTGGAGTTTTTAGATCATCATAGACCTTTACTCTTGAATAATAATGAGCTCTGCCATTTCTCCTCCTGAGCCTTTGGTTACATTGCTTATGGCCTATAGTCAGGTCTGAACGGCACCTGCTTCAATAGATCAGGTGTGGTGAGGAACTCCTAGTGACTGCAGGCGGGTTAGTTACATTTCTGGATTTTTTGTATGTTCCTCAGTTCTTGATGAGGAAAACTGGCAGACATAATTGTAATACCCTTTTTGGGACTAGATAGGAAATTTTGATTTATTCTTCTCTTTGGCAATTGAGATGGTTGTCTCATCTCTGCATCAGTGCCTGCTGATGAAAAATGAACCTGTGATGAAAAACTATTTTCTTTTCACTCTAAATCAAAAGTGTATTTATCAGGTAGAAGTCTACTAGGTACTTCCAAGGAAGCGTGAAGATAACATGAAGTAAACTGAAATAAATCTGATATTGTCTTTGGTTTTCACTAGTTGGCCTTCCAGTTTAGTTCCCATTTTCCTCTGACTCACTGAAATTTGACAGCCTTCCCAAGTAAGCTTTATTGTGCTGGGAACACTCATTTTTAAAAAATAAAAACAGAAGAATCAGTATTTATGCCAACGTTTGTTGACCAGTTACTATATAATAGCTGGTTTTTATTTTTCTTCTGATGTCTTTGGGTAGGTTTTCTCTTTGATTTTGGCATAAAATGGGAACATGTAAGTAAAGAAGACCATAAAAACAACTAACTAGCCAAGAGTCAACATTCTGGCTAGCTGGCACGCCAGATTTCTCCTAGTGTGTTTAATAACCTTGAGAGAGAGAAACTCCAACAAATGCATTTTATCATTAGCAGATGTGTACTTTTGAAAAATAAATTATTTTTTTTAAATAAAGGCAAAACTACAGTTATCTGATGTGAATAGTGCCAGAGAACTCCTACCAAATCCCAAGTCTCAGGTATGGCAAGAGGATTTGCTACTCTTTCATGGAATCCTCCTCAGCTGTTCTGCTTTCATCATGGTGGCTAGTACTGATCTATTGGACATTTCATAGGAAAACTGTGGTCTGGTAAGAAAATACCTCTTTTTGTTTCAGGTGTGTTGAAGAGAATGGAATGGCTCCTGGAGCTGATGGGTTATATCAGAAATGTTGCGTACCAGTCAACATCTGTTCAGAACGTGGCTCTTGATGAGGTACAGTCTAGAGGAGTCATTTGTGGCTCCCTTAAAATGTGGAACTTATGTTTGCTCTCCCAAAAGACAAAGAAGTTGCTGCTTGCCTTTGTTTTACCCCCTCCTTCCTTTTACTTTGGGTAAAGCTGGTGATAGATAATTCTCTGACGTCATAAGGAAATGGATGTGCTTGCCTGTCTCTTGGAGACACCCAGGGCTGCCCTTAGAAAAATATTTTCAGCAGAATAAGTTTCTTGAAAGGAGCACACAGAGACACTAGCTGATGAGGGAACCCAGTGTTCTGTGTACTTGTGCTTGACCCCACAGAGAGGAGGTACAGGGCTCTGGCCTTTGCACTGGCCCAGAGAATGTCTTCAAACGTTTGGTTTGAAGAGGTACCTGAAGTGTTTGCACAGTACTTATGTGCATGAGAGGGGTAAAATGATCTATGACCCCCAGAAGGTTAACTGCTGATAAGGGGTAAATTAAAATAGGAAAAGGTTAATAAATGAAGATAGAACGTTCCCACTCTTCTTATTTTCTTGACTTTGCTAACCACTGGGCATTTTTCAGTAGAATTTTTTCCATAGGCATGTTTCACAGGTATCCTGTTTACTGTGTGAGTGGAATTTGTATAACCTGGGATGTCATATGAAGTTCTGACCAGCTTTTCTGAAGAGTTGCATATATTTTTGAAATTTTAATTCGTGAGATTATGACTTTTAAGAAATTAAGGAGTACTTTTAAACTTTCTTTTTTTAACTAGCAGAATCTGTCTTCTTTTTCTTCTGATCTCCTAAGTTTTTGTTAATTTTGTTTTCTTACAAAAAATCTTTTGAAACTTAGAAAATACAGATAAGCAGAAAGAAGTATAATTTGAATCACAGTAATCCAACAACTCAGAGGGGCCCCTTGTTACCACCATTTTATAAGTGTGTAGTCTAAACTCTGAATGGATGGATCCTAGAAAGAGTATTTAAAATGCATGTGGAGTGTGCCTGGATGGCTCATTTGGTTGGGTGACTACTTTCCGTTCATGTCATGATCCTGGAGTCCCAGGATAGAGTCCCGCATTGGGCTCCCTCCTCAGCGGGGAGTCTGCTTCTCCCTCTGGCCCTTCCCCCCTCTTGCTCTCTCTCTCCCTCTCATTCTTTCCTTCAAATAAATAAAATCTTTTTTTAAAAATGCATGTGGAAATATGTAGGCTGAGAAGATGGCAGCATAGGAAGACCCTAAGCTCACCTCGTCCCACAGGTACAACTAGACGTCAGTGTGAATAACCCAGGAAATGACCCGAAGGCTGGCAGAACAAACTCCTCAACTAAATGTAGAGAAGATGCCACATTGAAGAGGGTAGGAAGGGCGGAGATGTGCTGGGGAGCTAAATGGACCATGGGTGTGGAAAAGGGGAAGAAGAAGGCTATTGTACTGGGGAGTCCACAGGGGGAAGATGAATCCCCATAATATTTGGCTTCGAAAACTAGAGGGGGTGAAGTTTAGTGACTTACTACAACCAGCAGGACTTAAGCCTGCAACTTTAAAAATCAGCAAGTTGGGTTCTGGGAGAACCTGGCCACTGAGAGGAAGCGGAGTCCCTGCCTTTAAAGAGACAGCACAAGAAACAGCCTGTGGAGATACAACATAGGAGCAGTGAATTTTGGAACACTGAAAAAAATAAAAGAAAAAAAAAGGGAAGTGGGAAATGTCTGGGGCACATCTCAGAGCCTGTCCTGGAGGGGTAATGTTCACAGGGAGTGTCCTCCAGGAATAGAGATACTAATAGGTGTCATTTCCCTCTCCTGCCTCCCGGCATAAACACGTGGCCACCTGAAGCCACCTGTAGGAACCAGTTTAGTGCCCACATTTGCTACCTAACTTGCTTACACTACTCCCTGCCTCCCCACTCCTCCCCAGCTCTGGGGATTTGCCCACTCCAGCTGGGCTTGCCTCAGTCCCAGTGCTGTGGATCCCCTCCCTGAGAAGACCTCACATTTTGCAAACCATGCACTATGTGGGGCCTCGGCAGTGGTGGTGACAGCCAGTACCCTCTCATGGAAGATGGACAAATGCCTTGTTGAGCTGTGTGCCCACCCGCCCACTCTTTGTGGATCCACACGGGCTGGCCCTATGGTGGTGGTAGGTCTCCTTTCACAGCAAACCCAAGTGCACCTTGGTAAAAATACATGCCCTACCCCTGTATGCTTTATGGATTGGCCCAGCCACTGTGGTCTCAGAGGTAGTGATGTCCCCTCTCCCTGGTGCACAAACCTGTGCGCTCTGCATACCTCCCTCCTGAGCACATGGCAGATCAGCCTCCTCCAATATGCTCTTGGCCAAAGCCCATTCAAACTGAAGCCACAAGCCACAAGAAAAGTGTGCTAGCAGCCTGGACAGGGACCAGCACCATGCCAAAGTGATTCCTCTCCTCGGGAGAGAGAAAGATAAGCACCACATTGGTCAGGCTTTGGCCTCCACCATGGGTTGGGGATAGACAATTCGTCTGATCGTGGGCCCTGCCCACCAATGAAGGCTTCTCAGGGGACAACACAGGGAAGGCACTCTGTGGTTTGGTGCTATTGCATCTCTGCCAAACACCTGGTCTGGCTCAACTCAAGCACAAGGCAGCACCAGCCTGGCCCACTAACAACATAGGAGACCTCCCTGAAGCGCCAGGTTTTGGTAAATAGGGGAAAGTGCCCTAAAGGGCACCACAGGCCCTCTTCATAAAGCCCCTACTTTCAAGAGCAGGAAACATAGCTGACTTTCCTAACACACAGAAACAGATGCAGAGAGTTAAACAAAATGAGGAGATAGGGGAATATGTCTCAGATGAAAGAACATGACAAAACCACAGTAAGGTTCCTAAACACAATGGAGATAAATAATATGCCTGATAGAGAATTTAATGATTATAAGCTTTTTAAAAGATTTTATTTATTTATTTGACAGAGAAATCACAAGTAGGCAGAGAGGCAGGCAGGGCAGCAGCCTCCCTGCTGAGCAGAGAGCCTGATGCAGAGCTTAATCTCAGGACTCTGAGATCATGACCTGACCCAAAGGTAGAGACTTAACCCACTGAGCCACCCAGGTGTCACTAAAGTAATGATGATTATAAAGATACTCACTGGACTTGAGAAAAGAGGGGAGGACATCGGTGATACCCTTAACAAAGAGATAAAGAAGAATCAAAAACAGTGAAATACAAATGGAAAACAAATGAAATAAAAAATATACTATATGAAATAAATAGCAGATTATAGGAAGCAGAAGAATGAATCAGCAACCCGGAGGAGGATAGAGTAATGGAATGTAATCAAGCTGAGCAGGAAAGAGAAAAGTGACAAAGAATGACACTATATAATCATAAAGCATACAATCCAACAAGAAGATATAACAATTGTAACTATACACCCAACATGGGAGCACTCAGATACATAAAACAGTTAATAATAAACATAAAGGAAGTAATGGATAGTAATACAATAATATTAGGGGACTTTAAGGTCACCCTACTTAACATCGATGGGCAGATCATCCAAATAGAAAATCAACAAGGAAACCAAGGCTTTGAATGACACACTGGGCCAGATGGATTCAACAGACATATTCAGAACATTCTACCCTAAAATAGCAGAATACACATTCTTTTCAAGTGCACATGGAACATTCTCCAGGACAGATCTCAAAAGAAGGCCACAAAACGACTCTTAATAAATGCAAAAAAATTGAAGTCCTACCAGACTGATTACCAGCAATGAAATTGATATGTAAAAAACCCACAGCTAACATCATACTCAGTGGGGGAAAAACAGAACTTTTCTGCTAAGGTCAGAAACAAGACAAGGATGTCCACTCTTACCACTTTTATTCAACACAATACTGGAAGTCCTAACCACAGCAGTCAGACAAAAAGAAAGAAAAGTCATCCAAATTGGTAAGGAAGAAGTAAAAATTACCCTCTTTGCAGATGACATAATACTGTATATAGAAAAGACTCTGCCAGAAAACTGCTGGAACTGATCTGTGAGTTCAGTAAGGTTGCAGGATACAAAATCAGTGTGTAGAAATCTGTTGCATTTCTATACACCAATAATGAAGCAACAGAAAGCTAAATTAAGAAACAATCCTGTTTGGGGCCTGGGTGGCTCAATGGGTTAAAGCCTCTGCCTTCGGCTCAGGTCATGATCCCAGGGTTCTGGGATCGAGTCCCACATCGGGCTCTCCACTCAGCGGGGAGCCTGCTTCCTCCTCTCTCTCTCTCTGCCTGCCTCTCTGCCTACTTGTGATCTCTGTCTGTCAAATAAATAAATAAAATATTAAAAAAAAAAGAAAGAATGAAAGAAACAATCCTATTTGCAGTTGCACCAAAGATAATAAAATACCTAGAAATAAACTTAACCAAGGAGGTGAGAGACTTGTACGCAAAAAACTATAAAGCATTGATGAAAGACAATGAAGATGACACAGAGAAATGGAAAGACAGACCCTGCTCATGGACTTTAACAAATATTGTTAAAAGGTCCGTACTATCCAAAGTAATATACAGATTTAATGCAATCCATATCATAATACCGACAGCAGTTTCTACAGAACTAGAACAAATAATCCTAAAATTTGTACGGAACCACAAAAGACCCTGCATAGCCAAAGCAGTCTTGAAAAGAAAAATAAAACTGGAGGCATCACAATTTCAGACTTCAAGTTATATTACAAAGCTGTAATTACAAAACAGTATGGTACTAACATGAAAATAGACACATAGATCAATAGAACAGAATCAAAAGCCCAGAAATAAACTCACAATTATATGGTCAATTAATCTGCAGCAAAGGGGGCAAGAATATGCAATGGGAAAAAGACAGTCTCTTCAACAAATGGTGTTGGGAAAACTGGACAGCCACCTGCAAAAGAATGAAAATGGTCCACTTTCTTACACCAAACACAAAAGTAAGCTTAAAAAACGGATTAAGGACCTAAATGTAAGACCGGAAACCATTAAAATCCTGGAAGAGAGCACCGGCAGTAATTTCTCTGATATCAGGCACAGCATCATCTTTCTAGATATATCTCCTAAGCCAAGGGAAACAAAAGCAAAAATAAACTATTGGGACTGTATCAAAATAAGAAGCGTCTGGACAGCAAAGGAAACAATCAACAAAACTAATGGACAACCTACTGAATGGGAGAACATATTTGCAAATGACATACCTGATAAAAGGTTGGTGTCCAAAATATATAAAGAACTTCTACAACTCAACACCAGAAAACCCCCAAACAATCCAACTAAAAAACGGGCAGAAAACACGAATCAGCATTTCTCCAAAGAAGACATACGGATGGCCAACAGACATATGAAAACATTCTCAACATCCCTCTGCATCAGGGAAATGCAGACCAAACCCACAACGGGATATCACCTCACACCTGTGAGAATGGCTAAAATCAAAAACTCAAGAAAACAACAAACGTTGGTGAGGATGTGAAGAAAAAGGAACCCTTGCGCACTGTTGGTGGGAATGCAAACTGGTGTAGTTACTGTAAGGATAGTATGAAATATCCTCAAAAAATTAAGAATAGAAGTACCCTGTGATCCAGTAATCGCATCACTGGGTATTTACCCAAAGATTTACAAAAACTCTAATTCAAAGGGGGTATATGCACTCCTGTATTTATAGTAGCATTATCAACAATAGCCAAAGTATGGAAGCAACACAGGTGTCCAGTGATAGGTGAATGAAAAAGAAGAGAACACACACACACACTATGCAGCCATAAAAAAGAATGAAATCTTGCCGTTTTCAGCAACACGGATGGAACTAGAGAAGAAGTGCTAAGCAAAATAAGCCTGTCAGAAAAAGACAAATACCATATGATTTCACTCATTTGTGGAATTTAAGAAACAAAACAAAGTAGGGGGAAAGAGACAAACCAAACCAAAACAAAACAAAAAGCAGACTCTTGACTGTAGACAACAAACAGATGGTTACCAGAGTGGGGGTGGGGGATGGGTGAAATAGGTGAAGGGAATTAAGACGACACTTGAAGAGCAGCTGAGTAAGACATGGAATTGTTGAATCACTGTGTCCTACACCTGAACTAATGCCACACTGGAATTAAAGTTTAAACAAATCCTTGGAATTATAGCTATAGGTCAGGAGCCAGACCCTGGTGAGTCTCTTTGAATTCATGGCGGAACATACTGAAAAAATTGTTTCAAAAAAATGCCTAATGATTTGTTGTGACTGACTCCTTTATTCCAAGAATGCTTGTTGGTAGTTTGTCTTCATGCTTAGTTTCAGCATTAATGGAATAAAAATCAAGTGTTCGCCTCCCAAATGTTTTGATTAGGTAATGAGAACAGAAAAAGAAAATGCCCGGGGAGAGTCATTTGTTTTTGTTCAAAAGTAGAATCAGACTGTACCTCTTTTTAAAAATCCATTTTGGCCACCTAACAATAACTCTAAGTATCCCTCTCCCTATCACTCCTAACAAATTCTTTAATCTCGTTGGAAACACCAGAATAGAGGAGGATCTGGATCTCAGTATGCATAGGAATGAAATAAGGTTTCTCCTGCATTATGGGAGTAATAATAATGAAACTGTTGTGGCTTCTGTCTTACCAAAGAGGATCCCTAAAACCTTCTGGAGCCCTGAAATGTCTCTTCATTAGGCATGGAAATGGAGTTTCTGTTCAGTCCGGTTCCTTTCTGGGGTGAAGGGGAAGATAACGTTGCATCATCCCGAGAGGGGCTGTGTGTGTGAACATGTGTTACTCTGAATTGTTAAAACCTGTGACCTAACTTTGTTTCCATTTCCTTTGTAGGCTGTGGACTTCTTGTTGCTGCTCTTCGCAGCCGCAGTGGTGACATGGGCAGACCATGCAGCCCCGCTCCTTCTTGGCCTCAGTGCCAGCTGGTTGCCATGGCATCGGGAAAATGGCCCAGCTGGGTCAGCCTCGAGCTTCCTTGGCCGGAGTCCAGTGCACAGGGTCACTCTGCAGGAGGCCCTCACTCTCCTTCCCAGTAGCATGCCTCTCCTGCTGCAGAAAGAACCATGGAAGGAACAGACCCAGAAGGTGAGGTTGGCAGCCTCTTGCATGTCAGGGCAGGCCGCCTTCTTCTCTTGCGTGATTTCTGCTGTAGGATTGAGGTTGGAAGTTAAGTGAAACTGGAATCACCCCCACGGGCTCTCATCCTCAGCCCCGAATCGCAGCCAGACGCAGAGCCTCAGAGAATGAGGCTGACTGCTGGCCAAAAACAGCAATGACAACAGCAGCAACTTGCTTACAGCTGGAGGTGAGGCGGAAAGAAGAGCTTATACTTGCCCTGGGATCCTGAAGGCACATGTGTTCTTGATCTTGGGGGTGAAGGGATGAGTGAGGCTCCAAGTGCTCAGAATGTCACAGTGAGGACAGATAGGAAGGCAAGTTCAAAGCTGGAAGGTTGGGAATGATCCGTCATGCGCAGGGGTAAGTCAGGGAAACGGGCATCTGGAGCAGCCACATTCCCATAGCCCAATTAGGGTTCCTCAAGCTCACTCGGTCCTAAAGCCACATTCCAGGGGCTCACCCTGCTCTCAGCCTGTGCTCGACGACATGGGGAAAGTTGTAGAGGTCACCACCCTAGCCCTCTGGAAAATTCAGACTGTAGGAAGCACCTTTTGGTTTTTAATGTTGAGTTTCCCCAGACAGCTAGCAGTTGCACAGAGTATATGGAAATACGCTTCCTCTGCTTCTCATTCCATGGCTCTGAACAGCCTTTAAGACAGTTGATTGAAAGATTCTCTTTTGAATCCCATTTAATGAAAACTGGATTTTGATGAGGTTGAAAGCTTAATGCCAGCTTTTTGTAGCTTATTGTTAAAATCCGAACATTAGCCTTTAAAATATTTCTGAACTATGGACCCACAGGTTAGCCCTGTACAACTCCACTAAGCAACTCAATTAAAAGGCCTTTGCTTTCTTAAGCATTCATATTGTCCCAGGTTTTGTTTTTTCTGTCTCATTTTAAATCAAAATCGATTCAGATGCGTTATCCCTTTGTGTTTTTTTCTGGCCTGGGACACCGTGATCACCGTGGATGACAGTGCAGACGTCTGTGTCTGTTAGGTGTGTGTAGTGCTTGATTTATTTACTTACCAGTCAGATATTATAAAACAAAATGGAGAAAAAAAAGGTTTTAATTTAATCAAAACAGAGAATTAGGAATATTTTCTATCCGACTTTTTCTTGCAAGCCAGTCTCCACATCCCAAGTTAAAATACCAGTACCTATGACTAATGTATGTGTTTTTTAGTGAGTTGAGAGTGGACCATTCAGTCATTAATGAAATTACCCTCCATCTAATTCAAAACCAATTTTGGCTGTACCCTGGGAGATCAGTCAAACTCCTGAGTAGTCTGAGTTTCTACCTCATTTGTAGGATTTATTTGCAGTTAACACACTCGGTTCTACCTAGTAAATTACTTTATGTCTTTCTCTTGCATTTTAACTTCCTGTTTCAATTCCATTTGAGCACAAATTGTTCTCAGCTACAGAATATCTGATTTTAGAAACGGGGGCTCATGCCTGATGTGTTTCCTTCTTTACCACCCACCCTGTGAGCCTGGGCCTAGATGCCTGCAGTGTCAGGCAGCAGGAGGCAAGGAAGGCTCGTGAGGCTCTGAAGTCAGATGTACCCGGGCTGAAATCTGGATTCTGCCATTCACTGGGGGTGGACTTGGGCACCTCTCTGTGCTCTCGGAGTGATGAGAGAGGAAGTTCATGGCACACCGGAAGCCCACTGGGCCATGTCTGCCTCACTGTTAAAATCCACAGCAGGGGGGGCGCTGGGTGGCTCAGTGGGTTAAAGCCTCTGCCTTCAGCTCAGGTCATGATCCCAGGGTCCTGGGATCGAGCCCCATATCAGGCTCTCTGCTGGGCAGGGAGCCTGCTTCCCTTCCTCTCTCTCTGCCTGCCTCTCTGCCTGCTTGTGATCTTTGTCAAAATAAATAAATAAAAATCTTTAAAAAAAATCCACAGCAGGCTCAGGGTATGTAGCTGAGAAAGGGGTTTTGACTTGGCTGGGTCGTAGGCTGAATGGGAGCTGTGTCCAGCTTCCCCGTTTCTTAGGCCTGGTCTTCCCGTCACCAGTCTGCCAGCTCTGCACAGAGGTGCATGTATACCGACCCAAAGGCCCGATCGCTCTTGTACTGATAGTGCGACTGTCTACACTAACACTGCTCTTCTTTTTCACCCTAGTTCATTGACTGGCTCTTCAGCATCATGGAAAGCCCTAAAGAAGGCCTCTCAGCAAAATCCAGGGATCTTTTAAAAGGTATGACTTCCGTGCTGCCTGCCCAACAGAGGCGAAAGCCCCCGTGCTTGCCTTTTGTGGAAATAGCATTCTCATGTGTATTGGCTCCTGAAAGGGTTCGTCTGAATTCAGGGTACGGAAGTAATCTGGAGCTGCCATTATGTGGCATTTTGAAGCAGAAAGTGGGTTTAAAAAGAGTTCCGTGCCTTTAAATTTAACTTTTATTTAAATAGCTTTTAAATGTTTTATTATGATGGCAAACTATCACTTTAATTTAAATTTAGAAAATTCAGGAAAGAGCAGAGAGGAATCCAGAGTCCCATTGCCCAGTGGCGATTTTGATAATTTTTTCCTAAGAAGTTTTTGCCCCTCCGCTTATGAGTGTTGTTCTAACATATTTATAAATCATCAAGCAACTGAAAAAACAGACATAGATACTTGAAGCACTGCCTTTTTTTTTCTGCCTTTTTAATTTAAAAGTTATTTTTAAAGCCTTTTAACCTATTCCTATATTGGCTTCTTTAATAGTATTTGTAACAGCTGCGTGGTATTTTGCCAAGGGAATTGGACATTTCTCATGCTTTCAGGTGTTTGAATAGTCTTTGTGCTTTTTATACTTCTCTATTGATTTGTTGAACTATGACTATAGGAACCACAAATATAGAATACCTTACTCTGAAAATTACGTACATTATTTTCCTCAAATCGGAGAAGTCTGTTGGGCGTTGGTTCTGTGGCCTGAGACTGCATGTACTGTCATCTGTGTCTTAGGGCTCAGAGGTCTGGTCCAACCAGTGGCTGTTGGTGAGATGACCCCCGGTATACTGTAAGATAATGCACTGAAAAGTCTCAGCTTGGGAGAATCACCTCCTGGCCTACACATGTGGTAATTTATCTGGCCAACCTGGAGTCTTAGGATGACCATATTTTACTCTAAGTATGGTATGATTTGTTGGTTGCCAAACAAGTAAGAATTCCCTAACCAGTTGGTTCTGATCCTTCTTCCTACCCCCCACATATTGAAGGACATATGTAGGAAGTGGATTGTGATCAAGCACAGTGGCAGTGGTCTGACATACCTTTACTTGATCCGTCCCTGGAGACTTGCTAGGATTTTCTTTTTTTGTTTGCCTCAGGAAGACTAAACTCATTCTTAATGGCCATACGTCTATAATACCATTGGTTGCTTCAAACATACAGTGTTTTAGGTCACGAAGATAGCAAACAACTTGATACTGATGAGGAGAATAGTTATTTGGGTCAAGGAAGTACACGTTCACTTGATTAGATAGTCAAGGGCTTATTAGAGTCACACACAAGAATTGTGTAACTGGCTTCCCTACATCTCCTCCCTATTTTAAATGACATCTCAATATTTTTATATTAATATCCTAAAATAAGATCTATAATGAGTGACCTAGAGGAATTACACAGAGCTGGCCTACCTTAAATTGATCCCTGAGGGACCCGTGATGAATAAGAAAAGGTGCGGACTTGAAAGCACATAGTTGAATACAGATTAGCACAGTCATGCCCGCTCCGCTGAGCCGCAAGGACCTACCTTCATTGCAGGATCAGTTTTTTATTTTTGTTTTTTACCTTTTAACCAACTCCTAATGGAAAAATCACATTCATGTAGAAAAAAATACACAGATTAAGTAGCTTTTTTTTACAAAGGGAACACACCTATGTAATCATCACCCAGATAAAGAAAGTACCAGCATCCCAGAAGTCAGTTTTTGTTAAACTCTGCAGAATTTCCTATTAACTGGTTGCAGAATAATTTAACAACAAAGAAACCCTTTCCCCCAGATTTTATTAATCGTGTTCTACTATTCAAATTCTGCCTAAGGCTTGATGGGAGTTCTCAGTCTTTAAGATGAGCCAAGTAAGAAAAAGTCAAGTTCTGTTCTGACACGTTTTCCATCTAAATGACCTTTTCAAGTGCAGTTTCACCAAATGCAACAGTTCACTTTACTTTTTTTTTGTCCCCTTAGCCACCCTGCTGTCCTTGAGAGTTCTCCCAGAGTTTAAGAAGAAAGCTATGTGGACCAGAGCCTATGGTTGGTGAAGTTTCGTGGGTAGCCAGCAGCCTCCTTAGCTGGGTGAGGAAAACCACAGAAATGGAAGAAGGTTTTCAGAATTCATGCCTGGGATCGCCGAGTCATGATGCAGAGGGTCAAGGGGCACCAAAAGGTGGACACAAAACTGACCCTTTGACAGGTACATGCCAAGAAAAGAGGGCATTGCTTCAATGCCCAGGCCAGCTGGGAACGAAACCAGAACTTGAATTTTCTTTTATTTGGCTGGAGTTCAACCTGAAGATTTTCTTTGTGAAAACTTGACTACATTATCTACTCCCCCTAAATTCTAGTAAAATAATCTTGTGAATTTCGTGCATGTTTCTTCTTTGTCTTAAGGCATGGGGAAGGTTTTGCTGGCAAAGTGAAACTATAGTGGTGACAGTGGCATCATGATTGATTTCCCGTGAAGTTTCTAGAGGACATTCTCTGACTCAGTGTTTTCTTACTTTTATGGATAAAGCACTGTCGTGGAACTGCTGTCCACATTTAAACAATAAGTATGCTATGTGTTGAACATTAGCCAAATCCGATTCATTAGGGGTGGCTGTAATTTGCTTATGCCTGGGCCTCTTGAAAGCAATTGAAAGTTCCCCAATTCAAAATAGCTCCAACCAAGGAAGAGTATATTGGGCCATAAGCCAAAAAGTTCAAGAGTAGATCTGAACAGGTCAGGCAGCTGCATCCAGTGAGTCGGTGCCATTAGGGGCATAGACAGGATCACTCCTTGTAGTTGGTAGGATGGCGACCAGCCACCTCCAAGGGAAGGAGTGGCGTCTTTGCTTATGGGTATGGCAGAAGCAACCTGGAGAGGACTGCGGTCCAGCATGGATCGTATGAGAGTCCCTGCACAACTATGTGGGCCTTGGGAGTTGGGATAATCTAATTGACCGGTCCTCGGTCCTACCTGAACTGGTTTTCCTCCAGAAGGAAGATGATGGAAAGCTGGGCGGATACCTCCTTAAAAGAACAATGTGTTTTATTTTAAGCACACATCTCTGTCTCAAGCAAGGTGACTGCTGGCCTAATGACAAGTAAATGAAGTCTGTGACAGTGTCCTCGGGGATAGCAGTTTACTCAAAGGTGGAGCATCAGCCAGCGTTCGATCTGTTTGCTGCTTGTTTTTCCTTCTCGCAGGCATTCATCAGGGCGGGCTTTAAAAACCAGGCATAGGAACGTACTACCAGGGCTCTGTGTATATATAGGGTCTCTGGGAAGAAAGGTTGTGCCACTGGAATAATATACCTTTGTGTCTTCCAGGCCATAGCGGTGCCTGGTCCTTAAAAGCACCATAGAACCTTCAGTATTATTCCCGTGTGACACATACATTCATGTTGTCACTAAGTGAACCCACTGGTGACTTAGGTTAAAAATAGCTCTCCTCGATTTATTTTCCAAATATATGGATTTATGATTCCAGGTTTCAGATATTTGTGGTTCACTGTGTAATGCACACTCCGTTTTTTCTTTTGCTGAACTTCAATACGATGCCGAGATGCTCACAGGAAAGGGAAGGGAGGGTGAGCTCTCAGGGAGTCACCTGCAGGGCCAACATTTCATTTTTATTACCTCCTCAGAGGCCGGGCTAGAGGGAAATGAATTTGAGGGAAGCAGCCCAACATGTTCTGGGAGCAGCCAGCTTCTCGTTCCTTCCCACTGCATGTGCTTTGTTTTACTTCCCACCAAACAGTGATTGAAATTCATCTCACATTTATCGTTAGGTGCCAGACGGTAAGTTCACCAGAACTTTCACTTGTATTATCTTACTTCACTCCTACAACAAAAAGAAGCATTTCTATTTTAAAGTGGAGAAAATACATCTAATAAGAGGCAGAGCTACATAGAATGCCAAAGCCTTAAAGCCCCAGGTCCAGTGCCCTTTTTGCTGTATCCGGGCATTTAGTGCCCATTTTCAGATGAAAACTCCTATTAAGGAGGAAGCCTCACGCATGCGTCACATAGGTTACTGTCATCAGACAAAAGAAAGAACCCTGAAGCACAGGGAATAGAGTCAATAATATCGAAATAATGGTGGTAACGGATGGTGGCTACACTTAACCATGGTCTCCATTGCGTAATGTATAGGATTGTCAAACGCCTGTATTGACCCCCTGAAAGTAATAGAATGTCGTATGTCAACTACGAAACCCCAAATCAGAAAAGGACACTGCCTCATGTTAATAAGCTGCTGGAACTGGGAAGTTGAGGAGTTGTAGTATTAAGGAACACGTCTTTGCCAGTTGAAGGACTTAAACCCCTGGGCCAGCAGACATGTGTGGTAGAGAAGAGCAGCCAAGGGGAAGTGGGCACTGAGGAGCCTGTCTGCGCTTCCGCCCTGGGTCGGTGGGCAGAGCTTGCCAGTGCTGGAGGAAGGGATGGAGGATCAGGCCCCGCTTCTAAACCCAGCCTGCCTTTTTCTCCTCAGCCTGGTTTCTTCTCATTCAAACTTTGTCCCTGCTCCTGCGCTTGACAAGAAGACAGAAGAGTACAAAATGGAGGAAATAAAATCTATCTGTATCCCTTCTTCCCTACCTACCAACCCCCCCACCCTCCTGTTTTTGTTTTTGGGGATCTTGAGCTTGAGATTTGTAGGATTTTCCTCTTCGTGGTCGTGTCTGAAGAGTCAAAAATACAAGGTGCTAGGGGTGCCTGGTGGCTCAGTTGGTTAAGAGACTGACTCTGGATTTTGACTCAGGTCATGAACTCAGGGTCATGAGATCAAACTCCAAGCAGGGCTCCACACAGGGCTTTCAGCTACTTGAGATTTTTTTTCCTCTCCCTCTGTCCCTCTCCTGCTCGCTCGAACTCTCTCTCTCAAAAAAAAAAAAAAAAAAAAAAAAATAAATTTCAAAACCTGAAGTTTCTAAAATCTGGAATAATAACACTCTTTCTCTGATTCCCTGTATGACTTCAGGTCAGAATTAAGTTATTTCCTCAGAAGTCTCTGCCTTTTTAGACCAGATGTTCCAAACTGTGTATGGAAACACTTCCTTTTCCCAAGTCATCTTTCATTGGATTTTGAAATCACAAGTTGCCAAGACAAAGAGCATGCTGGGATATACTAACAAATGAACATGTGGGGTTAAAGCCTTATTATGTATCTCAGAACACTCTGACTCTTGATTTGCAAAGTGTGTATTCGGAGCAGATGTTGGGTTGGGATCCGTGCAAGGGCCTAAAATTATCTTTGTGTTTTGTCATGTAATGACTCCATGGTAACTAACTACAAGGCTGCTAATGACCTTTTTTGAAGGTAACTGTCAGAAGTTCACTCGAAATGATTTTAACCAAAGATAGTGATATTGTAATTATAAAAGGAGTAAGACTTTGTTAGGGACGCGACTACTATCTCAGAATAACTTAGTCATTTTGAAAATAAGCAGTTTTAAACTTTTCGTAAACATTTTCATAAATTGCTGTTTTCGAAGGGAGATCAGATCTTGGGCTTAGGAGGATGGGGCCTTCACTAAAGCCAGAGCTGGAGGCGAGGCCTCTGGGTGAGTCTGAGTGAGATGCCCCAACACGCCTGTTCCCAGTGGCAGGCATTTTGGATGAAACCAGGGGACCGAATGTGGCCAGAACAATTCTCATCCATCCTACCATCGCAGAAAAACATCTCATGCTGTCATCTTTATGTATAAATGTGTATCATCATCACTCTGGTCCTAGATGATGTAATATGCTTTTATATTTCCTGGAAGGAAATGCTTTATATTGATGCTAAACTCTTGAGCCTCATTTTTTAAAAATGTATGATATATATAGTAATTATGAAGTTGTGAGTGTGCATGGAATGTGTTAATCTTCATAAACAGTATGGAATTCTTTAAAATTGCCACTTAGATCGTTTGGTTCTTGTCAAACAGAAGGAACTTGTGAAATAATTTCTGGCTAAATTATTGGATGTGAAACCAAGTAAAAATGACAGGGATGACTCCCTGATTTTCGTTTTGTTTCTTGGATACAAAGAATAAGTTAACTCACAAGGATAAAAGAGAAAGGATACAGGATACAGAAATATGGTTTATAAATTCTAAAATGTAATAGAAATGTTATCACCTTTGTATGTTTCGTTGAAAATAGTTCTAACGCTTGGCGATCTGTATGTTAGGACTTGGTGGAAATTTAACCAGTTCTTAAAACATTCTAAAAGCAAGTAGCACATTAGGAAAGGATACTTAGAGAAGCTAAAAAACAAAACAAGACAAAAAAGTCCTTTTGTGTCTTATAAATATGAACTGCCCTTTGAGAGTTATCAAATACAATGGAGATATCACCTAGTCAATCTGATATATTTTTTAAATGTTTTATTTATTTATTTATTTGACAGAGATCACAAGTAGGCAGAGAGGCAGACAGAGAGAGAAGGGAGGAAGCAGGCTCCCCACTGAGCAGAGAGCCCGACGTGGGGCTCAATCCCAGGACCCTGGGATCATGACTTGAGCGGAAGGCAGAGGCCCAACCAACTGAGCCACCCAGGCACCACTATCTGATAGATTTCTTAAAACAGGACTTTTTCTGGAGGTACTGGTAGTAATCTATAAAGTCAGAGCTGCACAATTACGAGTGTGTACCATGTGCCCGGAGTGAACAAAGCATGATATTCCTGTCCTCACAGAATTTATATTCAGAAAATATAAATTAGTAAACCACCAGATAATTTTAATGCATCCAGGAAACGTGTTACAAATTTCCTGCTTCTGTGTAGCTGTTTATCATTTAGAGAGTTTTAGTTCACCGCACTGCATTTATTCTTTACAACAGCCTGGGGACAGTGAAGGGCTCATTCATTTAGTAAACATTGGAGCTGGATTTCATATCAAACCCACTGCTCTTACTTCGACCCAGGCCCACGTTCTCGCTCACAGGACCCCGTGGCTCAGCGGGGTACCACAAAGTAAGTACGCAGTGGACGCCTACGTTTATTTGGTGAATTAAGGCAAGTTCTCACTAGTTGATTTGCAATATGGAATTGATGGTTACCTTTACTTGAGGTTTTAAACTCTAGCTACCCTTAGCAAAGATAAATCCCTCTTTAACATCTTTAAAAACCAAACATAAATGCCATCATCTCAGTTCTGAAAACAGAGAAAACTACATTGTATGGGGGCTTTTATATAAGTTATTAGCAGATTTCTGTCCAAAGCTGAGATACTTAAACTGTAGTATGTAGGAGGGGCATTTGAGGAGCCTGACAACATGTAGGTTCCTGGGTCCCAGTGGAGCCCAAGAGTCTGGGTCCTAGGTGGCACCCTGTCCTAGGACTGCTGCTCCCTGGAATATACTTGGCAAGAGCGCCATATGGAAAGGTAATGTAGCAATTAGACCTGGAAGTAGAAAGTAAAAATTAACAAGGGGGCAAAAATGTTTACAAAGGAAAAATAAGCCAATGAGAGGAAGATGTGGGGGAAAGGAGAAATCATTTGTAGCATATTTTCATTTTAAATCATTGATACTTTAGCACAATAAAATGTAACTGTTTTCTTTGTACATCAATAAATGAAAGATTCTCTGTGGAAATATTTCGGATACTGATATTACAGCTACATTATCTCTTGAAAGAAACACAAAGTCTTATAGGTGACAACTTGCTCAAGGTAAGCAGAATAAGGTATCCTAAAACAAAATGGTTTTTGTTGGGGGCGGGGGAGGGGGCTTCAGTTGAGTTGTGGTACATTCTTTGGTTAACAAGTGTGTTTGCAGGAAGCCTAGTCAAGTTTGGTAATTTTGTGCCTTCAGTGCATCAGTCGTCCCACAAGGTGTTTCTTGAACAAAGGTAGACACTTAGGCAGCAACTAAGAATCAACTCATTCTAACGTTAATCTGTTTACGGAACAAAAACATAAGACCAGGATAACTGTGTGATTCTTTTTGTTTTTTTTTTTAAGGTTTTATTTACTTATTTGACACAGAGAGAGAGAGAGAGATCCCAAGTAGGCAGAGAGGCAGGCAGAGAGAGAGGGGGAAGCAGGCTCCCTGCTGAGCAGAGAGCCCGATGTGGGGCTCCATCCCAGGACCCTGGAATCATGACCTGAGCCCAAGGCAGAGAGAGGCTTTAACCCACTGAGCCACCCAGGTGCCCCAACTGTGTGATTCTTGAAGAGCATACTGGAGGGAAAGAAAACACATTAATATTGAATGGATACTTTTGGCAGAAGTGTTACTGCTTTTCATTCAACTATTTTGGTAACATAAAAGCCCAGGGACTTTGACTACAGTGTCTGTGTGTTGTATTTTTTAGGCAGAGTAGGCTGAGTAAGGAAATTCTTCAAAGTAGTTTTCATTCAGAGCAGTTTTACCCCCAACTACCCTACCCTTTTAAGTCCCAGAGGCACTGCTGATGTTGATACTACACCTTAGCTTGGGTTACTAGGAACTTGAGGCAATGGCACTTGGCATTGAAAGGTCCCAAGAAAGTTGGTTTTGTTTGTTTGTTTGTTTTATAGAGAGGGAGAGAGAAAAGGGCTTGGGGAAGGAGAAAGAATCTTAAGTAGCTCCACACCCAGCACAGGACCCAATCTCACGACCCTGAGCTGAAATCAAGTCAGACATTTAACCGTCCAAGCCATCGAGGTGCCCTAAGAAAGATCATTTTAAAAGTTATGTGTTATGCTTCTACAATATCTAACAGTTTGCTATTTCATCTATATTTATTATATTTGAGAAACCAAGCCTTTGACAATACTGAACAAAATGAAATAGAGATTTGATGGACATACAGTATAAGAAATCAGCCCAAAAAATCAACTTTGCAATCTGGGTAATACCAGTTAACTAGGTAGATGTTTACTTGTCTAAGTTTCTTAACCTGGGGAACATGAACTTGAGTGGAAGAGAAATGACATCCTTATGTCCACTAACCTCTAGTGAAATTTTTCTTTCAATTAAGAATACAGGAAGCCACCCACAATAATAAGTTGTGACTGTGTTTTACCAAAGGAATCACAGAGCTTTGTTACAATTGTTGCAGAGACCTGATTTTCAATCCATAATTATAAACTGTGCTTTTTATTCTAGTTTGAGAACTAGGCAGGCTCTTAAGGTAATGTGGTTTAAAAATTAAATAACAAGATTTTAATTTCTTATAATAGTCCAGTGCGAAACAGTTTCTCTAATTCTTACTCTGCAACTTTAGTGATGCACGTAATGCTTCATCAATCTACATAGCCATACTGACTGAGAGGAAGCTTGACTGAGTCACCTAAAGTTTGCAAATGGATTTTGTTCTCTCTGTACACCAAAACTTCCAGTATTTTTTAATTTTGAAAAGTAAGCATTTTAAAAATCTTTTTTTTGTTGTTAAAGATTTTATTTATTTATTTGACAGAGATCACAGGTAGGCAGAGAGAGGAGGAAGCAGGCTCCCTGATGAGCAGAGAGCCCGATGCGGGGCTTGATCCCAGCATCCTGGGATCACGACCTAAGCTGAAGGCAGAGGCTTAACCCACTGAGCCACCCAGGTGCTTTAAAAACATTTTGTTTTTAAAGATCTATTTGAAAGGGGGAGAGGTAGAGGGAGAGGAACTAGTAGACTTCCTACTGAGCAGGGAGCCCAATACGGGGCTCGATCCCAGGACCCTGAGATCAGGACCTGAGCCAAAGGTGCTTAACCAACTGAGCTACCCAGGCACCCCTACTTATTTTTTTAGAGGTGGGGGGAGAGAAAGAGAGAAGCAAACTCCCCGCCAAGTACAGAGCCCCATGTGCAGACTGACCGCAAAACTTTGAAACCACAACCTGAGCCATCGGATGCTTAACTGACTGAACCCCCCAGGTACCTCAAAATGTAGCTTTTTAGAAGGGTAATTTTAAGTATTTTAAAATCCCAAAGAGGATACTAAATTTACAAAGATATCTGTTATCTTTACCTAGTTACCAATTTTTTTGTGACTATATTTTACTGCCTGGTTTTTATGTCATAAAATATTTAGTAACCTTTTTATGTAACTATTGGATAATAGGATTCTAGACTCCTTTCAAGAAAAGTGAATGTATACTGATGATACAGAAGTGATATTAGGGGCGCCTGGGTGGCTCAGTGGGTTAAGCTGCTGCCTTCGGCTCAGGTCATGATCTCAGGGTCCTGGGATCGAGTCCCACATCGGGCTCTCTGCTCAGCAGGGAGCCTGCTTCCTTCTCTCTCTCTGCCTGCCTCTCAGTATACTTGTAATTTCTCTCTGTCAAATAAATACATAAATAAATCTTAAAAAAAAAAGAAGTGATATTAGTCAGTTTTCAAAACTCTGTGACTTATGTGACATAGTAATTAGCAACGATAATTCAATAGTAATCTGAAACATCACTAGTTAACTGCTTTATCTCCTTTAAAATAATTTACTCTAGACTTTTACCTTTTGTCTCCCTGTAAGGTAAGTAATATGGCCTGATTTCAACCTCTGCCCCAGAAAAGGAATATGGATCAAATAAATATTTGTATATTTACCAAAGATCCATTTCTGTTTTCATCAGTCTCCTCTTTTAAGGCATCAAAGTCCAAATATTAATGAATACTTTCTCAGGGCTTGGAAAATGTAGAATTTTCTCAGCATGTCTAATGTGTAAAATGGGGGTGAGCCCTGGCGAGGGTGACATCTGTCTATAAAATGTTATTCTAGACAACTGTGGAACATATTTCACATTGTTGCCCTCCCATGGAGTTACTATTTGCAAACTCCAAAGTGTAAAGCAAAAGATGTAAACAGATAAAATCCCGGCTAACAACTTTGGTTTCTCAATTTCATTGAATCCATTCCAGTGAATCTATTTCTCATTTGCCTTACAGGAAAAGAATCAATGTAAAGTTACTTGTATAAAATCCACAGCTTTGGTAAAGTAGGTTGTGTGGAACATGCGTTTTGAAGACATACGAGGATAAGAATGCTGCGATCTGCCTCAAGGAGAAGGCGGTCGTCGCGGAGCCGTGTCCAGTAGCAGGTATTTTTCCAGCAGGCTGCTTCCTGTGTTGTTCATTGCAGCTGAGTCCACAAGGCTGTCCTTCCTTCTCTCGAATCTCATCGGAATGCGGTGCTTCACATTTTCTTTTTCTTAAAGGGAAAGACTCCGAGGACGTCTCTTCTTTCTGAGTAAAGATGACTGTAGGTATAATACATGCCTAACACAGGGAAGGAAGTGGCAAGAGTAAGTCAGGTTGATTAACCCTTTCTCTGGAAAGAACCATGGTTTTAAAATATAGTCAGAGTGCTGCTTGGAGTCTAAGGACAAGACACTTGCATGGGAGACTCAAAGGACCATGTAAACAAGAGGGAAAGGGAAGTAAAGCGAACTCCTCTACGCTCCTATTTTGTTTAAGGCAAGGAATTAACATTTCCCTTTCTGGAGGGCAGCGCTCTCTACCAGCCCTGAAGTTTCACATCTGTCTTCTTCCTGATGCATTGTTCCTATCTGTCTGACGATGACTCTACACCAACTACCATGGGGACTTGTGAAGGTCAGAGCTGCAGAAAGTGAGATGTAATCAGAGAAGTCCTTTGCCAATTAAATTTTCTTGACTCTTAAGTTTTTGTTCCACACATTTTTCTTGTGTTTTTAGCACCTACTCCCACGTGCCTGCTGGGAAATGCTAGCACAAAAACCAAACAAACAGGAAACAAATAGATATAAATGGAACAACCAGAAATGGCCCAGCCTGCTTAATTTGATATCTAGGTTTTCTCTGTAGATCCCTATATCCAGTCATATTTCTAAATTTCCTACACAATACAGGTACTTTACCTGCTTGTAAACCTATTCTTTATACATGAAACAGTGACATACTTGATCTTGTGATACCCTGCAAAAAGCATTATAACTTCTAGGTGCTTTACTAACAAGGTCTAATTCACCGTGCTGGGTGTCCTCCGCTGTTTCTCCCATGTTCAGACCTTTCTGTTAAAGTAGATAGTAGCATAAACCAGAAAGCACAGGAAGAATGCAGAAACAAAACAAAACAGAAAAGCCACTTACCTATAAAGAGCATCATGAGATATATTTTCAGCACGTATGGGAAATAGATTGATAAATCAAAGGGCAGCTTTGTGGAGTAAGTGCCAAATGATTCAAAATAAGGCAGCGACTGATAGATGGCAAATGCTGTTTAAAGAACAGAGAAGGAATTGTGAAAGTTTGCCCTCATACTGCTACGGGGATGTGTATATATAAATGTCTACAGAGCTCAAGGATATTTTGAATTTTATAATAACGGTTTTGACAGATGCTGAATCCTTTAGCTAAAGCTAGAGCTGAGTCAACTGGTAAGGCCGTTAGGCAGTGTGACTTGAACTTATATCCATTTTATACTTGGTTATACCTACAGAGAAATAATTTGTTTCTTAGAATGGTATCCCCCAATACATATCCCCTTCTCACAAAGAGACAAATGAATTTGAAAAATGCTGCACAGTTCCTTCTTAGAGTTTCAAAACACATAAGTACAGTAGAGATTCTGAAAAGTTCTGCAGGAAAGAAACTGGTTTTCCTCTACAGTTTTTCAGTGTAACTGGCCTTGGGGGGCTCCTTCTCCCTCCTTTCCCACTAGGAAAATTTAAAGAATGCTGAGGAACTCTGGGAGAAATGTTAGCCAAAACATTTTGAGGGGGGAGGCTGGTGTCAGAGAAAAAGATACGGAGGTTCAGAGAGTCAGGGGAAGATGGAGGAGGAGGAGGATCCTGAGCTCACCTCATCCCCTGGACACCCCAAGATAACAGATATACAGGTACATCTATACAACTCTGAAAACAACCTGAAGACACACCAGACCTTCCACAGCTAGCTGCAGAGAGAATGTCACATGGAAAAGGGTAGGAGGTGTGGAGTTGTGGTTGGTGCCCTGGTCAGACTAACCACAAAAGGGAGGGAAGCCAGGGAAACACACCCCACACCAGAGACGCCTGGCATTGGGGAATCTGCACTGGGAACAGGAGTTTCTATAACATCTGGCTTTGAAAACCAGTAGGGCTTATCTTTGGGAGCCTTAGAAATCAGCAGGATACAAGGTTAGTAGAAGGAAGGAAATAGAGACTAAGAAAAAAAGAAAAGACCAGTGAAACCAAGAGCTGGTTCTTTGAAAAGATAAAATTAATGAAACTTTAGCCACCCTCATCAAGAAAAAAGGAGAGGACCAAAATAAAATCAGAATCAAAGCAGCAGAAATAATAACTGCTATATATAAATACAAAAGATTGTAAGACTTGTGAAAATTGATATGCCAACAAATTGGGCAACTTAAAAAAATCTGAATAGACTAATACTTAGTAACAAAGTTGAACTGATCATTTAAAAAATCCCAACAAAAGTCCAGGACCAGATGGATTTATAGGTGAATTCTAACAAACATTGAAGTTTATACCTATTCATGGCAATTTATTCCAATAAACAGAAGAGGAAGGGAAGCTTCCAAATATATTCTATAAGACCAGTGTTACCCTGATAATCAAAACCAGTCAAAAACACTACCCCCACCCCCCAAAATATAGGCTATCATCCATAATGAACATAGATGCAAAAATATTCAACAAATCAGCAAACACTTATTCAATAATCTTTCCCGTGATTACGTGGGATTGATTATGGGGATGCAAGGGTGATTCAATATTTGCAAATCAGTGTGATATACCATCATCAACGAAACAAAGGATAAAAGCCATGATCCGTAAATGAAGAAAAAGCATTTGATAAAATTCAGTATCTACTCATGATAAAAACTCAACCAAGTGGGTTTAGAGGAACCATTCCTCAACATAATAAAGGGTATATATAAAAAGCCTAAGCTAACACCATACTCAGTGCTAAAAAGTTCTAGCTCCAGCAGTCAGATAAGAAAGGAAGAGGCATCCAGATTGGCAAGGAAGAAGTTAAACTTACCGCACATGACATGACACTATATGTAAAAAATCCTAAAGATGTCACAAAAAAATAAAAAATAAAAAACCCTCTTAGTACAAATGCAGTAAAGTTGCAGGATACAAAACTAACATCTAGAAATCAGCTGCATTCCTATACACTAATAGCAAAGCAGTGGAGAAATTAAGAAAACAACAATCCCATTAACAATTGCACCAAAAAGAATAAAATACTTAAGAATAAACTTAACCTAGACGGTGAAAGACCTATACTCTGAAAACTCTAAGACACTGATGAAAGAAACTGAAGCGACACTAATGGAAAGATACACCATGCCCATGAATTGGAAGAACATCACTAAAATGTCCATATTACCCAAAGCAAACTATAGATTCAGTACAATCCGTATCAAAATACCAATAGCATTTTCCATAAAATTAGAACAAATAATCCTAAAGTTGGTACAGAATCACAAAAGACCTGGGGGTGCCTGGGTGGCTCAGTTGGTTAAGCATACAAATCTTGATCTCCACTTGGGTCTTGATCTCAGGGATGTGAGTTCAAGCCCCGCCCTGGGCTCCACAATGGACATGGAGCCTACTTAAAAAAAGGGGGGGGGCACCTGGGTGGCTCAGTGGGTTAAGCCGCTGCCTTCGGCTCAGGTCATGATCCCAGAATCCTGGGATCGAGTCCCGCATTGGGCTCTCTGCTCAGCAAGGAGCCTGCTTCCCTCTCTCTCTCTCTGCCTGCCTATCTGTCTACTTGTGATTTCTGTCTGTCAAATAAACAAATAAAATCTTAAAAAAAAAAAAAAAGACATATAGATTAATGGAATGGGATAAGGAGCCAAAAAATAAACCCATACCTATATATCTTGTCATAACAAAGAAGGTAAGAATATACAATGGGGGAAAGATAGTCTCTTCAATAAATGATACTGGGAAAACTGAATAGCCACATTCAAAAGAAAAACTAGACTCCTTATGTCATACACAAAAATAAGCTCAATGGATTAAAGACCTAAATCTGAAACCATAAAATTCCTAGAAGAAAACAGGCAGCACACTCTTGAATATTTCCCTTAACAACATATTTATGGACAGCTCTCCTCAGGAAAGGGAAACGGAAGCAATATTAAACTATTGGGACTACACCAAAATAAAATTTTGCACAATGAAGGAAACCAACACAACAAAAATACAACCTACTGAGTTGAAGATACTTGCAAATTATTTATCTTATAAAGTGTTAATATTCAAAATATATGAAGAACTTCTACAATACCAAAACCACAATTTAATTGGAAAATGTACAGATGACATGAACATACATTTCTCTGAAGAAGGCATAAGATGTTCAACACCACTAATCATCTCAGAAATGCAAATCAAAATCACAATGAGATACCACCTCACACTTGTCAAACAAGTGTTGGCAAGGATATGGAGAAAAGGAAACCCTCTAGCTTCTAGTGTTGATAGGAATGTAAATGGGTGCAGTCACTGTGGAGAACAGTAAGGAGGGGGTGGGAGGTTGGGAGAACCAGGTGGTAGGTATTAGGGCGGTCACGTATTGCATGGAGCACTGGGTGTGGTGCAAAAAAACAATGAATACTGTTAGGCTGAAAAGAAATAAAAAAAAAAACAGTAAGGAGGTTTAAAAATGTATTGGGGAGGGACTGCATGGAGCAATGGGTGTGGTGCAAAAATAATGAATACTGTTACACTGAAAAATTAAAAAAAACATATATCCTACTCAAAAAAAAAATACACACACACACACACACACACACACTTCTATCTCCCATATGATCCAGTAATTCCAAAACAGTTTTTACCTAAAGAAAACAAAACCATTAATTCAAGAAGATACATGATTTACAATAGCCAAGATATGGAAGCAACCCAAGTGTCCATCAATAGTTGAATGGATTAGATGTGGTGTGTACACATGCACCACACACACACATAAATATATATAACGGAATATTAGCCATAAAAAAGGAGATGTTATCATTTGCAAGAACATGGTGGGACCTAGAGGATATTATGCTAAGTGAAATAAGATACAGAAAGACAAATGCCATATGGTTTCATTTATATATGGAATCTAAAAAACAAAAGAAAAAAAAGGAGAAACAGATCCATAAATACAGAGAACTAATGGTTGCTACAGAGGAGGGGTTGGGGGGCTTGGGCAAAATGGGTGAAGGGGAGTGGGAGATAAAAGCTTCCAATTATGGAATCAGCGAGTCACAAGGCTAAAAGGTAAAAGATAGGGAATCTAATCAATAGCATTGTCAGTGTTGTATGGTAAGAGATGGTAGCTGCATTTGTGGTGAGCATTCTGTAACAGAGTTGTTGAAGTGCTATGTTGTACACCTGAAACTAATGTAACATTGTGTGTCACTATAGTTCAAAAAAAAAAATCAGTGGAGCTTAACTCCAGGAATGTTAAGAATCAGTAGGCTTAATGCCGGGAGAGCCAGAGGGCAATAGGAAACTGAGTCCCCTCACTTAAGAACCCAACATAATAAGTAACTTGGCGGAGACACAGTGCAGAAGCAGCAGTTTGCAAAGTGCCTGGGTATATGTAAAGAAAATTTATTGACTAGTCTTGGGTTGTGTGCTGGAAAGGCAAGGATCTTCAGATTTCTCTGGGAACAAAAGTGCTGACAGGTGCCATTTCTCTTCCCCTCTCCCAGCCTAGATGGCTAGTCACTTAGGGGAGCCAGTGCTACCACTATCTTGCTAGCACCATGTGACTGACCTGACCCATTCAACCTGCCCCCTTGAGCAGGCAACCCTCAAAGGGGCTTGTGCCTCCCACACCCTGCAGAAAGGCCTGGCAGGGACAAAGCTACTCCAAAATGACTCCTTCCGTGGGGAGGGAAGAAATAAGCCCCACAAATCAGTGCACCCACAGTTTCAGCAGCCTAGGCTCTTAGCTGGCTGTGTAAGGAATAAAACCTCTGCTTTGGTGGAATAGAAGATGTGGCAGCAAGGCTAACTGCAGACACCTAGGCTGACTGCTGGTCTTCCCACCAACTAGTCACAGAGGCCTCAAACAGTCCTCTCAACAGTGTAAGGACCAAACCTTGCCCAGTGTGCCTACAGCAGGCAAAGTGGGTCATGGCAACTGGCTGAACTGAAAGAAACTGTGGTTCAGCCATAACAGTGGGGCATGTTTAGCCCACACAGTGGATATCCCCAAAGTGCCTGATTTTGAAGAGCAAGAGGAAGGTGTGCTACAGGGCTCCACAGGGCGCCTTCAACATAAGGCCACTACTTTCAAGACCAGGAGACATAACTAACTCACCTACTAAACAAAAACAAACACAGAGTTAGACAAAATGAGGAGGCAGAGGAATATGGCCCAAATGAAAGAATAGAATCACAGTAGAAGAGCTAAATGAAATAAACAACCAATGTGCCTGATAAAGAGTTCCAAGTAATGGTCATAAAGATACTCACTGAATGTGAAAAAAGAGTGGATGATCTCAGTCAGAACTTCAACAAAGAAAAAGTACAGAGCTGAAGAAGTCAAAAAATGAAATAAATACACTGGAAGGAATCAAGAGCAGATCAGAGGATGCAGAAGAACAGATCAACAATCTGGAAGACAGGGTAATGGAAAGTAATCAAAGTGAACAGCAAAAACAAAAAAATTAAGAAAAGAGTTCAGTAAAGGGAACTCAACAACTCTGTGATGAGTAACAACGTTCACATTATAGGGATCCCAGAAGAGAAAGAGAGAGAAGGGAGTAGATAACTTATTTGAAAAAATAACTGAAAACTTCCCTACTCTGGGAAAGAAAAGATCTATCCATCACATTTCAGGAAGCACAAAGAGCTCCTAACAAGATAAATCTAAGGAGGTCCATAGCAAGACACATAATAAATAAAATGGCAAGAAGAAGTGATACAGAGGGAGTTTTCAAAGCAGCAAGAGAAAAAACCATTACCCACAGGGAAATCCCCTATGGCTATCAGCTGATTTTTTCAGCAGAAACTTTGTAGGCCAGAAGGGAGTGCCATAATTAGACCAGAGGGCCCTAACAGATATATACAGAACATTCCATTAAAAAAAAAAAAAAACCCAACCAAAAAACCTCAATATGCATTCTTTTAAAATGCACACAGAACATTCTCCAGGATACATCAAACGTTAGGCCATAACACAAGTCTCAAAATTTTTTTTAAAGAGACTGAAGTCCTATCAAGCATTTTTTCAACCATGACAATATAAAACTAGAAATCAATTATAAGAAAAACTCTTGAAAGGATACAAATACATGAAGGCTAAACAACATGCTATTAAACAATGAAATGCTATTAAACAAAGAAATCAAAGAAAATTTAAAAAAATACATGGAGACAAATGAAAATGGAAAAAATTGCAGTGAGAATCTTTGGGATGTGGCAAAAGCAGTCCTAAGAAGGAAGTTTATAGCAATACAGGCCTATCTCAACAAACAATATGACTCTCAAACAATCTAAACTTACACCTCAAGGAGCTAGAAAAAGAACAAAGCCCAAAGTTCGCAGAAAGTAGAAGGAAGGAAATAATAAAGACTATAGTAAAATTAATTGAAAAACTAAAAAAATAAAAACAAAAAAACCCAGATCAATGAAACCAAGAACTGGTCCTTTGAAATAACCAAAATTGGTAATTCTTTAGCCAGACTCATCAGAAAAAAGAGAACTAAAATAAAATTAAAAATGAAGAAATGATAGCAGAGAAATACAAAGGATTATAAGAGAATATGATGAAAAATTATATGCCGACAAATTGGACAACCTAGAAGAAACAGATAATCCTAATATACATCTCCCAAAAGTGGAGGCATCCCTGGGTGTCTAACTCATTAAGCATCTGCTTTTGGCTCAGATGATCCTGGGGTCCTGGGATCGAGCCCCGCATCAGGCTCCCTGCTAAGCAGGAAGCCTCCCTCTCCCACTCCTCCTGTGTGTGTTCCCTCTCTGTGTCTCTCTCTCTGTCAAATAAAATCTTAAAAAAAAAAAAAAAAGTGATTCAGGAAGAAATAGAAAATTTGACCAGACCAGTCACTAGTAAAGAAATTGAATCTGTAATCTAAAACTCCCAACAAACAACAGTCTGGGACCATAATAGCCTCACAGGTGAATTCTACCAAACATTTAAAGAATTATTCCAAAAAACAGAATAGGAAGGGAAATTCCAAATTCATTCTATAAGGCCATCATTTCCCTGATTTCAAAACCAAAGACACTGTTAAACTAAAACAAAAACAAAACCCTACACCCCAGTATGATGAACATAGTGCAAAAACCCTCAACAAAATATTAGCAAACTGTACACAACAATACATTAAAAAGATATTAGCAAACTGTACACAACAAAATATTAGCAAACTGTACACAACAATACATTAAAAAGATCATTCACCACAAACAAGTGAGATTTATTCCAGTGATGCAAGGGTGATTAAATATTTGCAAATGAGTCAATGTGATATATCACACGGACAAAAGGAAACATAAAACCTATAGGACCATTTCAATAGATGTAGAAAAAGCTTTTGACAAAATACAGCATTCATTCATGTTAAAAACTCTACTAATGAAATGGGTTCAAAGGGAACATACCTCAACATAATAAAGGCCATATATGAAAAACTCACAGCTAACATACTCAGTGCTTAAGAAACACGGGTTTTTCTCTAAGATCAGGAACAAGACAAGGATGTCCGCTCTCACCACTTTAACTCGACAGAGTACTGGAAGTCCTAGCTGCAGCAATCACACAAGAAAGAGCAGTTTTCAGGGTGCCTGGGTGGCTCAGTGGATTAAGCCTCTGCCTTCGGCTCAGGTCATGATCTCGTGGTCCTGGGATCAAGTCCCACAACAGGCTCTCTGCTCGGCAGGGAGCCTGCTTCCTCCCCTCTCTCTCTCTCTACCTGCCTCTTTACCTACTTGTGATCTCTGTCAAATAAATAAATAAAATTAAAAAAAAAAAAAGAGCAGCTTCCAAATTGGCAAGGAAGAAGTTAACCTAACAATATTTGCAGATAACATGCTACACCACATACAGAAAACCCTATAGACTCCACCAAAATACTATTAGAACTGATAAATAAGTTTAGTAAATTTGTAGGACACAAAATTAACAGAATTTTGTTACGTTTCTTCTATATGCTACTAACCATTTATACATGCACAAAAAGAACAAAATACCTAGGAATAAACTTAACTAGTGAGATGAAAGACCTATACTCTGAAAGCTATAAGACTTTGAAGAAAGAAACTAAAGATGACACAAATAGGAAGATATACCATGCTCACAAATGGGAAGACTATCATTAAAATGTCCATACTACCCAAAGCAAACTAGATTCAGTGCAATCCCCACAAAAATGCCAATAGCACTTTTCATAGAAAAAGAATAAATAATCCTAAAATTTGTTTAGAACCATGAAAGACCTTGAATAGATAAATCTTGAGAAAGAAGAACATAGCCAGAGGTATCACAATTCCAGTTTCAAGATACATGACAAAGCCATAGTAATCCAAGGATGGTAAAATGGATACACAGATTGATGGAACAGGATAGGGAACCCAGAAATAAACCGTGCCCATACAGTCAGTTTATCACAAAGGCAAGAATTTAGAGTGGGGAAAAGACAGCCTTTTTAATAAATGGTGCAAAAAACAAAAACCAAAAAAACCTGGGAAGCTGCTTCCAAAAGAATGAAATTGGACCCCTTTCTTAAAACCCACACAAAATTAAACGCAAAATGGATTAGAGACCTAAATGTGAACCCCCAAACCATAAAACTCCTGCAAGAAAACATAAGCAGTCATCTGGACATCACCCTTAGCAACATATTATAGATGTCTCCTCAGACAAGGGAAATGAAAGCAAACTTATTTGGGAGTACAACAAAATAAAAAGCTTTTGCACAGCAAAGGGAACTATCAACAAAATGAAAGGCAACCTACAGAATGGGAGATGATATTTGAAAACAAAATATCTGACAAAGGGTTAAAGTCCAAAATATATGGAGAACTTATACAACTCAATACCAGACAGTTGCTTAACTCTCTTATTAAAAAAATGGGCAGAGGACCTGCACAGCCATTTTTCCAAAGACATACAGGTGGCATACAGACACATGGAAAGATGCTCAACCTCACTTATCATCAGTGAAATGCAAATCAAAATCATAATGAGATATAACCTCACACCTGTCAGAATAGCTGGTATCCAAAAAAACAAACAAACAAAAAAAAAAAACAAAAAACAAAACAAAAACCCCAACCCCAAAAAACACATGTTGGTAAGGATGGGAAGCAAAAGAAACCCCATACACTGGGGTGGGCAGGTAAAGGTACAGCCCCTGTGGAAAACAGTATCGAAGTTCATCCAAAAAATTAAAAATAGAACTACCATACCAGTGAACTCACAGTTACTAGGAAAGTTCACATTCAAATACTAATTGGGAATGGGTTGAGCAGTCTTATAGAGACCCTCAGGTTGAATAGACACGAGTGCACTGTATGTGTGAATGCTTCAAATATACCTAAGATTTTGTCTTAGATCTTTTCTTCTGAGAAATTACTGCTTAATAAGATGGGTAATTACAGTGTTAGCTTAAAAAAAATAAAAGCAGTATCATATCCTCCAGTAATTCCACGACTGCTTATTTATCCAAAGAAAACAAAAACACTAATTGGAAAAGATAAATGCACCCCTATGTTTACTGCAGCATGAGTTACAATAACCAAGATAAGGAAGCAACCCCAGTATCATCAATAGATGAATGAATGGGTAAAGTAGATGTGTTTATGTGTTCAAGATACACACACAGTGGAATGTTACTTGGGCATAAAAAAAAGAGAGAGAGAGATTTTGCCACTTACAAGAACATGGATGGACCTAGAGGGTATTATACCAAGTGGAATAAGTCAGATAGAGAAGACAAATGCCATACGATTTCATTTATATATGGAATATAAAAAATAAAAGACTTAAATACAGAGCACCAACTTATGGTTGCCAGTGGGGAGGTATTTGGGGGACACACTAAATAGATAAAAGGGATTAAGAGGTAAAAACTTCCAGTTATAAAATGAGTAAGGCATGGAGAGGGAAAGTACCGCATAGGGAGTAGAGTCAGTAATACTCTGAGAATGTCATACAGTGACACATGGTGGCTCAGCTTACTGTGGCAAGCAATGAGTAATATATGGAACTGATGAATCAAACTAGGTTATATACCTAAAACTAATGTAACACTGGATGTTAATTATACTTCAATGAAAATAAAGAGGAGGTTCTATGAAGTTATATCTCACATACGGATTTTTATGACATTTTATGAAATGATAATGAACTATGGTTATGTAAGAGGCTATTAGCATAAGCTAGGTGAAGGGCACACGTGAACCATACACCATTTTTGTAATTTCTTGTAAGTCTAAAATTATTTGTAAATTAAAAAAAAAAAATGAGAGACAGAAGAAACGTTGGGCAACCAAGGCCGCGATGGCTAGCCTGAGCGGGGTGAGTGGCTCGGCCACAGGGTCCGCAGCTGACCTGCCGTCGAAGACTTCCAGATGCTGTGCCTAAGTTTCTAGCAGTTAATCAGTATAAACTGATGATCTGGCTGTCTACACACCTTGCTTTTGTCTTTGATGTTATTGGATGGGAAAATACAGTTCTTTAAAAATATTAGAGTCCTCAAAAGTCAGCCAGGTTTTCTGAACCACATCTTTTTATACTTTAGGGCATTTAAAATATAAAGAAACATGTGAAGATTAAACTTCAGTGACCCATTTCCTGCCACCCAGAATTATTAACATTTTGTCACATATACCTCCAGACTCCTTTTCTACACATACACTTTGCTTTTTAATTGCAAGAATAAGTTAATGAATCTCATTTCAAAAAAAGAAATGGGTTTTATGGCAAACATACTGGAACATGGCTTTCCCAGAAAGGTGAAGGCTTAACGTTATCAAATAATGAGAATGTACAAGTTTTCTATAGTTATTCATCCTTTATTTTTAGGAAAAGACTACTCCCGTCTCTACCTTAGTCCTTTATAATATATTCTTTATGGTATTTTTCATACAATATAATAAAGCAATTTACTTAATAAATGTTTCAATGAGTGAAGAATTTCATTCTCAAAGAAATGAGCAATCCAGTTTTTTTTAGTTTTTAGGAATATTCTCTAGATTCTTTTGGCTTAGTCTGTTCTAAAAATTAGTAACTCTTTTGAAAGCAAAACAAATTATAAAGTTCTACCTAATATGATTTACTATAAATTTTTCTCTGGTCATCAGTACAAAACATGTGGGTAGACTATATACACTTTATGATTTTCGCCAATGTCACTATTTTATTTTAAATTTCTTTTTCTATGTTTTCCCTGACTTTCTTAATTTCTTTATGCCTTCTGTTTTCAAAAATTTTAATGTTTCAGAAAGTTCCTTACCAGTCTGCCAAATCCATTATGGAAGGAAGCATATATTCCCCTAATATCCTCAAGCTTTTTGCAAACTGATGAATTTTATTTAAGTTTTAGGTTTACATTTAGGCTAAGTAACTAGCTGAGTTCATACTGTATTCAATAATTTATTCAGTGTTTATTGAGCATATATATTGGGTGCGTGAGAAAAAGGGAAGCAAGGAAACAACAAACCCATATCCCCAAGTTGCTTAGAGGATAGACAGGAAACAGAGATTATTCAAAGAATCACACAAACGTCTAATCACACCTGAGACAGGTCTTATGAAAGAGAGATTCATGGTGCTGTACTGAGGGCAGGGGGCGGGGAACAGACTTACTTGAGAAAGTTGAGGAATGCTCCCCTGAGAAATTGATGACGATCTAAAGGTAGAGTTAACTGTTCCTGGCAGACAGTGTGATGCACGGTAGATAGTCAAGTAGGAAAGATAATCCAGTCAGGGGGAACTCAATTTCTATGCACTAAAAATAATCATTGGGGCGCCTGAGTAGCTCAGTTGGTAAAGCATCCAACTCCTGATCTCAACCCAGGTCTTGATCTCAGGGTCATGAATTCAAGCCTCACCCTGGATGTGGAGCATACTTAAAAAAAAAAAAAAAAAAAATCACTGAGTCACTAATGTTAAACCCCTTTTGGATGAGTAAACTGAGAGAGGTTAAATGATTTGCCCAAAACTCATACAGTGAGTTAATGAAGTTAAGGGCCTGTACTCAGATGTCTTCATTCCTCATCTAATATTCTGTCTACTGTGCAAAGCTGCTTCCCCCTCTAACTTTGTTTCTTAATGTTTTGCTTTTTTGCATCAAGGGAAGTGTGCCAGGAATGACCCAATGAGTCAGCTGTCCGCTAGCAGTAGCAAAAATAGTAATTTAATCATCAAAAAGTTAAGTGAACCATTATAAGTAGATTGCTTTTGTCAGGAAACAATAATGCAAAGTCACTCTTACCTTCAGCAAGAACACACAGAGGATAAACGGGCATCCACAGTGTCTGACTGAGCCAGGTCAGGACGGTGTAGGATATCCCTACGACTGACAACATGCTGTAAGTGTACCTAAAACAAGACAAGGAGCTCAGAAACATCATTTCTCACTGATATCTGGGAGAAGAAGAGAAGAAAATACCTTACACTGTAATTAAACACAGAGATACAAGTGGAAAGTTTAAATTCCAAACCTTATTTTCTACCATTTAAGTGGGAGGTAAAAAAAAGGGGGGGGGGGCAGGGGAGAGAACTGTGTCAGTCTGGCTTGTCTCAGGGGTTGGACCATGGATAATTATGGAGGTAAACAAAGAAAAATGAAACCCTTACCCCTCAGCAAATTACACCTTTCCCTGAAGAGTGAATTTAGGTTCACTCAGAAGCTAAGCCCATTTTATCCAGTATGCAGCTGCGTTTTTAAAAACAGACAGACTTGTAAATATTTAGGTAATGAATTTTTAAAACACAAGTGTGACTTCCAAGTCCTTATTGGTCATCCTTCTGCTCGTGCAGTTGGGCTACGCTGTGTGATCAGTTAGAGAGCCAGCCTTAGAAGCTTGTTTCGAGTGCAATAGCTGGTTTTAAAGCTGCCTTCGTGATGTAATGGAGGAAGTATTCTGCATCTTTTTGTTTCTCTGACTAGGCAGTGGTTCTCAAGCTTAAGCGGACATCAAAATCAACCAGAGGTCTTGCTAAAGCACACACTGCTAGGCCAAATGCCCAGAGGGTCTCATTCCGTGGGTCTCAGGTAGAGCCTGAGAATTTCTATTATAAACAAGTTCCAGGTGATGCAGATGCCACACAGGGCTAGGGTCTGTACTTTGAGAACTACTGGAATAGGCAGTACATAATATGGCAAAACAAAATCCAAAACCTTGAGAACATGAATGGAGAAAACTAAACCTTTATCCCAATCTAGGACCTCGATTTCATTCCTCAGAGACAAGGACCAATGCCAGTTTCTTATATATCCTCTTGAATACTCTTGTAATTGCTTATCTCTGTATATAAAAACCATATACCAACAGTGCAAGCCTTCACTAAACATGGCATATTATCAAACTTGATCTGCACCAATCTCGAAAACGGCATCTATTTTTTTTTAAAGATTTTATTTTATTTATTTGACAGACAGAGATCACAAGTAGGCAGAGAGGCAGACGGGGGGTGGGGGGGAAGCAGGCTCCCTGTTGAGCGGAGAGCCCGATGTGGGGCTTGATCCCAGGACCCCGAGATCACGACCTAAGCTGAAGGCAGAGGCTTTAACCCACTGAGCCACCCAGGTGTCCCTGGCATCTATTTTTTATTACAAGAGTAGATAAGCATCTTATATGTTTAAAACCACTTTTGATGAAGTCCAGTGTATCTTCTTTCTTCTGTTGCTTTGTTTTTGGTGTCTGAGAATCCTCTGCCAAATCCAAAATCAAAAAGGCTTACCTCCATGCATTCTTGGAGTTTTATAGGTTTAGCTCTTACATTTAGGTTTTTTGATCCATTTTAATTTTTGTATATGGTGTGAGGTAAGGATCCACGCAGATGGACATGTCATTATCCCACCACCATCTGTTGAAAAGACTATTTCCCCAGCCCCATTTAATGGTCTTGGTCCCTTGTCAAAAATCAATCAACTATAAATGTGAGAATTTATCCCCAGACTATCAGTTCTATTCTGTGCTATATCCTTAGGCCAGTATCACATTCTTTATTATTATGGCTTTGTAGTGAGTTCTGAAATTGAGAAGTGTGAGTCTTCCAACTATGTTCTTCTTCAAGATTGCTTGGGCTAGTAAGTTCCTTAAATTTCCATATGAGTTTTAAAATCAGCTTTGCAATTTCTGCAAAGCAGCCAGCTGGGATTCTGATAAGGATGGCACTGAATATATAGATCAATTTGGAGAGTGTTGCAGTCTTATTAAGTTTTATTAAGTTTTCAACCCATAAGCATGGGTTATCTCTTAATTTAGGTATTTTTAAATTTCTCCCAATAGGATTTTAAAGTTTTCAATGTGTAAGTTCTGCACATCTCTTGTTAAATTTATTCCTAAGTACTTTATTTTTTGGATGCTATTATAAATGAAATTTTTCCTTAATTTTATCTTAAAATAGGTCATTGCAAGTGTATAAAACACAATATACAAAAATAATTTTGTATATTGGTTTTGTATTCAACAACCTTTCTTTACTGGTTTACTAGTTCTAGTACTTTTAGTGGATTCCTTATGATTTTATGTACAAAATCATATAACCTGCCAACAGACTTTACTCCTTCCTGCCTTTCACAAAATTTCCTTGCCTAACTGCCATGACGAGTATTTCCAGTACAATGCTGAATAGACGTGGCAAGGGTTGGTTGTACACCCACCCTAGTTTCACTCATCTTAGGAAGAAACTAGTTTTTTAACATTAACAATCATCTGGATGTGGTTTTTTTTTTTAATAGATGCCCTTTTCTAGTCCTTGCATTTATTTATTTAAGATTTTATTTATTTGAAAGAGAGAGAGTATGCACAATTAGAGAGAGTATGCACAATTATGCACAATTAGCAGAGGCAAAGGGAACAGCAGACTTCCCACTGAGCAGAGAGCCCTATGTGGGACTCAGTCCCAGGACCCTGAGATCATGACCTGAGCTGAAGGCAGATGCTTAACTGACTGAGCCATCCAGGTGTCTCTCTAGTCCTTGCCTTAAAAAAAAAAGAAATTTTAGGGTAAGTTCAGAAGATAATTCCACCCCAACATCACAGAGGGGAAAAAACTGAGTTTCGAAAAGGCTACATGCTTAGAAATTTTACTTCCAAGTTATAAGAAAAGAAAGCCTATTCATATACAAAAGCTTGTACATGACTATTCATAGCGATATTCCTCATAACCAGAAAGTATGTCCATCAGCTGAAGAATGGATAAATAAAAGTGGTACATTGCTATAATGGAATGTTATCCATAAAAGGAATAAAATACTGATAAAAAGGAATGAAATACTGATACATGTTATACCATAGATAAACCTTGAAAACATTAAGCTAAGTGAAGGAAATCAGTCACAAAAGGCCATATACAGTATGGTTCCATTTATATGAAATGTCCACAATAGGTGAATTCATAGAGACAGTATGTTAGTAGTTGCCAGGGCTGAGAGGAGAAAATGGGGATTTTACTGCTAAGAGGTTTGTGGTTTCTTTATAGAGCGCAGTGAAAATGTCCTCAAATTAGTGATGATAGTTACACATCTTTGAATACACTAAAACCCACAAATTTTCTATTTTATATGTGAATGTTGGGTGCCTGGGGGACTCAGTCGGTTAAGTGTCTGACTCCTGATTTCAGGTCCAGTCATGATCTTAGGCTCCTGAGATCGAGCCTTGTATCTGGCTATACCTGAGTGTGGAGTACGCCTGCTTAAGAATCTCTCCCTCTCCCTCCGCCTCTGCCCCTCCCTACCCCGACACTTGCTCTAATTAATTAACTAATTAATTAAGAAATAAATAAAAGGTGAATGTTAAAGTACATGAATTATCAAAATTCTTCTGTTTTTGAAGGTTCAGTGGGATGTCCAAGATTATACAGCAAGTAGTTGCAGTGGGATGCATCCTAAGATCTCCTCTGTTAAAAAGCCCTTCCATGACATCATGATAACTACTCTCAACGTTAAAATCATTTTGTTTTCTAATGGGTTTAACTGTGCTCATTAGAGACTGAATTGAGACCGAAAGAGTCAGGCATACCAGAGAACAGTATGTCAGAAGGTCTCAATCCCAGATGGGGCTCCTTGTCTCATGAACACAAAGTCATGGGCTACAAAAGTCCATGAAATCCACCCCAAGTCTACAAAACTATCAGTTAAAAATGAGGAATAACTTACTAAATTATATATACAAAGAATGCTACTTCTTTTCATTCAACAAAACATTTCATTCTAACTCACTCTAAGGCTCAACCTATTACTCAGAAATACTTTAATTCAGCTAAGTTACTGACAACATAGTAAATGAATAATTTACATAACTCAGCTAAAATGCTAGGGCGCTTTTGTTACCTATCCACACCCAGATCTTGCAAGTAGAACGCGCAGTTCTCATTTGTGAAAGCCAAAGAAGCAGTTAGGACACCTCCCCAAGATGAGCCTCTGAGCAAAGGGGACTGTTTACCCCACTGCTGGTAGAGACAAGACTAGACCCATCTGTTTGCAAAGTTTCAGAAGTAGAAGGAAACTGAAGGTGATCTAGAGCAAAAGTTCTTAATTTGAGGTTCAAGGATTCCTAGGGTATCCACAAAATAACTTCAATAAGTCATTTGGACCCACTGGAATTGTATATAAAACATATCACAGAGATAAAAGTAGAGCCTAGGGAATATAGTCAAAAATATTGTCATAAACCTGGTGATTAACAGACCTGTACCGCTGGGGATGAAAATACATGTTTATAAAAAATAAAAAATAAAAAAATAATAATAATTTTAAAAAATGCCAGAAAAAAAAATATTGTCATAACGTATGGGGACAGATGGTGACCGCACTTAACATGGTCGGTGCTGATTAATATCTAGAACTATCCAATCAGTGGCACTTGGGTGGCTCAGTTGGTTTAGCATCTGCCTTCTGCTCAGGTCATGATCCCAGGGTGCTGGGATCCAGCTCCATGTCAGGCTCCCTGATCAATGAGGAGTCTGCTTCTCGCTCTCCCTCTGCTACTCCCCCTGCTTGTGCTTGCTCCATCAAATAAAATCTTAAAGGGTGCCTGGGTGGCTCAGTGGGTTAAGCCTCTGCCTTCGGCTCAGGTCATGATCTCAGGGTCCTGGGATCGAGCCCCACGTCTGGCTCTCTGCTCAGCGGGGAGTCTACTCCCCCTGTCCCACCTACCTGTGATCTCTGTCTCTCTCTCTTTGTGTCAAATAAATAAACAAATATTTTCTTAAAAATTATACTTCAAAGAAAAACAACACAAAGTAAATGTATGTGGAGGTGCATTCTTCCCTAGAGTGATGAGGCCCTGTATTTAAGTATTCTGGAACTCACAGAAACCAACTTTGTAAATCCTAAGACATAATAGAAGTCTTGCTTTGCTTGTTACAGTTACATGTACCAGAGCAATTTCAAGGAATGCCTTTCATTAGCAAGCAGCTGTGAGGTTTATCCCAAATTGGTGCTATGCCAAGTCTTCTGCTGGAAACCTGAATGCACTGATTTGCTCTTGTAATACCATGGGAGGTTTGCATTACCTCTGACATGCCCATTATGGAAAGCGCTAAGAATACATTTCAATATCAAGATAAAATAATTTGGAAAGGGGTTATGTTTTCCTCTCTCATTTAGGGTAACCAAATGTGGGCAGCTATTACTGGTTTCACTGTAGAAAAGCAACTTGGCTTTAAGATATTATTTTGCCTCCTTACCTAACCATATCCAATAGATTCCAAAAGATGAATAAAACACACACCACATATTTCTCTTGGACTTCCTCTTGACTGGTGATCACCACAAAGAGGATGATTATTCTCTCTGTGAGCTAAGAAAGAAAGAGCAAAGTCAAGAATTAGGATCATCTGTTAAGCATGTAGGTCATTTTCTAATTTCAAAACCCAGAGTTCCTCTTCAAAGTAAGTATGCTTTAACTGGAAATAGGTATGCTGAACTGTTAACATGATCTCTGAGGGAGTAGGGTTATAGGTCAATTTCATTTCCTCCTTGCTGTTTTTTTTTTGTATTCTCCAAATTATATACAATGAATAAAAACATATTTTATGTAATCAGGGTATTTCTCCTCCTGCAATATATGCACACATGTTTTTATTCACTTTGGTAAGCTTTTATTATATGTCCACTATGTATTAGATGCCAAGGTTTTTATACACACACACACACACACACACACACACAGAAAGCAAGGTGCTTGCTCCAGAAGGTAGTAGTGGTAAGAGAATGTGGCGGTAGAATTATGACATAGTGTGAATAATGCTATCATTTAAAGTGCTCTGAATGGGAGCACAGGTGAGGGACATAACTGCCTGGGGAAAGGATGCACAGATTTATGAAGACAGGCAACACCTCGGTTGGATCTGAGAGAAGAGGCAAGAGTTTCTTAGGTAGACTGATTAGGAAAAAGGACATCCTAGGTTAGGGGAACAGGAAAAGCAAAGAGGCAGAGGTGTGAAAATGCAAGTGTATTAGGGAGTAAGGAGAACCCCCTGGAGGCTAGAGTTGGGGGAACGGCTCAGAAAGGGAATGAATAGGAGATAAAATTGAAAACATGGCCGGTGCTGGGTTGTAAAGGGTTTTGAATGACAGGCCAAGAAATTTCGATTTCATCTAACAGGGAAGCTATTGTAGCTTTTTTTTAAGGGGGTGGATGGAGGGGGAAGAAAAGTAATATAATCCTAACCTTTATAAGCCAGTGGAAAATGAAAAGAATTCAACATCCACATTTTTTTCCAAGTCAGTAAGTGCAAATCATTGAGAATTCACACACAATGGCTTAGCTCCAATTACTGACCTCAAAAAATAAGTTCTTCTTTCCCAATATAAATATAATGAGCCACCTTATATCATACTAATGCCCCCTGTACAGTCCATATTTTTTGTTGTTTTTTTAAACAAAACATTCTTCTTTGCTCTCAATGGTCAAAGGAAAATGTACTTGAGATTGAGGGAGGGTATTAGTGATAGGGGAGAACTGCTTTATGTTTTTCGGTAGTTATCCTTATTTTTAAGGCAGATCAAAGAGAAAAGAACAGAACCATCTGTGACTTAGAATCATAGGCTGTTAATCCTGGAAAATCACCTCGTGCAGAGAAATCCGAGATTTGCCAACACTAGGTCACATGATCAGCTATGCTCTATCAGCATAGAGTGTACACGCTCTATCAGCAAGTGTGACCACAGCAGTGAGTCAAGAGGGTCTTTGCTTGTCTAAGGGAATTAGATATGATTCAAACCTTAGTCAATCTATAGAAGCCATTTACATAGCTGTACTGATTGTCAGTATTTCTTTAAAATGCCCTAGTTTCTTGATTTAGTTATACTTATAATAATGAAGAATACTTAACTGCAATTATAATTATCAAATGATCCAAGCTTGCAGTCAATGACACCTGGCAGCCTTTGGATAAAAGATCTTAGCAGCAAACAAGTACTTAGGAACCACCTAATCTTATGTTTGGTCCGTGCCTGCTAATTAGGAAAACGATCTCCTTTTTTGAGAAAAATCTCAAGATACATATACATGAGTGCATACACATAACATATATTTCTAATTATATTATATTTCTAATTATATTTCTAATTATATTTTGCTTTCTGTAGTCAGAAAGCAAAAACCTAGATAACTCTTGGTAAGATGGATCTCTAGGGTCCACTCTAGATTAGCCCAACCCACCTTCTTACAAATGAAAAATTGAGGAACCAAAGAAGTGACTTGCCCTAGTGGCAGACCGGGAAACATATATCCCGAGTTTTGTGGTTTCCAGAGTTATAAGCTATCTGTGATGTCAGACTACCCATTAACTGATGAGTACAGAGAGGGAAATCTAAAACAGAAATGGTGCTGTACAATAGAATTCATCCTGTTGAAAATCATGACTTAAAGGGGGGTCAACCTGGGTGGCTCAGTCAGTTAAGTGTCTGCGTTCAACTCAGGTCATGATCCCAGTGTCCTGGGATGGAGTCCCACATCAGGCTCCCTGCTCAGTGGGAGCCTCCTTCTCCTTCTCCCTCTACCACTTCCCCTGCTTGTGCTCTGTCAAATAAATAAATAAAATCTTAAAAAAAAAAATCATCACTTCAGAGTGTGACATGTTACTGATGTAATCCCAACTACACAGAAATTAGCACTCAACATGCCCCAAACCCCACCATCACGTACACACATGTGGGTTTGTGAAGATCCCTGCCACAATGTCAATTTAATTAACCAAGTATCTGATGGTTAACTCTGACTTGACCATTCCATGGCAATACAATGGGAGAATTTAGGTGGAGCTATTCTCAAAGTGGTAACAGCCATTATTTATTGGTTACTTTGTACAAGTTTCTGAAGATATATCATATCTCATTTAATCTCCATGACCCTAACAAATGAATGTTATTATTTTTTGCTGCCTTTTATAAAGGGCACTGCATTTTACAAAGTGAAAATGATGCGCACCTGGGTGGCTCAGCTAATTAAGCATCTGCTTTCAGCTCAGATCACGATCTCTGGGTACTGGGATCAAGCCCCACATTAGGCTCCCTGCCCAGCAGGAAGTCTGTTTCTCCCCCTACCCTTCCCCACTCTTGTGCATATGCTCTCTCAAATAAGTAAGTAAATAAATAAATAAATAAATATTTTTAAAAAACAACAAAGTGAAAGTGCCTTGCCTATAGATCTGCAAATAAAAATCTGGACAATGTGATTCTAAATCCCTTGTTCTGAAACACTAACACATTTTCCCCTTTGTTATTTTATGTGCTATCCTTATGCCTAATATCCAGGTTATAGTCTATTGTTTCAAAAAGCCTCTCTTCAAAAGTTAAACCTTAAAACAAGAACCTCCTTCATATTCTAAATCAACACCAAACACTTCTGAAGAACAGACTTTTTAAATTTATTCCCTTTTTATGTATAATAATCTGACCAGTTATTTGGGGCTTTGCACTTGTGAGAACTTAGCACTTCTTCATTTTAAACAAATCCCAAGAGAACATGACGAATTACTAATGGTCTTTTAGGGTTTAGTGTAGCTCAAACTAGGTAGAATACAAGTAAAAAAGAAAAAAAAACCCTATTAGGCCAAATTAAAACACTCTCTTAATGTGGTCTCCTGAGAAGTATGGTAACTATAAAACAAAAATACTTTGCATTTTTAGGTTCTACTTGGGAATCCTAAATTTCAAATTAAGCAGTGACTAAACCTAAGTTGTTATTTAATAAATGACAGCTGGCACTTCAGTTATCAATTATGTAGTTATAAACTACTCCCTCTATGGAGAGAATTTCTAGAATTAAGTAGCAGAAAAAAGAAATTAAGAGAACAATCACATTTACAATTACATAGAAAAAATAACAAAATGCCCAGAAATAAATTTAGCCAAGGAGATGAAAGCTCTGTACTCCAAAAACTATAAAACCCTGATGAAAGAAATTGAAGATGACATGTAAATGGAAAGATATTCCACACTTATGGATTAGAAGAACAAATATTGTTTAAAAATGTCCACACCACCCAAAGCAATCTACCGATGTAACGCAATTCCTATCAAAATGCCAACAGCATTTTTCACAGAACTAGAATGAAAAATTCTAAAATTTGTGTGGAACTACAAAAGACCTCAAATAGACAAAGCAATCTTGAGAAAGAAGGACAAAGCTGGAGTTCCTACAATCCCAGATTTTAGGATATATGACAAAGCTGTGTTAATCAAAAGAAAAAGCTGTATTAATCAAAACAGTATGGTACTGGCACAAAAACAGATACATAAATCAAGGGAACAGGATAGAGAGCCTAGAAATGAATCCATGCTCATATGGCTAATTAATCAATAACAAAGAAGGCAAGAAAGAATACACAATGGGGGAAAGAGAGTCTCTTCAACAGATGGTGCTGGAAAAACGAGATAGCCACATTCAAAAGAATGAAACTGGGGGCACCAGGGTGGCTCAGTGGGTTAGGCCTCTGCCTTCGGCTCGGTCGTGATCTCAGGGTCCTGGGATCTAGCCCCGCGTCGGGCTCTCTGCTCAGTGGGGAGCCTGCTTCCTCCTCTCTCTCTGCCTGCCTCTCTGCCTACATGTAATCTGTCTGTCAAACAAACAAACAAACAACAACAACAACAACAAAAAGAATGAAACTGGATTGCTTTCTTACACTACACACCAAAATAAACTCACAATGGGTGAAAGACCTAAACATGAGACCTGAAGCCATAATAGTCCTAGAAGAAAATGTAGGCAATAATTTCTTTGACATCAACTATAGGAACATTTTTCTAGATAGGTCTTCTGGGTCAAGATTATTAAAAGTGAAGTTGAACTATTGAGACCCAAATAAACTTCTGCACTGTGAAGGAAACCATCAGCAAAAAGGCAACCTACTGAGTAGGAGAAGATATCTGCCAATGATATATATCCTATAAGGCATTAATTTCCAAAATATAGAAAGAACTTCTACAACACCAAATACACCAAATAAAATGATTAAAAATAGGCAGGGGCCCTCAACAGACATTTTTCCAAGGAAGACATACAAATGGCCAACAGACACATAAGAAGATGCTCCACATCACTCATCATCAGGGAAATGCAAATCAAAACCAGAAAGAGATACCACCTCATATCAGTTAGAATGGCTAAAATAAAAAACACAGGAAATAAGTATTAATGAGGACATGGAAAAAACGGAACATTTGTGCACTATTGGTGAAAAAGCCTATGGTGTAGTCACTGTGGAAGATAGTATGAAGGTTCCTTAAAAATTAAAAATAGAACTGCCATATGACCCAGTAATTCCACTACTAGATATTTACCCAAAGAAAATGAAAACACTAATTTAAAAAGACATACACAGCCCTATGTTTATTGCAGCATTATTTACAATAGCTAAAGTAAAGAAGCAACCCAAGTGTCCATCCATAGAAAATGGCAAAAGATGTAATATAATTATATATAATGAAATATTTTTAAAAATTATTTATTTAAATTCAATTTAGTTAATATGGTGTAGTATTAGTTTCAGAGGTAGAGTTTAGTGATTCATCAGTTGCATAAATACCCAATGCTCATTCCATCAAGTGACCTCCTCACCCAGCTACCCCATCCCCCCCAACTCTCAGTTTGTTTCCTATACCTATGGGTCTCTTAAGGTTTGCCTCCCTTTTAAAAAAATTTTTATTTTTAAATATTTTTAAAAATTTATTTGAAAAAGAGCGCATGCACAAGCTGGGGGAGGGGCAGAGGAAGAGGGAGAAGCCTGCTGAGTAAGAACCTGATGCAGGGTTTGATCCCAGGACTCTGAGATCATAACCTGAGCCAAGTCAGCCGCTTAACCTACTGAGCCACCCAGGTGCCCCAACTCCGTTTTTATCTTATTTTTCCTTTCCTTCTCCTATATTCATCTTCTTGTTTCTTAAATTCTACATATGACTGGAATATAACTCCGCCATAAGAAAATGAGATCCTGCCAGTTGCAACAGCATGAATAGACCTACAGCGTATAATGCTAAGTGAAATAAGTCAAAGAGAAAGACAAATACTGTATGATTTCACTCATATGTGGAATTTGAGAAACAAAACAAATGAACAAAAAGAAAAAAACAGACTCAAAGACAGAGAACAAACTGATGGTTGCACAAGGGGATGTGGGTGGGGGAAATGGGTGAAATAGAGAGGATTAAGAGACACTTATTGTGATGGACACTGAGTAGTGTATAGAATTGCTGAAATCATTGTATACCTGAACTATAACACATGTTAATTTTGCTTCACTTAAAAAAATACAAATTAGTTTTAGCCTCAAAGACTATTATTTTACTAAAATAATAACCCAAATTATTTTGATCCTATGAACTTTTGTTGAGAACTTCAGAGACATATCCTTAATATGTTCAAAACCATCGATGATTACTTTCTTCTATGAGACATAAGCATTTACATATTTCTATTTACATATATTTTTTTTTTATTATTCATTAGATACTTATTGAGTGCAGTGCTCTTGGTCCTGGGAGTTGTAGCTATGAAAGAGACCAATTTCCAGCCTTCAGAGTATTTCCATCCTACTTGGGAGGTACACAGTAAACAAATTTAGAATAGAGTTCAAGACAAATAGTCTAAATCCAAATTTTCACTTCACCATCTACAATATATGTGGCCTTGGGTAATTTATTTAGCTTTTGTGTTAAGTAATCATACTGCAGATAATAATTAGCATTAGTATTATATAGTAAACTATAAAGGATAAGTTATGCTTGAAGATTTGAAGATTAAATGAGTTAATGCACATGAAGAATGTAGAGAACTATGTGGCACATAAAATGTCCTAAATAAATGTAAGTTATTACTAATTAAATATAATTTAACATAGTGATTAGTATATTTACAGAAAATATATTTTTCTATATGGATCATTAAGACTATCATTGAATAAAAAAGGTTAATCTCAGCATTTTTTACAATTTTTTTAAGGATTTTATTTATTTATTTGAGACAGAGAGATACAGAGAGAGAAAGCATGAGCAGGGGGAGAAGCAGAGGGAGAGGGAGAAGCAGACTCCCTGCTGAGCCTGGAGCCCAGTGTGGGGCTTGAATTCCATGACACTGGGATCTTGACCTGAGCCAAAGACAGACACTTAACCATCTGAGCCACCCAGGTACCCCTAATCTCAGCATCTTTAAAATTATACTATAAATACAGTTTTATAATAATCACAGTGAAGAATTCCATGGATCAAATTAAAAAAAAAATCTTAAAAAAAATCTAAAATCTTACTTACAGAGCAAATTACGTCATTCATTCCCAGGAGGCTTCAACACTGAGAACGTCAGCTTGACACAATCCCCAGTATGGTTTTTATTTAACAGTACAAACCTGTTCTCAACTCAAAACTAGAGAGAAAACCCATATGACTATATGGAAAACCAGGTTATTTAATCTAGCAATGCAAAGAGGCACCTGCTTCACAGCTAAAAAGAAATCAGGGTGAAACTTGGCTGTTTTCCTTGAAGGGTTTATGTTAAGACACCCTTGGTATTTGATTTTCTTCGTATTTGTTCTAAGAATCTAGGACTGTGAAAAATCTTTGGAGTGATTTTGGGCAAGCAGACCCTTGCCTTCCCTTAGCAGAAATAGGTGATATTCATAAATATAAAAGCGGTTTTTGCAATTTGGGTTCACAAATGAAGTTTTTGTGGGCACAGTAATCTGGGGATAGTAATTCCTAGTGTTTTGATTTATGGATTTTTCATGTTTTGTAAAATTAACACATGTGCGGCAGTGTTTCCTACAATGCAAAGAAAGGACAAATGCAGACTTTAGTCATTTTAATTCAGTTATATATGAAGTCTTTGAATTTCAAGCATTTCTCAAAAGGTAAAGGAGTAAACTGGATTACTAGGAGGGTTTCCTAAATGGGTCGAAAGTCCCCATCCAAAGGCTAGTTTTGTGGATATTTTCCCACCTCCTGGAGTTGAGAACAACCCAAGGCTATGTCAGTAAAAACCTCTTTCTCAGGCTTCTGCACAATGTTAGAACAAAGTCTTTCAAAATCAGTATTTCAGGGTTGGCAGTGTTTCCACACTATAAAAACCAAGTTGTTTTTTAAAAAATAACATAAAATAGAAAATAAAAGCCTAGTTGATTTGATTACATCTACTGAAATATATAAATTTCCTAATCCAACCTTATTTTTTTTACCAAGCTAAGTATATGAGCCTTTTGGAAGGAAGGGGTTGGAGAGGAAAATGTCTACTTTTCACCTACATTATCATGTCTTAAAATAGTTATGTGTTTGGGACCTAAATTACTTTCCCATTTTATAAATTAAAACATAGAAAATTTGTTATATTTCTTTATATGATTTTAGTGGACATGTAATTATTTCCAAAAAAAGGGATGTCTCTAAGCAACTATTTATGTTATCATCTTACCTTTCCCCCCAAAGTATATTTTTAAAAAAATACAAAAAAATGTATTACTGTTTATTGTATCTTATTGTACACTGTATATTTTGAAAATACATAAAAATTTGTTATTGTTATGTTATTTTAGTCTTACTGTCAATTGTGTGTAATTTTAGGAATTCATAATGACTTTTCTCTGTCAAAATAAAGATGTGTGTACAAAAAAACTAAAAAGGCACAGAACGAGACACAGAAAACAAACAGACCTCCTGAACACATAACACCACCATCTGATACATGGCTCAATTACCTCAATTTTCCTACTGCTTTTTGGAATTACTTATCTTGACATTTTATAAGGCCAGTTTCCAAAATGAAAATTCAGTCATGCCTCAGTCTCACAACAGTAATGACAAAATAACATCACAAATACACGGACGTGTTTTTTGGTCCACTGAATGCAGCTGGGCACCATGCATTTTTCAAGAAACTGTATGCACTCAGCTAGGATTACTGAGTAGCTTAGCCACATTCTTAACTATGCTTTCTTCACTTAAAAATGGGGAAATAGGAAAACCAAGAAAGGTTACACAATCTTAGAGTTTTGTTTGGTTATTTTAAAACAGAGGCCTCGGAGTCACCTCATAATTCTTCTAACTGTTGGCAGAACTCAAAGGAAGGGGGTAGAAAATGAAACTTTGAACATGAGGATATGGGTTTTCAAAGCTCTTTCCAGCACTGGCTCCTTTTGGAAAACTACACAGAAGATAGGAAATGAGTAATCCAAATAGAGTACAGATAAAAATCGCAAAGAGATTAAAAAAAAAAAAAAAAGGAAGCTGAACAATCACAACAAAAATTAATAGTAGTCCATGATGAAAATGGTAGCCATCTTCCTTGATGTGGTGAATCCCTTTCCTGTTATCCCTGACAACAAAAAAGACTTAAAAATCACTTAAGCCCCATTAACAGTAGGCACTACAAACTGACTCTGAATAAAAAAGATTCAATGTGGGCTGCCTGGGTGGCTCAGTCCTTAAGCATCTGCCTTGGGCTCAGGTCCTAATCCTGGGTCCTGGGATCAAGTCCCACATTGGGCTCCCTGCTGGGTGGGAAGCCTACTTCTCCCTCTCCCACTCCCCCCAATTGTGTTCCCTCTCTTGCTGTGTCTCTGTCAAATAAATAAAATCTTAAAAAAATTAAAGAAGATTCAACATATATTTGCCATTATTATTTTAAATTACCAAACCAGGATATAGTTTGATTACAGCGATCATAGTTCTATAAAGCACTACATTAATATGATTAAAATCACATTTAAATACTCCAGAACTTCTGGAACTCCAAGAAATCAGATTTCTAAGTTGTATAATAATTTCTATTACTGGACAAGCCTACATAATTTTGGGAAAAAAAAGATGCACATTTTCTAGGCATCATTAAGGTGTTCTATTTTCTTTCCTCAAAGTCTACCTATCCCATTTCTCACTTGCATTCCTCACACTGTCAATAACTAAAATAACACTACTCTTAATTTTGAAAATGCTGTTTTACTATGAAACCATTATTCACCAAGGTAGCCTAAAGAAGTAAAAAGTCCAGGGGTGTCTGAGTGACTCAGCTGGTTAAGCTTCTGACTGCAGCTCAGGTCATGATCTCAGGGTCCTGGGATCAAGCAGCCTATCAGGATCCTCACACTCAGTGGGGAGTCTACTTGTCCCTCTGTCCCTCCCCACTCATGTTTTCTCTCTCAAATAAATATCTTTCACACTCTCTCAAATAAGTGAAAATCTTAAAAACAAAAAAAAAAAGCAAAAAAGTCCAAAAACGTATTAGTGAAAGAAAACATGCTTAGACTTTCAATGAATTTGGTCATTTTCCAGGCAAAATAATCCATATGATGGACTACAGCTTTCATTTAACCTGGGTAGTTCATTCTGTTCTCTAGAATTAGCATGAAGTTGTTAACAAGGAATAAATATCAATAAATCTTGTTCCCAAGTAATACGCTTCTTTAGGGACAGATATGTACCCCTTTTTAATTTTTTAACTAAGTACACTTAAGGGAAGTCCATCTAAGTCTTGGCTACCTGGCTACTTTGTTATTAGGAGTCCAGGCTAAATATTACCTTGATTTTTATTTGACATTTGATATTTCAAGACTTATTTGTCTTCATCCTAATGTATACTATTTCTCTATTTTTATTTAATATGTAAAATTTAAAATCTCCCATAAACTTATAATGCTAAGTTCTTAATAGGCTCCTTAGGATTATATTCCTATTTCCATCTTTAAACTTTCATGGTATTTTAAACAGATTTTAGTATAAGAATCTGTGTCACTCTAATCAACAAAAATTTAAGGCATATGTTTATCCTAAATACTTTGCTAGATGCTAGCAGTAAATGCAGATTCTGACAAATTATTTTCACAATGCCAATTTGTCAAATTTAGTTATTTCCATTTTTCCAATTTATTTTGCAAATAGTTAAAGTTATCCTCACAGAAATCCCTTTTTCTGCAGATCTTAAACACATGTTCACACAGTCACCTAACTTATCTCTCTTCATATGGAAAATAGCACTTTTTTCTCTTGCCTTACCAGCAATGATTTCTTGTATTGAATCTCTACCTGTGAATTTCTCATCTTCCTTCAACCTGCCTTTATTTATTTATTTATTTATTTATTTAGATTTATTTATTTGTTTGACAGAGAGAGGAAAAGACAGCACAAGCAGAGGGAGCTGGAGAGGAAGAAGCAGGCTCCTCAATGATCAGGAAGCCTGATGCAGGTCTTGATCCCAGGATCCTGAGATCATGAGCTGAGCCAAAGGCAGTTGCCTAACCAACTGAGCTACTCAGGCGCCCTTCAACCTGGCTTTATAACGGAATATGGTGGGTGTGCCTGGATGGCTCAGTAGGTTAAGTGTCCTTTGCCTTAGGTCATGACCTCTGGGTCCTGAGATTAAGCCCTGTATCAGGCTTCCTGCTTGGTGGGGAGTCTGCTTCTCCCTCTCCCTGTCTCTGTGCCCTTCTTCCCCCACCCCCAAATTAGTGTGGGCTCTCACTCTCTCTCTCAAATAAAATCTTAAAAGAAAAAAAAAAGAAAAAGGAACATGGTCATCTAGGACTAGAGACCTGGTACAGGAAACAAATAATAGCTAAAATAATAGCAATAGCTTCCAGATATTGTATTCTAACTAAGCACTAGGAGCTTATCCCACCCATTTTTTCAGTTACTCCATGAGGTAAGTGTTATTTTCACATCACATGAGAAAATGAGGTTCAGAACAATTTCCATGTTTAAATTCATATAACTAGTTTCTACTCCTGAAACTATTACACTATCTGTTAACTAGCCAGAATTTAAATAAAAATTTGAAAGAAAAAATAAATTCATACAACCAATAAGAGCTAGAACTGGGATTTGAATCCAGGTTTGTAGGAGTCCCAGGTCTATGATTAGATGTATATTAGAAATACTAGATAAACATGAATGGTCTCTCCTTTGCATTTGTATTCAGTAAAAATTGGCAAAAAGAACAAGAAATGGCTGAATATTCTATTCGTTGAATATTGGCGAAGGAGATTTTTTGGGGGGGATTATTTACTTTTTTTTTTTTTTTAAGATTTTATATATTTGAGAGAGAGGACACAGGGATCAGGGGAGAAGCAGGCTCCCTGCCAAGCAAGGAGCCCAGTGCAAGGCTCCATCCCAGGACAGGACACTGGGATCGTGATCTGAGCTGTAAAGGCATATGCTTAACTGACTGAGCCACCCAGTGCCCCTGGGCCATTTACTATTGACCAGATATTTTGTGTGGTGTCTTTTCCCTGAAACAGCTCAATGCCTATGGATGTGACCCTACAGTGATAGCTAGAGGAGCCAGGAGTCAAACCGAAGTCTGAATGACTCCAATCCTATGACTCTCCTCTATCCTCCAGTGTCCAGGACAGTGGCACAGATAGAGTGGCAAGTGGCTGTGAAATCTAACTCTTAAGAGAAGATCATCTCCATGCTTCCCAAAGTAACAGCATCATTGCCCTGAATGTTTCCAACTGCCTAGTCTAATGGTGCAATGTCTTAGAATAAGGTCATTTTTTCATAGAATTCTTATCATTGACTTGAGTTGCAGTTTTTCAGGGGTTTGCTTTTCAACTGCTCACTTTAAGTCAAGAGAGCCTGAAACAGTATAAAGTATAAAACAGATTCTATAGGGCGCCTGAGTGGCTCAGTGGGTTAAGCCTCTGCCCTCAGCTCGGGTCATGATCTCGGGTCCTGGGATCGAGCTTCCCCCTCTCTCTCTGCCTGCCTCTCTGCCTACTTGTGCTCTCTCTGTCAAAAAAATAAAAAAATTAAATTAAAAAAACAGATTCTATAATACTGGTAATGTGATTAAAATCTTCCAGCAGAACCAAGCTCATGAAGAATTACCATTAAATGTCCATACTATCCAAAGCAGACTACAGACTCAAAGCAAACCCTGTAAAAATACCATAAGCATTTTCACAGAACTAGAACAAATAATCCTAAAATTTGTACAGAACCACAAAAGACCTTGAATAGACAAAGAAGTCTTGAGAGAAAACCACACGGTGGAGGAATTGCAATCCCAGATTTCAAGATAATATGACAAAGTTGAAGTAATCAAAACAGCATGGTACTGGCACAAAAAAAGACACACAGATCAAAGGAACAGAACAGAGAGCCCAGAAATAAACCCATGATTATATGGTTAATTAATCTTCAACAAAGGAGGCAATAATGTCCAATGGGGAAAAGACAGTCTCTTCAACAAATGGTATTGAGAAAAATGGGACAGCTACCCGTGAAAGAAAGAAACTGGACCATTTTCTTACAGCATACACAAAAACAGACTCAAAATGGATTAAAGACCTAAATGTGAGATCTAAAACCATTAAACTCCTAAAAGAAAACATGGGCAGTAATCTCTTGGACATCAGCCTTAGCAACATATTTATGCATATGTCTCTGTAGGCAAGAGAAACAAAAGCAAAATTAACCCACTGGGACTACACCAAAATTAAAAGCCTTTGCATAGCAAATGAAACCATCAGCAAAACAAAAAGGCTACCTACTGAGTGGGAGAATGTATCTGAATGAGAAATATCTGGTAAGGGGTTACTATCCAAATATACATGAAGCACTTACACGACACCAGAAAAGCAAACAATCCAATTAAAAAATAGGCAGAAGAACTGAACAGACATTTTTTCAGAGAAAACATACAGATGGCCTACAGGCTCATGAAAAGATGCTCTAATCATCAGGGAAATGCAAATCAAAACTACAATGAGATACCTCCTCATACTTGGCAGTGGCTAGAATCAAAGGGACAAGAAACAAGAAGTGTTGGCAAGGATGAAGAGAAAAGGCAACTGGTGGGAATGTAAATTAATGCAGCCACTGGAGAAAACAGTATGGAATATCCTTAAAAAATTAAAAATAGAAATACCATATAATCCAGTAACTCCACTACTGGGTATTTATCCACAGAAAACAAAAACACTAATTGGAAAACATATGCACCCCTGTGTTTACTGCAATATTGCTATTGTTCATAGGCATTATTTCTAACAGCCAAGTTTTAGAAGCAACCCCAAGTGTCCATCCATAGGTGAATGGATAAAGTTGTGGTGCATGTACACACACACACACACACACACACATGAATATTACTCAGCCACGAGAAAGAATGAGATCTTGCCATTGATAAGAACATGGATGGATCCAGAAGGTATTATGCTAAGTGAAATAAGTTAGAAAGAGAAAGACAAAGACCACATAATTTGACTTATTTGTAGCACCTAAAAAAACAAATGAATGAACAACCAAAAAATAAATAAAGGGCCAAACAGATTCCTTAATACAGGGAACTAACTGATGGTTGTCAGAGGAGGGCTGTCTGGGGGGATGGGCAAAACAGATAAAGAAGATTAAGAGGTACAAATGTCCAGTTTTAAAATAAGTCACAGGAATGAAAAGTACAGCATAGAGAATATAGTCAGTAATATCATGTGTGGTTTTTTCTCAAGATTTACTTATTTGACAGAGAGAGCACACACACAGGTGGGCAGGGAAGAGGGGGAGAGACAGGGAACCTGAAGCAGACTCTGTGTGGAGTGAGGAGCCCGACATAGGGCTCCATCTCACAACCCTAAGATCACAGCCTGAGCTGAAACCAAGAGTTGGCTGCTTAACTGGCTGTACCAACCCAGGAGCCCCCAGTGATAAATTGTTAACAAAACAAAACAAAACCTACCTGCAGAAACCTAGGAAAGAGATGGCTTGGTTCAATGCCAACATATATGTGCAGCAACTCCAGGAGGGAAATGGACTGGCAAAGGCGCATCACAAGACCAATAGCATAGAAAGTGTCAACCATGGAATCTGTGTCCAGGAATTAGAAATAGATACAATAAAGTAAAAGCTAGGTCACAACCCAAATCTATGCAGCACTTTGAAATAAAAATTGTGATTATTTACTTCTTTTCTCATTGTACATGTGAGAAATTTCCCAACAGCTACTAAATTACTAATGCCATGCAACCAAAGAAAGTACCGCTAAAAAAGCAGCAAAAATTTGAAAAAGAAGGCCTATGGCCATGCTGTAGTATTTACTCTCCATATATATAATTCCCCATATATGTTATAAAGCAATTCCCAAATAACAGTAACCCAGTAGAATCTAAACCATCAACTGTAAACAGGTTGGAGGTAAACTTACTGAAGAAGCTAGCGTGCTCACACCTTTTTCATTGACAAGAAAATGACAAAGATGAAAAAAATATGATACTAGAAAAGCTTTATGGAAAGGACATTCATAATGATGTCATGCTTAATAACATCTTATTTGTGTCCTATATGTGTTTGGCTTGGGCTTTCTAAAACTTTATTAGAACCTGGGCCTCTGGTGGGGACTTTTGAAGTCTGCACTGCAGAGAGCCCACAATGCATTTGGAAAAAAACAAAATAGGATAAACAACTATTCCTCTAAATAGGATGTATTTGTTGGCTTAACATGGTGGGATTTCCTTTTAAAATTTAAGAAACATCTAGGGAAGAGTTGGCTGTCTTTATTGCCCAGTGATCATTCACATGATGGTAACTTATGGAGCACTAAGGGTGTCTCTTCTCAACAGCTCTATAAGGTGAGCACTATTATCATAATTCCCATGTCACAGATGGTCCCTGAGGGACGGAAGTCCATGCTCTCTCATCCACTGCCCCACCCTTGCTGCAAAAGAGCATTTCCCATTACACAGCTCTGGGATGGAGAAGGTAGCAGGTGTTACTCTTCAGGTGATTAGACTGCTACTAAGCTACTTAATTTATACATTGACTCGGGAATTATACTGAACTCCCACTTAGCTGTTTTCAGTCCGCTTTCCATATGAATGGTTCTGTTACTTTAATAAGAGGCTTCTCTAATTTTAACAGTAGGATAATAATTAAGAAATAAACACACTGCCAACTAAAGCAATTTTTCCCACTGGAAAGACCAGGCAGGATAAGAAAGAGTTCATTGCTTGTAACTCTTGGCGTGAATGACTTGTAATAATCCCACAACACCCCAGCTAATTTTCAAGGCCTAGAAGCGCTGACTTTTTTCCCTATAAACATACAGGAAGTTTTCCCAGTGCTCATATTTTCCCCTGATTGAAGACTCCCAACATTCATAGTTGAAATTCAAGCCTTAGGTTGTATCTTTGGAGGTTGCTGAAGGCAAGAATTTAACTGCAGATTCACAGGAAGAAAAAGCAACCAAAGATAGTTATGGCACCTCAGAATTAGATTAATTTCCTTATGATACAGAAGTCTGAATTGGTGAGCACAGCATGGTTTTTCTCGGGTACATTCTATGTGTTTGTTTCTAGCTGAAACCAGCAGTTGCTCAAACTGTCAAGCTACCCAACAGTTGTAAACTGTGATGACACTTACCCATGTGGGGATGGAACATGAAAAGAATGTTATTTTGACAGTCACTTAGTGATTCATTTCTTAAAAATTGAAATGCTGGTTAAAATCTTTGCTTTTTAGAAAACTGGAGGCAACATGACTTTACCAACTCCCATATGGATGGTGAGTCATCTAGAAGGTGTGTCATTTACTTAGGGACACATTACTTAAGGGGACCATACAGTTTGTCTTTCACTTATTAGTAGTCTCTAGTTACGTTAAGCCTGGGGAATAAAAAGACAAGGAAAGAATCTGGTTAATTCCTGAGTTCTCTGGGCAAAAGGTTATACTGGCATTTACAGATTTCCTCAAAACCCAGCAAATATGAGAAGGTTTGCTGCAGAACCGAAAAGGAAGAGTCAGATGGCACCACCCCAATGCCATGTCTGTGTGTTCAGAGCAAACTGCCTAGTCAGAGGGAAGCCAAGTCCCTCCCCCCTCAACTCACCTGCCCCCTTCTCCAAAAAGGTTTTGGGTTTTGCAATGAGCAAGAAGAATGGTTACTGGAAAATATGGCTACTAAATCTTAGAGCAGTGAAGGATATTTGGTGAAGTTCGCAGAAGTTGAAAAATTAACATAAGCAGGACTAGGTGAAAACAAGTATTGAATGTTAAAAATCCAAAATGATTTCTGGAGTTTTACCTTCTCCAAAGGAAAAGAACCGGACTGTCATATTGGTAAATATCCATGAGTGGCCACAGAACTGGATTAAGTAGTAGATGAAAAGATAGGTGTTCTTCCTATACCTATAAATAAAGGAAAATACCAGTAAGTACTTCCTTCATAATAATCTTTCCAGCATTACACACAAATCTTTTAACTAACCTGCTGGCCCACCTAAGCAAGCAAGAGAAAACCATTCCATATCAGAGTCTTTTATTCAGATTTTGAAAGGACCTACAGCACACATTATCTGCTAAAAGGAGTATCCTGAGTTTGCTTAAAGTCAAAGATGGCTCTATTTCAAAATTCACTTTCAGCTTTGAGAAAGTTCTAACCTTGTTCTCACGAAGGGCTAAAACATTGCAAAGATGGCTTTGAATATTAAAAAAAAAAAAAAAAAAAGATGGTGAGGGTTCTCCTTGACATGCTCAATGTGTTCCTGCAACTCAGTCTGCGAAGTGCAAAACTTGAGATCAGGGTTACAAGAGGGGAGTAGTGGCGGTGGCTTCCCCAGTGGTGGGTGATTCAGTAGTTGGCCATAACTGAGTTGTGAATGCATTCTCTGATGTTGGGGGTGGGGGGTGTTGGGGAGGGGGGTGTAGCAGGTTGCCACTGCCCATTGTATTTACAAGGGCAGACGTTTCCTTCCCCAGACACACACAGCAGTTTAGTGGCTCAGGCCAGAAAAGGGAAGTCACGCCGGGTTTAAAACTGGGTTGCTGGGGAGATGACTCAGGGATGATTGACAGATAGACAATTTGAGGTAGTTAGGGAAAGCACTGTTTGAAATGTGCCTTGGGGGTTCAGAAGGGTGGTGGGAGGGGCCCTGCCAGTATAGACAAGGATTTCTTCTAGTTGGAGACAGGAAACCTCTGAGAAATAAGGCAAATAAGCAGGAAGCAGATCCAGTGTAGCTTGATGACAGGCACCCTACAGATCACGCGAACCACTAAGAGGAGCTGGGTAAGGAGGCCTTCCTTAAGCCCGCACCAGAATAACCTGGCGTTGGTTAAACACACAGCCCCAAGGACCCTGAACTGAGCTCTGGAATCTATACATGCAACAGTTGTTTCTGCACCTGGGACAGCGGGTCCGACAAAGTCAATGGAAGGACTCCTGGTGGCCAGAGCGGGAAGGAAAGCAGGACTGACTGGTAGAGGGCGCACAAAAGGGGTGGCAGGGTAGCCTGTCTTTCCCATTTCCCAGCCTGTAGATGGGGGTAATAACAGAGCCTTCCTCCTAGGATTGCAGAGAGAACTGAAAACTAGCTAATGCCTGTCGAGAGTTCAAGAGCGCACTGGGCTCAGGGTTGCGCCGCGCGGTGCTGCCCGCGCAGCCGCCCGTGGGCGTAGGGGGGGGCACCCCGCCCCTGGCGCCCCACCCCCCTCACCCCTCGCCTCCCGCCGCGGGCCTGGCGCCCTACCTCGGCTGCAGCCAGGCGGGTAGCGCCATTGGGTGTCGTGGACCGCTGCAGGGCCCTCCAGCGCCGTCAGGGAAGGAGCAGCTGCTGGGGAGAGCGGGAGGGGCGGCCCCCGAGGCCAACCCCAGGCCCGGAAAGGCGGGGCCTCTCCCCACTCTGCAATTTAAGGAAAAAAAAAAAAAAAACAAAAAACCTAAAGTCGTGCTGTGGGAACTAGATGAAAGCCAAGTTCCTGAAGTTCCTGGTGGGGCGAGAGCGCGCTGCACCACGAATGCCGGACCGGGGCGCGGCACCCGCGCGAGACTGGGTTGGGCTGCACGCCCGCGGGTTCACGAAGCTCCCGCCAGGACTTCCTAATCTTTGCGTTGACACTCCGTTGCAGCTGCGTGGAAACTAATGGACCCTCCCCATTAATCTTTAAAAGCTGGCTTGCAGTCACATCATCCCTAAGGATGCTTGGGCTCCAGGTGCGTGCCTGCTTCTCTTATTACCCATACCTGTAAGAGGCGGTCAGGGAGGTAGCCTGTGGTCACACCTTCCCTAACCCCTCTCTCCAGCTATAGGGTCTGATTCCTCCAGGATCAGGCATCTTTGCCCTCTAACCCTACCCCCTGGGTCTTTACACATTCTTCCAAAACCTTTTATTCACGTTGTGTTTTTCTTCCTATCATATGCCCACCCCTCAGAAAAACTGATCACTGAGGCCTACAGCATTGTCTCCTGCATGCCAAGAGGACCCAACTCCCACTTTGCTTCTCTACCCTCTGATGGGAACATCCCCTCAAAGAAACTAAAAATAAACAAAAAGCCAAGAAAGCATTTGCAAGTAAGTGGGTCAACACCTGATTTGGGGAGCTGGAAGGTAATTAACGCCCATTTTACCTACAGGGAAGTTGAGGCATTTGAAAAAACGTTGTCACTTGCTACAGTTCATGCCACTGATGAAGGGCAGTATGAAAACTCCACGGCTGCCGTGTTTTCATTAGGCCACAGGGTCCTCCCTAGCAGTCCATTATGACCTCCCACCGCAGGGCCCACCTTTCAGGTCCACATTTCTCAGTGCTTTCCCCCACCCCTGCCAGAGCTTCATTCCTTTCCCTACATCCACCAGTCCCTTTCAGATTCACTCCATGCGTCATTACCACTGCCTCCTCTCCCCCCTTCAACCTCTCCTTTCCACGGGTCTGCACCACAGCATAGGAACATGTTCAAATCTCACCTACCCCAGAATTAGACATTGTATTCTCTCCCCTTCTTTCCTGGTGATCTCTCTCCCTCTTTTTCTCATAACTGCCTGCTTCTTTCATTTCTTACCATCATTCTATTTCATCACAACCTACACTTTGGCTTTCCTTTTCAACGCCTCCCTGAAACTGCTCTCTCATGGAATGTCCTTAATTTCCTGAATTCCTCATCCTATACTCACCATGTAGACAACTCTACACAGTCGTTGCTCTTTGCAGGCATTTGATCTAATGGACACACAAAGCAAATGCTGGTGACTAACCAGTCAACGATGCCAAGCCATAAGAGGAAGACAGTCTGGGATAGCCTGGAGTGGGAAGACTGCCCAGAGAAGGCATCCTTTATCACCACACACAGCCCCTGCGACTACATCCGCCTCCCCGCCCCTGCACCAGCCTGCTGCATTTACCTACATCACATCTCCTCCCTTTTCCTCTCCAGCTCTGCATGCTCTACCCGCATGTCCTTCCCCCTTCTCCTGACGGGTCCCCTTCTCCTGCTCTATTTTCTGGAATTTTAACCGCCCCCCCCCCCCGCATCTTGTCTATTTGCCACGTTACCCTCCGCACAGGCATCCACCACACAAGGCTTTATCTCCGTGCAGACAACAGCCGACTCTACTTTCTTTAGCCCCTACTATTTTTTTTTTTTTATGAATACCAGCTCTGGCCTTTCAACAGCTTCTGGATATTTCTGCATGAAAAGGCTATTGTAACTTCCAACTGATCCCATTTGGCATACTTTCTTCTCAAATCATGGTCTTATTTCTCACATGGAAACCACTCTTTTCCTAGTCATGCAGGTTTAAAATGGGGAGTCTTCATTGCGTTTCCCCATCCAATCAAATTCTATCGACTCCATGCTTGCCAGATCCCTTACTGATCCTAGCACTCCACTTCTGTTCGTTAGGACTCAGAACCTGAGTAAAAAGGACACAAAAAGAGCTCCCTTTTACTTGACAGATTAATAACAAACTACAAACAAAAAGCTTTTACACGTCAAGCAGTCAGGGAATTCTACTTGTTTTCCAAGAAATACGCGCAGGAGAGAGCTTCCTAGAGAACCATTTGGGGTAAGAAGCAGAGTTCTCCCTTTCCTCTGGGAGGGCCCAGGGCAGATCCTTTTTGGGTTCTGCCAGCATTACCCAAACAGCCTCCACTGGCCTTCCTGCCTCCTCCTTCTACCCAGACTGGCATACATTAGTGGAAGACTGCTGGAAGAATTCTTAAAACACAGTCCTGTTCTAGCTATTCCCCTGGTCAAAACCCTTTGCTACTTCCTTGCTGCCTGTTAGTTATATTGTTAGAGTGGGCAGTTAGTTAGGCCTTAACAGGTTGCCTGAAGGCCAGCAAAGGGGGACCCAAGCCCTGTTATCAGGAAAGTTAGGAACCTGTCCCTGCAGCATTTCACAAAGCCACAAGAAACCCAATTACACCAGACAGGCCTAAGATGAAGAAGGCCAGAAGCTCTGACCAAGTAAGGAGAAAGGCACAAAATCCTGCTCTCAAAGAAATCCCCTCCATGAATAATAACTATTCCACTGCTTAGTTAACAACTGTCAATACAAGATAGAGACCCAAACCCAGGGCACAGCTCTCCCTTGAGCTGGCTCACCCTCACATCTCGAGAGTGTGCTCTAAGCAACCTTTCATTTGCATCCCTCAAACATGGGCTCATCCGTCCCTGAATTCCGGTGATGAGACCAAACGCCTCTGGTGATGTCGGGGGGATAGGCTGGGTGGGAGCTGCAGGGCCCAGCGTCTCTAGTTCATCTGGCAACAGGAAACACACCAGGCCACACCAGGTATTTTGCTCATCAAAATACCTGTCAGAGTTCTAGACATCTTTTATTTTTTTTTTTAAGATTATTTATTTATTTATTTATTTGACAGAGAGAGAGATCACAAGTAGGCAGAGAGGCAGGCAGAGAGAGGAGGAAGCAGGCTCCCTGCTGAGCAGAGAGCCCGATGTGGGGCTCGATCCCAGGACCCTGAGATCATGACCTGAGCTGAAGGCAGTGGCCTAACCCACTGAGCCACCCAGGCGCCCTCTAGACATCTTTTAAAGCCCTTCCCAAGGCTTCTTCAAGGAGCCACTTACGACTAATAAAGGTCTATGATGGGACTTGTTTGAGGTTTGGTTTCTGCCTGCTCCACTAGATTACAGATTCCCAGAGGACTAGCCCTCTTATGAACAGGAAGAATTGAACAAATTTGGGGGTGCCTGGGTGGCTCAGGTCATGATCCCAGCATCCTGGGATCGAACGCCACATTGGGGTCCCTGCTCTGAGGGAAGCCTGCTTCTCCTTCTCCCGTTTCCCCTGCTTGTAATCCCTCTCTGTCAAATAAATAAATTAATTAAAAAAAAAAAGAACTGGACAAATTTTAACTTCTCTAAATAAAGTTTCTTTCCCCCAACTACACACTGTTGGGATTAAATAAGAAAATGTATAAAACATGTAAAATATATGTTATGATTTTCCTCTTCCAAACTTATAAACAAAATAAAACAAACTTTCAGCAATACTTGCATTTTTGGAATATGTACAGTGGACTCTTAATTAGCTCCCTGTACGGATGTCAGAGGCCAAGATAGTTCAAATAACTTAAAATTAATATCTTGTCTTTTGAAGCAATTTTACATCATTTGAACATGTCAGTTTTGTTTTTCTTGGGCAAATGTTTAAATGTGTTTTCTTCTCTATGAACACTAATGGGGAGACTAAAGTCGCAAAATATATTTCGTAGCAATAACAGACTGACTCGAGATATTTTTGTTTTTAAAGATTTTAATTATTTATTTGACATACAGAGATCACAAGTAGACAGAGAGGCAGGCAGAGAGCGAGAGAGAGGAGGAAGCAGGCTCCCTGCCAAACAGAGAGCCCGATGTGGGGCTCGATCCCAGGACCCTGAGATCATGACCTGAGCGGAAGGTAGAGGCTTTAAACCACTGAGCCACCCAGGCTCCCCTGACTTGGATACTCTTTCACAATGATCTTCAGAAAAATTAAGTCCAGGTTGCATATCCTGACTTTGACACTTAACATCCATTCATTTGTGGTTTTTTCCCTCCCATTCCCCAGTAAGCTCATTTTTAAATGCCAATACTTCATGCAATATTCACTGAGAGCAGAGATTCTGGGAAAGTGGCCCATTGCTCACTTTTGCCTCTATTAGCCACAAATAGCTATATAAGGAACCAGTTATAGGCTGACAACTTTCAATTCTAGATTTTTTTCTTTCAACTACCTAGAATTGTCAGGGATCACAACCTCCCCCTTTTCTCCACTCCCAGTTCCATAGAACAGATTGGAAATTTCCAGGCTGCTGGACCCAAATAAAACCGTAGAGATTATATGGCCCAATCTCCTTATTTCACAGGTACCAAAAAGCTAGTGAAGGCTGGGTTGAGAGCGCCTTTCATCCCACTGTGCAAAATTCCAGCCACATTTGTCCCATTACTTAATCTTACTCAGGCATTAGTCATAGTTATCTCTTGTAATCTTTGTTGTGCACACTCTTAGCCCTCATTATCACCCTTTTTCAGCTGTTCCAAGGCATTGCTTGCACTTCTGTGTTAGAACTTTAACTGTCCTTCCTTTAAATAGCTTTGACCCTTACTATTACATTCAAAAGATCAAACCTTGGGGTGCCTGGGTAGCTCAGGTGGTTAAGTGTCTGACTCTTGATATTGGCTCAGGTCATGATCTCAGGTTCTTGAGATCAAGTCCCACATCAGGCTCCATGAAGCCTGCTTAAGAGTCTCTCTCTCTCTACCCCCCTTCCTCTGCTCCTCCTCACCTTCTTAACATTGTCTAAAACAAGTAAGATCAAACCCTCGGCTTGGATACCTGCCTTGTTGCATCATCATCCCCCGATCTATCCCCTGCCCTATTCCAAGACAAACAGGTTCAAGTGTGTTAACTGCTTCATTCAATTACACAGGAGACATTTTTAAATTGGTTTTTCTATGCCATAGACCCTCTTCTCCTCCACATATCTGACTCAGAGAAATCCTAGGAGATGGTAACTATTCTCAGCCAATTTTACAGATGAGGAAAAAAGGTCAGAGCAGTTAAATTATCTTGTCTAAGATCAACACAACTAGTAAATGTTGGAATTGAGATTAGAACTTTAGTCTGTCTCCAGATAATGAATTCTTAACCACTGTGCTATATTAACTTGTTTCATAAGATTGTTCAGTATTTGTTCACAAATACTCCATTATATATAATAGAGTCAAAATGTAAGTCTACATAAAATCTAAAACAACTCAATAAAACTCAAAAGATCTGAGCACACTGTTCACCAAAAGAGATACCCAAATGGCCAGAACAAAGAAAAGATGCCCAATGTCATTAGGGAAATGCAAATTAAAAACACAATGAGGTATCACTACATACCTATGAAAATGGATAAAATGAAAAAAGATTCACCATAGTTGAGTGTTGGTAAATGTGGGGTACAACTAGAACTCTCACACAGTTTTTGTTTGTAATAACCAAAAATGGAAAACAACCCAAAAAGCCATCAGAAGATCAGTGGTTAAACAAAGAGTTTTCCCTGCTGGCTCCCAATTCTATTCTAAATGAGATTTCCTTTTATTAATTTTCACATTTGGCTTTTGATCAAGATCTTTCTTTGGAAGCATTGCTGATTGAAAGTCATATTTTCCACTACTTAGTAATTATGTCCCTCACTGCTAGGAGGGATCTTTCCTGGGTGTCATGTCCTATACTAGAGGAAAGGGCATAGCAGTTAGAAACCACCTAAGGCCACATCAGAGTTACTGAGGAAGGTTAGGAGGGAAAAACTCTCAGGTACTCCCTAAAGTCCTTATCTCCTCCAGGTCATGTTAACTGGAGATCATCTCAAAGGATTGAGCCAGCATCACCTTATTTGGTACATAATTTTTTTTTAAAGATTTTATTCATTTGTTTGACAAACAGAGATCACAAGAAGGCAGAGAGGCAGGCAGAGAGAGAGAGAGAATGGAGAGAAAGCAGGCTCCCGCTGAGCAGAGAGCCCAATACCTCAAGACCCTGAGATCATGACCTGAGCCGAAGGCAGAGGCTTTAACCCACTGAGCCACCCAGGTGCCCCTTGGGTACATAATTTTTAAGTTTTATAGGCAACAAAACACAAAACTTAAACTAATTACATGAAACAGAAGTGACAGTGATTTCAAATTGTATCACGGTTCTAAACCAGGCCTCTAGGCCTACAAGTAGCCAAATGAAATATTTATTGGCATTTATTCTAACTTAAGAGGAGAGAGCTTTACCCTACTGAGGGCAAACCCAAAGTCATGTGTGCCTTCTGGAACTCTCCACTTAAAGTGACCATGAAAGCAAAACAGTGAACACTACAAGAACGCAATGGAAAGAATTACACAAGTGCATTTGAGAAGACACAGTGCAAGTATAAACATGAAACTATAGCTGATGAACTTTTTGCAAAAAAGCAAAACTTCAAAGGTATTTTAATACAGTACTGTTATCTCAAAAGAACTGTTTGGAATGAAATGTGTTATTGATAATATGGCTATATTGTAAGTTTGTAAATTCAGAGAACATCAGTCTGGGTAAGAATCCAAAGACAGTTAACAGTTTAAAGACTTCAGTGATTGTGAACCTTCTAACCCTTCAGAAAAAAGCAAATGAAAGATTTAATTGTCCTGGGATTGTGATGAGTCTGTTTCCAAAAGGCCATAAACAAAAGAGGAGGTTCCTTCCTCTCACAAAGGCTTGGGAAATGCAGACAGGGGCACTGTCTTTGTTCAAAAGAGAAACACAACATTGAGAAGAAGGTACACGGGCCTGGCCTGGACATCTGGGGACCAAGTGTCTCATCAGATGTCATCTGCTTCAGTTCCAGAAAATCTTTACTTTCAGGTCCAGCCAGGGTTTGGTGCTTTCTTTAGATGTGTCACATGAATCTAATAGTCTTTTCCCTGGAGTTTGGTGGCACAATGGTTGCTTAGCAGTTCCTGGTAAGAGCCTCTCCAGTGAGGTAGAAGACTCTGGAGGGTTCTTTCTCGACAGAGGAAACCTCTAGGTAGCAAGATGTGATCCTTAAGGTCATAGTCTCCCAGTGACTGCTCTGCCAAAGCATGGTTATTTTTAATAGAAGTAATTAGGCCTTTACACTATTGAGTTATATTTCCTTTTATCAACTATGGGCTAAAGGAGGTAGGGGCCAAGTGTATTGGATATCCTCTGACTATCTCCAAAGCTGTCTACGAGCTCCCAAGGGATAGAGCTGTGATTTAGAAGACGGAATGGCAATGCTTTAGGCCAAGGTATTTGGAAGGTCTCTACAAATTTTGCCATCTCAGTAGTGCCCTTAGTACATGTGACTAAGGATGGTATATATACAACGAAAGTGTTCAAAGCTGGCCACATAGCACAGACTTCTCACATCACCTGACTAGTAAAATGGGCTCCCCGGTAGAGATAATCTAACAGAAGCAGCAGTGGCTTGTCTATAAGAGGAAGTTTGGGTCTGGTGAGAAAACCTATAAACCAAGACTAAAACATTTATCCACGAGAGGGAACTGTATGATCCATTTGTAGGAGGAGATTTTCCAAGGATGTACTTGCGACAGGTGGGACAAGTGAGGCAGCAATTTTTGCAGCCTAATTAACTTTTTGCCACCCCTACTGGTTCATGAATGCCACGATTTTGTCAACAGTCCAAGAGTTTAATGCAGATACAGTGGTAAGCGCTGAGAATTTTAGAATTACTGGCAAAGACATATTGTTACTTGGCTCAAGCCAGAGTTTTGTTTTTTTTTTTAATTAAACTTAATTTTATTTATCAGGAAAATGTTAAAATAATATTAAAAATGGGAAAAAATAAACAGACATTGATCCTGACAATAGCTACTACCTATTTAAGATTCCAGTCCTAACACACAAACTATGCCAGCACACAAACCATACATATATATAATTATACATACTTATAAATATACAATAATTGTAATGTATATCTGTGTCCCTTATTAAATTCTTTCATATGCTTCAAGTCTGCCAGAGTTCTTTTTATTGAGCCAACTATTAGATTTCCATATTGTTTTGCCCTCTCTGGGGCCAATTCCTGGGTGTCTCTTGTCATTTATCCAAATGATCGTTTGGGAGAACATCCCTTTGGACCATAACAGATTTGGCTATTGGTTTCCTTGGAAGTAGCATTTTTGGCAGAAACATTGGTGAGGTGGGTTACTTCGGCCTCCAGGGAGTTGAATCTGGAATGCCCAGGAACCTTAATAGCCAAAGCAGTGAACAAAAGCACTGCATGTAGTAAATTCTGGACATAGAAGCCATTTTAAATTTTATTCCCATCAGAGGGAAGGACATCTCACTGTTTCCATAATATTCCGAAGTCACGAGCTACCCCATTACTATCAGTATAAATATCTGTGGTTTTACCCTTGGCTAAAGTACAAGTCAAGGAACAGTATAGAATTCAGTCTCTTTCGCTCAAGTGGCCAAACATAAAGGTGCTTTTTCAATGACTTCAAAAGGAGTTTCGATTGCCATACCCAGCATGGTATTTTCCATTTTTATCCTTCAAATAAGAACCACCAGTAAACCATGAAAAATCTGCAAATGCTTAAGGAGTTTCCTGTAAATTGTCATGGGGACTCAAAAGGTAACCTGTGAGCATTAAGCAGTCATGAGGGGTTTCATCTGGATCCAAATACACTTCTTGATTTGAGATCAGATGCCCCAAGTATTAAACGTGAGTTTGAGGAAATTGTAATTTTCTTTGGAAACTTTATGTCCCTTTAAAGCCAAAAGTTTTAATAGGTGGATGCTATCTTCCTGTGAAGAGGTCTGAGAAGGGGGTCGGGGGCAGGGAATCCAATCATCTGTGCACTGTTAACTCACAGAGCCTGCAGAAAACTGTGTATCATCCAAGTCAGCTTTCAAGGTTTGTGAAAATAAGAGGGACTCTCTGTGAAACCCTGGGGCATTACTATCCTGGTGTATTTCCTTTCCTCCCAAGTGAAAGCAAAGACATATTGACTATCCTGATTAACTGGAATACTAAAAATGGCAAGGCATAGGTCAATTACAGTGAAACATTTACTTTCAATGCAATGGATGTCTGCAGGGTATGGGGGGTTGCAAACAAAAGGGTGCAAGGAAATAACAGTGTTATTTTTTGCTCAGAGGTCCTGGGCAAACCTCCATGTTCAGCCACTGAGTTTTCTCATAGGTACACTGGGATAACACAGGGAATAATGCAGGAGATAATGAGGCCCTAACACTTGGAATCTTCTATTAGGAGCTTGATGTTTTGAAGGACTTTTTTTTTTTTTTTTACTAATAGGGTGTTAATTATGGAAAGAGGTTTTGAGGGATCTATGTCAGTCTTGATGAGAAGTGTTCCTTTGGAATCTGCCAACATCAGTTGAGGATTCTGCCCATAAAGACGATGGTAGCTGATCCAATAAAAATTAATAAAAGATGTCAACGTGTCTTTTTATTCCCCTGGCTGGCTATTTTGATTACTACTGTCAAAATCTTGAATTATTTCCTCCTTTTGGGAAAAAGAAATTCAGGCATGATACTTTAAGAAACCTCAGCCCAATAAATAAATAGTGTCAGAGGAACTAAGGAGACAGGAGTGCCTCTCTCAAAGGGCCTAGACAAAGGGAGCAGGTTCAGAGGCAGGAATCCATGGTGGGGAGCTAGTGGGGAGGTGGGGGGAGGGGTTAACTAGCGCTCCCCTCCCCCAACCTGAACTGTTCTGGTACTAGGAGCAGGGGCTGCTACACAGCAATGGGGCAATGGAGTGTAGCTCTGCTGTCAATATGGACAGAGATTGACTCTGAATCTGAAGAGTGGATTCTCTGAGCAGATTAAGAGCAGGGATTGTAAAGAGCACCTGTAGTTCCCTGGAGCCTCATTACTGGGAATTAGGAGGACACTGTAAACACTTACTAGAGGGCTGAAGGTGCCTGGAGAACTTAAACTTGTAACAATCTTCCCCCCCCTCCCCCGCATGCCCTGGTCTTTTCAATAACAGCAGAAACAAAGAGATTTTGGCTCTGTTTAAGGGCCATTTCCTGGAGTTGAAAATTGAGAATTTCAATTTTCTGTTTTGTGTTGTTATAGTGGTGGTGGTGGGTTTTTGGGTTTTGGGGTTTTTTTTTGTTGCGGTGGGGGTGGGTGTTGGAGCAGAGGGAAAGAGGGAAAGCCAGGATCTTAAACAGGCTCCAAGCCCAGCACTGAGCTGGATGTGGGGCTCAATGTGACAATTCCGAGATCACGACCTGAGCCAGAATCAAGTCAAAGCTTAACAGACTGAGCCCCCCAGGTGTCCTAGCAGTCTCTCTTTTAGGTGACTCAAGGGAGTCCCTCTCTTAGGTGACTCAAGGGAGATGGTTTGTCAAATTAACTAAATCTTGAGTGGTAGTTTCCCATTCCAACCTGGTCCTAGCTAAAAGAGGAACATCCCTGTTCAACCTGTTAATAAACACTTAAATGCTACCTGGATGGACTCAACATCTAAAGATCAGAAGATTCTTAAGACAATTTAGAGTTGACAGTCATGAACCCCAATTCATGAGGCTTTTGTGTGAATTTGGTTCCAATCACCAGGCATGGGGACAGCTACTGTAATTGCTCTGCTGTGCAATTACAGCCAGTGCTACAGCATCTTGTCAAAAGTTAGGGTTTGCTGAGGCACCTGGGTGACTCGGTCTGTAAAGCGTTGACTCTTAATAAAATTAATTTATTTTAAAAAATAAAAAATCCTTCACTTTTTTAAAATTTTAAAAAGATTTTATTTATTTGAGAGAGAGTGAGTGAGAGAGAGAGCATGAGAAAGGAGAAGGTCAGAGGGAGAAGCAGACTCCCTGCAGAACTGGGAGCCCAATGTGGGACTCAATCCTGGGACTCCAGGATCACAACCTGAGCCCAAGGCAGTCGCTCAACCAACTGAGTCACCCAGGTGCCCCCCAAAATAAAAAATCTTTTTAAAAAAGTTAGGGGTTTGGAGGCATCTGATCTGGCTGGCTCAGTCAGTAGAGCATGCAAAGACTCCTGATCTCAGGGTCATGAGTTTCAACCCCACACTGGAATAGAGATTACTTACAAAAGAGAGTAGAGAGAGAAAGTGTTAGTAGTTTGTTTCTCTAAATTTCCTCCAGAATGTTCCCCTCTGGCTAGTTTCATCCAATGTTTGGTCTGCTCCTCACCAACAATCATGTGGACTAATTGATAAAAATCTGAGAAACCAGGTTGGTAAGTTTAAATAACTAGATTAAATTCTTCAGCACACTTATGGGCATTATCAGTCATTTTAGGAAACTCAATAACTACGGATCACAATTCAGTCTTGGGCCAGGTAACATAAGAAATTGAGTTTTGTTTAGATCCTCAGCCACTTAATTTCAAAGAGGCAGGTTTCATAGGTTCAGGAGAGGAGCAAGTGGAGGAACAGGAAATGCGAAGTTTTGCAAATACAGGAAAATGTCCTGGGGGTGGGGGGGAGGACCCTGAGCACAAGGTTGCTGCCACCTGTCTGCAGATAAAGAAAACGGGAGAGGGTAATAAGTCATCAGAAACCACTTGACTCCTTTCGATCGTTTGCCTCAGTGAATTTAGAAACAGTATTTTGCAGAAGCAAACTTAGAACCCTCAAAACAGCTGGAAGCCTCAAGGTACCATTTGAAATAGGCATCCCATTCAGGTTTTGAGTTGTTTTGGAGTCATAGCTTTCTAATTTAATCTTGAGTAAAACAAGTTTGGGAAAATCAACATGTCCCTTAATGGCCACTGAATTTCTAAATTACTGGTTAAATCAGTCCACTTGGTTATACATACGCACACTAAGGAGCCATAGTTTTTAAACATAAAACTGGCCAGAGTTCCAGTTGGGGGAGTGGCGGGGGGGGCACCCTCAAAGTATTTTGATAACTGGAATCCCATTTTAGAGGTTTTTCTCTAAGCAAAGAGAAAAGCTCCCAAATGGGGGAATTGCAGCAGGAACAGGCTGGTTCCAGAAAGAATCAGACCAAAGACTAACCCAGTTCCCATAGGATCAATCTTGTCCCAAACAAGCTGGACCAAAGGCCAGTAGCTGCGACAGAAATGGTCCGGTTCCGAAAAGGAGGCAAACTAAAGGCCAAATGAGGATCCTCAGAGAAAGAAAACCCGAGCCCTTAAAATACGTCCCAAGGCCTGAAAGGCGAGCAGCCCAAAATCCAGGAGAAAGACTTACCCTCAGACGCCAGGGTGGGAGAGGAAGCAGTGAGCCCAGAGGGCTGTGCGGGTACCCACACCTGTTTGCTCACCAGCCTCACAGTTGGCGGGGGTCTTCTCCGGATCCCACTTCCGATTACCGAGTAATGTTAACCTTAGAAAATAAAACTGCCAGTAATTTTACCCACAAAAGTGAGTTTTGCGGGGGGGGGGGTGGTGGCAGAGAATTGCAACAGTTAAAGAACGAGCTGTAGGAAAACCATAAACAAATGCCCCAAAGAAAGGGAAGGCTCTTTTAATAGAGGGAAGCGGGACCTTGGGAAGGCTGCTATAAACAAAAAGCCCATTGGGGTAAACTGAGAGTTCGAACTGTAGTGGCTTTTCGTTGGCTGAGTTGTGACGCTCTCTCATTGGCTGGGCCGTTGCCAGGGCAGAGGACAGCCCTTCTTCCTCCCACTGGGATAGTAAAGCTATACCCCCCTGGAAGATTTGTCTCTTCCTTTGAGTTTGCAAGTGGTAGGGCATGAGAACCCCCCTGCAAGCCTCCCAACTCCATCCTAATTGAGATTTCCTCTTATCAATTTTCATAGGAGTCACGTGTGAATTTCGGGAGCAAGCTGTGAGCAACAGCCGCGTTATTTCAGGCTGTCTCTGCAGGCATCTCTCTGTCTTTCCCACATCGTGCTGGACATGGCACTGTACGGAAGGGGAAGCTACTTTCAGAGCCCACAGGTCTGCCAGCATCTGCCTGAGAACGTAGGAAACTATGCTTATGGCTCTCATTCTTCCAAGTCACTCAGGATGTTTCTACAACCATCTTTGTAGCAGGGCTGGGACTGGAGGAGGCTAGCAAGCACTTAGGGTGCAGAATTTAAGCAGGTTCGCCCTCAGCATTGCCTGCCTGAAAAGAAGCGCTTCCTTAAATTTTGCGACTCAGACATTTCTTGCCCTTCCCAAGTCCCTGTCCTGCTTGGTGGTTTGGTTTCCAGGTGGGTGAGGGAAGAGAGAAGTGGACTTTGGCTACAGATATTTTCATATAGCTTGCTTTTTAAAGAATCTCTAATTCCTCCCACCCTAGAAATCTCCCCCACTAATTCCCTAGGCAGGTGTGTCTTCACTTACTGTCATATACTAAGTTCCTCCCCTCCCCCACCCCGTGGCTTATTGTAAAACTCAATCCATACCTCTCCAAGTTTTGCTATGATGAAAGGAGTCTTTGGGGAATTTAGAAATGCTTTTTCCTCCTGACAAAGCATGATTCTCAAAACCATTGCCTCACTAGGACCTGGGAAGGCCACTTTGATGGATAAAGGCTGAGACTCCTTCTATCCCTTGGCAGTCTTACTAAACCAACCCAAATCTCCGGAGGCAAAAGGATGCCTCTGGCAGGCTAGAAGGAAGGTCACAGACAAAGAAATGCAAAGGAGAAAATCATATTAGTATATTTCAAAACTATTATCCCTGTTATTTATAGTTCACACACATTTAAATTCACACACAGTTTTCATTTCTGTAAATTCTTGCTCCATGCCATTGTCTATGATTACTGAAAATTGCTTTTCTTAGATCAATTCACTTTATGAACTAGAGGAGTCACCCACAGCAAACTAACTTAATATGATAATTTTTGAGATAAGGTTTAATTTTGCAATGATGAAAGCATTATTTGGGTTGCAGATAGAAATAGTTTCAAAAAGATAACTTTTATATCGATCTCATTAAATAAAATTATAATCATTAGCATTTAAATCACTTTTAAAGGCTTTTGCTTTTTGGTGTTCTAAGGTAAGCGATTTTAAAAATGAATTGGGCTTTAACAATTTAAGACTGTATGATAAATAGAGAGTCAAGAAGCAAAACCTGCAATGTCTTCTGTAATCACTTTTGACTAAGGAAAGTAAAAAAGGGATAAAGTTAAACAATCTAAACACAAACATGAACTTATCTAAAAGCTATTGAATTTTACTGGCTGTTTAAATAGATGAAGGTAGCTCAGATTATGCATTTATATAGCTGAACAGTGGTAGGTAATGCTGGTCCCAACAGAAAAATGATGGAAAGATTCCTTCTTTGCATAATTGGTTTCTGACAAAGAAAAGGGACTTATACTACAGCTTGCTTTACTTCCTGTTGCCTTCTCAATGTTGACTATTCTGTCATTTGAAGGGAATTAGATGAAAAGATCATAAAGATCTTTATGATCTGGTTCTAATATTTTATAACCTCATGATTTATTCCATATCTCAAATATGAGTTCTCTGTAAAAGCTGTTTCTAAAAAAGCCATCAGCTGTAAGTGATATTAATGTTCCTACTTCCTCATTTATGCATTGGTTTTATATTTTCATTCTGTTGTTTCTGTATACTTTCCACAGAATTATTGTCTATCAAAAATATTGTGCATGACCTTGTGCCTAGTGGGCCCTTATTAGATGTTTGGGAGACAGAATAAATTTAAAGACAAAAAGAACTGGTCTGTAACCTCAAGGTATTTTAAAATGGCCATTTTTATTTTAACTATGCTCAGAAACAGAAAGGAGGAGTTTCCAGAAGGAAGGAATGTTCAGTCAGAAGACCAGTGTTCAAGTCTAGATTTTACTTCTGTGTGATTGTGGGCAAGTAATAATGCCTCTCTGAACCTCAGCAACTTTGTTTCTCAAATAAAAGTCATATGATAGACCCTAGGCTACTTCCCATGTGAGGATCAAATAAGATCTCTGTCAAGCTTCAGGGAAGAATGAGACCAGAGTCTGCAAGCCCAGCAGATGACTTGTTCCAGCATTTTAAAGGTAGAACCCTGGGGCGCCTGGGTGGCTCAGTGGGTTAAAGCCTCTGCCTTCGGCTCAGGTCATGATCCCAGGATCCTGGAATCGAATTGGGCTCTCTGCTCAGCGGGGAACCTGCTTCCACTTCTCTCTCTCTCTGCTTACTTATGATCTCTGCCTGTCAAATAAATAATAATAAAATCTTGAAAAAAAAAAATAAAGGTAGAACCCTGGGTATTGCCTGTCAAATTTGGTAGAAGCCTGTGGAAGATGGAACACGTACGTGTGTGTGTGTGTGTCCCTGGTAGCGGACACACACACAAAAACAACCTCTAAAGAGGAACCCAAATCAGAGAGTAACTAGGTAAAGGAGTCACGAGGAGACAGATTTACAACAAAGTTTGGAACTGGTCCTGATTCATCCTGATGATCTTGTGAGCTCAGGCTTGCCTTCATAGGGCTGGGTGATCTCATCCCACATTTCCAAAAAGCCAGATATGAGCCTTAATTTTAAATTGATTTTCTAAATCCTTTCCTTATAAAAGCAATAATTGGTTAAAAAAAGACAGAATTATAAACCCATTCACAAGAGTAACAGAACCAAAGATACCTAGAAATAAGAAGAAAGATACAGATTCTTTAAGAAGGAAGTTATAAAACCTTCTTGTAGGATATTTTAAAATGATACAAATGGAGAAATAGACCATGTTCTTAGGTAGAATCCTTACTAGACCCCAAATTTAAATTTTCCCAAATTGATCCATAAATGAAAGGTAATTCCAATTAGAAACATAAGCAGAGTTTTTTATTGAATAAAATACTCCTAAGTCCATACAGAGAAATAAATGAGAATAGCCAAGAAAGTAATTAAAAAGAGGAACAGTGAGAAGGATTTGCACTACCAGGCAATAAAATACATCACCAGACATTGTATTAGGAGAGGAACAAACTAATGGAATAATGGAAAGCAATCAAGATCCCAGATTTGGGTTTCAACATATAGAGGAACTAAATGTTTGACAATGTCAAATTTTCAATTCCATGGGAAAAAGATTACATATTTAACAAATGGCTGGCGCACCTGGTTAATCTATCTGGAAGAAAATAAAGTTGGAATGCTATCACATACCACATATAAAAGCAAATTCCTAATGGATTAAAAATTATGTGTAAAGAAAGTGTAAAAAATATTTAGATGATTATTTGGACTACCTTGGTGTTAGGAAAGGCTGTTCAGCCAAGACAGAATTATAGAAAATGTGTTTGTATGGCAAAAGATATCAAAACAACACCAATAGATTGAAATTATATTTGTTAATGTGACAAACTCACCTTGTATTACTGGGATGAACCCCACACCAACCTGTGATGTATCATCCTTATTAGTGGATTCATTTGCTAATATTTTGTTAAGTATGAAGTCTACTTTGGTAATAATAGAATTACATGAGCTTTCTTACAGGTGTCTGCATGGTATGTATCCTCTTCTGTCCTTTTCGTTTTAGCTTATCTTTTTCTTTATATTTAAAGTGTGTCTTTTGTATATGGAATGATAGAGCCATTGCCATAAACGGTCAGTGCTGACATATAAGTCTACAAATTGTAGTGGAAGAATACTTCTTTCCACAAAACCAGATGCTCAATATGCAAACCACACATTGTGAAGACCAAACATCTCAGAATAATGTCTGTATTTAAATAATATTCACTGAAAAAAATGAATAAAGTATGTCTTTTGTAAACAGCATATAGTTGGGTCTTACTTTTTTACTGGGTCTGACAATCTCTGTCTTTTAATTATTTAGTTTATACTTAGTGCAATTATTGCTATAGTTGAGTTAATAATATCTGCCATCTTTTGTCTTCTCTAATTGCCCAGCTTAACCTTTTTTCTCTCCTTGCCTGGCATTTTTGGAATTACCAAGTATTTGGGGGGATTTCATTTCATCTCCTGTATTGGCTTTTTGGCTCTATTTTTCTTTATATTGTAGTAGTTGCTTAAGAATTATCATGTGCATCCTTAACTTATTATAATACACTTTGGAGTCATTATTATACCACATATATCACATGCATTATAAGAAACTTAAAACAGAATTCTTCCATTTTCCCCCTCCCATTATTTCTGTTATTTCTGTTCTTTCATACATTTTACTCCTACATATGTGATAAATTCTGCAATAAGTTCTATGTGTGTGTATGTGTTAGAGAGTCAATTCTCTTCTAAATAAATTCTAAATGAGGAAAGGTCTTTGCATTTACTATATATTTATCATTTCTGCAATTCTTTATTCCCTCACAGAGATTCTTATTGTTATCTGATATCATTTCTCTTTATCTTAAGAACATTAAAAAATATTTCCTGTAATATAAGACTTACAGCAGTGAATTGTTTTTGTCTTTATTTCACTTTATTTTTTAAAGATTTATTTATTTATTTTAGAGAAAGAGAGCACATGTGCAGGAGGAGAAGCAGAGGGAGAGGGAGAGGGAAAGAGAAGCTCAAGCTGACTTCCCTGCTGAGTGTGGAGCCTGACATGGGGCTCGATCCTGTGACCCTGAGATCATGACCTGAGCTGAAACCAAGAGTTGGATGCTTAACCAACTGCACCACCCAGTCTCTCCTCACCTTATTTTTAAAAGATATTTTTACTATGTATAGAATCCTTGTTTAAAAGATTGATTTTGCTATTTGTTTTCTTTTGGTACTTTAAAAATATCCTTCCAGCCTTCTGGTTGACATTGTTTTGGTGAGATGCTATCAGCAATTCTTATTGTTCCCTGTATGTTATGCATCTTTTCTCTAGGATTGCTTTAAAGACTTTATGTTTTAGAGCACCTGGGTGGCTCAGTGGGTCAAGCTTCTGCCTTTGGCTCAGGTCTTGATTCCAGGGTCCTGGGATCGAATCTCACATTGGGCTCCCCACTCGGCAGGGAGACTGCCTCTCCCTCTGCTCCTACCCCCATGCTCCCTTCCTTTTGCTTTCCAGCTGGCCTTGGGAAGCTAAAGTTGTTTCTGTTTTTAGTTTACATATAGCATGAAAGAAAAATCTACTCCCCAAATTGTGATTATTTGGTGTCTTCCAATACTTAATAAAACTGATTTTTGTTTTTCTTTCTTGTTTAGAATTACCTCCTCATTTGCTACAGATTCTGAATCTGCTGAATGTTTCCACTTGCTTTCCGAATAATATTCCTGCCTACTTTCAAAGGGACACTTAGATTATTTTCCACTCTTCAACTTAACTTTTCATTCATTCAACAAACTGACGTCCATCACAGGCCAACTTTGTGCCACACAAGAGGCTGAGGGTAGGCCTTTCAATGACAGATAAGCATGTTCTGACTTTTTTTTTTGAAGATTTTATTTATTTATTTGACAGAGAGAGATCACAAGTAGGCAGAGAGGCAGGCAGAGAGAGAGAGAGGAGGAAACAGGCTCCTCACCAAGCAGAGAGCCCTATGTGGGGTCCAATCCCAGGACCCTGGGACCATGACCCGAGCCAAAGGCAGAGGCTTTAACCCACTGAGCCACCCAGGCGCCCCGTGACTCCTTTATAAATGGAAAATCAGGACAGTGGCTTCACTGGTGTGTTTCTTGCATAAAACCTTGGTGTTGTTTTGCGGTTTTGTTCATACTCTTATCCAAGTTCTCTCAAGGCCCATAGAGTATAGGGCTGACCATGAAATACATCAGTTTGGATGTTTCACTACATTTCGGTATGTCTTCTTTTTTAGTTTCTTTTATTGTTATTATTTTTTGCTATAATATAATTAGATTTTATCTAACTATTGTGGACCTCGTGATCCCAGTGCAGGTGTGAGATATAGATAACTTGAGCCTATGTGTGTGCAAACACACACTCCTGTTTACTATCTCAGATCTTATGTATAAAATTATTTCAGTTGCGATGCCCTTGGTGTAAAGATCTCTTCATATTAAACAAAGACTAAGTGTGTATGAGTGAAGGTTTGGGAGCTTTGGTCTAATTCTGGCTGAGTAAGGCTCAAAGCAAATCATTTACTCACATGCGGTAATTTTTGCTTCATATGTAAAATAAAGAAAATAAACTGCCTTCTGTTTATGAGACCTATGACCAAAACAAGACCAAATCATGATATTAGTGAGCGTAATAATCATGAGGATAATTACATATGTTGACAGTTGAATTGCTAGTCTCTATTCTGAACACATAATGTGAATTAACTCACTTGGTTCTCTGGCAAGGGTATGATAGGTATAATATTAATATCTCCATTTTACAGATGGGGAAACTGAAATACAGATAATTTAGGTGACTTACCCAGGATTAACATGGCCAGCATGACGTAAACCTAAGATTTCAACTCAGGCCAACTCAAGGGATCGAAAACTGCCTTTACACAAAAAATTGCTTTTTATTTATTTTTATTTATTTTTTTAAATTTTTTTTAAAGATTTTATTTATTTATTTGACAGAGAGAGATGACAAGCAGGCAGAGAGGCAGGCAGAGAGAGAGGAGGAAGCAGGCTCCCTGCTGAGCAGAGAGCCCGATGCGGGGCTCAATCCCAGGACCCTGAGATCATGACCTGAGCCGAAAGCAGCGGCTTAACCCACTGAGCCACCCAGGCGCCCCCCCAAAATTGCTTTTTAGATGCTGAATTTTAAAAATGTGCTTCAGAATTCTAGAAGGTGTGTATTTACTAAACAGAATACTGGCTAGTCTTTACACTAATCTAAAATCTCAGCCTGCGTTTCAGAGGATGTGTTTTCCCCTCCAACTTAATTTAATTACATCTGGAGCTGTTCAGATAGCCATCCATCACCATCACATTTTCCGGGGCAGCTGTCATATTAAAGAAATTGCATCTATCACCCTCAAGGCACATAAAGACACAGCTAATAGACTCCTCTCCCTTGACTGTGCTTTTGCTCCAGCTGTTGCCTTATCTCCCCCCTTCCATTCACAGCCAACTTGGCCTTTCAGACCCTATCTTCCTGGGCTTTCTCCTTCCCTTGACATTGTTAACCACTTCCTGCTCTTTAAGCCCTCTGTGGCCCACTGATGGCCTCTGACTCTGTCCTATCTCGTTCCCCCTCTTTGGGTCTTCTTTCTCATTTCAGGCTTTATGCTTACCATAATCTAGAGTGATTTTTGGGTCTGCCTCTTCTGCACACTTGGAGCTTTCTGAACCCAGGAATCTTTGCACTGGCTCCCCACCCTACCCCCAACCTGGCTCGATGCCAGGAGAGGAGAAGCTACTCATGAAATGGTGTACAACATTACTTGAAATAGCTCGTATTAAGAATATTGGCAGGTAATCCCCTAATGCTCCTTGGAGATGGTAAAGAATCCTATTCCAGGAAAATCGTGGATATTACTATCAAGGGAAGGTTTTCTCCACATTTGGGAGGCTGTGCACATTTAAAGACCCAGAGTAAGAGTGCTGTGGAGAATAAGTGATTAAATTTATTGGAGAAATGGAGATAGGATGCCATATTGAGAGAAGAGGGTCCGCAGAGTCTCATCTCTACTCTTCCTGAACTAAGGTTCCTTCTCTCTCAGAGAGCAAATGTGTTCAAAAATTCCTTTGAGCATCTGAAATATTCTGACAAGCAAACTGTTAGCTCTTCTTCCCAAAACATACTGTGGTGAAGATCTTTGGTATTAGACATTTAACATATTTGACTTTGGTGATTGGACAACTACACCCAAATGTGACTGAGTTCATCTTCATGATGTCTGTGATCTCAGTAAAGCACAACCTTGAATTGTCCCCATCTGCCCCAGGGCAGGAGAGCAGGCAGGGCTGCATAAAGCTTGGCTCCTGGAGGTGCATCAGCTTCCAAGAGGGTTTATCCTGCTGGTTGGACTTTCTCTTTCTGTGTCTATGGGAAAATATACACAATAGTGCTGTTTGGATATTGCTGAAGTTCTGGTGGATACAATCCTCACAGTGTCAGATGATAATAGATGCATTTTAAAAGATGTAATATTTTTTTAAAAGATGTTGTCTATTGAGAGACGGCACACACAACCTTTTGGAGTAGCAGAGGCAGACGGAGAGAGAGAACCTCAAGCAGACTCTATACCCAGCAGAGAGTCCCACACAGGTCTCAATCTCACGACCCTGAGATCACCACCTGAGGGAAAATCAAGAGTTGGATACTCAAGCACCCAGGTGCCACAAGAATAATCTTATCAATCCAGAAAACTGACTGACAGTCTTACCCTAAGTCACAAAAAGAATTAAACTAAGAGTTGCTTAGAAATATGACAGTAGTTTGCGGCGACATCTAAAACAATACTAGCAATCAGCTCCATATTAGTTACTCATGTAAGTGACCTATTTATTGGTCCTGAAGTCTTGTGGTAAGCTGCTCAACGAACAGAAATGATGACCTCCCAGGCACAGTTGCCACACTCATGGTCTTGCAAATAGTCCTGGATCCCTCAGAAATAATTCTTTATTCCAAGTCTGATTCGGTACCCCATTGGCATCCCTCCACCCTTCCCCACTCCCATTCACAGGCTTTTTGACTCAAACTGAATGACATCACCAGCTTTCCTGGTTCTCTGGCTTGCAGATGGAAGATCATGGGACTTGTTAGTTTCCATAATTGCGTAAGCTGATCCTATAATAAATCTCATCTCTATCTACATCTCTCTTTCCTACTGGTTCTGTTTCTCTGGAGAACACTAATACATCAACTTAACAGTTACATGACCTTGGAAAGTTGTTAAACCTCTCCGTGACAATTTCCTAATATCTAAAGTGAAGATGATAATATTATCACGTGATTGCTATAAAGATTAATGATCGATGACTGGCACATAGGAAATGTGTTTGTCACCATTGCTACCAGAACAACAGCACTGTGATCGTCCTCTTAGGGAGGGGAAGGCCTGGATGGCCCTGCCACCGACATACTTCTATCCCAAGTTTTCCCTCTTTGGGAAAGAATGCTGCAGACTAGTGTAACCAGTCAAGATATTGTTTTTAAGTCCTCTGGGACAGTATGCTTTGCAATTTATTGAACTGGGGCAGACGATGGTGTGAAAACACTGTGAACACTCATAGTTGATGAATGACTAGGAGTGAGTCAGGAACAGGCAGTGGGGCTCGGGGAGAGCAGCTAATGCTTATGGAGAACCAACCATGCGCAGGCACTGTGCTAGGTGAGGCACTACTAAGGTCAGAATTTTCTGGGGGAGAAAGCTAATTATGAGGGGAACAATTAAAATGAGTAAAACAAACCACTGTACAATGTAAAGGTAATAACAGTTGTTCATAGTGTTTTTATATACATTATCTTATTATAGACTCAATGTGGGATAATGGTATGATACCATGGTATCATGGTATCATATCCTTATGGGTGAGGAAAGTGAATTTCAGAAGGATTAAATGTACCAAGGACCACATAAGTAGCAGAGGCAATGTTATTCCGTGAAGAAGCTGTGCTTCTAAATTGAGGACTGTGCTCTAAATTGGAGATGACAAAGAGGTTTTATCCCAAATCAATTGTTGTTAGTGTTCCAGAGCGAGGAGGAGTCTGAGGCTTCATCTGGTGTGTGTGTGTGTGTGTGTGTGTGTGTGTGTGTGTGTGTGAAGAGTCCTGTCATCAGCTAGTGATATCTGCCTTGGCATGGGGGGATGATGAGTTGTCATCCTCATATAAATATTAAAATATCTTAGGTCTGTGTTTTGTTTGCTTGAGTGTAGATAGAGCAGGATCTAAGATTAAACATGACAGGAGGCCACAAGCTATAAAAGAGACTAGAAGAATGATGTAGTGATTTCTATAGGTTAATACTGCTTTTACAACCTGGTATTGTAAATACATTTTTGAAACAAAAACACCACTTTTCCTTCTTTCCTTCCTTCCTTCCTCCACTCCCACCCCCCCTCCATCTTCTTAGACATAGAGAGAATAATTTGTAAGACTAATTCAGAGATAGTGATATCCAGTCGAATTTCTAACTCTGGTCTTGGGGAAGTCCCACAACCTACTAAGTTTTATCTTTATGGAAGGGAAGCCAGATTGAGTAAGATACTCTATCAGTTCAGAGAAGTTGTGAAAGGCCACCAATATAAATAGAATAACTTCACCTCGAATTTAAAATGACATCAAGATCCTCAACTAAGCAGCCCTAACTGCAGGGCAAGTCAACACCTGCTTCCCCATGAAAGAAAAAGGCGAACCACCAACTTTGCGTATTTTTACTGTCTGATCTCCACATGAATGTGGTCCATGGGCTAGCCTTCGCTTAGCTAGCCCTGGAAAACCACTTCACCCCCTCTGTGGCCTGGAAAATGACAACCACATGTTGTTCCAGTCTTTCCTCTCAGTTTTATTTTCCAGGTCTTAATTCATGATTACCCTCTGGGTTTCTGTAATGGTAAGGGAATGTTTTCAATTGAAACAGGAGTTCCTGCCAAAATGAAGGGACATGAAAACATGATTCTTCATCACATTTTTGGTAAATCCTCTGCTCTCCATTTGAGATTCAGAATTTGGGAGTTCAATTACAAGAGCACTTTCAAGGGCTGCTTATAAAAACAAAAATGTTTATCTTAAGTCGCAGGCCATCTTTGTATGAGCCCGAGTGTTAAAATTGTGTAGATACAATTTTTTAAGGAAGACTTGTGAATGGAAATAGATGAAGAATATAGAAAAAGAAATGCTTTTCTCAAATCATTGTTTAACTACTATTATGAAATGAGCCGATTTCAGTAGAACATTCTAAGTTATGGTTGCTGGTAAACACTTGAGACAAATTGTCTTTATTAACGATAAGAAAAGAGGATTCTCAAGTTCTTACAAATTAAGAATCTTTTGACAGTCCCCCGGAAATTTTGATGTAGAATCATTTCTCTTTTTTTCCCTCAACTCCTTCATTCCTGAGTATCATTAACATGAAAGCCCATTTTGTTAAGCCCATGTGCTTAACAAAATGGACATGGAGATGTACGCTGATCAAAATGTATGCTAAGGGAAACTTCAGTTTTTTCTTGGATTTAATCTGTATTTGAGTAGAGGTCTGTAACCAATAAAGTGAATGAGGACAAGAGCTAACCTATGTCTAGCACTTCCTATGTACCAGGAATTGTGCTGGAGATTTAGATATAATATCTCATGTCTTACATCTTAAAGAGACAGATCATTTTATTTGCTCATTTTTAAAGCCATGAAGCTGAACCCCTGAAAGGTGAAGGAATTTGTTGGTCACACAATTTATAGGTATTACCTTATAAAATATAAGACTTCAAATATAGATTCAAAAATAGATAGAATCCAATCCAGACTTTTTGCTTCAGGTCTAGTAAAACTGCCAGGAAAAGTTCTTTCTATTTGATTATAATCTTAAAAGAGATGGATAACAGATAAAACTAAAGATCTTTGAGAGACAGAACTAAATTCATGTTGGCTCAAGCTTCTGAAATCTCCACGGGGCCCTATGAAGTCCTGAAGAGAGATCTTTCTGCTAGCTAGTAGCTGAAGAGAGAAAAGTAGTCAAGTTTCCTAAATCCCAGACTAGTGAATTTTCTTTTAATGATAAGAGTTTATTACTGGGTAGTTATGTTTTAAAATTACATCAAGGTAAAAATAATATCATTATGTGATTCTCAGAAACTAAACTGGGGCTTATAACTGTATCCAGCGGAGCTTATTTTCATGTTCCCAGTCACATCTTCTCAGGGACACAGTGTAGCCCATGGAATGTCAAGGTACGGCTAAGCAAATGACTCATCAGGATTGAGATAAGACTGAATACAATGTATTTAAGTTTTCAAAATTATTATTATTATATTATTAAATGATCAAGAAAAGCCATTACCTACTCCTGAATGTGCTAAACATTCAGGAAAAGTACGAAGAAAAAAAACCCATCCACAAATCTGTCACATAGAGATGCTCACTCCACTATTTCATTTAGAACTTATGATTGACATAATTCTAGGCTTTACTGTATGCATGTGTAGTATATATTTTTTTTTCACAAAAATGGGATTATAGGGTGCCTGGGTGGCTCAGTGATTTAAGCCTCTGCCTTCGGCTCAGGTCATGATCTCAGGGTCCTGGGATGGAGCCCGACATCGGGCTCTCTGCTCGGTGGGGAGCCTGCTTCCCCCTTTCTCTCTCTGCCTGCCTCTCTGCCTGCTTGTGATCTCTGTCTGTCAAATAAATAAGTAAAATCTTTTTAATAATGGGATTATAGTTTGTATGTTATTTTAAAATGTATCTTTGTCACTTAACAGTGTGTTGGCTATGGAGTAATTGTAAGTTAGGGCATACAGATGTAGCATAATCCTTTTTTTTTTGGCTATTGCATTTTATTTAAATTCACCTCTTAATATATTTAATGATTCTAAATATGTTAACACATGACACTTGTGAATTTATAGCCAGATGAGTCATTATGGAACATGTAAGTTAGTCTGCCTAGCATGTCCGGAGGATGGAAGTTATTCAGTGCACTAGGATCATTCAGACTCTTAACTTGATTTAATATCCTTCAGTGTGTATTCAAATGGCTTTAAAATTAATTTCATTCAAAAAAAATCTTTCCCCGATATTGGACCTCTTCTTATCAGCTAACATATATACATACATATATATATATGTATATATATATATATATATTTTAGTGAGCTGAAATGCTCCTATCCAGCACATATAAAATAAACTGGAAATCGTGTTTAAATGCTCTTATATGTTAAAAAGGAAACATTTCAGTAATACATTTGAAGTGCTTCTTTCATTTTTTAAAAAGACATCACATGAAAACACTTCTCTCTGGGAACTGGTATTTTGCCTACATAAATACAACCACATGAGGGTTATTTGCTGGTCTAGCATGATCGTTTTTAATGGCTTTATAGTATTTCCTTTTGAGGCTGTAGCATGATTTATTTAATTACTCTTCTATGGTTAGACATTTATATTTTTACAGACCTCCTGAAGCCAACAGAGCCTAAGGGAAATCAAGGGTTTAGGATGAATCAGTTTAAGAATGAAAACTTGGTTGATCATCACGGAAAGTATTATAATGTGGCCCAGAAAATCTGGGTACTGTTGGCTTAATAAATCCAATGTTATTAGGCCCTAAGAAACAAGAACAAAGCTAAATAAATAGGAAGTGAATCTGTCATGCAGACCACATTTACTGTTTCAAGGGTGGGGTACAGAGTAGAAAATTAATCCTTGGGATTCAGCTACATTGGATTTTAGGAGAGCTCAAGCTGTAGCCTGGAGGTGAAGAAGCTAGTGTTAAGTTTTTCTCCCTCCCTATACTTGGTTCCCCTTCCTCAACAGCAGCATGGATACACACACACCCAACAGAGACCTTGGTCTAAATATCTTCCTGTCCTCCAAACTATGAAGTCTACAGCAAGTAAAATGAAAGGAATGTGGAAATGTCAATGGCATTTTAGCTGACTGGTTTTCACTTTGACTTCACAGGAACATTTCAAGGAAAGAAGGAATCTGTTGCCCCAGCACCGGGACTGCCACAGCTGAAGAAGCTGAGGTAGAAAATGACAATGCTCTTTTAGGGCAAAAGACAGAAGAGCTGATCAGCTTTTCCTTACCCTGCACAAAGTCGAACCGAGAAGAAAAAAGGGATATTTCATCTTCCCCTCTGTTATGTATTGGGTTGTGTCCCCCTCAAATTTATATGTTGAAGTCCTAAGCCCCTGGTGCCTCAGAATGCGACCTTATTTGGAAAAAGGCTTGCTGTGGATGTAATGAGTTAAGATGAGCTTCCTAATTCAGTCTGACCGGTGTCCTTATAAAAAGTGGAAATTTGGGGCGCCTGGGTGGCTCAGTGGGTTAAGCCGCTGCCTTCGGCTCAGGTCATGATCTCAGGGTCCTGGGATCGAGTCCCGCATCGGGCTCTCTGCTCAGCAGGGAGCCTGCTTCCTTCTCTCTCTCTCTGCCTGCCTCTCAGTGTACTTGTAATTTCTCTCTGTCAAATAAATAAATAAAATCTTAAAAAAAAAAAAAGTGGAAATTTGGACACAGACATGCACACAGGGAGAGCACCAGGTGTGGAAGGAGGCAAAGATCAGGGTGATGCAGCAGAAGCAAAGTAATGCCCAAGATTCCTGGAAACCACAAGAAGCTAGGAGAGAGACAGTGGACAGACTCTGCCTCACAGCTGTCTGAAGGAACCAACCTTGCTGACACCTGGATTGCAGATTTCTAGCCTTCGGAGTGTGACACAGTAAATTCCTGTTTTTCTCAGCCTCCCAGTTTGTGGTACTCTGTTGTGGCAGCCCTCATGGGCCACCACGTCCTGCTCCCAAGTCCGAGAGTCACCAGGATTAAGAGACTGCCATTTGCGGGTGAGAGAGGGGACACTGAGTAGAGAGCTGTCATGGGCTTGCTGGCTGTGCCAGAGAGCAGGGCGCACGCCCGACCCTGTCAGCTGAAAGCTTGGCCATACCCATCACCGAACAGGAAAGTCATCTAAGTATGCCCAGGAAAAGCAGTTGAAACGCAAGCAGGCCAGAGCAGTATTCTGTCCTGTACAGAAATAGATTTCTACCTTGCACACACATAGAGGATGTTAATTTCGTCAAGTGATTTTTTTTGTATCCAACCAGTTGTGCGTGGTCCCTGCTTTTAAAGACCCTTCATGAGCCTAATTTCCAGATGCTGACGATGCTCTCAAAAGAGAGCACCTGAGCATCTGAGAACAGCTTCTGAGGCTAGAGGGGTGGTTCCTTAATGAGACTAAGGTTGCTTCTCGGTCTGATTGCACATTGTTCATTTCAGTCCTTTCAGAGTGTCTCTGTAGCAATGGCAACATTGGAGGTAAGCTGTGACTATGAAGAGAAAAGAGCGCCTTAAGGCTGAGAGATTTCTATAGAACTGAATCCGCACGACATGTGTCTATAAACTGGCCTGTGCTCAGTCGGTTCAGCCCACCTTCCCCCTGATGCTCAGACCCTCAGAGCCTCTGGAGCTCTGGTCTCCTCCTGCTCTAATCCATCCTTCCCGGCTCCGATCGGTCTCCTGTCTCAGGGTCATCTGCCCAGGCCACTCCTCTCCTCAAAGACCCAGCTCTCCAGGCCCTCGGCATCCATCCCAACTTAAACTCCAGTCTCTTTTCCTTCCCACTCTCTTCTCCAGTCCCTGCCATCTCCTTGCACTGGATTCCATGACATCCCCTGCAAGAGGCTATGTGTCCTCAGGACTCTAATTCTTTTGTTCAGACCACTCTTTTTTGGAAATGTCCTCTCTCCCATTCTTTTCATTGTGAAATGCTGCTATCTCTTCACATTCAAGTGCAGATACCTTCTCTGTGAGGGCTGCTCAAATCCTGTCAGGCAGGACAGACTGTACATTCATCTGGGCTTTCGTACGGCACTGTCTGTTTTGTCAGAGTGATATATTTCATCGTGTTATCATTTTTAGCCATTTGCTTATCTGTTTGTTTCCCCTGAAAATGAGTTTCCTGAGTATAATGTGGGGTCTTGTTTGTCCATGTAAGCTCAGGGCTTGGCATAGGGTCTGGTATGCACTGCACATCTAGGAAATGCTTGTTGACTTGCATGAAAGGACCAGCAAGGCTATGTGCCTCCAAGATGAGGGAACTTTTCACTAGAAACAAGAAGACAGTTTGACTCTGAAGGCCTGGCTCTCTTTCTACAGAGATTTCACTGAACCTCAATTTAAAGCATTCAGTGGTGAGGTTGTAGGAGGCTTCACGTATCACACATCAGCTTACACTGGAAGAGCAAAGAAAGGGCAAGGCCTTCAGGAGCCTTTCCATGCTTCTGAGGATGGGCAGCTCTATCTGAAGCAGGCTTCCTAAAACTTAGGCTGAAGGAATATACAGACCAGTAGCCTCCAAAGGCAAGAGAGGTTACTGAGTGGTTGGCTGGGTTTCTAGCTTATGTTCCAGTCCCCTCTAATTCTATTCACAGCTCAGATAGCTTAAACATTTTAGGACATAAACCTTCAGGCATGGCTCAAACAATATTTTAAGATACGTGTCTTCATCTGTCTTTCCCTTCTGCTCGTCCTTTGAGTTGGCTTTATTTTTAAGCATTTCTTCCCGTGTGGGCGTCAGGATCACCAGAGAAGAGCACCACCTACAGGTGTGCCGAGCACATGTTGTGTGGCTGGACCTGGATGCCCACTCCCACAGCCGTAGGCGGCGGCCCTCCATGCCAGGCAGACAACAGATGTCCAACGTAGTATGTGCAGGGCTGAGCACAGTTCAGACAGACCAGAGCAGATCAGCAAAAGGCGACTCTTCTTTCTGTTCACCCTTCCCCACAGTCTGTTTTTCCCATCTTTTTTTCTTGACATTTCAAAGGTCTGCGAACAACTGGTTTTGCTTTTTTTTTTTTTTTTTAGAGTATTCACATAAATATTTTTAAAGATTTTATTTATTTATTTATTTATTTATTTAGGAGAGACAGAGAGAGTCAGAGGCAGAGAGAGAAGAAGGCTCCCTGTTCCCGGCCTGATGTGGGACTCATTCCCAGGACCCTGGGATCATGACCTGAGCCGATGGCAACCACCCAACCAACTGAGCCAGCCAGGTACCCAATTGGTTTTGCTTCTTAAATAAGTTACTAGAGGCTACTTATACAAATGCTGAAATTGGAATTTTAGAGAAGTCTTATTTATACTTGGTAATCATAGATGCTGAATACTGTCCTAATATCCATAAATATGACTTGTAAAAATGACATTAGATCCTATTATAAGAGCAATATGGCTACCAACTATCACTTTATTAAGAACTTGCTTTTTGTGTAAGATTTTGGAAAGTGTACTCCAGGAGCCCACCTAATTCTGTGTGTGAGAATTTTTACAATTTTTATTCACTTTTAATTAAGTAAAGCATTGGGCATTAAAAAAAATTTTTTTAAGATATTTTATTTATTCATTTGAGAGAAAGAACGTGGAAGAGCACGAGCCAGGGGGAGGAGCAGAGGGAGAACGAGAAGCAGACTCCTCGCTGAGTGGGGAGCCTTACTCGGGGCTCCATCTCAGCACCCCAGGATCATGACCTGAGCCAAAGGCAGACATTTAACCAAATGAGCTACCCAGGTACTACAACACTGGGCATTTTCATAGACAAGGTCCAGTGCTGAATCAAGGCATACATCTTATTATTCCATTTATTCCTCAAGAGTTCGAGGTATGATTATCTCCAATTGACATATCTTGTTCAAGATCATACAGTTAGAAAGTGGCAGAACCCACGTTAGCTCTCAGGTTTGTATGATGCTATGTCATGCCTTTTCCTCTTGGGTATAAGAACCTTTAAAAAAATATTTGGACTTTTGGGGCACCTGCGTGGCTCAGTCCGTTAAGCATCTGATTTGATCTCAGCTCAGGTCTTGATCTCAGGGTGGTGAGTTGAAGCCCTGTGTTGGGCTCCATGCTGGGCATGGAGCCTACTAAAAAGAAAAAAGAAAAAAAAAAGGAAAAATATATATGTGGACTTTCAAATTCACAGACTTCCCACTCACACATTTCTAGATTAGTCAGTCACTTTCTGCTTTGAAAACTATTTGCTCTACCTCTAGGTTTTCACTGGGGAAAAAAAAAAGAGAGAGAGAGAGGGAGAGAGAGCGTGCCAAGAAATTGAAAAGTGAAAGGAAAGAGAAATTTTTGGGCGTTTCATTAAATAACACAGGTTCTTAAGTGTTCCTATGAGATAAGGAAAGCAAGCCGGTGCCAGACTTGAAAAGGAAACTGCACACAGCCCTGTGTTGCCAGCCTGGGAAGGACCGCGGTGGTGGAGAGCAGGAAATGCAGCCTGCCAGGGAAAACTATGACTCAGGGCGCAGACAATTGCCTCCTGAAAACCTAAGTGAAGATATTCTCTGTAGAGTCTGGCGAAAGAGCAAGTGGGAATTTCCTACGAATCTCTCTAGAGAGAGAGAGGGAGCGAGTCCTTCTCTGCACGGGAGTGGCAGGGAGACAAACTGCTGGAGTGAAGGGAGCAGCCCCTTGCATGTACAGAAGGTCCTCAGAGCACTTGCAGCAAAGCCAGGAGCTGGGGCCACTGGAGGGCTTCTTGTTCCCTCTCTAAATCACAGTATCAGTGCTGTGTACTTGGATGAAAAATAACATTTGGAGAAGATGACAGTTAAGAGTATGGTCTCTGGGCGGCCCAGTCAGTTAAGCCTCTGCCTTTGGCTCAGGTCATGATCCCAGAGTCCTGGGATCGAGCCCTGCATCCAGCTCCCTGCTCAGTGGGGAGCCTGCTTCTCTCTCTGCCTCTGCCTGTCTGTCTGCTCTGCCTGCCTTTCTGCCTGCCTTTCTGCCTGCTCTATCTCTCTCTTTCTGGCAAATAAATAAATAAAATCTTATTAAAAAAAAAAAAAAGAACTGAAAGTTGGACTCTGGGAGGTATTTACAGCATCACTGCTCACGGTTGCCAAAAGATAGAAACAACTCAAGGGTCCATCGCTGGATTCAGTGGGTGAGCAGGCAACTAAAATGTGATATAGACACACAAGGGAATATTATTCAGCCTTAACAAGGAAGGAAATTCTCGCACATTACAACATGGATGGAACTTGGAGACACCTTGCAAAATGAAACAAGCCAATCGCAAAAGGACACCTATTATGATTCCACTTAATGAAGCACCTGGAGGCAGAAAGTAGAATGGTGATTGCCAGGGGCTGCTGAGAGGCGGAAACAGGGCACAGTTCAAAGAGGTTCCAAGTGAGGAAGATAACAACAGTTCTGCACATGGACAGGGGTGAAGGTTGCACAAATACGTGAATGTACTTAATGCCACAGAACTGTACACTTAAAAATGGTTTAAATGGTAAATTTTATGTCTTGTATTTTTTACCACAATAAAAAGAGAGAGAGAGATGAAATCATTTCTGTGGACTTGGTATTCTGCAACTTGCATTGCACGCGGTGGGGTTTGCAACATATAGAGTGCCCTGGGCTCTTCTCAGAATTTTAGATGCAAAGCTATTGATCCATTTCTGGGCAACCTTTCAAATTATGAAAGATTAGGGATACCTGGGTGGCTCAGTACAAGTAAGCATCTGACTGTGGCTCAGGTCAAGATCTCAGGGCCCTGGGATCGAGCTCTGTGCTTGGTGGGGAGTCTGCCTCCCCTGCCTCTCTCCCTCTGCCCCTGCCCCTGCTCATGCTTGCATGCTCTCTCTCTCAAATTAATAAAGTCTTTTAAAAAATAAATAAATAAAAATAAAGTCTGTCTTCTTATAGTCAGCATAATTATTCAAGATTCATCCACGTTGTTAAGTATATTGGGCATTCATTCCTTTTAATTGCTGAATAGTAGTCCACTATATGGAAATACTACAATTTCTTTTTTTTCTAAGATTGTTTTTGTTTGTTTGTTAATTTGAGAGCGCTTGAGTGGGGGGAGGTGCAGAGTGAACCCCATTTCGAAATGGGCTCCATTTCTCTCTTATTTCTAGGATAACTGTCAGGAGATAAAATTTAAATAATGTGCTTCAGGTTTCCTAAAGAACAGGTGACATGGAATTATAAAGCAAAGCAGAAATTTTGAAACGGAATGTCAGTTGAAGCCAAATTACCACTGATTTGGTGGTAATTGATAGTGAACATGTCTCTGGAGTACGCATCAAGTTAATTTACAAGTCAAGTGACTGACTTGATCCCACTTAAATTAAAGAGTGTATGTCCATGCTGGCAGTTCTAGTCCAATCTCGGGAGTTTATTATTTTAAACCAACTATGCTAGAGGATTTTAGACAATTAAACTGATGTTTGAGAAGCAACAATTAACACTGAGAACGAAAGAATAAATTCATAAAACAGTTTTTGAGGTTCTATTCCCATCAGTACAACAGATGTTGAGAAAAGGTGTGCAATTGGCAAGGTCCGGTCCTGGGTGCACGTCACCTTCTGACATGACTACCAACTGCTGGCTCTCTCTGTATGTCTCACAGCCGGACTAATCAAGACAGAAGTGGGTATTGATCATGGCCCTGCCTTCTCTGCTGGGCAGACCTCACGTGTATCACATATACAAGCCGACTACGATGGTTGGTAGACCTTTCTCAGAAAGGGCAGTGGCTAGGGTAGGTCCTCCCAGTGGAATGGGCTCCTATGTAACCCAAAAACCGTTTCACATTCATTATCTGGCCTAAGCCACACACAAACACAAATTCATGAAGGCTTCAGTCGCTCCATATACCTATTTGCTACTCATGTATCTCTTGGGGTAGTACCCACTCATATACTACCCGTTTTTTATTGGGTGGGTTCTTTTCTTATTGGTGAGTTTTGAGAGTATTTTTTATTTAAAAAAAAAATTCTGGATATAACTCCTTTATCAGATACGTGATGTGTAAACATTTTTGCCCAATCTGTGGCTTATTCTTTCCTTTTTTTTTTTTTGTAGATTTATTTACTTATTTGAGAGAGAGTGGGGGTGTAGAATGCAGGGGACAGGGAGGGGCAGAGGGAGAGGGACCATGACCTGAGCCAAAATCAAGAGTTGGACCCTTCACTAACTGAGCCACCCAGGCACCCCTCTTCTCATTTTTTTAAAGACTATTTTATGAACAAGACCCTTTATCAGATGTATCCGAGTACCTAAATGTGCCTACTTGACACCCAAAGTGCCTAAACATCCGCTTTGTTAACTGCAAATAGTTCCATACGAATATACGTAGGGACCCTGTGTCTACAGGCCCATAGGATGGGGCAGGATTCATGTACTTCTATGTAATCCAAATGCTTGCCAACACCTTTGAGAAAAAACTTCCCACCTCCTAACCCCTGTCTGTGGAGACGCAGAGTCCTCAGAATTCCTTGGATTCCTCAGGTGGGTGGTAGGCGGGGGCAAAATGGCTTCATGTCCTGGCTCCGCCTTGTGTCCCCACTCATCTGGTTCCTGAGTGGGTATCTGGCCCCCTGATCCCCTTCCCCACGTTATTTCAAACTCAGACCTGGATGCCCTCTATGAGTCCTACACACATTTTGTGCTGGTGGCCACCTCCACTGAGGTGCGGGGGAGACGTTTTCATCAAAACATGGGACCTAATTTTTAAGTTGCATGTGAGACATCCTTGTCCTTAAAAGCCCTTTCTTTGTCCTCACCGGAAAATCTTCACTGCCATCTTGTTCCAGGACCATCACAGAGCTGCCGATGGGCTTTTCTCTGTCTTTTTTCCTCCTCAGACACAGACCCACACAAAAGCACAGCATAGGTGGTGCATGACCTCTTGGGTTAGCATACCCACAACCTCAAGAGGCTCATCGATATTTTCCTGAATGAGTGCTCTCTGAGGTATTCCGGTGCCTGCTGAAATAATAACTTTACTCCCGATACGTTGCTATCTGTTTAGACAGGCACCTACTCTCACTTGTGCTTTCAAGCAAGACTTCCTCATCCTTATTGGAATTAAATACTAATTATCATTTAAGCTCTCCTGGTGACGGACGTACTTTTGGTATTGTAGATGGGGTGACATACTCAGCGGTGACATGGGTGTTTATAATTCTCCAGAAGAAGTCTTTCCTCTGGCATTCTGGCCCCTGGGACACATGCTGAACAGAACTTTTCAGCCCCTCGGTATCTGGGCCGATTTAGTGGTGAGCAGAGGAGAGCCTCTTGCTGGGCCGGCTGCAGTATCCTCAGCCCAGGGAAAATGACAGGCAGCTGGGATCCACTGCCGAGAGAGACTGCTCGGCAGTTCTAACCATGACCGATTAGTCTGCATTTCTCCCTGCCCATCTTGTCTTTGAATCCCTGGCAAAAGGAAGCACATCTGTGGAAGGCTTTTGGCAGAGCTGAGGTGTGGCGTAGTGGAGGGTGAGGAGTTTTGGGGAGAGGGAAGCTTTCTTGCTTCACCAGGACCTCAACTGTCTTGAGACAAACACAGCAGATCCACGAGGGAATACAGCACTTCTTGGTCCCACAGTCTGTGTGTTACTGGCCTTGAGTCAGGAGAGGGAGCCCCAAGTTCACGGTCTGCCCTGTACTGTAGTGTCTTCTCAGAAACCCCTGATCGATACCGATTTCTTCTCCTCAAGGCTGACGCCCTCAAAGGGAACTTCTGTACTGCTCTGGCAGAAGATGCTTAGATACGAACAAAGTCTTACATGATTTGGCCCTTTGTACTTTTTTAAACCTCCATGCATTTAGCTATGGTGACCTTGGGGCAGTTGCTAAATCCGAGACTTAGTTTCTGGAACTGTCAAACAGCAATAATGTAACTGTGCCCACCTGAGGGGTGTTGTGAGGAGGACTTATTTCCAATTACATACACACGGGGGTGCGGTGTCTGGATGGCAGCTAATGACAGGCCATAATAATGTAAGCCATAATAATGTAAATTCCCGAGGGGTTCAGTACAGAGACAGAAACCCAGCCAATTGGTACAGGCTGGCCAGGTGCCTGGAGAAGCTCCTAGGAAAATTGTATTTTCTCAGTGTAAGCCCTGAGAAAAGTCAGTGAGCTCACTATCTCATCTGAATTTCCCTTTCCCGCATGCTTCCTGGTTTTCCACTTGATGGAAATCACTCTATCTGCCACACCTGTTTCGGATTTAGCTTCAGGGGATGTGCGGTTCAGAGATGCAGAGCATCAAGAAAAGCAGATGATGGAATTCTGTATTAACAGGGCAGCAGGGCCAGGAGAAAACTTGCTTTTCTGACAAAATGGGGAGAAAACCCAGCTGGAGAGCAGAGATCTAAAGCAGAGTTCTTTCTCCCCATGGTGTTCGTACCCAGGAAGCAGACAGAGACCCCCAACTCCACGGACACAGGCATACATTTTAGCTGTCCAGGAAGAGTCAGAAGGGAAGGACTGCTCCTTAACACTGTCATCAGGCGTTCCCGGACTTCTCACCCTTAGCTTACGGGGGCATATAAATATTTAAAAATCCCTCAGGGTTGCGGAAGGGGGCAAGCAGAGGATCCTACAAGGAACTGGAATGAGTTCAGGGCAAACCCAAGAGCTGAAATATTCCCCTAGTTGCCCTGATAGCCAGTCAAATTCTAACTGTAGGGTCAGAGAGCCTGAGGGCACAGAGTAGGTGCATAGAAGCAGTAGAACCCTTTGTCCTAATTCCAGAGCCAACTGCCTGCCTCTTCCATTTTAATTCCTAAGAGGCTGTTCCATTTATTCTCCTGAAAGGTTTGCCTCCCCTCTACCATCTCACATATTCCACATGGCTTTTTGGATTTTAAGTTCCTTGAAGGCAGAGGCCAGAACCTATACGATTTTGCAGGCACATTTTACAAAGAACACCTAGTAGGTGCTCTGTAATTTTTAATACAGGATTAATGAAATCAACTTGAAATTAAAACTGCTATGTTGACTTCTGTTTCATAAAAAAAATTTATTTTCCAGGGTGAAATTTCAAGTAGAAAAATAACTTAATGCATAAATTAATTTTAAAAGTTAAAATCTTTGTCCTTTCAAAAAGAGTATCTTGCTTGTCAGTCACTTACAGAGCCTCTGCGAGTTGAAGAATGCCCAAAGTCCTTGTCAACATCGTCCATTCCCAGAGGCACAGGCTGAGAGATCTTCAGTTAGGGAGAGAATCTGTAAGTTTATCAAGGAAGAAAAAGCTCCTGAGGATTTCTGCTTGCACTATTGTCCAGGCACAGACGCTGAACTCCTTCGCTTTCAGGTACCGCACAATCCTTAGATAATATCTCTTCAGGTGCAGAAGGGTCCTGTGGTCCCAAGTGACGTTTTCCTCCTGCATGATGTCCTCCAGGATTTCCTCCAGATGTTCCTTCTGCCAGTGGAGTGTGGCAAGGAGGTTCTCGACAATGCTCTCATTCCATCCCGTGCTTGAGAGATTTCTCCTGAAAATATCAGAAGTCTTTTGGAACATCTCAAGGGTGACCAATACGATGTCCTCCTTCTGGAACTTCTGGGATTTCTGGATCTCCTCAGGGATCTTGAAGTTCATCCTGTCCTTGAGGCAATCTTTAGATGTTCCATTCAACTGTAGAAGGAGCTCCTGGCACTCCACACTGCTGCTGCTTAGTTGGAATCGAAGTAAGTTATAGTTCATGGCAAGAACCGTGGTGGAGAAATATACCAGGAGAGCAGTTTGGAGGATACACCTGCTGGTCATGATGAAAAGAGGAAGTCTTGCCTGCTACCGTCTAGGTGCTGAAGACAAGGCTTCAAGAGTCTGCAGTGTGAATGCCCTTCTTCCATGAGTGTGGCCTTATATACACAGAGGTCCTCTCTCTTTCAGAGGAATTTCCCACTTTCAGTTCTCCTTTTCAGTTCCCTTATGTCATTTAAATCAGTAGATCGTAGATTGTAGTATATCCTGGATCATAGTATATCCTGGATCGTAGTAGATCGTAGATCGTAGTAGATCGTAGATCGTAGTAGATCGTAGATCGTAGTAAATCGTTCTAACTAGGGAACTATGCAGTTCCAAAAACATACCATCGTATTTAGTTCTAACATAGCTAAACATCTGATTTTCCATTCTCATGTAAACAACAACTCTAGAAAGAGATCTAGAAGGAAAATGGGAGGAAAAGTCAAGCAATCAGAGGATTAACTGTTTTTCATAGTTCTAAATATGGAACTATTTTAGCATACTTACATAGTACATAGTTCTAATTATGGAACTATGTAGTTCTAACTACATACCATCGTACATAGTTCTAACAAATCTAAACATTTGATTTTCTATTCTCATGCAGACAACTCTAGAAAGAGGTCTAGAAGGAAAATGGGAAGAAAAAGTCAAGCAATCGGAGGATGTTACTGTTGAAACACAGGATTCTATCTCAATATTTCTAAGGCTGTTTTTTTTTTTAACCAGACTATAAAACATTTTAAGAGAAGAATCAGTAAAAATCAAGTTATGATTTTTATATCCTGCTTATATAGACAGAAACACATGGTTCTTTCTCAATATTTCTAAGGCTGTTTTTTTTTTTTTTTTTTTTTTTTTTTTTTTTTTGCTGGAGTATAAAACTGATTTTAAAAGAAGAATCAGTAAAAATCAAGTTATGATTTTTATATCCTGCTTATATAGACAGAAACACATGGTTCTTTCTCAATATTTCTAAGGCTGTTTTTTTTTTTTTTTTTTTTTTTTTTTTTTTTTTTTTTTTTTTTTTTTTTTGCTGGAGAGTATAAAACTGATTTTAAAAGAAGAATCAGTAAAAATCAAGTTATGATTTTTATATCCTGCTTATATAGACAGAAACACATGGTTCTTTCTCAATATTTCTAAGGCTGTTTTTTTGTTTTGTTTTGTTTTTGTTTTGCTGGAGTATAAAACTGATTTTAAAAGAAGAATCAGTAAAAATCAAATTATGATTTTTACATCCTGCTTATGTAAACAGAAAGGCATAGATATATTTCTAAAGGTTTTAATACAAAATAAATTTATAATAATTATGATATTTAAAGTTGTAACTTTTAAGTTTTCAGAAAACCTTGCATTATCTTTCAACCTGAATTTACCAAAACCCCACGGAGTGCAAAGAATTCAGCTGAGCTGCTACAGATTATAATCCTCACTCTCATGGATTGTATAATGAATTAGGAGAGTTACACAGAGAATTACACAGAAGTAAAATGCAAGGGTGACAATGTTACAGAGGAGAGGTTCATAGTACCATGACTTCCTATGCTATATGGGGATATATGTAGTAGGAGAGGTCAGAGAAGACTGCCCTGAGGTAGTGACAGTGGAGCTGAAATCAAAAGGAAGATCAGGTGGAACTGTATGTGCAAAGGCCCTGTGGTGCTAAGATATAATGGTAAGGGCAAAGAAGTTGACCAAAAGCCAATGTGACCTTCCAATCAGAGACTGGTCAGGCAATGGTCTGAGATGAGGCCAGAGGGCTCGTGTGAGCCAGATAGCACAGGGTTTAGCCAAGAAGTTTTGTGGATTATTGTTGTTGTTGTTTTTAATCCTAAGAGCAACAGAAGCCATGGAAAGGTTTTAGGCAATGTGGAACAAGTTGATTAGATTCTGGGGAAAAAAATACTCCTTATACAGTTAAATCAGTAAGTAATGGAAGGAGTACATTATGGATGGAGACAGAACAGATAGGGGATTTATGAAAGTTTTAGACTAGGGAACTAGTGGTGGAGAATGAATTCATTTGTGTGAAATAACTCATTTACTGACAGCAGTGGATTCAAATGCCTGAAGAAATTCTCCATCATTTTACAGAAAGCTCCATCAGTTCTGTGGATTATGGTGATTTCTATATGTGCTTAATGTACAGGGACATTACATCTATTGTAACAAACTGAAGTAGAGGCCGGAAGTATCTGGGTACATGTGTATTTATAAACTAGGAGTAACTGGGCACCTGGGTAGCTCAGTGGGTTGAAGCCTCTGCCTTCAGCTCAGGGTCCTGGGATCTAGCCCCACATCTGGCTCTCTGCTTGGCAGGGAGGCTGCTTACCCCCACTCTCTGCCTGCCTCTCTGCCTACTTGTGATCTCTGTCTGTCAAATAAATAAATAAAATCTTAAAAGAAAAAAAAAAAACTAGGAGCAACTGTGAGCTCCCGGTTTCCCCTCACCAATAAGTTTCTTGTCTCCTGATCTTTGCAGTATGCTCAATGTATCTCTCAAATATTCCTCCATTCCTATTCTTTATTCTTTGTTGGCTGTATGTAATCAGCTCTCCCCAGGAGAGAGTATCTATTGGTCATGTCTGAGGTGTTCCTAAACAAAACTACCTGTGCTTGAACTGTGCTGATGCAATGTCTTCCAAATGGAGTGGAGAGGAAGCAGTTTATCTTTCCTCCTAAACTGGGGGAGTGGGAAAGATACCAATGGTGTTCATTCAAACGAATTAAGAGGATGGAGGGTTGAAAAGAAGTAGCAAACAATCCAAAATTAGGCGAATGGGATTCCAGAAAGATGGCAGAGGTGGTAGTATAATTTGAATATCCCTTAGTTCCCATGCAAAAACATACCTTGCTACTAGTAGAAACCAAAACCCCATTTGACATAAGACTGGTTGACATGAACCACAGAATGCAAGCAGATGAGGACAAACTACCAAATGTCACAGGACCTGTCTGGTAGCCGCATCTATGTGGGAGAAAGCAGGGGAAAACAATCGAGAGCCCTAATATAACCAAGACGTATTGACTGGAAAGCAACCTGGGGCTGATTTGAGAACAAGAGTTGAAACTGGAAGGGATTTTGCTCAAATCAACAGCTGGTGAGTATGAGGGGGGCGGTCCTCAGTAGATTCTGAAAGGCACTGAAATAGTCTAAGATACAAATAATTTTCAAACCAACTGGGTACAGCTTCCCTTTGGGAAAGGGCCCTCCACTGAGGAGAAACTGCTAGAAGTGGAATCAAATTTGAACACGATGCGGGGTGGGGGTGGAGATTTGAGCAGGAAAGAAACAACAGAGGCAAGGAAAGAGAAAGATCTGACCAGTCTGGGAATGGGTCATTCAGAAAGCAAGCTGTCATGTTTTTGAGCACTTTGACAAAAGCAACAGAAGAGGGAGCTCTGTGAAGTTAGAAAAACTACCAAACCACATCTAAAAGTTTAGGAAAAATAATTGCCTATAAAATCCAGCAACAGAACAGCATTATGATTGAAGTCAGACAAAGTTATTATTAGAAAGAAGTGAATGAGGAGTAAATCATATCTGTATAGATAATGAAAATATACCAGGAATGCATGCACACAAAACAGATCAAAGTTTTAACAGTGTTAACAAAGGAGTTTAAAATATTAAGAAATGATATTTTCAGGAAACCAAGGATGATACAATTTATATAGTCCATATAACATTATATGGAACAGATTAGAAGCTAGAATGACCAAAATCTAGAAGAAAACTTAGTCTTTTTTTTTTTTTTAAACATTGGAGTAAGGAAGACTTTTCTCAGGAAGATATAAAACCCAGGAACTCTAATGGAAAATATTGATAAATATGACCAGAAAGAAGTTATAAATTTGAATGGCAAAAAACAAACAAACAAAAACAAACAACAACAACAACAACAAAAAAAGCCAAAGAGGAAGAGCATAAAAAAAGAAAAAAAAAAGGAAGAGCAGTATCAAAAACATTGTTACAATGTACAGTGAGAAAGGGATCATTTTCTTCACAGGCAAGCAGCCCTTGAATAGAAAGCTGTCATACAGAAGTTCATATATAAGAAAAGAAATATAAATGGCCAATAAAAGACATGAAAATCTGTTCAAATGTTCACATTTCTTAGTAACAATGTAAATCAAACTAGTAAAGAGGCAATCATTTTTCACCAATAAGATTTGCAAAGGGCATGGGGAAATAGGTATTCTAATATACAGTCAATAGAAGTATAAATTTATGCAATGAGGAAGGTTGTTTTTTCAAAAGTTGCTAGAGCATTATTCTCTCAACCCACGTGAAAATCTACAGTGTGACTTTGACTCTACCTGTCAAGAGGTAGGGTCTGTGTGTCTCCTCTGGAATCTGGGGAGAATTCTGGGGTAGAAACGATGTTGTATAATTTTTGAAGCTGAGTCAGGAAAGACAATACAATGATATCTTTGCCACTATATAAGTGATCTTACCGCCCTGAGTTTGCCATGCTGTGAGGAAGCCCAAGCTAGCTCTTAAGGACAGACCACACGGCAACTGGCAATATATTTCAAAATGTAAAATTTCAAGCTATGGAATTGTCCCTTTTACTTGCAATGCCACTGCTAGGAATTTACCTATGGATATTCCTGCAGTATATGTGTATATACATATATGTTTGTATATGTGTGTAAATATAATATATATTATATATGAACATTTATGAATGTTCATTGCAGTACTGCCATATATAAAAGACAAATTAAATATCCATCACTGGGGAATTAAGTAATCCATGGTAGACACAAATGGAATACCACAGAGCCATTAAAAAGGAAGACCTGCTGGTATGGACCTATATTCCAGATATATTTAATGAAAGGGTATTATCATTTGTTTTATAAATTAATAGATAGATACAAAAAGTATGTTGATACACACAATTTTTTTTGGTGGGCACATTTACTCATCTTTTAGTAGTGGTTACCACGTGGGAGAATGCTAACATGAGGATTAGAAAGAAGAAAAATTCTGGGGCACCTGGGTACCTCAGTTTGTTAAGCCTCTACCTTCAGCTCGGGTCATGGTCTTAGAGCCCTGGGATCAAGCCCCCCATCGGGCTCTCTGCTCAGTGGGGAGCCTGCTTCCCCCCCCCTCTCTGCCTGCCTCTCTGCTTACTTGTGATCTCTCTGTCAAATAAATAAATAAAACCTTTAAAAAGAAGAAGAAGAAGAAAAATTCTTTCCCTTTTCTCTTTTTACTTTGGAACCATTTGTATGTATGTTTTTTCCCTTGATCAGAAGATATCTGGGGAATAGAATTGTTAGACATTCTCATAATTTGGTGCATTTTATTTGTTTAAAGGAATTTAATAAAAATGTTACTAAATTTTTAACTTTAATTTTATTCACATTAAAACATTAAAAAAATTTTTTAAGATTTTATTTAATTATTTGACAGAGATCACAAGCAGGCAGAGAGGCAGGCAGAGAGAAAGGTGGGGAAGCAGGCTCCCTGCTGAGCAGAGAGCCCAATGGGGGGCTTGATCCCAGGACCCTGAGATCATGACTTGAGCCAAAGGCAGAGGCTTTAGCCCACTGAGACAGCCAGGCGTCCCTTCACATTAAAATTTTTCTATAATGAACATACATGACTGGGTCATTAGAAAATAAAAAGCCATCATTGTGTTAAAAGGAGAATATAAAAGTGTACATACAACACAGCTACGTCAAAGTATGTAGAGGAAAAAGTAATAACAGAAATATACTCACATTTGGATAGTGGTTATGTTTGACTTGTATAACAAAAGGGTGGTAGTTTTTCTTTTTTATTTTGTGTGGCTTTCTAGTTTTTCACCAGTGAGTGTGTTCTTTCATTTGAGAACAATCTACACTAAGGAAGAGCCAGTAAGCCCCAGCCTTTCTGGTTGTTCTGCCCCAATGTCACTCACCCCAGCCTCTTGACCTTCACATGCCAGGTCTGAAGGGAACCTCTGCCATCTCCTGCATTCTTCGCAATGAGTTTTGGTAAACGCAAAATAATCCCACAGGTGTTCCACTTTCAAATGCCCAGTGATGTCCGTCATTAAGTCATTCTTCAGGGTTTCTGCTTTTTGAAAACTGTCTCTGAATTAGACTGGAATCATCATGGCTCACACCACAAAGGCCAATGCAAGGAGTCACAGGGATCAGTCAACCTAGAGATGGTCCACTGCACTGAGGGGATGAAAGTCATCCAAGGAGTCTGTTCACTTGGGTCTGCTCTTCCAGGATGACTTGCACTCTTAGGTAAAGCTGAACTCCTCAGGTGTGGCAGAGGGCCTCCTCATCCTGCCCATATCCAAGAGCCTCTGATCCTCTGTGATCAGAGCATAATCTAGAATAATAGTGGTGGCGGTAAGTGGCAGTAGTATTAGTTACCACAAATTGAGCAGTTCCTCTGTGTCATTCTCTGTATAATCCTCACAGTAAACATTGGAGATGGGTTACCATTACTCACATTTTACAGAGGAGAAGACTGAGGCTCAAAGAGGGCTAAACAGTGTGAGATACACACAGTTAATCAAATGAGTGGACTGCATTCAAACCTGTGCTCTTTCCATATAGACAGTTAAAATACAGTGGAGAAGGCAATAGCTAGTGCCTTCAGACAGATACAGAGTGCCAACCATGGTGGCGGTGGTGGCACTCAAAGGACAAAGGAATTACAGCTGATGGGGAGGATAATGAGGCAAGCATGAGCCTGAAGAAGTGATGATCATGGGGAAGGTGATAGGGTAGAGGGCATTCTACATCAATGCTATCCAACAGAAGTATAATGCGAGCCACATCTGCAATTTAAAATTTCCTAGGGCGCGTGGGTGGCTCAGTCCATTAAGTGCCTGCTTTCCACTCAGGTCCTGATCTCAGGGTTCTGGGATGGAGACCCACATGGGGCTCCCTGCTCAGTGGGGAGCCTGCTTCTCCCTCTCCCTCCCTCTTTCTCTGTCTCTCACGAATAAAAGAATAAAATATTCAAAAAAAATAAAATAAAATACATTCTGCATAGAATCCTGACAAAGGTAATTTGAGAAATAAAAATCTTTGACAGTTAAAAAATAAAAAATTCTTCTAGTAGCCACCTTAAAAGAGTAAAAAGAAACATTTAGAAAAGGTGAAGTTAATTTTAATAGTTTATTTATTTAACATAATATAGGCAAATAGTAGCATTTTAACGCGGAATCTATATAAAATTGTAATGAGGTAGTTACATTCTTCTTTAAATACTGCCCTCAAAATATGAAGCTCATTTTTACATTCATTGTACAGCTCAGTCCGGACGCGTGGGGTTCCTAGCAGGCCCGCCGTGGTCAGTGCCTGCCACGGTGACCAGTGTCGCTCTCGATGGAGGGGCCGAGCGAGCAGGGCCGGGAGCCCCTACAAGTGTGGAAGGAACCGGAGAAGGAGCTGCAAGTTCTGGACAAGGCTATGTGTTAGGTATCAGGGGAACTAAGGTGGAAAATGAGCTCAGGATGTATTGTGGAGGCTCCTGAATGCAGGAGTGGCGCATGCGTACTTCAGAGATCTGTGGGCAGGGAGGAGACCGGAGTTTTGTCCTGGGCAGAATGGGCAGCAATACTGGAGGTGGCCCCGGGTGGGAGGAGAGGCAGGAAGAGGCCGTGCCCGGAGGCTCTCATGGCTGTGGAGGTGGGAAATGAAGGCATATGAGGAATTGAAGAAAAGGGATGGATGCCGAATCATAAAAAGAGATTTATTTATTTATTTATTTTTAAATTTCTTCCCTTTGTCCTCTTCCCAGTTCTTGCTGTTGTGTTCAGGTGCTTCTGGTCTAGCCCTGTCTTCCCGTCACCTTCATGAAGCTTCTCTCTAGCCCTGCTCCGTGGTGGCAGGCGGATACCCATGAATGGGTAAAGTCTCTTCCTTCGTAAGACACGGTCTTTTGTTTTGGTCTCATTTCCGCTAATATATATAGCTTTTTCACAAGAACCAGATATACCCTTGTCTCACTGAGGGATATCTACATCTTAGAGTGGCCTGACGCATACCTCGGTTGCAAGGATTAATGCGCAGCCTTTTCCAACAGCTTTTCCTCTCTGATCTGAAGCCATTTTTCATGTCAGCTCTGTGTGGAGGTCGGTTTTTTGTTTGTTTGTTTTCTGCACACATTTTCTCCCACCAGCTTTCTGTGGTGCAGACAACGTCTTCCTGTCCCTGTACCGGCTTCTTCTGGTTAGTGACGTTTTCTAGAGAGGCAGGCTGACATTAAGAAAGCAAAACTTACATGCAGGTCTAACCATTTGAAATCATCATTTAAATTTGGAGCGGCTTTTCTTTTCCTTTTCCTTTTTTTTTTTTTTTTTTTTTTTTTTTTAAGATTTATCTATTTATTTGAGAGAGAAAGAGCGGGCACACGTGCAGGGAGAGAGGCAAGGGGGGAGGGAGAAACGCACTCCCCATGAACAGGGAGCCCGTCCCACGAAGGGCTGGATCTCACAACCCTGAGATCATGACCTCAGCGGAAATCAGGAGCTGCGCCCAAGTGAGCCACCCAGCTGCCCCTGGAGCTTTTCTATAAACCCCACAAACAGGAAGAGGTCCTTCCTCTTTTTGATTCAATAAATTACCTATGCAGAACAAATATGTATCTAGAAATCAAAATTATAGCTGTCTTATCATCTCTTCAACTCTTTTTTCAAGGAAAAGGGCCATATAAAAAAATGATAACTTAGAGAAGATGGAAAGTTAACAGTAAGTGCCTGAACAGTGGCAAAACAGAAATTAAGCACCCCAAAACCCTTTCAGTGATAACCTGGAAAGGGCAGCAAAGTTGACAATAAGAGAGTATTTTGATGGATAAAAGGGAAAATTCCCCATTCCTCTTTTTGAAAAAAAATGATATAATATACATAGAAAATCATGCACAAATCTTAAGTATACAGCTCAACAAATTAATTAAAATAAAATCTTCTGCACGCCTTTGTAACCCCAAACTAAGTGAAGGTGGAAGCATTACCCATCGGACAGAAACCCCCTGCTTGTCCCCTTGCAATCATTGTTCTACTCTCCCCCAACAGAGTCCCTACTGCATTTGAGCTCCCTTATCGTTCTGGGTTTTCAACTTTGTATAAATGGCTGCTTTCAGTCAACAGGATGTCAGTGAGATTCATTGATGTTGCTGTGTGCAGTTAGAGTTCATTAATTCACACGAATATGTCATATCTACTCAGAAATGCCACAGTGTTTTATCCTTTCCACTACTGATGAATGTTTTGGTATTTTTCTTCCTGAGTTTTTTGTCATTATAATTAACTCGGCTATGAAAACCATTGTATGCCTCTTTCGAAGCTCACCGGTATGAACTCCTTTGGATATACGAACAGGATGAAGTAACCAGGTCATAGAATATGCATGTGTTCAGATTTAACATATAATATCAAACATATTTCCCAAATATTTGCACCCACTTACATTCTCACTGTGTATGGAAAGTACATTTGGATCACACTCTTGCCAACACCCAATGTTGGCAGTCTTCTTAATTTTAGCCGTGCTAGCGGTGTCTAGTGATATCTCATTATGTTTTTAATTTGTATTCCCTGTTTATTAATAAGGTTCAGCACATTTTCATGTTTATTGGCCACTTGAATATTTTCTTTGTGAAGAGCCTGTTCAAATCTCTTGCTGTTTCAAATATTTTACTTCATTATCTATAACAAAATACAAAAGAATCTACAGATAAACAATGATAATTAAAAAACAAAATTAGTAAGATCACTGAGCACAAGCTCAGTATGACAAAGCAATCACCTCCTTTTATGCTAGCAACAACAACAAAAAATATGGGAAATGAAACTTAAAAAATAATACCACTGACAATATCATATAAAGTCTACCACTGAGAAATTGTCATTGCCAGCCAGGAGGAACCCAAGATAACATGATGATTAAATGTAGTGGCATTCTGAATGAGATCCCAGAACAAAAAAAGGACATTAGGTAAAAAATAAGGAAATCTGAATAAAGTTTGAACTTCAATTAAAAAATAGAACAGCATTGACAGGGAAAGTTATCTTCATCTTTCTCTTGGCTTCTAAATATGAGCCTACAATTACATTTTTTTAAAAAGATTTTATTTATTTATTTGACATAGAGAGAGATCACAAGTAGGCAGTAGGCAGAGAGGCAGGCAGAGAGAGAGAGGAGGAAGCAGGCTTCCTGTTGAGCAGAGAGCCCGATGCGGGGCTCGATCCCAGGACCCTGGGATCATGACCTGAGCCGAAGGCAGAGGCTTAACCCACTGAGCCACCCAGGCACCCCCATAGTCTTTTCTCTTAGGTTGAGACTTATTTTTTTCACCTTGACCAGCAATGAGGATTAAGCAACTTCTCTCACTTGCTCTTTTCATAGGTGAGCAAAGAACACTTAAGCATGTGGTAGGGTGAGCATTAAGCTCAGTAAGCATCATTAAGAAGGGAAATCAGACTCTGCAAGGCCACCAATGCTAGCCTCCTTTTGAGAAACACACATTCATTTATTGAATAAATTTTGAATAAATAAATATTGAGTAAATATTCAGCAAATATTTATTAATCAGTTCATAAAGAAGACCAGTCTATCTTGGCATTTTATTGGGCTATTTTCAAAATGTCTTTCAATAAGGTTTTTCCTGTTGGCTTGATTCTATGTCTTACACATTCTTTCTTACTCCAACATATTTAATCTTTATTTCTTATGAACAAAATTTTTTTCACTATACTTTCTAATTTTGGATGGGACTAACTCATTACTTTTTCATATATATACATATATATGTGCACCCACATATATATGTGAAAGTTATTAATTTTGATTTTGTATCTGGACAATTTTGTAAATACTATGCCTAAAAGTTTTTTTTATTGATTTTTCGATAAAAGAATACATTGGATGCATGTAAAAAAAAGTTAAAGGACTGGAAATACCAAGTATGATAATGATATAAACCAATAAAGAAACAAAGACTCTTATCTGCTGCTGCTGAGTGTGTAAATTTGTCCAACTACTTTGGAAAACATTATGACATTATCTGGCAAAGCTGAAAATATGCATGGCCTATGACCCAGTAAGTCTACTTTCAGGAATTACCCTGGGGAACAAATCCTACAGATATGCATCAGAATATATGCACAAGAATGTTCATTACAGCACTATACATAATAGTCCCAAACTAGAAACATCTGAAATATCCCTTAAAAGTCGTATGGATAAATATATTATAGTCTATGCATATGACAGGATCATAAATAACAAAAATGAAGAGCCACAATTATATGTTAAAAACAAGGTTAAATCTCACAAACATAATGGTGAATGAAAAAATTAAACTCGGAAGAATATATACTCACTTTATGTAAGTTTAAGAATAAGCAAGGGGCTCCTAGGTGGCTCAGGTGGTTAAGCTTAAGACTCTAGGTTTCAGCTCCGGTCATGATCTCATGGGTTCTGAGACTGAGCCCCAAGCTCTGTGCTCAGTGGGACTCTGCTTGAGATTCTCTCTCTCCCTCTGCCCCCCACTACCCCCACCCCTGACTCTCTCCTCAAATAAATATATAAGATCTTTTTTTTTTTTTAAGATTTTATTTATGTAATTGACAGAGAGAGACAGTAAGAGAGGTAACACAAGCAGGGGGAGTGGGAGAGGGAGAAGCAGGCTTCCTGCTGAGCAGAGAGCCCAATAAGGAGCTCAATCCCAGGACCCCAGGATCATGACCTGAGCTGAAGGCAGATGCTTAATGATTGAGCCTCCCAGGCACACCATAAATAAATCTCTTTTTTAAAAATGGGCAAAACTAGACTGGATGATTCAAGGTAGAATTATAAAGAAAAGTAAGCCTGTGATCACCATAAAATTCAGGATAGCAGTTACCTTTAGTGCAGAGAGATGGAGTTATATCCAAGAGGGGCAAACTGGCTGGGAATGGTGATGAGGCCTCTAGAATGTAGTGAAATTTGATTATTTTTATTGGCTGGTGGTTACATGAATATTTGCTTTAATTATTAACATATTTACTCTTCTGTGAATTTTCGTGAACGACTGCTAACATTTCACAATGAAAGAAGGTTAGTAAACAAGAATCAAAGCTGTAAATGAACACTTACTCTTACCTAAAACTTTTAGCTGAGAATCCTGAACAATATCAACCACAAGAGTACAGTGTTTTCCCAAACTGCTCGATTTTCTGGACTATAATGAGAATAAGCAGAATTGGAAAACAGGCAGAAAAGAATAGTAATTCAAACTCACTGTGGTCAGTAAGTATCCATTCAACCTTGTGTGATGATAATGTGTGTAAGTGGTTCTCAGCATGTGGTCTGAGCTGAGACACTTTTTTAGCAGTCTTTAAGTTTCCTCATTTTCTGTTCTGGATTTACATTCAAAGATTTGAAACAGACAACATATCACACCAGGCTGAATTCAGAACAGATATGAGAACCCAGTTGTCTCCTATTAAGTCAGACATTAAAGAGATATGCAACACTTAAAAAATTTTCCTTTTTTTTTTTTTTTTTTTGCTTTGGAAAATGTAATTATTTTTCATAAAATAATATAGATTTTATGTTAAGATGTAATCGGCTTTGGGGCGCCTGGGTGGCTCAGTGGGTTAAGCCGCTGCCTTCGGCTCAGGTCGTGATCCCAGGGTCCTGGGATCGGGTCCCACATCGGGCTCTCTGCTCAGCGGGGAGCCTGCTTCCCCCTCTCTCTCTGCCTGCCTCTCTGTCTATTTGTAATCTCTGTCTGTCAAATAAACAAATAAAATCTTAAAAAAAAAAAAGGTGTAATCGGCTTATTTTCGCTACTTAGACAGAATGAGTATTTAGAACTCTTCCAGTTTTAATTTTTAACATGGTAAATATCAATAAATGTAACCCACATAAGTACAATCTCTCTAGGGAGTCTCAATAATTATTTTTAAGAATGTCAGTGGGTCTTGAGGCCAAAACATTTAAAAACAGCTGATGTTGGTAATATTTACAAGGACCCATTGGGTGCCTAACTGAAGAAGTATTATGGGTTTATGAAAACATGAGTCCTTTTTCTTTATTGCTTGTTCTTTTTTCTAAAATATTTTATTTATTTATTTGATAGAAAGAGAGACCACAAGTAGGCAGAGAGGCAGGCAGAGAGAGAGGAGAAAGCAGGCTCCCTGCTGAGCAGAGAGAGTCCGATGTGGGGCTCGATCCCAGAACTCTGGGATCATGACCCAAGCTGCAGGCAGAGACTTTAACCCACTGAGCCACCCAGGTGCCCGTTTGTGCTTTTTTTTTTTTTTTTTTTTTTTTTTAGATTTTATTTATTTATTTGACGGAGAGAAATCACAAGTAGATGGAGAGGCAGGCAGAGAGAGAGAGAGAGAGAGGGAAGCAGGCTCCCTGCTGAGCAGAGAGCCCAATGCGGGACTCGATCCCAGGACCCTGAGATCATGACCTGAGCCAAAGGCAGTGGCTTAACCCACTGAGCCACCCAGGCGCCCCCCGTTTGTGCTTTTTGAATCACAGGAAAACAAATGTGATTTTTTTTCCTGGACGTGGGTAGGAACTGTGGTGTGAGGTTCTACTTGGAGCGAAGTCCATTGAAAAAGGAGGAGGAGGGGCAGTCATGAGGACACAGAAAATGAGGAAGAACTTGGTTCAAAAAGAATATTCTCTGCGACAATAAAAATGCATGGTCATTTCACCAAAAGTTTTCATTTCACTGAAGACATTTTACTCGGGAACTGGTAGAATTCCTATTTTACCTTTAGAACAACAAAAGCCTGCTTTTGGGGTCACTTGCTTCCTTCTTCTTGCTCACACTCGGTGCCCCAGGCTGGAGTTGGGGTTTCCCTGTGACCACAAGCCAGCAGCTGCTGAGGGGCCAACTACCTTCAGGCCACCGAACTGGTGTGAGCAGGCAGAACATGCCGCTGAGATCTAAGTGCCCCTTTTCAGATTCCTCTCTCTTCCTTTCCCTTTCCCACATCCTGAATGTCTTGTCACAGGCCTTTGACTAGACTCATTCCTCAGTTTCCTTCCTGGTCACCTGGGATCCCTCGGGGACAAGGCCACATTGCTAGGTCCTCCCTAGCTCTTGCTAACTACATCCCTGCTCCAATATGCACGCACAACCAGAGAGTCCCACACTGTGCGCCCCCCTGCCACACTCGGGATGGTCCCATCAAGACACTGGTGGCCCAGGGACACATGGGGGCTGCCCACCCAGCATCTCCCCTGTTTGCAGTGACTCCCACTGCTTCTGATTAACTGCCAGTGTGCCTTAAGCCTGGATTTACATTTCACTTTAGATACCCTGCAATGCTCTGAGCCTGAATTCTTTAACTTTCATGACCACTCAGGGGCGGATGATGCCAGGCCTTCTTGGTGTTGAGAAGAGAACTAAATGGGCAGCACATTTACAATAACAGCTGAGTAAGCTTCCGTCCCTCCCTCCGCTAACACCTGGGAGTGTCTTACGGTCTGGACTCCATCTGAGTTTCCTGTCTCTCAAGTTCCTGGGTCTTTTTAAAAGTGAAACTGCCCAAAGCAAAATCCTCTACGTAATTAAAACCTACAGCTAAATTTAGTTTTATTTCATCATCTGCCATTGCATAACGAACAGGGAATGCAAAAATAATGAGTCTGCTGCAACAAGTGAAAAGGAAACTAAAATGCAACTTGCCAAATTGAATTTGAAAAAGAAGGCTAGATTTCCCTCTGGCCCTGGGGGCTTGGCTGAGTCCTGCGCACGGAATCTTAGCAGAGGATTTTTCTGGTGGAAACTTCTAGATCCTGAATACAAGACAGAACCACAGTGAGGAAAGCAGTGGAGGAAAGGTGTGTGCTAGTAGACAGCCGGTACTGAGATAACACTTGGGTCCTGAGATAACACTTGGCACAGTCATCCCCGAGAAAGGCTATTTCCCCCCCTCCTTGTGCAGTGTGGTTGAGCTGGCCCTACAAATTCTCCTGGGCAGCTCTCTTGGAACTGCCTCTTCTTCCTGCCCACAAACCTGGAACATCAGGGAATAATCATACTAAGTGCCAGGTATCATTCTGAACACATTATCTAAATGAAAGCAACCAATCCTCACCCCAGTTATAAGAGTGGTACTTTTATTACCTTCATTTTACAGATAAGGAAACTGGGCACAGAGAGGTCTCTTTTCCTGGCCTGTGTTAAGGGATTTAACAACATTCCTGGTCTCTGAGTTGTAGCCGGGACATTCAAGGTCTAGTGTAACTTTCCCATCTCTCATTTCTAGACCTCTTGTAAACAGGGAAACTTGACTTTGTTCCTAGTTTTTACTTATTTTCATAAAATGTCCAATTTTGACAACTCTGTGGCTAGTTCTTGCTTCCAAATCCCTGCATGTCTCTGGCCCTTAACCCATTGTCCAATTCTTTCAATGTCTTTCCATATCCATCTATTGTCTTAAAGTACCAATTAATTGATTATCTCTCTCCGTTTCACAACCCACCCCCCATGCCTATGGCTCTGTGCAAATACAGCATTTCCGTTAGAACGCTTATCATTGTTCTCTAACTGATGGTTTATTTTTTTCTGTCTCTTCCAGAAGATTAGACTTTTTGAGTCTGAGCTTTGTAACCTCAGTCATTAGCACAGTTTCTAGCCCACGGTAGGAATTTAAGTATTGTTAATTGAATAAGTACTGTGCTAGAAACATGAGCTTTGACGAGTTTCCTCTCGTCTTCCAGCCATCAAGCTGCAAGAGGTTCTCTCAGTGCTATTTGCTGTGTTCACGGAATAAGCTTTCTAGACAAGACTTCAAGCCCCTGTCATATCCATGGGCCCACTGCTCAGCAAGGTGAAAAAGGAAGAAAAATAACATTCAAAATACAACACAATTCATTTTGATAAAACTAAAATATTGTTTTAGACAAATTCAGCCCCACTGCATGAGGGTCTTCTTGTTATCTCTTAGACTCTTTTCATCAGGGTACTGCATCCAAAAGAAATAACAATCCATAATCAAAAGTCTTTAAAAAGCAATACGTGTCTTCAGTCAAGTGGCCTGAAGAAATAGCAAAGCTGGGGTGCCTGGGTGGCTCAGTGGGTTAAGCCTTTGCCTTCGGCTCAGGTCGTGATCCCAGGATCCTGGGATCAAGCCCCGCATCGGGCTCTTTGCTCGACAGGGAGACTGCTTCCCTTCCTCTCTCTCTGCCTGCCTCTCTGCCTACTTGTGATCCCTGTCTGTCAAATATATAAATAAAATCTTAAAAAAAGCAAAGAAAGAAATAGCAAAGCAGGAAACCATATCATGAAACTATTCCGTAAATCATGTTTCTGTTGTAAGAGGGCATAGAAAAAGACAGAAAGCTCATCAAGTCGTTTTAGAACCAGATATCAAAATCAGAAGAGAAAATCACAGAACATTCTTTCTCATAAACATGAGGATAAAAATACCATGTTAAATATGGGCAAATCAAACCAGAGGTGTATTATAAACAACAGCAGTTCATCCAGCATGTTAATGAAAGTTCAAAATAAGAAAACCTGTTTATGTAATTCACAACATCAGTACGCAACAAGGAGAAAAACCAAACACTAATCTTAATAGGTGCCCCAGAACCCCTGCATCGATTAACAAGTTATTCCTTAGCCTACCAGGGCTTGAAGAAAGAGCTGAAATCTGATCAATATTGTTGTATCGATTAGGATTGCTTTTTGCTGCGAGTTAACAGATAACCAGTTATCGGAGGTTAAAATAGTGAAGGTCGGGGGTGCAGATCTCAATTTAAAGTCTGCAGCAGCAGATGGTTGATGGGTTAGAGCAGCAGCTCTAAGCCGTGAGTTTGCTAAATGATGTGTCTGTGACTTTCTTGGTCTCTTGCTCACAGTCGAAGGACGGGTATGCCAGCTCCAAGTATCAAACCCTTGCAAGAGCATCCGTAGCAGAAAGAGAGGAATAAGAGCTGAAATTCTCTCTAGAATTGCCCAGCAGGCTTCTCCCAAATCTTCTGTTGTTTAGTGTTGTGTCGCATGACTATATCTAGCTTGTATGTGACTCTCCGTCCCCACCTTATTTCATACTTAGGCCGAAAGCAGCAAGGAGAACCTGGAAGAATGTGACAGAGGGATAACGCTATTTTTCAAATGACTTAGCTAATTGCCCCTGACACCCACTTTTCCCACTTGTTTCAAATGCCACTTTTATTATATGCGAAGATCCACTAAATTCAATTGCCTTTTCTTTTTTAAAAGATTTTATTTATTTATTCAACATAGAGAGAGACAGCGAGAGAGGAAACACAAGCAGGGGGAGTGAGAGAGGGAGAAGCAGGCTCCCTGCTTGGTGGGAGGGAGTCTGATGTGGGGCTGGATCCCAGGACGCTGGTATCATGTCCTGAGCCCAAGGCAGGCCCTTAACGATGGAGCCACCCCGGCGCCCCTAAATTCAATTGTCTTATCCTCAACCTCTAATCTGTTTTCTTGATCAAATTTGTCTATTCTTACAATAACACCACCTGGTTTCACTTTCTTTTTTTTCCTAGATTTTATTTATTTATTTGACAGAGAGAGATCGCAAGTAGGCAGAGGCAGGCTCCCTGCTGAGCAGAGAGCTCGAAGCGGGGCTCCATCCCAAGACTCTGGGATCATGACCTCAGCTAAAGGCAGAGGCTTAACCCACTGAGCAACCCAGGCGCCCCCTGGTTTCACTTTCTATAGCCTTAGAGGACCATCTCATTTTGGATAAGTGAAGCTCATCTGTGTGTTTCGCTCTTTCTCAGATTTTCTTGTAAATGATTTCTTCTTGATATATTTTACAGTCAACTTGTAAGGCTCCATCTAAAAATCTTGTTGAAGGGGCTCCTGGGCGGCTCAGTGGGTTAACATCTGCCCTCGGCTCAGGTCATGAACCTGGAGTCCCAGGATCATGGAGCCCTGCATCCGGCCTCCTGCTCAGCGGGGGTCTGCTTCTCCCTCTCACTGTGCCTCTCCCCCCACTAGTGCGCGTGCTCTCTCTCTCTCGCTCTAACAAATAAACAGAATATTCATTTTAAAAAATCTTACTGAGGGGCGCCGGGGTGGCTCAGTAGGTTAAAGCCTCTGCCTTCCTCTCAGGTCATGATCCCAGGGTCTTGGGATCGAACCCCACATCGGACTCTCTGCTCTGCCGGGAGCTTCTCCCCCCTCTCTGCCTGCCTCTGCCTACTTGTGATCTCTCTCCCTCTCTCTGTCAAATAAATAAAATCTTTAAAAAAATTAAAATTAAAAAAATCTTGCTGAAATACGGGTTAGGAATGAATTGAATTTGATGGAGGGGGCTAAGTAGGTGGCGGAGTAAGAGGACCCTAGGCTGGTCGTGTCCCAAACACAACGTGAGCATTATTAAATCCTCCTCAATACCCCAGAAATCGGCTTGAAGATTGACTGAACAAACTCCGAAACGAAAGGGGGAGAAAAGAAGCCTCACCCAAGAGACTGGGAAGGGCGGAGACATGATTTGGGGCAACGGCTGTGGAGGAGAGGGAGCCGGGGCTGCGGCAGCGAGACAGAAACAGACTGGAGCACCCAAGGGAACCCACAGGAGAGCATATCCCAAGGCCATTTACTGGGGGAAAAGAGAGGGGCTGAGTTCTGTGAGTTCTGGCAGCCAGAGGGGCTTCAAGCCTGGAGTTTGAAAGGTCGGTGGGCTTGGCCGGCCCAGAGCCCCGAGGACGCTGCCCTGCTCCGGGAGAGAAGGCAGGCAAACACCCCGCGGGGCAGACAGCTTGGGAACAGCCCTCTGAACAGTGGCACGCGGCGGGGAGACGGCTTGCCCTTCTTGGAGGAGTCGCAGTAAGGTAGTATCCCTGGAGGGGCCTCACTGGGCATAGGACACCGCTGGCGCCATTTCTCTCCCGATCCCTCCGCAGGTGCACAGGTGCACCGGCAGGCGGCAGCACTGGGCCTGCGCAGATGCTTCCCCCGCGGGAGACCCTCCCCCAAGAAGACCCGCGCAGGTCCCTGCCCCCATCGCATCCCTAGAGCCCCGAGTTTGGAAATTCAGCAAGTCTGGCTGGGATAGGAGCCCCAGGGGTCCTTGAGATGATCTGTTCTTCTCAGAGCGCTCTCCTGAGAGGCAGCGAGGTATAATTATTCCCGTTGTATAGAGAAGAAAACTGAGGCTGCCCAAAAGGGTTCAGCATATTTCCCAAGGGCATACAGTTCAGCAGTGGGAACTCAGAATTTAAACATTGGTTCAAACCGGAATAAATCCCATGCCTCTACCCACACTGATACGATGTTTTTGTGTCGATGCAAGGCTTAAGGTTTTTGTTTAATTTAATGGTGGTAAAATGCAAAGGGATAAAATTTATCATTTTAGCCATTTTGAAGTGCATAGTTCAATAGTGCTAATTATATTCACATGGTTGCACAACCAACCTCCATAACTCCTTTCATTTTGCCAAACTGAAAGTGTATACTAATTAAAAACAACTTCCCCGTTCTCCCCTCCCTTAAGCCCATGGCAACCTCTGTTCCACTTCTGTATCTGTGAATGTGACAGCTGTAGGTACTTCATATAATTGAAATTATACAGTATTTGTCTTTCCGTGACTGGCTTCTTTAATATAGTATAATGTCCTCCAGGTTCATCCGTCTTGCAGCCTGTGTCAGATTTCTTTCCTTTCCAAAGCCAAATAATATTCCATTGTACAGATAGACCGCATTTTATTTATTTACCTGTCAGTAGACACTTCAGTTGTTTCTACCTTTTAGCTTCTGTGAATGTCAGTGTACAAGTATCTTTAAGAAGCTGATTTCAGGGGCGCCTGGGTGGCTCAGTGGGTTAAGCCGCTGCCTTCGGCTCAGGTCATGATCTCAGGGTCCTGGGATGGAGTCCTGCATCGGGCTCTCTGCTCGGCAGGGAGCCTGCTTCCTCCTCTCTCTCTCTCTGCCTGCCTCTCTGCCTACTTGTGATCTCTCTCTGTCAAATAAATAAATAAAATCTTTAAAAAAAAAAAAAAGAACCTGATTTCACTTCTTCTGAGGCTATACCCAGAAGTAAAATTGCTGGATTTGCTGGGTCATCTGGTAATTCTATTTTTAATTCTATTTTTAATTTTTTAAGCAACCACCATACTTTTTCCCGTAGCAACCGAGTAAGAGTTCCAGTTTCTCTAGATCCTGGTCAACACTTTTTTTTTTTTTTTTTTTTGGTAATAACTTCTAATAAGTGTGTGGTAGCATCTCACTGTGGTTTTGATTTTCATTTCCCTAATGATTAGGTGATGTTGAGCATTTGCACATCTTCTTTGGAGAAATGTCTGTTCAGGTCATTTGCCTATTTTTAAATTAGGTTTGGATTTTATGGCTGTTGTTATCTATGCAAGACTTTTAACACCCTTTAATCCCCCAAAGTTTTTGTTCTTTGGTTTTTGAGGTAAGTTCCCTGCCAGCTTCTCTGCGTGTTCACCAATTCTTTCTTCCCAGCTCCTGAAATGTAGAGACATTAACCAAAGGTCAAGAGGCACCCAAATTTCTTTAAATAATTACCATAAGAAACTCGGAAGTGAATAATTACTTACTGAGTAACTACTATATGCACAGTTAATAAAAATGAAAGTAACAAATATCTCACTTCTGAGTGATTCCTTTGTGCTAGAAATTTTGCACCCATTACTCATTTAATCTCGTAAATCTCTGCAGTAGGCATTATTATGAACCCCCTAAAACAACCGTGAAAATTAGGCGACAGAAGGGTTAGGCAACTTGCCCAAGACTTGCAGTAAACCATGGGAGTTGCTAAGAAGAGTCCCTTTGCAAGAATACCATGTCCAAAGGAGAAGACAAGACTAGCACACTAGAGAAAATTTGGAATAATGCAGCATTTGCAAAAACTCTGATTACTATGTCAACACAACTCCTCTATATATGGATTTAATTTTTTTACTTTTATTAACTGTCTTTAGGCCCTCCCTACACTGCCCTGCAAACAGGAGAAGACACTATGAAAGGGGAAGGTGGGATCACTACTCTAAAGGACCAGTTTCTCAGCAGTCATGTAAATATGCCTCTGTTCAAAGTTCTGGACTAGCTGAGTTCAGTTAAAGGATCCAGTATTTCCTCGTCTTTAAGGAACTTGCAGTCTTCTGGGAAGGCAAACATGGGAAATGATCAGAGGAAAAAACGGTTATCTCTATCAGCTGACCATTTTAAAGTGTACAATTCAGTGGTATTTAGTACATTCACCATATTGTGCAACCATCACCATAATCTAGTTCCAGAACTTTTTTTTGAGGGGGAGGGGGTGGGGAGGAGCAGAAGGAGGGGGAGAGAGAAAATCTTAAGCAGATCCCGAAGGCCTGTGTGGGGCTCCGTCTCACAATCCTGAGATCATGACCTGAGCCCAAATCAAGAGTTGGATGTTTAACTGACCGAGCCACCTAGAACTTTTTCATCACCCCAAATGGAAAATTCATACACATGAAGCAATCATCACTCCTCATATCCTCTTCCTTCTCAGTGCCTGGCGACCAAGATCTGCTTTCTGTCTCTCTGATTTTATTTATTCTAGATATTTCATATAAATGGAATCATACAATTAGCGATTTTTTGTGTCTGGCTTCTATCTCTCTGCATAATGTCTCCAAGGTTCATTCCCATTGCAGCACGTATCAATACTTTGTTCCTTTTTATGGCCGAACAGTATTCCATGGCATGAATACACAACAGTTCATCCATTCATCCATCTATGGGTTGATTCCACTTTTTGCTATCATGAATAGTGCTGTTGAGAACATATGTGAACAAGTATTTGTTTGAATATCCAGTTTCAATTCTTTTGTGGTATATATCTAGAAGTGAAATTACTGGACCATATGGTAATTTTATGTTTAACTTTTTGAAGAACCCCCAAACTGTTTGCCACAGAATTTGAAACATTTTGCATTCCCACCAACAATGTGTAGGGATTCCAATGTCTCCACGTTCACCAATACTATTTTCCATTACTGGGTTTTACCCATCTCAGTGAGTACGAAGTGTTATGTCATTGTGGTTTTGATTTGCATTTCCCTAATGACTAGTGATAATGAACATTGTTTTATATTAATGTCACTTTGTGTAATCTTCTTCACAAAAAAATTTCTATTCAATCCTTTGCCCTTTTTTATTTAGGGGTTTTTTTTTGCCTTTTTATTATTGAGTTATAAGAGTTCTTTATATATTCTGCATACTAAACCCTTATTAGATATATGATTTGCAGATATTTTCTTCTATTCTGTAGATTGCTTTTCACTTTCTGGATGGTGTCCTTTAGTGCACAAAAGTTTTAGTTTTGATGAAGTTCAATTTATCTTTTTTTTTCTTCTGTTGCTTATGCTTTTAGTGTTTTACCCAAGGAATCATTGGCAAACCTAATGTCATTCAAGATTTATTTTTCTCTAAGAGTTTTTATCTAAGTGTTTTCTAGATTTAGCTCTTATATTTGGACCTTTGATCCATTTTGGATTTTTTTTCTATATGATGTGAGGTTGAGATCCAAATTCCTTCTTTTGCCGTGTGAATATCCCATTTTCCCAGCATCATTCTGTTGAAGATGCTGTTCTTTCCTCATTAAATGGTCTTAATACTCCTGTCAAAAATCAAGTGTCTATAGATATATAGGCTTATTTCTGGGTTCTCAATTCTGTTCTATTGGTCTGTAAGTCTACCTTTATGCCAGTAGCCCACAGTTTTGGTAACTGTAGTTTGTAGTATGTTTTGAAATCAGGAATGGGAACCTTCCAGCTTTGCTCTTATTTTTTGAGGTTCTTTTGGCAATTTGAAGTCACTTGCAATTCCATATGAATGTTAGCATTGGCTTTTCCACTAGCCAAGTTGGGCTATCCTTGTCCTGTTTCATTCAGGAATCTTCTGTTGGTTTATTTTCTGAGATCAGGCTTAGGGTTAAATTTTCACTCAAAAAGTGTATGCAAGCAAAATTGATTTTTAAGAGTTGCTTTTATTTCCCATAACTTAAAAATGAACTGTAGTCTTATACAAAACACAATACCAAATAAGTAGTTTGTGAACAATAAATATTTAAATAGTATAAACAGGAAAAATATTTCAAATAATTTAAATAAATAAAAAGTAGAAAAGATCTTAAGCTATTGCAGATGAATTGTGCATATCTTTGTTCTAAACAATTTGCAACATTTAACATAACTTAGTAATAACCCCATACCTTTGTTACTATTTATTTTTCTTCTGGCATAAAGACAGAGATGAAAATGACACCTTGAGTCCTAGAAAATGAGCATTTAGTTGACCAGATGAGTTTTCAGACTCGACATGTTTATTTCCTGAGTTTCCTTGTGAGCTCACTGATGAAGAACAAGCACCTTCTGATTTCCACCCGGACAACCTCCCAGGCACAGCGGCTGTATTCTTTCTTTTCAAGATAGAGATTGATTCCATGGAAGTATCTCTTCACAGCCAGTCTGGAGTTCTCACTTCCCTGGGGTAACTGTTCCAAGTTCTTTTCTTCCTCCAAACATGTCTCCAGGTCATCCAGATGCTGATGAAGTCCAGCGAGGAATTTGTCCAGTAAGGTCTCATCCCAAGCCACCAGGGAGCCCCTTTGGCTGAAAAGGCTGAAGATCTGCCAGAGCATCTCATGCGTGACAGCTGTGGCTTCTGTCTTCTCAAACTTGTTTCCGTCCACAAGCATCTGAGGAAAGCTGAAGTCAGTCCTATCTTTCAGACAGGACAGAATGGAGATTCTCTCCATCTGGCTCAACAGCATGAAGGTTTCCAGATTGCCATGGCTTGGATGCAGGGCACAGTCCAGAGAGTGGACTGGGCTGGAGCCCAGCATCACCAGGACCAGCAGCACAGAGATTGAGAGGGCCATTAAGCAGCTGGGGGGTGATTCTGCAGGACTGCCTGAAGAGGAAGTCTCAGTAGGCTCTGAGAACTTTGGTTGATGAGTGCCGTTTAAATAGTGAATATAGAAACTTCCATTTTCTGGGTTTTTCCATTGTCGTGTTTTTCTTTCCCTTTCTACTTTTCTTTATTTCTTTCTTTTTTTTTTTTTAACGAAGTCAATTAAAGATGTACATTTATTAACATGAGCACCTAGATGGGGGACTCCAACCATGTGTGCCCATGCAGTACGTACACAGCATTGGAACATATTTTTTCATATTTTTCACATGTGCCAGGTTGTTCTTAGGAAGAAAAGCATGGACAAAGTCAGAAAAGGGAGAATTATGTATGCAAGAAATGATTGTCTTTCCAGGTCAGCAGGAAATATAAAAAAGCTTACAAAACAGGAGATTTCAATTTTTCTTATTTTTTTCCTTATTTATACTTTCCTCCTTTAAAATGTTTTAGTTGTATATGTGCCTCGAAGGTATCGCTTGAGTTGATTAGTGAAGATATTGTTAGGGAATCAATTTTGCAGATATCATTTGTCAAAAATGAATTATGGTCTGCCAAGCCCTTTGCTTGGTGCGGGTTTCCCTAAAAGATTCAGTTGCGTGTGTGCATGTGTACAAAGCGCAAAGTGCATGTGTGTGATTCTTCTGGCTCTCTACCAAGTATAACCCTTCACAGTAAAAACTTTGCCTTAGTCATTGTATGGTAATCCAGATAATCTCTTATCCTTGGGCATTCCACTGACAAATGATATCCCACCACACACTCTGGGCTAATGGGGCTGCAATTATATTCCAGGCTTACCATGATATGTCTTCATTGAATCTTTAACATACAGATATTTTAATAATATTAATGGCAGCAATCTTCAGTTAGAGGTAGGTGCTTAGCAAAGTGTTTTACAAACAGAATTTCATTTAAACTTCACAACTTCCCTATGAGGTAATTACTGTAATTACATTTTGCAGATAAGGAAACCAAAAACTCAGAGAGGCTGCTTAACTTCCTAAAAAACACAATTTAGGGGCACCTGGTGGCTCCGTGGGTTAAGCCTCTGCCTTTGGCTCAGGTCATGATCTCAGAGTCCTGGGATGGAACTCTGCATTGGGCTCTCTGCTCAGCGGGGAGCCTGCTTCCCCCCTCTCCTCTCTGCCTGCCTCTCTGCCTACTTGTGATCTCTCTCTCTCCCTGTCAAATAAATAAAATCTTTTTTAAAAAGCCCCAATTTATTATACAAGTGGTACTTCACTGCTAAACTGTTCTGCCTCCATATTACTTCTTAATCTTAAGCATTCTCCTTTGGCTATATTCCATTTGCTTGTAATTAATTTAATTTAATCAATTTAATTTAATTTGATTGATTTTAATCAATTTAATGATTTGTTTAATATCTGATTGTCCTGATAAACTGTAAGTTCCTTGAAGGCAGTAATGTTTATCTTGAGTGTCTGTCATAGTGAAGGCACACAGAGAGCTTTCTGTCCCTTAGCAAGTACAAAAAGGACCATATTTTCCAAAAAGTGAGTAGGTCTAAAATTTGGGCACTTTGTCTGAAAATGATAGTCTTCTGAAAGCAAGGATAGTCAGAATAACTTTTATTCTACAGTATTGTTTTCCAAATAATATCTTCAGTGAGTTTAAGACCAACTCAAGTGACACCCATTAAAATGGATGCTTTAACCTCCGTGATAATTTCTGAAAATATTTCAGATGGGAATAGGGGAGTCCAAAGATCCAGTAGAGATTAACAAAACATGCCATTTGGAAGATAGGACTGGAACTTACTTAGCAAGTGAAAAGGGAGCAGTAGCCATTAAGTATATTGTTAAGTCTTTGAGATAATTGAATAGTGTTCTTTAAAATCGATTTATTTATTTTAGAGAGCGAGAAAGAGCGTGAGCAGTAGGGAGGGACAGAGGGAGAGGGAGAGAGAAACTCAAGCAGACCCTGCTCTGAGCAGAGACCCTGATGCGGGGCAGGATCCCACAACTGGGAGGTTGTGACATGGGCCAAAACCAGGAGTCCAATGCTTAGATGACTGCGTCACCCGGGCACCTCAAGATGGTGCTTTTTGGTCACTAAGAATGACAACCGAAGGGTAAGAACTTGCTAAGTGTCCATCTTAGATAGAAGGAAGGATCATCAGAGGAAAAATCCCCATCTGGTGGCTAGGCCCGGTGACTCTGGGACCACACCGCGGGCGTTCATGTCATAGCTCCAGCCTCTGCTCTGGTGTGTGACCTTGGGCTCCTAGTTTTTCTCCTCTGTCCTACAGAAATGATAACCACATCTCTTCCACTGGGTTGTTGTGATGACAGGATGATGTCATGTACCTGTAACAATGCCTGGGCAAAACAGGCACTCAACATCTATTAGCTATTGCCACAGGGAGAAAATGAACCCATCCAATTGTGGGAACCGGATGGAGGTTTCCCTGCTGTGATCTGCTTTCCCTCCCTTCCCGTCCGTCTCAGCTCGCTAATATACATTTTCATTTCTGATCTCATCTCTTGTGTGAACATGAGCATGGGTTTATGTGACAGGTAGTGTTCCCTCCGAATAACTGACATATATTAACTTCCGGGTAGTAGCCAACCTTTCACATGTTAATAACGTGGCCTTTGCATCTATAACCCAGTCTCTTTTGAGTGTGAGTTAGTATGACTAAGTCTTCGGAATCCGATCTTCTCTGTGAAAAAAAAAGTAAACAGACAAATAGCTAGAGAGATGGGTTCTCCAATTCAGCACAGCTGAAAACTAGCCAGCACTTTCGGTAACAGTCTGCCTTAAAGGGCCAGCTGCCCTCCCTGGGGACTCACACAGGCTGGTTTGAGTCTGTCACTCTAGAGTGCTCGGGATCCCTTGTGTAGTTTAAGTAACATTTCGTCATTTGGACAGAGGAGATGCCACTTTTTTTTCCTTTCATTTTCAGCATCTACTTTCCATTTGCCTTTTGTGCATTACGTTTATTATCGCTTCCTTTTACTCTCTAGGAATGTGAAAAAGAGAGAGGCAAGTTCTGATGTCTTGAAAATCATACAGGAAGTGTTTTCTCTTTGCTTACGTTTTCCCTTCCTTGCTTTTGCATCAAACCTCAAAGTGGAAATAGAAAAAATTGTGGGGAGCGTTAGGACCACTTTTATAAAGAGAAAAGGCAAATAAAAAAAGAAAAGGCAACAATTTTATAATTCCATAAAAATAGCAAAGAAAAACAAGGGTGGTTTAGCCATTATTTTGCCAGACTAATACGATGGTTTGGGCTAATACAAAGAGGCTGCCACAAAGCAGCAAACACAACATTCTAACAACTTGAACACCCCCCATGGTAGTAGAGGTTGCATTTTACTCTTCTTGTGGGCAAGGTTCGAGGCTTAATCATCTGGGTATAGCCCGAGCTCAGTGTAATAATTGGCACACAGTAAATGTTCAGTAATTGTCTCAATTAAGCAGAGTAAATAAAATCAAATTTGACAAGTTAAATGTTTTTCAGCAGAGAATAAGGTGAGATCCGTGTATACACAAATCAGGTTATGTTTCACACCTGATCAACACTTCCAAGAGAGTCATCTAGAAGGGGAATAAAGAAGATTTTAAAAGGAAGCCTGGTAAATCTTCCTTAAAAGTTATTCTTAACATGAGGAAAAAAGACTTAGATAGCTCTATCATTAGTTTGAGTTGGATTTTGTTAAGATGGTAAGCATTCCATTGAATTAATTTTCTAATTTCTAATTAATTTTCTGATTTTTTAGTGGATAAATTTTACTTCAATTGTAGGAGTACAGAAAGATTTGAAACTGATGACAACTTTCCAAACCCTTGACGAGCAAGTAAAGCCCAAAATTGGGAAGCGCAAAGTTCTAAAGGAAATTCAGAAAATGACAACTTTTCACTCAATACCCAAGAGACCCATAGACAGAAGATTTTCAGAGAAGCTGGACAATATCTCACCATCTCTACCACAAGGACTTCTTGGAACTTTCCAATGGCTTGCCAAGTACTTCAGTACTTTCTTTACTGATGATGACTTTTTTTTTTTTAATTTATTTGACAGACAGAGATCACAAGTAGGTAAAGAGGCAGGCAGAGAGAGAGGAAGGAAAGCAGGCTCCCTGCTGAGCAGAGAGCCGACGTGAGGCTCGATCCTAGGATCCTGGGATCATGACCTGAGTCAAAAGCAGAAGCTTTAACCCACTGAGCCCCCCAAGCGCCCCTGATGATGACTTTCTAACCCAAGAGCTCCATTAGCTGTGACCTGTTTCAGAGTTGTAATAAAAAGTGTTGGCTTTTGACTTATTAAACTTAAGACATTTCTCTTATTTTTTATAGACTTTCTCCAAAGCCCTAATTTTGCAAACTAAGTATAAAAATATGTGGTGCCCTTCATTCATTCATTCATTGGCCTTGGGGATAGAGTCTTGAGTACGAGATGCATAGTTTCACTGGAGTACGTTGGAACAAAAGACATAGCCATTAAAGCAGTAGTTATGATATAATTAGGTATTTACATTTGGGATCTGGGCTACACAGAAATAAAAGATGGTATGGCAGTGAGTTTCCTGGGTAGCTCATTTAGAGTACTTTCAGTTTTCCCCAGGGAAGTGCTATGAAGTAGGAGATTGGAAAAATGAGTAGGAGTTTGTTAAGCATCACATGGAGGGCAAAATTTCCCAGGGTAAAAAGCAACTGCATGGGGAGGAGGTAGCCCTGTTCTGCAGGAAAGGGCCTGGTACCTTTGAAAGAGTGAAAAAGACTAGATTAGTTGCACTGTGTTGGCTGATGAAAAGTATGGCCTGTGATGATGCTGGAGAAACGGAAAGAGGTCCAACAGTAGACTATGTCAGAGATGTTAGACTTTATCTTAGGAGCCAAAGAAAGCTCCTTTAGGATTTAAAACAAGAGAGTAGCCTGACCAGAGCAGGTGCAGGGAAATCCATCAGACTAGTGGTTCTCAAAGTGTGGTTTGTGGGCCCCTAGGAGTCCCCAGGATGCTTTTAAGGGGCTCTGTGACATCAAAATTGCTTTTATAAAAATACCAAGACATTATTTGCTTTTTTTCACTACATTAACAACTTGCACTGATGGAGCAAAAACAATGGTGGGTAAAACTCCTGATGTCCATGTCAATCAAGGCAGTGGCACCAAAATGTACCAGGAATTATTATATTTTTTACTGTAAAATACTTGAAGTAAAAGGAAAGCCAGTTTAACTTAATAAGGCTCTTGATGAAATAGAAAGAGTATTAATTTTATTAAGTCGTCTGAGCACACATCTTTTGAATTTTCTCTGTGATAGTCTTTTAAGAGTCTGTGTGACAAGAACTTCTGTCATATGCATGATGGTTGTTTTGAGGAAAAGTACGGCTACAATTGTTTGAGTTGTCAGCTAAACTAGCCACTCTTCACAGAATCCGTTTTTACTTGAAAGAATGACAGACAAGCTAGGGTTACTCAGACTCAGGCATGTGACAAACATTTTCTCAAGATACTTACAAAGTGAACTTGTAACTCAAGAAAAACATTAGTTGCCAATTATACCCTATAAACTTTCAATAGAGAATTAAAATTTTTGAAAACCTACCACTGTGAACTTGACAACTTCTCAATACTTAAAAGACTTTTGTGGGGTGCCTGGGTGGCTCAGTTAGTTAAGCAGCTGCCTTCAGCTCAGGTCTTGATCCCAGGGTCCTGGGATTGAGCTCCACATCGGGATTCCTGCTCAGTGGAGAGCCTGTTTCTCCCTCTCCTTCTCCCTCTGCCTGCTGCTCTGCCTACTTGTGCTCTCTATCTCTCTGTCAAATAAGTAAATAAAATCTTTTAAAAAAAGACTTTTGTGATGACAACAATGGTGATATTAACAAATAAAGTCCTTGGTTATAGTAACTGAAATATATATAGATTTGTAATGTCAGAATAGCTCAGTGAAGCAATATTTTCTGAATAACCGATGCATGTATTACAAAATTATGCATGGGTGAAGGAGATCTGTTCAAAGATTAAGTCAGATTGGTAGGTTCTTTTTGTAATAGAATTTCAAAAGTTTATTGTTTTAGTTTTAGACTCCACATTGCAACTAAGCCTTAAGAAACCACAACTTAAGTTCTGGTGTGATAAATAATGCATTACATAAATATACTTTCTAGTATAAAATCATCTTTATAGTTCTATGATAGTCTCTTAATCATGATGTACTGGGTTATTCACGTGATTTGAATTCTGTCACAGTGGAAAGTATATGGAATTGGGAAAATACTGACTGAGTTTGAATCATAGTTCTGCTACTTAATAACTTCTATCATCTGCTGCTCTTGCAAACAGTAGATGCTCAATAAATAGTATGATCTATGGATATGCAATGGAGAATAAGGTATTGTTTAAGGGCATGGTGGGATTGTTGAGAAGATAAAAATACTTTCTGTAAAGTATCTAGCACAGTCCCTGCTGTGGAGTGAAAAATCAATAAACATTAGCTTTTATTATTTATACAGTGTATTAATATTATTTAAAATTCTTTTATTGACTTTAATAAGTGAGGTCAGTTTATTTTCAATTCATATGTTGGATAAAGCTGTGTTTATCTCAGTGTGTAACTGTGACTGCTTCTGTAAATTTTAATAGTGCCATTCCTAAATTTCTCATTTTTTTCTCACTGATGACTATAATTTGTCAGTGTGATCTTAACTGTCTAGTTGATTGTTTAAAAATTATTTTAAAATTGATTTCAGACATTGTGATCTGAGTGTACAACTTACAGTATTTTTACTCTGAAGGAATTTTTGATATTTTCTTTTTAGTTTAATATAGGATGATTTTTGTGAATGATTTATAGATGTTTGAAAGAAATTATAGTGCCGTGGAGTCTTAGCCACCAATTTACTCTTTTAAATCATATTTTCTAATTCTATCCATCCTTATTATTTTTCTATAACTATTTTATAGACATTGTGCTTTATAAAATTGCAATGCTAACATTATGTTTCTGTTCACATTTCTATATATTGCTAAAAATTTTTGCTTAGTGATTTATATTATTTGAATTTTAGTTCCATGCCTTTTATAATTTAATCACAGATTCTACTTGTGTCCTATGTATGTTGACCCTTCTTCTCAAATTTAACTCATTCAATTCTCATGGGTATCAGTATTATTAATCATTGTCAATAACTCATTCATATTAATATTGCCACCTCTAAACACTTTTCTTCATTGTGTTTTCTTGCTCTGCCTTCACCCATCTTTTCTTGCACTATTTTAGTATTATTTGATTTTACGCTTATCTCCCTATGCAAAGTAACAATGAAATTTGTGCTTTAAACCAAACAAGAGTTGTTTTTTTTTCTTTTAATAAGGACATTTAAGCAGTTTATACTTATAATCTTAAGCATATGTGTTTGGTTTTCAAATGTATTGATTTATGCTTTACTTTCTGTATTACTTTTACCTTTTTGACACTTGTCATACTCCCTCCAGCACCCCAATTATTATCGAAGATAGTATATATTTTTAAAACAATTTAAATTTTCTCTTCATTTTTGAGTGAAAAATTGTACAATACTTTAGAAATAAATTTTTAAGTTTTAATTGAAAATTAATTTTAACTGATTTTATTATTTACTCCCAGTTCTTACTAGCACCGTTGCTTGTAGTCAGTGTAATAAGTGTAAGAGACATCACATACTTAGATATGCATGTGAATTTATGTGCATGTATAAACAGATGAGAAGGTCTAAAAAATTAGTGAATAGGAATTGACTTCGGGATTTTATTTGATTTTAAAGAATTTATTTATTTGAGAGAGAAAGCAAGGAAGAGGAGGAGCAGAGGAAGAGGGACAAACAGACAAGATGCTGAGCACAGAGCCCAAGGCAGGGCTCCATCTCACAGTGCTGAGATGGAGACCTGAACCAAAATCAAGGGTTGTCTGCTTAACCAACTGAGCCATCCAGGTGCCCCGACTTCTTATTTTAGAAAACAAAGATATTTAATTTTGAATGCTCTTAGAATGGCAGTAAGTTGGATCCAGTATGTGAAATAAGTGTCAGTATTCCAAATGTAATCATTGGACGTTCTCATATGACTGTAAAACAATGACTTTGATATTCTTATTACTTACTAAACTGGCTCTGAAGAAGGCTCTCATCCTGGAATGCAACATCTTTGAATGAGAATATTATTACCATTAATAGACATTATATTTCTGACATGTTTTTCAAGATTCATATTGAAACTGCAGTAAGGTACACTTACAGCGAAGGAAACAAATGAAAGATCTATGTGTGTACCCTGTGGCCTACCCGTTTTCAGTGGCTCCCTCCAACCTTTAACCAAAACGGCAGATGAATCGAGTTATTCTGAGAGTAGGGTCTAAGCCGCAGGGCTTCCTTCCCTCCACGCCCTCCGTCTGTTACTGTCGGCCTTCAGTGGCCTCTCTCTGGTGATTTAGTATCCCATGCTGGACTGGGGATCAAGCTAGAACAGAGAGAATAAAGATTTTAGGCAACATTGCTTCCCTGTTCTCCAGGCCCTCAGTTTCTTTCCAAGTCTTGTTTTGAGTCCGGAGCGCTGCTTGCCTTAATTAGAGGTATGGAAATCTGGTCTAACAGTGCCATCTGCTGCATGGAGGTCAATTTCTGGCTCAGAGACTGGAGCTCCCTTTCAAGACCTCCACCAGGGAAGAAGTCAGGAAATTAGAAATGGACTCTGAAAAACAATCTGAGGGGTTTGGAGTGGGGGCGGGGGGAGGTTGGGATACCAGGTGGTGGGTATTATAGAGGGCACGGATTACATGGAGCACTGGGTGTGGTGAAAAAATAATGATACTGTTATGCTGAAAATAAATAAATGAAAAAAAAAAGAACAGTTTTTCCACTGGATATTTTTTCCTGTTTTGTCGAAGATTATTTGACCATAGAGTTGAGGATCCATATCTGGGCTCTCTACTCTGTTCCACTGGTCTGTGTGTCTGTTTTTATGCTAGTACCATGCTGTCTCGGTGATCACAGTTTTGTAGTAAAGCTTGAAATCAGGTAACATGATGCCCCCAGTTTTATTTTTGTTTTTCAACATTTCCTTAGCAATTCGGGGTCTCTTCTGATTCCATACAAATTTTAGGATTATTTGCTCCAGCTCTTTGAAAAATACTGGTGGAATTTTGATCGGAATGGCATTAAAAATATAGATTGCTCTAGGCAGTATGAGTTAGACAGGAGAAGGGAGTTGAGGGAAATTGGAAGGGGAGGTGAACCATGAGAGACTATGGACTCTGAAAAACAATCTGAGGGTTTTGAAGGGGCGGGGGGTGAGAGATTGGGGGTACTAGGTGCTGGGTATTAGAGAGGGCACAGATTGCATGGAGCACTGGGTTTGGTGCAAAAACAATGAACACTGTTAAGCTGAAAATAAATTAAAAAATAAATAAAATAAAATAAAAAAAGAGAACAGTTTCGATTCTGCCCGTTTAAAAACAGAGACAAGTGTATAAGAGAAACAAAATAAATTCTAATTTATAATAAGTGACACGAGTAACGTGAAATATATGCTTTTAGACCCACATAGTCATCTTCTTCCAAAGTAAGTTTATACATAGACTTGGCGTAGTGTGTAAATAGTCAATTTAAACCAAAAAGAGACATTTATATTTCATTAGCACTTTTGTTTGTAAGTATTTCTGATATCCTTGGGCTGGCTTGTGCGGTATCAAGCACCACACCAAGACAATAACCAAGTTTTAATAACTGAATCTTGGGACAAATGGGGTTGGGCTTTGGGTTTCTGTTTTCTCTAAGAATCCTTGAGTTGTTATGCAAATTTGCTCACCCACCTCCCCCAGCAATAACCTTCATGTGCTGCACATCAGATATCAGATGCGGGCTCGATCCCAGAACCCTGAGATCATGACCTGAGCTGAAGGCAGGCACTTACCCGACTGAGCCTTCCAGGCACCCAAGACCCCAAGAATTCTGAGGCTCCGTGCCGTGTTGCATCTAAACATTCAGTACAGAGGCAAGGCACGTCTAGAATTTCTTCCAACTTTAACAGCAAACATAGGCAACATGCTTAGCAGGGCTTACTCAAGGTAGGGAACCATTGTACATTTAATCCTGGCCTCTATTTACTACTGTCTTCTGTGAAATGGGTAAGAAAATAATAGGCCCTATTGGCCCTGAGATCACATCTGACGCCTTCTTACCAGTTCTGGTTCTTGGACAAAAACCTGGCCATCTCAAAACCTCACGCCTCCGTGTAGTGTTCTGAGCTGCCCGTGAAGAGTAGGAGGAAACCGTAGGCAGGGTGCTGTGGGAAGTCAGCGGTTACTCTTCAACACGTCCCATTTTACTGCCTTGCGCTGTGCCCTGACAGTCTGCGCGATCTCTTTTGGTGGTTAAAGAATGTGCTTCTGGAGCCAGAGTTTGAGGGTTGACTCCCAGCTCTGCTACCCACTGTTAGTGGGCCTTTTGCAAATAACATAAACGCTATGTTCTCCAGTTTCCTCATCTCCAATATGAGGGACAGTAATGGTATTTTTTCAAGGATTAGTGTATGAAATGAGTAAATGCAGACAAAGGGCATTCAAGTATGCAACAGACTGGCGGATTCCAGAGGTGGGGGGATGGGCAAGTGAGTGAAGGCAGCCCAAAGCATAGACTTCTAATTACGAGAGAAATCAGTTCTGGGGATGAAATTCACGGCATGATGACTATAGTTAACGGTACTGTATCATATATTTGAAAGTTGCTTAGAGAGTAGATCTTAAAAAGTCTTCAGCAGAAGAAAAATACTGTGACCCTATGAGGTGGTGGAAGTTAACTAAATTTAGTAATCATTTCACAGTATATGCATATAGCAAACCGTTATGTTGTACACTTGAAACTACTATAATGTTACGTGTCCATTATATCTCAGTGGTCTTGAACGTATTCATGCTGGTGATGGAAGACCTGTTCATAACCTAGACAAATGCTGCAGGAGAATGAGGAGAATTGGGAGGGGGGTGGCATGAGACACAGGGGGAACAAGGCAGAAGCTCTTTGTGAATTCAGGACTTCAGGCAGGGTGACTCGTGGGCATTTGACTATCCTGATTGCCACAGCTACCTGGGAGTGAAGGAAACATGCATGGCATTCACTCAGTTCTCCTGGGCATAAGGGTCTCCATCAACACACCTGGGCTCAACTCCTGGCTCTACCAACTACTCGCTGTGCCCTTGATGGGTCACTTCATCTCTTGGGGTTCTGCTTTTTTCATTTACGGATGGACTCGATGGCATTACTGTTTCAGCAAATTAACAGGGAGATTTAATAAGCTAATATATTATTTATCTTGTAGATGACACATAAATGGCCAGATACATTTTTGTTTCTCTTTCCCACTTTCTGACCTTGCTGAACTCTCTTCTTTTTGAAACTCATCTAGTAGGGGTAGCATCCATGAGGTTACTCACTTTTAAAAAAGAAACGGACTGAAAAATAAGCTTCTTCTAAAAACTGTATTAGTGTTGAGGGTCTTCACCAGTCTTGGATGACTGATGACATGGTATAGCTTGGACAGATTCAATGGCAAAAAGGACACTGCTTATGCATTCCGAACTGGCTGTGAGTCCCTTCTCTGACACTTGCCACAGGGTGGATGGGTGTCTTTGAAGATAACACTCCCCAACTTTGATCTGAAAGCCATTCCTCATAGTACCTCCAATAAGATTCCGGATGAGAGAAAACTGCAGAATTCTGTGCAAGGATGAGTGGGTATTATGATTAGGTAGTAGATAGGGGAGTCTGGTGGGCTGAGAAACTGACAGCACAATGGTTTGCTCATTTGCTTTCCACGACAGCTGAATGTTCTTGCCCCAAAAGATCCTCACATGGTAAGGTGCCATCCAGCCCTCTACTGAGATGGCCATCTTTGTTTCGCCTAAGTTAAGAGTTTGCATCTCTGAGGCTGGGATGAGTGGAGTATGATGAATGAGTAACATGTGCTCTCTTCCACAGTTCTTCCAACATGCGCTCAGATTCATTGAAGGATGTGATCAGACTTCCGTTTTCAGATAGGGCTTGTATCAGCAGGGCTGAGCCAGAACACGTGGATACTTCTAGTTTGGAAGATGGTACAGTGTGATCCCCTTAGTGACATCAAGAACTGAAACATCGTTATTTTTTATTTTGTCACACCTGGAATGTCTTCATGACTGATGTCAAACTGGAGGAACCAGGCATGAGAACATCCATGCCAAGGATGGTCAGTACCTTCTAAACTTCAGATCAGTCCCCATTGTGACTCCCACAAGATGACTCACATTGGACAAGATGCCTGTCTTGAAAGATGCTGTCCGTGTCATCCACAGTTTAGAAGATGGGCTTGTAATTGTGTTCTCTGTCATGAAAAAGGGGCAAGATTATGCTATTTTAAAAGTCAGAATGAGGGATGCCTGGGTGGCTCAGTTGGTTAAGTGGCTGCCTTCGGCTCAGGTCATGATCCCAGCGTCCTGGGATCGAGTCCCACATCGGGCTCCTTGCTCGGCAGGGAGCCTGCTTCTCCCTCTGCCTCTAGCCTGCCACTCTGTCTGCCTCTGCTTGCGCTCTGTCTCTCTCTCTCTCTCTAACAAACAAATAAAATCTTAAAAAATAAATAAATAAAAGTCAGAATGACCTGGATTCAATTTCAGGTACTCTTTAGACCCATTTGATCTATAAGGAAAATTGCTTAACCTATGTCTGAATTTTCTCATCAGGAACAACTCCTACCCAGGGTTGTAGTGAGGATTTCTACGTGTCTGCCACATGGTTGTTATTCAGATCTTATTGGCCCTGTTTTATGGCATCGGGATAGACTGATGAATTTTGGAAACTAAAGAACACACTCATAGCCCTGTGGGCAAGAATACTGGCAAAAATCGCCAGCTACCTTGTCCTGTTCCTAAAGCCCTGGTCCCTTGGAGGACCAAAGCAGGAACACTGGTGACATCAATGTCGGTCCTCAAAGGGTCCAAATTTTTACTTTCATTTTCCATCTGATTGTAAATTTATCTGGTCATAATGTGTATGATATCAACTCTTCTATAAGAATGAAGGCTTATCATTTTTATCATTCACACTTTCCAATAAGGACAGTGAGCTTTAGAAACTACATGATTTATCCAAGGCCACACAGTTACCAAGTGATGAAGATTCAGTCTAACTGAAAATTCCAACTACTCTAATTGTGTTATGCTGCATAATTGACAGTGAACAGATTTTGTAAAAAAAAAAAAAATAGAGGAGGAGCAGGCATGTTATCATTTATTCCCTATGCAGTTACTACTACTCGGCACATTTCTTGGATTCTGAGGGTAATTGTCTGGGATCACACAGTCCACCTTTTCCCAGAACATTGCTAAATGCACACCCAGATTTCTGGGGATATGGAGATCTCAGCAGTATGTGCTGCTCTCGCTGCCTAAAGGTGGTATCTTCAGGTTGAAGCACCATAGGCAGTGATGGGAGCTAGTACCTCCTGACCAATTCCTTCTACCCTATATACATTGCCCAGGAAGCAGAGGTGAATGGATAAGATCTCTCAGCCTAAAGCTTCCAAGTAGTTAATAACATGTCAAAAGTAGGGGCGCTGGGTGGCTCGGTCGGTTAAGCATCTGCCTTTCACTCAGGTTATGATTTCAGGGTTCTGGGATCAAGCCCCGCATCAGGCTACTCATTCAGTGAGGAGTCTGCTTCTCCCTCTCCTTGTGCCTGTCACCCCACCCTGCACTTCTGCTCTCTTTCTATCTCAAATAAATAAATAAAATCTTAAAAAACAAAACAAAATAAAAGCCCACCGAAAGTATCCTGCCGGAGGTTTGCAGAGAGGTAGGACTGTGGGATAACCGGCATGGCCTCAAGCCAAAAGAACTCTTGGAAGGAGACTAATTTGTAAGAGGGACCCCAAATGAACTTGGGATCTAGAAGGGGTACGTTTCAACTTTAACCGATGCACTTGGGAATCCAGGTGAATCTCCCTTTTAAAGAACTAGTAATGTGAACGCCCATGCCTTCTCCTGTTGCGTCCCTAGTCTGGTTTTCATTTGTGGAATCAGATCTGCAGTCAACGTTTTTTGGATAAAGTGTACAAAAGCTAGAAAATTGGCTGTTTCTCCTAAAACCAAATTAGTGCCCATAGTTTAAAAATTAATGATGATATTATTCCTTAAACGTGCATCTTTTCCCTACTGGTCACAAAATTAGACGTCCTCTCCCAGTCTTTTTACAGTTAGACGTGGCCCTGTGGGGTGAATCCTGGCCAGCTGAACATGGGTGCAAATTATGTTTGCTCTGTTCAGGTCTGGCCCATGAAAACACGCCCATGGGATCAACTGTGCTTTTTTCTTTTACAACTAAGTGGAGTAAACCCAAGCACCACAGCCATATTTAAAGTCACATATTGATGATGGCAAAAACACTAAATAGAAAGTAACTGGATCCCTGCATCACCGTTTGAGGGAGAACCTACCAGAAGAGTCATTTGTTCAGGAACACGTGCATTGAAGTATCACACAAATAAACTTGTATTATTTTCAAATTGCTGACATTTTCAGGTTTATCTGTTCAAGCAGCTAAAATTACCTTAATGGACAGAAGTCTGTAACAAAATAATATAAAGAAGAAGGTTTTCCATAAGTTATATTTCAGATTCTAGGGACAACAAATACCCTCCAAAAATTTGAAAAGATAAATGAAACATGTATTATCACTGGTTAGTTTTTTTTTTTTTTAAGAAACAGATTGTTTATTTTTCTGAACATTTTTTGAAGACTATACATATAAAGTTTTGACTTCAGATATTTGACAATTGGCCCAGAAAATACAGTGCAGATTGCTTTCTTTGATTGACAAACAATAATATAGTGATTAGAGCGTCATGAGGATAATTTTATTTCCTGATTGTCTTTGGAATTTATTAAATAGGGAAAAACACATTTCAGCCGTCCCCCTGACAACTTCCAAGGCACAGCAGCTCTACTCCTTCTTCTTCAGAAAGCTGCTGATTCCTTGGAAATACTTTTAGATAACATCTCCAAGTAAGGACAAACCTGAAGATTTTCTACTTTGTTTTTCTGGTCCTGACGTTCCAGACTGCCTCGGGAGTAATCTAACTACCAGCTCTATCTCCAAGCTGTCCTGTAGTCTTCTGTGCAAACAGGATAAAGATCTGTATGGGACAGGTTGAGAATCTGACGGCAGGAACAGGTGGCTTGTGCCTTCTGGATGTTAATACCTATTTTGTGGTGAAAAAAACATTAAAGCAGGTCCTGTTATTCTGGCGTGACTGAGAATTTATCATTTTCTCAACAGCGTGATTTCCTGTTTTTCACGACCATCAGATCCGGAGCGCCTGGACCAGAGCATCACCAGCACCATTGGCGAGTTGATTGTGCCGCTGAGCTCTGTGATTGAGCGGACCACAGAGAAACACGCACGGCCAGGACTTAACCGCGCAGGCAAGGCTCCCTCGCTGCGCCCCGACGGCCAGAAGGGGGCGCCCGAACCCAACGTAACGGGCACTCCCTGCGCCGCTTCGCAAGCCTCGGGGTTCTGGCTTGGGTGAGGTGTCGTCGGGGTCCGGGGTCCGGGGTCCGGGGTCCGGGACGGCGTGGAATCGGGGTGGGGGCGAGAGAGCAAACTCTCCCTTGTCGGGCCTGACCGCTGAGGAGAAACTTTGCCGCGGTTTGCGCGGATCCTTCATGTCCTGGGTCGGCCCTTGCGTGGATCCTCTGCTTTGCTGGGCAGTGTTTTTGCAGAGTCAAACGTCTAGGAATGGGGCGTTCCTGGGGACGCACGGCCCGAACTGGGAGCGTGCTGCCTGGGGTATGTTTGCGGATCCAAGCTTGTTTCTGGGGTTAAAGACAAGAATTCAGGGAAAGGGGATATGCATCTACAATCTGGACGCGATCTCATAAATATGGAAACCCTGCAGTGGAATGATTGGGTAATAGGTCCAATGGACGGCTGAGATTTATTGGAGCCGGAGGCCAAAGGCAAACTTTTCCCATATATACTTGCTTTTGTTATTACTATTTTTTAGTGGTTCATTTTTCTTAGAGTGTTAAGAATTGAAAACATTCTCTCTTCAGTGTCATTGACCTACTTTTTTTTTTTTTAACTGTCAAGGTCATCCAAGTTAAGGAAAGCTTGAAGAATTGTTTCCAGTTAAAAGAAGAAAAGAAACACGTGAGTACTGGGTGAAAGGCACGATCCCGGATTAAATTCTTTGAATATAAAGGAATTGGGAAGGGCAGCTGGCATATGGGGGGGGGGTGTCTTTGAATAATTGGAATTTGTGAATTTTTTCTCCTATTCTTTGAATGTTTCCGTAAGTTTGAAAATTGTCTCAAAATAAAATTATTCTAAAATAATTATGCTCTCCTCAGCCTCCAGAAAGTGTCTGATGTAATTAATCTAGCATAGAATCTAGGTCACTTCTTCAAAAAAATTTCTCTTCTTTATTCAGTGAAGTTTAGATTCACAACCAGAGCACTGTGAAAACCTGGAAGATCCAGAGACTATGTGATCAGATAACAGAAGGGTGCTAGCTCTCCTTTCTTAGAAAGACAGAGCTGTTCCCAGATGATGGGGGAATGGTGTGGGTTAGTAATGGAGAAGGCGGGGGAGATGTGAGCAGAGGAGGAAGGAAGGAAGAAATGGGTAGAAGAGCTCAGGTTATAAAAAGGTACTTAATTCAGAAACTCTAGGAGAAAGTGAGGAGACAGAACTGAGGGAACTGATGTAACAGGAAAAGCAGCTTGAAGTGAGGACATTTGGAATGAATCTCAGGGCAGGGTTTCCTTTTATTTGAAAATGTTTCTATTTCCTCTTTAGTGCCCCTGGGAGAATTCCTTGACTCACCTGGGATAGACATTACTGGTCTTGGATTTCCCTGGCTTCTTTCATGTTTTAACTCACTTCGGGAATCTCTGGGCCAGGCCTCTTTATTGTGTCAGCACCAACACGAGAGGAGAGAGAGAGAGAGAGTGAGAGAGAGAGAGAGAGAGAGAGAGAAAGAGCTGCTTAGCCTCTGAAAGTCTCCAAGCAGATAGTACTCAATACCTCCTTGGAGTACAATCCTATCAATGGAGCACACGTGATCTCGAAGACTTGACACCGTGTGGCTTCCTTCAGCAGGACTTCTGCATTAAATATGCTAAATGGACCACGTGCAGAAAACCATTCCTTGAGTTTTTCAGAGAAGGATGAATAGAAAATGTCGTTAGCCACTTTAAAAATGAAGAACTTAGAAGATGGGTCTCCCATCAGTGTAGACTCACCTTATTCAGTAGTAATGACCGCTGCTGCTTTTGTAGACAGAGGAAAGTGAGACTGTCTTACATACCATTTTTGTGTGACTGTCTCACATACCATTTTTCCTTGTCTTTCAGCATCAACATAGAGGCAGGAGGAAAAAGTGTGAGGCCTAAATGTAATGTTCTGCTCTTGAATGCCAGACTCTATGGATTAAACTTCATATCTCTTTTTAGTGAGGGCTCAGGTCAACAATCACGGAGGACATCAGTTCCTAGAACCTGTTCTCAGAAACTAATGACCTGGTAGGCCAGCCCTTTGGGAAGGAAGCAGGCCTCATCCTGGTCCCTATTGTGCCCATCTATTGGAATGGAAGAATGATTGAGTTGGGTCTTGCCCACTAGGTGGTGGTGTGAGATACAGTGGAAGGACCGTTGGTTCGGGGGGCAAATGTCTGGGTCCTTTGGACATGTTTCAAATTGTTAACTTTCCAGAGCATCAGACTCCTCTTTGGAAAGAGCACTGGTCTCCAAATCTCATGGGATTGTTGTGATGACCACTTGGGACCATGTGTCTGAAAAGAGTGTTAGGATGACATAGTCCTATCACTAAGTGAAATTTACTGTAATTGTCCTTGAACTTTTAACTTTGCATCGTAATCCCTGGGCTTTCAGGAGCTAATCCTGATGAGTTCAACTTCCTATAAGATGCTACCTTTACCCTCTGCGACCTGGGGTCCTATATTCTCTATTGGGAGCTCACAGCTGAGGCAATAACATGGCACTGGACCTATTTCCTCTTCAGAAAAGGGCACTGATCTGTCGTGTTAGTCGTGTTTTTTTCAGGCATCCTTCCTTCCTCCTAGATGGACTGTGGAATGCCAAGCTCTGTATGCAGGATGAAGTGACACAAGAGAGAGAATCACAACAGGATGTGAAATCAAGCCTTGGAGTTAGGATAAAAAGAATATCGCGAGGTCAGAACGACCTCAGAATGACAAGCCCGCCTGTCCCCACTCTGCTTTTAAAAGTACTTTGTATCTCTTATCTCTTGCAGGTATCTGTACAAGTTTCCTTTGTCAGGTAGCTTTCCGGAAGAGTTCCACCGAGATCCTTTTTCGGAGAAGTGTCTTAGAGCAGCCAAGGAAGGGGTGCCTGTGTGGCTCAGCCACTTAAATGCCAGTTCAGATGGGCAAGGGGAAGTCCTCAGGACCTTGAATCTCTGGGTGGGGAAGAGCTTCCACCTGCCTCCAGATCCTCCCTCTCTTTTTGATACAGCATGAATAGAGGGGAGATGAGCGCTGCTCCCCAACACGCATTCACCAAGCAGCTGTTTCTCGCCACCTGCTGTGTCAGTCACTGTAAGTTCATGCCAGTGAACAGCATGGGCCGACAGACATCCTTTCTCTTGTCCCCATCTTCTGAAGAAGCAAATGGAGCACATGTAGGGGCAGTAACTTTCTCAAGGTCATAGAGACAGTCTGGAATGCAGGGCTTCTGTCTCCCCAGCCTGAGCAACTGGCCACATGGTAGGACTCTTACACTCCACACTAATCAAAGAGGCTGTTGAGAATCTGAGGGAAGCCTTTGGGATGGTTAACTTCATGGGTCAGTGTGGCCGCAGTCCCCAGATATTTGGTCAAACATTCTAAAGTTGCTGTGAAGCTGTTTTTTTTTAGGTGAGATGGGCATTTGCCTTACTAGATATTGAACAAACCAGACTGCCCTCCATAATGGGGGTGAGCCCCATCCACTCCACTGAAGGCCTTCCTTGCTGGAAGGAGTGGAACTTATGCCAGCAGAACACATCTGGACTCAAACTGCAACTCTTCCCTGGGCCTCCAGCTGCGGACCTACTGTGTAGATACTGGACTTGACCATCTCCACAAACTCATGGACCACTTCCTCAAAATAAACCTCTATGTACGCACCTACTACTGATTCTGCTTCTCTGGAGAGCTCTGACTCAGCCAGGTCCCAGAGAAGTTCTCTCTCCAATTCCCATTTGTCCTGGGCATTCAGGCACTGCCCATGGTGCCAGACATTCACAGTACAATTAACCTCATCATCAGGATCCTCACTTCCGTCACACACCAGTCTTGTCTCCTGGAGGATGACGGCATTTGTGAAACACCTTGCTCGGCCAGCAGTGTTTTCTAAGACCTGAATTGGGATGGGTTTGCGTGTCGCGGTCTACGAAGTGAGTCTTTTCTCTCCTTTTCTTGTACTCGCGACCTCAGGCTCTGCTTGCGTCCCCCAACACCCAGGCGCCCTGAAACTGGCCTTTTAAATGTAGCCAGAGTCAGAGTGGCCAGCCTATGCACCACTTTGCAACTGAAGTGGATCACACTTGACGTTGGGCTTCAGCTGGGCAGCCGAGAGCCCGGGAGAGCACAGAGTAGCTGAGCTGCTTCTGTTCCATGTTCTCCAGCTGCTCCTGCCCCTTAGAGCCTCACGGTTCTTGAAGCCCACTTTGGTTTGTGGCCAGTTGAGCTCCTGTGACAGGTGCTGTCTCCTCCTGGTGGAATGAGAATGTCTGGCTCCTACGCACTGGTGCAAGGCTCTCCTGGACACCTGACCAGCTTGTGAGGTTTAGACTCAGGGGCAGTGTTGGTGCTGTATCTCTCTTCATTCAGTTTCTCTACCGAGCTGCTCATCCGTGACGTCCTGCCTGTGACAGCAAAGCACTGCATGAGGGGAGGATCAGGACGTGGTTTCACACTCAGCTGCCTCCCGCTGGCACCACACAGTGATTCCCTGTAGACGTTCACAGCCGTCATAGCAGCGTCCTGGGCCTCTCCTGGTCCTTGCCCCCACACACAGGTGTCTTGGGCAGGTAAAGTCCAGGGGGAGACCAGGACACTCTAGAATCAAAGATTCAGTGGGATTAGGTATCTTGCCCAAGATCACACACACAAACTGGTGGAATGAATAACCGATGCAAAATCTTATACTGTGGATGATATTTTAGGTTTCATTTGGGGATTTCTGTTAATTTTTCAAATCTGAGTTTAGGTTATTATTGAAGTCTCTTTGTCTTGATCCCTGCACTTCCAGAAAGATATCACAGAAACATAAAAAAAAATATATATATATATATATGCATAGAGATGTTAACCCCCCTTCTAGGTACCACCTCATTTCTCTCCTCCACTTCACAAACAAGCTTCCCAAGTGATTTCGTGTACACAGGGGCCCTGAGTTCCATGCTTGTGTTTCCTCTTCCACCTGTTCCCTTCTGGTTTCTGCACCACCGATTCCACTGAACCAGATCCTGCTCAGGTCACCAATGGCGTCTGTTTGCAGAGCCCCTGGGACCGATTGTTGGCACCTGTCCTGCAAGCACAACTTTGACCTTCTTCCCTGCAGGAATCTGTCCTCCATGTGTCATCATGCCTGTGTGTCCTTCCAACTGCGCTGGCCACTCCATCACAGACTCTCCTCTTGCCTGACCTTCAAATGTTGAGGGTCTGCAGAACCACATTTAGGTCCTCTTTCCATTGTCCTCCCTGCGTAGCAGTGACCACATGCACTCCCCTGCCCTCACTCCCAGATACGCAATAAAGAATTTCAAATGAATACCACCTGCCCCCCTTCAGTCTAGACCCTTAAGCCCAACCAGCAGTAAGACCTCCATAAGTAAGGACCTCCCAAGGACCCTGCAAAGGATATCTAGCTTCCCTACCCTCCACAGTATTTGTATTTAAAGCTTCTAAGTAAGAACATCATTTTCCTTTACATCTTTTTGAGTTCTGTATAATAATTGAAAATTAAATACTATTTATTCTCTCTGTAAGTCTCCTAGTGAGACTGAATGTTTGGAAACAGAAATTGTCCCGTTAGATTTCCTGAGCTGTGCTTCTGAAAGGTGATTCTGCAATCTGCCTCACCGACACTCAGTTTACATAGGAAATTACTGAATGAATGAACAAATAGATAAATATTATCATCCATTCTTCCAGTTGGCTTTGAAAACCAGTATTTGGATTTAGATTTAAGAGTAAACAGACTCAGGGACCTTGGTGGCTCAGTCCATTAAGAGTCCAGCTCTTGATTTTGGCTCAGGTCATTTTCTCAGGGTCACGAAATGGAGACTCTCCACTCCCACCCCCGGCCCACATGGGAGTCTGTGCACAGCATGGAGCCTGCCCAAGATTCTCTCCTTCTCCCTCTGCCCACCTTCCGCTATCCCCATCATACTCTTTCCGTCTCTCTCAAAAAAGAAAGAAAAGAAGAAAGAAAGACAAAACAACAACAACAAAAAAACAGACTCAAGAAGCTGTCTTTGATAAGAATTAAATAAGAAAAATGCATATTTAATACAATGAAAAGATGAAAATGTTTTCTAAATTTTAATACAATTAAAGGCAAATATTTAATATGAAAATATAAATATAAATATGATAAGTTACAAGAGTGAATGAAGAAGAAAGAAAAAAAGAATGAACGAACATCAGGGCAATCATCTCTTAGGGACAGTTGATCCTGAAGCTGGATTTTTAAATACGTTCTTGCTTACTACTACTCAGAACACATTCGGCGGAATTAAAGTCAATAAATTCTAAAATGAAACCAGGAATGACAGTCTCTTGCAGTGACCAGACATATGTGTGGGGGTCATATGGCACATTCGTCCCTGAGAATCATTTCAAGGTGACCCCAGGTCTCCATCCTTAATTCCTAACTTACCTTGCAAGTTGGTGGCTGAAGACAAGGAACTCACGATTTCCACTCTGACGATTCCCCAGGCGCAGTCGCTGTTCTTCTTCTCTTCCAGGAGGAGAGGGGTTTCCTGGAAGTACCTCTTCAGGGCGGGTGTGGGGCGGTCCATTCCCAGCGCCAGCTCTCCCCACCGCCCGCCCAGCAAACAGGTGTCCAGATCTTGCCGCGGTCAATGGAGGCCAGAGCGCAGCTGGCCCAGCAGCGGGCGCTCCAGGCAGCCGAGGCGCGCTCCGCGTGCAAGAGGTTGAAGGTCCGCTGGAGCCGCCAGTGAAGGACCGACCTGGCCTGGGCCTCCCGCCGCCGGCTGCCCTCCACCATCTCCCGCGGGAATCTGAAGGCTTTTCTGTCCTGCAGACAGAAGAAAAGGGACAGTCTCCTCATCTGGCCCAGAAGCACGAAGTTCTCCCTGCTCACCAGTGCGTGGCTCTGAGGCAGGGCACAGCCCTGAGAGCCCCCAGGGCCTCCTGTGAGCACCCCGAGGGCTGGGCGCAGAGGGCCCAGGAGGACCATGGGGAAGACAAGGCCTCCGCGGTCTGGCCAGGCTGGGCGTGCGGGGAACCTGGGAGCCGAGGTTCTCTGTTCGCCGCGTAGATTTTCAATGAGGGGCACAGAAAATTCCATTTTCTGAACATTCGTCTCTGCTTTTACTTCCTATTTTTTGTTTTCCTTTATGTAGTCTCCATATGGTCTAAGAAGATGTCATCAAACTAGACTATGACTTTCACAACAGAAGCTTATTTTCCCAGTAAACTTCGGATGGGTGCATCCGCGTGGATACTTACAGTTAAATGAGAGACATCTTTGTCCTAAAGACCGAGGTGGTACAGGAATGTAAGGACTCATGCACACACACCGACACACATACCTGTTTTACTCCTCTTTGTGTGAGGAACAAATCTGGCCTTGATTCTGCACTAAAGTTTTACCCTCCTTCCCTTACACAGGGAGATGGGCTCCTTCCTCTCTATGGATTTGTATCTTGTCAGGTACCGATCAGACCAAGTATGGTACACAAGTTCTCTAGAACCAGGACTAAGTTTTATTTACTGTTATATTCACAACAAAGTCTTATGGTAATGAGTGAATGGGTTTCTCTGATGTTTCTCTTCATTCTAGAAATAACTGATGCAGATCCATGTGGTTTACGGTTCACGAGGACCTCAAGGGCAAGACTAGTACAGGTACTGTCCTTTCTCTCTGACATTTTGTAACCTGTCTACACTGCTCCTAGGCTGTGCCAGTGCCCCCAAGAGGAAGCCTGGTTCTTGTCTGGGACGTAGAGGTGTCAAGGTTCTAATTCCGGATGACTGGACTTTCCCAGCAGCACCTCACTGACAAGGTAGTTATCACCTCTACTAACATATTTCTTCTGGAGTGACTGAGTGTCCTCTGCCCAGGCTCTCCTGGACTCACTCTCAGACGACAGGCTCACCATGCCCGAGAACTCTAGATTCCTCTACTGTGCAGAGGCTGGTTTCCTTGTTAGTAAAGCACTTACTGCCCCTAGATCCTTGCCCTTGCCCCTGGAGTGTTTGTGTCAGGAACCCTCTCAGTGTTCACCTCCTCCTCTCCTGACCAGAAGAAGGTGTCTACAGCCCTCAGATGCTGAGGGTGAACATTTCCTCCAAGTAGAGGAAAGACCTGATTATAATCATTTCACCTTGAGTAAGGGAATATATTTATTTTGCCGCCACAGCTCTTACTTTCCAGTTTTTTTCATTTTTTTAAAAAAGTAAGCTCCACACACAGGGTGGAGCCCAATGTGGGGCTTGAAATCACAGTCTGACATCAAGACCTGAGCTGAGATCAAGAGTCATGGATGCTCAACTGGCTGAGCTTCCCAGGTGTCAAGATTGAAAAATAGCCATCTCCGACTCTCATGGCTGACTCTCATCCATGACTTGTTAATCTCCCCCTTGGAGGTCAGTTACTAAAGTAGAGGACACCTAGTTCTGAATAATTTTGTAGGAAGAGACAAATAATATTCTCATATATCGCTGTCAGCATTAAAATAAGATGATAGCTATAATATTTAAGCTCCTCCTTTTGGAAGATGCAATGTAAGAGATCATCTAGGTGCATGAGTTCAGTGAATATTCACGCTATGCTGTCATAATTGTTAAATCTGTTTTTACTCCTGAATTACACACAGCTCACTATAGCTCCATGAATTTCCATGATTCATATTGTATTTTTCAGCTGCTTTTGACCAATTTTCTTCTTTGCTTATAATATTAAGAAAGAAAATGCCTGACCCATCTACCCATTCTCATTTTTGAAGAAAGTCTGTCAGTCTCAGTCATTCCAGGAACATTTTTTTTTTATCAGTGGTAATAGATAATTTTTTGAAGGATTGAATGAGTTATCTATTCCCGCCTAGTGAGTTCTTAAAGCCGAGCAGCTTGCTGATATGCAAGGTAGTAAGAAGGAAGACAGGATAAGCCATTGTAAGTAATTAAGTCATGATTTACACTAACTACAGTATTAAGCACAGTAACATAATTTGCTAGAACATCCATTCCATGAAATCACTCAGGAAAAAATACATGGCATAAAAGGGCAAATTATGCCCAGAATAACGAACTCCATATTCCCAGATCCCACGCAATATTCTCCAAGTCAGAGGCACTGACTTATCTTATTCATGCTCCCACCCGTTCCAGAGTGGTCTCTGCTTATGCATTCCACCAAACCGACTCTCAGGAAGGTCAGCAAAGGCATCTGTGTTTCTGACATGGCAGGCAGTTTCAGTCCACATCTTCCAGGAATCCGCTGATGGTCTTCAAAGCACATATCCTTCCTTAAAGACACTCTCCAGCATCCTCTCTTATCCCTGTGCTGTATGGCCAAGAGTCCACCATCTCCTTTGTGGCTCTTCTCTCCCGTCTTTCACTGGTTGAAGAGCCTCAGAATCAAGTTTATGTCTGTTTCTCACACAACACGGTCTCCCTGCGTGACCATCTCTGTTTCTGGCTTTGCCTGCTAGATGTGGACCTCAGCCATGGTGTTTCTTGTCAAATGACAGCTCGTCTCCCCCTGACCCTGGACATATGTGCCTCCGTGTCTGCCAGTGACTTGTTGAGGGGTTCGCAGCTTTTCTGTGTGCACTTCTTGAACATCTCCATTCTAGCAGCGGGTGAGAGAAGTCACGTCCTTTCCTTCTCCATTAGAACACTAAGTAGGAGGATTGTTTATAGATTCCATCCCTACAGCAACCAAAGATGTAGACATCAGGACTGTATTTATTATGTCCTATAGCCTAAGGGCAACGTGCAAGTTGTCTTAGAGAAAGACAGTTATTTCCAATTTAATGTAGTATGATGGTAAATGCATTCTGCCATCTAATTTCTAATTAAGTTGCACAATTAGACCGGGTGTGACTCTTTGAAAACACTTTCTGAGGGCACCTGGGCGGCTCAGTGTGTTAGGCCTCTGCCTTTGGCCCAGGTCATGATCCCAGGGTCCTGGGATCGAGCCCCGCGTCGGGCTCTCTGCTCAGCGGGGAGCCTGCTTCCCTTCCTCTCTCTCTGCCTGCCTCTCTGCCTACTTGTGATTTCTGTCTGTCAAATAAATAAATAAAATCTTTAAAAAAAGAACACTTTCTGTAGTAAAAGTTCCAAAAAGAAAAACTTGATAAACTGATTACATATTAAATATATATTTTATTATATTCCACTATGTAAAGGTGCACATAATATAGGAAAAATCTGAGGCTTATCAATTTTTACACAAATAAATATTTAAATAGATAAATAGACACAAGTAAGGTCATCTGTAAGCGACTACTGCTTGTAGAGTTGACTTGTTCTGAAAACACTTGACAAATCGACTCTGTTCATGTCTTTGTGACAGCAGAAATGAGGGTCTCTGACACAGCAGAACTCCAGAATGTGTGATGTTACAGTCAGAGGGAATCATTTCCATGTTGAAATGGGTCTCACTTTCTGCTCCGCAATCTCTTATGCAAGGTTGTTGATGCATACAAGGGTTTCATGATCTCTGCTCGGACCATCTCCCAGGCACAAGGGCTGTATTGCTTCTCTTGCAGATAGAGGGAGATTCTCTGGAAGTAGTTCCTCAGGATGGAGTCCCCATTCACCAGGGGCAGCTCTCCCACCCCAGCTTCCTGCAAGGGACAGGCTTCCAGGTGGCCCAACTGCTCAGAAAGTCCTGAGCACAATTCCTCCAGGAGGGTCGTGTTCCAGGGAGCAGGTGAGGCCTCTGTGCAGAAGAGGTGGAAGGTCTTCTGGTTCGTCACATGGACGACAGAGATTGCTTGAGCCTTCTGCAGCTGCTTGCCGTCAAAGGCCTCCTGGGGGAAGCCAAAGTCGTTGGTGTAGTTGTCACAGGAGCTAGCAGACAGTCTCCTCATTTGTCGCAGGAGCATCAAGGCTCTCCAGTGCAGCAGGCCGTGGTCCTGAGGCAGGTCACATCCCAGAGAGCTGAGGGAGTGGCAGCTGAGCACCACCAGGGCCACGAAGAAGGAGCAGGACAGGGCCATGGGATATCCTGCAGGTGCTGTTGGCCTGGCTGGGGTGGGCACGTCTGGGAACCGTGGCTCTAGCTTCTCTGAACATCTTCTCTTGTGCGTGTGACTTAAGTAGGGGACATAGGAGTTTTCGATTTCTGAACGTTTCCCTTACTTTCTACTTCTCTTTTTGCTTTCCTTTCTACACTTTCTCCTGGGTTGTAGAGCGTGGGTTTCTCAACTGTTTCTTTTTCCTATTGCCGCCTCCTGTTACAGTCTTTCTAATATTTATGTAATTGAACCTTCCAACAAAACATGGTAACACAGATCTCTAGTCTATATTGTTATGTATTTATAGCTCTGCTTTATAGATTGAAAAAGAGTTCATTATACTCTGTTTAATTCAGAATTAAGATTGACTAAAAATTTCAACCGAAAGCTAAGTTTTGTTTGTTTGTTTGCTTTTTTGTTTTTAGATTTTATTTATTTATTTGACAGAGACAGAGAGGTCACAAGCAGGCAGAGAGGCAGGCAGAGAGAGAGGGGGAAGTAGGCTGAGCAGAGAGCCCGATGCAGGCCTGGATCCCAGGACTCTGAGATCATGACCTGAGCTGAAGGCAGAGGCTTAACCCACCGAGTCACCCAGGTGCCCTCAACTGAAAGCTAAGTTAAAGCTATTTATCCTTCACTGGATATCTAAATTTGATTAGTGACTTCTAATTTTTTACTTATTTAAATAGAAATGTAAAAGTGAGATGCAAATTAAGAGTTTCTAGGAAGACATAATAATTATATCAATGTACTTAAATATTTAGAATCATTCCAAATTGCTACAGCCAATGAAAAGTTAAATTATTTATTGGCTGTTTCTTTTCAGTGTACTGTATTTTAATGTGGCCTCAATGAGAAAATGATTTTAACTTCACTTGCAGCTAGATATTCATCAAGTTATTCTCAGAATATTTTTAAATTTAGCACTAGATAGAATTACTGATGCGTTGAATGAGTTTTGAAGAACTAAATTGTAAAGTACAATCTATTTGTATTTATTTCCAAAGCCTGCATCACAACAAGGGTCAAACATCAGCAACGTCCACAAGTTAGCCAATGGCAGCTCAAAGTAAGCAAAGATCACCTGTCCAGGTAAGATTCTGAGGTCCAGGAAATGATGGAGAGACACTCCTCCAATCCTATGTTATTCCTGGTATTCCTAGGTGTGGCACTATCTTGTGACATTTCATGTATCTTCCACAGATTCCATGACTGTGATTCTTGTGTGATACCCAAGAAAACCCAATGACAGACAGTAAGTACTGAGCACTAAGGTTTTGTTAGACCACTCCAAGGTTGAGCTTTAGGGTACCACATACATTGGCATATTGAAGCCTTTTTCCAAGCCCTAAAAACCATTTGTTACATTGTTGGAAGCAATTGGAACAGGTGTTGCTTCCGGTGTGGGGATGCTGGTAATGGGGAGAGACCATGCAGCTCCAGAGCAAGGAGAATGGGGAAAAACTCAGGACCTTCTCCTCACTTTTACTAGGAACATAATTGCTCTGTTTAGAAAGTGTATTTTTCAAAAAGTACATAGGAGCCATGGACATTGCCTTATTATACTAGCAGAGTCCGTTCATTCCAGGAAAGAGCTCTTTTTTGGCCTGGAGGAAAATCTCCCACCAGGGGACAGACTTCTACATACAACACGAGCCCGTGTGCACACCTGGTCACTGTCTAGCCCACCTTGCCCCCTCGCTGGCAGCCTCCCCTGTAAAGACTGTGACGGGCCACAGAACAGCAGCCTCCTGCTCCTATCTCCTCTCTGCTCCTGCCACTGTGACATCACTGCAGTGGGGACATTCCCTCAGGTCAACAATAGTCACCAGGAGAAAAGAAAACAACAAGGCTTCTGCTAGGAGAGTTTCAAAAAAACCTGGAAATTTCAAACAACTTTTGTTCTTCGCTGTGGCTTTGTAATTGGAAGTAAAAGGGCCAGACAGAAACCACAAAGGAAAAGGAAGCAGCTGTGTGAATGGGCAGGAGAGGCTCCTGAGGAGGGAGTGGGGAGGGGAGCTCACAGGAGGTTTCTCCACTGGGGAGAGGGAAACTCTGTGATTGGAGAGTGAAAGGATGGGATCTCGGAGGGCGTGGAGGAAGGGGACATGTGCAGAACACATCGAGTATGCGGACATAGGTACAGTGTATATGTATACGTATTACATTATTGTGTAACAATTACATTCAGTGGATAGGACACCCATTCCCAATGGGTGTTTTTTATTCTCAATGGTATTTTGGGGGATCAGCCATTTATAGTCAGTTATAGGGAAAAGGTTAAGAGAAGATCAATTTTTAGGGAAAACATAAGAAAATATTGCCCATCTGTTAAACTCTCACTCAGTGGAAGATACTAGATGCTTTGAAATGTGCGACTTCATTATCACAACAGCTCTAGGAATATTTCCCACTTTACATCTGGAGAGACTGAGCTGCAGAGAGCTCCAGTGAGGTTCTCTTGATCAAACAAGGAGATGGAAGCAGAATTCCAGATGCAGGGCACAGTCATAGCCCATGTCATAAATTCCTGCCTGAGGTTCCTCTTGGGAAATTCTGAAACTTCCCTTCCTCCACACTTCCTAGAGATCATTCTTCCCTGGTTGCGTCCCACCTGCTCTGGCTGCCCCATCGCTGTGCCCTTGAGGGTCTCCCCTTCTCCTTCTCAGCCTTAGAAGTTAAAGGTTCTCTGAAGCTTTAGGGCATCTTCTCATTCTACAGTCACATCAGATGGAAGGACTTTCAGCACCGGGCTTCGATTTCCAAATATGCAAGACACATTGCAATTTAATGTCTCCAGGACGTACATTGTTGGAGAGTCCAGACTCACCCCTGCATCTCCAGTGGGAAGTATGCTGGCCCCTCTTCCCGACTTCCCTCCCTTAGGCTCCTGGCCATAGATCCCCTTGGCATCTATCATCTGAAGAGGTAGACTCAGACTATTCTAGAGTGATTCCTTTTCCCCTCCCTGTGCTGGCAAAGCCAGGAGATTTTTCTCTGCTCTTCACAGGGGGAGCCTAGCGGAGAATCCAAAGGTACAACCCACACACCTATGGGCTCCATTAACTAGGGAGACCTGGACGTTTTAACTGTCCAGTGGAAGCACACAGAGCCTTGAGCCAGGCTTCCGTAACAGCTCGAGTTCCTACTAATGCCTGCTCCTGGTGAGTGTGATTGTCTGCGTGCTCCTTTTTCTCCTAGTACCAGTACTGAGACTGGCCCTGAGACCTCAGCTGTGAGAGGATCTAAGAAGAGTTGTTGTCTTCCGTCTTCTTGCATTTGGGGGGCATTGGTTTTGTTCTTGTTGCTGCAGCTGTGACGTCAGGAACAACATTCCAACTGGTTCAGTGTTGATCCAAAAACCAGAGGATCCTGCAACATGAACACGTGAACAACTTCAGGCTAGCTCTGTCCTGTGGAGAGAGGCCCTTAGGGACAGTCCTGTCACAGACACATTTTACCCACAATGCTGAGTAACTTAACTCAACACATTGTATGGCTGAAGCAGAAAGAGGAGTCATTAGAAAGATGGCACTCATGGCTATGTGACTTAGTGTTGTAGGTCAAGAATATCATTTCCAGGTGCCTTTCCTGCTTTCTTCCTTTTTATCATTTCCCTGTCCTTATGTCTTCATTTGAATAGGAAGAGATGGGTCGCTGGATTTTGACTCATACTCCTTCCCAGGTAGTCCCTCTGTTTCTTCTGTCTCAGATGGAGATGGATTCTCTGGAAGCACGTCTTCAAGGCTAGGGCAGGGCCCTCAAACCCGGGGGAGATTCCGCCAATCCCGTCGCAGGTACCACACAGGTGTCTGGGGTTCTGGCTGCCCTTGGGGCCCTGGGCAGAGTTTTCCCAGCAGGGATGGGTTCAGGCAGCAAATGGCGGCACCCAGTGAGGAAGAGGGTGAAGGCCAGCTCAAAGATACAGCTGTCCTCCTTGTGGAGGACATAGTGGGCCGGGCCTCCTGGAACTGGCGGCCACATACCATGTCCCAGAGGAGCTGTCCTGGGCCAGGGAAGGGACAGATGATCCTTCTTGTATCAGAAGCAGCAGGTCCTTCTGTGAAGCTGCCCGGGACCAGGAGGCAGCTCACAGCCCAGAATGAGAGGCTGCCACAGGGAACCAGTAGGATTCCCGCAGAGGGGTTGGGCACTGCTCCCGAGGGCTTCTGGTGCCCTGGCGGACCAGTGGAGGGTGCCCTGGCCCCCAATTCATCTTCAGTTCTTTCTATTCATGAGTCTTCAATAGAACAGGGTAGTTTTCATTTGCAGAATGTTCCCGTACACTTTTCATGCCTTTTCATTTTTGTTCCTTTCCTTTATATATGCTTTACATGGATTAGAAGACATTAGAAGACATCGCCCATTTCAATTATTTGTTAATTTTTTCATGGAAGTTTGATTAGTCCAAAGAAGGTAAATCTCCCAGATCTATATTCTATCTATAGTCACTAGCTTCTGTTCTGTTCCTCGCCTTTCCACTGCCGCCAGTATGGTTTCTGGTGAGTAATTCCATCAAAACAGGTGGTCCCCGTGGTCACAACCCTTCTACTTCCTGGCTTCATGGACCCTTTCCATGCATCCTTTCACTGATGCAATTCCTTGAGGCCTTTTCAGCTTTGAAATAGATTCTTAACCAATATTTGCTCTTATGCTACGGCCTTAGGGTCATTCCACCTTTGTTTGCAGTGTGGCTCTTTTCTCCCTTAACCGGGGGAGGTTTGAGGCATCACTCTTAAGTCCCTTTCTCTCTTACGTGCCCACTTCCCTTGCTAGGCTTTAAGTGAATGGAATGGCTTGTAAATGGCAGATTCAAAGATCCATTTTGTAAAGAATATTTGCACTTGGGTGGCTACCAGTGTGATGTGGAAGGTTACTAGTGCTTTTGTTTTTTATATTCTGATGTGTCTGCTTCTTTTTCTGCTTATAGAATTCACACTTTACCTTCTTCCCATTCTGCCTTTAAAATAGCTGATACTACTTCAGTATGATTATTGTTCAGAGGTTGGTATCCCTACAAAACTCAAAGATACAGACAGGGGATTGGATTTCTTATGTCTGCATTTACCCTGAGGACAATATCCATACTGATTTCCAGGAAGTTGATGCTTTTACTTCTAATGTGAATCACAAAATAACAAGTAAGTGAGTTGTACAATTTATTCTTTCATCAGGTTGTAATCAGACTTGTTTCCTCCTTCAATAAGGAACAAATGCAAGTATTTTTCTGTAGAAACATTTAATTAACAAAAAAATAAAAATAATAATAAATTAAAGCATATATATTTCTCTTAACCACAATGAAGGTACATCTAACATTATACAATGAAAAATAATTTAAATCTTATAGTGAAATACGTAAATAGTTAATAGGTAGATCAGCATAGCCGTGTGAAAGCAACAGGTGTTTGTAGCGTTGACTTGATGTGGCTTAATACTCCTGAACACGTGACAAATTGATTCGGTTCATGTCACAATGACAGCAGAAATGAGGGTCTCTGACACAGCAGAACTCCAGAATGTGTGATGTTACAGTCAGAGGGAATCATTTCCATGTTGAAACGGGTCTCACTTCCTGCTCCGCAATCTCTTATGCAAGGCTGTTGATGCATACAAGGGTTTCATGATCTCTGCTCGGACCATCTCCCAGGCACAAGGGCTGTATTGCTTCTCTTGCAGATAGAGGGAGATTCTCTGGAAGTAGTTCCTCAGGATGGAATCCCTATTCACAAGGGGCATCTCTTCCACCCCTGCCTCCTGCAGGGGACAGGCTTCCAGGCGGCTCATCTGCTCAGAAAGTCCTGAGCACAATTCCTCCAGGAGGGTCGTGTTCCAGGGAGCAGGTGAGGCCTCTGTGCAGAAGAGGTGGAAGGTCTTCTGGTTTGTCACATGGAGGACAGAGATTGCTTGCGCCTTCTGCAACTGCTTGCCATCAAAAACCTCCTGGGGGAAGGCAAAGTCATTTCTGTCCCTCAGGCAGGAAAAAGCAGAGACTCTCTTCATTTGTCGCAGGAGCATCAAGGCCCTCCAGTGCAGCAGGCCGTGGTCCTGAGGCAGGTCACATCCCAGAGAGCTGAGGGACTGGCAGCTGAGCACCACCAGGGCCACCAAAAAGGAGCAGGGCAGGGCCATTGGGGATCTGGCAGATGCTGTTGGTCTGGCTGGGGTGGGCATGTCTGGGACCCGTGGCTCTAGCTTCTCTGAACATCTTCTCTTGTGCTGGGGCTTAAGTAGGGGACGCAGGAGTTTTCGATTTCTGAACGTTTGTCTCCCTTCCTTTCTACTTCTCTTTTTGCTTTCTATTTTGCACTTTCTACTGGGGTTTAGAGTATGGGTTTCTCAACCATGTATCATTTTTTTTCCGTATGGTTTCTTGCCTCCAGAGTCTTTTGGATGTTTTTTAATTGAAACTTCCAAGAAAACTTAATAGCACAGAGACACAGCATATATCGTTTTGTATTTCTATCTGTTCTCTATAGGTAAAAAAGAAAGTGTAAAGTTTATCCCACACAGGGTTATGAATGACTAAAAATTTTAAGCTAAAAGTTAACTTTTAAAGTTATTGATGCTTAAGTATATAAGTAAATTTGGTGAGTGACCTATAAGTTGTTTACGTATATAAGTTGTAATAAATAAAGTACATAAGCAAATTAAAATTTCCTAAGAAGACATAATGATCGGTGTACTCAAACATTTAAAATCATTCCAAATTGCTAAAAGCAAATGAGAAATTAAATTATTTTCTTAACATGTGTTTTTAGTGAACTGAATTTTAACATTGCCTCATATGACAAAGTCATTTTCAACTTCACCAGCTACTAGATACTCTTGAAGGTATTGTCAAAATATTTTTTCTGTTTAACACTTCACAATTACTGATCAGTTTTGTAGAACTAAGTCATGAAATATAATTTGTACTTTATTGCCTAGCCTGCATCACATCAAAGCTCCGACAAGCAATGTCCACAAGACAGCCCATGGCAGCTCACCAGTAAGCAAGGATCACCTGTCCAGTTAAGACTCTCAGATCCGAGAAATGATAGAGAGAAACTCCTCCAATCCTAAGTTATTCCTGTTATTCCTAGGTTTGTTGCCCTGATCCGGCAGACAGTGTGTGTATCTTCCAAAAATTCTGTGTCGTGGTTTCTTGTGTAATACCCAAGAAAACCCAATGAGAGACAATAAATACCAAGGTTTTGTTAGACCACTGCAAGGACAAGCTCTGGGGAGCCACAGACCACTGTAATACTTCAGATTGGGTCGCAACCACAAGAAGCAATTTTGACGCTTGGAAGCAAGTATAACAACTCTTCCATCTGGTGGGGGATATTGATAATGCAAAAGACAATGTAGATACAGAACCAGGGTGTAGGTGGAAAACCTTGATATCTTTTGCTCAATTTTTCTCTGAAGCCAACCACTTTTTTACAAAAAAAGTATGTTATTTCTAAAATATACAAAAGCTATGGAAATTGGCTTATTACACTATTGGAGTCAGTTCCTTCTAAGAATGAGCTCTTTTTGCCCTGGAAAAAAATCTCCTGCCTGGCGACAGGCTTCTGACTAGAACACAAAGCAAGTCTCCAGACTTGCTCACTGTCTTTGTCCCTCGTAGCCAGTAGGCGGCACTCTTCCTTCATAAATATTTTAACAGGCCACAGTAAAATAATCCTGCTTTCTATTTCCTTTTTGCTAAAGCTACTATTACATCACTACAGCGGGGACATTTCCTCAGGTCTAAAAATAGTCACTGGGAGAAAAAAAAGAGAACACGGCTTCTCCTAGCAGAGTTTCCAAAAACCTAGAACTTTCACACAACTCTTGGTTTCAGTTAGTGGCTTTGTACTTGGAAATAAAAGCGTCATAGAAACCACAAAGGAAAAAGAAGCAGGTGTGTGAATGGGCAGGAGAGGCTCCTGAGGAGGGAGGGGGGAGGGGAGCTCACAGGAGGTTTCTTTTCTTTTCTTTTTAAGGTTTTTAAAATTTTATTTATTTGACAGACAGAGATCACAAGTAGGCAGAGAGGCAGGCAGAGAGAGGGGGAGGAAGCAGGCTCCCTGCTGAGCAGAGAGCCTGATGTGGGGCTCAATCCCAAGGCCTTGAGATCATGACCTGAGCCGAAGGCAGAGGTTTAACCCACTGAGCCACCCAGGCACCCCTCACTGGCGGTTTCTACATGGGGAGAAGGAAACATCCTAATATGGTAGTGAATAGATGGGATCTAGGGAAGCAGGGAAGAAGGGGGAAATGTGTTAGCTATCAGAATATATAGTGTATATATATCATGTACTATATACATAAACATATTATACTATTATGTATGTAATTGATGAGCCACTTGTTCCCAATTCTGTTTTTTTAGACCACCAGCAATTTGCAATCAGTAACAGAGAGAGGTCTAGGAGAAGTCCACTATTCTCCTCTAGACCTCTATGAATAAATAATAGTCACTATCTGTTAAGGCTTCATTCTGCTAAGTGCCTCCAAGTGTTCTAGATTATTTAATACTCACAACTCAAGAAACATATCCAGCCTCTTTTATATTTGGAGAACTGAGGTCCAAAGAGGCTTAGTGAATTATCCAGGATCAAACATCTAATTTCCTTAGCAAAATCTAGATGCAGTACATATCCTATATCTCATGTCATAAATATTCCTTTTAGTTCTTATTTTGAAGTTCTCATATATTTTAATCCCAAATTTACACACTTCCTTGTTCTCTTTTTTGATGCTGTTGCCCTTGATTTTTACTGGTTTTCACCTAATTTTGCTCTTCAGATATTGGAAAGGAGAAAATTTCTGATTCACTTTCATTTTTTCACCTTATGAGGGAAGTGTTCCTGGCCATTATATTTATTGAAAACTCATTATTTATTAATGCTTAAGAGTTTATCATTTTTCTGAAGTCATTGACTTACCTAAAGATCGAATCTTCATTTAGTCAGGTAGAAAGAAAGCAATAGAGAAGTCTGGGCATATCAATCTCTATGTAAAAATAAGCTATATTTCATAATTCAGAAAATGCAGTGTAACAAAGAGGAAAATTAGGTAACCAGATTGATAAAATGCATCATGCCCAAAATGATTGTGTTATCATTGACAGGTTTAGGATAAAGGATGTATCTGGTGTTCAAATGGTGGGATTAACCATCCAGAAATGATTCCACAGTGGTTACTTGCCAATCCAGGCAGAGATCAGTGTCAACTCATATCATATGATAGATAAAAATAAAATCCTGATGCAATACAGACTTGATGGAAGATTGGACTTTAAGAAGGAAAGCAGGGACACCTGGGTGGCTCAACTGATTAAGCATCAGCTTTCAGCTCAGGTCCTGATACCAGGGTCCTGAGATTGAGTCCTGCATCCAGCTTCTTGCTCAGCAGGGAGCCTGCTTCTCCCTCTACCTGCCCTTCTCGAGCTCTCTCTCTCTGATAAATAAATAAAATATTTTAAAAAAATGAAATAAAACATAAGAAGGAAAATAGCTCATTTTCAATCATGATGTGTGAAGAAGGCTTGAAAATGTGCTCCTAGAAGAAATAACTAGAAAACTGTCCATGATGCTGAAACAAAGAATAACATCTTCTTGAGTTTGATAATTAAGATGACTTTCTTCCTCAAGGCACAATGAAGGAAAAAATGGAAGACACAAATAAAAATTGATAGGAATTTTTAGAGATGGAAAATATTATAAATATTACAAGTGACATATATTTTTTCAGACTTCATTAGGACAAACATAAGTACAGGCCACATTCTGGGTCATAAAAAAATTTCTCTATAGAGAAAGTACCGAGATGATAGAGGAAATTCTTTAACTGCAATAGGCAAAAATAGAAAAATACCAGAGAGATAATGAAAAATTTCCAAATATTTGGAAATTAAATAACACACATTTAGTAAGTCATGGGGCAAAGAAAAAATCCCAAGGGAAGTATGAAAATACATTGAAATAAATGGAAATGAAAACACAACATATTGGAGGTGCCTGGCTGGCTCAGTCAGTAGAAAGTGAGACTCTTGCTTACAGGGTCATGAGTTCAAGCCCCATGTTGGGTGTGGAGCCTACTTTAAAAATAAACTTTAAAATAACTTTAAAAATAAATAAGTGAATAAAAAATTTAAAAAACCCAACATATAAAAATTTGTGAGATGCAACCAGACAGGATTGAAGTATAACTTATGGCTTTAGATGATCAGGCTAGAGAAGAAGAAATGTCCAAAGCCAGGATTCTTCACTTTCACTATAACAAGCTAGAAGTAAAAGAAGCAACTAAAAATAAAATAAATAAAAAGAAACAATAAGGAGAATAGTGAAAATCAAGGAAATAGAAACTAGAAAAACTCTAAAGAAAATCAAAGAAACCAAGAGCTTCTTTTTTCCAGTAAATATATAGAACCACAGCAACGCTGATCTAAGTAAAAAGAGAGAAGAGATGACACACTCTTATTCTTCATCTATCGACATGGCCTATTTTTCTGCCTAATTGGATCTTACAAAGTGATCAATGGCGCCTATGTTTCCAGATCCACTGGGACAAGTTAGCCCTATTCTTCTCTAAGACCCCCCATCAAATTTAAGGTCTTTGTTTGCTTACTGCGTACTCTCTAAAGATTATTCTTCTCTTGTTACCTTCTACCTGCACTGGCTCTTTGGAAGCTCTTCTCTTTTAACCTTAAAAGTCGAACATCTTCATAAACTTTAGGTCATCTCTTCATTTTGCAATTTACTCATAAGTGAAACATCTATTATCATGCTCTGGGTTGTAAATATGCAACAAGCCATTGTAAATTAATATTTCCACAATATACTCTGTTGGAGATTCTGTATCTGAGGACACGTCTGCTGATGGGATGTCTGTGTTTAGAGGTTTCTTCTGCTTTAAAGAGTTCATCTGCTCTGTCTCCCCTCTTGACATCCCTCATTCAAGCAAAAGAATCTCTTGTCCTTTACCTCTCATTATAATATGAAATATAATTGAAATTCTTAAAGCATGATTAGTGCTTTATGTTTCTTTTCTTTTTTTAATTTTAAATTAATTTTTTAAAAAATTAATATAAAGCCCTGATGGGCTTTATATTAACATATAATGTATTATTTGTTTCAGGGGTACAGGTCTGTGATTCATCAGTCTTACACAATTCACAGCACTCACCATAGCACATACCCTCCCCAATGTCCATCACCCAGCCACCCCATCCCTCCCCCCACCCCCCCAGCAAACCTCAGTTTGTTTCCTGAGATTATGAGTCTCTTATGGTTTGTCTCCTTACCCGGTCCCATCTTGTTTCATTTTTCCCTCCCTTCCCATGAACCCGCACCCTGCCCCTCAAATTCCTCATATCAGTGAGATCGTATGATAATTATCTTTCTCTGATTGACTTATTTCACTTAGCATAATACCCTTTAGTTCCATCCATGTTATTGCAAATGGCAAGATTTTGAGGGTTTTTTTTTTTTTTTTGATGGCTTCATTGTATACCATTGAAGCCATTGTATGGCTTCAGAGTATACCATTGTGTGTATACACTACATCTTCTTTATCTACTCATATGTTAATGGACACCAAGGCTCTTTCCATAGTTTGGCTATTGTGGACATTGTTGCTATAAACAATTGGGTGCACAGTGCCCCTTTGGATCACTACATTTGTATCTTTAGAGTAAATACCCAGGAGTCCAATTGCTGGGTCATAGGGTAGCTCTATTTTCAACTCTTTGAGGAGCTTCCATGCTGTTTTCCAGAGTGACTGCACCAGCTTGCATTCCCACCAATAGTGTAGGAGCGTTCCCCTTTCTCTGCATCTTAACCAACATCTGTCGTTTCCTGACTGGTTAATTTTAGCCATTCTGACAGGTGTGAGGTGGTATCTCACTGTGGTTTTGATGTGTATTTCCCTGATGGCAAGTGATTTTGAGCACTTTTTCATGTGTCTGTTGGCCATTTGGATGTCTTCTTTGCAGAATCTATTCTTGTCCTCTGCCCATTTCTTGATTGGATTATTTGTTCTTTGGGTGTTGAGTTTGATAAGTTTTTTGTAGATTTTGGATACTAGCGCTTTATCTGATATGTCATTTGCAAATATCTTCTCTCATTCTGTCTGTTGTCTTTTATTTTGTTGACTGTTTCCTTTGCTGTGCAAAAGCTTTTGATCTTGATGAAGTTCCAATAGCTCGTTTTTGCCCTTGATTCCCTTGCCTTTGATATGTTTCTAGGAAGAAACTGCTGCAGCTGAGGTTGAAGAGGTTGCTGTGTGTGTTCTACTCAAGGATTTTGTTGGATTCCAAGACATTGAGGTCTTTTGTCCATTTCGAGTCCATTTTTGTGTGTGGTGTAAGGAAATGGTCCAGTTTCATTCTTCTGCATGTGGCTGCCCAATTTTTCCAACACCATTTGTTGAAGAGACTGTCTTTTTTCCATTGGCTATACTTTCCTCTTTGTCAAAGATTAGTTGACCATAGAGTTGAGGGTCCATTTCTGGGCTCTGTATTCTGTTCCATTGACCTACGTGTCTGTTTTTGTGCCAGTACCATACTGTCTTGGTGATTACAACTTTGTAATAGACCTTGAAGTCTGGAAGTCTGATGCTGCAAGTCTCGTTTTTTTCCCCCCAACATGCCTCTGGCTAGTTAGGGTCTTTTCTGGTTCCATATAATTTTAGGATTATTTGTTCCATTTGTTTGGAAAATGTTGGGGTATTTTGATAAGGATTGCATTAAATATATAGATTGCTCTATGTACCACAGACATTTTCACAATATTTGTTCTTCCAATCCATGAGGATGGAACATTTTTCCATTTCTTTGGGTCTTCTTCAGTTTCTTTCATGGATACTTTATAGTTTTCTGCATACAGGTTCTTTGCCCCTTTGGTTAGATTTATTCCTGGGTATCTTATGGTTTTGGGTGCAATTGTAGATGGGATCAACTCCTTAATTTCTCTTTCTTCTTTCTTATTGTTGGTATATAGAAATGCAACTAATTTGTGTGTTTTAATTTTATATCCTGGCACTTTACTGAATTCCTGTATGAGTTCTAGAAGTTTTGGAGTGGAGTCTTCTGGGTTTTCCAGATAAAGTATCATATCATCTGCAAAGAATGAGAGTTTGACTTCTTTGCTGATTTGGATGCATTATATTTCTTTTTGTTGTCTGATTGCTGAGGCTAGGACTTCTAGTACACGTTGAATAGCAGTGATAATAGTGGACAGTCCTGCCATGTTCCTGACCTTAGGGGAAAAGCTCTCAGTTTTTCCCCATTGAGAATATTTGCTGTGGGTTTTTCACAGATGGCTTTTATGATATTGAATTATGTACCCTCTATCCCTCCACTCTGAAGAGGGAGGGGTCTTTTCTGATCAAGAAAGGATGTTGTACCTTGTCAAATGCTTTTTCAGCATCTATTGAGAGTATCATATAGTTCTGGTTCTTCCTTTTATTAATGTAGTGTATCACATTCATTGACTCATTCATTCTTTAGTAGGATGCTCTTTAGTCTCCATGTGTTTGAGTTCTTTCCACCTTTCCTCTCATGGTTGAGTTCCAGTTTCAAGGCATTGCAGTCTGAAAATATGCAGGGAATGATCCCAGTCTTTTGGTACTAGTTGAGACCTGATCTGTGACCCAGGATGTGATCTATTCTGGAGAATGTTCCATGTGCACTAGAGAAGAGTGTGTATTCTGTTGTTTTGGGATGGGATGTTCTGAATATATCTGTGAAGTCCATCTGGTCCAGCGTGTTATTTAAAGCCCTTATTTCCTTTTTGATCTTTTGCTTAGATAATCTGTACACTTCGGTGACAGGGTGTATTGCATTATTGTTGATTTTTTAAATTTTGTTATTAATTGGATTATACAATTGGCTGCTCCCATGTTAGGGGTATTGATATTTAAAATTGTTAGATTTTCTTGTTGGACAGACCCTTTAAGTATGGTATAGTATCCTTCCTCATCTCTTATTATAGTCTTTAGCTTAAAATCTAACTTGTCTGATATAAGGAATGCCACCCACGCTTTCTTTTGATGTCCATTTGCATGATAAATGGTTCCCCACCCCCTCACTTTAAAACTAGTGGTGTCTTTGGGTCTAAAATTAGTTTCTTACAGACAGCATATCAATGGGTCTTGTTTTTTTTTATCCATTCTGATACCCTGTGTCTTTTGATTAGGGCATTTAGGGTAACTATTTACATTCAGGTTAACTACTGAAAGATATGAATTTAGTGCCATTGTATTGCCTTAAGGTGAAATTTACTGTATATTGTCTCTGTTTCTTTCTAGTCTGTTACTTTTAGGGTCTCTCTTTGCTTAGACGACCCTCTTTCAATATTTCCTGTAGAGCTGGTTTGGTGTTTGCAAATTCTTTTAGTTTTTGTTTGTCCTCGAAAATTTTTATTTCTCCTATTTTCAATGACAGCTTCATTAGATATAGTATTCTTGGCTGCATATTTTTCTCATATAGTGCTCTGAAAATATTATGCCTGTCCTTTCTGGCTGGCCAGTCTCTGTGGACAGATCTGCTGCCAGTCTAATATTTCTACTGTTATATGTACTGAGCTGCTTTTGATGGGGTCCATGATCAAAGGAGCTGACCATCCTCTACCTGCCTTTCCCCTTTCCATTGATCTCTTTCCCCGTCTCCTTCCCACTTCATGTAATGCCAAAACCTTAACTATTTTTTTGGTCTGCTTTTCATCATCTTATGCATCCCTGTTGTTAAACACCCTTTCAAACACAACAAACAACACAACAGACAACATAAAGACAAGACAAAGACAACTGCAGACCCAGCGGCCCTTCCTCGACCATATATCAAGTCTAAGGGTATGCAAGATATAATCCCAACTCAAAAACACAATCTGCCACTGGTGGGGATTTTCTTGGTCCCCTGATCGCCTAGCGGAACTTGAACCCCCTGGCAATCTACCAGTGGAGGGATGGGGCAACCCCGCATCCTCTCCAGCCTTGGGGAGCAATACTGCGTCCAGTTTCTCCCCGGTGGGCTATACCCATGGAGCGCCGCAAACACAAAGACAGACAGAACAGGATCTCCCAGAATGGGGTCTTGAGATCTTACCTCTGGAGGCTTTTCCTGGAAATTCTTTTTTTTTTTTTTTAAAGATTTTATTTATTTATTTCACAGAGAGAAATCACAAGTAGACAGAGAGGCAGAGAGAGAGAGAGAGAGAGAGGGAAGCAGCCTCCCTGCTGAGCAGAGAGCCAGATGCGGAACTCGATCCCAGGACCCTGAGATCATGACCTGAGCCGAAGGCAGTGGCTTAACCCACTGAGCCACCCAGGCGCCCCTTTTCCTGGAAATTCTGATGCTGGCTCAGGCCTCATCATTTGATCCTGGACGAGCCCCCACATGATGGGGTCCATCATCAAAGCAGCGAGACTGGTACAAAGTGAAGGTCAAGCAATTTATTTCATGCCAGCACAGAGAATCAAACCGACTGACTGGGTCGTCTTTTACAGAGAGAGAGACCACCCTCAGCTTCACAGACTAGCTTCTATAGAGCAAAGGCCATGTGGCCAATGAGATTGTCTCCACCTGGCCTGACTCATCCTTCTATTTGGGCTCTGTTATCTCCACCTGACCTGACCCATCCTTGTATTTGGGCTCTGTTATCTCCACCTGACCTGACCCATCCTTGTATTGGGGCTCTGTTATCAGGGACTGGTTGAGCATATTTTACTGGTTTCCCAGACTTGCTTTTAAGTAAGTTCCTCTGTGCAGGGTCAGTTTAAGTTTGACTGCACAAACAACAAAATGTCTGTTTAACTGAGATGGAGTTGCTCTGGCTAAGTAGGCCTCTACACTTTCAGGATTTTCTCTTTGTCTCTGAGACTTATAAGTTTTATTATTAGAGGATGGGGTGAAGACCTATTTTTATTGATTTTGAGGTTTTTTCCTGTGCCTGGTATTTGATGCCTGTTTCCTTCCCAGATTAGAGGAGTTCTCCACTATAATCTTCTCCAACATCTTCTGCCCCCTCCTCTTTCTTCTTTTTCTGGGATCCCAATTATTTTAATATTGTTTTGTTTTATGGTATCACTTATCTCTTGAATTCTCCCCTTGTGATCCAGTAGTTGTTTATCTCTTTTTTCTCAGCTTCTTTGTTCTCCATCATTTGTTCTTCTATATCACTAATTCTCTCTTCTGCTTCATTTATCCTAGCAGTAGGAGCCTCCATTTTTTATTGCACCTCATTAACAGCTTTTTTGTTTTCAACTTGGTTAGATTTTAGTTCTTTTATTTCTCCAGAAAGGGATTCTCTAGTATCATCTATGCTTTTCTCAAGCCCAGCTAGCATCTTTATAATCACCATTCTGAACTCTGGTTCTGACATCTTACTAATGTCCTAATTAATTAGGTTCCTAGCATTCAGTTCTGCCTCTTGTTCTTTTTATTTTGAGGTGAGTTTTTCTGCCTTGTCATTTTATCCAGAGAGGAATAGATGAATGAGAGAACAAAATACTAAAAGGGCAACAATGACACCAGAAAAATATACACTAACCAAATTAGAAGAATCCCAAAACTGGGGGGAGAAGAAAGGGAAAAAAATATGATTAGACTGGTGAATAGAACAGAGCCACGCCCTTGATTTTAGGTATATTTTTGTCTGTTAGAAGAAACTGCCTCCCAAAACTTTAAAGAAAGAAAAGCATATATATATATATACACAAAAATAAGGGTAAACATGATGAAGGGACAGAATATGACTATAAAGATGAAAATTATAAAAAGTTTTTTTAAAGTAACTGATGAGATAAAATAGTTAAAATATGTTAAAATAGAAAAGAGGAAAAAAATTTAAAAATAGAATAAGAAAAAATAAAATTTAAATTTGAAAGACTAAAGAGTAATGGGAAAAAAGCCATGAATTCTTTGTGAGATATTCCCCTAGCTCTGGAGTTCTGCAGTTCTCATTGATTGGTGAGCTTGATCTTGGCTAGATATTCTTGCTGCTCTTCTGGGGGAGGGACTCTTGCAGTAATTTTCAAGTGTTTATACCTAAGGGAGAATTGTACCACCTTTGTTAGGGGCCAGGCTAAGCAGTCTGCTCCGTTTTGCTCTCAGTACCTTTTGTTCCCTGAACACTTTCCATACAGCTTTGGAAGAGGAGAATGAAAATGGTGGCCTCCCAGTCTCTGCTCAGAGTTGCCAAGAGCTCAGGTCACCACTCCTCAGTGTGCCCTCAGAGAAAAGCAGTCAATCCCTCCCGTCTCCCTTGTCTCTGGCTGCACTCCATGCTCTCCCAGCTGTGACCAAGCATGTCTATCTCTGATTCTCAGCCCTGTTTGGAGTCTCCAAACCCAGCAGATTCCTGCTGTGTGCTCCTGTGCTGCTCCTCCTGGAGGAAAAAGGAGGGGTGTCCCCATATCTGCCACTTGTGGGGCCCCTGATCAAAGAGCAGTGGCCTGATCGTGTCTCAGATTTAAGGTAACCCCAAGCTGAGAGCCCACCCCTTGGCTCTGTCTCTGCAGCCAGTGTCCCTGCTCCAATACTGAGTGTGGAGCTCTGCCACACTCAGACACCCCTGATCTTTTTGTGACCCTGCAGGTCCTGAGACCACACTGTCCCCATGAGGGCTCCATCCCTCGCTTAACCCCTGAAGTGACGTCCCTCAGTGGAGGAGACTTGTAAAAGTTCTGATTTTGTGCTCCACTGCTCTACTGCTTGCTGGGAGCAGGCCCCTCCCTGCTGTGGCCTCTCTTCCCGTGGCTTCTGATTCACTTCTCTCCACATCCTACCTTCCAGAAAGTGGTTGCTTTTCTGCTCCTAGAATTGCTGTTCTTCTTCTCTATAATCTCCTGTTGAGTTTGTAGGTGTTCAGAAGTAGGCCAACTAAATTGGCCATCTTGTCTCATTCTCCCGTTTTATGTTTCTTTCTCTTCAAAATGGAAGGCTTAAAGAGAATAAGCTTTACAATTGCTTTATTCACCTCTGTGTCCCCAGAATAACTACATAATCTGGCATAAAGATAAGCAGTTTTAAAACAATGAACAAGAAATGAATGAGTGATTTGAATTTATCATTCATTCTTCAAAATTGGTCACGAATTCAGGCTATCTCTCTTTTTAAGAATTAACAAATCTGAAAAATCTCCTGATGAAGAATTTCATAAAGAAAACAGTTTTACAAAAATAAGATGAACAAATTTTGCTACATTCAAATGTATTATAAAGGTAAATATGATATTATATGAACAAAAAAATTTTTTATTTTTAAAAGGGCGTCTTGCTGTTCAAATCTGTTTTAAATAGTACATAGAAGATAAAATAGATGAATGAATAAATGAATGAGAATATGAATACATTAATATCCTCAGCATATTAATGATAGTCATTCTGAATTCCTAGTCTGACAATTGAAAAATCTCTGCCATAGCTGACTCTGGTTGTCTGGGGGACCAGTCAGGTGTGCCATGGCCCTCAGTTCCTCTCCAATTCTTTCCATTCATGACTCTTAAATACAATAGGGTAGTTTTCATTTGCAGAATGTTCCTGGGCACTTTTTATGGCTTTTAATTTTTATTTGGTTTTCTTTACATATGCTTTACTTAGAAGAGATTGGAAGACACTACTGATTTCGATTATTTTTCATCAAAGTTTAATTTGTCCAGATCTTGAGATGTTTCTATGTAAATGGAGCCAAAGCTTTCAAATGAGAAAAAAAAATGTTTGTGTTACAGTCACAAGTAGGCAGCTTTGTTCTCCTTGCTGAGAATGCAGTTTTACCTCTGCTCCTGGGCTCTGTTTTCTCTATTTTCATTTCTGTTCTTCAGCCCTGCTGCCTCATCCCTCAGCATCTTTCCTCTTCAGAAAGGATGTGGTCCCCCTGTTTGACAAGCACTCCCTGGGGTCTTCCCACACCTTGGTCATTGGCCAATGTTCCTATTAATTGCTTAGGGCATAATGACTAATGATGAAGAGTATTCTTGGATTCTGTGTACAAAAGAAGACTTCCAAGAATGGCCATGCGGGGTGCTGTTTGGATGAGGTAGGGGAGGGGGGTGTCTCATGACCAGGGAGGTAAGTGGCATTTCCACCTCTTTCTGCCTTGTCCTTCTAATGATTCATCAGTTTCTTCCCTGAAACCCAGGCTAGTTTCCTAGTTTGTTTGTTTGTTTGTTTTTTGGCACAGCTTGGTGTTTCTGTTCTAATTTCAGCTGCACATCCATGTATCCTTTCTGCATAGAATCTCATACCCCCTGAGCAGGGCGGGTTGCATCTTATGCTGTGCCACAGCCACCTGTGTTCCACCTTTGCCCTCTTCACTCCCTCCCTCCCTCGCCCACTCCCCTTCTCTCTACCTGGCTGTGAGGAGTGAGCTCAGCACACTTTCAGTTTTGAGCAAAACTGTCTTAGAGGGGATTTGTTTTTGTCCCATGAACAATCAACAACCCAAGACCCAAGAGTGTTTCTGTGACCAATTCCTCTTCTTTCTGTCAGGTACCCAAATGTCATATTTTTCTGTGTCTTACAGAGGACACAAGGTAAACGTTATGTACTACGTGCGAGTGTCAGGGACACGGGGATGGGTAAATTATCAGCCCCCCCCTTTTTAAGTTTTACCTTAAATAGTGACTGCAGTTTTATTTTGTTAAATGTTGATTTCTATATGGAGTTCAGTCATTAGACTGTGAGTCCTTCTTCTGTTCTCAGTTTCTGAGGCCACAGGGGACTCGGTGTAGCTTTCCCTGCTGTGCGAGGCTTTGACTGAAGGAATGACTATCCCTGCATTATTGAGTCAGTCCTCTTCTCCTGAGCCCTTGGATTCCTCATGCTGTCTCACAGTGAAATATGGGGCAGTGAGGCCACATAGGATGCTAGATAAAACTAGCCACTTTTGTTTCACTGGTTCAGAGTTTTTAAAAATGAGTATGTTTGTTTTAATTTAGTAATTTTATGGACAGGAGTTGTCTTGCTCGTCTCAATTCCTTTCCATTTCTTCTTGATTCAGTACCAAACTAGGGAAGAGAAAATGGAAAAAGAAGGTCCTGGACCATTTGTTTCCATCACTTTCAATACATCATTTTCTTTTTTTTCTTTCTCCACTCAGCTTTGCTAGAAAACTGTCATCACATTTCGATGCTTTGAGGCAACAGGGACTCAAAGGCAATCTGACCAGGAAGGGAAGGACAATACTAAAGTGACTCCCAGGTGAGAGAAAGACATCAGGAGCTCTTCTCTTCAGCGACCTTGCCTTCCATCTGCTGCCCTGTGGGTTCTGCGTGGTTCCAATCCACAGAGCAGCCTACTGACATTCCACACTGTAGGAATCAAAATAATAATAAATTAGCATTGTGAGTAATGAAATGTGCCATTCTTTAAAAGAAATACATATTAAACAGATGGACATGATTTGCTAATGTTTCAAATCCATGAATCGACCCAGAGACACATACATTGCAAATGAGGGAATTCTGCAGAAAAAAAAATGCACATAATTTCCAATTCCCATTCTGTTTTCTGTTGCATTTCAGAAGGCAAATCTCTCACAACTGTTTTCTCTGAACACATTAACTTCATTTCTCTTATTCACTCTCTCCCTTTACCTTCCAATATGGTTTCTGTTGATGAATTCTGGCAAGTCAGCTCTCACTAAAGTTTCAATGCTCCCTATATCCCAGGGTGGTAGACACTTCCCATCCACATTTTGCAATATTTAATTCTTTGAAGCACTTTTTTCTTTGAAATACTCTGACCAGTATTCTCTTACCCTACTGCCTTAGGGCCATTTCACCTTTGTTTCCTTTGTGTCTCTTTTCTCTCTTACCACTTGAAAGTTTACAGAATTAATCTTTTTATTTTATTTTATTTTATTTTATTGAGAGAGAGAGTGTGAGTTCAAGTGGGGGTTGGGGGAAGGGTGGAGGGAGAGCGAGAAGCAGACTCCTCAATGAGCAGGGACCCTGTCCATTGTGGGGTTCCATCCCAGGACCCTGAGATCATAACCTGAGCTTAAGGCAGAAACTTATCCCACTGAGCCACTCAAGTGCCTATCGAGGAATCAATCTTAAGTTCTTTTCTCATGCTCTACTCTTCCGATATGACCACTTCTGCTCGCAGGCTTTTGGTTAATAGAGCTGCTTATAAATCACACTCAAATATCCATTTTCCATCAGTCAATTGTAGAAGAGATCTATTGTTTCTGTTTCTGTTTCCTGACAATGACTTACTGCAGCTTCTGCTGAGAGAACTCCATTTCCCCCTTCTTATTATATCACTTAACATAATTGGTACTACTTCAAAATTATTATTATTTTTAGGTTGGTTTCTCCACAAAAATCCATGATACAAAGCAGGATTGGATTTATAATGTCCACTTCTATCCTGACAGCAATACACAAACTGGTTTAGAGAAAGTCTGTTTTTAATTTATAGCGTGAATAACATAATAATGAGTAGGTGCATTGTACAATCCATTCTCTCTTCAGGTTATAATCAGGCTTGTTTCTCTCTCTCTCTTTTTAAAAAAAAAGATTATTTATTTATTATTTGACAGGTAGAGATCACAAGTAGGCAGAGACACAGACAGAGAGAGAGAGGAAGGGAAGCAGGCTCTCTGCTGAGCAGAAAACCAGATGTGGGACTTGATCCCAGAACCCTGGTATCATGACCTGAGCTGAAGGCAGAGGCTTTAACCCACTAAGCCACCCAGGCTCCCCTCAGACTTGTTTATTTAAAAAATAATAAATACAATAATTTTTCTATACAAAATATTTAATAAAGAAAGGAAATAATAAATTGAACAAATATAAAGAATATATTTTTTCTCTTAACCACAAAGAGAAATTATACCTAATGTTGTTCAGAGATAATTTAAATCTTATAAATAGTTAAATAAATAAGTTATTAAATAGATACATCAATAGATCAGCATAGTCATCTGAAAGGAACTAGTTCTTGTAGAGCTGATATGCTCTACATGATGTCACTTAATACTCCTGAAAACATTTGACATGTTTTGTCATGATTGTAGCAGAAATGAGAGTCTTTGACCTGGTAGAACACAAGGAAGTACGATATTATTTGTCAGTGAGAGTCATCACCATGTTGAACCAGGTCTTGTTTCTTGCCCCTTAACCTTTCTTGCAAGGTTGTTGATGAAGAGAAAACTTTCATGATCTCTGCTCTGACCATCTCCCAGGCACAATGGCTGTATTGCTTCTCTTGCAGATAGAGGGAGATTCTCTGGAAGTAGTTCCTCAGGATGGAGTCCCCGTTCACCAGGGGCGTCTCTCCCACCCCCGCCTCCTGCAGGGGACAGGCTGCCAGGTGGCTCATCTGCTCAGAAAGTCCTGAGCACAATTGCTCCAGGAGGGTCGTGTTCCAGGGAGCAGGTGAGGCCTCTGTGCAGAAGAGGTGGAAGGTCTTCTGGTTCGTCACATGGAGGACAGAGATTGCTTGAGCCTTCTGCAGCGGCTTGCCATCAAACACCTCTTGGGGGAAGGCAAAGTCATTTCTGTCCCTCAGGCAGGAAAAAGTGGAGACTCTCCTCATTTGTCGCAGGAGCATCAAGGCCCTCCAGTTCAGCAGACCATGATCCTGAGGCAGGTCACATCCCATAGAGCCGAGGGAGTGGCAGCTGAGCACCACCAGGGCCAACAAGAAGGAGCAGGGCAGGGCCATTGGGGATCCTGCAGATGCTGTTGATCTGGCTGGGGTGGGCACGTCTGGGAACCGTGGCTCTAGGTTCTCTGAACATCTTCCCTTGTGCACACTCTTAAATGGGGACGCATTAGTTTCCATTTTCTGGATGTTCCTCTTACTTTCTACTTTTGTTTTTGTTTTTCATTTTGCATTCACCAAATGGGTTTAGAGCAGTGTTTCTCAACAATTTCATTTCATTATTGTCTCCCCTTCCCTTGACCCCAGAGTCATTTTAGATATTTTTTGCTAATTGAATCCCTCATGAAATTTTAATGACACAGTTATCCTCTGTATCTATTTGCGTCCTCTCTATGTATCTGTACTTTATACATAGAAAGAAAATAGTGCCAAACTTGACTCTCTCATCCAATGCAGGATTAAGATTGACAAAAATTTTAAGCTATAAGTAAATTTAAAAGTTATTAACATTTTATTTATCTTTATAACTAACTTTTCAGAGCAAATTTTATTATACTTACATAAATAGTAATGTATTAAAATCATATTCAAATTTAAAATTGTACCAATACAATACATAATAATGATGACTGCAATGATATACTTAAACATTTATTAGAAGTACTCAAAACAATTGAAAATTCACAGTATTTTCCTGACATGTATTTTTAGGTCTTAACTTCTAATTTTGCTTCATATCTGAAAATAATTTTTAATTTCACTGACTGCTTGATATTCATCCAGATATTCTCAATATTTATTCCTTTTCAGCAATTAATATAATTATTGTATTTAATAACTTTAGTAGAATTAAATGATCAAATATGAACTCCTTGCATTTAATTCTAAAGCCCAGTTCACACTGAGGCTCCAACATAAGCAACATAAACAGACAATAATGGCAGCTACTAAGTAAGGGGAGGCCACCTCTCACCTCTCACAATACAGCTTTGAAATCAAGCAAATGATGGAGGAAGAGTCCTCTGGTGAGCCATCTATTTGATGTAAATTTTATTGCTCTAAACTTGCATTTTCTGTAGCTTTCATGAACTCAGTGTCAATACTTCACATAAGATACTCAAGAAAAACCAACAAGTTAAGAGATAGTGAGAAAATAAATAATAAGGAATAGGATTTTGTTGAACAGGTTTGATTTAAAGAGCAGCAATCATTGTAATACCTAAGATATGTTCACTCTCCAACAACTCATTTTTGCACCATTGGTAGTAAAAATCAGCAAGTAAAAGAACATAATCAATGTGAATCCTTTTTAAAAAGATTTTTTAAAAAGATTTGAAATTTTATTTATTTGACAAAGAGAGATCACAAGTAGGCAGAGAGGCAGGCAGAAGGGGAGGGGGAAGCAGGCTCCCTGCTGAGCAAAGAGCCTGATGTGGGGTTCAATCCCAGGACCCTGAGATCATGTCCTGAGCTGAAGGCAGAAGCTTTAACCCACTGAGCCACCCAGGCGCCCCTTCTTTTTAAAAAGATTTATTTAGTTATTTGAGAGAGAGAGAGCAGGAGGAGGGCAGAGAGAGAGAGGGACAGAATCTCAAGCAGACCCCCCCTTGGAGAATGTTGTCCAATGCAGAGCTCTATCTCACCACCCTGAGATCATGAGCTGAAACCAAAAGTGGGACATTTAATTGACTGAGCCACCCAGGCACCCCTGAATCTTTGTTTAGATTTTTGCATATAATTTCAAATTTCCCAAAGGACTTTTAGAGGAATAGATCAGTTGCAAACTGATCTATTAAAAAAAAAAAAAAGGAAAGTTTTTTGTCCTAAATTCAAAACCGTGTAAATATTGATTATTATCATGTGACAAACTTACTCTCACCTTCTATTCTGAACTCTTTTCATTTTGCATAGGAAGTTACCTTGCCTTACCCCTCTACATTCCTACTCTTTACCTAGAAGGTACCTAGCCATCTTTGACATACCAGCTCTTAGTCATGGACTCACTTGGCCCTCCTTGGCATGGGGCAAGTGCCCTGGCTCAATATGTCATGATAACTGCAGTATGCTCTCTGATCTCCTCATCCTACCAGGAGGCATTCATGAGTGACCAAACTGCTTTGCTTCATCATGGCCATGTTTGCTAGAACTATATGAGACCATGCCTGAAATATCCACTCTACTCTTCCTGGTGTCAACAATGTCTACTGGGATTATTGCTGAAACCACTGGGATTCTAGTTGCTTTCAGGTGCACAGGGCTCTGGGGTTTGGGTTGCAAGAGCACAATTTTCAGCTTTTGCCCAGCACTAGAGGAAGCCCCAAGGATGGTCTCATCTCAAATTTGCCTTAACTTGGTCATCACAGAAAAATAACTAGCCTGGTGTCCTACAGAGTGCCATACATCTAAACTCAAATTCTCCCCCATTCACACGGCCTACAGCAACCAGGCTATTTAACCATGAGTTGTGGTAGATCTTTCCTGAAGCATCACTGAATGACCTTTATTCTGAGGTGCTCTGGAGATAACTCAGAGACAATAATGAACAATCAATTGGATGCTCTTTTCTCCATCCATTTGAGAGGGAGACTAGGCTCCACTTCAGTTTGATTTCCACAGTTTGGCAGGTAAAAAGCAGAGTGTGACTTCAGGTCAAAAATGAAGATGTGGATTCTCAGTTCTTGGCCCCACTTGCTCTTTCTTGCTAATATACCTACTCACTCTTCTTTGGTACTAAGGATGGTTATATTGTCTCTTTTAGATGGCAGTCATGGAGCTTTTAATGAACTGCTAATGAATGTTCGGAAATTGTTGAAATCTTAACCCTGAAATGATGCTATCTGGTGGGGGCCCTTTGGAGGTGATGAGAGTACAAGGCCATATCCCTGATGAAATTGGGGCCCTTATAAGAGACACCCTGATATTGGATTTCCAACTTCTAGAACTGTGACTAATGAATTTCTGTTCTTTACAAGTTAACTAGGATATACTATTTTTTTTTTTAAAAGCACCCAAAGGGTCTGAGCCCTGCCCTGCCCTATTTTCTCCTTGGAATATCTCCCTCCAGGGGTCTGTAAAATACCTAAGGGGAGAGACTTCCTCTTACCCAACTTGTTTTTCTAGGCATCCAGTACCAGTCTCCATTGTTTCCAGTGCACCGTCAATATTCACGAGGAAAACAAGTATGGCAATTATAGGAGAAAGAATAATACGAGCAAATACTACAGAGGTATGCTTTATGTAATGTGGGAGTTCAACAGATCTGAAGATCCTTTATAAATTCCTCTTGGTTCTATAAGGAAAATTATAATGGAATAGCCAGTGGGCGATTTAAAAACAAAAGAAAACAAGACCAAAAAAATGTCTATGGGCAAGAAAATTTCCTTCAAGTTTGTATTTTCAGTATTTAGGGTAGCAGGATGAGAATCACCAGGTTGGTTATCAGTAAAAGACTCACTCTCCTCTTTTATTTCAGTGAGCCCCAAGGACCTGCAAGGAACCACCTCCTCTTGCCTTGCTCACCTATCTCACCTAATGAGGATATAACTTTGAATTTTACAGAGTGTTCTGAGATCTCATCTCTACCCTTCTGGTGTCAGGCTGTGCCTTAGGGAATCAACTTGAATCCTTCTTACAAAGGGTCAGTGATGCTATCAACTCTAAAGAGTGATAGCCATTAATCTTGCCCTGGTTTAAATTGTGTCTCAGACTTTAGGTCAGCTGTTTGGACTTTTCAAAGTGTGTGCTGCCAACTTATTGGTTATTTTTCCCCTTAAAAAAGTACGAATAATTTAACAATGAAGCCTGCTCTTTTTCATTGAACTTGTTTCCTCTTTATGAGTCACCCCAGAAGTCTGCTTCTCAGTGGAAACTTCTTTACACTGAGACCACCCATGAGAATAAATTCGGGCCACACAAATGTTGATGAAGTGATATTGCCCTGCACTGGTACAGTCTGGGCCCCTGAAATCATCCTCTGTGATCCACCCCACGTTTCCCCTTTGCAAATGGTTGGAATAGACTCAAGTACTACAGACATATTTGGAGTCCTATGCGGAATATGGCAAAGTCATAGAAGAGAAGGTTGCAGTGTCCCTGAATCACTGTGGAGTCATCTGAGCAGAAACTCCTTTTATAGTTATACAATATATAACATATTACATAAGATATTATATAATATATATAATCTATATTATATTACATATAAAGGTATACAGTTATATAATTTCTGTTATAGTTTCCCATAGATCAGTTATAGTGGCTGGCATTCATTTAACTGACACATGTGTTCAATAAAATACTATCCTCAAGTACTTTTTCATAAAGGATTGGACTTTATATTTTGGAAATGCAAAATATACCCCCAAAATTAAACAGACTTAAAAAAATTACATCATAAAGTCACTTATTTAAGAAAGTAGATCATGTTCTCTCTGAAGATGTTTTCTGTAAATCCACTCTAGACAATACATTTTTTTTTTTAAGTTCATGATTTTGGTTCAGCTATTTCTCATCTGATGCTCAGGCACAGCGGCTGTGTTTCTTCTCCTTCAGATAGAGATGGATGTTTTGGAAGTCCTTTTGGACCACGATCCCCAGACACAGACAGGCAGGGTTGTCTTCTTCCCTAGGCTTCTGGTGTCCCAGGCAGCGATGAAGGCTAGAGAGGAGGTCATGGAGGGCGGTGTGGCTCCAGGTAGCCTGGCTGTGGTCTGTGCTAAAGGGGTTGAAGACTTGCAGGAGCATCTGGTGGTGGAAACAGGTGCTTTGTGTCTTCTGGATTTGGGTGACGGTCCATCTTTCCCAAGGAACTCTGAGGTAGGTTCTGTCCTTCAGGCATGTGTGAAAGGGGACACTTTTCAGCTGTCTAATAGTATGAGGATGTTGTGCACTCTGGGCTATGGTTCCAGGCAGGTGTTCAGTGAGGGAACAGGCAGGCAGGCAGGGGTGCAGTGGATCGGGGCTCTCGATACAAACTCTCCCCATTACTATAGCTTTGAAACAAATTATTCTAAAATGCATGATCCTAACTTGGAACACACCCCCCTGGATGGCTGGTGATGACTTGATGGTTGGTAGACATTTTCACTGCTATATCTGAGGCTTATAGGTTTCAGCTGGGATCTCAACTGGCCCTGGGTGCAGGAGCACCTCACTCTAACTTCTCCTTGACATCTGTTTTTTCTGACAGACTGGTGGACCCAGTACTGTTGCACTGTTTACATGGGGCCTGAGGGCTCAAAAAAATGAGGGGCCCAGTGACCAAGCTCTATCGTCTTTCATGATCTAACCCAGTGGTTCCCAGTGAGAATGATTTTGTCCCCCAGGGGGCTTTGGGCAATGTCCAGAGACATTTTTGGTTGTCGCAACTGATGAGGGCTGTTACTGGCATCTCGTGGATGTCAGCCACGCATACTGCTGAATGCCCCCCATGCACGGGACAGGGCCCCACCACAGAGAACTGTCTGGCCTCACGTATCGGTAGTGTCAAGGATGATAAACTCTAACATAAACTTGGAAGTCATGCATCATTATTTCTAACAAATTCTTTTATAAGCAATTACCAAGCCCTCCCGTATTTAACGGGAGGTGAAGTAGATTCAATGTTTTGAGAAATGGCAAAGTTCTCAGGACACATGTAGGATGGAAGATACTGTCATAGCTATCTTTGGAGGGCAGTCTGTCGTGGTGTCTCCCTGTGATTTCTTTTGCTCTTCAGTGATTTTGTCATTCTCACCCTGTTGGTTGTGTGTTTTATGCTCTTAGGAGCCAAGCCTATGAAACCTGCTTATCATCTTCCAGGTCTTCAGAATCAATGTTTCCAAGAGGGCACTTCTCGTTTCAAGGGACTTGGGTGCAGATATGATCACATTGCTGATTTTTTAACATTCAAATTACCTGCAAGATAGCTATGAGAAAGTAACAGACAAGATTTCTTGGTTATCGATTTCCCCCATCCTCATTTTTTTTTCCTTTTCACATTAGTCAAAGAGAGATTTGTTTTTCCTAAAATCTCTCAGATATTTAAAGAACAGTTTAAAACATTATTTCTGTGTATAAAATAAAAGGGGGCATCTGCCAGCCTCCCACTCCCTTTCCCCCCAAATTTAGCACCAAATGATCCTCTCTCTGACCACCGACAGTACAGATGGGGCTGAAGATTGTGCTTACTCTTTGGTTACTCTCACGCTCCTTCCTTTCCTGGAATGTAATGAAGCCCCACAGGTGTAGACTGACAGCAACAGATCTATAGTCAGACCAAGCCTTAACTTGCGCTTTCACCACATTCACCAGCATTCACCACAAAGAATCATGATAAAATTCAGTAGGAAGGGATAGAAAGGGGATTCTTCTAGGATTTGAACTTGGACTAATGATTCTAAGGAAATCAGGGAAAAGAATATCAGGCTCTGGACGAGAAAGCTTGAGCTGGTATGAGCTAGTATTTCTCCTGGAGGCCCCAGGAACACAGTGGAGCTGGGGTAGTCATTGGTAAGAAAGCAATCATCACTCAGAAGCTGAGAGGATTGTTCCGTGGGCCACGGGACTGCGGAGAATCCTGTTCCTGTTTCCCTGGAAACTATAATGGTAGAGGATGAAAACCTGTTACATGAAGATTTGTGTTTGGGTTGGAAAATGGATTTCTATTCTTTTGTGTCCAAGTGGCCACCTGGCTCAGAGTCTTCAAAATGAGGGTACACAGAAATGTGCAATCAGACAAACACACAAATCTATAATGTGAGACAACAATGTTTCTCAGGACTATATCCTTGATATTAATAAAAGAAGGTTTTATAGATCAAATGCCCAATTTGGGTAAGGAGAATAGAATTATTGGGGCTGTGGAAGAGGTTAGGTCTGGGGCGTGAAGGCATTTCTAAGAGCTGGACAAGACTGTTAAGGAGTTAGACTATTGCCGAGCTTTTTTTTTTTTTTTCCTGTGCCCCTAGTCTCCTGAAAGCCAGCAGGGGGGGGGGGGGGGGTGTCAAAAATAAGGTGGACTAGAGGAAAAACCCATCACTCTTTCTGTGCAGGCCTGGAGCTTAGGGGTTGCTTAGGTCCTGCACGTTTCTTGCGCCTGATACCACCATCTTTACTCATCTCCCTAACTGCATCCTGAACACATGTGCGATTAAGTATTCAAAAACAGCCGATTTCTTCATTTCTTTGACTAGAACAACTGGGTCCTGTGACGTCACTAAGGTTTAGTAACAACCCCAGGTAAATGCAATGGACCAGAATGATCAGTTGTTTTCATGATTTTTAAAGATAAAGCGTCCAGCTCGTGACTTGTTTATAGTTCAGGTCTGGTTCATGGCTGTGATAAGATGGCTAATTCTGTCATTCTCCTGAATAAAGCCCCCTCCCCACTCCTGACTCTGCGTAAGATCAAGGCTTCATCAGACTTTATTCTCAAAGTTACAACCCTGATTGCTACTGAGAACTTGATGGGGTTTCTCTTTTCTGCAACAGTAGATACTTCACGTCAGCAGGGTGTTGTACACTGGGAATGTGAACTAACTGGAAGTGTCCAGCAGGTGACTCCTCATCCATTTCTAGACATTGGGTCTGGGAGCTAAGTGGAGAGGGATCTTCTTGAGTTTGGTCTACACATAGAGGTTCCCTGAATGAGAGCCATGAACCTGTTGTGCATGGCTGAATTAGCTCCCAGATCAGTGATGAGGATGAATATAGAATATATTGAAACCCAAGAAGTGAATGAAGTGGACAATGTCAATGGAATCCACAACCTACTCCTCTTGCAGAATAAAGTCAACATTTCAGGGCCTGGGTGAGCTCAGGAAGGGAGAGCAATCTTGAAGGTTAGAAAACTCTTTCCCCAGTCTTTGAGCTTAAGTGACATCTTCATGTGTGTCTGTATACATGATATACGGAAGGTTTTATGAAATCTGTGATTTTCTCATCTAGAGAAGGTTGAAGACATTAATAAAAAACTGTAGTAAAAATTTTTGCCTAGTATGAAGAAATAAATGTTATTACTGACTCTAGGATTCTATATTGAGTATGTTTTGGTTAATGATTACCATAAATTAGTTTTTTTTTTTTAAGATTTTATTTTATTTGTTTGACACAGAGAGTGAGAGATCACAAGTAGACAGAGAGGCAGGCAGAGGGGGAGGGGGAAACAGGTTCCCTGCTGAGCAGAGATCCCGATGTGGGGCTTGATCCCAGGACCCTGAGATCATGACCTGAGTTAAAGGCAGAGGCTTAACCCATTGAGCCACCCAGGCACTCCTAGAGTTTTTATGAATCACAAATTCCTGGATGGAAGAATATTTCCTTCACTTGCAAGTGATAAACTTTGTTTCCCAATTAGGAAAAAGTTGTTTGAGTCAGTAAAAATTAGACCTGCCCTTTGACTCATATCTAAACAGATGGTGCTGACAGGCAAAGGACGATAAGCCTCTACCTGTATAGTAACAGCTTTATGGAAGATGGACCAGTAAAGAACCAGAACACTCTGTGGACTTAGAACGGCGGTTGGGGCTCTACACAATGAAATACCTGACCTTGGCTGCTGTCATCAGCTTTATACTCCTCTTGTTCTAAGATTGCAGGAAATATAACCTTGTTCTTTCAGGTCTATCTAGAAAAGAAATATGGGACTATGTGTACTCTTGATAGCCTTCAGGAGGCATCAGGAAGAAGTCACCTGTTTTCAGTCATGTCCATCCTGAGGAAAAGAATGCTTTATGTATGAGAATATTTTACTCTGAGACAGTATTTTGGAGAATTAGAAGTGGGTAGTTATGCCACTCTTACTGTGGCTGAGAAACAGGCTTTCTTTGAGGCCATGGATGGTACTCTAAAGAATTTGCATCAGCTGGTTCAGAAGTTACTGTGTGGTTCTGTAAATATGTTGCTGTTGGGGCTGAGTGAAAGCCATGTGGCTGGAGCAGTGATCCAATCCTAGCATCCATATGGGCAAGCCAATATAAAAAGCCCTTTGAATATTTTAAGTTTGTCAGATTTATTTATACCTGGATATATTGCATATTATATTCTTTGTTATTGCAAAATATTTACTCTGTAAGTGTCTTCATAATGAGGCTTTTTGCTAAAAACCATTTAAAAGGGATGGGGAATGTCTTCCCTGCCCACTGTCCCCCAAAGGAAGGCATGCAGTACTGGGTGTGGATGCTTAGATAAAATGTTGCAGACTTTTGGGGGTACCTGCCTGGCTCAGTGGGTTAAGCCTCCAACTCTTGGTTTGGCTGAGGTCATGATCTCAGGGTCATGAGATCAAGCTCTTTGTGGGGCTCCAAGTCCAGAGTGGGAGTCTGCTTAGGATTCTCTCCCTCTCCCTTTCTCTTCCCCCTCTACTCCTCCTCCCATGTGCAATGCCTTGGCCCATGCTCTCTAAAATAAATAAATAAATAACATCCTTTAAAAATGTTATAGACTTTAGATAGTTGGCAATTTATATGGATTAATCAATTAAATAAAGGTCAAAGCAATTTAAAATGTATATTTTTATTTGATGCCAAAAAATATTTTCTTTGATTATCTGACCCACTATATCCACCAAGAGTTATCATAGGTTTTACATATTTATTAGGTAATTGGGTGTGTAAAGACTTGATGCTACAAAAATTTCTCATAGTTTTTGTCATTACTGGGGTTTCTGGGTTTTTTTTGCTGTTGTTTTTAAGGAGATACATTTTCTGGAATCCGTCTAAAATGAGGACTTTTAATTCCAACCAGTAGATGGCAGAATAATATCAGTCCCTAGAAAGTGGTTGTTCACAGACTCATACAAAGTAAATAGAGGAATAAATTTATTATTCATGCCTTTTGTTAAGAAACACTTTACCAGTTCTGCACTGTGAACAATCACCTTTGATGAACAAAAGCAAGAACATCTCTCTTTAACAAATAAATTAGAAAACTACAATCACCCCTATTGGGGTACCAGGTGGTGGGTATTATAGAGGGCACGGATTGCATGGAGCACTGGGTGTGGTGAAAAAATAATGAATACTGTTTTTCTGAAAATAAATAAATTGAAAAAAAAAGAAAAAAAATTACCTACAAGACATGATGATATGTATCACTACTATAATTTTCCTGGAAGTATTAACCAATCTTTCAAATTATGATACAAATAATATAGAACAAGGTTTTTATACTATGCAAATAATATAATATGATTCTCTAAGGTGAAAACACAAGAGAATCCACCCAAAAATCTGTTACAAATCAATGAGACTAATGTTTCATCCAAAAACTTAAGAATCAATGACAGTAATGATGTCAAAAAAGCAACAAGCTAAAACCATGCATTTCCTATACTGCTGCAATAAAGTTTGGAATACAATGTGAAAACAAAATCATTCAAAACAGCAATCTATATACCAAAGACAACGTGAAGAAAAGATCATCGGAACTGAAGAAAGACCCTAAATGGCCCATATAAGATTTTATTATAATGATTTTAAAAAGCATAAAAATTCAGGGAGAAAGTAAAAATTATCCAGAAAGGGGTGATGGGAACAAATGGATAATAATTTGAAAACATACATTAGATTTTATGCTAGAAGTATAGTAAAAAGTGATATTCATACCAATAATATAAAATACTGGGATAATTATACCATATCACAGTGGGAAAAAAATACACAAATAAATATTTTAAAATGACAAAGGAAAAAGTAATTTCACTACATTGCCAAAAATAACTTTGCATATTAAGACACATACTTAAGGAAATAAGATGGGAAAATGCTTACTGTAAATAGACTAATATATATTTTTTAAGATTTTTTATTTATTTCTTTGACAGAGAGCGAGCGAGCGAGAGCGAGCACAGGCAGACAGAGTGGAAGGCAGAGTCAGAGGGAGAAGCAGGCTCCCCACGGAGCAAGGAGCCCAATGTGGGACTCGATCCCAGGATGCTGGGATCATGACCCGAACCAAAGGGAGCTGCTTAACCAACTGAGCCACCCAGGTGTCCCTGTAAATAGACTAATAGTAATGTAAAAGGAATTTTTGAAAATTTATTTTAAAAATTCATGTTCATTTCAATAAGAAAGAAAAGCAATTTGAACAAGAGATAAGCAGTAAATGCTCCCTTAGCAAGTTAAGAATTAGAGCTGATAAAGCAATTGATAAGGATGAAAAATGTGACATCAGTACTATGGAAAAAACAGCAAAATTACCACCACAAGTTCAAAATGCAAAAAAGATGGACGTATTTGACTGCATTATATGGAATGGTGAAGGTGGTCAAAAGGTACAAACTTCCAGTTATAAGATAAATTAGGAAGTAAGGTACAGCATGCGACTACAGTTAATAATATTGCTGTATATCTGAAAGTTGCCGAGAGTAAATCTTATTTTTTTTTTTAAGATTTTATTTATTTATTTGACAGAGATCACAAGTAGGCAGAGAGGCAGGCAGAGAGAGAGAAAAAGGGAGGCAGGCTCCCTGCTAAGGTGAGAGCCCAATCCCAGTACCCTGAAACCATGAGCTCAAGGCAGAAGCTTGAACCCATGAGCCACCCAGGTACTACAACTGAGAGTAAATCTTAAAATGTTCTCATTCCAAGAAAAAAATTTGTACCTATGTGTGGTGATGAATATTAATTACACTGACTGTGGTGATTATCTATCTATCTATCTATCTATCTATATCTATATCTATATCTCTCAAATCATTATATTGTGGACCTCAACCAATACATGTCCATAATATCTCAACTAAAAAGTTGAGTAGCCTTGCACCCATAAAAATGCCATAAATGGAAAAAAAAAAAGTCTTTGCAGCAAATAAGAGGTTTAAAGTAAAAGACAGGAAAAATGATTCACAAGTGAAGAATACACATACTCAATAAACAAAAATTTCAATGTTGTAATAAAAAAAGAAGAAAAAACCCAAACAAGAAAGCTAGAACTGTAAAGATTTCCTTCCAAATAATCACTAAACACATTCTGCTGGAAATGGATATTGGTATACTCTTGGAATGTATTTTAAGAGCCTACACTATTTGACTCAGATTTTACTTCTTTAGAATTTATTACAGGGTCAGACATGGTCAAAATTTTATGTAGGAAATTTCAAATGAGGGTATATATTTAATAGATTAATTAATCTATTAATTTAATAGATACATTTAGGGTAGATATTTAAATATACTCATAGGGAAATGGAAAAAATATGAAGGTACATTCATGAGTGCAAAATTGTACAGATATTTAATACTTTCTAAGAAAAATAACCTATGAAAATCATTAAGATAAAACTAAAGTCAAACCACATAAATCAATGGAACAGAATACAGAGCCCAGAAATGGACCCTCAACTCTATGGTCAACTAATCTTCAACAAAGAGGAAAGAAGATCCAAAGGAGAAAAGATAGTCTCTTCCACAAATGGTGCTGGGAAAACTGGACAGCCACATGCAGAAGAATGAAACTGGACCATTTCCTTACACCACACACATAAAAATAGACTCAAAATGGATGAAAGACCTCAATGTGAGGCAGGAATCCAGCAAAATCCTTGAGAACACAGGCAGCGACCTCTTCAACCTCAGCCACAGCAACTTCTTCCTAGAAATGTGCCAAAGGGAAGGGAAGAAATGGCAACAATGAGCTACAGGGACTTCACCAAGATCAAAAGCTTTTGCACAGCAAAGTAAACAGTCAACAAAACCAAAAGACAATGAAAAGACAGAATGAAAGAAGATATTTGCGAAGGACAAATCAGATGACAAATCAGATAACCGGCTAGTGTCTAAAATCTATTTAAAAAAACTTACCAACTGGGACGCCTGGGTGGCTCAGTTGGTTAAGCAGCTGCCTTCGGCTCAGGTCATGATCCCGGCGTCCTGGGATCGAGTCCCACATCGGGCTCCTTGCTCCGCAGGGAGCCTGCTTCTCCCTCTGACTCTGCCTTCCATTCTGTCTGCCTGTGCTCGCTCTCACTCTCTCTCTCTCTTACAAATAAATAAATAAAATCTTAAAAAAAAATAAAAAAAGTAAAAAAACTTACCAACTCAACACTCAAAGAACAAATAATCCAATCAAGAAATGGGTAGAAGACAACAACAGACATTTCTGCAAAGAAGACCTCCAATGCGGGTGCCTGGGTGGCTCAGTCATTAAGCCTCTGCCTTCAGCTCAGGTCATAATCCCAGGAGATGGAGCCCCGCATCAGGCTCCCTGCTTGGCAGGAAATCTGCTTCTCCCTCTCCCACTCTTCCTACTTGTATTCCCTCTCTCGCTGTGTCTCTCTGCCAAAGAAATTTAAAAAGAAGACGACGACGACGACAACATCCAAATGGTCAACAGACACATGAAAATGTGTTCAACATCACTCACCATCAGGGAAATACAAGTCAAAACCACAGTGGGATACCACTTCACACCAGTCAGAATGGCTAAAATTAACAAGACAGGAAATGACAGATGTTGGTGAAGATGTAGAGAAAGGGGAACCCTCCTACATTGCTGGTGGAAATGTAAGCTGGTGTAGTCACTCTGGAAAACAGTATGGAGGAGCCTCAAAAAGTTGAAAATAGGGCTACCACCCCAGCAATTGCACTACTGGGTATTTACCCTAAAGATACAAATGTAGTGATCTAAAGCGGCACATGCACCCAAATGTTTATAGCAACAACGTCCACAATAGCCAAACTATGGAATGAACCTGGATGTGCATCAACAGATGAATGGATAAAGATGTGGTATATATACACAATGGAATACTATGCAGCCATCAAAAAACCCCCTGAAATTTTGTCATTGCATCAACATGGATGGAACTAGATGGTATCATGCTAAGTGAAAAAAGTCAATCAGAGAAAGACAATTATCATATGATCTCTCTGGTAAGAGGAATTTGAGAGGTGGGGGTGGGGGGTCATGGGGGAAGGGAAGGAAAAAATGAAACAAGATGGGACTGTGGGGGCGCCTGGGTGGCTCAGTGGGTTAAAGCCTCTGCCTTCGGCTCAGGTCATGATCCCAGGGTCCTGGGATCGAGCCCCACATCAGGCTCTCTGCTCAGCAGGGAGCCTGCTTCCTCCTCTCTCTCTGCCTGCCTCTCTGCCTACTTGTGATCTCTGTCAAATAAATAAATAAAATCTTAAAAAAAAAAAAAAAGATGGGACTGCGGAGGGAGACAAACCATAAGAGACTCTTAATCTCAGGAAATAAACTGTGGGTTGCTGGAGGGTCAGGGGAGGAAGGGATGGGGTAGCTGGATGATGGACACTGGGGAGGGTATGTGCTATGGTGAGTGCTATGTACTGTACCTGTACCCCTAGGGCAAATAATACATTATATGTTTATTAAAAAAAAAAGTCAAAAATTATGATGTAAAGTGCCAACTTTATTAGTACCAACTATCCTTCACTAAATGCTTCCCAGTGCATGTCTTATGCCAATCACTTTGTAACATTCTCAACTTGTAATTCTGGTAAGATACCACAATTATTAATACCCACCATAATGCCATTGACAAAAGGGTAAACATTAGTTTTGAGAGCTTAGGGTCTTTCAGTTAATAACTGGTTGAGCTGTGGTAGGACTTTGGTTTTATTTCTCTTGATGGTGTGTTTTTGTAGTTTTGAATGAAATGTTCTGTAGGAGCATACTTTGTAATCAAAACCAGGTAATTTCAATTATGAACCAGAAAAATATGAACATGAATGAATGTGTTTGCTTTATGGGTAAACTACAGGAATTCTGCTGGCAAGGAGGGAAAAAAAGAAGTATGGATTTGAGTAAAAACAATGCATATTAATTTTTAATATATATTTTATAAAACCTGAAGAAAAAGTCATAATGATAGCAGTGTGTTTCAAAGTTGGATTTATTTCCTTTTATCATCAGATTTTAGGTTAGGGTCTGGCATATTTGAAAAATATTTGACTAATGTCTGTACCTATGTACATGTATAATATATAAATGTTAACAGAAGTTACCCTTGGCATGTGGAAATCATTGATCATTTACAGTTTCACTTTTATTTTCCTGTACTTTCTATAATACACATAAATTACTTCTATAATCAGAAAAATTAATGAACATTAATTTTGAAACTTAGAAAAATAAGAAACATTAAAAATATCTAATGTGTTTACAGTTTTTCCTTTTTTTCAGTCTTAATTTCCCATAAAAAATTATTAGCTTATGAAAGTAAAATCTCTTTCTAATCATTTTATTTTATTTTTTTAAAGATTTTATTTATTATTTATTTGACAGAGAGAGAGATCACAAGTAGATGGAGAGGCAGGCAGAGAGAGCGAGCGAGAGAGAGGGAAGCAGGCTCCCTGCTGAGCAGAGAGCCCGATGCGGGACTCGATCCCAGGACCCTGAGATCATGACCCGAGCCGAAGGCAGTGGCGCCCTCTTTCTAATCATTTTAAAGTCACTGAAAATTTCTTTATCTATAAGCAAAGAATTCCAGGTGTAATTAGTAGCATTAGCATACCATCAGTCACCTACTCTAGGACTGCCAAGACAGCTGTCCACTGCAGAAAATTCTAAAAGGGTGAGAGGTGGAGTGTGTGAGGCTGGAGGTAGGGGATATAGGTGGAATAGTTAGCTTATCTAGTTAAGCAATTCTTAGCTAGTTACAAAGCAACAGTTAACTGTAATAGAAGGCAAAAACCTTTTTTCAACAAGGTGGAAGAGAAAAGCTTGTGCAGAACAGAAGGCAAGCAGGGCAATACCACCTCAGCAGGTGAGAATTAGCACCAAGAGTAATACATCATTACTAACAAAACATAAAAAACAAAAAACAAAAAAACCAATAGCAGAATTATCCGTAAAGGTCAAAATGCAAAAAGATGGACAAATTTTATCTCTAAAATTAACTGAATGGCCCTGCCTTTGTAAAACTAATAGATTAAGAAAAAGAAATCAATGCAAACAAATGCCAGTTAAATTATATTTATTATATAAAGAGATCCTATAACTTGGTATGAAAAAAAAAAAGCAAGTCCAATAGGTATCACAAGAGGAAAGGACATGAACATTCAGAGGAAACAGAGCTACTCAAAAAACACAAATATTTAACTTCATTAATAAAGAAATGATTGGGATGCCATTTCTTGCTTATTTAATGCACAAAGTTAACATCAATTTCTACTTTTTCTATTTTCTACATGTACTCAACTGTGCTATTTTTAGTAATAAAAAATCAATCATTTAAAAAAACATAGAAAGTATGAAATTTTCTGCCAAGGCAGAAATCATAAAAAGCACTAAAATCAATCAACACTTGTATGGGCAGTAAGGTTCAGATCCCTGGAAGCCAATTCCTCTTGTCTGGGTTCCTGAGTTTTATTATGGGATTGTCAATGAAGAGATCATTCCTGATTTATACTGTGACAACTTCCTAAGTGTAAGGATATATTTATATGTATGTAAATGTGCCTATGTAAATTTTTCTTCAGGTAGGCAATTATTCCAGGAAAGTACCTCTCCAGAATCACTCACTACATACAAAAGTCTCCTATGACTCCCATTCGCTGAAAAGGTCTCATTAAGATCTCCCCATATGATTCTCAACCAGTAGGGATGCCCTTGGTATTTCAGAGGCTGAACATCTATTTTAGCACCTGTCTGAAAATCAGCAGACAGGCCTAGGCTTTCTGTAACTGGCTTCTTAGGGAATCTGAAGTTGGTCCTGTTCTTTAGACACAGACAAAGGGACATTTTTCTGATCTGAAACAGAACTGAGTCTATCTCCTGCTTGCTCAGATCACAGCCTTGAGGCAGACCCCACAAAGCTCAGGACATACACTGCCTAGAGCAACCACCACAAATCAAACGATCATGTTAGAATGACTAAGTTGGGAGACCGAACTTAAAATCCGACAGCTTTGTTCAGCATATTTCATTCTTAGCTTTCCTCATGTAAGTTTTACTGAACAAAAGGGCAGAATAGCAGAGCTCACTTAAACTTACTCAGCAAAACCAATTCTCAGAAGCCTGAACTCTGCTAAATAGCCTGTATAAAAGCAACTCTATAGAAAACAATACACAGCAGAAAAAGTAATATGATTTATCTGAAATAACAATTTAGCCAAATGACAGATTTGGTAGTCAACCTAATATGTTGTAGCCCTTATCTGTCTCAATTTAGTATGACTCTGTACTTATTTTCTGGTACTGAATTCCCACTTGAATAGAAACAGCTGCTAGGTAGAAGAAAAAAAATTAATTTAAAAACAATTTCCCTATAGCTGAAATACCAATCAATTTACAAATTAAATGTGTATGTGTATGGGTGTATGGATGTATATACACATGTATGTAATGAATGTACATACATACTTATATTCTCTCTCTTCCCTTCCCTCTCTCCAGAGAGAGATACAAAACCCTGACTTAGGGCTACACTGTTTACTTCTCCTATCTAAGAAACTTCACATATTCTCAATGCACTCAATCAGGTGAATTGGCAATGATGCCAAAAACTATACGAAAAAAGGGAGGTAGGTGATAATATTGGTGACCTTTTGTTTATTTTAGGTCAGGGCAGGCAGCCTCCCTTTGATGTTTTGAAGTCAAAGATGAAAACTTGCAGCTCTGAAGCATAATGAACATAATTATACATTTACTACAATCACCTACAATTTGACTTAACACAACAGCACAAACACATCTCAAACATTTTTCTACATATCTTTTTACATTTGTTAAAACAGCTGGCTATGTTGAATACATTTTCAGAATGCATTTGTTAACCATATGATAAACACAGAACCAAACAAGACAAATAACATCAATTACCATTTTATCTAATAACTGTACCAATCACTGTAAGATACAACTGAAGGGGAAGTGTGAGATCATCCATGATGTACTGCAAAGGTACTACATTTTAGTCCTAAGAATGATCCGAAGGTGCTGAAAGAGGTGATTCTCTAGAAGGTGATCCAGGGTTTTCCTCAGGTGGAAAAACTGTGAGAGTACAAGCCCGAATGCCACCAAGTGATTCTGGAAGGTCAAAAACTTTATGCCACTCATCCTTTTCTGGGTCATATTTCTGGACAATTTCTACCATACAACGATTATTCCAGGAATATCCACCTACAACATAGATTTTATTTTCAAAGACGGCAACTCCAACATCACTTTGACCTCTTAACATAGCAGCAATTGGTGTCCACTGGTCAAGGGTTGGCGAATAGTATTCACAGCTTAGAACATCATCATAATCACTTGTTCCTCTGAAGTGATTGCCACCAATGACATAGAGCTTGTCTCCAACTGTACACATGCAGTGCAGACCTCTGACTGTCGTCATTGGAGCCTTCTGTGTCCATTTGTCTGTATCTGGGTCAAAACACATGAGCTCATTCTGGAAGGTGTCATGAGTAATTCCTCCTGAAATATACATTAGGCCCCCATACACTGTTCCAGCATGGCCATAGTGGGGTTCACTCATTTTTGCAACATAGCTCCACTCATTCATCCTTGGGTTGTAACATTCTACTGTGGCCAGTTCACCAGCTGCACTTCGCCCACCAACAGCATATAAATGTCCTTTGAGGGCACTCAGGTGAAAGAATGTGCGCTTTTCATTTAGTGATGCAACCTGCATCCACCTATTATACCGAGGATCAAACCTGAAAACTGTATCAACAGCAGTTTTTCCTTTCGTATCATAATTGCTTTGACCACCAACTACATAAAGAAAGTTTCCAATGACAGCAATACCATGCTGGTATCGAGGAGCATCCATGGGGGCTAGAGATCTCCATTCTTGTGCCCTTTCATCATACATCCGCAATTCTTTACTGACAACCAGCTGCTGTCTCAAAACTCCTCCTAAGGTGACCAGGTGTGTTGAGTCAGATCGAATGGCAGTTCTATCTGACTGCATCACTGGCTGCATATACGGCATCATTTGGTAATTGCTAGCTTCTAAAAGCAAATTCACACAGGTATTGTCTGTTCTCATGAAATCTACTGTCTGCACGTAATTGATGAGATCCTGGGGTGTCATCAATGGAAATCGAATGTTCTTCATTAATTTTGCAGCATAATCCATCCGAGGGTCTTCCAATCTTAGCCAGCGACAGGCAGCCTTGAAGAGCTCAAGTTCAGAACAGTGCTTAAGACTATTACTAGAAAGCACAAAGGCAAGCCGTTCAAAGGGGAGCTTCAGAAACTCCCCAGTACTCAGTAAAGCAGGAAAATTCTTCAGGATGAAATTATTGACATATTTATCCACTTCGATAAGATTGTAGGTGTTAGCAATTCGTCCAACTTCAACACAGTTATCTAAAGAGACTCCTGAAATAAGAAATACTTTACAGAAGTCCAAGACAGGTAAAATTTGTAAAAAGCTGGCAGCTTCAAGTGTGTCCTGGAGATTGTCCATATTAAGGGAAAGTTTTGCAGTATAAATAAAATCAATTATTTTCTTCAGGCCAACCTTGTTCACCCCATGAAGCTTAATGCACATTAAATCCTGTTCTTTCATTCCACCTGTGAACATCGCCTTGAAATAATCACTGGCAGACGCCATCATAGCTCTGTGGACGGGGAAGATTTCATCTCCGTCACCGGGTACCAGGGTCACATCACAAAGCAAGCCTTCTATTCTAAGCTGATCGAAGCCTTGCAATACCACCGAGCTGTGAGTATTGCTGGTAAAAAACCGTGTGGTTCCTGCCTTGCAAGGCTGCAGATGGGCGGAGACGCCCATTTCACCGTTACCAAGAGACACTTTCATGGGAAAGCCTTCCTCCGGCACACAGATCGGTGCCCGAGCCCGCAGTGAGAACCCGAAAGCTTTCAAGGAAACGAGGCAGCCCGGGGAGCGGGAGAGCGCGCTTTCCTTTTCAGGGGCAAGCAGTCCCCGTGGCGCCCCTCACAACACACCGGTCAGTCATCCACCGAAAACGGGTCCACAACAGGACCACAGAGGGCTGCGGACCTCAAATCTGATTATTATGCAGATGATTCACCAGAAGGCGGTTAAGGACCCGGTTCACCTGGTCAGGCCTGCGCTGCCGCTCCTACAGCAGTTCCGCTCCGGGCCGAGGGCGAGGCGCCGCCACGGACTGCGACTCGCGAGGCGGCGAGGCCGGCCACCTCAGCGAGCGGCCCGCTGCGCCCTCCGAGGTCACCAGAGCGCCGCCTCGGCGACTGTGTTGGGACGAGGGCCTGGAACACGGGCCTGGCTTGGGTCAGGGCCTGGAACACCAACCTAGCCGCGGACGCCGAGCCCGTCCTTCCGGAAAAGCCTCGTCCCAGGATCCCCCGGGCTAGGAGCGGCCGAGGCGGCTACTGCGGCTGCGCAGCCGCCTGCTCCCGTCAGTGGGCGGGCGTATGGGGGATGGGGAGGAAGGGAGCGGGCGGCGCCGAGGGGGCTGTTGGGGAGCTGCGGCGCGGGATGCCCGCGAGCTGGCTGGCCTCTCCGGGTTACTCCGTTTGGGGGATTCTGTCGGCCCCAACGGGTGCGCGTTTGTGATGCTGCCAGTTTGGTATAAACTTTGCACGGCAACGGAGCTCTCCGGCTAAATTCATACTTTCTCTTTAAGATTTACACTTCCTGGCTTCTGCCTTTTCAATGAAATGCGGCTTTTGTATAAATTGAAAAGAAACAGGGCAGAAGAGGGCCTACGGGCATGATGCTGAAAACTGTTCCTCAATAAAGCGCTTGAGTTAGGATTTTTATCCTGCACAATTTTAGTAACACCTCAATTATAATTTTGATTCATATTTTCATATTACTAATCAATTAGAATGCATATTATGTGTCTCTAAATACCAAGTTGTGACCATAGTATGTAAATAATATAGCTTGAATTTTTGCTGTGCAATACAATTCTAAATTGTTTTCCACTCATACATTTTTAAATGGCTACACAACTTCCCGGTGACTCTACAAAGTCTACAAAGGTGGTCTCCTTTGGCCATTATTTGTTCCTGAATATATACCTTCTTGTACTTCATTTTTTATAGTTTCTTAATAAACTAAAATCTAGGCACAAAGGTTTCCCGTGTACTTAGATAAACACTAAGGATTCAAGACATATAAAAATTTCTTTCTGAAATGTTGTCACCAGCAATGTTTGTGCATTTCCCCCATATTTATTTTTGCTTTATGGATATTTTGTTTAACTTGCATTTCTTCAGTAGTAAATGTCAATTTTGCCATATGAATAAATACATTTTGACACAATTTCTTCCAAGATTTCCCATGGTTTGAAGAGTTTAATGTCTTTTAAATCTAACTAGTTTATTTTGCATATGCAAACCAGTAAGGATATAACTGTATTTTAAAAGATAACAGCCCAAGGAAGAAGAGGGTAGTGGCAGGCAGAGGCAGAAGCAGGGAGCCCCACGTGGGACTGGATTCCAGGACCTTGGGTTCATGACCTGAGCCAAAGGCAAATGCCTAATGGACTGAGCCACCAAGGCATTCCTATATTTTTATTCTCTTTATTTAAAGTTTTACTGTCAAACCTTTTTGCATTTGTTCATTTTTAATAAACACAAAGACTTATTTTGTAGCTCAGCTGAAGGTACAGTTCATTCATCCATTAGATTCAATTTAAATACTTAAGTTGCTAAATCACAGGCACTTTCCTTGCCTTCAAGATAAAAAGCTGAATAAAGAAAACGAGGTGCCAGGGGCATGGGTGGCTCAGTTGATTAAGTAGCGGCTTTCCACCTCGGTCAAGATCCAGCAGTGTCCTGGGATTGGCTTCCAGGAATTGAGGCCTGCATCAGGCTTCCTGCTCCAGGGAGTCTACTTCTCCCTCCCCCTATTCTTGTGCTCTGCTTGCTCTCTCTCCCTCTCAAATAAATAAATAAAATCTTCAAAAAAAAAAAAAAAAGTGTCAGCCCTCTTGGAACTTTTCCTTTTTGTTGGAAGGAAACATAAAAGCATTAGGCAATCAATTAATTAATTTCAACTGCACCATATACTACCATGGTCAGCAAAAGAAAACAAAATTATCATCTATTCCCAGGAACTGGAGGATGCAGAAACACTGAGCCTTGATACTTGATGCACATTTCTAGAATTTGCAGTGCTGTGGCAAAAATGTAAGCTTGGGAGCTGAAGTATACCTGCTCCCAAAAGGCCAAGGAATAAATGAGGTCTTGTAGAAATACAAAATAGAAAACTACCAAAAACTGAACCACAGAGATCTTCACAACTTCATGTAGGGAAAAGAAGAAGGAGCATGAAAAAGCATGCTGGAATAGAGGCAGCACAATAGGACAACCAGGAGACTGGTGATGAGAGAATGTTTAAGGGAAGAAATGTGTTTAAAAGGTGGTGTCGTGGGACACCTCAGTGGTTCAGTCAGTTAAGCTTCTGACTCTTGATTTTGGCGCAGGTCCTGATCTCAGAGTCAAGAGATGAAGTCCTGCGTGGGAACTCTACCCTCAGCACACAGTTTCCTTGAGAGTCTCTCTCTCTCTCTCTCAAATAAATGAATAAATCTTAAAAAAAAAAAAGAGAGAGAATAAAAAATGGTGATGTCTTGGGACACATGGGTGGACCAGTCAGTTAAGAGTCTGGCTTTGGCTTAGGTCATGATCCCAGGGTCCCGGGAGGGAGTTTTGCCTCAGGTTCCCTGCTTAGTGGGGAGTCTACTTCTCCCTCTGCCTACTGCTCCCCCTGTTTGTGCTCTCTTGATCTCTCTCTCTCTGACAAATAAATAAAATCTTTAAAAAAATAAATAAAAGGCTAGGATGTCAAGCATCATTGTTCAACCATGTTTAAGTACTAGTGGACTAGAACATTTTTTCATTTGTCTGCTAGTTTTAGTTCTCTTTATTTGGGTTTTATTTTATAACATTAACTAGTTTTGTATTGTCCTTATGCATTATATTTTTATATATTCTTAATTCTTAAAAGTAGGTATAAACCTCTCATGTAGATGGTGGCTACAGTCCTATGACGTACCTCTTTCTCCCATTTTCTTTGAGTTCCAGTATGTTGAACATGTAGAACCAATACTGTTCCATTCTCATTCTGCGATAGAGCTTATGAACTGCCAGTTCCTGTTTATGTTTTAAATCTTTCACATGTTTTTCTATATCTCATTAGGATTTTATTTTCATCTATAACTTGAGATGAGAATCTAAATTGATTTGAGTCTGGATCGCCAGGCATTTATTCCGCTACCACTTACTGAAAGTTCTTTCCTTCTGCATTAACATCTAAGATACCTTTAATTCCAAACTTAATTACTACGATAATACAACAATTTCTGGGATTATTTTCTTAATTATTCTGGCCACCTATGTTTCCTTACTGGCCCCATATTTATGCTGTTGCTGCATTACAATCCAGTTCATTTTCTGGTAAAGCTAGATCTGTAAAAAAATTTTCCTGTTCTATTCTTGGATATTTTTGCTTAGTGATCTTTCCTGATTAACTTTTAAACTGTCCTACAGAGGTTAGCATTGGCTTTATAAAAATCATGAGAATTTGTGGGCTCAGATATAACCATACTGCAATGAATATTAAATTCTGAGAAACTTCTTCATCAGATAGAAAAAGTTGTATCAGAGAATTTCTCTTTCACAAAAATCTAAGGTAAGGAACAAAAAATAGATGAAAATAATCAGAAAGTACAAATGTAGCTGCCAAAAATTGAAGCCCAGGGTAAAGAGAGGAAGAAGTTAAAATAAAAAATTAAAAAACCAGAAATCCAGAGCACCTGGTGGCCAAGTCAGTTAAGCGACTGCCTTCGGCTCAGGTCATGATCCCAGGATCCTGAGATCAAGTTCTATGCTGGGCTCCCTGCTCAGCAGGAAGTCTGTTTCCTTCCCTCTCCCTCTGCTGCTCCTCCTGCTTGTGCTTTCTCGTGCTCTCTCTCAAATAAATAAATGAAATCTTCATTCAATCAGTCAATCAATCAAACAGAAATCCGACCTAAAGAATCACCCGTAACTCACTATGGGAGATTCTGCTTGCTGATTTTATGTGGCATTCCACATGGAACTCTGGTTTTGCTCAAAGTCTGCTCAGCTTCCCAAGACTCTGTTTTCAGAAAATTTGACTACTTTTTTTTTAAATTAAGATTCTATTTATTCATTTGACAGACAGAGATCACAAGTAGGCAGAGAGGCAGGCAGAGAGAGAGAGAGGAGGAAGCAGGCTCCCTGCTGAGCAAAGAGCTGGATGCGGGGCTCCATCTCAGGGCTCTGGGATCATGATCTGAGCTGAAGGCAGAGGCTTTAACCCACTGAGCCACCCAGGTGCCCCAAAATGGAGTACTTCTATCAGTTATATCAGTACTTATGAGAATGTACTTATATTAGTATATTTAAGATCCCTTAGGACATCCTCTTCCCCGGAGTCACCACTTAATAAGTGCTATTTTCTTCATTTTCTCCATTACATGTCTTCTATAAACTGGTTGGAAACTGTGCCATCTCGCTCTTGATCACTGCCTGACAGAAGTAAGCTGGATTCTAGCCATAAACCTGAAGAAAACGGGGATGCCTTCCATCAAAGCCATGATTTCTGTTCAGTCAGCATAGCGGCTGGCATCCATATCTGAACCGGGGAGGAACCTCCTAGACTGGAATGGGAATGGGAAAGACATGCTGCTCTCTCGGATCTGTCCCTTCACTAGTTTTCTTCTTCTTCAGCCACCAGTTACCAGGGAGTTCCCCTCTCTCCTCCCTCCCTCCCTCTCCTTATGCTGTCCTTTCAGGACACCTGCTTGCTCCCTGTCCTGTTGTGGTTTCTGGCTAAAAGTTTTCCCAGGTTAACACAAATAAATAGTTGAATGAGATTTCCAGCTTTTGTAAGAAACACGTGGAAGAGAAGTCTCCCTTTTTTAGGCTGAATACTTCTGAAGCCTTAGGGCAGCAGGCAACATCGTTCCAAGGAAGCAGAAAGCAGGTGCAGTAACTGTGGGCTAATCACAGAGCCCAAGGTGGGCTAAGGTGATGGCGCTAGAGACCAAGTCTGTGGAAGGCAGGCTTCTGGTGTGTGTAGATGTGCTCCTTTGGGGGAATTTTCTTCCCGCACTGGTAAGGGGCTCCTTCCTAGCAGGAATGGGTCCTCATAATGGAATCAGCCTCATACTATAGTCTTCCATACAAAGAATGAGTCTTCATGTTTAGGTACCACATGGCACCTTTGGGCCTAGGGCAGCTATGGTGAGAGAAAAAGACCAAAATGTTTCCTTTCTCCAACTTGTTGTGCAAACTCATGGATCCTGATCAATGACTGGCTAGGAGGTGGATAGAGCCTAACAATCTGAGGGTTAAAAACTGCAAAGATATTTTGAGCACAAGCTCATATTTCATGGTGCATTACATTTCCCTGCTAATAGTAAATTCCCAGTTTCACAATTTCATTTTTTTATATCAGATCTCTTCATTTTTATAATTAGGAAAATAGGTTCATCCAAATTTTGCATCAGGATTGCAACATCCTTTCTAATGCCCACGCAGTAATAAAAGAGAGCAGTCTTGCTCCTCGTCTGTCTGGAAATTTCCCAATCACCCCTTGTGAAAAACCCAGCTAATTATCACATCTCCATTGAATGCTAATTCCTTGGCAGAGTTCTTAACAATGCTGAATGCCTAGAGCTGCCCTGTAGTTTTTTTTCTTTTTTTTTTTTCAGCACTAATTACCTTATCTATGTTCCTGTTCTGTTCTGTTCTGTTCCCAGAAGAGGAGAACTCCTGGAAGGAGAGGATGTCACCTGATTCATCACAGAATAGGTGTTAATGAAAGGTTCTAAGAGCTGTTGCCTGCTTTTCATGAGGATAGCCCCTAATTAAAACACACTGAGACCTTCTGGTCATCCTTGCATCGCATTTGGGTTTGTTTGTTTGTTTTTCTTTGTAGATTTCCCCAATTAAAAGTACATTAATTTGAGTGAAACACGGAACCTTGTGATTAAGATAAAACACCCGGAAGGCATGCAGAGTCCAGTGGCTAAAGAATATACCAAGATCACGAAACAGTTATGGAAAGTGGGTTTCCAATCACACTGATGGCATCCGATGACTGGGTTATCTTTGTTGATGTAAATAAATAATATCTAAACACTCCTTGGAGTGAGTGTGGCCGACTGGCCAGAGAGTTCATCTATCACTCTCTCCTCCCATCAGAAATGTTAATTCTGCCAAAGTATGGAAACTGAGGAAAGTCCAGACACGCAAAGCCTTCCTGGTAAAGGGCTATGTGGCACACTGACCTGCCCCCGGTCTGCTTCCGTAAGCGCTCTGAACTTTCTGTCTCCTATAGGGGATGTGCTCCTTTTTGAGGGTATCTTTCTGGAGCAGCTAAGCAACTCTGGGAGCACTCATTCTTTTCTGGGGCAGGGGGGTGCGGGTGGGGTGCCTGGGGAAGACTGTGCTCTGTTATCTTTGGGATCCACTGGGTCATCACTCATTCTGACCTCTACCTCCAACCTTTCCCTACCTGCTGGGCCATTTTACCCCTCACTTTCCATTTTATCACCACCTCCAAATCCATTTTATCACTGGATCCCATAACATCCAAGGACCATGTTCCCCACCACTGACCTTTTACTTTCAACACACGGAGCATGCAGGTACTAGAACCTGCTCCCCCATTTTGTCTTCCCAACTTCTCCTTTCCCTCCTCAGTTATCTATGTTTCAAGAACAAACTCCACGGCCAAGATTGCAGAGCCCCTTGGAAGAATCCCCCACATAGGTCAGAGAGAAGAGATTCAGTCCCCAAACTGGATTGCTCTTGCCCTGCTCCATCACCTGTGGCAAAGGAAAGTCAGGTGGCTGTGAGAGGGGGCCCTCTAATTCTCCTCATAGGTTTGTAGAATTAGACCCTGAACCTCCATCAGCCTTAATGGGACCTCCAGCAAACAGAGTACACAGTATTCAGAAATGACCATCTGCATAGACCCAAACATAGCCCATTAGAAGAGAAACTCCACAGTCTTCTGACCTATATCTGAGGTCATTATGTTACTATGTTACTGTGCCCTTACTCTAATGATATAAATTAACTTTTCATCAGAGAAAGAGATTCATTTTTGACTCCAAGAAAATAGCTAATTCAAATGGTCCATCTAGAAAGAGTGAAAGGGCTAAAAAAAAAAAAAAAAAAAAAAAAAAGATATAATCCCTTAGCAGAACCGGGCAAGCAGAGCTGTCTCATTGTTTTGAATGTCTTGGTAAGGCAAACTGGAATCAGGCTTCCCTCCTCTCCAGACAGAGATTCTTCTCACATGCCCCAGATGGTCAGGACAATGTGGTATCCATTTATCCCTCCTTTCCTTTAAAACAACATTGTTTTTATATTTTTCTATTCAGTCAAGATTCAGAATGTGTTGTTATGTGTGAAAGATTGTATTATACAATGTAGGTAAAGAGATCAAGAGTCACATCCTCACCATGGATTAGCTCCTAGTCTAATTGGAAGAAAGAAACGTGATCTGTTACATTTTTTTAAAGATTTTATTTATTTATCTGACAGACAGACATCACAAGTAGGCAGAGAAGCAGGCAGAGAGAGAGAGAGGAGGAGGAGGAGGAGGAAGCAGGCTCCTTACTGAGCAGAGAGCCCGATGTGGGCCTCCATCCCAGGACCCTGAGATCATGACCTGAGCCAAAGGCAGAGCCTTTAACCCACTGAGCCACCCAGGCGCCCCGATCTGTTACATTTTAATGCCGTATGCCACATGATAGGAGTTGTGCTCTGAGAGATTAGTAGACTCAGACTATCAGGGCTTTCCAGTGAACAGTCTTAAATGAATCATGAAGAAAAAGAAAGAGAAAGTGGCACACATAAGAGCATATATACCTGTCTGGGAGAATATTATGTCAGCTTGGGTTTCCAGAGGCCCAAAATGGATGATCTCGTATATTGTGATGTTGGAGGTCAGACACACAAGCAGACCCTGAGATGAGAGATTATTACCTGCAAGGGGTTTATTGGGATGTGCACTGGCCAACAACTGGGGCAGAGAAATTGAGCTGCAGCGCAGTCCTCTCAGGGTGTTAGCTGATCCCAAGGGAGCTGTGAAGCTGAGATGACCCTTTAGAGGAAGAGTGTGGGTGCCAGGCCTTTCTACCCCACCTGGACCAGTAATTGGATACAGGCTACCCCCAGGAGGGGGAAAGAACTTTGGGCTAACAAGAGGAGTTTCCAGAGAGGGCTTATGTAGGAGGGCTGTCAGCTCACAACCCTATCAGTAGCCAGACGGAGTAGGTCCTTAGGTCTTAAAGGGAGATTTGAATTGTTTATCAGATGTCTATTATAAATGCTAAAGTGTTGGATTGTACTCATAGGATTTTGGAAACAACTGAATCCTGGAAATAATATGACTAGAGTTGTATTTGTCAACTAAACATATTTGACTCCTGGTCAGCTTCCTTGAGAAGATGCTACAGCAGTTGGACAGGAGGGTTCCCGGTTCCCTAGAATGATCTGTAGTATTTCTCTATAGACGTCTTTCTGTCTCCAAATTTCTTTTTTTTTTTTTTTTTTGTCTCCAAATTTCTAAGTCATTTGCAAAAAAACAACACCATCTTTTCAAGTCTTATTACTCAGGTCCCTCTATGAACTGGAGAAAAAACTCAAAAAATATGACTGCATTAACATGGCCAACTGAGAAGCCAAATAAGTGAAGAGAATGTGTCGGGGGAGAAGAAGAATATCTTATCTTCCAATTACTGCCTTGTCACCACTTGCAGAAATTAGCTCTGCTCTCTCTAGATATTTGTTCTTTCTTCTTGGGTTGTTAAAAAATTGAAAAACTTTATTATTCCTTTTTATAACATTTTTCTCTTCCATTTGCTTCTTTTGGATGGATTTGGTCTTACTTAAATTTTCAACTTGGTCTATAAGTTGCAAAAAGGCACAACAGGACTGTGCAGGACAACGTATATGATATTTATTAGAAGCAGTTTATGGATGTGACATTTGTTGTCTCTGACTGGGGGAATGACTGTTGCAAATGAAATCATGCAATTGGGCACCTCTGAAATAGTGTGAATGGGAAGCCATGGGTGAAAAGGAGTAGGATGCATCATCTGTTCTCACAGCCCTTCTAGATCTGCCCTCCGGCCATGACATCAGGATCAACAAGTTATATCATGCTACCAATGGCTGATAAAATCAGATAGGGTGAGCCAATCAGATAGCTGTTCTCAAGAATTTGTTTCAGGAAAGGCAGAACCTGAGACTTAGGGGCTAAGTTACCTTAGTAAGAGTGTTCTGAGTTTGTTAGAGTTTATGCAGTCCTTACCACTTCTCAGTCTATACTGCTTAACCTTTACTTGGATTTTATGAAATATCATGATATTGCTTAAAGCACATTTTAAAAAAGATTTTATTTATTTGTCAGAGAAAGAGAGAGCACAAGCAGGGGAAGTGGCAGGCAGAGGAAGCAGGCTTGAGCCCAAGGTGGGACTCAATCCCAGGACCCTGGGATCATGACCTGAGCTGAAGGCAGTCACTTAATCGACTGAGCAACCCAGGTGCCCCAATAATAAAAATATAAAAATGTTTTATCATAGATTTACTTATCCATTTTAAAATTCCCACTACATATACCTTATAATGTGCAGAGTATTTTATAACTGTAGTCTGTATTATAAATAAAAATAAACATTGGAGTTCTGTGCTCAGCATTTTTTCTGAGAAGGGTAGAAGGTGAATATCCAGTACCTGTATCTCCATAACCCTGGGTACTCCACCTTAAAGACACAGGTGGACATTCTCTGGGATTCCACATATGTGTTAAAAGTTGACAATTGCTGTTTTGGTCACAGGAAACAGCACAAGAGTTATATACATACACTTTTTTGGACACGTTAAGTGTACCCGGGGGAGCTAAATTGTGAGAGACTGCGAACTCACAGCACTGAGTAAATGTCACAGTAAATGTCTCCCAAGGTGGCTGTGGGCTTGCAGGACAGGTCCAGTGCCCACGAGTCATCCCTTCTAGATCCTGGGCTCACAGAGAGCCCCTGCCCTGCTTCCCTTGTGCCTTGCTCCCCACCCCCACCTCAATTCTCATCTTCCTACATTATCTGCCTAGGTAGTTAGCAAATCTCCTATCACCAGCACAAGTGCAGTCAAGATCTAGGGCTCCCAGTGCAGTCTGTTAAGCGATCAACTCTTGGTCTCGGCTCAGGTCCTGATCATGGGATCGTGAGATTGAGCCCTGTGTAGGGCTCTGTGCTCAGTGCAGAGTCTGCTTGACATTCTCTCTCCCTCTGCCCCTCTGCCCCTCTGGCTCGTGCTGTAAAAAAATACATACGTACAACTAATTTTTTTTTTTTAAATACATACATCTTCTTAAAAAAAAAAAAATCTAGGGCTCCCTCCAGGAATCTGAGAGTTCAAGTAGCACCCACATATTCAGGACAGAGATGAGGCCAGTCTAGGGCTTCATAAAGGTTTAGCACCAAGCACGTGCAAAGGCGGTGAGCTGGCCCCACTGGAGAGAAGGGACTCTTAAGTCACACAGCCCACCTGGCCTCAGCTATCTCCTGTCATCCGTGGAATGGAGAAGAAAATAGAGATTCCCGACCTGTCTTGTGCTCTAAAAGGACGCTGCTCCTTACCAATGGTAGCCTTTGGGCACGTCCCCTCCCTCCTTGAGCCCCATGCCTCTCCACAGCTTTCTTGAGTTGCAAGAAAGAGGATGTAACTCAAAGAATAGCATGAAACCATCTACCAGGTGCTATGTGGGGGCATGTGGTTCTTCAACCCCTCTGATGGGATTGCATTTGTGTGCTTCCCAAAGTGGAACCCAGAATTTTGAAGTCGTGAAAGTTCTGAGTTCAGAGGGTGAAGGGAAAACAAAACAAAACAAGACAACAAAACAAAAATGATGACTGTGATAGGGCACTGCGTACATCTGCACCCAAGATCCCACGCCCAAAGCTGGAAAGTTGGGCACGGTTGCTCATTTCTCAGCCTCGATGAAAACACACAGCCGATTCCCTCGTCTCCTCTCATCCCTGTCACGGGACATGCTCTGGACCAGGAGGGAACACAGGACTCATGGCTCTGATTCCGTAAGTGCTGGTGGCCGTGGAGCTCTGTCAGGTACTGTGGACCAGGGGTGGGCTGGGCTTGCTAAAGCAGGGTGGTTTTCCGTTGTGTCCTCTTGACAGGAGGTGGCTAAAGGAAGGGAGGCTGATGGAAGGGTTAGGAAAGCTGCGAGGGAAAGGAGAAAATACTGCCCGCAGCCTTGGGGAAGAAATGGCTGCATATCTTCCAGTAACACTCGTGTCACTCTCTAGCCACTGGAAGGGAACTGGATTCAAAGCAAGGAACATGAAAAGAGAGCCATGACCACTAGGCAGCCCAGTTCTGAAGGGGTTCAGAGACTGGAAAACCTTTCTTTAAAATTTGGCTTTTTCAGATGTTAGAGAGGCAGCTACGGTATAGGGGCCACAGAACTGGAGAGTGGGGGTGGAGGCGGGCAGGGGGATTGGGGAGGAGGTATTGCTAAGCTAGGTCCTGACACAGATGAACTAAGGCCTGAGACTATGGTCAGTGCTACTTAGAGATGGGCAATATCTGTGACATCCACCTATTTTGACATAAGCTTCGAACTCAGAATGAACTCTCCCTGCTGGCTGGTCACCCTGGGCAAGGAACCCCCCCCCCCTCACTGAGATGCTGCCTGTTCTGTAGCATCAATGCAGGGCAAAGGGATCACCCAGTCTTCAGGGACGAGAATGTTCACACTGCAGACACACGGTACCTGTAGGAGAGTGAGGAGAGAGTGAGGAAAGATCAGGCATTGAGTGAGTGAAAAGGAGAGAAACAGATGAAGAGGAACCGAAGGACCCCTGGATGGGAAGAACCGAGAATGTCCCCATCGTCACTAATCAGGCCTCTCCCACTGTTGCTCTTCCGCCCCACAACCTGACTCGGGCGTCACCTGCCGGCGACTGACTGGAACACTGAGAGGTGACGTGGCCCTGGTGCCATTTTGGCAAGAGTGTGTGTGTGTGTGTGTGTATAGCAGGTTGGGGGAAAGGTGTCTTTTTCAAGATTTTATTTATTTATTTTTGCAAGAGCAAGGGAGCAAGAGACAGAGAGCAGGGAGCCTGATGATGCAGGATTGATCCCAGGATCCTGGGATCATGACCTGAGCTGAAGGCAGACACTCAACTGACTGAACCACCCTGGCGCCCCAACAGCCAATCTTTATGACATCGTGCAGGATCTCGTACTCTAAGCCAACGGTTGGCCTATCAGGCCTGAGGAGTCCTCTGTGATTGTCATATACTCGGTAGGGTCATGGGCTATTTTCTTCAGGACACACACAGTGCCTGCACTACAGGTAGGTGGTTGTGACCAGGGTGCAGTTTTCCTGGGCTCACCTGGGACAACTATTAGCCCACTGAAGCCAATGTGGCCAAACAGGCTGAAGGATTCTCCATAGTCCTCTACCTCCATGTGATCAGGATCAAAGCCACGAAAGCGCTGAGTGGAGTGACTGCTGAAAAGAAGAGTCACAGAACAGCGGAGTCACTAAAAAGGAGGAGTTCCCATGAAATAGAGAGAAGAGCCACTGCAGCCACCTGTTGTGCCATTTCCACCTGGAGGAGAGAAGAGGGTGGGGTCAATGTCGCTCATCCAGGCTTGCTTCCAGTCTCTTCACCCATCTTGGCTCCCATATCCACATGGAGAAGCAACCCTTATCTCCTACAGGCAGGTGTACCCTTACACAGCAATTCAAGTCTGGGAAGATGAATGTCTGCTTTTTGTTACATAATTAGTAATACTGGACTTAATTTAAAAAAAATTTGATTCTCTTTGGGTGCCAGGGTGGCTCATTCTGTTGAGCTTCTGACTCTTGATCTCGGCTCAGATCTTGATCTCAGGGTCATGAGTTCAAGCCCTGTGTTGGGCTCCAAGGTGTGGAGCCTACATAAAAAATGGATTCTCCTAAATTGAGTTTACTTTTTTAATATTTTGTTTATTTATTTGTCAGAGAGAGAGGGAGAGCAATGGGCAGAGGGAGAAGCAGGCTCCTTAGAATCCAACGCAGGACTCGACCCCAAGACCCTGTGATCGTGACCCCAGCTGAAGGCAGATGCTTAACCCGCTGAGCCACCCAGGTGTCCCCTAAGTTGAGTTTCAGACAGGATGAGTAACCACATAGGTAGAAAATTCAGGGTTAAAGAACTCAGAGGAGGTGACCCTCAGGACAGTGACTCTCTTGCTCCCAAGGGCAAACACGACTCATCTGAAGAGAGGTAGTGGCTTCACATTCTGAGGGACTGGTGGTAGATCCCACAACAAGTCACATCTGGCTTCCAGATCTGTACTTTTCTCCAGATACACACATGGGATAGGGTAATCAGACAAGATGTGTACTCACAAAGGGCTACTAATAGATTTTCCAAAATTTGGGGGTGGGGCCACACCACAGGAAGGATCCCTTACACTAGCTCTGCTTCTATCTGTTTCCCCTTCTCCTTCCCTAACTCTTGTCCACACTGACTATCTGACAATTTCTTGGTTCTTAAGTTTCTTAAGTTGAGACAATGTCAATGTTAGTGTCACACAAGTGTCTTACACCCAAGTGGAAGTCTCTCTAAGGAAGGTGCCATGAAGTAAAATGTATCAGTTACAATACATACACATTGCAAATAGGTGTTGCCAATTGTTCTCAAAAAATGGCCACATTAATCTGTATTCAAGAGTGTCTAAATCCTTAGGTTCCCATACACTGACAAACACAAGATCTTATCTTTTTTTTTTTCTTTTTCAGTTTTTGCCAATCTGATGGGTGACAAATAACATCTCCTAGTAACCATGAGTTGTCCTTTGTCCTTTTCCAAAGGTCCCGGTGGTAGCCGGGACCAGAGTGCAATCAGGAAAACAAAGCCCACTTCTAGCTTTCCAGTTCCTCTCCTGGAATTGAAGTGGAGTAATTTCAAAAGAAAAACAAATCTACTAGCAAAGCAGAAATACAGCAAAGGAGTGAGAGCCCCAGCATCAGAAAGCAGAGTTGAGATGAATATATTTGGAGCTAACTTTAACTTTAAGAGCAGTATGCTTCCATAGTCATTGGAAACTCATATTTCTTCTGGGTTTCCTACCCACAGACAATGCATTTGTTGCTTTTGCATTGTCTTTTTTCTGAATTATTTAAAGAAATTCATTATTCATTTTTCTTATACAAAGTTTTTAGACAACACACACTGTGGAGCAGACACACACGCGCGCGCGCACACACACACACACACACACACACACACACACACCTTTGGTTAGATCCCGGATGTGCTGCTCTGCCTTTCTGGCTGCCCATTCCGAGTTTCACTGGTGACATCTAAATTTGTGGTTTTCCTGTGTTCAGTGCCTAGAACTCTTTTGAGTTAAATTCATGAACTAGGTCCTGACCCCACCTAGTTTTCAGGGTTTGAAGCACAACCCGGTCGCTGAGGTATTCTGAAGTTCTGGAATCATGTACCCAACAGCCTACTTGGTAGTTGGTATCTAATAAGCATCTCAACTTTACGTTACTCAAAACGGAAATCTCCTTTAAAAACCTGGAAATAAAAGCAAACACAACTCACCCTCCTTTCTTACTGTCTACCATTCAGTTAATGACAACTCCATATTTTCAAGTGCTCAGGTTAAACACAAGAAACCATTCTCAACTCCTCTTCTTTGCCAATCATGTATTGAGTTTAATTGTCATCGAGGTTTTACACCACTGAGAGTTTTCATCCCTGAACTTGATAAAGCTCTGCCTTTTAAGCACAAGACTTCTAAAATCAACTGAATTATATTAATAGCTATGGTGCAAGCCTCCTTGAATTACTACATAAACTCTGCTTGATTATGATTTATGAATTATTAACATGGCTTCTGATTTTACTGATATTTTACTCATTATACATTGATAATTTTTTTTTTAAATCTGAGTTTCTTATTTAATCTCTTAAAAAATACTTGAGGAGCATCTGGGTGGCGCAATCTGTTAAGTGTCTGCCTTCAGCTCAGGTCAGGATCCCAGGGTCCTGGGATCGAGTCCCACATCCGGCTCCTTGCTCAGTGGGGAGTCTGCTTCTCCCTCTCCCTCTGCCTCTCCCCTCTGCCCATTCTCTCTCTTCCTCAAATAAATAAATAAAATCTTAAAGAAACACTGACCTCAAAGCTCCTACCAAAAGTTTATACATTTCATTTCATAGATTTCTACTTTCATTATTCTAATAATTTCCTATGGTCCTGCACATCTTTAGGTCAAGGTCTTGTCTTTTACTCTTATCTCCCCTTCCCCCACATGGGTCCTCATAATTGAGAGTTACTGAAATGTTTGTGATTAATTGATGCCCCAGAGCCGAAGCACTTCTACATCTCTTATTCCTACCCAGTGTTCTGCACAATGTTAGGGATATTGTAGGTTCTAAGGGTGTTTAATAGAAGTGGCAAATGTAATAAGTTCAAAATAGTTGTGCCAGGGAGGGGCTCAGTCAGTTACGTCACCAACTCTTGATTTCCTATCGTCTTCGGTCACAATCTCACAGTGATGAGAGCAAGCCCCAGGAGGTCTCCAGCTGATTGTAGAGCTTCTTTAAGATTCTCTCCCTCTCCCTCTTCCCCACATCCTGCTCCCCCATTCTCTCTCTCTCTCTCTCTTAAAAAACCAAAAGTTGTGCCAGTAAAAGTGTGAAAACTTCTGTCCTATTCCATCTTTTCTGGTGAGTTACTTTGGTCTTCTCAGGTGACCTATACATTGCTAATGAGGCATTTCTGAATCTTTCCCTCAATTTGCTGCATGATTGGGGCAATTGTTTTCATTGTCCTATAGCATAAGTTTCTCAGCTTCGAAATAAGAATAATGGGAATACAATATTCCACTCAATATACCATGCCATGTTCTAGTCCCTAAATAGTGAGAATAAAACAACTCATGAAGGGCACCTGGGTGGCTCAGGGGGTTAAAGCCTCTGCTTTCAGCTCAGGTCATGATCCCAGGATTCTGGGATCCAGCCCCACATCGGGCTCTCTGCTCAGCAGGGAGCCTGCTTTCTTTCCTCTCTCTCTGCCTGCCTCTCTGCCTACTCGTGATCTCTGTCAAATAAAAAAAAAATATATAAAAACAACTCATGAAGTTATCAAAATTGAGTAATTGCATAAAGCATCAGGGACATACTAAACACAACTATGATAGCTGTTACTGTGACAGGTTTATCCAAAGGTATAAAAGCCATTAGTTCCTGCCCTCACCCGCAAAGATGATTATGTCACAGTTGTGCCTTGCTTACCTCCTAATGCTATTATGCAAAAACTCTTCTTCACTTCTGAACAACGGCTTTGTGGCTAGAGTCTTCCTGGTTGGAAACTTTTTTGCTTTCAGCAATTTTCATATAATGTGCCACTGCCTTCTGGTCTGCAAAGTTTCTGATGAAAAATACATACATTAAAAAAAATTTTTTTTTGGCCACCTGAACATTGTAGTAGAAACTGACCTTTAAAATTGAAGGAAATCATTTGTATATAGACTCCACAATTTCCCTTTTCCTGAATTCACGTCTTTCTCCCCAGAAACAATAGTGGATCTGCAAACATAACCCACGCAGCACGCTCTCAGTTCAGGCCGTGCGTCCCGAGGAAACCATGACCCTGGTACGTCACTCCGGCTAAACTACTACGCAACAAAGGAGAAGATCCACCGAGGGGCCGACCCAGAACAGGACCAGCTCTGTCCAAGGCAACGCGCAGCATCCCTCGACGGTCACGTTCGACAAGCGAGAGTTTGCTCTCCTGCTGCCTGCCAAGCTGCGGTTCTCCCACCGACGCAGCTCTGGGAGGCCAAGAGGTTCCCGTTGGTGGCTGGGGCCCGCTGGGCCATTTTGGTGAGTTCGGGCGCCGCCTGCTGGCCATTCGGTGCAGCGACGGAGCCTTGCGTGCAGGGTTTCGCGGTGGTCCAGGGGAAGCCTCGATTTCTGACTCCCCAGTTCTGCTGATGGCGGTGGTGATGCGCTGCTCCATTTCGCACACTTTATACCTCTTAGTATATGTCATCTTGTACTTCTCCAATCATTTCTCATATTCACCTAAATTTTTAACATCAGTAATTTTTTTTTTTTAATCCATAAGAACCAGTAACTCAGTGTTCTCTACACTAGAGTCACTGAAATGTTTGTAATTCAGTCCCTCCCTGGTGCAGGGGCTGGAACTTCATGGGTCTTGTGTCCCAGATTCTCAAAAATTTATGGTTAGAATTAATGGAGCAATCTCAATGAGCCATCTGGGATATATTAAATACGGTTATTTTAAAATTATTAATAAAGTTATTACTTTTGCTGGTCACATTTTAGGCTCTCAGAAATAATTGTCAATTGATCATTTCATTTGGCTTATGCAAAATAATGAAATTACTTTGTCATTTGGTCTATGCATGAACACATTCAGAGGTTGAAGACGAATTAATGACGACACAGAGAATTTGTAATCAGTGAGGTAGGAGACAATAAAGGAACACCGATGTGTAAGAAGCCTAGGCTTTCGAGAAAATACATGCAATTCACTACATGCAGTTTGCACAGACATCTAATGCTGTGGGTGAGGAGATGGAGTTTGGAATCTGAGACAGCAGGTTTTTAAACCTGGATTTGGCATTGGCTTATTAGGTTGTTCTATTTTATCTAAACTCTTAGGAGGTGCTGTTTGGACACAATAGTATTCACAACTACATTGAAAGGATTGAATGGGTCCCTTACAAGGGCAAAGTATTTGTAGTTGCTATCATCAACAACATCAGTCTTGATAAAGTCTTTGATAAACTCTATGGAATTTGGTAGCTCCTTTAGGATCATCATCAAAGAGTAGCATGGTAACATATAATGAGTCAACAATTAGGATTAACATGCCATAAACAAATGAAGTAAGCCTCAAAAAATGCATTTTTCATCCCGAGTGAATGTGGAAACTAAAAAATGATTCTAATAAAACTTTGTCATACCCACGATATTTGGGGATCTTCTTATCAGGGTGTTCTGGATTGAATGTGTGTACCCAAAATTCATGTTGAAACCCTACTCCTCCGTGAAATGATACGAGGAGATGTAGTATTGGGGAGATAATTGGGATTAGGTGAGTGTATAGGGAGGAGGTCTCCTGAATGCAATCAATGCCTTTATGAGTCGCAAGATAGTTTGCTTCCTCTTTCTGCTCTCTACCAGGTGAGGCTACAAAGAGAAGTTAACCATCTGCAACCCAGAGCTGAACAAGCTGACACCCCGATCTTAGACTGCCAGCCTCCAGGATCCTGACAAATACATTTTTGTTGTTTATAAGACAGAGTCTTTGGTAGTTAAGCAGCCTGCACTAAGACTGGGGGCATCACTCACTTAGCACTGCCAACATACTAGTTGAGATTGAGCCTACATATTTCTAGTTCCAATCATACTGACAGAGATGAAGCACTCATGTATAACTATTTAACTTTCATTTAAAAAAGACCTGATATCTGTGCTCACAGGGGAAAAGGTAGATGCTGAATCCAAGAAAGAAGGGGAATGATGGCCCAGTCTAAAAGGCTTGAGTAATAATGAGAATGGGAATAATGAGAAAGGAAACAGCAAAAAGTAGGCTGCCAGGAAGTCTGCTCAGGAACCAGAAGTTAATGCTGGATGCTGGTGTTTGGCTCCCCACCCCGCCCTAAGCAGATTGTCTCAAATACAACTTTAAAATAATTTTTATTCTTCAGGTTTTGAAAAAATGTTGGAGGCCATACCAGTTGTTCACTAACCATGGCCTGCTCTAAATATTTGCACCAACCATTCCTTTATTCACTAACCAGTAAGAAGGAGAGCAGTGAAATTAGCCACTTGCTGGATATCATGTGCCAGGGACCATTAATGACTTTCAGTATCTCCAGGGTCAAAAACCTTTGCCCTAATTCCTGAATTTTCCTGTCAACTTGCTAATGAAGAAAAACTGACTTGATTCCAGGGCCATTTTATTTATTTTCCTGCTCTTCTTGAAAGGGCAGCAGGAGGATATGATTTCTTTTCAATGTTATCTGCCTGTGGGAAAATATTCTCAAAGCAGTAGGCTATTTTGCATTGTTTCTTTCTTTCTTTTTTTCCTTTAAAGATTTATTTATTTATTTATTTATTTATTTATTTGACAGAGATCACATGTAGGCAGAGAGGCAAGCAGAGAGAGGGGAGGAAGCAGGCTCCCCGCTGAGCAGAGAACCCAATGCAGTGCTCGATCCCAGGACCCTGGGATCATGACCTGAGCTGAAGGCAGAGGCTTTAACCCACTGAGCCACCCAGGCGCCCCTATTTTGCATGGTTTCTTAGTAAATCCACAGTGAATGTATCAGCTCAGAAAGAAAGGATTTACTGGTGAATCCAGACTCATTAAAAGTTTAAACGTTTTATGATTTTACACTTTATACTTTTTGATTTTTAGATGCTGATCTAAAGATCTATTTTTTAGCACAAGGTGTTTCTTTATGTTTACAATTATGATAAATGTTTATGCATATAAAGACTTACTTAACATGTCACTGTGATAGGTATCAAGGAAAAATATATCCTAATTTGCTGTCGGACTTTACTAATTCATGTGATAAATATGAACTCCTAGCCCCCAATTACACAAAAGTCCTCATTGACATGACTGGAAAAATTCTGTTTTCCCCATGCCAAACAGTTGTATTTTTAAAATATTCAGAAGATGATCCATTTCGGTACTTTTAAGAAGGGTTCAAAGTTTATTTAAACTGTGCATGCAGCCAATTTTTAACATCTTCAACACTGACGAAAGTGCTTCCATAAAGCTGATCTGCCTGAGAAACGGAAGTTCGGCCCGTGTGCATTCCTACTTCCTTACTCACATATACACCTTCCATCTCTTTGTGAAAGAGCATCCCTCTTCCTCATCCCAGACCTCTGGTGCACTGCCCCCTGGTGCAAAACCTCTGACACCAAAGAGAGGGACCATTCCAGAAGACTTAGCTTTGGGGAGAGATTCCCTTGATGCATAAGTATAGAAGATTCTAGCAAGATGCTTAGGACTAATCAGGGACTGTCTCTCTTCAGTCTCACATTTTCTTATTCCCTTCGAAAGAACTGAACATCAAATGTGCTAAATTCTCAATCTTCTTTATCCTCAGTCCTACAACCACCATAGGCTTTATCTTGCTTCTGTCATTCTGTTCATAACCAAACGTTTTGACGTTCTCTGTCATGTCTGTTCCTACTTAACATCAGGTCTTCCTGCATTCACCGGAATGTGGCTTCAGGCTCCCAGTTCTCCTGAAACTGCTCAGCCAAGGTTTCTAAGAAACTACACCTTAATGAGGTCAGAGATAGCTGTCAGTCCCCTTGGCTGATATTTCATAAACATCTGACCCTTCTGAGCACATTGTCCATGTCCAAGGCTGACCTCCAACTAGCTTCTGCTTTTCTGCTGCTCCTCCTCTCTTTCTTTTAGTGATACTCTTTCTCACATTGGGGGCATTTTGATGTTCCTCAAAATTCTTTACTAGGTGCCACACTCCTCTCTGCATATACAGATTCAACGTCCCAACTAGTTCAGAACTATTTAACCAGAAGTTAAATAAATATTGTTTAACATTGTCACGGAGACCCAAGCATTGTCAAAGATACAGATCATTCAACTGAAAAGAAGGAAAGAAGTAATCTTCAAGAGACCATCGAGTTCGTTTTCATCAATGGTAGAAAAGTCATATTCAATGATTGTTATTTTTTCACGATTTCTGTTGTTTGTGTGTGTGTGTGAGAGAGAGAGAGAGAGAGAGAGAGAGAGAGAAAGAGCACAAGCAGAGCACAAAGTGGCAGCGGGAGAGGGAGAAGCAGGCTCCCCACGGAGAAGGGAGCCCTATGTGGGGTTCCATCCCAGGACCTGAGCTGAAGGCAGACGCTCAACAGACAGTCACTGAGCTGTCCCTCAACTGTTGTTTCGATGTAAATAAAACAGACCTTCAATTCAGTTGAAGTAGTTGACTACACTACTATGAGCTTGAATATTTTCAATATGAGAAGTTTTGAGGTTTTATGTTTTACATTTTCACTTAATATCTGCTGTCTAATATGTCATGTGGACCACGTTGACTGGAACGCTGTTGGAGTCTTCAGGTTCCTCCTCTGCAGTCTGCAATCCTGTCCTGCTGGGTCCCCCACTGTCTCGCCAGCAAACTGGCCTCAGTGTGGGGTGGATACACAACTTCCTTTCAGCGACGACGCGCAGGAGGCTAGGCTGGCTGTGCGTGGCTCTGTCCACTGTGTCCTCCCTGCTGTCCAGGCGAGGCCTGTCATCCGGTCTCTCTTCGCCCTGTCACCACATCAACCCATTGGCCATCATCCCCTCAACTCCTCATTCTCCCATCGACCCTTATGCCTTGGCCCTGTCGCCCCATCCTCCTGGTATGGTGTTGCCTCATCACCCCATCGTCCCATCACCCCATTGTGTCATAGCCCCATTGTCCTGTCATTCTGTCAGCCAGTCCCCACAACGCCCCACTGTCTCAGATCCCCATCATCCTGCTGTCCCTTTCCCCGTGGACCCACCTTCCAGTTGCCTCATCATCAAGTCTCCTCATCACCCATGCCCTGGTGCCCCATCACTCCAATGTCCCATCATCCCATCATTCGTTGCTCCAGTGTCCCATTACCTGTCGCCCCATGCCCCCACCTCCCTGGGGTCCCATTTCCCACCCTGTATCTGATCCTCCCATTGTCCCTCCACATCCCCCAATCATGCCAGCTTCCCATCTTCCCACTGCCTATTGTCCTGTCCCTTCATTGCCCCGTTGGCCTGCCATTGGTTGTCTGTGGATGTTGCTTATGTGTCACCTGGGCTTTAGGAGTTAAATGCAAATGGTTTCCATTTTATTATTTTTGGAGATAAAGTGACTCAGCCCATTATAATTATGTTAACTGCTGAAATGGAAAAAAAATGTTGACACTAGCTAGGTGAATGTCTAGCAGTTAGTGAAGTTTAAAACTATTTTCTGAGATGAAGCAAAATGGAAAGTTAAGATCTAAGTAGACATGTTAAGGAAATTATTTAAATTTCCAATTATTTTTAGCATTGTGAAAGATGTATAAGGATGTTCTTCCTTTACTATAATTGGTGTGTATTTGTATGAATTTTTAATTTGAATATTTTGAATGTGAAAGACTGCTCAGTAACCAGAAGTTTAATATCAATTATATTTTAGATTGTCATAGAGTGGCAAGAAATTGTCCAACCTGTAGTCATGTCCACTGCAAACAAGTAAGGGAGAAATATGGAATGCATGATTGACTTAACTTTCATCAAATGTAGGAAAGCAAAGTTATTCTATTGTTGTTTTGGTGTAAATAAAATGTTTCGCTTCCATTTAAAAAAAGTGTCAAAAATATTCTGAGTTGGAATATTTTTAATATGAAAATATTTTAATATTTTGTCTAACATTTTAATGTAATACGTATTGTGAAATATTTCATGCTGATCAAGTGGACTGCAATGCTGTACTAGTGTTGATATTCTTCATTTGCAGGCTGCAGTCCTGTTCCCCTGGCTGCCCTACTGTCCCTCAGACAAGTCGGTCTACAAGTCAGGATAGCGCACTGTGGGCACATGACTTCCTTCCAGACGATGGTGGCAGGCGACTGGCTCTGTGGAATGTGTCCTCCCTGTGGTCCAGGTGCATCCTATCCTCCCACTGACCCAAGCTCCCATTGTCTCCATTGCCCTGTTGCCCTATTTCCCCATCGCCCAGAGGAGCCATCATTTCTTCTCCCCATCATCCCATCTTCCCACTGTCCCACCGTCCCATTGTCCCATCATCCTGTCACCCATTTGTGCCATATCCCATCACACATTGCCCCCTGTCCCTTTGCCCCATTGTTCCTTAGTCCCGTCACCCCAATCCAATCTTCCCAGAGCCCCATCATCCCATGGTCACATTGTCTCATCATCCCGTCGGCAGACTGCTCCATCCTCCCGTGGTGGCAATGCCCCATCCCCCCAGCGCTCATCATCCAGCCTTCTCCTCCACCATTCTCCCTCCACCATGACCATCGCCCATCATGCCATCGACCCGTCTCCCCTCTATCTTCTCATTTTCCTAGCTCCCATCCCATCATCCCCTCACCCCATCGTCCCATCCGGGCATCATCTCATTGCCCCATCATCCCACTGTCCTGTCTTCCCTTCCCCCAGTCGCCCCATTGTCCCATGTCCTGCCTCCCAACACTGCTTCCTTGCATGGGCCCAAAGTCCCAAAGCGTCCTGTGCTCTCGTCCCTTCGCCCCATCATCACATTGCCTAATGGCCCCATCATCTCATTATGCTGTCGTCTTGTTCCGCCATCACTCCCTCATCCCATCATATTGCCACCCAGCTACCTCAGGGCCCCATCACTCCAAAGCCCCATCAGCCATTCGCCCCCTTGCTGTCCTGTCATCTCAGCATCCAACTGACCCATCCACCTGTCGACGTCGCCCTGTCATCAAGTGTCCCTGTCACACTGTTGCCCCTTCACCCCATAGTCCGTCCCATCACCCCTTGTGCCCTCTTCCCATCATCCTAACGTCACATCGTCCTGTCATCCTACTTTTCAAAGCCCCATCAACCCATTACCTTATCACCCCATCTCCCCCTCCCCTCATCGCCCCATCGCCCCATCCTCCCATTGGCCCATCTGCTCCCTCACCCACATCCTATGGCCATCATCGCCTAACAGAATCATCGTCCGGTCACACTGTCCTCCCCACACCATCGTTCCATTGCCCCAACGTCCCATCGCCCCACCCTCCCATCGTCCTGCCCTGTGTCCTGCTTCCCGTCCTGCTAGGAGCAGGTCGCGGCCACAGCGTCCGGCACACACACACCCCGAAGCTGCAAATGCCACTGAACACGCCCCCGTTCCGAGTCTCAAATCCTTTAGGAAACAGGTTTTTGGTGATCATGATCTGGCTGCAGTTTCTGCGCAGAAGCAGAGCCCAGGTCTCAGGGCCGCGCCCATTAACTGCAAGGTGCAGGACGCCCTCCTGGCTGAAAATGCCCGAAGCGAAAGCGCTCCACAGCCGCTCAGCCAGAAGGGCGGCGGAAAGGCCGGGTTTATGCGGACTATGAAAGCGGCAGGGAGCTGGTGTCTGACGGCTAAGTCAGCCCTGGGCCACCAACAGGGGCGGGAACTGACCCCGCGCACCTCCTCGTGGCCTCCTGGACAATCACCGAACTCCTCCATGGCCCACCTGTCTCGGCTAGTGGCAAGAGCCCAGCTCTGCTGCACCCCTGTCTGCTCCCCGACTGCGCATCCATAGCCCATAGCCCAGAGTGCACGACATCCTCATACTATGAGACAGCTGAACAGTGTCCCCTCTCACACCTGCCTGAAGGACAGAACTTGCCTCAGAGTTCCTTGGGAAAGACGGACCATCACCCAAATCCAGAAGACACAAAGCACCTGTTTCCACCACCAGATGCTCCCACAGGTCTTCAACCTCTTCAGCGCAGACCACAGCCAGGCTGCCTGGAGCCACGCCGCCCTCCATGACCTCCTCTCCAGCCTTCATCGCTGCCTGGGACACCGGAAGCCCAGGGAAGAAGACAACCCTGTCTGTCTGTGTCTGGGGATTGTGGTCCGGAAGGATTTCCAAAGAATCCATCTCTATCTGAAGGAGAAGAAACACAGCTGCTGTGCTGGGAAGGTTGTCAGAGCGGAAATGGAGAGGCCTTTTTCCTCCTTTCACAATCCACAAGTACAGGAGAAAGTGATAAGAGAAAGTTTGCTGAGCCCTCTAAAACACTTTGTGAAATAGAGCAGAAAAAATTTTTATATTTCGTTTTTTAGTTTTTCATTACATTTTCTGTAGAACGAGTATTATATCTGTTTCTTAGTGAAAGAGGAATCAATTTTGATGATCATCTGATGAAAAATGAATGGTACAGCTCACTCATTATTACATTATTCACATTTTAAGTAAAAAAAAAAAAAGACTTTCTCCAAGCCACTGTACATATTGTGGTCAGAGCAGAGGGAGATATAACAAATCCAATCCTTTGCCTGTATTATTGAGTTCTGTAGAAAAACCAACTTCCAAGCAATAATCTCATTTAATTAACATCAGTTATTTTAAATGGGGTAAGGATAAAAGGGAGGAAATGGAATCTCTCAGCGGACTCTGGAAAAACAAAAGCAGTAGGTATCTCCCACAGTTGACTGGTAGACATCTGATGCCAATATTCTTTAGAAAATATACTTAGAAAAAATATTCTTTAGAACATATATATATATATATATATATATATATATATATTCCTTAGAATATATAAAATATATTGCTTGCCATTTGCAAGCAAGTCTATCAAATTAAAGCCCAGGATTGTAAGTGGTCACAAGGGAAGAGAGTATGGAATAGAAAAGAATTTAAAATTGATTCTCTTGGGGCACCTGCGTAGCTCAGTTGTTTTAGCATCTGCCTTTGGCTCAGCTCATGACCCCAGGGTTCTGGGATGGAGCCTGGGGTCTGACTCCTTCTCAGCATGGAGACTGTTTCTCCCTTTGCCACCCTCCCTTTTTGTGTCCTCTTTCTCTCTCCCTCTGTCCAGTAAGTAAACAAAATCTTAAAATAAATAGATTCTCTTGTGGTTTCTGTCTGATACTTTTACTCCCAAGTACAAAGCCACCAACTAAAACCAAGACTTGTGTGAAAGTTCTAGACTTTTTGAAAACTGTTCTAGAAGAGGCCTTGTTCTCTTCTTTTTCTTCTGGTGACTATTTCTGGATATGAGGGAATGTCCCTGATACAGTGATGTAACAGTGGCTATAGTTAAATCAAAATAGAAAACAGGAGTATTTTATTCTGTAGCCTGTCAAATTATTTGCAAAGGAAGAGTGTTACCTCCTACCCAAGATGGACTAAGACAGTGACCAAGTCTGGAGACCTGCTTGTGCTCTCTGCATATAACTATCCCTGGAAGGTCATTTTTCTCCAGAGGTGAAAAATAATCAAACAAAAATGCTCTAACAAGGAACTGACTCTGTTAGTGTAATAAGCCACTTCCACTAGCTTTTATATGTTTTTCAGAAAACATAATTTTTTTAAAAAAAAGATTTATTTTATTTTCTTAAACAAGTGGTTTTGTTTTTTAAAAGATTTTATTTATTTATTTATTTGAGAGGGAGAGAGTGCTAGAGACTGAGAGAGAGAGAGAGAGAGAGAGAGAGAACAAGAGCCTGGAGGACGGGTAGAGGGAGAGGGAGAAGCAGACTCCCCAGTGAGCAGGGAGCTGGATGTGGAACTCTATCCCAGGACCCTGGGATCATGACCCAAGCCGAAGGCAGACGTGTCATCAGCTGAGACACCCAGGTGCCCCAAATTGAGTTATTTTAGAGAGACAAAGAGAGCATGTGGTATAGAGGAGAGGGGCAGAGGAAAGGAATTTTCAAGCTGACTCCCTACTGAGTGTGGAACCCCACTTGGGACTCCAGGCAGGGCTGGATCCTTTGACACAGAAGATCCTGACCTGAACCTAAACCCGGAGATGTAAGCTTCATCGACTGACCACCCAGGCATCCCTACAAGAGGGATATTTTCTAAAGAGCAGTTAGTTTCACAGCAAAACTGAGTATAAGATATCCAAACTTTTCGCAGGTTCTCTGGTTCTGTATTTGCATAGTGTTCCTTGAAATCAACATTCCCCCACCAGACAGAACAGTTCTTCCAAGGGTGTAACAGATAGTTCTTAGGGCTGTGAACAAATCTTCAATATCACAGTGGTCTGTGGCTCTCAAAGCTCAAACTTGGAACAGTCTAACAAAACCTGCTTCCTTAGTATTTTTATCCTCTCATTGGGTTTTCTTGGGTATCACACAAGAAGCATGGACATGGAATTTGTGGAAGATACATGAAATGTCTGCAGAGAGTGCAACAGACCTGGGGCTAACATGTTGCTCTGACTGGAGGACTTTCTCTGGATCTCAAGGGCACCCCGGGACAGGTGGTCTTTGCTTACTCGTGAGCTGCCATTGGCTGTCTTGCGGATGTTTTTTTCTGTCTGAGCCTTGATGTGATGTGGTCTTTTGGAATTAAATACAAATAGATTACAATTTATTACTGAATTCTACAAAATGTATTCAGTACATCAGTAATTATAGATAGAGCTAAACAGAAAATATATTTTGAAAATACCTTGATAAGTAACTAGTAGCATGTGAAGTTATAATTTATTTTCTCAGCTGAGGGAACATTCAAATTCAGTACACTAAAAATGTGTAACTAAATAATTTAAGTTTCCAAATGTTGTTAGGAACTTGGAATGGTTTAAATATTTAAATATATGAATTAATTATTATGTCTTTGTAGAAATTGTTAACTTGCATGTGTGCTATGTAAATTACAAATTATATAAGTAAATATATTATAGGTCACTCATCAAATTTAATTATACTGTTAAACATCAATAGCCTTAAAATTTGACACTAAGCTTAAAATTATTAGTCATTCTTAACCCTGCATTGAATTAAGAATAAAAAGAGTAACTTGACACTTTCTTTTGTATGTACAAAGCTCAGATATAAGTACTGTACATAACTGTATAAATATGTATCCATTAATACTGTACCCATTAATTAATACTGTATTATTAATTTCTCTGGAAGGTTCAATTAAAAAACATCAGAGGAGACTCTGGAGGCAAGGGAAATCATGAAATATATGTACATAGAGTTAGGAAACAGTGCTCTAAGCCAGTAGAAGGTGAAGAAAGGATAGCCAAAAGAGAAGTAGAAAGTAAGGGAAATGTTCAGAAATTGAAAACTCCTGTGTCCCCCACTTAAGCCACCTGCACAAGAGAAGATGTTCAGAGAAGCTAGAACCACGGTTCCCAGACGTGCCCACCCCAGCTAGGCCAACAGCATCTGTAGGATCTCCCATGGCCCTGCCCTGCTCCTTCTTGGTGGCCCTGGTGGTGCTCAGCTGCCACTCCCTCGGCTCTCTGGGATGTGACCTGCCTCGGGACCACAGCCTGCTGCACTGGAGGGCCTTGATGCTCCTGCGACAAATGAAGAGAATCTCCCTTATCTTTTGTGACAAGTACATAAATGACTTTGCCTTTCCCAAGAAGGTATTTCACAGCAAGCAGCTGCAGAAGGCTCAAGCCCTCTCTGTCGTCCATGTGACGAAGCAGAATATCTTCCACCTCTTCTGCACAGAGGCCTCACCTGCTCCTTGGAACACGACCCTCCTGGAGGAATTGTGCTCAGGAATTTATCAGCAGGTGAATGACCTACAAGCCTGTCTCATGCAGGAGGCAGGGGTGGAAGAGATGGCCCTGGTGAATGGGGACTCCATCCTGAGGAACTACTTCCAGAGAATCTCCCTCTATCTGCAAGAGAAGCAATACAGCCCTTGTGCCTGGGAGATAGTCCGAGCAGAGATCATGAAACCCTTGTATGCATCAATGATCTTGCAAGAAAGATTAAAGAGCAAGCAAGGAGACCCAGTTCAACATGGAAATGATTCCCTCTAACTAATAATATCAGACTTTCCACAGTTCTGCTGTCTGGAGTGTCAAAGTCACTCATTTCTGCTGTTGTCATGGCATGAGTGGAATCCATCTGTCACATGTTCTCAGCAGTACTAAGCAACATCACGTGAACGGTACAAGCTCCTGTGACTTTCAGATGATCATGCTGACCTGCCTATTTAACTATTTCACTATAAGATTCAAATTATTTTTCTCTGTATAATACAGGCACATTTTCACTTTGTGGCAATACAAATATACATGATACATCTATTAAATTTTTGTTCCTTAAATGTTTCTGTAGAAAATTTCTTTTATTTGTACTTGTTTCTTATTGAAAGAGAAGGGGAACCTGGGTGGTTCAATTGGTTAAGTGGCTGCCTTCTGCTCAGGTGACGATCTCACCAGCCTCAGATTAGATCTGCTCAGCCTCCTGGCTCAGTTCAGAGTCTGCTTCTCCCTCCCCCTTCTCTTGTGCTCTCACTTGGGTGCACTCTCTCCCCCTCTCATATAAATAAAGAAAATCATAAAAAAAGAAAGAGGAAACAAGTGTGATTACAATGTGAAGAAAGAACAGATGGTACAACTCAGTATTTCGTGATTCACATTAGAAAAAATACCACACACTTCCTGGAAGTCAGTTTGTATGTTGTCCTCAGGATAAAGACAGATGTAACAAATCCAATCCCCGTCTGTGTCGTTTAGTTTTGTAGAAAAAACAACCTCCAAGCAGTAATCATAGTGAATTAATACCAGTTATACTAAAGGGTAGAAGGAGAAGAAAAGAATATGGGAATTCTGAAAGTAGAAAAGGAAGCAGACAGGTCAGGAAATAGAATCAAAAGCACTAGCCACCTTCCACATCACGCTGGTAGCCATCCAAGTGCCAATATCCTTTACAAAATGAACCTTTGAATCTGCCATTTACAAACAATTCCATTCACTTAAAGCCCAGCAAGGGAAATGGTCGCCTGGGAAAAGAGTGTAAAATGAGAGAAGGATTTAAAAGTGATGCCTCAAACCACCACTGGTCAGGGTAGCAAAGAGCCACACTGCAAACAAAGGTGGAATGATCCTAAGGCAGTAGGATAAGAGCGAATATTGGTTAAGAGTCTCTTTCAAAGCCAAGAAAGGCTTCAAGGAATTGCATCATTGCAAAGGGTGCATGGAGAGGGTCCATAAAGCCAGGAAGTAGACGGTTTGTGTCCCTGGGTATGAGCTGTTTTGACTGAATTACTCACCAGAAACCATACTGGAGGAGGAGGAAGGGTGAAGAACAGAAAAGAAGTTAGTGATTATAGAAACAAAATACTTTTGAGAGATTTACCTTCTTTGGACAAATTTAAACTTGATAAAAAAATGAAAAAAATAATTGAAATGGGTGATGTCTTCTAAGCCATGTAAAGCATATAAAGAAAAGCAAACAAAAAAGAAAGGGGATGAAAAGTGTACAGGAACATTCTGTAAATCAAACTACCCTGTTCTATTGAAGACTCATGAATAGAAAGAACTGAAGATGAATTGGGGGCCAGGGCTCACCCCACTGTTTCTCCAGGGCACCAGAATCCCTCAGGTGCAGCGCCCAGCCCCTCTGTGGGGATCCTGCTGGTTCCCCTTGGCAGCATCTCAGCTCTGGGCTATGAGCTGCCTCCTGGCCCCGGGCAGCTTCACAGGAAGACCTGCTGCTGCTGACACAAGAAGGAGCAGCTGTTCTTTCCCTGACCCAGGGACAACTCCTCTGGGACATGGTGCATGGCCACCAGTTCCAGGAAACAGGGGCCACCTAAGTCCCCCATGAGATGCTCCAGCTGGCCTTCACCCTCTTCCTCACCAGGCGCCGTATTTGAAGCCTGAGCCCATCCCTGCTGGGGAAACTCCACGCAGGGCCTCAGAGGCAGCCAGAATCCAGACACCTGTGTGGTACCCGTGACAGGAGTGGGGGAGTCTCCCCTGGGTTTGAGGGGCCTGGCCTGGCATAGAAGATGTGCTTTCAGCAAGTCCACTTATATCTGAGAGAGAAGAAACAGAGTGACTGCCTGGGAAGGAGTCGGAGTCAAAATCAGGCGACCCATCTCTTCCTATTTAAATGAAGACATAAGGAAAGGGAAATGATAAAAAGGAAGAAAGCAGGAAAGGGACCTTGAAATGATATTCTTGACCTACAACACTAAGTCATATGCGCATGAGTTCCATCCTTCTGAGGACTCCTCTTTCTATTTTAGTCATACAATGTGTTGAGTTAAATTACTCAGCATTGTGGTTGGATTATCTCTAAGGGCCTCCATCCGCAGGACAGAGCTAGCCTGAAGTAGTTCATGTGTTCACGTATTGTAGGCTCCTCTGGATTCTGGATCAACACTGAACCAGCTGGAACAGTTTTCCTGACCTCACAGCTACAGCAACAAGAACAAAACCAACAACCCCCAAATGCAAGAAGACAGAAAACAACTCTTCTTAGATCCACTCACAGCTGAGGTCTGAGGGCCAGTCTCAGCGCTGCTACCAGGAAAAAAAGGAGCGCTCAGACAATCACACTGGCCAGGAGCCGGTATTGGTAGGAACTTGAACTATTACGGAAGCCTGGCTCGAGGCTCTGTGTGCTTCCACTGGGCAGTTACAATGTCTAGGCCTCCCTAGTCAGTGGAGCCCACAGGTTTGTGTGTTGTACTTTTGGAATCTCTGCTAGGCTGCCCCTGTGAAGAGCAGAGGGAAATCTGCTGGCTTTGCCAGCAGAGGGAGGGGGAAAGCAATCACTCTAGAATAGTCTGAGGCTACCTCTTCACAGTGCTAGAGGCCAAGAGGATCTGTGACCAGGAGCCTGAAGGAGGGAAGTCAGGAAGAGGGGACAGCAGACTTCCCACTGGAGAAGCTGGGGTGAGTCTGGACTCTCCAACAATGCACGTCCTGGAGACATTAAATCGCAATGTGTCTTGCGTATTTTGAAATCGAGGCATGGTGCTGAACTTCCTTCCATCCCACGTGAGTGTGGAATGAGATGCCCTACAGCTTTAGAGAACCTTTAACTTTTATGGCCTAGAAGCAGAAGGGGAGCCTGTCAAGGGCACAGCGATGGGGCAGCCAGAGCAGGTGGGACGCCACCAGGGAAGAATGATCTCCAGGAAGTGTGGCAGAAGGGAAGATTCAGAATTTTCCAAGAGGAACCTCAGGCAGGAATTTATCCCATGGGCTACAGGACTGTGCCCTGCATCTGGAATTCTGCTTCCATCTCCTTGTTTGATCATGAGAACCTCACTGGAGCTCTCTGCAGCTCAGTTTCCCCAGATGTAAAGTGAGGTGGAAATATTCCTAGAGTGTTTTGATTATGAAGTGGCACATTTCATCTAGTATAGATGCTAGTATTTCATACTAGCATCTAGTATCTTCCACTGAGTGAGAGTTTAACAGATGGGGATTATATTCTTATGTTTTCCCCAAAAAAGTGATCTTCTCTTAGCCTTTTACATATGACTGACTGCAAAGGGCTGATCCTCCAAAATATCGTTGTGAAAAAAAAAATACCCATTCCAAACAGGTGTCCTATCCACTGAATGAAATTAGTTACACAGTAATGTTATATGTATATATATATACACTGTGCCTATGTCCGCATACTCGATGTGTTCTGGTACAGCACATGTCCCCTTCCTCCACGCCCTCCGAGATCCCATCCTTTCACTCTCCAATCACAGAGTTTCCCTCTCCCCCAGTGGAGAAACCTCCTGTGAGCTCCCCTCCCCCCTCCCTCCTCAGGAGCCTCTCCTGCCCATTCACACAGCTGCTTCCTTTTCCTTTGTGGTTTCTGTCTGGCCCTTTTACTTCCAATTACAAAGCCACAAAGAAGAACACAAGTTGTGTGAAACTTCCAGGTTTGTTCGAAACTCTCCTAGCAGAAGCCTTATTGTTTTTTTTCTCCTGGTGACTATTGCTGACCTGAGGGAATGTCCCCACTGCAGTGATGTCAGAGGGGCAGGAGCAGAGAGGAGATAGGAGCAGGAGGCTGCTGTTCTGTGGCCCGTCACAGTCTTTACAGGGGAGGCTGCCAGCGAGGGGGCAGGGTGGGCTAGACAGTGACCAGGTGTGCACACGGGCTCTTGTTGTATGTAGAAGTCTGTCCCCTGGTGGGGGATTTTTCTACAGAGCAAGCAAAGAAACACCAAACAAACACAAACAAAAACTTTCCTGGAATGAACAGACTCTGCTAGCGTTATAAGCCATGAACTTCAACAAAAATACCCTTAAAAAAAATAGAGCAGATACATTCCCAGTAAAAGTGAGCAGAAAGTCCTGAGTTGTTTCAGGTTCGCCATGGTCGTGAGTTATTTCCTGTCCACCCTGCTCTGGAGCTGCCTGGTCTCTCCCACATAACGGCATCCCCCCACCAGAGGGAACACTGTCCAGTTGCTTCCCACAATGTAACAAGTAGTTCTAGGGTTGGGAACAAGGCTTCAACATGCCATGGGTTGTCTTGTGGACATTGCTGGTGTTTGAGCCTTGTTTTGATGTGGACTTTGGAAATGAAATACGAATAGATTCTACATAATCAATTAATTCTTCAAAACTATTCATTGTATCAGGAATATTATCTGGTACTAAATAGAAAAATATTTTGAGAATAACTTGATGAGTATCTAGCAGCAAGTGAAGTTAAAAATCATTTTCTCATTGGGGCCATACTAAAATACAGTACACAAAAAACAAACATCCAATAAATAATTGAATAATTCATTGGCTGTTAGAAATTTGGAATGATTCTCAGTATCTAGGGACACCGATATTATTATGTCTTTCTACAAATTCTTAATTAGCATTGTACTTATATACTTCCATTTAAGTAAGAAAAAACTGAGAAGTCATTCATCGTAATTAGATATCCAGTAAAGAATAAGTAGCTTAAACTATAGTTCTCAGTTGAAATTTTTGTCCATCTTAACACTGAATTAAATAAACAGTAAAATGAACACTTTCTTTTCTAATCTATTAAGCAGAGCTATACATACATAACTATATAGACTGTAGATCCATGTTACCAAGATTTGTTGGAAGGTTCAAATACATAAATATTCAGAAGACTGTAACAGGAGGCGGCAATAGGAAAAAGAAACGGTTGAGAAACCCACGCTCTACAACCCAGGAGAAAGTGTAGAAAGGAAAGGAAAAAGAGAAGTAGAAAGTAAGGGAAACGTTCAGAAATCGAAAACTCCTGTGTCCCCTACTTAAGTCACACGCACAGGAGAAGATGTTCAGAGGAGCTAGAGCCACGGTTCCCAGATGTGCCCACCCCAGCCAGGCCAACAGCATCTGCAGGATCCCCGATGGCCCTGTCCTGCTCCTTGTTGGTGGCCCTGTTGGTGCTCAGCTGCCACTCTCTTGGCTCTCTGGGATGTGACCTGCCTCAGGACCACGGCCTGCTGCACTGGAGGGCCTTGATGCTCCTGCAACAAATGAGGAGACTGTCTGCTAGCTCCTGTGACAAATACACAAATGACTTTGGCTTCCCCCAGGAGGTGTTTGATGGCAAGCAGCTGCAGAAGGCTCAAGCCCTCTCTGTCATCCATGTGACGAACCAGAAGACCTTCCACCTTTTCTGCACAGAGGCCTCACCTGCTCCCTGGAACACGACCCTCCTGGAGCAATTATGCTCGGGACTTTCTGAGCAGCTGGGCCACCTGGCAGCCTGTCCCCTGCAGGAGGCAGGGGTGGGAGAGCTGCCCCTGGTGAATGGGGACTCCATCCTGAGGAACTACTTCCAGAGAATCTCCCTCTATTTGCAAGAGAAGCAATACAGCCCTTGTGCCTGGGAGATGGTCCGAGCAGAGATCATGAAACCCTTGTATGCATCGACAGTCTTGCATAAGAGATTGTGGAGCAGGAAGTGACACCCCTTTCAAGATGGAAATGGTTCTCTCTGAAGAATACTATCACACTCCCATGTGTCCTGTAGTGTCAAAGACTCTCATTTCTGCTGTCATCATGACATGAACTGAATCAATTTGTCACATGTATTCAGGAGTATTAAACAACTTGAAGTCAACGTTACAAACACCTGTTGCCTTCAGATGACCATGCTGATCTGCCTATTTAGCTATTTATTTATTTCACTATTTATAAGATTTGTTATTTTTTATTGTATTATATTAGTTGCACCTACTCTTTGTGATTAAGAGAATTGTATATGTTTTACATATATTAAATTCTTTATTTTCTGTTCATTAAATGTTTCTATAGAAAAATTCTTGCGTTTGTTTCTTTTTGAAGCAGGAAACAAGTCTGATTACACCCTGATGAAAGAACGGATTGTCCCACTCTCTCACTCGTGATTTCATTTTCACATTAGACGTAATCGCATCGACTTCCTGGAAGTGCATGCTGTCGTCATGGGAAAGGCAGACTTCATGAGTCCAATGCTGTGTTGGTATCTTGGATTTTGTAGAAAAACTAACTTTAGAATAATAATTTTAGTGAACTAATATCAGTTATGTTAAAGAGAAGAGTGAGAAGAAGAGATAATATGAATTCTGTAAGTAGAAAAGGAAGCAGACCTGTGAGGAAAAAAATGAAAAGCACCGGATATGTTCTACATCATACTGGTAGACTCTCAAGTACGAATATTCTTTACAAAATGGATCGTTCAGGGGCACCCGTGGTTGAGTTGCTTAAGTGTCTGCCTTAGGCTTCATTCATGATGCTGGGGCGTGGGATCAAGCCCTGTGTCGAGCTCCCTGTTCAGCTGGGAGTCTGCTTCTCCCTCTCACACTCCCCCTGCTTGTGCTCCCTGTCTCTCTGTGTGTCATATAAATCAATTAAATCTTTAAAAAACACAAAACAAAACAAAACAAAACAAAAAACAAATGGATCCTTGATCCTGCCATTTACAAGCCATTCCATTCACTTAAAGCCCAGGGAGGGAAGTGGTTGCCTGGGAAGAGAGCATAGAATGAGAAATGGTGCTTCAAGCCTCCCCTAGTTAAGGGAGAAAAGAGCCACACTGCAAACAAAGGTGGAATGGCGCTAAGGCAGTAGTATAAGAGCGAATATTGGTTAAGAGTCTATTTCAAAGCAGAGAAACGCTTCAAGGAATTGCATCATAGCAAAGGGTGCATGGAAAGGGTCCATGAAGCTGGGAAGTAGAAGGGTTGTGACCACAGGGACCACCTGTTTTGACGGAATTACTCACCAGAAACCATACTGGCGGCAGAGGAAAGGCAAGGAACAGAACAGTGACTATAGATAGAATATAGATCTGGGAGATTTACCTTCTTTGGGCTAATTAAACTTCCATGAAAAAATAAACTAATAATTGAAATGAGCGATGTCTTCAAATGTCTTCTAAGTCATGTAAAGCATATATAAAAAAAGCAAAGAAAAATGAAAAGGTATGAAAAGTGTACGAGAACATTCTGCAAATGAAAACTACCCTGTTCTATTGAAGACTCATGAATAGAAAGAACTGAAGATGAATGAGGGGCCAGGGCACCCCCCACTGGTCCAGCAGGCCACCAGAAGCCCTCAGGTGCAGCGCCCATCCCCTCTGCTGGGCTCCTCCTGGATCCCCGTGGCAGCATCTCAGCTCTGGGCTGTGAGCTGCCTCCTGGCCCCGGGCAGCTTCACAGGTGGACCTGCTGCTTCTGAACAGAGGAGGAGCATCAGCCCCTTCTCCTGAACCAGGGACACCTCCACTGGGACAAGGTGCATGGCTGCCATTCCAAGAGGTCCACACCAAGTCTGTCCTCCTTGAGATGCTTCAGCTGACCTTCACCCTCTTCCTCACTGGGCCCCGCTGTTTGCTGCCTGAACCCGCCCCTGCTGGGGCAGCCAGAACCCTGGGAGCCTGTGTGGTACCTGCGATGGGAGTGGGGGAGCCGCCCCTGGGTTTGAGGGCCCTGCCCTAGCCTTGAAGACGTGCTTCCAGAGAATCCATCTCCATCAGAGACAGAAGAAACAGAGTTACTACCTGGGAAGGCGTCTGAGTCAAAATCCGGAGACCCATCTCTTCATATTCAAATGAAGACATAAGAACAGGGAAATGATAAAAAGGAAGAAAGCAAGAAAGGGACCTGCAAATGATATTCTTGACCTACAACACTAAGCCACATAGCCATGAGCTCCATCTTTCTAACGACTCCTCTTTCTGCTTCAGCCATACAATGTGTTGAGTTAAGTTACTCAGCATTGTGGTTAAGATGTGTCTGTGACAGGACTGTCCCTAAGGGTCTCCATCACAGGACAGAGCTAGCCTGAAGTTGTTCATATGTTCACGTATTGCAGGATCCTCTGGTTTTGGGATCAACACCGAACCATTTGGAACAGTTTTCCTGACCTCACAGCTGCAATACAAGAACAAAACCAACAACCCCCAAATGCAAGAAGGTGGAAAACAACAACTCTTCTTAGATCCACTCACAGCTGAGGTCCCAGGGCTAGTCTCAGCGCTGGTACCAGGAGAAAAAGGAGCACGTAGACAATCACTACTCGCCAGGAGCAGGCAATGGTAGGAACTTGAGCTGTTACGGAAGCATGGTTCGAGGCTCTGTGGGTTTCCACTGGGCAGTTACAATGTCCAGTCCTCCCTAGTTGGTGCAGCCCACTGGAATCACCACTAGGCTGCCCCTGTGAAGAGCAGAGGGAAATCTGCTGGCTTTGCCAGCAGAGGGAGAGGGAAAGCAATCATTCTAGAGTAGTCTGAGGCTACCTCCTCACAGTGCTAGAGGCCAGGGGGATCTGTGACCAGGAGCCTGAAGGAGGAAAGTCAGGAAGAGGGGACAGCGGACTTCCCACTGGAGATGCAAGGGTGAGTCATGTCCTGGAGACATTAAATCGCAATTTCCTTTGCGTATTTGGAAATCGAGGCACTGTACTGAAAGTCCTTTTGTCTCACATGAGTGAAATGAGAAGATGCCCTAAAGCTTCAGAGAATCTTTAACATTTAAGGCTGAGAAGGAGAAGGGGAGCCTGTCTGGGGCACAGCGAAGGGGCAGCCAGTGCAGGTGGGACGCAACCAGGGAAGAATTTTCAGAATTTTCCAAGAACCACCTCAGGCAGGAATTTATGACATGGGCTACAGGACTGTGCCCTGCATCTGGATTCTGCTTCCAACTCGTTTGATCATGAAAACCTCACTTGGACACTCTATAGCTCAGATGTAAAGTGAGGTGGAAATATTCCTAGAGCTGTTGTCATAATCAAGTGGCACATTTCAAAGCATCTAGTATCTTCCACTGAGTGAAAGTCTCATCTTGACAGATGAGAACTATTATTTTATATTTTCCCTGAATATTGATCTTTTCATAGCCTTTCCCCTGTATCTGACTACAAAGAGCGGATCCTCCAAAATATCATTGTGAAAAAAAAAATACCCATTGGGAACGGGTGTCCTATCCATTGAATGTAATTGGTTACACAGTAATGTAATACGTATACATATACACTGTGCCTATGTCCGCATACTCCATATGTTCTGGTACAGCACATGTCCCCTTCCTCCATGCCCTCCGAGATCCCATCCTTTCACTCTCCAATCACAGATTTTCCCTCTCCCCAGTGGAGAAACCTCCTGTGAGCTCCCCTCCCCCCTCCCTCCTCAGGAGCCTCTCCTGCCCATTCATACAGCTGCTGTTCTGTGGCCCATCACAGTCTTTACAGGGGAGGCTGCCAGCGAGGGGGCAAGGTGGGCTAGACAGTGACCAGATCTGCACATGGGCTTGTGTTGTATGTAGAAGTCTGTCCCATGGTGGGAGATTTTCTTCCAGAGCAAGCAAAGAAACACAAGCAAACACAAACAAAATCTTTCCTGGAATGAACAGACTCTGATAGTGTTATAAGCTATGACCTTCAACAAAAATAACTTTTTTTTCTTTTTCTTTCTATCTTTTTTTTTTTTTTTAACAAAAATAGCAGATAGATTCCTAGTAAACGTGAGCAGAAGGTCTAGAGATTTTCCCCATCCTTCCTGCTCTGGAGCTTCAAGGTCTCTCCCACATTTCAGCATCCCCCCTCAGAGGGAACACTTGTTCCAATGATTTCCAACAATGTAACAAGTAGTTCTAGGGTTTGGAACAAGGCTTCAACATACCATAGGCTATCTTGTCGAAGTTGCTGGTGTTTGAGCCTTGTTTTGATGCGGGCTTTGGAAATAAATATAGATTCTACATAATCATTTAATTATTCAAAATGTATTCATTGAATCGGGAATTCTATCTGGTTCTAAATAGAGAAAATATTTTTAGAATAAATTGTTGAGTATCTAGCATCAAGTGAAGTTAAAAATCATTTTCTCATTGAGGCCATACTAAAATACAGTACAGTAAAAACAAACATCCAATAAATGTTTGAAAAATTCATTGGCTATTAGCAATTTGGAATGATTCTCAGAATCTAGGGACACTGATAGTATTGTCTTTCTAGAAATACTTAATTTGCATTGTACTTTAATATTTCCATTTAAGTAAGAAAAATGTAGAAGTCACACATCATATTCAGATATCCAGTAAAGAGTAATTAGGTTTAAAATACAGCTTTCAGTTGAAAATTTTCGTCCATCTTAATTCTGAATTAAACAGACTAAAATGAACTCTTTCTTTTTTAATCTATAAAGCAGAGCTATAAATACATAACAATATAGACTTTAGATCTCTGTTACCACGTTTTTTTGGAAGGTTCAATCACAGATATATTTGAAAGACTGTGACAGGAGGTGGCAATAGGAAAAAGAAACAGTTGAGAAACCCATGCTCTAAACCCCAGAAGAAAGTGTAGAAAGGAAAGCAAAAAGAGAAGTAGAAAGGAAGGGAAACGTTCAGAAATTGAAAACGCCTATGTCCCCTACTTAAGCCACATGCACAAGACAAGATGTTCAGAGAAGCTAGAGCCACGGGTCCCAGACGTGCCCACCCTAGCCAGGCCAACAGCACCTACAGGATCCCCAATGGCCCTGCCCTGCTCCTTCTTGGTGGCCCTGGTGGTGCTCAGCTGCCACTCCCTCAGCTCTCTGGGATGTGACCTGCCTCAGTATCACGGCGTGCTGCACTGGAGGACCCTGATGCTCCTGCAACAAATGAGGAGACTGTCTGCTAGCTCCTGTGACAAATACACAAATGATTTTGGCTTCCCCCAGGAGGTGTTTGATGGCAAGCAGCTGCAGAAGGCTCACGCCCTCTCTGTCATCCATGTGACGAACCAGAAGACCTTCCACCTCTTCTGCACAGAGGCCTCACCTGCTCCCTGGAACACGACCCTCCTGGAGCAATTGTGCTCGGGACTTTCTGAGCACCTGGGCCACCTGGAAGCCTGTCCCCTGCAGGAGGCGGGGGTGGGAGAGACGCCCCTGGTGAATGGGGACTCCATCCTGAGGAACTACTTCCAGAGAATCTCCCTCTATCTGCAAGAGAAGCAATACAGCCCTTGTGCCTGGGAGATGGTCCGAGCAGAGATCATGAAACCCTTGTATGCATCAACAGCCTTGCGTAAGAGACTAAGGAGTGGCAAGTGAGACCCGTTTCAACATGGAAATGATTCCCTCTGACTAATAACATCACACATTCCGGAGTCCTGCCATCTCAGAGACTCTCATTTCTGTGGTTGTGAAGACATGAACACAGTCAATTTGTCAAGAGTTTTCAGGACATGTCAACTCTACAAGCTGTAGTTGCTTACAGATGACCTTGCCTATCCCTATTTATCTATTTAAATATTTATTTATGTAAATATCCATAAGATTCAGTTTTTTCATATAATATGATGTGCATCTTTACATAGTAGACTATAATAAAATATATTTTTAATATGTAATCAGTTTATCTTTTTTTTTCTTTATGGAATTTTAAGGACAAAAGTGTTTTCAAGGAGGCACATCAGGTCTCATTGTGTAACTCCATTGGAAATTGGACAGCAGAAATCATTTACTGTCATACTGCATTAACACTGGAAATAACAACTCACTTTCTCTAAGACAACTTGCACGTTGACTTTAGGCTATAGGACATAAAAAATACAGATCCTGATGTCTACATCTTTGGTTGTAGGGACATATAAATATGGTTGCTATAGGGATGGGATCTAAAAACCTCCACTTTAATGTTTTGACGATGAAGGATAGGAAGTGACTTCTCTCACCTGCTGCCTGAGCAGAGAGGTAGAAGCACACAGGAAGTGCACACAGAAAATCTGCGGGCCCCTCAACAGGTCACTGACAGACATGGAGACACGTATGTCCAGTGTCGGGGGCAGGTGAGCTGGCAGTTGACAAGAAACGGCACGGCTGAGGTCCACATCTAGCAGGCAAAGAAATACAACTGTATTCTGTGCATTGATTTTATATCCTCATGCATTACTGCATTCCTATGCAATTTCTAGCAGATTTGGACGGGTGTCTGTTGGGTTTTCGACATATAGTATCATATCATCTGCAAAGAGTGATAGTTTGACTTCTTCTTTGCTATTTGGATGCCTTTAATTTCTTTTTGTTGCCTGATTGCTGAGGCTAGGACTTCTACTACTATGTTCAATAGCAGTAGTGGTAATAGACATCCCTGCCATGTTCCCTGACCTTAGTGGAAAAACTCTCAGTTTTTCTCCACTGAGAATGTTTGCAGTGGATTTTTCATGGTGGACTTTGATGATATTTAGGTATGTACCCTCTGTCCCTACACTTTGAAGAGTTTTGAACAGGAAAGGGTGCTGTACTTTGTCCAATGCTTTTTCAGCATCTATTGAGAGTCTCATATGTTTCTTGTTATTTCTTTTAGTAATGTATTGTATCACATTGATTGATTTGCAGATATTGAACCAGCCCTGAAGCCCTGGAATAAATCCCACTTGTTCATGGTGAATCATCCTTTTAATGCACTGTTGCATCCTTTTGGATAGTATTTTGGTGAGAATTTTTGCATCTGCATTCATCAATTATATTGGTCTATAATTCTCTTTTCTGATAGGATCCTTGTCTGGTTTTGTGATCAAGGTAATTCTGGCCCCATAAAATGAGTTTGGAAGTTTTCCCTCCATTTCTATTTTTTTGGAACAATTTCATGAGAATAGGAATTAATTCTTCTTTAACTGTTTGGTAGAATTCCCCTGGGAAGCCATCTGGTCCTGGGCTCTTGTTTCTTTGGAGAGTTTTTGATGACTGTTTCAATCTCCTTACTGGTTATGGGTCTGTTTAGGTTTTCTCTTTCTTCTTGGGTCAGTTGTGGTAGTTTATATGTCTCTAGAAATGCATCCATTTCTTCCTGATTGTCAAATTTACTGGCATATATTTGCTCATAATATGTTCTTATAATTGTTTGTATTTCTTTTATGTTGGTTGTGATCTCTCCTTTTTAATTCATGATTTTATTTATTCGGGTCCTTTTTGTTTTCTTTTTATAAGTGTGGCCAGAGGGTTATCAATCTTATTCAGTCTTTCAAAGAACCAGCTCCTAGTTTCATTGGTTTGTTCTATTGATTTTTTGGTTTCTATTTCATTGATTTCTGCTCTGATCTTTATTACTCCTCTTCTCCTGCTGGGTTTAGGCTTTCCTTGTCGTTCCTTCTCCAGCTCCTTTACGTGTAGGGTTAGGTCGTGTATGTGAGACCTTTCTTGTTTCTTGAGAAAGGCTTGTATCACTATATATTTTCCTCTCAGGACTGCCTTTGCTCTGTCGCACAGATTTTGAACTGTTGTGTTTTTATTATCATTTGTTTCCATAAATTTTTTCAATTCTTCTTTAATTTCCGGTTGACCCATTCATTCTTTAGAAGGATGCTCTTTAGTCTCCAAGTATTTGTGTTCTTTCCAAATTTCATCTTGTGATGGAGTTCTAGCTTCAGAGCATTGTGGTTTGAATGTGTGCAGAGAAGGATCCCAATCCTTTCATACCGGTTGAGACCTGATTTACGACCCAGGATGTGATCTATTCTGGAGAACGTTTCAGGTGCATTGGAGAAGAACATGTATTCTGTTGCTTTGCAATGGAGTGTTCTGAATCTATCTGTTATGTCTCTCTGGTCCAGTGTGTCATTCAAGGCCTTTATTTCCTTGTTGATCTTTTGCTTGGATGATCTGTCCATTTCCGTGACGGGAGTGTTGAGTCCCTTACTATTATTGTACTTTTGTCGATGTGTTTGTTTGATTTTGTTATCAATTGATTTATGTAATTGGCTGCTCCCATGTTAGGGGCATAGATACTTAACACTTGTTAAATCTTCTTCTTGGACAGACACTTTGAGTATGATATAGTGTTCTTCCTTATCTCTGATTATAGTCTTTTTATAGTTGATCTGATATAAGGATTGCCACCCCAGCTTTCTTTTGATGTCCATTAGATGGTAAATTATTTTCCACCCCCTCACTTTAAATCTAGAGGTGTCCTTGGGTCTGAAATGAGTTTCTTGTTGACAGCATATTGATGGGTTTTGTTTTTTTATCCATTCTAATGCCCTGTATATTTTGCTTGGGGGTATTTTGCCCATTTACATTCAGGGTAAGTATTGAGAGATATGAATTTAGTGCCACTGTATTGCCTGTAGAGTGATTCTTACTGTATATTGTCTCTGTTCCTTTCTAGTCTACTACTTTTGGGCTGTCTCATTGTTTCAAGCACCCCTTTCAATATTTCTTATAGAGCTGTTTTGGTGTTTACAAATTGTATTCATTTTTGTTTGTCCTGGAAGATTTTTATCTCTCCTTCTATTTTCAATGATAGCCTAGCTGGATATAGTATTCTTGGCTGCATGTTATTCTCATTGAGTGCTCTGAATATGTCACACCAGTTCTTTCTGGCCTGCCAGGTCTCTGTGAATAAGTCTGTTGCCAATCTAATATTTTTACCATTGTATGTTACAGACTTCCTGTCCCTTGCTGCTTTCAGGATTTTCTCTTTGTTGCTAAGACTTGTAAATTTTAGTATTAGCTGATGGGGTGTGGACTTGTTCTTATTGATTTTGAGGGGGCTTTTCCATGCCGCCTGGATTTGGTGCTTGTACCCTTTGCCATATTAGGGAAATTCTCTCCAATAAGCCTTCTGCTCCCCTCTCTCTTTCTTCTCCTTCTGGAGTCCCAAGTATTCTAATGTTGTTTTGTCTTATGGTATCACTTATCTCTTGAATTCTCCCCTCGTTGTCCAGTCGTTGTTTGTCTCTCTTTTGCTCAGCTTCTTTCTTCTCTGTCATTTGGTTCTATATCACTAATTCTCTCTTCTGCCTCATTTATCCTACCAGTAGGAGCCTCTATTTTGATTGTACCTCATTAATAGCTTTTTAAATTTCAACTTGGTTAGATTTTAGTTCTTTTATTTCTCCAGAAAGGTCTTTTATTTCTCCAGACAGGGTTTCTCTAATATCTTCCATGCCTTTTTTGAGCCCAGTTGGCACCTTGACAATCATCATTCTGAACTCTAGAGCTGACATATTACCAACGTCTGTATTGATTAGGTCCCTAGGCTTTGGTACTGCCTCTTGTTATTTTTTTTTTTCAGTGAATTTTCCACCTTTCCTTTTATCCAGATAAGAATATAGGAAGGGGCAAATAAAATACTAAAAGGATGGCAAGGACCTTAGGAAAATGTGCTCTAACCAAATAAGAAGAGACCCACATCATGGGGGGAAGAAATAGGGTAAAAAAAGTTCAGAGAAAAAAATTAAATAAAGAAAAAATATTAAAAAATATATATATATTAGATTGGTGACTAGAATATAGTCACCTAGTTAATTCGGGAGTATTTTAGTCTCTTAAAAGAAACTATCTCCCAAAATTTTAAAGAATGAAAAAATACACACACACACACACACAATAAGGGTAAACATAATGAAGTGATGGAATAGAACTATAAAGATAAAAAAATTTTTAAAAAATTTCTAAAAAAGGAGTTGATATGATAAGTAGAAAGAATTTGCTCTGGCTAGAGACTGGAACAAAGACCTGTGCTAGATTTAGGGTTTATTTTGAGCTATTAGAAGAAGTTCTACCCCAACATTTTTTAAAAGATAAAACCTTAAGTATATACAAACAATAAGGATAGATACAACGAAGGATAAAATATGAGTATAATGATAAAGTTTCCAAAAAGATTTTTAAAATGAAGGTATTGTTAAGATAAACTAGTTAAAAATTTAAAAGAGGAGAGAGTAATGGTGACAAAAATTTTAGTTTAAAAAAAATTAAAAAAACTTAATTAACTTTACAAGACTAAAGACTCATGGGGAGAAAGCCACGAATTCCTTGCTTTGCTTGCTCCTCTGGAATTCTGCTGTTCTCCTTGGTACTTGATCTTGGCTGAATTTCTTGCTGATCTTCTGGGGAGGGGCCTGTTGTAGTGATTCTCAAGTGTGTTTGCCCAAGGTGGAATTGCACCGCCCTTACCAGGGGCTGGGCTAAGTAATCCACTGGGGTTCCCCTTTGGAGTTTTTGTTCCCTGAATGCTTTCCATAGAGTTCTGGAGGATGGCTTGAAAATGATGGCCTCCCAATCTCTGGCCCAGAGGAGCCGAGAGCTTGGGACCCCACTCCTCAGTGCACCCTTGGAGAAAAGTCCTCAATCACTCCCATCTCCCTGGCCTCTAGCCTCACTTTGAGCCCCCTCCCCCCAGCCTGCGACCGAGCATCTCTGGCACACAGCCCTGCCTGGAGTCTCCAAACCCAGCAGAACCCTGCGTTCTTCAGGGGGGTCTTCCAGGATCTTGTGGAGTACCTGCTCACAGAGCAGGGTCCTATCTATGCCACATATCACAGCTTAAGGTAACTCTGAGTTGAGAGCTCATTCCTTAGCTCAGTCTCTGTTTCTGGCTTCCTCGCTCTAATACCTGGGAGCTCTGTAACACTCAAACAACCTCGACCCTTCTGTGACCCCGCAGGACGTGAGACCACGCTATCCCCACATGGGCTTCACCCCAGCTTACCCTTTGGAGTGATGACCCTTAGTGGAACAGCCTTTTAAAAGTTCTGATATTGTGCTCCATTGCTCCACTGCTTGCGGGGAGCCAGACCATCCCCCCGCGGTCTATCTTCCAGTCGCTTTGGATTCACTTCTCCACAGGTCCCACCTTTCAGAAAGTGGTCAATTTTCTGTTTCTAGAATTGTTGCTCTTCTTCTCTTCGATCTTCTGTTAGAGTGTAGCTGTTCGGAATGATTTCATAGACTATCTAGCTGATCTCCTGCTACCTAATGTCATCTCAGCCTGTTACTTCTCTGCCATCTTGACTCCTCCCCACTCTCATGAGTATTTAAAAGGGATCCTGACAACTTGTCTTAGGAACTTCAAGTCACTCATGCATTTGACTCCACCACACCCCCTGTTGCCACACACAACCACAGTCAACAAGTCTTTGGTATCTACAGTGCGATCTAGAATCCTTGATCCCTCTTCCTCTCCACCTGACTGAATTCACTCCATGGCCTCTCCTGCTTCTTGAACCCTCTGTCCATTTCTTTTCTTCACATCTTTTAACAGCTGCTTCCAGACCAGCCATTATCTCACAACTCCTTTGTGTTCTACCTTGGATATTTGTTCAATCTGAATAATTCTAACACCGGGTTTCTGTTTCTCTCCAAACAGCTGCAGAAATAAGCGGAATCCCAATGGGGTTAATGAGAAGACAGAGGTAATGGTTTCAAGGATCTTAGAAGGGCTAGAATGCAAGCAGCTTTAGTGTTGTGATTTAAAATATCCTCATCATTATTCTAATCCAGGTGCAGAGCAGAATCATGAAGGATCTTTCAGTTCCCCTCGTCTTCATATTAGATTTCTCAGACAACCTTTTCCAGGTCTGAGTGGTTTATCAGGTAGGTAGAGCTCTCAAGCAGGGCAAGGATACTGTCTCCTTCCAGAGAGGGTGAGCAGCTGAGTCCAGGTCACCAATCACTTCAGAGCTGTTTGATGTGACTCCTCTCATCTCTCCTCAGAGCCAAGTACATGTGGATTGAATGAAAGGAAAATGAGGTGGCTCCTCTTGTAGAGCTAAGGGCCTCATGGGGACCCAAGAGTTGGTCTTGTGGGATCCTCTGGCCGAGGCAGTCACTTTCCTGACTTGCAATAACTTAGTACAGCCTTCATTCTTCCTGTCTGCCAGAGCTGCTCATCCCCAGTGTTTCTGCATCAACTTTGCTGACGTACACTCTGCCATTTTCTCAGTGGACAGGCCACTCTTTCACTTTTGTCACGTTCAGACAAAACAGGTGTCTTCTCCCCTCCCCCACACACAGCTGTCATGTTTTGCTTTCGAGGAAAGGTGACATGAGAAACAGAAAAACTGATGTTTTAAAAATGAAAGAGAAACCTGGGGCAGCCCCTTGGCCCTCCTCTTCATTCCCTCTGTGTGATCCTCATGATGACATAGAACATGATCAGGACCAGCAAGTGAGAGTATGTCCAGTAAAGCATGTGGAAATATTAAGTAAATCAAATTATCTTTGTTGTTGTTACTTAAGTTGAAAATGCAACACCGTGAATAAGGAAAGGCAACAAGGTGGTTTGTCCCTGACACCATAGCCTGGACCTCCTCCTCCCCCGCATTCTGAGCACCAGACAGATGGCCAGATGAAGCTGCCTACTGGAAACACACAGTCTGAATGAGCTAGTGAAAGTCTTCAGTTTCTGTGCTGGAAGATTCTCCTGAGAGACCCAGTGAGTGAAATCCCTGTGCTCAGCTCAGAAGTTTTGGACGTAACAAGTGTTCCCTAGTTTCAGGAAAATTTGAACGATGGGAGATCCTGGGTGGCTCAGTTGGTTGAGGATATGAATCTTACTCTAAGTTCAGGGCTTTATGTCAGACTTTGGGTTCAAGCCCCATGTTGATCTTACTTAAAAAAAAAAAAAAACATGTGGGTGGAGCTTACTTTAAAACAATGAAAAAAAAAGAAAATTAGGAGCTGTGATGGCACAATAAATATATTCCCTTATTCAAGGTGAAAGGATTATAATTGGTCTTTCCTCTACTTGGAGAAACTAAAGAGGACCCTCAGCATCTGGGTGCTGTTGACACCTTTGATACCTGGTCAGGAGAGGAGGAGGTGAGCACTGAGAGGGTCCCGGACACAAACACTCCAGGAGCAAGGGCAAGGGCAAGGATGTAGGGCCATTAAGTTTTTTGCTAACAAGGAAACCAGCCCCTGCACAATAGGGGAATCTAGAGTCCTCAGGTCATGGTGAGCCTGTCCTCAGGAGTGAGCCCAGGAGAGCCCAGGTGGAGGACACTCAGTCACTGCAGATGAAAGAGCTTAATAGATATGATAACTACCTTGTCAGTGAGGTGTTACTGGAAAAATCCCGTCATCTGGAATTAGAACCTTGACACCTCCCCTTCCCAGACATGAACCAGGCTTCCTGCTGGGGGCACTTGCAATGCCTTGGAGCGCTCTAACAAAACCTTGGTATATATTGTCTTTCATTGGTTTTCTTGGATATTACATAAGAAGCAATGGCACAGAATTCTTGGAGGACACAAACTGTAAGGTCAGTGTGACAAACCTAGGAATAACAGGAATCCTTTAGGTTTGGAGGAGTTTCTCTCCATCGTTTCCTGGGTCTCAGAGTCTTACCTGGACAGGTGATCTTTCTTACCAGTGAGCTGCCAGTGGTGTCTTGTTGCCATTGCTGATGTCTGAGGCCTGTTGTGATGCAGGCTTTGGAAATGAAAACACAAATACATTAAATTTTATGATTTAGCTCTACAAAACTCATAGTTACTCAGTAACTATCTAGTGTTAAGCAGAAAAAATATTTTGACAATACCTCCCAGAGTACGTAGTAGCAGGTGAAGTTAAAGATGAATTTGTCTTGGTGCCTGGGGGGCTCAGTCAGTTGGGCGGCCGCTTTCAGCTCAGGTCATGATCCCAGGGTGCTGGGATCCCTACTCGTTGGGATCCCTGCTCGTTGGGATCCCTGCTCGTTGCATGAGGCTCCCTGCTCGTTGGGAGCCTGCTTCTCCCTCACTGTCTGCCTGTTGCTCTGTCTACTTGTACTCTCTCTGTATCTTTCCCTCTGTCAAATTAAAAAATAAATAAATAAATAAATAAAATCTTAATAAATAAATAATAAATCTTAATCAAAAATAAATAAATAAAGATCTTGAAATAATAATTTTGTCATATGAGTCCTATGAGGCAACATTCAAATTCAGTGCACTAAAAAACACATGTTAAGTAATCATTCATATTTTCACTTGCATTTAGCAATCTGGATTGATTGTAAATGTTCAGGTACACCGAATTCATTATGTCCAATTTGAAATTGTTTATTTCCCTATGTACTCCATATACTTCACTGTATACATGTACAGAAATTATAAGTCACTCATCTAATTTACTTATATACATGAGCATCAATAGCTTTAAAATATAACTATTAGCTTAAAATTTTTAGTCATTCTGGACCCTGAATTGGAAAAACGTTACACTTTTTTTTTCTTAAAACACAGACAAAAATACAATATATAACGATACATACTGTGTCTCCCTGCTATTAAGTTTTCTTCATAGTTGCAATTAACAAAAAAATCCAAAAAGATTCTGGAGGCAAAGATAATACTCAAAGAAAATAATACATGGTTGAGAAACTCATGCTCCAACCCAAGTAGAAAGTGTAGAAAGGAAATCAAAAAGAGAAGTAAAAAGTAAGGGAAACATACAGAAATTGAAAACTCCGATGTCCCCTACTTAAGCCTCACGCACAAGAGAAGATGTTCAGAGGAGCTAGAGCCAAGGGTCCCAGACGTGCCCACCCCAGCCAGGACAATAGCATCTGTAGGATCCCCGATGGCGCTGTCCTGCTCCTTCTTCGTGGCCCTGGTGGTGCTCAGCTGCCACTCCCTCGGCTCTCTGGGATGTGACCTGCCTCAGGACCACGGCCTGCTGCACTGGAGGGCCCTGATGCTCCTGCGACAAATGAGGAGACTGTCTGCTAGCTCCTGTGACAGGTACACAAACAGCTTTGGCTTCCCCCAGGAGGCCTTCAACAACAAGCAGCTGCAGAAGGCTTATGCCCTCTCTGTCGTCCATGTGACGAACCAGAAGACCTTCCACCTCTTCTGCACAGAGGCCTCACCTGCTCCTTGGAATACGACCCTCCTGGAGGAATTGTGCTCGGGACTTTCTGAGCAGCTGGGCCACCTGGAAGCCTGTCCCCTGCAAGAGGTGGGGGTGGGAGAGCCACCCCTGGTGAATGGGGACTCCATCCTGAGGAACTACTTCCAGAGAATCTCCCTCTATCTGCAAGAGAAGCAATACAGCCCTTGTGCCTGGGAGATGGTCCGAGCAGAGATCATGAAACCCTTGTATGCATCAACAGCCTTGCAAAGGAGTCTAAGGAGCAGGAAGTGACACCCATTTCAACATCGAAATGGTTCTCTCTGAAGAATACTATCACACTCCCATGTGTCCTGCAGTGTCAAAGACTCTCATTTCTGCTGTCATCATGACATGAACTGAATCACTTTGTCACATGTGTTTAGGAGTATTAGGCAACAGGAAGTCAACATTACAAATACCTGTCACTTTCAGATGACCATGCGGATCTGCCTATTTAACTATTTATTTATTTATTTCACTATTTACAAGATTTAAGTTATTTTTTATTGTATTATATTAGTTGTACCTTCCCTTTGTGGTTAAGAGAATTGTATAATGTTTTATGTGTATCAAATTATTTATTTTCTGATCATTAAATGTTTCTATAGAAAACTTCTTGCGTTTGTTTCTAATTGAAGCAGGGAACTAGTTGATTACAACCTGATGAAAGAATGGACTGTACCACTCTCTCACTCATTACTTTGTTTTCACATTAGAAGTAATCGCATTGACTTCCTGGAAGTCACTTTGCATGCTGTCGTCACGGGAAAGGCAGACTTCCCAAACCAATGCTGTGTCTTGGATTTTGTACAAAAACTAGCCTTGGGACAACAATTGTAGTGAAGTAATATCAGTTATGTTAAAAGGAAGAGTGAGAAGAAGGGTAAACATGAATTTTATAAGTAGAAAAGGAAGCAGACATGTCAGGAAATAAAATGAAAAGCACCAGATACATTCCACATCACTCGGTAGACACCCAAGTGCGAATATTCTTTAGCAAATGGATCGTCCAGGGTCACCCGAGTGGCTCAGTAGATTAAGTGTCTGCCTTAGGCTCAGGTCAGGATGCCAGGGTCCTGGATCAAGCCCTGCCTCAAACTCCGTGTTCAGCTGGGAGTCTGCTTCTCCCTCTCACACTGTCCCTGATTGTGTTCACTGTCTCTCTCTCTCTGTGTCAAATAGTTAAATAAAATCTTTAAACAAAACAAAATAAACAAATCAAAAGAAACAATATGGATCCTTGATCCTGCCATTACAAGCCACTCCATTCACAGAAAACCCAGGGAGGGAAGTGCTTGCCTGGGAAAAGAGCTTAGAATGAGAAATGGTGCCTCAAGGTACGGGTAGGAACTCGAACTATTACAGAAGCCTGGCTCGAGGCTCTGTGTGCTTCCACTGGACAGCTACAATGTCCAGTCCTCCCTAGTTGGTGGAGCCCACAGTTTTTTGAGTTGTACCTTCAGAATCACCACTAGTCTTTGAAGAGCAGAGGGACATCTGCTGGCTTTGTCAGTAGAGGGAGGGGGAAAGCAATCACTCTAGAATAGTCTGAGGCTACCTCTCCACAGTGCTAGAGGCCAAAGGGATCTGTGACCAGGAGACTGCAGGAGGAATGTCAGGAAGAGGGGACAGCACACTTCCCACTGGAGATGCTGGGGTGAGTCTGGACTCTCCAACAATGCACGTCCTGGAGACATTAAATCGCAATGTGTTTTCCATATTTGGAAATCGAGGCACGGTGCTGAAAGTCCTTCCGTCTGACATGAGAGTGGAATGAAAAGATGCCCTAAAGCTTCAGAGAATGTTTGACATTTAAGGCTGAGAAGGAGAAGGGGAGCCTGTCAAGGGCACAGCGATGGGGCAGCCAGTGCAGGTGGGACACCACCAGGGAAGGATGATCTCCAGGAAGCGTGGCAGAAGGGAAGATTCAGAATTTCCCAAGAGGAATCTCAGGCAGGAATTTATCGCATGGGCTATAGGACTGTGCCCTGCATCTGGAATTCTGCTTCCATCTCCTTGTCTGATCATGAGAACCTCACTGGAGCTCTCTGCAGCTCAGTTTCCCCAGATGTAAAGTGAGGTGGAAATATTCCTAGAGCTGTTGTAATAATGATCATCCTCCAAAATATCATTGTGAAAAAAAATTAAAAACCCCTTAGAAACAGGTGACTATCCATTGACTGTAATTAGATACACAATAATGTATTATGTATACATATACACTGTACCTATGTCCGCATACTCGATGTGTTCTGGTACAGCACATGTCCCCTTCCTCCACGCCCTCCAAGATCCCATCCTTTCACTCTCCAATCACAGAGTTTCCCTCTCCCCAGTGGAGAAACCTCCTGTGAGCTCCTCTCCCCCCTCCCTCCTCAGGAGCCTCTCCTGCCCATTCACACAGCTGCTTCCTTTTCCTTTGTGGTTTCTGTCTGGCCCTTTTACTTCTTACCCACAAAGAAGAACACAAGTTGTGTGAAACTTCCAGGTTTTTCGAAACTCGCTTAGAAGAAGCCTTGTTGTTTTTTTTTTCTCCTGGTGACTATTGTTGACCTGAGGGAATGTCCCCACTGCAGTGATGTCAGAGGGGCAGGAGCAGAGAGGAGATAGGAGCAGGAGGCTGCTGTTCTGTGGCCCATCACAGTCTATACAGGGGAGGCTGCCAGCGAGAGGGCAAGGTAGGCTAGACAGTGACCAGGTATGCACACGGGCTCTTGTTGTATGTAAAAGTCTGTCCCTGGTGGGAGATTTTCTTCCAGAGGAAGCAAAGAAACACAAAGAAACACAAACAAAAACTTTCCTGGAATGAACAGACTCTGCTAGTGTTATAAGCCATGACCTTCAACAAAAATACCTTTTCTTTTCCTTTTTTTTTTTTTTACAAAAACAGCAGATAGATTCCTAGTAAAAGTGAGCAGAAGGTCCAGAGATTTTCCCCATTCTTGCTGTTCTGGAGCTTCAAGGTCTCTCCCACATTTCAGCATCCCCCCACCAGAGGGAACACTCGTCCAGTTGCTTCCAACAATGTAACAAGTAGTTTGAGGGTTGGGAATAAGGCTTCAACATGCCATGGGCTGTCTTGTGGACGTTGCTTGTCTTTGAGCCTTATTTTGATGTGGGTTTTGGAAATAAATACAAATAGATTATACATAATCATTTAATTATTCAAAACTTATTCATTGCATCAAGAATTCTATCTGGTATAAATAGAAAAACTATTTTGAGAATAACTTGATGAGTATCTAGCATCAAGTAAAGTTAAAAATCATTTTCTTATTGAGGCCATACTAAAATATGGTACATGAAAAACAAACATCCAATAAATAATTGAATAATCCATTGGCTGTTAGCAATTTGGAATGATTCTCATTATCTAAGGACACCGATATTATTATGTCTTTCTACAAATTCTTAATTAGCATTGTACTTTTATATTTCCATTTAAGTAAGAAAAAATTGAGAAGTCATTCATCATATTAGATATCCAGTAAAGAATAAATAGCTTAAAATATAGCTCTCAGACTATGGACTCTGAAAAACAATCTGAGGGGTTTGAAGTAGTGGAGAGATGGGAGGTTGGGGTACCAGGTGGTGGGTATTACAGAGGGCACGGATTGCATGGAGCACTGGGTATGGTGAAAGAATAATGAATACTGTTTTTCTGAAAATAAATAAATAAATTTTAAAAATATATAGCTCTCAGTTGAAATTTTTGTCCATCTAAACACTGAATCAAATAAACGGAGTAAAATGAACACTTTCTTTTCTAATCTATTAAGCAGAGCTATACATACATAACTATATAGACTGTAGATCCATGTTACCAAGATTTGTTGGAAGGTTCAAATACATAAATATTCAGAAGACTGTAACAGGAGGCGGCAATAGGAAAAAGAAACGGTTGAGAAACCCACGCTCTACAACCCAGGAGAAAGTGTAGAAAGGAAAGGAAAAAGAGAAGTAGAAAGTAAGGGAAACGTTCAGAAATCGAAAACTCCTGTGTCCCCTACTTAAGTCACACGCACAGGAGAAGATGTTCAGAGGAGCTAGAGCCACGGTTCCCAGACGTGCCCACCCCAGCCAGGCCAACAGCATCTGTAGGATCCCCGATGGCCCTGTCCTGCTCCTTGTTGGTGGCCCTGTTGGTGCTCAGCTGCCACTCTCTTGGCTCTCTGGGATGTGACCTGCCTCAGGACCACGGCCTGCTGCACTGGAGGGCCTTGATGCTCCTGCAACAAATGAGGAGACTGTCTGCTAGCTCCTGTGACAAATACACAAATGACTTTGTCTTCCCCCAGGAGGTGTTTGATGGCAAGCAGCTGCAGAAGGCTCAAGCCCTCTCTGTCATCCATGTGACGAACCAGAAGACCTTCCACCTTTTCTGCACAGAGGCCTCACCTGCTCCCTGGAACACGACCCTCCTGGAGCAATTATGCTCGGGACTTTCTGAGCAGCTGGGCCACCTGGCAGCCTGTCCCCTGCAGGAGGCAGGGGTGGGAGAGCTGCCCCTGGTGAATGGGGACTCCATCCTGAGGAACTATTTCCAGAGAATCTCCCTCTATCTGCAAGAGAAGCAATACAGCCCTTGTGCCTGGGAGATGGTCCGAGCAGAGATCATGAAACCCTTGTATGCATCAACAGCCTTACATAAGAGACTAAGGAGCGGGAAGTGACACCCCTTTCAACATGGAAATGATTCCTTCTGACTGATAACATCACACATTCTGGAGTTCTGCCGTGTCAGAGATTCTCATTTCTGCTGTAGTGAAGACATGAACACAATAATTTGTCACGTGTTTCCAGGACATGTCAACTCTACAGGCAGTAGTTGCTTACAGATGACCTTGCTCGTGTCTATTTATCTATTTAAATATTTATTTATTTAAATATTGATAAGATTCAGTTTTCATATAACATGATGTGCACCTTTATATAGCAGAATATAATAAAATATATTTATAATATATAATCAGTTTATCATTTTTTCTTTATGGAACTTTAAGGACAAAAGTGTTTTCAAAGAGTCACACCAGTCTGATTGTGTAACTCTGTTGGAAATTGGACGGGAGAATGCATTTACCGTCATACTGCATTAACGTTGGAAATGACAACTGACTTTCTCTAAGACAACTTGCATGTTTACCTTAGGCTACAGGACATAATAAATGCAGATCCTGATGTCTACCTCTTTGGTTGTAGGAATATATATATATGGTTGCTGTAGGGACGGGATCTAAAAACATCCTCCTATTTAGTGTTTTAATGAAGAAGGAAAGGAAGTGACTTCTCTCACCTGCTGCCTGAGCAGAGAGGTTGAAGCACACAGGAAGTGCACACAGAAAATCTGTGGACCCCTCAACAGGTCACTGGCAGACATGGAGACACATATGTCCGGTGTCGGGGGCAGGTGAGCTGGCAGTTGACAAGAAACACCACGGCTGAGGTCCACATCTAGCAGGCAAAGCCAGAAACAGAGGTGGTCACGCAGGGAGACTGTGTCATGTGAGAAACAGACAAAACTTGATTCTGAGGCTCTTCAACCAGTGAAAGATGGGAGAGAAGAGCCACAAAGGAGACGGTGCACTCTTGGCCATACAGCACAGGGATAAGAGAGGATGCTGGAGAGTGTCTGTAAGGAAGTAAATGTGCTTCAAAGACCATCAGGGGATTCCTGGAAGATGTGGATTGAAACTACCTGCGATTCAGAAACACAGAAGCCTTTGCTGACCTTCCTGAGAGTCGGTTTGGTGGAATCCATAAGCAGAGACCACCCAGGAGTAGGGGGAGCATGAATAAGAGAAGTCAGTGCGTCTGACTTGGAGAAGAATATTGAGGGGGATCTGGGAATAATGGGGTTCGTTATTCTGGGCATGGTTTGCCTTTTTATGTCATTTCTTTTTTCCTGAGTGATTTCATGGATTCGATGTTCTGCAAATCATGTTAATATGTTTAATGTTGTATTTATTTTTCATCATGACTGAACTACTGACGGTGGTTTATCCTGTCTTGGTTCTTACTTCCTTGAACATCAGTGAGCCTCTTGGCTTTAAGAATTCACTTGGCAGGAATAGATAACTCATTCAATCCTTCATCAAATTATCTATTACTACAGATAAAATCATGTTTCCCAGAATTATCAGCTTAATTATTAGGTTCCCTAAGTCCTCCTTGTGACACTGTTTCCTACAGCAGCATAATACCCCATTGCTGTTTTTTAGAGAGTTTGATGTGGTAAGAATTCTTCTCTATTGCTCGCTGCTAGTATTTCCTCATTTTCGGAATACCACAATGGTTGGTGGATATCCACATCACAAGATTCTCATGCACATAAACAGTGACAGACTTTCTTCAAAAATAAAGGTGGGAAGCCTGGTTAAGCATTTTCTCTCCTAATGTTTAGAACAATGAGAAATCATTGGTCCAATCAGCTGAAAATACATGAATCATGGAAATCCGTGGAGCAATAGTGAGTTGCGCATAATTCAGGAGTAAAAGCAGGTTTAACAATTATGATAAAATAGCATGAATATTCCTGAACTCATGCACTGAAAGGCACCTAGCAGTGCATCTTCTGTACAGAATGGCATAAATATGGTAGCGCGAGTCTTATCTTAATTCTGACAGCTATATATGAGAATATTGTTTGTCTCCTCCTACAAAATTCTTGGGAACAGTGTGGCCTACACTGCAGTACCTGACTTGCAAAGGAGGCAGCCTCCCAAACTGGAATTCTGTTGTGAATTCTAGAAAAGGCTGACCCATTCATGCGCCATTGCCAAGAAGGGTTTTTATTTTTCACCAGTGCCTTCTGCAAACATCTGAGAGTTGAGAATAAATATGTAGTGGAAGTGCAGAAGAACATGCTATTTCCTTAACTTCTGGCACCCACCCTGCCCTCTACCCACCACCCCATTCTCATTCCAGAACACACTCCCCTGTCCTAACAGTTACCTTCCTTGCCAAGGCAGTAGTCCCCACAGCTCCCTTGGCATTCACTCTCTTGACCTCTCAGCCTGTTCACACAACAGCTTTCTGTTTTGCTGTCATCTCAGCTTAAAGGTTTTCCTAGGAGCAGCACAAGAAAGCAAGTAGAAAGCAAAAATGCATTGAAATCTCTAGGTTTTGCAGCAGCACCTGCTGGAGAGGCTTTGCTCCCATTTCGATCCAATGTGATGGAATAGCAGCTGGGGCTGAAAGGAAACAGAAAGCAGAACAGGTTGAAGGGTAGCCTAGTGCAGCTCCCTCTTTGGGAGGCCGCCCCCTGGTGGCCAAATGTGACAGGGTGGTGACCAAAATGGGACCCCTTCCTGAGGATGTCCCTTCCAGCTACAAAAAGCCTACTTGTGGACACCCAGAGATTCTAATGCTGTCATAAAACCGTTTCCTTACTCTGTCTATGACAAAGGATAAGTCTTGTCCTGAAAACCCCTATCGCCATAGTTGGTTTCAATCCCAGTGTTATTGATTATTAAATACTGGAAAGTGTTGTGGAACGAAGCAGGCAGGGGCGAGGGGAATGAACATCCCTGCCAACATTTTTTTAAAGATTTTATTTCTTTATTTGAGAGAGACAGAGAGGCAGAGCCTGGGAGGGGGTTGGTCCGATGGAGCAGCACACTCCCCACTAAGCAAATAGCGTTAATGTAGGACTCGATCATAGGACCATGAGATGATGACCTGAGCTCACAGCTGATGCTTAAAGGATTGATCCAGCCAGGCGCCCCAACCCCAACCAACTTTCTACTCCCAGGCATTGCTATTCAGCCTGCCAGGGGAGGTAGAGGAGGCAGGGCTCAGCGTTGGTTGTCCGCGGTCAGGCTGGGAGACTCACCCTGCACTACTGGCCACACACAGCCAAGGTTTGGCAGCTTCAGAAACCAGAGTGCCCACTTGCCCTCCCTCACCCTCCCTGTCAACTGATTCCTGTGCTGTGGAGCTCAAGGCCCCCAGATGTCTGGTCCCACACAGAAACATGCTAATTCCAGGGCCCCTCAGCAAAGAATCCCGGAGCTCAACTGTGCCTGTGTTGGAGCGCTGCCTAAGTTCTCGTTACACCAGGAATAGGACACTCCTTTGCTTAGAAAACCACAGCTGATTCTGGAAACATGAAAGTGTTGGAAGTCAGCAGCAGTGTGGGAACCTGGAAGAAGAGTGGAAATGGGTAAGTGTCCACTGGTTTAGTGACTTATCCTCAGGAGGTGGAACAGTAGGACAATAGGGCAGCATCGAGTCAACTGTCTCTCTGGGTCCTTCCCCAGACTGAGATGCTTCATGTGGACGCTGGGAGAACAGAGTTCTTCTAGGCAGATGTGGCCCATGGTAGTGTCCCCACCATGGGTGACCCTGACAGGACAGCTGCCTGCAATGTGTTCGAAGAAGGAGGGTCAGTCTAGTGCCAGCCGCAAACATAGATCTCATTGGCAGAAAAATCTAATGTCTTTTGAAGTCTGTAATTGTGATGCCACCCACTTTGGCTTTCTTTTTCAGTGTTCCTCTGGCTATTCAAGGTCTTTTCTGGTTCCATATAAATTGTAAGATTCTTTGTTCCATTTATTTGAAAAAAATTGATGGGCTTTTGATAGGGATTGCATAAATGTGTCGATTGCTTTAGGTAGTGTAGAAATTTTCACAATATTTGTTCTTCCAATCCATGAGCGTGGAACATTTCTCCATTTCCTTTTGTCTTCCTCAGTTTCTTTCATGAGTACTTTATAGTATTCAATATGAATTCTTTGCCTCTTTGATTAAGTATATTCCTAGGTATCTTATGGTTTTGGGCGCAATTGTAAACGGGATTGATTCCTTAATTTCTCTTTCTTCTGTCTTGTTTTGGTGTAAAGAAATGCAAGTGATTTCTGTGCATTGATTTTATATCCTGTCACATTACTGAATTCCTATACAAATTCTAGCAGATTTGGACTGGTGTCTTTTGGGTTTTCCACATATAGTATCATCTCATCTGCAAAGAGTGATAGTTTGAGTTCTTCTTTGCCAGTTTGGATGCCTTTAATTTCTTTTTGTTGTCTGATTCTGAGGCTAGGACTTCTACTACTATGTTCAATAGCAGTGGTGGTAATGGACATCCCTGCCGTGTTCCCTCACCTTAGGGGAAATACTCTCAGTTTTTCTCCACTGCGAATGATATTTGGAGTGGGTTTTTCATAGATGGCTTTGATGATATTGAGGTATGTACCCTCTATCCCTACACTTTGAAGAATTTTGAACAGGAAAGGATGCTGTACTTTGTCCAGTGCTTATTCAGCATCTATTGAGAGTATCCTATGGTTCCTGTTCTTTCTTTTAGTAATGTATTGTATCACATAATGTATTGTATCACATTGATTGATTTGCGGATGTTGAACCAACCCAGCAGCTCAGGATTAAATCCCACTTGGTCATGGTAAATCATTCTTTTAATGTACTGTTGGATCCTATTGGCTAGTGTTTTGGTGAGAATTTTCGCATCTGTATTCTTCAAGGATATTGGTCTATAATTCTTTTTGATGGGGTCCTTGTCTGGTTTTGGGATCAAGGTAATGCTGGCCTCATAAAATGAGTTTGGAAGTTTTCCTTCCATTTCTATTTTTTGGAGCAGTTTCAGGAGAATAGGAATGAGTACTTCTTTAAATGTTTGGTAGGATTCCCCTGGGAAGCCGTATGGCCCTGGGTTTTTGTTTCTTTGGAGATTTTTGATGACTGCTTCAATCTCCTTACTGGTTATGGGTCTGTTCAGGTTTTCTCCTTCTTTCTGGTGCAGTTGTGGTAGTTTATATGTCACTGGGAATGTATCCATTTCTTCCAGATTGTCAAAACTGGAAGATTGTCAAATTGTCAAATCTGCTGGTGTATATTTGCTCATAATATGTTCTTATAATTGTTTGTATTTCTTTCGTGTTGGTTGTGGTCTCTCCTTTAATTTATTTGGTTCCTTTTTGTTTTCTTTTTGATCAGTCTGGCCCAGGGGTTTATCAATCTTATTCATTCTTTGAAAGAACCAGCTCCTGGTTTCATCAATCTGTTCGATTTTTTTTTTTTTTGGTGTCTATTTCATTGATTTCTGCTCTGATCTTTATTACTTCTCTTCTCTTGCTGGGTTTAGGCTTCCCTTGTTGTTCTTTCTCCAGGTCCTTTATGGGTAGGGTTAGGTCGTGTATGTGAGACCTTTCTTGTTTCTTGAGAAAGGTTTGTATCGCTATATATTTTCCTCTCAGGACTGCCTTTGCTGTGTCACCCAGATTTCGAACCATTGTGTTTTCATCATCATTTGTTTCCATTAATTTTTTAATTCTTTTTTAATTTCCCAGTTGACACATTCATTCTTAAGACGGATGCACTTTAGTCTACATGTATTTGGGTTCTTTCAGAATTTCTTCTTGTGATGGAGTTCTAGTTTTAGAGCATTGTGGTGTGAAAGTAATCAGGAATGATCCCAATCTTTTGATACCAGTTGAGACCTGATTTAGGACCCAGGATGTGATGTATTCTGGAGAATGTTCCATGTGCACTGGAGGAGAATGTGTTTTCTTTTGCTTTGAGATGGAATGTTCTGAATATATCTGTTATGTCCCTCTGGTTTAGTGTGTCACTTAAGGCCTTTATTTCCTTGTTGATCTTTTGCTTGGATGATCTGTCCATTTCAGTGAGTCCATTTTAAGAGTCCATTTTAAGATCGCTACTATTATTGTATTCTTGTCGCTGTGTTTCTTTGATTTTATTATTAATTGATTTATAAAATTGGTTGCTCCCATGTTAGGGGCATAGATACATCCAATTGTTAGATCTTTGAGTATGATATAGTGTCCTTCCTCATCTCTTATTAGAGTCTTTGTCTTGAAATCTAATTGATCTGATATAAGGATTGCCACCCCAGTTTTCTTTTGATGTCTATTAACATAGTAAATTATTTCCCACCCCCTCACTTTAAATCTGGAGGTGTCTTGGGTCTCAAATGAGTTTCTTGTAGGCAACATATTGATGGTTTTTTTTTTTTTTTATCCATTCTGATACCCTGTGTCTTTTGCTTGGGGCATTTAGCTCATTTACATTCAGGGTAACTATTGAGAGATATGAATTTAGTGCCACTGTATTGTCTATAGGGTGACTCTTACTGTATATTGTCTCTGTTCCTTTCTGGTCTACTACTCTTGGGTTCTCTCTTTGCTTGGAGGACCCCCTTCAATATTTCCTGTAGAACTGTTTTGATGTTTACAAATTGTTTTTGTTTTTGTTCTTCCTGGAAGTTTTTTTTATCTCTCCTTCGATTTTCAATGATAGCCTAGCTGGATATAGTATTCTTGGCTGCATGTTCTTCTCCTTGAGTGCTCAGAATATATCACACCAGTTCTTTCTGGCCTGCCAGGTCTCTGTGGATAAGTCTGTTGCCAATCTAATATTTTTACCATTGTATGTTACAGACTTCCTGTCCCTTGCTGCTTTCAGGATTTTCTCTTTGTCACTAAGACTTGTAAATTTTACTATTAGCTGATGTTGTGTGGACCTGTTCTTATTGATTTTGAGGGAAGTTCTCTGTGCCTCTGGGATTTTGATGCTTGTTCCCTTTGCCATATTAGGGAAATTCTCTACAATATTTCTCTCCAATATACCTTCTGCTCCCCTCTCTCTTTCTTCTTCTTCTGGAATCCCAATTATTCTAATGTTGTTTCATCTTACAGTGTCACTTATCTCCCGAATTCTCCCCTCATGGTCTAGTCATTGTTTGTTGTCTCTCTTTTGCTCAGCTTCTTTCTTCTCTGTCATCTGGTCTTCTATATAACTAATTCTCTCCTCTGCCTCATTTATCCTAGCAGTAAGAGCCTCTAGTTTTTATTGTACCTCATTAATAGCTTTTTTAAAATTTCAAATTGGTTAGATTTAAGTTCTTTTATTTCTCAGAAAGGGCCTTTATTTCTGCAGATAGGGTTATCTAATATCTTCCATGTCTTTTTTCAGGCCAGCTGGCACCTTGACAATCATCATTCTGAACTCTAGATCTGACATATTACGAAAGTCCATATTGATTAGGTCCCTAGCCTTCAGTACTGCCTCTTGTTTGTTTGTTTTGTTTTTGCAGTGCATTTTCTCACTTTATCCTTTTATCCAGATAAGAATATATGAAGGAGTGAATAAAATACTAAAAGGGTGACAAGGACCCCAGGAAAATGTGCTCTAACTAAATCAGAATAAACCCAAATCATGGGGGGAAGAAATGGGGTACAAAGAGTTCAGATAAAAAAAAATTAAATAAAGAAAAATATATGTATATATATTAGATTGGTGACTAGAACAGAGTCATCCACTTAATGTTGGAAGTATTTTAGTCTCTTAAAAGACACTATCTCCCCAAATTTTAAAGAATGAATAAAACACACACACACACACACACACACACACACACACTCTAAGAGTAAACATGATGTAGGTATGGAATATGACTATAAAGATAAAACTTTTAAAAAAGAATTTGTAAAAAAGGACTTGATAAGATAAGTGAAGAGACTTTGCTAGGCTGGAGAGTAGAACAAAGACCTGTGCTAGATTTAGGGTATATTTTGAGCTATTAGAAGAAGTTGTAACCCAAAATTTTTTAAAAGAAAAATCCGTATGTGTATACAAACAATAAAGGTAGATACAATGAAGGATAAAATATGACTATAATAATGAAGGTTCAAAAAAGTTTTTTTTTAAATGTAAGGTATTGTTGAGATAAACTGGTTTAAAAGTTAAAAGAGAAAAGAGTAAAGGTTAAAAAAGATTTAGCTTAAGAAAAAAATAAAATTCAAAAGAATTAATTAACTGTACAAGACTAAGAATCATGGGGAGAAAGCCATGAATTCCATGCTTTGCTTGCTCCTTCTCTGGAATTATGCTGTTCTTCTTCATAGTGAACTCAGTCTTGGCTGAATTTCTTCCTGATCTTCTAGGGGAGGGGCCCATTGTAGTGATTCTCAAGTGTGTTTGCCCAAGGTGGAATTGTACTGCCCTTACCAGGAGCCGGGCTAAGTAATCTGTTGGGGTTCCCCTGTGGAGCTTTTGATCCCTGAACACTTTTCATAGAGTTATGGAGGATGGCATGAAAATGGTGGCCTCCGAATCTCTGGCCCAGAGGAGCTGAGGGTTCGGAGCACTACTCCTCAGTGCACCCTTGGAGAAAAGTGCTCAATCATTTGCATCTGCCTGGCCTATAGCCCCGCTTTGAGCTCCCCCAGCCTGTGACCAAGCCACTCTGGCACACAGCCCCGCCTGAAGTCTCCAAACCCAGGAGATCCCTGCGCTCTTCTGAGGATCTCCCAGGACCTTGTGGGGTCCATGCTCACAGAGAAGGGGTCTGCCTATGCCACGGATCACAGCTTAAGGTAACTCCGAGTTCAGAACTCATTTCTCAGCTCAGTCTCTGTAACCGGCTTCCTGGCTCTAATACCTGGGAGCTCTGTGACACTCAAACAACCCCAACCCTTCTTGAACACCGAAGGATGTGGGATCATGCTATTCCCACCTGGGCTTCACCCTGGCTTACCATCTGGAGTGATGTCCCTCAGTGGAACAGATTTTTAGAAGTTCTAATTTTGTGCTCCATTGATCCACTGCTTGCAGGGAGCCAGATCATCCCCCTGCAGTCTATTTTTCCATCACTTTAAATTCACTTATCCACAGGTCCCACCTTTCAGAAAGTGGTTGATTCTCTGTTTCTAGAATTGCTGTTCTTCTTCGATCTTCTGTTAGAGTGTAGCTGTTTGGAATGGTTGGATACACTATCTAGCTGATCTCCTGCTACCTGATGTCATCTCAGCCTGTTACTTCTCTGCCATCTTGACCCCCCCCCCCACTATCATGAGTGTTTAATAGGGATCCTGACAACTTGTCTTAGGAACTTCAAGTCAGTCCTGCATCCTCCCACACCCCCTGTTGCCACACACAACCACAGTCAACAAGCCTTTGGCATCTACAGTGCAATCTAGAGTCCTTGATCCCTCACCCTCTCCACCTGACTGACTTCATGCCATGGACTCTCCTGGTTCTGGAGTCCTCTGTCCATTTCTATTCCTCACATGTTTTAACAGCTGCTTCCAGACCAGACATTATCTCACAACTCCTTTGTGTTCCACCTTGGATATTGGTTTGATCTGAAACATTCTAAATCCAGGTTTCTTTTTCTCTCCAAACAGCTGCAGAAATAAGCGGGATCCAAATGGGGTTAATGAGAAGACAGAGGTAATGGTTTCAAGGATCTCAGAAGGGTTAGACTGCAGTTAGTTTTAGTGGTGTCATTTGAAAGATCCTCATCATTATTCTAATCCAGGTGCAGAGCAGAATCATGTAGGATCTTTCAGTTCCCCTCGTCTTCATACTGGATTTCTCAGGCAACCTTTTCCAGGCCTGAATGGATTTAACAGGTAGGTAGAGCTCCCAGGCAGGGCGAGGGTCCTGTCTCCTTCCAGAGAGGGTCATCAGCTGAGTCCTGGTCGCCAATCTCTTGTGAGCTGGTTGGTGTGACTCCTCTCATCTCTCCTCAGAGCCAAGTTGTGATTCAGGCTTTGGAAATGAAAACACAAATACATTAAATTTTATGATTTAGCTCTATAAAACTCATTCAACACCTCAGCAGTTATCTAGTGTTAAACAGAAAAAACATTTTGACAATAACTTCCAGAGTACATAGTAGCAGGTGAAGTTAAAGATGAGGTTGTCGTTGTGCCTGGGGGGTTCAGTCAGTTGGGCGGCCGCTTTCAACTCAGGTCATGATCCCAGGGTACTGGGTTGGAGCCTCCCATCAGGCTCCCTGCTCGTTGGGAGCCTGCTTATCCCTCACTGTCTGCCCATTGTTCTGTCTACTTGTACTCTCTCTGTATCTTTCTGTCTGTCAAATAAATAAACATCTTAAAAAAATGATTTTGTCATATGAGGCAACATTCAAATTCAGTGCACTAAAAAACACATGTTAAGTAAATAATTCCAGTTTTTACTTGCATTTAGCAATCTGGATTGATTGTAAATGTTCAGGTACACTGACGTTATTATGTCCAATTTGAAATTGTTAATTTGCATATGTACTCCATATACTTCACTGTATACATGTAAAGAAATTATAAGTCACTCATCAAGTTTACTTATATACATAAGCATCAATAGCTGTAAAATGTAACTATTAGCTTAAAATTTTTAGTAATTCTGGACCCCAATTTCAATAAACGTTATACTTTTTTTTTTAATCTTGAAGCACAGACAAAAATACATTAAATAATGATATATACTGTGTCTCCCTACTATTAAGTTTTCTTGGAAATTTCCATTAAAAAACATCCAAAAAGATTCTGGAGGCAAGGATAATAATTAAAGAAAATAATACATAGTTGAAAAACCCATGCTGCAAACCCAAGTAGAAAATGTAGAAAGGAAAGCAAAAAGAGAAGTAGAAGGTAAGGGAAACGTTCAGAAATTGAAAACTTCTATACCCCCTTCTTAAGCCTCACACACAAGAGAAGATGTTCAGAGAAGCTAGAGCCATGGGTCCCAGACGTACCCACCCCAGCCAGGCCAACAGCACCTGCAGGATCCCCAATGGCCCTGCTCTGCTCCTTCTTGGTGGCCCTGGTGGTGCTCAGCTGCCACTCCCTCGGCTCTCTGGGATGTGACCTGCCTCAGGACCACATCCTGCTGAACTGGAGGGCCCTGATGCTCCTGTGACAAATGAGGAGACTATCTGCTAGCTCCTGTGACAACTACACAAACGACTTCGGCTTTCCCCAGGAGGTGTTTGACGGCAAGCAGCTACAGAAGGCTCAAGCCCTGTCAGTCGTCCATGTGATGAACCAGAAGACCTTCCACCTCTTCTGCACAGAGGCCTCACCTGCTCCCTGGAACACGACCCTCCTGGAGGAATTGTGCTCAGGACTTTCTGAGCAGCTGGGCCACCTGGAAGCCTGTCCCCTGCAGGAGGCAGGGGTGGGAGAGCTGCCCCTGGTGAATGGGGACTCCATCCTGAGGAACTACTTCCAGAGAATCTCCCTCTATCTGCAAGAGAAGCAATACAGCCCTTGTGCCTGGGAAATGGTCCGAGCAGAGATCATGAAACCTTTGTAAGCATCGACAGTCTTGCATAAGAGATTGTGGAGCAGGAAGTGACACCCCTTTCAAGACGGGAATGATTCTCTCTGAAGAATACTATCACACTCCCATGTGTCCTGCAGTGCAAAGACTCTCATTTCTGCTGTCATCATGATATAAACTGAATTAATTTGTCACATGTATTCAGGAGTATTAAGCAACTTGAAGTCAACGTTACTATACACCTGTCACCTTCAGATGACCATGCTGATCTGCCTATTTAGCTATTTATTTTTTTCACTATTTATAAGATTTTTTATTTTTTTATTGTATTATATTAGTTGTACCTACCCTTTGTGATTAAGAGAATTCTATATGTTTTATGTATATTAAATTCTTTATTTTCTGTTCATTAAATGTTTCTATAGAAAACTTCTTGCGTTTGTTTATTGAAGCAGGAAACATGTCTGATTACACCCTGATGAAAGAACAGATTGTACCACTCTCTCACTCGTTATTTCATTTTCACATTAGAAGTAATCGCATCGACTTCCTGGAAGTCACTTTGCATGCTGTCGTCACCGGAAAGGCTTACTTCCCAAGTCCAAAGCTGTGTCTGTATCTTGGATTTTGTACAAAAACTAACCTTGGGACAACAACTGTTGTGAAGTAATATCATTTATGTTAAAGAGAAGAGTGAGAAGAAGGGATAATATGAATTCTGTAAGTAGAAAAGGAAGCAGACCTGTGAGGAAAAAAATGAAAAGCACCGGATATGTTCTACATCACACTGGTAGACACCCAAGTACGAATATTCTTTACAATTGGACTGTTCAGGGGCACCCGTGGTTGAGTTGGTTAAGTGTCTGCCTTAGGCTTCAGTCATGATGCTGGGGCATGGGATCAAGCCCTGTGTCGAGCTCCCTGTTCAGCTGGGAGTTTGCTTCTCCCTCTCACACTCCCCCTGCTTGTGCTCCCTGTCTCTCTGTGTGTCATATAAATCAATAATATCTTTAAAAAACACAAAAACACAAAACAAAACAAAACAAAACAAACAAGTGGATCCTTGATCCTGCCATTTACAAGTCATTCCATTCACATAAAGCCCAGGGAAGGAAGTGGTTGCCTGGGAAGAGAGCGTAGAATGAGAAATGGTGCCTCAAGCCTCCCCTGGTTAAGGGAGAAAAGAGCTACACTGCAAACAAAGGTGGAATGGCGCTAAGGCAGTAGTATAAGAGCGAATATTGGTTAAGAGTCTATTTCAAAGCGGAGAAACACTTCAAGGAATTGCATCATAGCAAAGGGCGCATGGAAAGGGTCCATGAAGCTGGGAAGTAGAAGGGTTGTGACCACGGGGACCACCTGTTTTGACGGAATTACTCACCAGAAACCATACTGGCGGCAGAGGAAAGGCGAGAAACAGAACAGAAGCTAGTGACTATAGATAGAATATAGATCTGGGAGATTTACCTTCCTTGGGCTAATTAAATTTCCATGAAAAAATGAACTTATAATTGAAATGGGCGATGTCTTCAAATGTCTTCTAAGTCATGTAAAGCATATATAAAGAAAAGCAAACAAAATGAAAAGGCATGAAAAGTGTACGGGAACATTCTGCAAATGAAAATTACCCTATTCTATTGAAGACTCATGAATAGAAAGAACTGGAGATGAATGAGCGGCCAGGGAACCCCGCACTGGTCCGCCAGGCCACCAGAAGCCCTCAGGTGCAGCGCCCATCCCCTCTGCTGGGCTCCTCCTGGATCCCTGTGGCAGTATCTCAGCTCTGGGCTGTGAGCTGCCTCCTGGCCCCGGGCAGCTTCACAGGTGTACCTGCTGCTTCTGAACAGAGGAGGAACATCAGTTCCTTCTCCTGAACCAGGGACACCTCCACTGGGACAAGGTGCATGGCTGCCACTTCCAAGAGGTCCACACCAAGTCTGTCCTCCTTGAGATGCTTCAGCTGACCTTCACCCTCTTCCTCACTGGGCCCCGCCGTTTGCTGCCTGAACCCGTCCCTGCTGGGGCAGCCAGAACCCTGGGAACCTGTGTGGTACCTGCGATGGGAGTGGGGGAGCCGCCCCTGGGTTTGAGGGCCCTGCCCTAGCCTTGAAGACGTGCTTCCAGAGAATCCATCTCCATCAGAGACAGAAGAAACAAAGTGACTACCTGGGAAGGAGTCTGAGTCAAAATCCAGCGACCCATCTCTTCATATTCAAATGAAGACATAAGGACAGGGAAATGATAAAAAGGAAGAAAGCAAGAAAGGGACCTGCAAATGATATTCTTGACCTACAACACTAAGCCACATAGCCATGAGTTCCATCTTTCTAACGACTCCTCTTTCTGCTTCAGCCATACAATGTGTTGAGTTAAGTTACTCAGCATTGTGGGTAAAATGTGTCTGTGACAGGACTGTCCCTAAGGGTCTCCATCACAGGACAGAGCTAGCCTGAAGTTGTTCATGTGTTCACATATTGCAGGATCCTCTCGTTTTTGGATCAACACAGAACCATTTGGAACAGTTTTCCTGACCTCACAGCGGCAGCAACAAGAACAAAACGAACAACTCCCAAATGCAAGAAGATGGAAAACAACAACTCTTCTTAGATCCACTCACAGCTGAGGTCCCAGGGCTAGTCTCAGCGCTGGTACCAGGAGAAAAAGGAGCACGCAGACAATCACACTCGCCAGAAGCAGGCAGTGATAGGAACTTGAGCTGTTATAGAAGCATGGTTCGAGGCTCTGTGTGTTTCCACTGGGTAGTTACAATGTCCAGTCCTCCCTAGTTGGTGCAGCCCACTGGTTTGTGAGTTGTACCTTTGGAATCACCACTAGGCTGCCCCTGTGAAGAGCAGAGGGAAATCTGCTGGCTTTGCAGGGAAAGCAATCATTCTAGAGTAGTCTGAGTCTACCTCTTCACAGTGTTAGAGGCCAGGGGGATCTGTGACCAGGAGCCTGAAGGAGGAAAGGGAGGAAGAGGGGACAGCGGACTTCCCACTGGAGATGCAAGGGTGAGTCTTGACTCTCCAACAATGCACGTCCTGGAGACATTAAATCGCAATTTCCTTTTCGTATTTGGAAATCGAGGCACTGTACCGAAAGTCCATCTGTCTGACATGAGTGAAATGAGAAGATGTCCTAAAGCTTCAGAGAATCTGGAACATTTAAGGTTGAGAAGGAGAAGGGGGCCTGTCAGGGTCACAGTGATGGAGCAGCCAGAGCAGGTGGGACGCAACCAGGGAAGAATGATCTCCAGGAAGTTTTGAAGAAGGGAAGTTTCAGAGTTTTCCAAGAAGAACCTCAGGCAGGAATTTATGACCTTGGCTACAGGACTGTGCCCTGCATCTGGATTCTGCTTCCACCTCGTTGTTTGATCATGAAAACCTCACTTGAACACTCTATAGCTCAGTTTCCCCGGATGTAAAGTGAGGTGGAAATATTCCTAGAGCTGTTGTGATTGTGAAGTGGCACATTTCAAAGCATCTAGTATGTTCCACTGAGAGTGTAATAGATGGGGACTATTAGTTTATGTTTTCCCTAATATTGATCTTCTCGTAGGCTTTCCCCTGTATCTGACTACAAAGGGCAGATCCTCCAAAATACTGTTGTGGAAAAAAATAAAATACTCATTGGGACCGGGTGTCCTATCCACTGAATGTAATTAGTTACACAGTAATGTAATACATATACATATATACTGTGCCTATGTCTGCATACTCCATATGTTCTGGTACAGCACATGTCCCCTTCCTCCACGCCCTCCGAGATCCCATCCTTTCACTCTCCAATCACAGATTTTCCCTCTCCCCAGTGGAGAAACCTCCTGTGAGCTCCCCTCCCCCTCCCTCCTCAGGAGCCTCTCCTGCCCATTCACACAGCTGCTTCCTTTTCCTTTGTGGTTTCTGTCTGGCCCTTTTACTTCCAATTACAAAGCCACAAAGAAGAACACAAGTTGTGTGAAACTTCCAGGTTTTTTCGAAACTCTCCTAGCAGAAGCCTTATTGTTTTTTTTCTCCTGGTGACTATTGCTGACCTGAGGGAATGTCCCCACTGCAGTGATGTCACAGTGGCAGGAGCAGAGAGGAGATAGGAGCAGGAGGCTGCTGTTCTGTGGCCCGTCACTGTCTTGTAGGGGAGGCTGCCGCGAGGGCGCAGGGTGGGCTAGACAGTGACCAGGTGTGCACATGGGTTTGTGTTGTATGTAGAAGTCTGTCCCCTGGTGGGAGATTTTCTTCCAGAGTAAGCAAAGAAACACAAACAACTAAAAACTTTCCTGGAATTAAGGACTCTGCTAGTGTTAAAGCCATGAACTTCAACAAAAATACTTTATTTTTATTTTTTATTTTTTTTTTCAAAAACTGCAGATCGGTTTCTAGTAAAAGTGAGCAAAAGGTCCAGAGTTTTTCCCCACCCTTCTTGCTCTGGAGCTTCAAGGTCACTCCCACATTTCGGCATCCCCCCACCAGAGGGAACACTTGTTCCAATTGCTTCCAACAATGTAACAAGTAGTTCTAGGGCTGGGAACAAGGCTTCAACATGCCATGGGCTGTCTTGTGGATGTTGCTGGTGTTTGAGCCTTGTTTTGATGCGGGCTTTGGAAATCAAATACAAATAGATTCTACATAATCATTTAATTCTTCAAAATGCATTCATCAAATCAGGAATTCTATCTGGTACTAAAAAGAGAAAATATTTTTAGGCTAACTTGTTGAGTATCCAGCATCAAGTGAAGTTAAAAATCATTTTCTCATTGAGGCCATACTAAAATACACTACAGTAAAAACAAATATCCAATAAATGTTTGAAAAATTCATTGGCTGTTAGCAATTTGGAATGATTCTCGTGTATCTAGTGACACCGATAGTATTGTCTTTCTAGAAATACTTAATTTGCATTGTACTTTCATATTTCCATTTAAGTAAGAAAAATGTAGAAGTCATTCATCATATTCAGATATCCAGGAAAGAGTAATTAGCTTTAAAATATAGCTTTCAGTTGAAATTTTTCGTCCATCTTAATTCTGAATTAAACAGAGTAAAATGAACTCTGTCTCTTTAATCTATAAAGCAGAGCTATAAATACATAACAATATAGAATTTAGATCTGTGTTACCACGTTTTGTTGGAAGGTTCAATTACACAAGTATTCGAAAGACTGTGAGAGGAGGCGGCAATAGGCAAAAGAAACAGTTGAGAAACCTATGCTCTAAACTCCAGAAGAAAGTGTAGAAAGGAAAGCAAAAAGAGAAGTAGAAAGGAAAGGAAACATTCAGAAATTAAAAACGCCTACTTAAGTCACATGCACAAGAGAACACGTTCAGAGAAGCTAGAGCCACGGGTCCCAGACGTGCCCACCCCAACCAGGCCAACAGCACCTGCAGGATCCCCAGTGGCTCTTCCCTGTTCCTTCTTGGTGGCCCTGGTGGTGCTCAGCTGCCACTCCCTCGGCTCTCTGGGATGTGACCTGCCTCAGGACCACAGCCTGCAGATCTGGAGGGCCCTTATGCTCCTGTGACAAATGAGGAGACTATCTGCTAGCTCCTGTGACAACTACACAAACAACTTTGGCTTCCCCTAGGAGGTGTTTGACGGCAAGCAGCTGCAGAAGGCTCAAGCCCTCTCTGTCTCCATGTGACAAACCAGAAGACCTTCCACCTCTTCTGCACAGAGGCCTCACCTGCTCCCTGGAACACGACCCTCCTGGAGGAATTGTGCTCAGGACTTTCTGAGCAGCTGGGCCACCTGGAAGCCTGTCCCCTGCAGGAAGCAGGGGTGGGAGTGCTGCCCCTGGTGAATGGGGACTCCATCCTGAGGAGCTACTTCCAGAGAATCTCCCTCTATCTGCAAAAGAAGCATACAGCCCTTGTGCCTGGGAGATGGTCCGAGCAGGGATCATGAAACCCTTGTATGCATCAACAGCCTTGCGAAAGAGACTAAGGAGTGAAAGTGAGACTCATTTCAACATGGAAATGATTCCCTCTGACTAATAACATCACATATTCTGGAGTCCTGCCATCTCAGAGACTCTCATTTCTGTGGTTGCGAAGACATGAACACATGAGCTGTGTGTAATTCAGGAGTACAAACAGGTTTAACAATTAGGACATAAGAGCATGAATATTCACTGAACTCATGCACTGAAACGAACCTAGCTGTGCATGTTCTGTAGGGAACAGCATAAATATTTGTAGCAATCATCTTATCTTAATTCTGACAGCTATATATGGGAATATTGTTTGTCTCCTCCTCCAAAATTCGTGGGAACAGTGGTCCTACACTTCAGTACCTGACTTGCAAAGGAGGCCGCCTCCCAAACTGGAATTCTGGGAAAGGCTGATCCATTCTTCCTCCATTGGAAAGAAACATTTTATTTATCATCAGTGATGAGACGGTGGCTTCTATGAACATCTGAAAGTTGAGAATAAATATCTAGTTGGAAGTGCAGAAGAACATGCTATTTCCTTAACCTTCTGGCACACACACTGCCCTCTACCCTCCCCCAACCCTCATTCCAGAACACATTCCCCTGTCCTAACAGGATCCTTCCTCAACAAGTCAGAAGTCCCCAAGCCCCTTGGCATTCATTCTCTTGACCTCTTAGCCTGTTCACACAAGAGCTTTCTATTCTGCTGTCAACTAAGCTTAAAGCTTTTTCGAAGGAGCAGCAGAATAAAGCAAGTAGACAACAAAAATGCATTGAAATCTCTAGGTTTTGCAGAAGCACCTGCTAGAGAGGCTTTGCTCGGATTTCCATCCAATATGATGGAACAGCAGCTGGGGCTGAAAGGAAACAGAAAGCAGGATCAGGTTGAAGGGTGGTCTAGTGAAGGTCCTCTCCGGGAAGACCGCCTCCTGGTGGCCACGTGCGACAAGGGTGGTGACCAAAATGGGACCTCTTCTGAGAATGTCTCTTCCAGCTACATAAAGCCTACTTGTGGACATCCAGAGGTTCTAATGCTGTCATAAACCCGTTTCCTTACTCTGTCTATAACAAAGCGTAAGTCATGTCCTGATAATCCCTATAGCCATAGTCAGTTTTAATCCCAATGTTCTTGATTATTAAATACTGGAAAGTGTTGGAGAACCAAGCAGCAAAGGCCAAATGCAGGGGCCAGGGGAGTGAGTACCCTTGCCAACATTTTTTAAAAGATTTTATTTCTTTATTTGAGAGAGACAGAGAGGCAGAGCATGAGAGGGTGGAAGGTCAGATGGAGAAGCACACTCCCCACTGAGCAGGTAGCCTAATGTAGGACTCTATCCTAGGACCATGAGATGATGACCTGAGCTCAAGGCAGATGCTTGAAGGACTGAGCCAGCCAGGCGCCCTGACCCCCGCCAACTTTCCATTCCCAGGCATTGCTATTTAGCCTGCCAGGGGACATAGAGGAGGCAGGGCTCAGGGTTGGGTGCCCAGGGACAGGCTGGGAGACTCACCCTGCACTATTGGCCACAAGCAGCCAAGGTCTGGCAGTGACAGAAGCCAAAGTGTGCACTTGCCCTCCCTCCACTCTCCTGTCAGCTGATTGCTGTGCTGTGGAGTTCAAGGCCCCCAGAAATCCGGTCCCACACAGAAACACACTAATTCCAGGGCTCCTGTGCAAAGAATCCCGGAGCTCAACTGTGCCTGTGTTGGAGCACTCACTAAGTTCTTGTTACACCAGGAGTAGGACATTCCTTTGCTCAGAAAACCACACTGACGTCTGGAAACATGTAAGTGTTGAAAGTCAGCAGCAGTGTGGAACCTGGAAGGAGAACAGAAATGGGAAAGTGTCCACTGGATTAGTGACTTATCCTCAGGAGGTGGAACAGTTGGACAGTAGGGCAGCATTGAGTCAACTATATCTCTGTGTCCTTCCTGAGACTGAGAAGGTTCAAGTGGACACTGGGAGCACAGAATTCTTCTAGGTGGATGTGGCCTATGATAGTGTCCCCACCGTGGGTCACCCTGACAGGACAACAGCCTGCAACGTGTTGGAAGGAGAAGGGTTAGTCTAGTGCCAGCTGCAAACATCTATCTCATTGGCAGAAAAATCTAATGTCTCATGAGTACTCATTTAATTTTTTAATTTTTATTTTTTTTTATTAACACAATGTATACTAGCCCCAGGGGTACAGGTCTGTATTTACACACTTCACAGCTCTCACTGTAGCACATACCCTCCCCAATGTCCATAACCTCACCTCCGTCTCCCTAACCCTCTTTCCCCTGGCTACCCTCAGTTTCTTTTGTGAGATTAAGAGTCTCTTAATGGTTTGTCTCCCTCCCTATCCCATCTTCTTTCATTTATTCTTTTCCTACTCCCAAACTGCCCATGTTGCTTCTCAACTTCCTCATATCAGGGAGATTATATGATAATTGTCTTTCTCTTATTGAATTCATTCAATGGGCATAACCTCTCTAATTCCATCCCATCATTGCAAATGGCAAGATTTCATTTCTTTTGATGACTGCATGGTATTCTATTTTATATATATACACCACATCTGCTTTATTCATTCATCTGTTGATGACATCTAGGTTCTTTCCGTAATTTGGCTCTTGTGGACACTGCTACTGTTAACATTCGGGTGCACGTGCCCCTTCGTATCACTGTATTTGTATCTTTAGGGTAAATACCCAGGAGTCCAATTGCTGGTGTGAACGGCAGCTCTATTTTCAACTTTCTTAGGAACCTCCATGCTGTTTTCCAGCATGGTCGCACCAGCTTGCATTCCCACCAACAGTGTAGGCAGGTTCCCCTTTCTCCCCTCCCTCCCCGCATCTGTCATTTCCTGACTTGTTAATTTTAGCCATTTTGACTGGTGTGAGCTGGTATCTCATGGTGGTTTTGATTTGTATTTCCCTGACACCGAGCACTTTTTCATGTGTCTGTTGGCCATCTGGATGTCTTCTTTGTGGATATGCCTGTTCATGTCCTTTGCCCATTTCTTGATTCGATTACCTGTTCTTTGGGTGTTGGGTTTGCTAAGCTCTTTATAGATTTTGATACTAGCCCTTTTTCTGATATGTCGTTTGCAAATATCTTTTCCCATCCTGTCAGTTGTCTTTTGGATTTGTTAGCTGTTTCCTTTGCTCTGCTGAGCTTTTGATCTTGATGAAGTCCCAACAGTTCATTTGTTTGCCCTTGCTTCCCTTTCCTTTGGTGATGTTCCTAGGAAGTAATTGCTGCAGCTAAGGTCAAAGAGGTTGCTGCCTGTGTTCTCCTCAAAGATTTTGATGGATTCCTTTCTCACATTGAGGTCCTTCGTCCATTTGGTCTGTTTTCATGTGTGGTGTAAGGAAATGGTCCAGCTTCATTTCTCTGCATGTGGCTGTCCAATTTTCCCAACACAATTTGTCGAAGAGACTGTCTTTTTTCCGTTGGACATTCTTTCCTGCTTTGTCAAAGAATATTTGACCATAAAGTCAAGGGTCTGTTTCTGGGCTCTCTATTCTGTTCCACTGATCTGTGTGTCTGTTTTTGGGCCAGTACCATACTGTCTTGATGATGACAGCTTTGCAATAGAGTTTGAGGTCTGGAATTGTGATGCCACCGATTTTGACTTTCTTGTTCAGTATTCCTCTGGCTATTTGAGGTCTCTTCTGGTTCCATATAAATTATAGGATTCTTTGTTTCATTTCTTTGAAAAAATGGATGGGCTTTTGATAGGGATTGCATTAAATGTGTAGATTGCTTTAGTAGCGTAGACATTTTCACAATATTTGTTCTTCCAATCCATGAGCGTGGAACATTTTTCCATTTCTTTGTGTCTTCCTCAATTTCTTTCATGAATACTTTATAGTTTTCTGACTATGAATTCTTTGCCACTTTGGTTAGGTTTCTTCCTAGGTATCTTATGGTTTTGGGTGCAGTTGTAAATGGAATTGATTCCTTAAGTTCTCTTTCTTCTGTCTTGTTTTGGTGTAAAGAAATGCAACTGTATTCTGTGCATTGATTTTATATCCTCACACTTTACTGCATTCATATACAAATTCTAGTAGATTTGGACTGGTGTCTATTTGGTTTTCCACATATAATATCATATCATCTGCAAAGAGTGAATATTTGACTTCTTCTTTGCTATTTGGATGCCTTTAATTTCTTTTTGTTGCCTGATTGCTGAGGCTAGGACTTCTACTACTATGTTCAATAGCAGTGGTGGTAATGGACATCCCTGTCGTGTTCCCTCACCTTAGGGGAAAAACTCTCAGTTTTTCTCCACTGCGAATGATATTTGGAGTGGGTTTTTCATAGATGGCTTTGATGATATTGAGGTATGTATCCTCTATCCCTACACTTTGAAGAATTTTGAACAGGAAAGGGTGCTGTACTTCGTCCAATGCTTTTTCAGCATCTATTGAGAGTCTCATATGTTTCTTGTTCTTTCTTTTAGTAATGTATTGTCTCACATAATGTATTGTATCACACCGATTGATTTGTGGATGTTGAACCAACCCAGCAGCTCAGGAATAAATCCCACTTGGTCATGGTAAATCATCCTTTTAATGTACTGTTGGATCCTATTGGCTAGTATTTTGGTGAGAACTTTCGCATCTGTGTTCATCAAGGATATTGGTCTGTAATTCTCTTTTTTGGTGGGATCTTTGTCTGGTTTGGGATCAAGGTAATGCTGGCCTCATAAAATGAGTTTGGAAGTTTTCCCTCCATTTCTATTTTTTGTAACAATTTCAGGGGAATAGATATTAATTCTTCTTCAAATGTTTCTAGAATCCCCCTGGGAAGCCGTCTGGCCCTGGGCTCTTGTTTGTTTGGAGAGTTTTTGATGACTGTTTCAATCTCCTTACTGGTTATGGGTCTGTTCAGGTTTTCTCTTTTTTCCTGGTCCAGTTGTGGTAGTTAATATATCTCTAGGAATGTTTCCATTTCTTCCAGATTGTCAAATTTGCTGGCAGATAGTTGCTCATAATATGTACTTATAATTGTTTGTATTTCTTTGGTGTAGGTTGTGATCTCTCCTCTTTTCATTCATTCTTTTATTTATTTGGGTCCTTTCTCTTTTCTTTTTGATAAGTCTTGCCCCGGGGTTTATCAATCTTATTCATTCTTTCAAAGAACCATCTCCTAGTTTCATTGATTTGTTCTATTGTTTTTTTGGTTTCTATTTAATTGATTTCTGCTCTGATCTTTCTCCTGCTGGGTTTAGGCTTTCCTTGTTGTTCTTTTTCCAGGTCCTTTATGTGTAGAGTAAGGTCGTGTATGTGAGACCTTTCTTGTTTCTTGAGAAAGGCTTGTATTGCTATATATTTTCCTCTCAGGACTGCCTTTGCTGTGTCCCCCAGATTTTGAACCATTGTGTTTTCATCATCATTTGTTTCCATTAATTTTTTCAATTCTTTTTTAATTTCCCAGTTGACACATTCATTCTTAAGACGGATGCACTTTAGTCTACATGTATTTGGGTTCTTTCAGAATTTCTTCTTGTGATGGAGTTCTAGCTTCAGAGCATTATGGTTTTAAAGTGTGCAGGGAATGATCCCAATCTTTTAATGCCAGTTGAGACCTGATTTAGGACCCAGGATGTGATGTATTCTGGAGAATGTTCCAGTTGCACTGGAGAAGAACGTGTTTTTTGTTGCTTTGAGATGGAGGGTTCTGAATATATCTGTTATGTCCCTCTGGTTCAGTGTGTCACTTAAGGCTTTTACCTCCTTGTTGATCTTTTGCTTGGATGATCTGTCCATTTCAGTGAGGGGAGTGTTAAGATCGCTACTATTATTGTATTCTTGTCGCTGTGTTTCTTTGATTTTATTATTAATTGATTTATAAAATTGGTTGCTCCCTTGTTAGGGGCATAGATACATCCAATTGTTAAATCTTCTTGTTAGACAAACCCTTTGAGTATGATATAGTGTCATCTCTTTGTAGAGTCTTTGTCTTGAAATCTAATTGATCTGATATAAGGATTGCCACCCCAGCTTTCTTTTGATGTCCATTAGCATGGTAAAGTTTTTCCACCCCCTTTATATCTGGAGGTGTCTTCGGGTCTAAAATTAGTTTCTTGTAGGCAGCATATTGATGTTTTTTTTTTAATTGATTCTGATACCCTGTGTCTTTTGCTTGGGGTTTTCACCCCATGTGCATTCAGGGTAACTATTGATAAATATGAATTTAGTGCCATTGTATTGCCTGTAAGGTGACTCTTACTGTATATTGTGTCTGTTCCTTTCTGGTCTACTACTTTTGGCCTCTCTCTTTGCTTAGAGGACCCCTTTCAATATTTCCTGTAGAGCTGGTTTGGTGTTTACAAATTGTTTTTGTTTTTGTTTGTTCTGGAAGCTTTTTATCTCTCCTTCTATTTTCAATGATAGCCTAGCTGGATATAGTATTCTTGGCTACATATTTCTCTCTCTTAGTGCTCTGAATATATCACACCAGTTCTTTCTGGCCTGCCAGGTCTCTGTGGAATGTCTGTTGCCAATCTAATATTTTTACCATTGTATGTTACAGACTTCCTGTCCCTTGCTGCTTTCAGGATTTTCTCTTTGTCACTAAGACTTGTAAATTTTACTATTAACTGATGGGGTGTGGACCTATTCTTACTGATTTTGAGGGGGTTTCTCTGTGCCTCCGGGATTTTGATGCTTGTTCCCTTTGCCATATTAGGGAAATTCTCTATAATAATTCTCTCCAATATACCTGCTGCTCCCCAATCTCTCTCTTCTTCTTCTGGAATCCCAATTACTCTAATGTTGTTTTGTCTTATGGTATCACTTATCTCTTGAATTCTCCCCTCAAGGTCCAGTAGTTGTGTGCCTCTCTTTTGCTCAGCTTCTTTATTCTGTGTCATCTGGTCTTCTAGATCACTAATTCTCTCTTCTGCCTCATTTATCCTAGCCTCTAGTTTTGATTGTACCTCATTAATAGCTTTTTTAACTTCAACTTGGTTAGATTTTAGTTCTTTTATTTCTCCAGAAAGGGCTTTTATTTCTCCACACAGGATTTCTCTAATATCTTTCATGCCTTATTTTTGAGCCCAGCTAGCAACTTGAGGAACATCATTTTGAACTCTAGACTGAGATATTATGAAAGTCCATATTGATTAGGTCCCTAGCCTTTGGTACTGCCTCTTGTTCTTCTTCTTCTTCTTTTTTTTTTTGAGTGCATTTTTCCACCTTCTCATTTTATCCAGATAAGAATATATGAAGGAGTGAATAAAATACTAAAAGTGTGGTTAGGATGCCAGGAAAATGTGCTCTAACCAAGTCAGAAGAGACCCCAAATCATGGGGGGAAGATATGGGGAAAATAGGAGTTCAGAAAAAAAAAATTAAAAAAAGAAAAATATATAAAAAAGAAAATATGTATATTGGATTGGTGACAAGAACAGTCACACACATAATTTTGGGTGTATTTTGGTCTCTTAAAATAAACTCTCTCCGAAAATTTAAAAGAATGAAAAATACACACACACACACACACACACACACACACACACACACACATACTAAGGGTATGTTTACTAAGGGTAAACGATGAAGGGATGGAATATGACTATAAAGTTGTATGTTTTAAAAAACAATTTCTAAAAAAGGAGTTGATAAGATTAGTGGAGAGAATTTTCTCAGGCTGGAGACTAGAATAAAGACCTGTGTAGATTTAGGGTATATTTTGACCTATTAGAAGAAGTTGTATCCCAAATTGTTTGGAAGAAAAAACCCTATGTGTATACAAGTAAAGTTAGATACACCGAAGGATAATATATGAGTATAATAATGAAGGTTCAAAAAAGATTTTTTTTAATAAAAGGTATTGTTAAGATAAGCTAGTTAAAAAATGTTAAATGAGGAAAGAGCAAAAGTCAAAAAAATTTTAGCTTAAGAATAAAATAAAATAAAAAAAAAATTAATTCATTTTGCCAGACTAAAGAACATGGGGAGAAAGTCATGAAATTCATGCTTTGCTTGCTCCTCCTCTGGAATTCCACTGTTCTCCTTGGAAGTGAACTTGGTCTTGGCTGAATTTCTTGCTGATCTTCTGGGGGAGATGCCTGTTGTAGTGATTCTCAAGTGTACTTGCTTGAAGCAGAATTGCATGGCCCTTACCAGAGGCCGGGTTAAGGAATTCACTCGGGTTCACTGTCGGGAGCTTTTGTTCCCTGAAGGGTTTCCATAGAGTTCTGTAGGATGGAATGAAAATGGAATGAAAACGGTGGCCTCCCAATCTCTGGCCTGGAGGAGCCGAGAGCTCTGGGCCCCTCTCCAGAGCATGCCTTTGGAGAAATGTGCTCAATCACTCCCACCTCCCAGGCCTCTGGCCGCACTCCAAGCTCCCACAGCCCATGACCAAGTGTTGCTGGCACACAGCCCCACCTGGAGTCTCCAAACCCAGCAGATCCCTGCTCTCTTCTGAGGGGATCTTCCAGGATCTTGTGGGATCCCTGCTCACAGAGCAGTGGTCTGCCTAAGCCATGGATCACAGTTTAAGGTAGGCCCAACTTGAGAGCTCACTTCTGGACTCCCCGCTCTTATACCTGGGAGCTCTGCAACGCTCAAACACCCCCGAACCTTCTGTGTCCCCACAGGAAATAATAACACACTATCTGTGCGTGGGCTTCACCCCGGCTTAGTCTCTGGAGTGATGTCCCTCAGTGGAACAGACTTCTAAAAGTTCTGATTTTTTGCTCCATTGCTTCACCACTTGCCGGGAGCTGGACCCTCCCCATGAGGTCTATCTTCCATTGCTTTGGATTCACTTCTCCGCAGGTCCCACCTTTCAGAAAGTGGTCAATTTTCTGTTTCTAGAATTGCTGTTCTTCAATCTCCTGTTGGATTGGTAGGTGTTTGGATTGGTTTGATAAACTACCTAGCTGATCTCCTGCTACCTGATGTAAAGTCAGCCCACTCCTTCTCCACCATCTTGACTCCTCCCCACTCTCATGAGTGTTTGAAAGGGATCCTGAGAACTTGTTTTTGGAACTTAAAGTTCCAAAGTCATGTAGGTGACTCCTCCCACACCTCCTGTTGCCATACACAGCCACAGTCAACAAGCCTTTGGCATCTACAGTGTGATCTAGAATCCTTGATCACTCACCTCCTCCGCGTGCCTGAATTCATGCCATGGCCTCTCCTGGGTCTCAAAACCTCTGTCCATCTCTATTCTTCACATCATTTAACAGCTGCTTCCAGACAAGTAGTTATCTCACAACTCCTTTGTGTTCCACCTTGGATATTGGTTCGATCTGAATATTCTCACTCTGGGTTTCTGTTTTTCTCCAAACAGCTGGATAAATAAGTAGGATCCAAATGGGGTTACTGAGAAAACAGACATAATTGTTTCAAGGATCTCAGAAGGGTTAGACTGCTTTCACCTTTAGTGTTATCATCTTAAAAGATCCTCATCATTATTCTAATCCAGGTCCAGAGCAGAATCATTTGGATCCTTCAGTTCCCCTCATCTTCCTATCGGGAATTCTCAGGCAAACTTTTCCGGGCGTGAGTGGACATATCAGGTAGGTAGAGCTCTCAGGCAGGGTGAGGATCCTGTCTCCTCCCAGAGGAGGTAAAGAGATGAGTCCTGGGTGCCAGTCTCTTGTGATCTGGTTTGTGTGACTCCTCTCATCTCTCCTCAGAGCCGAGTACATGTGGATTGAACGAAAGGAAAATGAAGTGGCTCCTCTGGTAGAGCTGAGGGCCTCATGGGGACCCAAGAGTTGCTCTTGTGGGATCCTCTGGCCAAGGCAGACACTTTCCTGACTTGCAATTACCCAGTACAGCCTTCATTTCCCCCGTCTGCCGGAGCGGCTCGTCCCCAGTATTGCTACATCAAATTTGGCTGAGGCACACTCTGCCATTTTCTCAGCGGACAGGCCACTCTTTCACTTTTGTCACATTCAGACAGAACAGTTGTCTTCCCCCCCCCGCCCCCACAGCTGTCATGTTTTGCTTTCGAGGAAAGTTGACATGAGAAACAGAAAAAGTGATGTCTTCAAAATGAAAGAGAAACCCAGGGCAGCCCCTTGGCCCTCTCCTTCCTTCCCTCTGTGTGATCCTCATGATGACGTAAGACATGATCAGGACCAGCAAGTCAGAGTATGTCCAGTAAAGCATGTGGAAATATTAAGTTATTCACATTCTCTTTGTTGTTGTTACTTAAGTTGAAGATGCAACACCATGAATAAGGAAAGGTAACAAGGAAGCGTGTCCCTGACACCATAGCCTGGGCCTCACCCCCTGCATTCTGAGCACCAGACAGATGGCCAGACGAAGCTGCCTACTGGAAACACAGAGTCTGAATGAGCTAGTGAAAGTCATTACTTTCTTTGATGGAAGTTTCTGGTGAGACACCCAGTGAATTCCCCCTGTGCTCTGCTGAGAAATTTGAACCTAACAAGTGTTCTCTAGTTTCAGGAAAATTTGAACCATGGGGTATCCTGGGTGGCTCAATTGGTAGAGGATATGATTCTTACTCTAACTTCAGGTCTTGATGTCAGACTGTGAGTTCAAGCCCCATGTCAGTGTCCACGCTGTGTGTGGAGCTTACTTTAAAAAATGAAAAATGTTAAAATTCAGAGCTGTGATGGCACAATAAATGTATTCCGTTATTCAAGGTGAAAAGATGATAATCATTCTTTCCTCTACTTGGAGAAAACAAACATTTGCCCTCAGCATCTGAGAAGTTGACACCTTCTTCTGGTCAGGAGAGAAGGAGGTCAGCCCTGAGAGGGTCCCCAGTACAAAGACTCCAGGAACAAGGGCAAGGATCTAGGGGCAGGAAGTGCTTTGCTAACAAGGAAACCAGCCCCTGCACAGTAGCGGAATCTAGAATCCTCCACACATTGTGAGCCTGTCCTCAGGAGTGAGCCCACGAGAGCCTGGATGGAGGACACTCAGTCACTGCAGAGGAATGAGGTTAGTAGAGGTGACAACTACCTTGTCAGTGAGGTACTGCTGGGAAAATCCAGTCATCTGGATTTAGAACCTTGACACCTCCTCTTCCCAGACAAGAATCAGGCTTCCTGCTGGGGGCACTTGCAATGCCTTAGAGGGTTCTAACAAAACCTTGGTATTTATTGTCGTTCATTGGGGTTTTTTTTTTGGATATTACATAAGATGCAATGGCATAGAATTCTTGGAGGACACAAACTGTCTGTAAGGTCAGTGTGACAGATCTAGGAATAACAGGAATCCCTAGGATTGGAGGAGTTTCTCTCCATCATTTCCTGGGTCTCAGAGTCTTACCTGGACAGGTGATCTTTCTTACTGGTGAGCTGCCAGTGGTGTCTTGTGGCCATTGCTGAAATCTGAGGCCTGTTGTGATGCAGGCTTTAGAAATGAAAACACAAATACATTAAATTTTATGATTTAGCTCTACAAAACTCATTCAACACCTCAGTAATTATCTAGTGTTAAACAGAAAAAAACATTTTGACAATACCTTCCAGAGTACGTAGTAGCACGTGAAGTTAAAGATGAGGTTGTCGTGATGCCTGGGGGGCTCAGTCAGTTGGGCGGCCACTTTCAACTCAGGTCATGATCCCAGGGTGCTGGGATGGAGCCTCGCATCAGGCTCCCTATTCGTTGGGAGCCTGCTTATCCCTCACTGTCTGCCCGTTGCTCTGTCTACTTGTACTCTCTGTATCTATCTCTCTGTCAAATAAATAAATAAAAATCATAAAAAAATGATTTTGTCATATGAGGCAACATTCAAATTCAGTGCACTAAAAAACACATGTTAAGTAATCATTCCAGTTTTCACTTGCATTTAGCAATCTGGATTGATTGTAAGTGTTCAGGTACACCGAATTTATTATGTCCTTTTAGAAATTGTTAATTTGTATATGTACTCCATATACTTCACTGTATACATGTAAAGGAATTATAACTCACTCATCAATTTAATATACATAAGCATCAATAGCTTTAAAATATAACTATTAGCTTAAAATTTTTGGTTTCTTGACCATGATTTGTATAAACATCACTCCTTTTTAATTTTTTTTTAAGATTTTATTTATTAATTTGACAGAGCGAGATCATAAGTAGGCAGAGAGAGAAGAGGAGGAAGCAGGCTCCCTGCGGAGCAGAGAGCCGTATGTGGGACTTGATCCCAGTACCCTGAGATCATGAACGGAGACGAAGGCAGAGGCTTAACCCACTGAGCCACCCAGGCGCCCTTTTTTTTTTTTTTTGGTCAACCTTTTTTTAAATTAAAGCACAGACAAAAATACGCTATATAACGATATATACTGTGTCTCCCTGCTATTAAGTTTTCTTCAAAGTTGCAATTAAAAAAAAACATCCAAAATGATTCTGGAGGCAAGGATAAACTTAAGGAAAATAATACATGGTTGAGAAACCCATGCTCCAACCCAAGTAGAAAGTGTAGAAAGGAAAGGAAAAAGAGAAGTAGAAAGTAAGGGAAACATTCAGAAATCAAAAACTCCTGTGTGTCCTACTTAAACCACACGCACAATACAAGATGTTCAGAGAACCTAGAGCCACGGTTCCCCAACTTGCCCACCCCAGCCAGGCCAACAGCATCTGCAGGATACCCCATGGCCCTGCTCTGCTCCTTCTTGGTGGCCCTGGTGGTGCTCAGCTGCCACTCCCTCGGCTCTCTGGGATGTGACCTGCCTCAGGACCATGGCCTGCTGCACTGGAGGGCCCTGATGCTCCTGCGACAAATGAGGAGACTGTCTGCTAGCTCCTGTGACAACTACACAAACCACTTTGGCTTCCCCCAGGAGGCCTTCGACGGCAAGCAGCTGCAGAAGGCTCAAGCCCTCTCTGTCATCCATGTGACGAACCAGAAGACCTTCCACCTCTTCTGCACAGAGGCCTCACCTGCTCCCTGGAACACGACCCTCCTGGAGGAATTGTGCTCAGGACTTTCTGAGCAGCTGGGCCACCTGGAAGCCTGTCCCCTGCAAGAGGTGGGGGTGGGAGAGCCACCCCTGGTGAATGGGGACTCCATCCTGAGGAACTACTTCCAGAGAATCTCCCTCTATCTGCAAGAGAAGCAATACAGCCCTTGTGCCTGGGAGATGGTCCGAGCAGAGATCATGAAACCCTTGTATGCATCAACAGCCTTGCAAAGGAGACTAAGGAGCAGGAAGTGACACCCCTTTCAAGATGGAAATGGTTCTCTCTGAAGAATACTATCACAATCCCATGTGTCCTGTAGTGTCAAAGACTCTCATTTCTGCTGTCATCATGACATGAACTGAATCACTTTGTCACATGTGTTTCGGAGTATTAGGCAACATGAAGTCAACGTTACAAACACCTCTTGCTTGGAGATGACCATGCTGATCTGCCTATTTAACTATTTATTTCTTTATTTCACTATTTATAAGATTTAAGTTATTTTTTGTTGTATTATATTAGTTGTATTCCCTTTGTGGTTAAGAGAATTGTATATGTCTTATGGATATTAAATTCTTTATTTTCTGTTCATTAAATGTTTCTATAGAAAACTTCTTGCGTTTGTTTCTAATTGAAGCAGGAAACTAGTCTGATTACAACCTGATGAAAGAATGGACTGTACCACTCTCTCAGTCATTACTTTGTTTTCACATTAGACGTGATCGCATCGACTTCCTGGAAGTCACTTTGCATGCTGTCGTCATGGGAAAGGCAGAATTCCCAAACCAATGCTGTGTCTGTGTCTTGGATTTTGTACAAAAACTAACCTGGGGACAAGAACTGTAGTGAAGTAATATCAGTTATGTTAAAGGGAAGAGTGAGAAGAAGGGAAAACATGAATTTTGTAAGTAGAAAAGGAAGCAGACATGTCAGGATATAAAATGAAATGCACCAGATACATTCCACATCATTCGATAGACACCCAAGTGCGAATATTCTTAGCAAATGGATCGTCCAGGGTCACCCGAGTGGCTCAGTAGATTAAGTGTCTGCCTTAGGCTCAGGTCAGGATGACGGGGTCCCGGATCAAGACCTGCCTCAAACTCCGAGTTCAGCTGGGAGTCTGCTTCTCCCTCTCACACTGTCCCTGATTGTGTTCACTGTCTCTCTCTCTCTCTGTGTCATATAAATAAATAAAATCTTTAAACAAAAAAATAAACAAATCAAAAGAAACAACATGGACCCTTGATCCTGCCATTTACAAACCATTCCATTCACAGAAAACCCAGGGAGGGAAGCGGTTGCCTGGGAAGAGAGCGTAGAATGAGAAATGGTGCCTCAAGCCTCCTCTGGTAGATGTGCTACCAGAAAATCCATCTCCATCTGAGACAGAAGAAACAAAGTGACCTCCTCAGAAGGAGTCTGGGTCAAAATCAGAGACAGAAAAGAGTCACACTGCAAACAAAGGTGGGATGTCCCTCAGGCAGTAGTATAAGAGCAAATATTGGATAAGAGTTTATTTCAAAGCTGAGAAAGGCTTCAACGAATTGCGTCATAGCAAAGGGTACATGGAAAGGGTCCATGAAGCCGGGAAGTAGAAGGGTTGTGACCAAGGGGACCGGCTGTTTTGACTGAATTACTCACCAGGAAACCATACTGGTGACAGAGGAAAGGTGAGGAACAGAACAGAAGCTAGTGACTATAGATAGAGTATACATCTGAGAGATTTATGTTCTTTGGGCTAATTAAACTTCCATAAAAAAACAAAAAAGTAATTGAAATGGGTGATGCCTTCTAATGTCTTCTAAGCCATGTAAAGCATATCTAAAGAAAAGCAAACAAAAATGAAAAGGCATGAAAAGTGTATCGGAACATTCTGCAAATGAAAACACACTGTCCTATTGAAGACTCATGTATAGAAAGAACTGAAGATGAATGACGGGACAGGGCACCGCACACTGTTCCCCCAGGCCATCAGAAGCCCTCAGGTGCAGCACCCAGCCTCTCGGAGGGGATCCTACTGGTTCCCTGTGGCAGCATCTCAGCTCTGGGCTGTTAGCTGCCTCCTGTCCCCGGGCAGATTCACAGGGGGACCCACTGCTTCTGAACAGAGGAGGAGCATCAGTCCCTTCTCCAGAACCAGGGACACCTCCACTGCGACAAGGTGGGTGGTTGCCAGTTCCAGGAGGTCCATGCCAAGTCTTTCCTCCACGAGATGCTGCTGCTGAGCTTCACACTTTTCCTCACCTGAACCCATCCCTGCTGGGGCAGCCAGAACACTGGAAACCTGCGTGGTACCTGCGATGGGAGTAGGGGAGCCTCCCATGGATTTGAGGGCCCTGCCCTGGCCTTGAAGATGTGCTACCAGAAAATCCATCTCCATCTGAGACAGAAGAAACAAAGTGACCTCCTCAGAAGGAGTCTGGGTCAAAATCAGGTGACCCAACTCTTCTTCTTCAAATGAGGACATAAGGAAAGGGAAATGATAAAAAGGAAGAGAGTGGGAAAGGGACCTAGAAATTATATTCTTGACCTACAACACTAAGCCACATAGCCAAGAGTTCCATCTTTTTAAATCCCCCTCCTTCTTCTTCAGCCATACAATGTGTTGAGTTAACTTACTCAGCATTGTGGGTATAATATCTCTGTGGCAGGACTGTCCCTAAGGGCCTCTGTCCGCAGAACAGAGCTAGCTCAAGTTTTCACATGTTCACATATTGCAGGATCATCTGTCGTCTGGATCAACACAGAGCCTGTTGGAACGTTGTTCCTGATGTCACAGCTGCAGCAACAAGAACAAACCAACAACCCCCAAATGCAAGAAGACAGAAAACAACAACTCTTCTTAGATCCACTCAAAGCTGAGGTACCAGGGCCAGTCTCATCTGCAGTACCAGGAGAAAAGGAGCTCTCAGACAATCACACTGGCCAGGAGAAGGCACTGTTAGGAACTCGAACTATTACAGAAGCCTGGCTCGAGGCTCTGTGTGCTTCCACTGGACAGCTACAGTGTCCAGGCCTCCCTAGTTGGTGGAGCCCACAGTTTTTTTGAGTTGTACCTTCGGAATCTCCACTAGTCACCCTCTGTGAAGAGAAGAGGGACATCTACTGGCTTTGCCAGCAGAGGGAGGGGGAAAGCAATCACTCTAGAATAGTCTGAGGCTACCTCTCCACAGTGCTAGAGGCCAAAGGGATCTGTGACCAGAGGACTGCAGGAGGACTGTCAGGAACAGGGGACAGCACACTTCCTACTGGAGATGCAGGGGTGAGTCTGGACTCTCCAACAATGCATGTCCTGGAGACACCAAATCGCAATGTGTCTTCCATATTTGGAAATCGAGGCACGGTGCTGAAACTCCTTCCATCTGACATGAGAGTGGAATGAAAAGATGCCCTAAAGCTTCAGAGAATCTTTGACATTTAAGGCTTAGGAGGAGAAGGGGAGCCTGTGAAGGGCACAGCGATGGGGCAGCCAGTGCAGGTGGGATGCCACCAGGGAAGGATGATCTCCAGGAAGCGTGGCAGAAGGGAAGATTCAGAATTTCCCAAGAGGAACCTCAGGCAGGAATTTATCCCATGGGCTACAGGACTGCCCTGCATCTGGAATTCTGCTTCCATCTCCTTGTCTGATCATGAGAACCTCACTGGAGCTCTCTGCAGCTCAGTTTCCCCATTGTACAGTGAGGTGGAAATATTCCTAGAGCTGTTGTGATAATGAAGTGGCACATTTCAAAGCATCTGGTATCTTCCACTGAGTGAGAGTTTAACAGATGGGGATTATATTCTTATGTTTTCCCCAAAAAAGTGATCTTCTCTTAGCTTTTTACCTATGACTGACTGCAAAGGGCTGATCCTCCAAAATATCGTTGTGAATAAAAAATACCCATTTGCAACAGGTGTCCTATCCATTGAATGAAATTAGTTACACAGTAATGTAATACGTATACATATACACTGTGCCTATGTCCGCATACTCCATATGTTCTGGTACAGCACATGTCCCCTTCCTCCACGCCCTCCGAGATCCCATCCTTTCACTCTCCAATCACAGAGTTTCCCTCTCCCCAGTGGAGAAACCTCCTGTGAGCTCCCCTCCCCACTCCCTCCTCAGGAGCCTCTCCTGCCCATTCACACAGCTGCTTCCTTTTCCTTTGTGGTTTCTGTCTGGCCCTTTTACTTCCAATTACAAAGCCACAAAGAAGAACATAAGTTGTTTGAAATTTCCAGGTTTTTTCGAAACTCTCCTAGCAGAAGCCTGTTGTTTTTTTTCTCCTGGTGACTATTGCTGACCTGAGGGAATGTCCCCACTGCAGTGATGTCACAGTGGCAGGAGCAGAGAGGAGATAGGAGCAGGAGGCTGCTGTTCTGTGGCCCGTCACAGTCTTTACAGGGGAGGCTGCCAGCGACGGGGCAAGGTGGGCTAGACAGTGACCAGGTGTGCACACAGGCTCGTGTTGTATGTAGAAGTCTGTCCCTGTTGGGAGATTTTCCTCCAGAGCAAGCAAAGAAACACAAGCAAACACAAACAAAAACTTTCCTGGAATGAACGGACTCTGCTTGTGTTATAAGCCATGAACTTCAACAAAAATACTCCCTTCCTTTATTTTTTAAAAGGAGCAGATACGTTCCTAGTAAAAGTGAGCAGAAAGGTATTCCCCATCTGAGGTATTCCCCATCTGCCTTGCTCTGGAGCTTCAAGGTCTCTCCCGCATTTCAGCACCCCGCACCAGAGGGAACACTTGTCCAGTTGCTTCCCACAATGTAACAAGTAGTTCTAGGGTTGGGAACAAGGCTTCAATGAGCCATGGGTTGTCTTGTGGATGTTGCTGGTGTTTGAACTTGTTTTGATGTGAGCTTTGGAAATGAAATACAAATAGATTCTACATAATCATTTAATTATTCAAAACTTATTCATTGCATCAAGAATTCTATCTGGTATAAATAGAAAAAATATTTTGAGAATAACTAGATGAGTTATTCTCAAAATATTTCTCAATAATTCTCAAAGAATTATTATTATATTAATTATATTCATATAATATGATATAATATTATATTATATGTAATTATATTATTAATATATTATATATATTATGTATTATATAATTATATTATTATATTAATTATTTCTCAAAATAATTCTCAATATTATGAGAATAACTTGATGCGTTCTAGCGCAAGAGAAGTTAATTGAGGCCATATTAAAATACAGTACACAAAAAACAAACATCCAATAAATAATTGAATAATTCATTGGCTTTTTGCAATTTGGAATGATTATCAATATCTATTATTATGTCTTTCTACAAATTCTTAATTAGCATTGTGCTTTTATATTTCCATTTAAGTAAGAAAAAATTTAGAGGTTATTCATCATAATTAGATATCCAGTAAAGAATAAGTAGCTTAAACTATAGCTCTCAGTTGAAATTTTTGTCCATCTTAACACTGAATTAATTAAACAGAGTAAAATGAACATTTTCTTTTCTAATCTATTAAGCCGAGCTATACATACATAACTATATAGACTGCAGATCCATGTTACCAAGTTTTGTTGGAAGGTTCAAATACATAAATATTCAAAAGACTGTGACAGGACGCAGCAATAGGAAAAAGAAACGGTTGAGAAACCCACGCTCTACAACCCAGGAGAAAGTGTAGAAAGGAAAGCAAAAAGAGAAGTAGAAAGGAAGGGAAACGTTCAGAAATCGAAAACTCCTGTGTCCCCTACTTAAACCACACGCACAAGACAAGATGTTCAGAGAACCTAGAGCCACGGTTCCCCAACTTGCCCACCCCAGCCAGGCCAACAGCACCTACAGGATCCCCGATGGCCCTGCCCTGCTCCTTCTTGGTGGCCCTGGTGGTGCTCAGCTGCCACTCCCTCGGCTCTCTGGGATGTGACCTGCCTCAGGACCACGGCCTGCTGCACTGGAGGGCCCTGATGCTCCTGCGACAAATGAGGAGACTGTCTGCTAGCTCCTGTGACAACTACACAAACCACTTTGGCTTCCCCCAGGAGGCCTTCGACAGCAAGCAGCTGCAGAAGGCTCAAGCCCTCTCTGTCCTCCATGTGACGAACCAGAAGACCTTCCACCTCTTCTGCACAGAGGCCTCACCTGCTCCCTGGAACACGACCCTCCTGGAGGAATTGTGCTCAGGACTTTCTGAGCAGCTGGGCCACCTGGAAGCCTGTCCCCTGCTGGAGGCAGTGGTGGGAGAGCTGCCCCTGGTGAATGGGGACTCCATCCTGAGGAACTACTTCCAGAGAATCTCCCTCTATCTGCAAGAGAAGCAATACAGCCCTTGTGCCTGGGAGATGGTCCGAGCAGAGATCATGAAACCCTTGTATGCGTCAACAGCCTTGCGAAAGGAATTAAGGAGCAGGAAGTGAGACCTGTTTCAACATTGAAGTGATTTGCACTAACTAATAATGTCACTCTTTTCGGAGTTCTGCCATGTCAGAGTGTCTCATTTCTGCTGTCGCGAAGACAATTTGTCATGTGTTTTCAGAATATGTCAAGTGTACAAGCAGTAGTCGCTTACAGATGACCTTGCTCATGTCTATTTATCTATTTAAATATTTATTTATGTAGATATATGTAAGATTCAATTTTTTTCATATTCTATGATGTGTACCTTTACATTGCAGGATATAATAAAATAAACTTTTATCTTTTATTGGATTTTACTACTGGCATTCTTTTAAAAGAGTAACACTATGGATGCCTGAATGGCTCAGTGGGTTACACCTCTGCATTTGGCTCAGGTCATGATCGCAGGGTCCTGGGATCAAGCCCTGTGTCCAGTTCTCTGCTCAGCAGGAAGATTGCTTCACCCTCTCTCTGCCTACTTGTGATCTCTCTCTCTGTCAAATAAATAAAATAAAATAAAAAGAGTAACATTAACTCTAAATGTGCGGCTTCACTGAAGAATGGATGGCAGAATTCATTTACCCTTGATATTATTTTAACATCAGAAGTAACAGACTTCTTCTAAGATAAATTTCACGTTTCCCTTAGGCTATAGGACATAAACACAGATCCTGATGTCTGTATCTTTAGTTGCCATGGGATGGAATCTAAAAACAATTCTCTTACCTAGTGTTCTAATGAAGAAAGAAAGGGCGTGACTTCTCTCACCTGCTGCTAGAACAGAGACGGTGAAGCACACAGGAAGTGCACACAGAAAAGCTGTGGACCCCTCGACAGGTCACTGGCAGACACAGAGGCACATATGTCCAGTGTTGGGGGGAGGTGAGCTCTCATTTGACAAGAAACACCGTGGCTGAGGTCCACATCTAGCAGGTGGTCATGCAGGGAGAAGGTGTCATGTGAGAAACAGACATAAACTTGATTCTGAGGCTCTTCAACCATTGAAGGGAAGGGAGAGAAGAGCCACAAAGAAGACGGTGGACTCTTGGCCATACAGCACAGGGTAAGAGAGGATGCTGGTGAGTGTCTTTTAGGAAGTAAATGCGCTTAGAAGACCATCAGCGGATTCCTGGAAGATGTGGATTGAAACTGCCTGTAATGTCAGAAACACAGATGCCTTTGCTGACCTTCCCGAGAGTCTGTTTGGTGGAATGCATAAGCAGAGACCACGCTGGAGTGGGTGGGAGCATGAATAAGAGAAGTTAGTGCGTCTGACTTGGAGAAGAATATAGCATGTAATCTGGGAACAATGTGGGTTAGTTCTTCTGTGCATAGTTTGTCTTGTTATGCCATTTTTTTTCCTGAGTGATTTTATGGAATTGATGTTCTCTCAAATCATGTTAATGTGTTAAATATTACATTTATTTTGAACCATAACTTAATTACTGATAATGTTATCCTGTCTTGGTTATTATAACCTTGTATAGGTTAGGAATAGATAACTCATTCAATCCTTCATCAAATTGTCTATTGCTACTGATAAAATAATGCTTCCTGGCATTATTGGTTTTATTAATTAAGCTACTTTCATTATTGTGACAATAGTTTATTACAGCAGCTATATACTGCATTTCTTTTTCTTTTTTTTAAAGATTTTATTTATTTATTTGAGAGAGAGACAGTGAGAGCGAACATGAGCAAGGAGAAGGTCAGAGGGAGAAGCAGACTCCCCATGGAGCTGGGAGCCCGATGTGGGACTCGATCCCGGGACTCCAGGATCATGACCTGAGCCGAAGGCAGTCGTCCAACCAACTAAGCCACCCAGGTGCCCCTGCATTTCTTTTTCTAGGGGAGTTTGCTATGATAAGAATTCTTTTATGTTGATTGCCAGGAATTCTCCCTAATTTTACGAGTATCACAAACTTCCATGAATTCCGAAATAATAAAATTATCATGGACAGAAAGACTGACAGGCTGTTTTCACAATTTGAGTGGGTAGCTGGGTCAAGAAATCTCTTAATATTTAAGGCGAAGAGAAAATTGGTTACCATTAGCTGAAAATACGAATCATGGAAGAAATCATGGAAATCCATGGAGTAAGCAAGTTGTGTATATTTCAGGAGTAAAACCTGATTTAATAATTATAACAGAATATCGTGAATATTAACCCAACTTTAAATGCAACTAAGATCACATGTTCCCTAGAGTAACTCATTTGGGAAACAAAGGAAAAGGAAAGTTACATTTCCTTTCTACCTACAGCCCGTGGATACTCCAGACATGTAGAGCGACATTCCTCTAAGAACTCAGCTGACTCCATGATAAATCTATGCTAAGGGCAAAAGGCAATCTTAGCCCAACCCCCAGCATTCTGTAAGTCTATTTTAAGAGATAAAAATTCCTTTGGAAACTTCCTTTATCTCCAGCCCCCAAGATACACTTTGGAAATCATCCCCCTAACCATATGACCCCCCAATAAACATATGAATGGTTTCATGACGAAGGTTTTATAGACAGTAATAAATGATCTTTTCCCACAACAGCCAGGACCCCTCAAGGTCCTGGAAGCCTTGTTTCCAATATTCCTTAGAGGCTTATGCTATCCATAACCTCCTCCCAACTTGAAAGTATATAATCAGCCACTCCTCATGACCCCAGTGCAGCTCTCTCTGCTCATGAGTCCTGTCCCCTTGTTTTAATAAAACCACTTTTTTGCACCAAGGATATCTCAAGAATTCTCTCTTGGCCATTGGCTTTGAATCCCAACATCTTTGCTATATCAAAACCACTTAAAATATGGTAGGTGTTCTCTTATTTTTCTTCAGACAGCTATCTATGAGAATATTGTTTGTCTCTTTCTACAAAATTCTTGGGACTTGGTGTCTTACACTTCAGAAACTAGCTTCCAAAGGAGGCAACCTCTAAAATCAGAATTCTGTCGTGGATTCTAGAGAAACGCAACCAATTCATTCCCCATTGCCAAGAAGGGTTTTTATTTATCACCAGTGATGAGATGGTGGCTTCTAGGAACATCTGAGAGTGGAGAATAAATATCTAGGTGGAGTGCAGAAGAACATGCTATTTCCTTAACCTTCTGGAACCCACCCTGCCCTCCCCACCTCATTCCAGAACACATTTCCCTGTCCTAACAGTTACCTTCCTCTCCAAAGCAGAAGTCCCCAGATCACCCTTGGCATTTACACTTGTGACCTCTCAGTCTGTTCACACAACAGCTTTCTGTTCTGTTGTGGCCTCAGCTTAGAGGTTTCCTAAACAACAGCACAAGAAAGCAAGTAGAAGGCAAAAATGAAATGAAATCTCTAGGTTTTGCAGAGCCACCTGCTAGAGAGGCTTTGCTCAGATTTCCATCCAATGTGATGGAACAGCAGCTGTGGCTGAAAGGAAACAGGAAGCAGGATCAGGTTGAAGGGTGGCCTAGTGAAGCTCCTCTCCAGGAAGACCACCTCCTGGTGGCCAATTGCGACAAGGGTGACGACCAAGATTGAAGGACAGGCTTGGGAACTACGCAGAAATCAGATCTCTTCCTGAGGATGTCCTTTGAGCTACACACACACACACACACACAAAACAAAACAAGAACAAAAACAAAAACAAAAAGAAAAACTACGTGTTGAAATCCAGAGATTCTAATGCTGTCATTAACCTGCTTCCTTGTTCTATGACAAAGAGTAAGTCTTGTCCTGAAAATCCCTAGAGCCACAGGTTGGATTCAATCCCAGTGTTATTGATTAAATACTGGAAAGGGTTGGAGAGCTGAGCAGCAGGGTCAGAGACAGGGGAGACAGGGGTGACAGGTGTGAGCATCCCTGCCAACTTTCCTTTCCCCAGTGCTTCTGGTCAACCTGCCAGGTGAGCTGGCGATGGAAGGGCTTGGTGATTGGGTGCCTACCGATGGGCTGCGAGAGATCACCCTGCAGTACCAGCCACAAGCAGCTAAGGTTTGGCAGCTTCAGGAGCCAGAGTGCGTACTTGCCCTCCCTCCACCCTCTCTGTCGCCTGATTTCTGTGTGTGGAGCTCAAGGCCCCCAGATGTCTAGTCCCGCACAGAAACATGCTAAATACAGGGAGCTCAGTGTGCACGTCTAACCTAAAACAATCACAGATGCTCATCTCTGCCAGTCTTTGGGCGTACCTATTGATGTGGGGAACAAAGACAAAAAGGAAATGTAGATAAAATTAAATTTCCTATAACCTCCAGCCCATTGACAAACACTGCCCCCAGGAACTCCCAAATGCCTTAATGTTGGTGTCTTGCTAGAGGGGAAAACAACTTTAAGTTGACAATCCCAGGCTTCCAGGATTCTATGGGTCTTCCTTGGCATATGAACACCCTTTTGGAAACTTCCCTTTATCTTTACCTCCCTCAACTGAGGTACATAGTCAGCTATTCCTTATAATCCCAGTGCAGCTCTTTCTGACCAAAGGTCCTGTCTCCATGTTTTTATAAAACCATTTTTTTTTTTTTTTGCACCAAAGTTGTGTCAAGAATTCTTTTTTGGCTGTTGGCTCTGAACTGAACCTTCCCTACATCACTACGTTTTGATTAACAAGGGCATAGGATGCTCATTTGCTCAAAAGACCCAGGGCTGCCCATCTGCAAACATGAAGGTGTTAAAGGTCAGCAGCAGTGTGGGAACCTGCAAAGAGAATAGAAATGGGAAAGTGTCCACTGGATTAGCGACTTATGCTCAGGAGGTGGAACAGTAGGACAGTAGGGCAGCATCAAGTCACTATGTTTTGATTAACAAAGGGCATAGGATGCTCATTTGCTCAAAAGACCCACAGCTGCCCATCTGGAAACGTGAAGGTGTTAAAGGTCAGCAGCAGTGTGGGAACCTGCAAGGAGAATAGAAATGGGAAAGTGTCCACTGGATTAGCGACTTATGCTCAGGAGGTGGAACAGTAGGACAGTAGGGCAGCATCAAGTCAACTGTATCTCTGTGTCTTTCCCGAGACTGAGAAGGTTCAACTGGATGATGGGAGCACAGAGTTCTCCTAGGAAGATATGGTCCATAGCAGTGTCCCCATCAAGGGTGACACTGACACGACAGCAGCCTGCAGGGTATTGGAAGGAGGAGGGTTACCCAGTGTCAGCTGCAAACATCAATTTCAATTGGGAGAAAAATCTACTCTCTTGTGACTCTTTGAAATAGACTTTCTCGACCTTTACTTAGAACCCGTAGTCAGTTCATGGAACCAGAGAGTATTATGTTAAGCAAAATAAGTGAGAGAAAGAAAAATACCCTACTATTTCATTCACTCATGCATGGAATTTCAGAAACAAAACAGATGAACACATTTAAAAAAAAAAAAAGAGAAAAAGCTGTGATCTGGAAAGTAGACTTCTAACTATAGAGAACAAACTGAAGGAGACTGGAGGGTAGGTGGCCAGGAGGATCAGTTATAGGGATGAGGGTTACAGAGGGCACTTGTAGTGATGAGCACTGGGTATTGTATGTGATGAATCATTAAGTTCTACAGAAATGAATCTTGTGCTGTATGTTAACTCATGTAAGAAAGATGTTGCGGTCCAGAGCCTAGCACCCAGAGAGAATTCTTGAGATGTCTTCTGTGCAAAACCATGGTTTTATTAAAGCATAGGGACAGGACCTGTGGACAGAATACACTGGGGTCATAAAGAGTGACAATTATATACTTTAGAGTGATGAAGGAGTTAGGGATACCACAAGCCTCCCAGCTATTGGAAACAAAGTTTCCAGGATGTTGAGGGGGCTATCTCTTGTTAGTAAAAGGTCATTTAGGTCAGTAGAAACTCAGTCATGAGACCCTTCAGATGTATATCGGTGAGTCATACACTTTGGGAATGATGGACAACATACATCTTGTGGGGTGGAGATAAAAGAATTTTCCAAAGCCATTTTATCTGTTAAAATAGACTTATAGGATGCTGGGGGTTGGGCTAAGATTGCCTTTTTCCCTTAGCAAAGTATTAACAGGAAGGCAGCTGAGTCCCTAGAAGAATGTCACTTGGCCTGTTTGGAGGACTTGTCAATGGGCCACAGGTAGTAAGGAAATTTCATTTTTCTTTTGCCTTTGTTTCCCACATCATAGACTAACTGGAATTTAAATAAAAACTTGAAGAAAAAAAAAGAAAAGATACACATCCTTTGAAAAAGACCAAAGAACTTCAATTCAGCTCAGTTGACTTAAACCACACCCTTAGTTGTCATACTACAACAGACAACAACCCTGTGGCATCTGAAGCGGAATCTGGAATCCTTGATCCCTCACCTTCCCCTCCTGACTGATTTCATGCTATGGGGCCTCTCCTGCTTCTTAATCCTCTGTCCATTTCTAGCCTCCCTTTAGCAGGTGCTTCCAGACAATCCATTATCTCACAATTCCTTAATGTTTGACCCTGTATCTTTGGTACCACAAGAATAATTCATCCCTTATGGTTTCTATTTCTCTCTAAACAGCCGCATAAATAAGCATAATCCAAATGGGGATATTGATAGGATTGATTTAATGATTTCAATGATCTCAGAATAGTTGGCTTATAATCGACTTTGGTGTTACCATCATAAAACACCATCATCTTTGTTCTTATTCAGGTGAAGACTAGAATCTTTTAGGATTGTCCGATTCCCTTTGTTTTAATATTGGATTTCTCAAGGCCATCTTTTCCTGGCTGAGTGGATTTCTAGACTACATGGAGCACTCATAGGATCCTCCTTCCTTCCAGAGAAGGTGAGCAGCTGGGGTCCTGGTCGCCAGTCTCTTGTGAGCTGGTTGGTGCGACTCCTCTCATCTCTCCTCAGAACTGAGCACATGTGGATTGAACAAAAGAAAAATCAGGTGGCTGGTCTTGCAAAGCTGAGAGCTGCATGGGGACCCAGGAGTTGGTCTTGTGTGAGCCTCTGGCTGAGGTGGCCACATTCTTGACTTGTGCTAAATCAGTACAGCCTTCACTCTCACCCTCTGTCAGAGCTGCTCATCCCCAGTGCTGCTACACTGAATTTTGTTAACTTATGCTCTGTCCTTTAAAAAAAATTAATACATAATGTTTTATTTGTTTCAGGGTACAGGTCTGTGATTCATCAGTCGTATACGACACCCAGCACTCACTACAACACATCCCTTCCCCAATGTCCATCACCTTGTCACTCCATCCTCCCACCTCCCCTCCCCCCAGCAACTCTCAGTTTTTTCCCCTAAGACTAAGAGTCTCTTATGGTTTCTCTCCCTCTCTGGTTTTGTCTTCTTTCAATATTTTTCTCTCTTTCCCTATGATCTGCTTCCTTGTTTCTTAAATTCTGCATATCAGTGAGAACATATGATAACCGCCTTTCTCTGATTGACTTATTAGGTTAGCTTAATATCCTCTAGTTCCACCCATTTCCTTGCCAATGGCATGATTTCATTTTTGATAGCTGCATAATGTTCATACACACACACACACACACACACACACCACACATATATATCATATCTTCTTTATCCATTCATCTATCAATGGACATCTGGGCTCTTTCCATAGTCTGGCTGTTACAGACATTGCTGTTATAAACATTCGGGTGCATGTGCCCTTTCGGATCACTACATTTGTATCTTTGGGGTAAATACTTAGTAGTGCAATTGATGGTTCATAGGGTAGCTCTATTTTCAACCATTTCAGGAACCTCTATACTGTTTTCCAGAGTGGCTGCAGCAGCTTGCATTCCCACCAACAGTGTAGGAGGGTTCCCCTTTCTCTGCATCCTCACCAACACCTGTTGTTTACTGACTTGTTAATTTTAGCCATTCTGACTGGTGTGAGGTGGTATCTCATTGTACCTTTGATTTGTATTTCCCTGACGCCAAGTGATGTTGAGCATTTTTTTCATGTGTCTATTGCCCATTTGGATGTTTTCCTGGCAGAAATGTCTGTTCATGTCTTCTGCCCATTTCTTGACTGGGTTATTTATTCTTTGGGTGTTGAGTGTGATAAGTTTTCTATAGATTTTGGACACTAACCCTTTATCTGATATGTCATTTGCAAATATCCTTTCCCATTCTGTCACTTATCTTTTGGTTTAGTTGACTGTTTCTTTTGCTGGGGAAAACCTTTTTATCTTGATGAAGGCCGAAGATTTCATTTTTGCCCTTGCTTCCCTTGCCTTTGGCAATATTTCTTTTTCTTTTTCTTTTTTTTTTAAAGTTTTATTTATTTGACACAAAGAGATAGAGTACAGGTAAGCAGAGCAAAGGGAGAGGGAGAAGCAGGCTGTCTGCTGAGCAGGGAGCCCGATGTGGGCCTCTATGTGGGGCTTGATGTGGGGCTCAATCCCAGGATCTGGGATTATGACCAGAGCTGAAGACAGCTGCTTAACCCACTTGCCTTTGGCAATGTTTCTAGGAAGAAGTTGCTGCAGCTGAGGTTGAAGAGGTTGCTGCCTGTGTTCTCCTCAAGGGTTTTGATGATTCCCGTCTCACATTGAGGTCTTTCATCCATTTTGAGTCTATTTTTGTGTGTGATGTAAGGAAATGGTCCAGTTTCATTCTTCTGCATGTGGCTGCCCAATATTTCCAACACCATTTGTTGAAGAGAGTCTTTTTTCCATTGGATATTCTTTGCTCTTTGTTGAAGATTAGTTGACCATACAGGTAAGGGCCCATTTCTGAGTGCTCTATTCCATTCCATTGATCTATATGTCTGTTTTTGTGCCAGGACCATACTGTATTGGTGATTACAGCTTGTAATAGAGCTTGAAGTCCCGAATTGTGATGCTACCTTCTTTGTTTTTTTTTGTTTTTTTTTTTTTATTTTTCCCCCAACATTCCTCAGGCTATCTGTGGTATTTTCTGGTTCCATGCAAATTTTAGGATTATTTGTTCTGGTTCTGTGAAAAAGGTTGATGGAATTTTAATAGGGTTTGCATTGAATGTGTAAATTGCTCTAGGTAGCATAGACATTTTCACAATATTTTTTTTCTTTCAGTCTATGAACATGGAATGTTTTTACATTTCTTTGTGTCTTCCTCAATTTCTTTCATGAGTGTTCTATAGTTTTCTGCACAAAGATCCTTTGCCTCTTTGGTTAAATTTATTCCCAGGTATCTTATGATTTTGGGTGCAATTGTAAATGGGATCAACTCTGTAATTTCTCTTTCTTCTTTTTCATTTTTATTGTATGGAAATGCAACTGATTTCCATGCATTGATTTTATATCCTGCCATTTTACTGAATTCCTGTATGGATTCCACAAATTTTGGGGTGGAGTCTTTTGATTTTTCCAAATACAGTATTACATCATCTACAAACAGTGAGAGTTTGACTTCTATGCTAATTTGGGTGCCTTTTTTTTTTTTCCTGTCCAATTGCTGAGGCTGGACTTCAAGTACTATGTTGGAACAGCAATGGTGATAATGGACATCCCTGATATGTTCCTGGCCTTAGGAGAAAATTCTCATTTTTTCTCCATTAAGAATGATATTCACTGTGGTTTTCTCATAAATGACTTGTATGATATTGAAGTATGTACACTATGTCCCTCCACTGTGAAGAGTTTTGATCAAGAAAGGATGCTGTACCTTGTCAAATGCTTTTTCAGCATCTATTCAGTGTATCATATAGTTCTGGTTCTTCCTTTTATTAATGTAGTGTATCACATTTGTTGATGTGTGGATGTTGAACCAACCTTGCAGCCCAGGAATAAATCCCACTTGGTCGTGGTGAATCATCCTTTTAATATACTGTTGGATCCTATTTGCTAGTATTTTGGTGAGAATTTTTGTATCCATGTTCATCAGGGATATTGGTCTCTAATTCTTCTTTTTGGTGGGGTCTTCATCTGGTTTTGAGATCAAGGTAATGCTGGCCTCATAAAATGAGTTTGAAGGTTTTTCTTCCATTTTGATTTTTGGAAACAGCTTCTGAAGAATAGGTAGCAATCCTTCTTTAAATGTTTGGTAGAATTCCCCTGGGAAACCATCTGGCCCTGGACTCTTGCTTTTTGGGAGATTTTTTGATGACTGCTTCAATTTCCTTGTTAGTTATGGGTCTGTTCAAGTTTTCTATTTCCTCCTGGTTCATTTGTGGTAGTGTATATGTCTCTAGGAATGCATCCATTTCTTCCAGATTGTTTAATTTGTTGGCATATAGTTAGTTGCTCCTAAAATGTTCTTATAATTGTTCATATTTCCTTGGTGTTGGTTATGATCTCTCCTCTTTCATTCATGATTTTATTAATTTGGGTTTTTTCTCTTTTCTTTTCGATAAGTCTGGCCAGGGGTATATCAATCTTATTAATTTTTTAAAGGATCAGCTCCTAGTTTTGTTGATCTGTTCTACTGTTCCTTTGGTTTCTACTTCACTGACTTCTGCTTTAATGATTATTATTTCTCTTCTCTTGCTGGGCATAAGCTCTATTTGCTGTTCTTCCTCCTGCTCCTTTAGGTATAGGGCTGGTTGTGTATTTGAGACCTTTCTTGTTTCTAGAGAAAGGCTTGTATTGATTTATACTTCTCTCTTAGGACTGCCTTTGCTGCATCCCAAAGATTTTGAACAGTTATGTTTTCATTTCCATTTGTTTCTATATATTGTTTATTCTTCTTTAATTTCCTGGTTGACTCATTCATTCTTTAGTAGGATGCTCTTTAGCCTCCATGTGTTTGAGTTCTTTCCACCTTTCCTCTCATGGTTGAGTTCCAGTTTCAAAGCATTGCAGTGTGAAAATATGCAGGGAATGATCTCAGTCTTTTGGTACTTGTTGAGACCTGATCTGTGACCCAGGATATGATCTGTTTTGGAGAATGTTCCATGTGCACTGGAGAAGAATGTGTATTCTGTTGTTTGTGGATGGAATGTTCTGAATATATCTGTGAAGTCTATCTGGTCCAACGTGTCATTTAAAGCCCTTATTTGCTTGTGGATCTTTTGCTTAGATAATCTGTCCACTTCTGTGAGGGGGTGTTAAAATCCCCTGCTATTGTTGTATTATTGTTTATGTGTTTCTTTGATTTTATTATTAATTGGCTTATATAATTAGCTACTCCCATGTCAAGGGCATAAATATTTACAATTGTTAGATTTTGTTGGACAGATCCTTTAAGAATGATATAGTGTCCTTCGTCATTTCTTATTATAATCCTTTGTTTAAACTCTAATTTTCTGATATGAGGACTGCCACCCAGCATTCTTTTGATGTCCATTTACATGATAAATGGTATTCCACCCCCTCAATTTCAATTTGGAGATGTCTGGGTCTAAAATGAGTCTCTTGCAGACAGCATATCAATGGGTCTTGCCTTTTGTCCAATCTAATACCCTGTGTATTTTGATTGGGGGCATTTCGCCCATTTACGTTCAGGGTAATTACTGAAAGATACAGATTTAGTGCCATTGTCTGCATTAAGGTGACTATTGCTATATATTGTCTCTGCTCCTTTCTGGTCTATGTTACTTTTGGGCTCTCTCTTTGCTTTGAGGACTGCTTTCAATATTTCTTGTAAGGTTGGTTTGGTGTTTGCAAATTCTTTTCGTTTCTGTTTTCCTGGAAGCTTTGTATCACTCTTATTTTCAATGACAGCTTAACTGGATATTGTATGCTTGGCTGCATATTTTTCTTGTTTAATATCCTAAGTATATCATGCTGGTTCTTTCTGGCCTGCCAGGTCTCTGTGGATAGGGGTCTGCTGTCAATCTATTGTTTCTACTGTGGTAGTTTACAGACCTCTTGTAGTGAGCTGCTTTCTGGGTTTTCTCTTTGTCTCTGAGATTTGTAAGTTTTATTAATAGATGTTGGAGTGCTGACCTATTTTATTGATTTTGAGGGGGTTTCTCTGTGCCTCCTGGCTTTTGATGCCTGTTTCCTTCACCAAATTAGGGAAGTTTTCTACTATAATTTACTCCAATAACCTTCTGCCCCCCCCCCTTTTTCTTCTTCTGGGATCCCAATTATTCTAATATTTTTCATGTTATGGTATCACTTATCTCTTAAATTCTCCACCACACTTTCGTGATCCGTGCCCCACCCTGTGACCCAGTAGTTTTTTTATCTCTTTTTTTCTCAGCTTCTTCATTCTTCATCATTTGGTCTTCTATATCACTAATTCTCTCTGCCTTATTTATCCTAGCAGTTAGAGCCTCCATTTTTGATTGCACCTCATTAACAGCCTTTTTGATTTCAACTTGGTTAGATTTTACTTCTCCACAATGGGATTCTTACTGTCTTCCATGCTTTTTTCAAACACACTTAGTATCTTTATAATCATTATTCTGAACTTCAGTTCCAACAACTTACTAATGTCCATAATGATTAGGTCTCTGTCAGTTGGTGCTTCCTCTTGTTCTTTTTCTTGAGGTGAGTTTTTCTGCTTTGTCATTTTTGACCAGAGAAGAACAGATGAATGAGAGAACAAAATACTAAAATGATAACAATGACCCCAGAAAAAATATACACTAAGCAAATCCGAAGAGACCTGAAACCAGAGGGAAAAGAAAAAAAATATGATCAGGTTGTTGAATAGAACAGAGCTATACACTAGATTTTTGGGTGTGTTTGGTCTGTTAGAAGAAATTGCCTCCCCAAATTTTAAAGAAAGAAAAACATATATATACAAAAAGTACTGTTAAATACAATTAAGGGATAAAATATGACTGTAAAAATGAATACTTAAAAAGATTTTTAAAAAGGAACTGATAAAAAGTTGGTTGAAAAAGGAAAGAAGAAAAATTTAAAAAAAAGAAAAGAAAAAAATTAAAAATATTAAAGTTGAAAGACTAAAGAATCACGGGGAAAAGCTATGAATTCTATGTACTATATTCCCTACTGCTAGAGTTTTGCAGTTCTCATTGATCTATAAATTGGTCTTGGCTGGATGTTCTTGCTGATATTCTGGTGGAGGGGCCTGTTGCATTGATTATCAAATGTCTTTGCCCCAGGTGGAGTGACACTGTCTTTGACAGGGGCCAGGCTAAGTAGTCTGCTTGGTTTGCTCTCCATAGCTTTTGTTTCCTGAAGTCTTTCTGTGCAGCTTTAGAGGATGAGAATGAAAGTAGAATGAAAATGGTGGCCTCCCATCTCTGGTCTGGGGAGATCCAAGAGCTCAGGGCTCCACTCTTCAGTGTGCTTTCAGAGAAGAGCAGTCAATCACTCCTGTCTGCCTGGTTTCTGTCTGCACTCCTCAGCCAGTGACCAAGTGTTTCTATCATAGGCACACCACCCCATTTGGAGACTCCAAACCCAGCAGATTCCTGAGGTCTGCTCCTGTGTCACTCCTCCCAAGGGTGGAAGCAGAGTCTCCCTGGATCTGCTGCTTTTTGAGTCCTTGCTCATAGAACTCTAACTGGTTGTGTCTCAGATAATGGTTTATGGTAACCCTGAGCTGAAAGCCCACATCTGGGCTTACACTTTGCAACTGGCTTCCCTGCTCCAATACCTGGGAGCTCTATTGCACTCAGACACCCCCAGTTTTTCTGTGACCCTAAGGGTCCTGAGACCACTATCCCTCAGCAAGTGTTCACCACCCCAGCTTAGCCAACAGAGTGTGCCCTTCACTAGAACAGACTTCTAAAAGTTTCAATTTTGTTTTATTTTTGTTTTTTTTTTAATTTAAATTTAATTTTATTTACTTGAGAGAAAGGGTGTATGTGTGTGTGTGTGAGAGAGAGAGAGCACAAGCAGGGGGAACTATAGAGGGAGAGGGAGATGCAGGTTCCCCACCAAGCAGGGAGCCCAATGTGGAGCTTGATCCCAGGATCCTGAGACCATGACCCTGGCCAAAGGAAGACCCTTCACCAAGTGAACCACCCAGGTGCCCCAAATCTTCCAATTTTGTGGTCCTCTGCTCTACCACTTGCGGTAGTGGACTGATGGAGGCTCCCTCCCCCTGCAGTCTGTCTTCCCATATATTGCCTCAGATTCACTTCTGCACACATCCTATCTTCCAAGAAGTGGCAGTTTTTCTCTTCACAGAGTTTTTGCTATTCCTATCTTCTCTCTCCCGTTGAGTTTTAGGTGTTCAGAATGGTTTGATAGCTATCTAGCTGAACTCCTGGGACTGGATGAAATTTAGGTCTCCTAAACCTCCACCATCTTGGACCTAGCCTCCTATGTGAAATTCCTTACTGCATCTGGAAATGAGCACAAGGTAGTGGATGTGGTCACTTCTATGTAGAGAGGACAATGAGAAGAGGACCTAAATCTGGTTATGCAGAACCTCAACATTTAAAGGTTAAGCATAAGAGAGTTTGTGGCAAAGTGGCTGGTTCAATGGAAAGGACACACAGGGACAATGACACATTGGGGGACAGATGTGGTGTTTGCAATACAGGTGCAGAAGATCTGACCTACTAAATGTCCTTGATGCTTGTGCACAACACTTTTCTTGCAAACAATATTGTCAAGATGAGGTCATAGGAAAGATATTTCAATTCCCAAAAGTTAAAAGAACATAATCAAGATAATCATGGAGACCCAAGTAATTGTCAAACATACAGATCTTTCAAGTGAAAAGGAACGAGGTAATCTTCTACAGATTGTTGAGTTTGTTTCCATCAATGGTAGAAAAGACAATTTATAGTCCATTGTTTTGATGTAAATAAAAGAAAGCTTCAACCCCATTGAAGATATTGTCTCAATATTATGAGCTTGAGTATATTTTTTAAAGATTTTATTTATTTATTTGACAGAGATTACAAGTAGACAGGGAGGCAGGCAGAGAGAGTAAGGGAAGCAGGCTTCCTGCTGAGCAGAGAGCCTGACATGGGCTTGATCCCAGGACCCTGGGATCATGACCTGAGCTGAAGGCAGAGGTTTTAACCCACTGAGCCACCCAGGTGCCCCAAGCTTGAATATTTTTAAAATGAGAAATTTTGATATTTTAGGTTCAACACTTTCATTTAATATGTGCTGTCAAATATGTCACATGGACAAAGTTGACTGGGATGCTGTCAGAGTCTCCAGGTTCCTTCTTTGAAGTCTGCAATCTTGTTGCACTGGTTGCCCCACTATCCAACCAGCAAATTGGCCTTGAAGTCAAGGGAGGGCCATGTGGATGCATGACTTCTAGCGATGACATACAGGAGACTGGATGGTGGCTGGCTCTGTCCACTGTGTCTTCACTGCAGTCCAGGCTGAGTCCTGCTAACTGCTCTCTCATTGCCCTGTTACCACATCATGCTGTCGACCATCATCACCTCATCTCTCATTGCCCCACGGCCCTGTCCCCGTGTGCTTTCTCCCTGTAGCCCCATCCTCCGTTATGTTGTCACTACATTACCCCATCATCCCACCACCCCATCATGTCATTGATCCCCTTGTCTCAACATCTCGTCACCCAGTCCCCAAAACACCCCATTGTTCCAAATTCCCATTATCTTTGTCCATTCACCCCCCTCGACCTGTCACCCCATCTACCCATCTTCCAGATGTCCCATCCTCAAGTCTCCTCATCATCCCTGGCGCTATCACCTTGTCACCCCAATGTCCCATCGTCCCATCATCCTATCTTCCCCAAGCCCCACTGCCCCATCACCACATCTGCTATCACCTCATCATCCCTTTATTCCATCACCCTGCACCCCCATTGTTCCATCTTCCCTTCCTCCCAGCTTTCCATTGTGTGCCCTCCTCCCTACACTGAGCCGGTTGAGCCCATGGCATCAGGCGCACACATGACCTCAAAGCTGGAAAGGCCACTGAACACGCTTTCGCTCCAAGTCTCAAGTCCCTTCAGGAAACTGATTCTTGCTGACAATGGTCTGGCTGCAGTTTCTGCGTGAAAGCAAGTCTCAGGATCGTGCCCAGCAACTGCAAGGTGCAGGACGCACCCCTGGCTGAAAATGTCCCCAGTGAAAGTGCCCCACAGACGCTACTCAGTGAGGATGGTGGTGGAAAGGTTAGGTTTGTGTGGACTATGAAAGCCGCAGGGAAGTGGTGCCTGCCAGCCAAGTCAGCCCTGAATCACTAACAGGAAAATGACACCCACGTGCTTCCTAGAGAGTCACCGAACTCTTTCATGGTCAACCTCTCTCGGCTAGTCGCAGGAGCCCAGCTCTGCTGCACCCCTGCCTGCTCCCTCGCTGGGCATCCATAGCCCATAGCCTAGAGTGCACGACATCCTCATACTATGAGAGAGCTGAAAAGTGTCCCCTCTCAAACCTGCCTGAAGGACAGAACTTACCTCAGAGTTCCTTGGGAAAGACGGACCATCACCCAAATCCAGAAGACACAAAGCACCTCTTTCCACCACCAGATGCTCCCACAGGTCTTCAACCCCTTCAGCACAGACCACATCCAGGCTGCCTAGAGCCACGCCGCCCTCCATGACCTCCTCTCCAGCCTTCATCGCTGCCTGGGACACCGGAAGCCCAGGGAAGAAGACAACCCTGTCTGTCTGTGTCTGGGGATTGTGGTCCGGAAGGATTTCCAAAGCATTCATCTCTATCTGAAGGAGAAGAAACACAGCTGCTGTGCCGGGAAGGTTGTCAGAGCGGAAATGGAGAGGCCTTTTTCCTCCTTTCACAATCCACAAGTACAGGAGAAAGTGATAATCAGGCCTCTCCCTAATCAGTGGTATTGTTTGCTGACCCCCTAAACACTTTGTGATTAGCATGAAAAAAAAAACCCTTTTCCTTTTTTTTTTTGTTTTGTTTTTCATTTATTTTTCTGTAGAACAACTATTGTATCTGTTTCTTAGTAAGAGGTATCAATTCTGATTATCATCTGATGAAAAATGAATTATACAACTCACTCATTATTACATTGCTCACATTTTAAGTAAAAATAGACTTTCTCCAACCCAGTGTACATGTTGTGGTCAGGATAGAGGGAAATATAACAAGTCCAATCCTTGGTCTGAATTGTTGAGTTTTGTAGAAAAACCAAACTCCTTGGTGGCTCAGCTGATTAAGGCTCTGCCTTTGATGTGGATCATGATCCCAGAGTGCTGGGATTGAGTCCTGCATCCAACCCCTTGCTTGGCAAGGAGCCCACCTCTCCCTTTGCCTGTTGTTCCCCCTGCTTGTGCTCCCTCTTTCGAATAAATAATAAATTCTTGAAAAAAATCCTCCAAGCAATAATCCCATTTATTTAATTTTAGTTATGTTAAATGGTGTAATCAGAAAAGGCAAAAATGGAAATCTCTCAGCGGACTCTGGAAGCAGAATGTACAGAAATAAAAACAAAGCAGTAGATAACTCCTACAGTTGACTGGCAGACATCTGAGTGCAAACAGATATTTGAGTCCGCCATTTATAAGCAGTTCCATCAAATTAAAGCCCAGGATTGGAAGTGGTCACTAGGAAATAGAGTATAGAATAGAAAAGAATTAATTCTCTTATGGTTTCTGTCTGATACTTTTACTTCCAAGTACAAAAGCACAAACTGAAATCAACTTTGTGTGAAAGTTCTAGACCTTTTGGGAACACTCCTAGAAGAGGCCTTGTTTTCTTCTTTTCCTCCTGGTGTCTATTTCTGGTTTATGAGGGGATTTCCCTGTTACAATGATGCAACAGTTGCTATACTTAAATCAAAATAGAAAGCAGGATCATTTTATCTGTGGCCTGTCAAATTACTTACTGAGGAAGAGTGCCACCTCCTGTCCAGATGGACTAATACTGTGACCAAGTCTGGAGACCTGGCTTGTGTTCTCTGCCTAAGGCTGTCCCTGGCAGATTTTTCTCCAGAATGGGGGGAATAAAAGCCCAATCTTACCTGGAAAGAACTAACCCTGTTAATGCAATAAGCTTTTATATATTTTTGGAAAACTTACATTTAAAAAAAAGATGTATTTATTTTGGAGAGATCGAGAAGGGCATAGTCTTGGGGAGAGTGGCAGACAGAGAGAATCCTCAAGCAGGCTCCCTGCTGAGTGTGGAGCTCTACGTGGGCTTGAGCCCACGACCTGGTAGATCATTACCTGAGCCCAAACCAAGAGAGTTATAAACTTAACCAACTGAGCCATCCAGGTGTCCCTGGAAAAACATACTTTTTAAATGAGCAGTGAGTTTCACAGCAAAACTGAGTATAAGATATCAACACTTTTCACAGGTTCCCTGGTTCTGTATTTGCATAGTGTTCCCTTAAATCAACATTCCCCCACCAGAGTTCTTACAATGCTTCCAAGGGTGTAACAGGTAGTTCTTAGGGCTGTGAACCAGTCTTCAATATCATAATGGTCTATGGCTCTCCAAGCTCAATCTTGGAGCAGTCTAACAAAACCTTCTTCCTTAGTATTTTTATTCTCTCACTGGGATTTCTTGGGTATCACACAAGAAGCATAGACAAGGAATTTGTGGAAGGAACATGAAATGTCTGCAGAGAGTGCAACAGAGATAGGGATGACACGTTGCTGTGATTGGAGGACTTTCTCTCCACCTCTCCTGAATCTCAAGGGCATGCTTGGATGGGTGGTCTTTGCTTACTCTTGAGCTGCCATTGGCTGTCTTCTGAGCTTCATGTGGTGCATATTTTAGACTGAAACATAAATAGGTTACGATTATGATGTAATTCTATAAACCATAGTGAATACATTAGTAATTATATCTAGCGCTAAACAGGAAAAAATATTTAAACAATAACTTGATGCCTATCTAGTCACAGATGGGGTCAAAGATTATTTTCCTATGTAGGTCAACATTACAAATCAGTACAATAAACACAATTGCCTACTAAATTATTTTACGTATCAATTGCTGTTAACAATTGGAATGATTTTAAAAATTCAAATACATTGAATTCATTATTACATGTTTGTAGAAATTGTTCATTTGCATATGTGCATTATATATATGACAGATTATGTAAGTGAATTTAAATTGCGGGTCTCATCAAATTTAGTTAAACCGTTACACATCAATGGCTTTAAAATTTGACTTTTAGCTTAAAATTGTTAGTCATTCTTAACCCTGCATAGGTAAGAATAAAAAGAGTAAACTTCACACTTTCTTTTGTATGTACAGGCTCAGATATAAGTACAAAACGTAACTGTATACATACTGTATCCATGCTATTAACTTTCCTGGAAGTTCAATTAAAAACATCAAAGGAGACTCTGGAGGCAAGGGCAATCATGAAAAACGTGTATACGGAGTTGGGAAACCATGCTCAAACCCAAGGATAAAGTGCAGAAAGGAAATCAAAAAGAGAAGCAGAAAGAAAGGGAAACGTTCAGAAATCGAAAATGCGTATGTCCCCTACTTAACCCACATGCACAAGAGAAGATGTTCAGAGAACCTATAGCCACAGGTCCCAGACGTGCCCACCCCAGCCAGGCCAACAGCACCTACAGGATCCCCGATGGCCCTGCCCTGCTCCTTCTTGGTGGCCCTGGTGGTGCTCAGCTGCCACTCCCTCGGCTCTCTGGGATGTGACCTGCCTCAGGACCATGGCCTGCTGCACTGGAGGGCCTTGATGCTTCTGCAACAAATGAGGAGACTGTCTGCTAGCTCCTGTGACAACTACACAAACCACTTTGGCTTCCCCCAGGAGGCCTTCGACGGCAAGCAGCTGCAGAAGGCTCAAGCCCTCTCTGTCCTCCATGTGACGAACCAGAAGACCTTCCACCTCTTCTGCACAGAGGCCTCACCTACTCCCTGGAACACGACCCTCCTGGAGGAATTGTGCTCGGGACTTTCTGAGCAGCTGGGCCACCTGGAAGCCTGTCCCCTGCAGGAGGCGGGGGTGGGAGAGACGCCCCTGGTGAATGGGGACTCCATCCTGAGGAACTACTTCCAGAGAATCTCCCTCTATCTGCAAGAGAAGCAATACAGCCCTTGTGCCTGGGAGATGGTCCGAGCAGAGATCATGAAACCCTTGTATGCATCAACAGCCTTGCGAAAGAGACTAAGGAGCGGCTAGTGAGACCCGTTTTAACATGGAAATGATTCCCTCTGACTAATAACATCACACATTCCGGAGTCCTGCCATCTCAGAGACTCTCATTTCTGTGGTTGCAAAGACATAAACACAGTCAATTTGTCAAGTGTTTTCAGGACATGTCAACTCTACAAGCAGTAGTTGCTTCCAGATGACCTTCCCTATGCCTATTTACCTATTTAAATATTTATTTATGCAAATATCCATAAGATTCAGTTTTTTCATATAATATGATGTACACCTTTACATAATAGAATATAATAAAATATATTTTTAATATGTAATCAGTTTATCATTTTCTTTCTTTATGGAACTTTAAGGACAAAAGGGTTTTCAAGGAGGCACACCAGGTATGATTGTGTAACTCCGGTGGAAACTGGACAGCAGAATGCATTTACCGTCACACTGCATTAACACTGGAAATAACAACTCACTTTCTCTAAGACAACTTGCACATTGACCTTAGGGTATAGGACATAAAAAATACAGATCCTGATGTCTTCATCTTTGATTGTAGGGACATATAAATATGGTTGCTATAGGGATGGGATCTAAAAACCTCCAATTTAATGTTTTGACGATGATGAGTGTCATAGGAAAGACAGCAAAGAGAGGTATGTGCACACAGAAAAGCTGTGGACCCCTCGACAGGTCACTGGCAGACATGGAGACACGTATGTCGGGTGTTGGGGGCAGGTGAGCTGGCAGTTGACAAGAAACGCCTTGGCTGAGGTCCACATCTAGCAGGCAAAGCCAGAAACAGAGGTGGTTACGCAGGGAGACCGTGTCATGTGAGAAACAGACATAAACTTGATTCTGAGGCTCTTCAACCATTGAAGGGATGGGAGAGAAGAGCCACAAAGGAGACGGTGGACTCTTGGCCATAGCACATGGTAAGGGAGGATGCTGGTGAGTGTTTTTATGGAAGTAAATGTGTTTCAAAGACCATCAGCAGATTCCTGGAAGATGTGGATTGAAACTGCCTGTGATGTCAGAAACACAGAAGCCTTTGCTGACCTTCCTGAAAGTCAGTTTGGTGGAATGCATAAGCAGAGACCACCCTGGAGCAAGTGGGAGCATGAATAAGAGAAGTCAGTCCATCTGTCTTGGAGAAGAATATTGCATGGGATCTGGGAATAATGGGGTTTGTTATTCTGCGCATAGTTTGCACTTTTATGTCATTTCTATTTCCCTGAGTTTTTTTCATGGATTCGATGTTCTGCGCATCATGTTAATATGGTTAGTGTTGTATTTCTTTTTCATCATGACAGAATTTCTGACCGTGATTTATCGTGTCTTGTTTCTTACTTCCTTGCACATCAGCGAGCTGCTCGGCTTTAAGAATTCCCTTGCAGGAATGGATAACTCATTCAATCCTTCATCAAATTATCTATTACCACGGATAAGATCATGTTTCCTGGAATTATTTGGCATCATTAATTAGGTGCCTTAACCCCTCCTTGTGACTCTGTTTACTAAAGTGGCATAATATCCCATTGCTTTTTCTAAAGAGTTTGATGTGGTAAGAATTCTTCTCTGTTGCTCACCGCTAGTATTTCCTCATGTTCGGAATACCACAATGTTTGGTGGATAGCCACATCACGAGATTCCCTTGCACATAAAGACTAACAGACTTTCTTCAAAAATGAGGGTGGGAAGCTGGGTCAGGTATTCTCTCTCCTCATATTTACAGCAATGAGAAATCATTGGTCGAATGAGCTGAAAATACATGAATCAAGGAAATCCATGGAGCAATAGTGAGCTGTGTATAATTCAGGAGTACAAACAGATTTAACAGGACAGAAGAGCATGAATATTCACTGAACTCATGCACTGAAAGGAACCTAGAAGCGCATCTTCTGTAGGGAATGGCATAAATATGGTAGCAATCATCTTATCTTATCTCTGGCAGTTATTTATGGGAATATTGTTTGTCTCCTCCTCCAAAATCGTGGGAACAGCAGTCCTAAACTTCAGTACCTGACTTGCAGAGGAGGCCACCTCCCAAACTGGAATTCTGTTGTGAATTCTAGGAAAGGCTGGTCCATTCATCCCCCATTGGCAAGAAACATTTTTATTTATCACCAGTGATGAGACGGTGGCTTCTACGAACATCTGAAAGTTGAGAATAAATATCTAGTTGGAAGTGCAGAAGAACATGCTATTTCCTAAACCTTCTGGCACCCACGCTGCCCTCTACCCTCCCCCAACCCTCATTCCAGAACACACTCCCCTGTCCTAACAGTTACCTTCCTTGCCAAGGCAGTAGTCCCCACAGCCCCCTTGGCATTCACTCTCTTGACCTCTCAGCCTGTTCACACAACAGCTTTCTGTTCTGCTGTCATCTCAGCTTAAAGGTTTTCAAAAGGAGCAGCAGAAGAAAGCAAATAGTCAACAAAAATGCACTGAAATCTCTAGGTTTTGCAGAAGTACCTGCTAGAGAGGCTTTGCTCAGATTTCCATCCAAATTGATGGAACAGCAGCTGGGGCTGAAAGGAAACAGAAAGCAGGATCAGGTTGAAGGGTGGTCTAGTGAAGCTACTCTCTGGGAAGACCGCTTCCTGGTTGCCAAATGTGACCTCATCTGAGAATGTCCCTTCCAGCTACATAAAGCCTACTTGTGGACATCCAGAGGTTCTAATGCTGTCATAAACCCGTTTCCTTACTCTGTCTATAACAAAGCTTAAGTCTTGTCCTGATAATCCCTATAGCCATAGTCAGTTTTAATCCCAATGTTCTTGATTATTAAATACTGAAAAGTGTTGGAGAACCAAGCAGCAAAGGCCAAATGCAGGGGCAAGGGTAGTGAGTACCCCTGCCAACATTTTTAAAAAGATTTTATTTCTTTATTTGAGAGAGACAGAGAGGCAGAGCATGAGAGCAGGGAAGGTCAGATGGAGCAGCACACTCCCCACTGAGCAGGTAGCCTAATGTAGGACTCGATCCTAGGACCATGAGATGATGACCTGAGCTCAAGGCAGATGCTTGAAGGACTGAGCCAGCCACACGCCCGACCCCTGCCAACTTTCCATTCCCAGGCATTGCTATTTAGCCTGCCGGGGGAAATAGAGGAGGCAGGGCTCAGGGTTGGGTGTCCAGTGCTGGGAGACTCACCCTGCACTATTGGCCACAAGCAGCCAAGGTCTGGCAGTGACAGAAGCCAAAGTGTGCACTTGCCCTCCCTCCACCCTCCTGTCAGCTGATTGCTGTGCTGTGGAGTTTAAGGCCCCCAGAAATCCGGTCCCACACAGAAACACCCTAATTCCAGGGCTCCTGTGCAAAGAATCCCAGCGCTCAACTGTGCCTGTGTTGGAGCACTCCCTAAGTTCTTGTTACACCAGGAGTAGGACATTCCTTTGCTCAGAAAACCGAACTGACTTCTGGAAACATGTAAGTGTTGAAAGTCAGCAGCCGTGTGGGAACCTGGAAGGAGAACAGAAATGGGAAAGTGTCCACTGGATTAGTGACTTATCCTCAGGAGGTGGAACAGTTGGACAGTAGGGCAGCATTGAGTCAACTATATCTCTGTGTCCTTCCCGAGACTGAGAAGGTTCAAGTGGACACTGGGAGCACAGAATTCTTCTAGGCGGATGTTGCCCATGGTAGTGTCCCCACCGTGGGTGACCCTGACAGGACAACAGCCTGCAACGAGTTGGAAGGAGAAGGGTCAGTCTAGTGCCAGCTGCAAACATCTATCTCATTGGCAGAAAAAATCTAATGTCTCATGAGTACTCATTTAATTTTTAATTTTTATTTTTTTCATTAACATAATGTATTCTAGCCCCAAGTGTACAGGTCTGTATTTACACACTTCACAGCTCTCACTGTAGCACATACCCTCCCCAATGTCCATAACCTCACCTCCGTCTCCCTAACCCTCTTTCCTCCGGCTACCCTCAGTTTCTTTTGTGAGATTAGGAGCCTCTTAATGGTTTGTCTCCCTCCCTATCCCATCTTCTTTCATTTATTCTTTTCCTACTCCCAAACTGCCCATGTTGCTTCTAAACTTCCTCAAATGAGGGAGATTATATGATAATTTTCTTTCTCTCATTGAATTCATCCAATGGGCATAACCTCTCTAATTCCATCCCATCGTTGCAAATGGCAAGATTTCATTACTTTTGATGACTGCATAGTATTCTATTTTATATATATATATATACACCACATCTGCTTTATTCATTCATCTGTTGATGAAACCTAGGTTCTTTCCATAGTTTGGCTCTTGTGGACACTGCTACTGTAAACATTCAGGTGCACGTGCCCCTTCGGATCACTATATTTTATCTTTAGGGTAAATACCCAGGAGTCCAATTGCTGGGGTGTTCGGCAGCTCTATTTTCTACTTTTTGAGCAATCTCCATGCTGTTTTCCAGTGTGGTTGCACCAGCTTGCATTCCCACCAACAGTGTAGGCAGGTTCCACTTTCTCGCCATCCTACCCCGCATCTGTCATTTCCTGACTTGTTAATTTTAGCCATTCTGACTGGTGTGAGCTGGTATCTCATTGTGGTTTTGATTTGTATTTCCCTGACGCCGAGTGATGTGGAGTACTTTTTCATGTGTCTGTTGGCCATCTGCATGTCGTCTTTGTGGATATGCCTGTTCATGTCCTTTGCCCATTTCTTGATTCGATTACCTGTTCTTTGGTTTGCTAAGCTCTTTATAGATTTTGGATACTAGCCCTTTATCTGATATGTCGTTTGCAAATATCTGTTCCCATTCTGTCAGTTGTCTTTTGGATTTGTTAGCTGTTTCCTTTGCTGTGCTGAAGCTTTTGATCTTGATGAAGTCCCAACAGTTCATTTGTTTGCCCTTGCTTCCCTTTCCTTTGGTGATGTTCCTAGGAAGTAGTTGCTGTGGCTAAGGTCAAAGAGGTTGCTTCCTGTGTTCTCCTCAAGGATTTTGATGGATTCCTTTCTCACATTGAGGTCCTTCATCCATTTGGTCTATTTTCATGTGTGGTGTAAGGAAATGGTCCAGCTTCATTTCTCTGCATGAGGCTGTCCAATTTTCCCAACACAATTTGTCAAAGAGGCTGTCTTTTTTTCCGTTGGATATTCTTTCCTGCTTTGTCAAAGATTAGTTGACCATAAATTCAAGGGTCTGTTTCTGGGCTCTTTATTCTGTTCCACTGATCTGTGTGTCTGTTTTTGGGCCACTACCATATTGTCTTGATGATGACAGCTTTGTAATCGAGTTTGAAGTCTGGAATTGTGATGCCACTGATTTTGGCTTTCTTGTTCAGTATTCCTCTGGCTATTCGAGGTCTCTTCTAGTTCCATATAAATTGTAGGATTCTTTGTTTCATTTCTTTGAAAAAATGGATGGGCTTTTGATAGGGATTGCATTAAATGCGTAGATTGCTTTAGTAGTGTAGACATTTTCACAATATTTGTTCTTCCAATCCATGAACGTGGAACATTTTTCCATTTCTTTGTGTCTTCCTCAATTTTTTTCATGAATAGTTTATAGTTTTCGGAGTATGAATTCTTTGTCGCTTTGGTTAGGTTTCTTCCTAGGTATCTTATGGTTTTGGGTACAGTTGTAAATGGAATTGATTCCTTAAGTTCTCTTTCTTCTGTCTTGTTTTGGTGTAAAGAAATGCAACTGTATTTTGTGCATTGATTTTATATCCTCACGCTTTATTGCATTCTTATACAAATTCTAGCAGATTTGGACTGGTGTCTGGGGTTTTCCACATATAATATCATATCATCTGCAAAGCGTGAAAATTTGACTTCTTCTTTGCTATTTGCATGCCTTTAATTTCTTTTTGTTGCCTGATTTCTGAGGCTAGGACTTCTACTACTATGTTCAATAGCAGTGGTGGTAATGGACATCCCTGCCTTGTCCCTCACCTTAGGGGAAAAACTCTCAGTTTTTCTCCACTGCGAATGATATTTGGAGTGGGTTTTTCATAGATGGCTTTGATGATATTGAGGTATGTATCCTCTATCCCTACACTTTGAAGAGTTTTGAACAGGAAAGGGTGCTGTACTTCGTCCAATGCTTTTTCAGCATCTATTGAGAGTCTCATATGGTTCTTGTTCTTTCTTTTAGTAATGTATTGTATCACATTGATTGATTTGTGGATGTTGAACCAACCCAGCAGCTCAGGAATAAATCCCACTTGGTCATGGTAAATCATCCTTTTAATGTACTGTTGGATCCTATTGGCTAGTATTTTGGTGAGAACTTTTGCATCTGTGTTCATCAAGGATATTGGTCTGTAATTCTCTTTTTTGATGGGATCTTTGTCTGGTTTGGGATCAAGGTAATGCTGGCCTCATAAAATGAGTTTGGAAGTTTTCCCTCCATTTCTATTTTTTGTAACAATTTCAGGGGAATAGGTATTAATTCTTCTTTAAATGTTTCTAGAATCCCCCTGGGAAGCCGTCTGGCCCTGGGCTCTTGTTTGTTTGGAGAGTTTTTGATGACTGCTTCAATCTCCTTACTGGTTATGGGTCTGTTCAGGTTTTCTCTTTTTTCCTGGTTCAGTTGTGGTAGTTAATATGTCTCTAGGAATGCTTCCATTTCTTCCATATTGTCAAATTTGCTGGCAGATAGTTGCCCATAATATGTACTTATAATTGTTTGTATTTCTTTGGTGTTGGTTGTGATCTCTCCTCTTTTCATTCATTCTTTTATTTATTTGGGTCCTTTCTCTTTTCTTTTTGATAAGTCTGGCCCAGGGGTTTATCAATCTTATTCATTCTTTCAAAGAACCATCTCCTAGTTTCATTGATTTGTTCTATTGTGTTTTTTTGGTTTCTATTTCATTGATTTCTGCTCTGATCTTTATTATTTCTCTTCTCCTGCTGGGTTTAGGCTTTCCTTGTTGTTCTTTCTCCAGGTCCTTTATGTGTAGGGTAAGATCGTGTATGTGAGACCTTTCTTGTTTCTTGAGAAAGGTTTGTATCGCTATATATTTTCCTCTCAGGATTTCCTTTGCTGTGTCCCACAGATTTTGAATCATTGTGCTTTCATAATCATTTGTTTCCATTATTTTTTTCAATTCTTCTTTATTTTCCTGGTTGACCCATTCATTCTTTAGATGATGCAATTTAGTCTCCATGTATTTGGGTTCTTTCCAAATTTCATCTTGTGATGGAGTTCTAGCTTCAGAGCATTGTGGTTTGAAAGTGTGCAGGGAATGATCCCAATCTTTTGATACCGGGTGAGACCTGATTTAGGACCCAGGGTGTGATGTATTCTGGAGAATGTTCCAGTTGCACTGGAGAAGAACGTGTTTTTTGTTGCTTTGGGATGGAAGGTTCTGAATCTATCTGTTATGTCCCTCTGGTCCACTGTGTCACTCAGGGCCTTTATTTCCCTGTTGATCTTTTGCTTGGATGATCTGTCCATTTCAGTGAAAGGAGTGTTAAGTACCCTACTATATGTATTTTTGTCACTGTGTTTCTTTGATTTTGTTATTAATTGATTTATATAATTGGCTGCTCCCATATTAGGGGCATAGATACTTAAAATTGTTAGATCTTCTTGTTGGACAAACCCTTTGAGTATAATATAGTGTCCTTCCTCATCTCTTATTAGAGTCTTTGTCTTGAAATCTAATTGATCTGATATAAGGATTGCCACCCCAGCTTTCTTTTGATGTCCATTAGCATGGTAAAGTTTTTCCACCCCCTTTATATCTGGAGGTGTCTTCGTGTCTAAAATTAGTTTCTTGCAGGCAGCATATTGATGGTTTTTTTTTTTTATCCATTCTGATACCCTGTGTCTTTTGCTTGGGGTTTTCACCCCATGTGCATTCAGGGTAACTATTGATAAATATGAATTTAGTGCCATTGTATTGCCTGTAAGGTGACTCTTACTGTATATTGTCTCTGTTCCTTTCTGGTCTACTACTTTTGGGCTCTCTCTTTGCTTAGAGGACCCCTTTCAATATTTCCTGTAGAGCTGGTTTGGTGTTTACAAGTTGTTTTTGTTTTTGTTTGTCCTGGGAGATTTTTATCTCTCCTTCTATTTTCAATGATAGCCTAGCTGGATATAGTATTCTTGGCTACATATTTCTCTCTCTTAGTGCTCTGAATATATCACACCAGTTCTTTCTGGCCTGCCATGTCTCTGTGGATAAGTCTGTTGCCAATCTAATATTTTTACCATTGTATGTTACAGACTTCCTGTCCCTTGCTGCTTTCAGGATTTTCTCTTTGTCACTAAGACTTGTAAATTTTACTATTAACTGATGGGGTGTGGACCTATTCTTACTGATTTTGAGGGGGTTTCTCTGTGCCTCCTGGATTTTGATGCTTGTTCCCTTTGCCATATTAGGGAAATTCTCTGTAATAATTCTCTCCAATATACCTGCTGCTCCCCAATATCTCTCTTCTTCTTCTGGAATCCCAATTACTCTAATGTTGTTTTGTCTTATGGTATCACTTATCTCTTGAATTCTCCCCTCAAGGTCCAGTAGTTGTGTGCCTCTCTTTTGCTCAGCTTCTTTATTCTGTGTCATCTGGTCTTCTAGATCACTAATTCTCTCTTCTGCCTCATTTATCCTAGCAGTAAGAGCCTCTAGTTTTGATTGTACCTCATTAATAGATTTTTTTTAATACAACTTGGTTAGATTTTAGTTCTCTTATTTCTCCAGAAAGGGCTTTTATTTCTCCACACAGGATTTCTCTAATATCTTTCATGCCCTTTTTTGAGCCCAGTTAGCACCTTGAGGAACATCATTCTGAACTCTAGACTGAGATATTATGAAAGTCCATATTGATTAGGTCCCTAGCCTTTGGTACTGCCTCTTGTCTTTTTGTTGTTGTTGTTGTTTCCAGTGAATTTTCCCACCTCGTCATTTTATCCAGATAAGAATATATGAAGGAGTGAATAAAATACTAAAAGTGTGGCTAGGATGCCAGGAAAATGTGCTCTAACCAAGTCAGAAGAGACCCCAAATCATGGGGCGGTGGGAAGATATGGGGAAAATAGGAGTTCAGCAAATAAAAAATTAGAAAAAGAAAAAAATATAAAAAAGAAAATATGTATATTGGATTGGTGACTAGAACAGTGTCACACACATAATTTTGGGTATATTTTGGTCTCTTAAAATAAACTCTTTCCCAAAATTTAAAAGAATGAAAAATACACACACACACACACACACACACACACACACACACACATACATACTAAGGGTATGTTTACTAAGGGTAAACATGATGAAGGGATGGAATATGACTATAAAGTTGGACGTTTTAAAAAACAATTTCTAAAAAAGGAGTTGATAAGATTAGTGGAGAGAATTTGCTCAGGCTGGAGACTAGAATAAAGACCTGTGTAGATTTAGGGTATATTTTGACCTATTAGAAGAAGTTGTATCCCAAATTGTTTGGAAGAAAAAACCCTATGTGTATACAAAAGTAAAGTTAGATACACCGAAGGATAATATATGAGTTTAATAATGAAGGTTCAGAAAAGATTTTTTTTAATAAAAGGTATTGTTAAGATAAGATGTTAACATTTTAAAAAAAATGGTAAAGGAGGAAAGAGTAAAGTCAAAAAAATTTTAGCTTAAGAAAAGAATAAAATTAAAAAAATTAATTCATTTTGCCAGACTAAAGAACATGGGGAGAAAGTCATGAAATTCATGCTTTGCTTGCTCCTCCTCTGGAATTCCACTGTTCTCCTTGGAAGTGAACTTGGTCTTGGCTGAATTTCTTGCTGATCTTCTGGGGGAGGGGTCTGTTGTAGTGATTCTCAAGTGTCCTTGCCTGAGGCGGAATTGCACCTCCCTTACCAGAGGCCATGCTAAGGAATTCACTCAGGTTCACTGTTGGGAGCTTTTGTTACCTGAAGGGTTTCCATAGAGTTCTGTAGGATGGAGTGAAAATGGAATGAAAATGGTGGCTTCCCAATATCTGGCCCAGAGGAGCCGAGAGCTCTGGGCCCTTCTCCAGAGCATGCCTTTGGAGAAAAGTGCTCAATCACTCCCACCTCCCAGGCCTCTGGCCGCACTCCAAGCTCCCACAGCCCATGACCAAGTGTTGCTGGCACACAGCCCCACCTGGAGTCTCCAAACCCAGCAGATCTCTGCTCTCTTCTGAGAGGGTCTTCCAGGATCTTGTGGGGTCCCTGCTCACAGAGCAGTGGTCTGCCTAAGTCATGGATCACAGTTTGAGGTAGGCCCAACTTGAGAGCTCACTTCTGGACTCCCCGCTCTTATACCTGGGAGCTCTGCAACGCTCAAACACCCCCGAACCTTCTGTGTCCCCGCAGGAAATAAGACCACACTATCCGTGTGTGGGCTTCACCCCGGCTTAGCCTCTGGAGCGATTTCCCTCAGTGGAACAGAATTTTAAAAGTTCTGATTTTGTGCTCTATTGCTTCACCGCTTGTCGGGAGCTGGACCTTCCCCATGAGGTCTATCTTCCCATTGCTTTGGATTCACTTCTCCGCAGGTCCCACCTTTCAGAAAGTGGTCAATATTCTATTTCTAGAATTGCTGTTCTTCTCTTCAATCTCCTGTTGGATTAGTAGGTGTTTGGATTGGTTTGATAAATCACCTCGCTGATCTCCTGCTACCTGATGTAAAGTCAGCCCACTACTTCTCCACCATCTTGACTCCTCCCCACTCTCATGAGTGTTTGAAAGGGATCCTGAGAACTTGTCTTTGGAACTTCAAAGTTCCAAAGTCATGTAGGTGACTCCTCCCACACCTCCTGTCGCCATACACAGCCACAGTCAACAAGCCTTTGGCATCTACAGTGTGATCTTGATCACTCGCCTCCTCCATGTGACTGAATTCATGCCATGGCCTCTCCTGGGTCTCAAAACCTCTGTCCATCTCTATTCTTCACATCATTTAACAGCTGCTTCCAGACAAGCAGTTATCTCACAACTCCTTTGTGTTTCACCTTGGATATTGGTTCAATCTGAATATTCTCCCTCTGGGTTTCTGTTTCTCTCCAAGCAGCTGGATAAATAAGCAGAATCCAAATGGGGTAACTGAGAAAACAGATGTAATGGTTTCAAGGATCTCAGAAGGGTTAGACTACAATCACCATTAGTGTTATCATCTTAAAAGATCCTCATCATTATTCTAATCCAGGTCCAGAGCACAATCATTTGGATCCTTCAGTTCCCCTCGTCTTCCTATTGGATTTCTCAGGCAAACTTTTCCGGGCCTGAGTGGACTTATCAGGTAGGTAGAGCTCTCAGGCAGGGCGAGGATCCTGTCTCCTTCCAGAGGAGGTGAGCAGGTGATCCTGGCCGCCAGTCTCTTCTGGGCCTGTTGGTGTGACTCCTCTCATCTCTCCTCAGAGCCGAGTACATGTGGATTGAATGAAAGGAAAATGAGGTGGCTCCTCTTGTAGAGCTGAGGGCCTCATGGGGACCCAAGAGTTGCTCTTGTGGGATCCTCTGGCCAAGGCAGACACTTTCCTGACTTGCAATTACTCCGTACAGCCTTCATTTCCCCCCGTCTGCCAGAGCTGCTCGTCCCCAGTGTTGCTACATCAAATGGCTGACGCACACTCTGCCATTTTCTCAGCGGACAGGCCACTCTTTCACTTTTGTCACATTCAGACAGAACAGTTGTCTTCCCCCTCCCCCACACACAGCTGACATGTTTTGCTTTCAAGGAATGTTGACATGAGAAACAGAAAAAGTGATGTCTTCAAAATGAAAGAGAAACCCGGGGAAGCCCCTTGGCCCTCTCCTTCCTTCCCTCTGTGTGATCCTCATGAGGAAGTAAAACATGATCAGGACCAGCAAGTCAGAGTATGTCCAGTAAAGCATGTGGAAATATTAAGTTATTCACATTCTCTTTGTTGTTGTTACTTAAGTTGAAGATGCAACACCATGAATAAGGAAAGGTAACAAGGAAGCGTGTCCCTGACACCATAGCCTGGGCCTCACCCCCTGCATTCTGAGCACCAGACAGATGGCCAGACGAAGCTGCCTACTGGAAACACAGAGTCTGAATGAGCTAGTGAAAGTCATTACTTTCTTTGATGGAAGTTTCTGGTGAGACACCCAGTGAATTCCCCCTGTGCTCTGCTGAGAAATTTGAACCTAACAAGTGTTCTCTAGTTTCAGGAAAATTTGAACCATGGGGTATCCTGGGTGGCTCAATTGGTAGAGGATATGATTCTTACTCTAACTTCAGGTCTTGATGTCAGACTGTGAGTTCAAGCCCCATGTCAGTGTCCACGCTGTGTGTGGAGCTTACTTTAAAAAATGAAAAATGTTAAAATTCAGAGCTGTGATGGCACAATAAATGTATTCCGTTATTCAAGGTGAAAAGATGATAATCATTCTTTCCTCTACTTGGAGAAAACAAACATTTGCCCTCAGCATCTGAGAAGTTGACACCTTCTTCTGGTCAGGAGAGAAGGAGGTCAGCCCTGAGAGGGTCCCCAGTACAAAGACTCCAGGAACAAGGGCAAGGATCTAGGGGCAGGAAGTGCTTTGCTAACAGAAAACCAGCCCCTGCACAGTAGCGGTATCTAGAATCCTCCACACATTGTGAGCCTGTCCTCAGGAGTGAGCCCACGAGAGCCTGGATGGAGGACACTCAGTCACTGCAGAGGAATGAGGTTAGTAGAGTTGATAACTATCTTGTCAGTGAGGTATTGTTGGGAAAATCCAGTCATCTGGATTTAGAACCTTGACACCTCCTCTTCCCAGACAAGAACCAGGCTTCCTGCTGGGGGCACTTGCAATGCCTTAGAGGGTTCTAACAAAACCTTGGTATTTATTGTCGTTCACTGGGGTTTTTTTTTTGGATATTACATAAGAAGCAATGGCATAGAATTCTTGGAGGACACAAACTGTCTGTAAGGTCAGTGTGACAAACCTAGGAATAACAGGAATCCTTTAGGATTGGAGGAATTTCTCTCCATCATTTCCTGGGTCTCAGAGTCTTACCTGGACAGGTGATCTTTCTTACTGGTGAGCTGCCAGTGGTGTCTTGTGGCCATTGCTGAAATCTGAGGCCTGTTGTGATGCAGGCTTTAGAAATGAAAACACAAATACATTAAATTTTATGATTTAGCTCTACAAAACTCAATCAACACCTCAGTAATTATCTAGTGTTAAACAGAAAAAAACATTTTGACAATACCTTCCAGAGTACGTAGTAGCAGGTGAAGTTAAAGATGAGGTTGTCGTGGTGCCTGCGGGGCTCAGTCAGTTGGGCGGCCGATTTCAGCTCAGGTCATGATTCCAGGGTGCTGGGATGGAGCCTCGCATCAGGCTCCCTATTCGTTGGGAGCCTGCTTCTCCCTCACTGTCTGCCCGTTGCTCTGTCTACATGTGCTCTCTCTGTATCTATCTCTCTGTCAAATAAATAAATAAAAATCTTAAAAAAATGATTTTGTCATATGAGGCAACATTCAAATTCAGTGCACTAAAAAAACACGTTAAGTAATCATTCCAGTTTTTACTTGCATTTAGCAATCTGGATTGATTGTAAATGTTCAGGTATACCAAATTCATTATGTCCTTTTAGAAATTGTTAATTTGCATATGTACTCCATATACATCACTGTATACATGTAAAGAATTTATAAGTCACTCATCAAGTTTACTTATATACATAAGCATCAATAGCTTTAAAATATAACTATTAGCTTAAAATTTTTGGTTTCTCGACCCTGATTTGGATAAACGTCACTCCTTTTTATTTTTTTTATTTTATTTATTTATTTGACAGAGCAAGATCATAAGTAGGCAGAGAGGCATGCAGAAGGGGAGGGGGGGAAGCACACTCCCTGCCAAGCAGTGTGTCGGATGTGGGACTCAATCCCAGGACCCTGAGAGCATGAACGGAGCCGAAGGCAGAGACTTAACCCACTGAGCCACCCAGGCGACTTTTTTTTTTTTTTTTTTTGGTCAACCTTTTTTTTAATTAAAGCACAGACAAAAATACGCTATATAACGATATATACTGTGTCTCCGTGCTATTGAGTTTTCTTCAAAGTTGCATTTAAAAAAAAAATCCAAAATTATTCTGGAGGCAAGGATAATACTTAAAGAAAATAATACATGGTTGAGAAACCCATGCTCCAACCCAAGTAGAAAGTGTAAAAAGGAAAGCAAAAAGAGAAGTAGAAAGTAAGGGAAACGTTCAGAAATCGAAAACTCCTGTGTCCCCTACTTAAACCACACGCACAAGACAAGATGTTCAGAGAACCTAGAGCCACGGTTCCCCAACTTGCCCACCCCAGCCAGGCCAACAGCATCTGCAGGATACCCCATGGCCCTGCCCTGCTCCTTCTTGGTGGCCCTGGTGGTGCTCAGCTGCCACTCCCTCGGCTCTCTGGGATGTGACCTGCCTCAGGACCACGGCCTGCTGCACTGGAGGGCCCTGATGCTCCTGCGACAAATGAGGAGACTGTCTGCTAGCTCCTGTGACAACTACACAAACCACTTTGGCTTCCCCCAGGAGGTGTTTACCGGCAAGGCGCTGCAGAAGGCTCAGACCCTCTCTATCATCCATGTGACGAACCAGAAGACCTTCCACCTCTTCTGCACAGAGGCCTCACCTGCTCCTTGGAACACGACCCTCTTGGAGGAATTGTGCTCAGGACTTTCTGAGCACCTGGGCCTCCTGAAAGCCTGTCCCCTGCAGGAGGCAGGGGTGGGAGAGCTGCCCCTGGTGAATGGGGACTCCGTCCTGCGGAACTACTTCCAGAGAATCTCCCTCTATCTGCAAGAGAAGCAATACAGTCCTTGTGCCTGGGAGATGGTCCGAGCAGAGATCATGAAACCCTTGTATGCATCAACAGCCTTGCAAAGGAGACAAAGGAGCGGGAAGTGACACCCATTTCAACATCGAAATGGTTCTCTCTGAAGAATACTATCACAATCCCATGTGTCCTGTAGTGTCAAAGACTCTCATTTCTGCTGTCATCATGACATGAACTGAATCACTTTGTCACATGTGTCCGGAGTATTAGGCAACAAGAAATCAACGTTACAAACACGTCTTGCTTGGAGATGACCATGCTGATCTGCCTATTTAACTATTTATTTCTTTATTTCACTATTTATAAGATTTAAGTTATTTTTTGTTGTATTATATTAGTTGTATTCCCTTTGTGGTTAAGAGAATTGTATATGTCTTATGGATATTAAATTCTTTATTTTCTGTTCATTAAATGTTTCTATAGAAAACTTCTTGCGTTTGTTTCTAATTGAAGCAGGAAACTAGTCTGATTACAACCTGATGAAAGAATGGACTGTACCACTCTCTCCGTCATTACTTTGTTTTCACATTAGACGTGATCGCATCGACTTCCCGGAAGTCACTTTGCATGCTGTCGTCACGGGAAAGGCAGACGTCCCAAACCAATGCTGTGTTTGTGTCTTGGATTTTGTACAAAAACTAACCTTGGGACAACAATTGTAGTGAAGTAATATCAGTTATGTTAAAGGGAAGAGTGAGAAGAAGGGCAAACATGAATTTTGTAAGTAGCAAAGGAAGCAGACATGTCAGGATATAAAATGAAAAGCACCAGATACATTCCACATCACACGGTAGACACCCAAGTGCGAATATTCTTTAGCAAATGGATCGTTCAGGGTCACCCGAGTGGCTCAGTAGATTAAGTGTCTGCCTTAGGCTCAGGTCAGGATGCCGCGGTCCCGGATCAAGCCCTGCGCCAAACTCCGTGTTCAGCTGGGAGTCTGCTTCTCCCTCTCACACTGTCCTGATTGTGTTCACTGTCTCTCTCTCTCTGTGTCATATAAATAAATAAAATATTTAAACAAAACAAAATAAACAAATCAAAAGAACCAACATGGATCCTTGATCCTGCCATTTACAAGCCATTCCATTCACAGAAAGCCCAGGGAGGGAAGTGGTTGCCTGGGAAAGGAGCGTAGAATGAGATATGGTGCCTCAAGCCTCCCCTGGTTAAGGGAGAAAAGAGCCACACTGCAAACAAAGGTGGAATGTCCCTCAGGCAGTAGTATAAGAGCAAATTTTAGATAAGAATCTGTTTCAAAGCCAAGAAAGGCTTCAAGGAATTGTGTCATAGCAAAGGGTGCATGGAAAGGGTCCATGAAGCTGGGAAGTAGAAGGGTTGTGACCAAGGGGACCGGCTGTTTTGACTGAATTACTCACCAGGAAACCATACTGGTGACAGAGGAAAGGTGAGGAACAGAACAGAGCTATGACTATAGATAGAGTATACATCTGAGAGATTTATGTTCTTTGGGCTAATTAAACTTCCATGAAAAAATGAAAAAGTAATTGAAATGGGTGATGCCTTCTAATGTCTTCTAAGCCATGTAAAGCATATCTAAAGAAAAGCAAACAAAAATGAAAAGACCTGAAAAGTGTATCGGAACATTCTGCAAATGAAAACACGCTCTCCTATTGAAGACTCATGAATAGAAAGAACTGAAGATGAATGAGGGGACAGGGCACCGCCCACTGTTCTGCCAGGCCATCAGAAGCCTTCAGGTGCAGCACCCAGCCGCTCTGTGGGGATCCTACTGGTTCCCCCAGCAGCATCTCAGCTCTGGGCTGTGAGCTGCCTCCTGGCCACGGGCAGCTTCACAGGGGGAACCACTGCTTCTGAACAGAGGAGGAGCATCAGTCCCTTCTCCGGAACCAGGGACACCTCCACTGCGACAAGGTGGGTGGTTCCCAGTTCCAGGAGGTTCATGCCAAGTCTGTCCTCCACGAGATGCTGCTGCGGAGCTTCACACTCTTCCTCACCTGAACCCATCCCTGCTGGGGCAGCCAGAACACTGGAAACCTGCGTGGTACCTGCGATGGGAGTGAGGGAGCCTCCCCTGGGTTTGAGGGCCCTGCCCTGGCCTTGAAGATGTGCTACCAGAAAATCCATCTCCATCTGAGACAGAAGAAACAGAGTGATTACCTTGGAAGGAGTCTGGGTCAAAATCAGGTGACCCAACTCTTCTTCTTCAAATGAGGACATAAGAAAAGGGAAATGATAAAATGGAAGAGAGCGGGAAAGGGACCTAGAAATTATATTCTTGACCTACAACACTAAGCCACATAGCCATGAGTTCCATCTTTCTAAATCCTCCTCTTTCTGCTTCAGCCATATAATGTGTTGAGTTAACTTACTCAGCATTGTGGGTAAAATGTCTCTTTGGCAGTACTGTCCCTAAGGGCTTCCGTCGGCAGGACAGAGCTAGCTGAAGTTGTTCACGTGTTCACCAATTGCAGGATCCTCTGGTTTCTGGATCAACACAGAACCTGTTGGAACGTTGTTCCTGATGTCACAGCTGCAGCAACAAGAACAAACCAACAACCCCAAATGCAAGAAGAGAGAAAACAATAACTCTCTTAGATCCACTCACAGCTGAGGTCCCAGGGCCATTCTCATCTGCAGTACCAGGAGAAAAAGGAGCTCTCAGACAATCACACTGGCCAGGAGAAGGCACTGGTAGGAACTCGAACTATTACAGAAGCCTGGCTCAAGGCTCTGTGTGCTTCCACTGGACGGCTATAATGTCCAGTCCTCCCTAGTTGGTGCAGCCCACTGGTTTGTGAGTTGTACCTTGGGAATGACCACTAGGCTGCCCCTGTTAAGAGCAGAGGGAAATCTGCTGCTTTGCCAGCAGAGGGAGGGGGAAAGCAATCACTCTAGAATAGTCTGAGGCTACCTTCACAGTGCTAGAGGCCAAAGGGATCTGTGACCAGTAGACTGTAGGAGGAACGTCAGAAGAGGGGACAGCAGACTCCTCACTGGAGATGCAGAGGTGAGTCTGGACTCTCCAACAATGCATGTCCTGGAGACATTAAATCACAATGTGTCTTCCATATTTGGAAATCGAGGCACGGTGCTGAAAGTCCTTCCGTCTGACATGAGAGTGGAATGAGAAGATTCCCTAAAACTTCAGAGAATCTTTGACATTTAAGGCTGAGAAGGAGTAGGGGAGCCTGTCAAGGGCACAGCGATAGGGCAGCCAGTGCAGGTGGGACACCACCAGGGAAGGATGATCTCCAGGAAGCGTGGCAGAAGGGAAGATTCAGAATTTCCCAAGAGGAACCTCAGGCAGGAATTTATCCCATGGGCTACAGGACTGTGCCCTGCATCTGGAATTCTGCTTCCATCTCCTTGTCTGATCAAGAGAACCTCACTGGAGCTCTCTGCAGCTCAGTTTCCCCAGATATAAAGTGAGGTGGAAATATTCTTAGAGCTGTTGTGATTATGAAGTGGCACATTTCAAAGCATCTAAAATCTTCCACTGAGTGAGAGTTTAACAGATGTGGACTATATTCTTATGTTTTCCCCCAAAAAAGTGATCTTCTCTTAGCCTTTTACCTATGACTGACTGCAAAGGGCTGATCCTCCAATATATCGTTGTGAATAAAAAATACCGATTCGCAACAGGTGTCCTAAACACTGAACGAAATATGTTACCCAGTAATGTCATACGTATACATATACACTGTACCTATGTCCGCATACTCGATGTGTTCTGGTACAGCACATGTCCCCTTCCTCCACGCCCTCCGAGATCCCATCCTTTCACTCTCCAATCACAGAGTTTCCCTCTCCCCAGTGGAGAAACCTCCTGTGAGCTCCCCTCCCCACTCCCTCCTCAGGAGCCTCTCCTGCCCATTCACACAGCTGCTTCCTTTTCCTTTGTGGTTTCTGTCTGGCCCTTTTACTTCCAATTACCAAGCCACAAAGAAGAACACAAGTTGTTTGAAACTTCCAGGTTTTTTCAAAACTCTCCTAGCAGAAGCCTTGTTGTTTTCTTTTCTCCTGGTGACTATTGCTGACCTGAGGGAATGTCCCCACTGCAGTGATGTCACAGTGGCAGGAGCAGAGAGGAGATAGGAGCAGGAGGCTGCTGTTCTGTGGCCCGTCACAGTCTTTACAGGGGAGGCTGCCAGCGAGGGGGCAAGGTGGGCTAGACAGTGACCAGGTGTGCACACGGGCTCGTGTTGTATGTAGAAGTCTGTCCCCCGGTGGGAGATTCTCCTCCAGAGCAAGCAAAGAAACACAAGCAAACACAAACAAAAACTTTCCTGGAATGAACGGACTCTGCTTGTGTTATAAGCCCTGAACTTCAACAAAAATACCCCCTCCCTTTTTTTTTTTTAAAGGAGCAGATTCGTTCCTAGTAAAAGTGAGAAGAAAGTCCTGAGTTATTCCCCATCTGCCTTGCTCTGGAGCTTCAAGGTCTCTCCCACATTTCAGCATCCCCCCACCAGAGGGAACACTTGTCCAGTTGCTTCCAACAATGTAACAAGTAGTTCTAGGGTTGGGAACAAGGCTTCAGCATGCCATGGCTTGTCTTGTGGACGTTGCTAGTGTTTGAAATTGTTTTGATGTGGGCTTTGGAAATGAAATACAAATAGATTCTACCAAATCATTTAAGTATTCCAAACTTATTCATTGCATCAAGAATTCTATCAGGTATAAATAGAAAAAATATTTTGAGAATAACTTGTAGAGTTATTCTCAAAATATTTCTCAATAATTATCAAAGAATTATTATTATTATATTAATTATATTAATATAATATATTATATTAAATAATATTATATTATATATTATATTTAATATCAATATTATTATATTATACATTATATATAATTATATTATTATAATATATAGTATATATATTATTATATTATATATCTGTATAATTATAATAATTATATTATTATATTAATTATTTCTCAAAATAATTCTCAATATTATGAGAATAACTTGATGAGTATCTAGTGCAAGAAAAGTTAATTGAGGCCATGAAAATACAGTACACAAAAAACAAACAGCCAATAAATAATTGAATAATTCTTTGGCTTTTTGCAATTTGGAATGATTATCAATATCTATGGACACCGATATTATTATGTCTTTCTACAAATTCTTAATTAGCATTGTACTTTTATATTTCCATTTAAGTAAGAAAAAATTTAGAGGTCATTCATCATAATTAGATATCCTGTAAAGAATAAGTAGCTTAAACTATAGCTCTTAGTTGAAATTTTTGTCCATCTTAACACTGAATTAAATAAACAGAGTAAAATGAACACTTTCCTTTCTAATCTATTAAGCAGAGCTATACATACATAACTATATAGACTGTAGATCCATGTTACCAAGTTTTGTTGGAAGGTTCAAATACATAAATATTCAAAAGACTGTGACAGGAGGCAGCAATAGGAAAAAGAAACGGTTGAGAATCCCACGCTCTACAACCCAGGAAAAAGTGTAGAAAGGAAAGCAAAAAGAGAAGTAGAAAGGAAGGGAAACATTCAGAAATCGAAAACTCCTGTGTCCCCTACTTAAACCACACGCACAAGACAAGATCTTCAGAGAAGCTAGAGCCATGGTTCCCCAACTTGCCCACCCCAGCCAGGCCAACAGCATCTGCAGGATACCCCATGGCCCTGCCCTGCTCCTTCTCGGTGGCCCTGGTGGTGCTCAGCTGCCACTCCCTCGGCTCTCTGGGATGTGACCTGCCTCAGGACCATGGCCTGCTGCACTGGAGGGCCTTGATGCTCCTGCGACAAATGAGGAGACTGTCTGCTAGCTCCTGTGACAACTATACAAACCACTTTGGCTTCCCCCCGGAGGCCTTCGACAACAAGCAGCTGCAGAAGGTTCAAGCCCTCTCTGTTATCCATGTGACAAACCAGAAGACCTTCCACCTCTTCTGCACAGAGGCCTCACCTGCTCCTTGGATCACGACCCTCCTGGAGGAATTGTGCTCGGGAATTTCTGAGCAGCTGGGCCACCTGGAAGCCTGTCCCCTGCTGGAGGCAGGGGTGGGAGAGCTGCCCCTGGTGAATGGGGACTCCATCCTGAGGAACTACTTCCAGAGAATCTCCCTCTATCTGCAAGAGAAGCAATACAGCCCTTGTGCCTGGGAGATGGTCCGAGCAGAGATCATGAAACCCTTGTATGCATCAACAGCCTTGCGAAAGGAATTAAGGAGCAAGAAGTGAGACCTGTTTCAACATTGAAGTGATTTGCACTAACTAATAATGTCACTCTTTTCGGAGTTCTGCCATGTCAGAGTGTCTCATTTCTGCTGTCGCAAAGACACAAACACAGTCAGTTTGTCAAGTGTTTTCAGAATATGTCAAGTGTACAAGCAGTAGTCGCTTACAGATGACCTTGCTCATGTCTATTTATCTATTTAAATATTTATTTATGGAGATATATGTAAGATTCAATTTTTTTCATATTCTATGATGTGTACCTTTACATTGCAGGATATAGTAAACTTTTATCTTTTATGGAATTTTACTACTGGCATTCTTTTAAAAGAGTAACACTATGGATGCCTGAATGGCTCAGTGGGTTACACCTCTGCATTTGGCTCAGGTCATGATCTCAGGGTCCTGGGATCAAGCCCTGTGTCCACTTCTCTGCTTAGTAGGAAGATTGCTTCACCCTCTCCCTGCCTACTTCTGATCTCTCTCTCTCTCTGTCAAATAAATAAAATCTCAAAAAAAATAAAAGCGTAACATTAAGTCTAAATGTGCAGCTTCACTGAAGAATGGATGGCAGAATTCATTTACCCCTGATATTATTTTAACATCAGAAGTAACAACAGACTTCTAAGATAAATTTCACGTTTCCCTTAGGCTATAGGACATAAACACATATCCTGATGTCTGTATCTTTAGTTGCCATGGGATGGAATCTAAAAACAATTCTCTTACCTAATGTTCCATGAAGAAAGAAAGGACATGACTTCTCTCACCTGCTGCTAGAACAGAGACGGTGAAGCACACAAGAAGTGCACACAGAAAAGCCGTGGACCCCTCTACAGGTCACTGGCAGACACAGAGGCACATATGTCCAGTGTTGGGGGGAGGTGAGCTCTCATTTGACAAGAAACACCATGGCTGAGGTCCATATCTAGCAGGCAAGCCAGAAACAGAGGTGGTCATGCAGGTAGATGGTGTCATGTGAGAAACAGACATAAACTTGATTCTGAGGCTCTTCAACCATTGAAGGGAGGGGAGAAAAGAGCCACAAAGAAGACGGTGGACTCTTGGCCATACAGCACAGGGTAAGAGAGGATGCTGGTGAGTGTCTTTTAGGACGTAAATGCGCTTCGAAGACCATCAGCGGATTCCTGGAAGATGTGGATTGAAACTGCCTGTAATGTCAGAAACACAGATGCCTTTGCTAATCTTCCCGAGAGTCTGTTTGGTGGAATGCATAAGCAGAGACCACGCTGGATTGGGTGGGAACATGAATAAGAGAAGTCAGTGCATCTGACTTGGAGAAGAATATAGCATGTAATCTGGGAACAATGTGGGTTAGTTCTTCTGTGCATAGTTTGTCCTGTTATGCCATTTTTTTTCCCCTGAGTGATTTTATGGAATTGATGTTCTCTCAAATCATGTTAATGTGTTAAATATTGCATTTATTTTGAACCATCCCTTAATTACTGATAATGTTATCCTGTCTTGGTTATTATAACCTTGTATAGGTTAGGAATAGATAACTCATTCAATCCTTCATCAAATTGTCTATGGCTACCGATAAAATAATGTTTCCTGGAATTATTGGTTTTATTAATTAAGCTACTTAACTTTCATTATGGTGACACTAGTTTACTACAGAAGCTATATACTGCATTTCTTTTTCTAGGGGAGTTTGCTATGATAAGAATTCTTTTATGTTACTTGCCAGGAATTCTCCCTAATTTTACGGGTATCACAAACTTCCATGAATTCTGAAATAACAAAATTATCATGGACAGAAAGACTGACAGGCTTTTTTCACACTTTGAGTGGGTAGCTGGGTCAAGAAATCTCTTAATATTTAAGGCAAAGAGAAAATTGGTTACCATCAGCTGAAAATACGAATCATGGAAGGAATCATGAAAATCCATGGAGTAAGAGCAAGTTGTGTATATTTCAGGAGTAAAACCTGATTTAATAATTATAACAGAATATCGTGAATATTAACCCAACTTTAAATGCAACTAAGATCACATGTTCCCTAGAGTAACTCATTTGGGAAACAAAGGAAAAGGAAAGTTACATTTCCTTTCTACCTACAGCCCGTGGACACTCCAGACATGTAGAGCGACATTCCTCTAGGAACTCAGCTGACTCCATGATAAATCTATGCTAAGGGCAAAAGGCAATCTTAGCCCAACCCCCAGCATTCTGTAAGTCTATTTTAAGAGATAAAAATTCCTTTGGAAACTTCCTTTATCTCCAGCCCCCAAGATACACTTTGGAAATCATCCCCCTAACCATATGACCCCCCAATAAACATATGAATGGTTTCATGACGAAGGTTTTATAGACAGTAATAAATGATCTTTTCCCAACAACAGCCAGGACCCCTCAAGGTCCTGGAAGCCTTGTTTCCAATATTCCTTATAGACTTATGCTATCCATAACCTCCTCTCAACTTGAAAGTACATAATCAGCCACTCCTTATGACCCCAGTGCAGCTCTCTCTGCTCATGGGTCCTGTCCCCTTGTTTTAATAAAACCACTTTTTTGCACCAAAGACAGCTCAAGAATTCTCTCTTGGCCATCAGCTTTGAATCCCAACATCTTTGCTATATCAAAACCACTTAAAATATGGTAGGTGTTCTCTTATTTTTCTTCAGACAGCTATCTATGAGAATATTGTTTGTCTCTTTCTACAAAATTCTTGGGACTTGGTGTCTTACACTTCAGAAACTAGCTTCCAAAGGAGGCAACCTCTAAAATCAGAATTCTGTCGTGGATTCTAGAGAAACGCAACCAATTCATTCCCCATTGCCAAGAAGGGTTTTTATTTATCACCAGTGATGAGATGGTGGCTTCTAGGAACATCTGAGAGTGGAGAATAAATATCTAGGTGGAGTGCAGAAGAACATGCTATTTCCTTAACCTTCTGGAACCCACCCTGCCCTCCCCACCTCATTCCAGAACACATTTCCCTGTCCTAACAGTTACCTTCCTCTCCAAAGCAGAAGTCCCCAGATCACCCTTGGCATTTACACTTGTGACCTCTCAGTCTGTTCACACAACAGCTTTCTGTTCTGTTGTGGCCTCAGCTTAGAGGTTTCCTAAACAACAGCACAAGAAAGCAAGTAGAAGGCAAAAATGAAATGAAATCTCTAGGTTTTGCAGAGCCACCTGCTAGAGAGGCTTTGCTCAGATTTCCATCCAATGTGATGGAACAGCAGCTGTGGCTGAAAGGAAACAGGAAGCAGGATCAGGTTGAAGGGTGGCCTAGTGAAGCTCCTCTCCAGGAAGACCGCCTCCTGGTGGCCAATTGCGACAAGGGTGACGACCAAGATTGAAGGACAGGCTTGGGATCTACGCAGAACTCAGATCTCTTCCTGAGGATGATCCTTTGAGCTACACACACACACACACACAAAACAAAACAAACAAAAACAAAAACAAAAATAAAAAGAAAAACTACGTGTTGAAATCCAGAGATTCTAATGCTGTCATTAACCTGCTTCCTTGTTCTATGACAAAGAGTAAGTCTTGTCCTGAAAATCCCTAGAGCCACAGGTTGGATTCAATCCCAGTGTTATTGATTAAATACTGGAAAGGGTTGGAGAGCTGAGCAGCAGGGTCAGAGACAGGGGAGACAGGGGTGACAGGTGTGAGCATCCCTGCCAACTTTCCTTTCCCCAGTGCTTCTGGTCAACCTGCCAGGTGAGCTGGCGATGGAAGGGCTTGGTGATTGGGTGCCTACCGATGGGCTGCGAGAGATCACCCTGCAGTACCAGCCACAAGCAGCTAAGGTTTGGCAGCTTCAGGAGCCAGAGTGCGTACTTGCCCTCCCTCCACCCTCTCTGTCGCCTGATTTCTGTGTGTGGAGCTCAAGGCCCCCAGATGTCTAGTCCCGCACAGAAACATGCTAAATACAGGGAGCTCAGTGTGCACGTCTAACCTAAAACAATCACAGATGCTCATCTCTGCCAGTCTTTGGGCGTACCTATTGATGTGGGGAACAAAGACAAAAAGGAAATGTAGATAAAATTAAATTTCCTATAACCTCCAGCCCATTGACAAACACTGCCCCCAGGAAACTCCCAAATGCCTTAATGTTGGTGTCTTGCTAGAGGGGAAAACAACCTTAAGTTGACAATCCCAGGCTTCCAGGATTCTATGGGTCTTCCTTGGCATATGAACACCCTTTTGGAAACTTCCCTTTATCTTTACCTCCCTCAACTGAGGTACATAGTCAGCTATTCCTTATAATCCCAGTGCAGCTCTTTTTGACCAAAGGTCCTGTCTCCATGTATTTATAAAACCATTTTATTTTTTTTGCACCAAAGTTGTGTCAAGAATTCTTTTTTGGCTGTTGGCTCTGAACTGAACCTTCCCTACATCACTACGTTTTGATTAACAAGGGCATAGGATGCTCATTTGCTCAAAAGACCCAGGGCTGCCCATCTGCAAACATGAAGGTGTTAAAGGTCAGCAGCAGTGTGGGAACCTGCAAGGAGAATAGAAATGGGAAAGTGTCCACTGGATTAGCGACTTATCGTCAGGAGGTGGAACAGTAGGACAGTAGGGCAGCATCAAGTCAACTGTATCTCTGAGTATTTTCCAAGACTGAGAAGATTCAACTGGATGGTGGGAGCACAGAGTTTTCCTAGCAAGATATGGTCCATAGCAGTGTCCCCATCATGGGTGACAGTGACACGACAGCAGCCTGCAGAGTATTGGAAGGAGGAGGGTTACCCAGTGTCAGCTGCAAACATCAATTTCAATTGGGATAAAAATCTACTCTCTTGTGACTCTTTGAAATAAACTTTCTCGACCTTTACTTAGAACCTGTAGTCAGTTCATGGAACTAGAGAGTATTATGTTAAGCAAAATAAGTCAGAGAAAGAAAAATACCCTACGATTTCATTCACCCATGCATGGAATTTCAGAAACAAAACAGATGAACACATTTAAAAAAAAGAGAGAGAGAAAGCTGTGACCTGGAAAGTAGACTTCTAACTATAGAGAACAAACTGAAGGAGACTGGAGGGTAGGTGGCCAGGAGGATCAGTTATAGGGATGAGGGTTACAGAGGGCACTTGTAGTGATGAGCACTGGGTATTGTATGTGATGAATCATTAAGTTCTACAGAAATGAATCTTTTGCTGTATGTTAACTCATGTAAGAAAGATGTTGCGGTCCACAGCCTCTAGCCAAGAGAGAATTCTTGAGATGTCTTCTGTGCAAAACCATGGTTTTATTAAAGCATAGGGACAGGACCTGTGGACAGAATACACTGGGGTCATAAAGAGTGACAATTATATACTTTAGAGTGATGAAGGAGTTAGGGATACCACAAGCCTCCCTGCTATTGGAAACAAAGTTTCCAGGATGTTGAGGGGGCTATCTCTTGTTAGTAAAAGGTCATTTAGGTCAGTAGAAACTCAGTCATGAGACCCTTCAGATGTATATCGGTGAGTCATACACTTTGGGAATGATGGACAACATACATCTTGGGGGGTGGAGATAAAAGAATTTGCCAAAGCCATTTTATCTGTTAAAATAGACTTATAGGATGCTGGGGGTTGGGCTAAGATTGCCTTTTTCCCTTAGCAAAGTATTAACAGGAAGGCAGCTGAGTCCCTAGAAGAATGTCACTTGGCCTGTTTGGAGGACTTGTCAATGGGCCACAGGTAGTAAGGAAATTTCATTTTTCTTTTGCCTTTGTTTCCCACATCATAGACTAACTGGAATTTAAATAAAAACTTGAAGAAAAAAAAAGAAAAGATACACATCCTTTGAAAAAGACCAAAGAACTTCAATTCAGCTCAGTTGACTTAAACCACACCCTTAGTTGTCATACTACAACAGACAACAACCCTGTGGCATCTGAAGCGGAATCTGGAATCCTTGATCCCTCACCTTCCCCTCCTGACTGATTTCATGCTATGGGGCCTCTCCTGCTTCTTAATCCTCTGTCCATTTCTAGCCTCCCTTTAGCAGGTGCTTCCAGACAATCCATTATCTCACAATTCCTTAATGTTTGACCCTGTATCTTTGGTACCACAAGAATAATTCATCCCTTATGGTTTCTATTTCTCTCTAAACAGCCGCATAAATAAGCATAATCCAAATGGGGAAATTGACAGGATTGATTTAATGATTTCAATGATCTCAGAATAGTTGGCTTATAATCGACTTTGGTGTTACCATCATAAAACACCATCATCTTTGTTCTTATTCAGGTGAAGACTATAATCTTTAGGATTGTCCGATTCCCTTTGTTTTAATATTGGATTTCTCAAGGCCATCTTTTCCTGGCTGAGTGGATTTCTAGACTACATAGAGCACTCATAGGATCCTCCTTCCTTCCAGAGAAGGTGAGCAGCTGGGGTCCTGGTCGCCAGTCTCTTGTGAGCTGGTTGGTGCGACTCCTCTCATCTCTCCTCAGAACTGAGCACATGTGGATTGAACAAAAGAAAAATCAGGTGGCTGGTCTTGCAAAGCTGAGAGCTGCATGGGGACCCAGGAGTTGGTCTTGTGTGAGCCTCTGGCTGAGGTGGCCACATTCCTGATTTGTGGTAACTCAGTACAGCCTTCACTCTCACCCTCTGTCAGAGCTGCTCATCCCCAGTGCTGCTGCACTGAATTTTTTTAACTTATGCTCTGTCGTTAAAAAAAATTAATACATAATGTTTTATTTGTTTCAGGGTACAGGTCTGTGATTCATCAGTCCTATACAACACCCAGCACTCACTACAACACATCCCTTCCCCAATGTCCATCACCTTGTCACTCCTTCCTCCGACCTCCCCTCCCCGCAGAAACTCTCAGTTTTTTCCCCTAAGACTAAGAGTCTCTTATGGTTTCTCTCCCTCTCTGGTTTTGTCTTCTTTCAATTTTTTTTCTCTCTTCCCCTATGATCTGCTTCCTTGTTTCTTAAATTCTGCATATCAGTGAGATCATATGATAATCGCCTTTCTCTGATTGACATATTTAGGTTAGCTTAATACCCTCTAGTTCCACCCATTTCCTTGACAATGGCATGATTTCATTTTTTGATAGCTGCATAATGTTCATACACACACACACACAACGCACACACATATATATCATATCTTCTTTATCCATTCATCTATCAATGGACATCTGGGCTCTTTCCATAGTCTGGCTGTTGCAGACATTGCTGTTATAAACATTGGGGTCCATGTGCCCTTTTGGATCATTACATTTGTATCTTTAGGGTAAATACTTAGTAGTGCAATTGCTGGGTCATAGGGTAGCTCTATTTTCAACTGTTTCAGGAACCTCCATGCTGTTTTCCAGAGTGGCTGCACCAGCTTGCATTCCCACCAACAGGGTAGGAGGGTTTCCCTTTCTCTGTATCTTCACCAACACCTGTTGTTTACTGACTTGTTAATTTTAGCCATTTTGACTGGTGTGAGGTGGTATCTCACTGTACCTTTGATTTGTATTTCCCTGACGCCAAGTGATGTTAAGCATTTTTTTCATGTGTCTATTGCCCATTTGGATGTTTTCCTGGCAGAAATATCTGTTCATGTCTTCTGCCCATTTCTTGACTGGGTTATTTATTCTTTGGGTGTTGAGTGTGATAAGTTTTTTATAGATTTTGGATACTAACCCTTTATCTGATATGTCATTTGCAAATATCTTTTCCCATTCTGTCACTTATCTTTTGGTTTAGTTGACTGTTTCTTTTGCTGGGCAAAACCTTTTTATCTTGATGAAGGCCGAAGATTTCATTTTTGCCCTTGCTTCCCTTGCCTTTGGCAATGTTTCTTTGGCTTTTTTTTTTTAAGTTTTATTTATTTGACACAAAGAGATAGAGTACAGGTAGGCAGAGCAACAGGCAGAGGGAGAGGGAGAAGCAGGCTGTCTGCTGGGCAGGGAGCCCGATGTGGGCCTCTATGTGGGGCTTGATGTGGGGCTCAATCACAGGATCTGGGATTATGATCAGAGCTGAACCCACTTGCCTTTGGCAATGTTTCTAGGAAGAAGTTGCTGCAGCTGAGGTTGAAGAGGTTGCTGCCTGTGTTCTCCTCAAGGGTTTTGATGATTCCTGTCTCACATTGAGGTCTTTCATCCATTTTGAGTCTATTTTTGTGTGTGATGTAAGGAAATGGTCCATTTTCACTCTTCTGCTTGTGGCTGCCCATATTTCCAACACCATTTGTTGAAGAGAGTCTTTTTTCCATTGGATATTCTTTGCTCTTTGTTGAAGATTAGTTGACCATATAGGTAAGGGCCCATTTCTGACTGCTCTATTCCATTCCATCGATCTATATGTCTGTTTTTGTGCCAGAACCATACTGTATTGGTGATTACTGCCTGTAATAGAGCTTGAAGTCCAGAATTGTGATGCTACCAGCTTTGGTTTTTTTTTCCCCCAACATTCCTCAGGCTACCTGGGGTATTTTCTGGTTCCATACAAATTTTAGGATTATTTGTTCTGGTTCTGTGAAAAAGGTTGATGGAATTTTGATAGGGTTTGCATGGAATGTGTAAATTGCTCTAGGTAGCATAGACATTTTCACAATATTTTTTTTTCTTTCAGTCTATGAACATGGAATGATTTTCCATTTCTTTGTGTCTTCCTCAATTTCTTTCATGAGTGTGCTATAGTTTTCTGCACAAAGATTCTTTGCCTCTTTGGTTAAATTTATTCCCAGGTATCTTATGATTTTGGGTGCAATGTAAATGGGAGCAATTCTGTAATTTCTCTTTCTTTTTTCTTATTTTTATTGTATGGAAATGCAACTGATTTCCATGCATTGATTTTATATCCTGCCATTTTACTGAATTCCTGTATGAATTCCACAAATTTTGGGGTGGAGTCTTTTGGTTTTTCCACATACAGTATCACATCATCTGCAAACAGTGAGAGTTTGACTTCTATGCTAATATGGGTGCCTTTTTTTTTTCCTGTCCAGTTGCTGAGGCTTGGACTTCTAGTACTATGTTGGAACAGCAATGGTGATAATGGACATCCCTGATATGTTCGTGGCCTTAGGAGAAAATTCTCATTTTTTTCTCCATTAAGAAGAGATTCACTGTGGTTTTCTCATAAATGGCTTTTATGATATTGAAGTATGTATACTCTGTCCCTCCACTGTGAAGAGTTTTAATCAAGAAAGGATGCTGTACCTTGCAAATGCTTTTTCAGCATCTATTCAGAGTATCATATAGTTCTGGTTCTTCCTTTTTTTAATGTAGTGTATCACATTTGTTGATCTGTGGATGTTGAACCAACCTTGCAGACCAGGAATAAATCCTACTTGGTCGTGGTGAAGCATCCTTTTAATGTACTGTTGGATCCTATTGGCTTGTATTTTGGTGAGAATTTTTGTATCCATGTTCATCAGCGATATTGGTCTCTAATTCTTCTTTTTGGTGGGTTCTTCATCTGGTTTTGAGATCAAGGTAATGCTGGCCTCATAAAATGAGTTTGGAGGTTTTTCTTCCATTTTGATTTTTGGAAACAGCTTCCGAAGAATATGTAGCAATCCTTCTTTAAATGTCTGGAAGAATTCCCCTTGGAAACTATCTGGCCATGGGCTCTTGCTTTTTGGGAGATTTTTTGATGACTGTTTCAATTTCCTTGTTAGTTATGGGTCTGTTCAAGTTTTCTATTTCTTCCTGTTTCAGTTGTGGTAGTGTATATGTCTCTAGTAATGCATCCATTTCTTCCAGATTGTTTAATTTGTTGGCATATAGTTAGTTGCTCCTAAAATGTTCTTATAATTGTTCATATTTCCTTGGTGTTGGTTATGATCTCTCCTCTTTCATTCATGATTTTATTAATTTGGGTTTTTTCTCTTTTCTTTTCGATAAGTCTGGCCAGGGGTATATCAATCTTATTAATTTTTTAAAGGATCAGCTCCTAGTTTTGTTGACCTGTTCTACTGTTCCTTTGGTTTCTACTTCACTGATTTCTGCTTTAATGTTTATTATTTCTCTTCTCTTGTTGGGTTTAAGCTCTATTTGCTGTTCTTCCTCCTGCTCCTTTAGGTATAGGGCTGGTTGTGTATTTGAGACCTTTCTTGTTTCTAGAGAAAGGTTTGTATTGCTTTATACTTCTCTCTTAGGACTGCCTTTGCTGCATCCCAAAGATTTTGAACAGTTATGTTTTCATTTCCATTTGTTTCTATATATTGTTTATTCTTCTTTAATTTCCTGGTTGACTCATTCATTCTTTAGTAGGATGCTCTTTAGCCTCCATGTGTTTGAGTTCTTTCCACCTTTCCTCTCATGGTTGAGTTCCAGTTTCAAAGCATTGCAGTGTGAAAATATGCAGGGAATGATCTCAGTCTTTTGGTACTTGTTGAGACCTGATCTGTGACCCAGGATATGATCTGTTTTGGAGAATGTTCCATGTGCACTGGAGAAGAATGTGTATTCTGTTGTTTGTGGATGGAATGTTCTGAATATATCTGTGAAGTCTATCTGGTCCAACGTGTCATTTAAAGCCCTTATTTTCTTGTGGATCTTTTCTTAGATAATCTGTCCACTTCTTTGAGGGGGTGTTAAAATCCCCTGCTATTATTGTATTATTGTTGATGTGTTTCTTTGATTTTATTATTAATTGGCATATATAATTAGCTACTCCCATGTTAGGGGCATAAATATTTACAATTGTTAGATTTTGTTGGACAGATCCTTTAAGTCTGATATAGTGTCCTTCATCATCTCTTATTATAGTCTTTGGTTTAAAATCTAATTTTCTGATATGAGGATTGCCACCCAGCATTCTTTTGATGTCCATTTACATGATAAATGGTATTCCACACCCTCAATTTCAATTTGGAGGTGTCTGGGTCTAAAATGAGTCTCTTGCAGACAGCATATCAATGGGTCTTGCCTTTTTGTCCAATCTAATACCCTGTGTATTTTGATTGGGGGCATTTAGCCCATTTACATTCAGGGTAATTATTGGAAGATACAGATTTAGTGCCATTGAATTGCATTAAGGTGACTATTACTGTCTATTGTCTCTGTTCCTTTCTGGTCTATGTTACTTTTGGGCTCTCTCTTTGCTTTGAGGACTGCTTTCAATATTTCTTGTAAGGTTGGTTTGGTGTTTGCAAATTCTTTTAGTTTCTGCTTTCCTGGAAGCTTTGTATCACTTTGCTTTTCAATGACAGCCTCACTGGATATTGTATTCTTGGCTGTATATTTTTCTTGTTTAATATCTTAAATATATCATGCTGGTCCTTTCTGGCCTGCCAGGTCTCTGTGGATAGGGGTCTGCTGTCAATCTATTGTTTCTACTGTGGTAGTTTACAGATCTCTTGTAGTGAGCTGCTTTCTGAGTTTTCTCTTTGTCTCTGAGATTTGTAAGCCTTATTAATAGATGTTGGGGTGCTGACCTATTTTATTGATTTTGAGGGGGTTTCTCTATGCTTCCTCGCTTTTGATGCCTGTTTCCTTCCCCAAATTAGGGAAGTTTTCTATTACAATTTACTTTACCTTATGCCCCCCCCCCTTTTTCTTCTTCTGGGATCCCAATTATTCTAATATTTTTCACTTTATGGTATCACTTATCTTAAATTCTCCACTAGACCTCCATGATCCACTCCCCACCCTGTGATCCAGTAGTTTTTTATCTCTTTTTTTCTCAGCTTCTTTATTCTTTATCATTTGGTCTTCTATATCACTAATTCTCTCTGCCTTATTTATCCTAGCAGTTAGAGTCTCCATTTTTGATTGCACCTCATTAACAGCCTTTTTTATTTCAATTTGGTTACATTTTACTTCTCCACAATGGGATTCTTAGTGTCTTCCATGCTTTTTTCAAACACAGTATCTTTATAATCATTATTCTGAACTTCAGTTCCAACATATTACTAATGTCCATAGTGATTAGGTCTCTGTCAGTTGGTGCTGCCTCTTGTTCTTTTTCTTGAGGTGAGTTTTTCTGCTTTGTCATTTTTGACCAGAGAAGAATAGATGAATGAGAGAACAAAATACTAAAATGATAACAATGACCCCAGAAAAAATATACACTAAGCAAATCAGAAGAAACCTGAAACCTGAGGGAAAAGAAAAAAAAGAATATGATCAGGTTGTTGAATAGAACAGAGCCATACACTAGATTTTTGGGTGTGTTTGGTCTGTTAGAAGAAATTGCCTCCCCAAATTTTAAAGAAAGAAAAACATATATATACAAAAAAATACTGTTAAATACAATTAAGGGATAAAATATGACTGTAAAAATGAATACTTAAAAAGAGTTTTAAAAAGGAACTAATAAAAAGTTGGTTGAAAAAGGAAAGAAGAAAAATTTTAAAAAGAAAAGAAAAAATAAAAAAGAAAATTAAAAATATTAAAGTGGAAAGACTAAAGAATCACGGGGAAAAGCTATGAATTCTATGTGCTATATTCCCTAGTGCTGGATTTTTGCAGTTCTCATTGATCTATAAATTGGTCTTGGCTGGATGTTCTTGCTGATCTTCTGGTGGAGGGGCCTGTTGAATTTATTATCAAATATCTTTGCTCCAGTTGGAGTGGAACTGTCTTTGCTAGGCGCCAAGCTAAGTAGTCTGCTTGGGTTTGCTATCCATAGCTTTTGTTTCCTGAAGTCTTTCTGTGCAGCTTTAGAGGATGAGAATGAAAATAGAATGAAAATGGTGGCCTCCCATCTCTGGTCTGGGGAGATCCAAGAGCTCAGGGCTCCACTCTTCAGTGTGCTTTCAGAGAAGAGCAGTCAATCACTCCTGTATGCCTGGTTTCTCTCTGCACTCCTCAGCCAGTGACCAAGTGTTTCTATCTTGGGCACACCATCCCATTTGGAGAATCCAAACCCAGCAGATTCCTGAGGCCCGCTCCTGTGTCACTCCTCCCAAGGGAGGAAGTGGAGTCTCCCTGGATCTGCTGCTTTTGGGGTCCTTGCACATAGAACTCTAACTGGTTGTGTCTCAGATAATGGTTTATGGTAACCCTGAGCTGAAAGCCCACATCTGGGCTTACTCTTTGCAACTGGCTTTTCTGCTCTAATACCTGGGAGCTCTATTGCACTCAGACACCCCCAGTTTTTCTGTGACCCTAAGGGTCCTGAGACCACTATCCCTCAGCAAGCGTTCCCCCCCTCCCAGCTTAGACACCAGAGAGTGCCCTTCACTAGAACAGACTTCTAAAAGTTTCAATTTTGTTCTTATTTTTGTTTTTTTCTTAAATTTTAATTTAATTTTATTTACTTGAGAGAAAGGGTATGTGTGTGTGTGTGTGAGAGAGAGAGAGAGAGCACAAGCAGGGGGATCTATAGAGGGAGAGGGAGAAGCAGGTTCCCCACCAAGCAGGGAGCCCAATGTGGAGCTTGATCCCAGGATCCTGAGACCATGACCCTGGCGAAAGGCAGACGCTTCACCAAGTGAACCACCCAGGTGCCCCAAATCTTCCAATTTTGTGGTCCTCTGCTCTACCACTTGTGGTAGTGGACTGATGGAGGCTCCCTCCCCCTGCAGTCTGTCTTCCCATATATTGCCTCAGATTCACTTCTGCATACATCCTATCTTCCAAGAAGTGGCAGTTTTTCTGTTCACAGAGTTTTTGCTATTCCTATCTTCTCTCTCCAGTTGAGGTTTAGGTGTTCAGAATGGTTTGATAGCTATCTAGCTGAATTCCTGGGATCGGATGAAATTTAGGTCTCGTACACCTCCACCATCTTGGACCTAGCCTCCTATGTGAAATTCCTTACTGCATCTGGAAATGAGCACAAGGGAGTGGATGTGGTCACTTCTATGTAGAGGGGACAATGAGAAGAAGACCTAAATGGGGTTATGCAGAGCCTCAACATTTAAAGGTTAAGCATAAGAGAGTTTGTGGCAGAGTGGCTGGTGCAGTGGAAAGAACACAGGAACAATGACACATTGGGGGACAGATGTGGTGTTTGCAGGACAGGTGCAGATGATCTGACCTACTAAATGTCCTTGATGCTTGTGCACAACACTTTTCTTGCTAACAATATTGTCAAGATGAGGTCATAGGAAAGATATTTCAATTCCCAAAAGTTAAAAGAACATATCAAGATAGTCATGGAGACCCAAGATATTGTCAAACATACAGATCTTTCAGTGAAAAGCAAAGAGGTAATCTACAGATTGTTGAGTTTGTTTCCATCAATGGTAGAAAAGACAATTTATAGTCCATTGTTTTGATGTAAATAAAAGAAAGCTTCAACCCCATTGAAAAAATTGTCTCAATATTATGAGCTTGAATATATTTTTAAAAGATTTTTATTTATTTATTTGACAGAGATTACAAGTAGACAGGGAGGCAGGCAGAGAGAGTAAGGGAAGCAGGCTTCCTGCTGAGCAGAGAGCCTGACATGGGCTTGATCCCAGGACCCTGGGATCATGACCTGAGCTGAAGGCAGAGGTTTTAACCCACTGAGCCACCCAGGTGCCCCAAGCTTGAATATTTTTAAAATGAGAAATTTTGATATTTTAGGTTCAACACTTTCATTTAATATGTGCTGTCAAATATGTCACATGGACAAAGTTGACTGGGATGCTGTCAGAGTCTCCAGGTTCCTTCTTTGAAGTCTGCAATCTTGTTGCACTGGTTGCCCCACTATCCAACCAGCAAATTGGCCTTGAAGTCAAGGGAGGGCCATGTGGATGCATGACTTCTAGCGATGACATACAGGAGACTGGATGGTGGCTGGCTCTGTCCACTGTGTCTTCACTGCAGTCCAGGCTGAGTCCTGCTAACTGCTCTCTCATTGCCCTGTTACCACATCATGCTGTCGACCATCATCACCTCATCTCTCATTGCCCCACGGCCCTGTCCCCGTGTGCTTTCTCCCTGTAGCCCCATCCTCCGTTATGTTGTCACTACATTACCCCATCATCCCACCACCCCATCATGTCATTGATCCCCTTGTCTCAACATCTCGTCACCCAGTCCCCAAAACACCCCATTGTTCCAAATTCCCATTATCTTTGTCCATTCACCCCCCTCGACCTGTCACCCCATCTACCCATCTTCCAGATGTCCCATCCTCAAGTCTCCTCATCATCCCTGGCGCTATCACCTTGTCACCCCAATGTCCCATCGTCCCATCATCCTATCTTCCCCAAGCCCCACTGCCCCATCACCACATCTGCTATCACCTCATCATCCCTTTATTCCATCACCCTGCACCCCCATTGTTCCATCTTCCCTTCCTCCCAGCTTTCCATTGTGTGCCCTCCTCCCTACACTGAGCCGGTTGAGCCCATGGCATCAGGCGCACACATGACCTCAAAGCTGGAAAGGCCACTGAACACGCTTTCGCTCCAAGTCTCAATTCCCTTCAGGAAACTGATTCTTGCTGACAATGGTCTGGCTGCAGTTTCCGCGTGAAAGCAAGTCTCAGGATCGTGCCCAGCAACTGCAAGGTGCAGGACGCACCCCTGGCTGAAAATGTCCCCAGTGAAAGTGCCCCACAGACGCTACTCAGTGAGGAAGGTGGTGGAAAGGTTGGGTTTGTGTGGACTATGAAAGCCGCAGGGAAGTGGTGCCTGCCAGCCAAGTCAGCCCTGGATCACTAACAGCTGAGGAAAATGACACCCATGTGCTTCCTAGAGAATCACTGACCTCTTTCATGGCCAACCTCATTCGGCTAGTCGCAGGAGCCCAGCTCTGCTGCACCCCTGCCTGCTCCCTCGCTGGGCATCCATAGCCCAGCCTAGAGTGCACAACATCCTCATACTATGAGATAGCTGAAAATTGTCCCCTCTCACACGTGCCTGAAGGACAGAACTTACCTCAGAGTTCCTTGGGAAAGATGGACCATCACCCAAATCCAGAAGACACAAAGCACCTCTTTCCACCACTAGATTCTCCCGCAGGTCTTCAACCTCTTCAGCGCAGACCATAGCCAAGCTGCCTGGAGCCACGCCGCCCTCCAAGACCTCCTCTCCAGCCTTCATCGCTGCCTGGGACACAGGAAGCCCAGGGAAGAAGACAACCCTGTCTGTCTGTGTTTGGGGATTGTGGTCCAGAAGGATTTCCAAAGCATTCATCTCTATTTGAAGGAGAAGAAACATAGCTGCTGTGCCGGGAAGGTTGTCAGAGCGGAAATGGAGAGGCCTTTTTCCTCCTTTCACAATCCACAAGTACAGGAGAAAGTGATAATCAGGCCTCTCCCTAATCAGTGATATTGTTTGCTGAGCCCTCTAAAACATTTTGTGATTAGCAGAAGAAAAAAAAACCCTATATTCCTTTTTTTTTTTTAGTTTTTCATTCATTTTTCCATAGAACAACTATTGTATCTGTTTCTGAGTAAGAGGTATCAATTCTGATTATCATCTGATGAAAAATGAATTATACAACTCACTCATTATTACATTGTTCACATTTTAAGTAAAAATAGACTTTCTCCAACCCAGTGTACATGTTGTGGTCCAGATAGAGGGGAATATAACAAGTCCAATCCTTGGTCTGAATTGTTAAGTTTTGTAGAAAAACCAAACTCCTTGGTGGCTCAGCTGATTAAGGCTCTTCCTTTGATGTGGATCATGATCCCAGAGTGCTGGGATTGAGTCCTGCATCCAACCCCTTGCTCGGCAGGGATTCCACCTCTCCCTTTGCCTGTTGGTCCCCCTGCTTGTGCTCCCTCTTTCAAATAAATAATAAAGTCTTTAAAAAAAACTCTAAGCAATAAACCCATTTACTTAATATGTTATGTTAAATGGTGTAATCAGAAAAGGCAAAAATGGAAATCTCTCAGCAGACTCTGGAAGCAGAATGTACAGAAATAAAAACAAAGCATTAGATAACTCCTACAATTGACTGGTAGACATCTGAGTGCAAACAGATATTTGAATCTGCCATTTATAAGCAGTTCCATCAAATTAAAGCCCAGGATTGGAAGTGGTCACTAGGAAATAGAGTATAGAATAGAAAAGAATTAATTCTCTTATGGTTTCTGTCTGATACTTTTACTTCCAAGTACAAAAGCACAAACTGAAATCAACTTTGTGTGAAAGTTCTAGACCTTTTGGGAACACTCCTAGAAGAGGCCTTGTTCTCTTCTTTTCCTCGTGGTGACTATTTCTGGTTATGAGGGAATTTCCCTGTTACAATGATGCAACAGTTGCTATACTTAAATTGAAATAGAAAGCAGGATAATTTCATTCTGTGGCCTGTCAAATTACTTACTGAGGAAGAGTGCCACCTCCTGTCCAGGTGGACTAAGACTGTGATAAAGTCTGGAGATCTGGCTTGTGTTCTCTGCCTCAGGCTGTCCCTGCAGATTTTTCTCCAGAATGGGGGGAATAAAAACCCAATTTTACCTGGAAAGAACTAACCCTGTTAATGCAGTAAGTTTTTATATATTTTTGGAAAACATACGTTTTTTTTTTAAAAAAGATGTATTTATTTTGGGGAGATCGAGAAGGGCATAGTCTTGGGGAGAGTGGCAGACAGAGAGAATCCTCAAGCAGGCTCCCTGCTGAGTGTGGAGCTCTAGGCGGGCTTGAGCCCACGACCTGGGAGATCATGACCTGAGCCCAAACCAAGAGAGTTATAAACTTAACCAACTGAGCCATCCAGGTGTCCCTGGAAAAACATACTTTTTAAATGAGCAGTGAGTTTCACAGCAAAACTGAGTATAAGATATCAACACTTTTCCCAGTTCCCTGGTTCTGTATTTGCATAGTGTTCCCTTAAATCAACATTCCCCCACCAGAGTTCTTACAATGCTTCCAAGGGTGTAACAGGTAGTTCTTAGGGCTGTGAACCAGTCTTCAATATCATAATGGTCTGTGGCTCTCCAAGCTCAATCTTGGAGCAGTCTAACAAAACCTTCTTCCTTAGTATTTTTATTCGCTCACTGGGATTTCTTGGGTATCACACAAGAAGCATAGACAAGGAATTTGTGGAAGGAACATGAAATGTCTGCAGAGAGTGCAACAGAGATAGGGATGACACGTTGCTGTGATTGGAGGACTTTCTCTCCACCTCTCCTGAATCTCAAGGGCATGCTTGGATGGGTGGTCTTTGCTTACTCTTGAGCTGCCATTGGCTGTCTTCTGAGCTTCATGTGGTGCATGTTTTAGACTGAAACATAAATAGGTTACGATTATGATATATTTCTATAAACCATAGTGAACACATCAGTAATTATATCTAGCGCTAAACAGGAAAAAATATTTTAACAATAACTTGATGCCTATCTAGTCACAGATGGGGTCAAAGATTATTTTCTTACGTAGGTCAACATTACAACTCAGTACACTAAACATAATTCCCTACTAAAAAATTTTACTCATCAATTGCTGTTAATAATTGGAATGATTTTAAATATTCAAATACATTGAATTCATTATTACATGTTTGTAGAAATTGTTCATTTGCATATGTGTATTATATATATGACAAATTATGTAAGTGAATTTAAATTGCGGGTCTCATCAAATTTAGTTAAACCGTTACACATCAATGTTTTAAAATTTGACTTTTAGCTTAAAATTGTTAGTCATTCTTAACCCTGCATAGGTAAGAATAAAAAGAGTAAACTTCACACTTTCTTTTGTATGTACAGGCTCAGATATAAGTACAAAACGTAACTGTATACATACTGTATCCATGCTATTAGCTTTCCTGGAAGTTCAATTAAAAACATCAAAGGAGTCTCTGGGGGCAAGGGCAATCATGAAAAACATGTATACGGAGTTGGGAAACCGTTTGCAAACCCAAGGAGAAAGTGCAGAAAGGAAATCAAAAAGAGAAGCAGAAAGAAAGGGAAACGTTCAGAAATCAAAAATGCGTATGTCCCTACTTAAGCCACATGCACAAGAGAAGATATTCAGAGAACATATAGCCACAGGTCCCAGACGTGCCCACCCCAGCCAGGCCAACAGCACCTGCAGGATCCCCGATGGCCCTGCTCTGCTCCTTCTTGGTGGCCCTGGTAGTGCTCAGCTGCCACTCCCTCGGCTCTCTGGGATGTGACCTGCCTCAGGACCATGGCCTGCTGCACTGGAGGGCCTTGATGCTTCTGCAACAAATGAGGAGACTGTCTGCTAGCTCCTGTGACAACTACACAAATGACTTTGGCTTCCCCCAGGAGGCGTTGGATGGCAAGCAGCTGCAGAAGGCTCAAGTAATCTCTGTCGTCCATTTGACGAACCAGAAGACCTTCTACCTCTTCTGCACAGAGGCCTCACCTACTCCCTGGAACATGACCCTCCTGGAGGAATTGTGCTCGGGACTTTCTGAGCAGCTGGGCCACCTGGAAGCCTGTCCCCTGCAGGAGGCCGGGGTGGGAGAGATGCCCCTGGTGAACGGGGACTCCATCCTGAGGAACTACTTCCAGAGAATCTCCCTCTATCTGCAAGAGAAGCAATACAGTCCTTGTGCCTGGGAGATGGTCCGAGCAGAGATCATGAAACCCTTGTATGCATCAACAGCCTTGCATAAGAGATTGTGGAGCAGAAATTGACACCCCTTTCAAGATGGAAATGATTCTCTCTGAAGAATACTATCACACTCCCATGTGTCCTGTAGTGTCAAAGACTCTCATTTCTGCTGTCATCATGACATGAACTGAATCAATCTGTCACATGTATTCAAGAGTATTAGGCAACTTGAAGTCAATGTTACAAACACCTGTCGCCCTCAGATGACCATGCTCATCTTCCTATTTATCTATTTATTGATTTCACTATAAGATTTAAGTTATTTTTTATTGTATTATATTAGTTTACCTACCCTTTGTGGTTAAGAGAATCGTGTATGTTTTACATATATTAAATTCTTTATTTTCTGTTGATTAATTGTTTCTATAGAAAACTTCTTGCATTTTTTTCTTATTGAAGCAGGAAACAAGTCTGATTACACCTGATGAAAGCACGGATTGTACCACTCTCTCACTCGTGATTTCGTTTTCACATTAGAAGTAATCGCGTCGACTTCCTGGAAGTCACTTTGCATGCTGTCGTCACGGGAAAGGCAGACTTCACAAGTCCAATGCTGTCTCTGTGTCTTGGATTTTGTAGAAAAAATAACCATGGAACAATAATTGTAGTGAACTAATATCAGTTATGTTAAAGGGAAGAGTGAGAAGAAAAGAAAATAGGAATTCTGTAAGTAGAAAAGGAAACAGACATGTCAGGAAATAAAATAAAAAGCACCAGATACATTCCACATCACATGGTAGACACCCAAGTGCGAATATTCATTATGCAATGGATTGTTCAGGGGGCACCTGAGTGTCTCAGTTGGTTAAGTGTCTGCCTTAGGCTCAGGTCATGATGCCGGGGTCTTGGGATCAAGCCCTGTGTCGAGCTCCCTGTTCAGCTGGGAGTCTGCTTCTTCCTCTCAAACTCCCGTGCTTGTGCTTGCTGTCTCTCTGTGTGTCATATAAATCAATAAAATCTTTAAAAAACACATAGCAACACAAACAAAAGGGATCCTTGATCCTGCCATTTAGAAGCCATTCCATTCACATAAAGCCCAGGGAAGGAAGCGGTTGCCTGGGAAGATAGTGTAGAATGAGAAATGGTGCCTCAATCCTCCCCTGGTTAAGGAAGAAAAAAGTTACACTGCAAACAATGGTGGAATGGCCATAAGGCAGTAGCATAAAAGCGAATATTGATTAAAAGTCTATTTCAAAGCCGAGAAAGGTTTCAAGGAATTGCATCATAGCAAAGGATGCATGGAAAGGGTCCATGAAGCCAGGAAGTAGAAGGGTTGTGACCACGGGGACCAGCTGTTTTGATGGAATTACTCACCAGAAACCATACTGGTGGCAGAGGAAAAGCGAGGAACAGAACAGAAGCTAGTGACCATAGAAAGAACATAGATTGGGAGATTTACCTTCTTTGGGTTAATTAAACTTCCATGAAAAAATGAACTAATAATTGAAATGGGAGATGTCTTCAAATGTCTTCTAAGTCATGTAAAGCATATCTAAAGAAAAGCAAAGAAAAACGAAAAGGCATGAAAAGTGTACAGGAACATTCTGCAAATGAAAACTACCCTGTTCTATTGAAGACTCATGAATAGAAAGAACTGAAGATGAATGAGGGGCCAGGGCAGCCCCCACTGGTCCGCCAGGCCACCAGAAGCCCTCAGGTGCAGCGCCCATCCCCTCTGCTGGGCTCCTCCTGGATCCCTGTGGCAGCATCTCAGCTCTGGGCTGTGAGCTGCCTCCTGGCCCTGGGCAGCTTCACAGGAGGACCTGTTGCTTCTGACACAAGAAGGAGCATCTGTTCCTTCCCTGACCCAGGGACGGCTCCTCTGGGACATGGTGCGTGTCCGACAGTTCAAGGAGGCCCGGGCCAACTATGTCCCCCACGAGATGTTCCAGCTGGCTTTCACCCTCTTCCTCACCAGGCACCGCCATTTGAAGCCTGAACCCGACCCTGCTGGGGAAACGCCGCCCAGTGCCCCAGGGGCAGCCAGAGCTCTGGATACCTGTGTGGTACCTGTGACGGGAGTGGGGGAGTCTCCCCTGGGTTTGAGGGGCCTGGCCTGGCATTGAAGATGTGCTTCCAGCAAATCCATCTCCATCTGAGACAGAAGAAACAGAGTGACTGCCTGGAAAGGAGTCTGAGTCAAAATCCGGTGACCATCTCTTCTTTTTTTTTTTTTTTTTTTTTTTAATTTTTTATTTTTGATAAACATATATTTTTATCCCCAGGGGTACAGGTCTGTGAATCAACAGGTTTACACACTTCACAGCACTCACCAAATCACATACCCTCCCCAATGTCCATAATCCCACCCCCTTCTCCCAAACCCCCTGCCCCCGGCAACCCTCAGTTTGTTTTGTGAGATTAAGAGTCACTTATGGTTTGTCTCCCTCCCAATCCCATCTTGTTTCATTTATTCTTCTTCTACCCACTTAAGCCTCCATGTTGTATCACCACTTCCTCATATCAGGGAGATCATATGATAGTTGTCTTTCTCTGCTTGACTTATTTCGCTAAGCATGATACGCTCTAGTTCCATCCATGTTGTCGCAAATGGCAAGATTTCATTTCTTTTGATGGCTGCATAGTATTCCATTGTGTATATATACCACATCTTCTTGATCCATTCATCTGTTGATGGACATCTAGGTTCTTTCCATAGTTTGGCTATTGTGGACATTGCTGCTATAAACATTCGGGTGCATGTGCCCCTTTGGATCACTACATTTGTATCTTTAGGGTAAATACCCAATAGTGCAATTGCTGGGTCATAGGGCAGTTCTATTTTCAACATTTTGAGGAACCGCCATGCTGTTTTCCAGAGTGGCTGCACCAGCTTGCATTCCCACCAACAGTGTAGGAGGGTTCCCCTTTCTCCGCATCCTCGCCAGCATCTGTCATTTCCTGACTTGTTGATTTTAGCCATTCTGACTGGTGTGAGGTGATATCGCATTGTGGTTTTGATTTGTATTTCCCTGATGCCGAGTGATATGGAGCACTTTTTCATGTGTCTGTTCGCCATCTGGATGTCTTCTTTGCAGAAATGTCTGTTCATGTCCTCTGCCCATTTCTTGATTGGATTATTTGTTCTTTGGGTGTTGAGTTTGCTAAGTTCTTTATAGATTCTGGACACTAGTCCTTTATCTGATATGTCGTTTGCAAATATCTTCTCCCATTCTGTCAGTTGTCTTTTGATTTTGTTAACTGTTTCCTTTGCTGTGCAAAAGCTTTTGATCTTGATGAAATCCCAGTAGTTCATTTTTTTCCCTTGCTTCCCTTGCCTTTGGCGTTGTTCCTAGGAAGATGTTGCTGCGGCAGAGGTCGAAGAGGTTGCTGCCCGTGTTCTCAAGGATTTTGATGGATTCCTTTCGTACATTGAGGTCCTTCATCCATTTTGAGTCTATTTTTGTGTGTGGTGTAAGGAAATGGTCCAATTTCATTTTTCTGCATGTGGCTGTCCAATTTTCCCAGCACCATTTATTGAAAAGGCTGTCTTTTTTCCATTGGACATTCTTTCCTGCTTTGTCGAAGATTAGTTGACCATAGATTTGAGGGTCTATTTCTGGGCTCTCTATTCTGTTCCATTGATCTATGTGTCTGTTTTTGTGCCAGTACCATGCTGTCTTGATGATGACAGCTTTGTAATAGAGCTTGAAGTCCGGAATTGTGATGCCACCAACGTTGGCTTTCTTTTTCAATATCCCTTTGGCTATTCGAGGTCTTTTCTGGTTCCATATAAATTTTAGAATTATTTGTTCCATTTCTTTGAAAAAGATGGATGGTACTTTGATAGAATTTGCATTAAATGTGTAGATTGCTTTAGGTAGCATAGACATTTTCACAATATTTATTCTTCCAATCCAGGAGCATGGAACGTTTTTTTTTTCCATTTCTTTGTGTCTTCCTCAATTTCTTTCATGAGTACTTTATAGTTTTCTGAGTATAGATTCTGTGTCTCTTTGGTTAGGTTTATTCCTAGGTATCTTATGGTTTTGGATGCAATTGTAAATGGGATTGACTCCTTAATATCTCTTTCTTCTGTCTTGCTGTTGGTGTAGAGAAATGCAACTGATTTCTGTGCATTGATTTTATATCCTGACACTTTACTGAATTCCTGTATAAGTTCTAGCAGTTTTGGAGTGGAGTCTTTTTTGGGTTTTCCACATATAGTATCATATCATCTGCGAAGAGTGATAATTTGACTTCTTCTTTGCCGATTTGGATGCCTTTAATTTCCTTTTGTTGTCTGATTGCTGAGGCTAGGACCTCTAGTACGATGTTGAATAGCAGTGGTGATAATGGACATCCCTGCCGTGTTCCTGACCTTAGCGGAAAAGCTTTCAGTTTTTCTCCATTGAGAATGATATTTGCGGTGGGTTTTTCATAGATGGCTTTGATGATATTGAGGTATGTGCCCTCTATCCCTACACTTTGAAGAGTTTTGATCAGGAAGGGATGTTGTACTTTGTCAAATGCTTTTTCAGCATCTATTGAGAGTATCATATGGTTCTTGTTCTTACTTTTATTGATGTGTTGTATCACATTGACTGATTTGCGGATGTTGAACCAACCTTGCAGCCCTGGAATAAATCCCACTTGGTCGTGGTGAATAATCTTTTTAATGTACTGTTGAATCCTATTGGCTAGTATTTTGTTGAGTATTTTCGCATCTGTGTTCATCAAGGATATCGGTCTATAGCTCTCTTTTTTGGTGGGATCCTTGTCTGGTTTTGGGATCAAGGTGATGCTGGCTTCATAAAATGAGTTTGGAAGTTTTCCTTCCATTTCTATTTTTTGGAACAGTTTCAGGAGAATAGGAATTAGTTCTTCTTTAAATGTTTGGTAGAATTCCCCCGGGAAGCCGTCTGGCCCTGGGCTTTTGTTTGTTTGGAGATTTTTAATGACTGTTTCAATCTCCTTACTGGTTATGGGTCTGTTCAGGCTTTCTATTTCTTCCTGGTTCAGTTGTGGTAGTTTTTATATGTTTCTAGGAATGCATCCATTTCTTCCAGATTGTCAAATTTATTGCCGTAGAGTTGCTCATAGTATGTTCTTATAATAGTTTGTATTTCTTTGGTGTTAGTTGTGATCTCTCCTCTTTCATTCATGATTTTATTTATTTGGGTCCTTTCTCTTTTCTTTTTGATAAGTCGGGCCAGGGGTTTATCAATTTTATTAATTCTTTCAAAGAACCAGCTCCTAGTTTCGTTGATTTGTTCTATTGTTTTTTTTGCTTTCTATTTCATTGATTTCTGCTCTGATCTTTATGATTTCTCTTCTCCTGCTGGGCTTAGGGTTTCTTTCTTGTTCTTTCTCCAGCTCCTTTAGGTGTAGGGTTAGGTTGTGTACCTGAGACCTTTCTTGTTTCTTGAGAAAGGCTTGTACCGCTATATATTTTCCTCTCAGGACTGCCCTTTGTTGTGTCCCACAGATTTTGAACCGTTGTGTTTTCATTATCATTTGTTTCCATGATTTTTTTTCAATTCTTCTTTAATTTCCCGGTTGACCCATTCATTCTTTAGAAGGATACTGTTTAGTCTCCATGTATTTGGGTTCTTTCCAAACTTCCTTTTGTGGTTGAGTTCTAGCTTTAGAGCATTGTGGTCTGAAAATATGCAGGGAATGATCCCAATCTTTTGATACCGGTTGAGTCCTGATTTAGGACCGAGGATGTGATCTATTCTGGAGAATGTTCCATGTGCACTAGAGAAGAATGTGTATTCTGTTGCTTTGGGATGAAATATTCTGAATATATCTGTGATGTCCATCTGGTCCAATGTGTCATTTAAGGCCTTTATATCCTTGCTGATCTTTTGCTTGGATGACCTGTCCATTTAAGTGAGGGGAGTGTTAAAGTCCCCTACTATCATTGTATTATTGTTGATGTGTTTCTTTGATTTTGTTATTAACTGGTTTATATAGTTGGCTGCGTCCCACATTGGGGGCATAGATATTTAAAATTGTTAAATCTTCTTGTTGGACAGACCCTTTGAGTATGATATAGTGTCCTTCCTCATCTCTTATTATAGTCTTTGGCTTAAAATCTAATTGATCTGATATAAGGATTGCCACTCCTGCTTTCTTCTGATGTCCATTAGCATGGTAAATTCTTTTCCACCCCCTCACTTTAAATCTGGAGGTGTCTTCGGGCTTAAAATGTGTTTCTTGGAGGCAACATATAGATGGGTTTTGTTTTTTTTATCCATTCTGATACCCTGTGTCTTTTGACAGGGGCATTTAGCCCATTCACATTCAGGGTAACTATTGAGAGATATGAATTTAGTGCCATTGTATTGCCTGTAAGGTGACTGTTACTGTATATGGTCTCTGTTCCTTTCTGATCTACCACTTGTAGGCTCTCTCTTTGCTTAGAGGACCCCTTTCAAGATTTCCTGTAGAGCTGGTTTGGTATTTGCAAATTCTTTCAGTTGTTGTTTGTCCTGGAAGCTTTTAATCTCTCCTTCTATTTTCAATGATAGCCTAGCTGGATATAGTATTCTTGGCTGCATGTTTTTTCTCGTTTAGTGCTCTGAAAATATCATGCCAGCTCTTTCTGGCCTGCCAGGTCTCTGTGGATAAGTCAGCTGCCAATCTAATATTTTTACCATTGTATGTTACAGACTTCTTTTCCCGGGCTGCTTTCAGGATTTTCTCTTTGTCATTGAGACTTGTAAATTTTACTATTAGGTGACGGGGGTGTGGGCCTATTCTTATTGATTTTGAGGGGCATTCTCTGAACCTCCTGAATTTTGATGCTCTTTCCCTTTGCCATATTGGGGAAATTCTCCCCAATAATTCTCTCCAGTATACCTTCTGCTCCCCTCTCACTTTCTTCTTCTTCTGGAATCCCAATTATTCTAATGTTGTTTCGTCTTATGGTGTCACTTATCTCTCGAATTCTCCCCTCGTGGTCCAGTAGCTGTTTGTCCCTCTTTTGCTCAGCTTCTTTATTCTCTGTCATTTGGTCTTCTATATCACTAATTCTTTCTTCTGCCTCATTTATCCTAGCAGTGAGAGCCTCCATTTTTGATTGCACCTCATTAATAGCTTTTTTGATTTCACCTTGGTTAGATTTTAGTTCTTTTATTTCTCCAGAAAGGGCTTTTATATCTCTCGAGAGGGTTTCTCTAATATCTTCCATGCCTTTTTCGAGCCCGGCTAGAACCTTGAGAATTGTCATTCTGAACTCTAGATCTGACATATTACCGATGGTGACCATCTCTTCTTATTCAAATGAAGACATAAGGAAAGGGAAATGATAAAAAGGAAGAAAGCAGGAAAGCAGGAAATGGTATTCTTGACCTACAGCACTAAGTCATATGCCCATGAGATCCATCTTTCTAAGGACTCCTCTTTCTGCCTCAGCAATACAACATGTTGAGTTAAGTTACTCAGCATTGTGGGTAAAATGTGTCTGTGACAGGGCTGTCCCTAAGGGCCTCCGTCCACAGGACAGAGCTAGCCTGAAGTTGTTCATGTGTTCACTTATTGCAGGATCCTCTGGTTTCTGGATCAACACTGAACCAGTTGGAACGTTTTTCCTTACGTCACAGCTGCAGCAACAAGAACAAAACCAACAACCACCAATTGCAAGAAGACGGAAAACAACAACTCTTCTTAGATCCACTCACAGCTGAGGTCCCAGGGCCAGTCTCAGCGCTTGTACCAGGAGAAAAAGGAGCACGCAGACAATCATATGTGCCAGGAGCAGGCAGTGATAGAAACTCGAGCTGTTACAGAAACCTGGCTCAAGGCTCTGTGTGCTTCCACTGGGCAGTTACAATGTCCAGTCCTCCCTAGTCAGTGGTGCCCACAGGTTTGTGATTTGTACCTTCGGAATCTCTGCTGGGCTGCCCCTGTGAAGATAGAGGGAAGTCTGCTGGCTTTGCCAGCAGGGAGAGGGGGAAAGCAATCACTCTAGAATAGTCAAGAGTCTACCTCTTCAGACGGTAGATGCCAAGGGGCTCTGTGACCAGGAGCCTGAAGGAGGGAAGTCAGGAAGAGGGAACAGCAGACTTCCCACTGGAGATGCTGGGGTGAGTCTGGACTCTCAAATAATGCACATCCTGGAGACATTAAATCGCAATGTGTCTTGCATATTTTGAAATCAAGGCACGGTGCTGAAAGTCCTTCCGTCTCACGTGAGTGTGAAATGAGAAGATGCCCTAAAGCTTCAGAGTACCTTTGACATTTAAGTCTGAGAAGGAGTAGGGGAGCCTGTCAGGGGCACAGAGATGGGGAAGCCAGTGCAGGTGGGACACAACCAGGAAAGAATGATCTGCAGGAAGTGTGGCAGAAGGGAAGATTCAGAATTTCCCAAGAGGAACCTCAGGCAGGAATTTATGACATGGGCTACAGGACTGTGCCCTGCATCTGAATTCTGCTTTCACCTGGTTGTTTGATCGTGAAAACCTCACTTGAATGCTCTGTAGCTCAGTTTCCCCAAATGTAAAGTGGGGTGTAAATATTCCTAGAGCTGTTGTGATAATGAAATGGCACATTTCAAAGCATCTAGCATCTTCCACTGACTGAGAACTATTATCTTATGTTTTCCCTAAAATTAATTGGCTCTTAGCCTTTTCCTTATAACTGACTGCAAAGGGCTAATCCTCCTAAATATCATTGTGGAAAAAAAAATACCCATTGGGAACAGGTGGCCTATCTGGAGGGTTGGCGGCTCTGGGAACGCATGAGAAACAATAGAAATGACCGCTGGGCCGCCATCTTCCAGTCCCCACCCCCCCGGCCCCCTTTCCTAACCCTTGACTCTCCTGCCATAAGGATGTATACCTAGGTCATGTCTCTACAAGTAACCCGATACCTATGCAAGAAACCGGAACATCAGGACTCCCTCAACATTCCAATCCCTGAATACCAAACCTTATATGGCTGTGAACCTATTCCCTCTCTTAACCCAGATAAAAGACCCACTCGACCCCCTCCCATGGCGACTTCCCTGACTCCTCTTTCCAGAGTCGCAGAACCTCGCATAAGGGTGCACACTTCCTCCTGGCGGGACTTTCCTGGCTCCCCTTCTCCTGAGCCCTGAAACTTCACCAGAGAGCGCCTTAAATAAATCTTGCCTTGTGTCTACCTCCCCTGGTGTCATGTGTATCTCACCTGTCAAACCTTACACTATCCACTGAATGTAATTAGATACACAATAATGTAATATGTATACATATACACTGTACCTTTGTCCGCATACTCTACACGTTCTGGTACAGCACATGTCCCCTTCCACCCTGCTTCCCCAGATCCCATCCTTTCACTCTCCAATCACAGAGTTTCCCTCTCCCCCAGTGGAGAAACCTCCTGTGAGCTCCCCTCCCCACTCCCTCCTCAGGAGCCTCTCCTGCCCATTCACACAGCTGCTTCCTTTTCCTTTGTGGTTTCTGTCTGGCCCTTTTACTTCCAATTACCAAGCCACAAAGAAGAACTCAAGTTGTTTGAAATTTCCAGATTTTTTCAAAACTCTCCTAGCAGAAGCCTTGTTGTTTTTTTTTCTCCTGGTGACTATTGTTGACCTGAGGGAATGTCCCCACTGCAGTGATGTCACAGTGGCAGGAGCAGAGAGGAGATAGGAGCAAGAGGCTGCTGTTCTGTGGCCCGTCACATTCTTTACATGGGAGGCTGCCAGCGAGGGGGCAGGGTGGGCTAGACAGTGACCAGGTGTGCACACGGGCTCGTGTTGTATGTAGAAGTCCGTCCCCTGGTGGGAGATTTTCCTCCAGAGCAAGCAAAGAAACACAAACAACTAAAATGTTTCCTGGAATGAATGGACTCTGCTAGTGTTAAAGCCATGACCTTCAATAAAAATACCTTATTTCTTTTTTCTTTCGACCCTCCTTCTTCTTCTTCTTCTTTTTTTTTTTTTTTAACAAAAACAGCTGATAGGTTCCTAGTAAAAGTGAGCATAAGGTCCAGAGATTTTCCACATCCTTCCTGCTCTGGAGCTTCAAGGTCTCTCCCACATTTCAGCATCCCCCCACCAGAGGGAACACTTGTCCAATTGCTTCCAACAATGTAACAAGTAGTTTGAGGGTTGGGAATAAGGCTTCAACATGCCATGGGCTGTTTTGTCGAAGTTGCTGGTGTTTGAGCCTTGTTTTGATGCCGGCTTTGGAAATCAAATATACATAGATTCTACATAATCATTTAATTCTTCAAAATGTATTCATGGAATCAGGAATTCTATCTGGTACTAAATAGAGAAAATATTTATAATAAATTGTTGAGTATCTAGCATCAGGTGAAGTTAAAAATCATTTTCTCATTGAGGCCATACTAAAATACAGTACAGTAAAAACAAATATCCAATAAATGTTTGAAAAATTCATTGGCTATTAGCAATTTGAAATGATTCTCAGAATCTAGGGACACTGATAGTATTGTCTTTCTAGAAATACTTAATTTGCATTGTACTTTCATATTTCCATTTAAGTAAGAAAAATGTAGAAGTCACTCATCATATTCAGATATCCAGTAAAGAGTAATTAGGTTTAAAATATAGCTTTTAGTTGAAATTTTTCATCCATCTTAATTCTGAATTAAACAGACTAAAATGGACTCTGTCTTTCTTAATCTATAAAGCAGAGCTATCAATACATAACAATATAGAATTTAGATCTGTGTTACCACGTTTTTTTGGAAGGTTCAATTACATAAATATTCGAAATACTGTGACAGGAGGCGGCAATAGGAAAAAGAAACAGTGGAGAAACCGATGCTCTAAACCCCAGAAGAAAGTGTAGAAAGGAAAGCAAAAAGAGAAGTAGAAAGGAAGGGAAATGTTCAGAAATTGAAAACGCCTATGTCCCCTACTTAAGCCACATGCACAAGACAAGAAGTTCAGAGAATCTAGAGCCACAGGTCCCAGACAAGCCCACCCCAGCCAGGCCAACAGCACCTACAGGATCCCCGATGGCCCTGCCCTGCTCCTTCTTAGTGGCCCTGGTGGTGCTCAGCTGCCAGTTGCTCGGCTCTCTGGGATGTGACCTGCATCAGGACCATGGCCTGCTGCACTGGAGGGCCTTGATGCTCCTGCGACAAATGAAGAGACTGTCTGCTAGCTCCTGTGACAAATACACAAATGACTTTGGCTTCCCCCAGGAGGTGTTTGACGGCAAGGCGCTGCACAAGGCTCAAGCCATCTCTGTCCTCCATGTGACGAACCAGAAGACCTTCCACCTCTTCTGCACAGAGGCCTCACCTACTCCCTGGAACATGACCCTCCTGGAGGAATTGTGCTCGGGACTTTCTGAGCAGTTGCGCCGCCTGGAAGCCTGTCCCCTGCAGGAGGCAGGGGTGCAAGAATTGCCCCTGGTGAATCGGGACTCCATCCTGAGGAACTACTTCCAGAGAATCTCCCTCTATCTGCAAGAGAAGCAATACAGTCCTTGTGCCTGGGAGATGGTCCGAGCAGAGATCATGAAACCCTTGTATGTATCAATAGCCTTGCATAAGAGACTAAGGAGTGGCAAGTGAGACCCGTTTCAACATGGAAATGATTCCCTCTGACTAATAACATCACACATTCCGGAGTCCTGCCATCTCAGAGACTCTCATTTCTGTGGTTGCAAAGACATGAACACAGTCAATTTGCCAAGTGTTTTTAGGACATGTCAACTCTACAAGAAATAGTTGCTTACAGATGACCTTGCCTATGCTTATTTATCTATTTAAATATTTATTTACATAAATATCCATAAGATTCAGTTTTTTCATATAATATGATGTACACTTTTACATAGTAGAATATAATAAAATATATTTATAATATGTAATCAGTTTATCATTTTCTTTCTTTATGGAACTTTAAAACAAAAGGGTTTTCAAGGAGGCACACCAGGTATGATTGTGTAACTCCGTTGGAAACTGGACAGCAGAATGCATTTACTGTCACACTGCATTAACACTGGAAATAACAACTCACTTTCTTTAAGACAATTTGCACGTTGACTTTAGGCTATAGGACATAAAAAATACAGATCCTGATATCTACATCTTTGGTTGTAGGGACATATAAATATGGTTGCTATAGGGATGGGATCTAAAAACCTCCAATTTAATGTTTTGACGATGAAGGAAAGGAAGTGACTTCTCTCACCTGCTGCCTGAGCAGAGAGGTAGAAGCACACAGGAAGTGCACACAGAAAATCTGCGGGCCCCTCAACAGGTCACTGACAGACATGGAGACACGTATGTCCAGTGTCGGGGGCAGGTGAGCTGGCAGTTGACAAGAAACGGCACGGCTGAGGTCCACATCTAGCAGGCAAAGACAGAAACAGAGGTGGTCATGCAGGGAGACCGTGTCATGTGAGAAACAGACATAAACTTGATTCGGAGGCTCTTCAACCAATGAAGGGACAGGAGAGAAGAGCCACAAAGGAGACAGTGGACTCTTGGCCATAGCACATGGTAAGGGAGGATGCTGATGAGGGTTTTTGCAGAAGTAAATGTGTTTCAAAGACCATCAGCAGATTCCTGGAAGATGTGGATTGAAACTGCCTGTGATGTCAGAAACACAGAAGCCTTTGCTGACCTTCCTGAGAGTCAGTTTGGTGGAATGCATAAGCAGAGACCACCCTGGAGCAAGTGGGAGCATGAATAAGAGAAGTCAGTGCATTTGTCTTGGAGAAGAATATTGCATGGGTTCTGGGAATAATGGGGTTTGTTATTCTGTGCATCGTTTGTACTTTTATGTCATTTCTTTTTCCCTGAGTGGTTTCATGGATTCTATGTTCCGCAAATCATGTTAATATGTTTAATGTTGTATTTCTTTTTCATCACGACTGAATTTCTGACCGTGATTTATCGTGTCTTGGTTCTTACTTCCTTGCACATCAGCGAGCTGCTCGGCTTTAAGAATTCACTTGGCAGGAATGGATAACTCATTCAATCCTACATCAAATTATCTATTACTATGGATAAGATCATGTTTCCTGGAATTATTTGGCATCATTAATTAGGTTCCTTAACCCCTCCTTGTGACCCTGTTTACTAAAGTGGCATAATATCACATTGCTTTTTCTAGAGAATTTGATGTGGTAAGAATTCTTCTCTGTTGCTCACTGCTAGTATTTCCTCATGTTCGGAATACCACAATGTTTGGTGGATAGCCACATCACGAGATTCTCCTGCACATAAAGACTGACAGACTTTCTTCAAAAATGACGGTGGGAAGCTGGGTCAGGTATTCTCTCTTCTCATATTTACATCAATGAGAAATCATTGGTTGAATGATCTGAAAATACATGAATTATAGAAATCCATGGAGCAATAGTGAGCTGTGTATAATTCAGGAGTACAAACAGGTTTAACAATTAGGACAGAAGAGCATGAATATTCACTGAACTCATGCACTGAAACAAACCTAGCACTGCATCTTCTGTAGGGAACGGCATAAATATGGTAGCAATCGTCTTATTAATTCTGACAACTATATATGGGAATATTGTTTGTCTCCTCTTCCAAAATTCGTGGGAACAGTGGTCCTACACTTCAGTACCTGACTTGTAAAGGAGGCTGCCTCCCAAAGTGGAATTCTGTTGTGACTTCTACGAAAGGCTGACCCATTCATCCCCCATTGGCAAGAAACTTTTTTATTTATCATCAGTGATGAGACGGTGGCTTCTACGAACGTCTGAAAGTTGAGAATAAATATCTAGTTGGAAGTGCAGAAGAACATGCTATTTCCTTAGCCTTCTGGCACCCACGCTGCCCTCTACCCTCCCCCAACCCTCATTCCAGAACACACTCCCCTGTCCTAACAGTTACCTTCCTTGCCAAGGCAGAAGTTTCCCAGCCCCTTGGCATTCACTCTCTTGACCTCTCAGCCTGTTCACACAACAGCTTTCTGTTCTGCTGTCATCTAAGCTTAAAGGTTTTCCAAAGGAGCAGCAGAAGAAAGCAAGTAGACAACAAAAATGCATTGAAATCTCTAGGTTTTGCAGAAGCAACTGCTAGAGAGGTTTTGCTCGGATTTCCAATCAATATGATGGAACAGCAGCTGGGGCTGAAAGGAAACAGAAATCAGGATCAGGTTGAAGGGTGGCCTAGTGAAGCTCGTCTCCTGGAAGACTGCTTCTTGGTGGCCAAATGCGTCAAGGGTGGTGACCAAAATGGGACCTCTTCTGAGAATGTCCCTTCCAGCTACATAAAGCCTACTTGTGGACATCCAGAGATTCTAATGCTGTCATAAACCCGTTTCCTTACTCTGTCTATAACAAAGCTTAAGTCTTGTCCTGATAAACCCTATAGCCATAGTCAGTTTTAATCCCAATGTTCTTGATTATTAAATACTGGAAAGTGTTGGAGAACTAAGCAGCTAAGGCCAAATGCAAGGGGAAGGGGAGTGAGTACCCCTGCCAACATTTTTTTAAAAATTTCATTTCTTTATTTGAGAGAGACAGAGAGGCAGAGCATGAGAGCAGGGAAGGTCAGATGGAGCAGCACACTCCCCACTGAGCAGGTAGCCTAATGTAGGACTCTATCCTAGGACCATGAGATGATGACCTGAGCTCAAGGCAGATGCCTGAAGGACTGAGTCAGTTGTTTTCGGGATGCCAACTTTCCATTCCCAGGCATTGCTATTCAGCCTGCCAGGGGACATAGAGGAGGCAGGGCTCAGGGTTGGGTGCCCAGGGACAGGCTGGGAGACTCACCCTGCCCTATTGGCCACAAGCAGCCAAGGTCTGGCAGTGACAGAAGCCAGAGTGTGCACTTGCCATCCCTCCACCCTCCTGTCAGCTGATTCCTGTGCTGTGGAGTTCAAGGCCCCCAGAAATCCGGTCCCACACAGAAACATGCTAATTCCAGGGCTCCTGCACAAAGAATTCTGGAGCTCAACTGTGCCTGTGTTGTAGCACTCCCCAAGTTCTTGTTACACCAGGAGTAGGACATTCCTTTGCTCAGAAAACCACACTGACATCTGGAAACCTGAAAGTGTTGAAAGTCAGCAGCAGTGTGGGAACCTGGAAGGAGAACAGAAATGGGAAAGTGTCCACTGGATTAATTACTTATCCTCAGGAGGTGGAATAGTAGGACCGTAGGGCAGCATTGAGTCAACTGTATCTCTGTGTCCTTCCTGAGACAGAGAAGGTTCAAGTGGACACTGGGAGCACAGAATTCTTCTAGGCAGATGTGGCCCACGGTAGGGTCCCCACCGTGGTGACCCTGACAGGACAACAGCCTGCAACGTTTGGAAGGGGAAGGTTCAGTCTAGTGCCAGTTGCAAACATCTATCTCATTGGCAGAAAAATCTAATGTCTCATGAGTACTCATTTAATTTTTAATTTTTATTTTTTTAATTAACATAATGTGTTCTAGCCCCATGGGTACAGGTCTGTATTTACACGCTTCACAGCTCTCACTGTAGCACATACCCTCCCCAATGTCCATAACCTCACCTCCGTCTCTCTAACCCCCTTTCCCCCGGCTACCCTCAGTTTCTTTTGTGAGATTAAGAGTCTCTTAATGGTTTGTCTCCCTCCCTATCCCATCTTGTTTCATTTATTCTTTTCCTACTCCCAAACTGCCCATGTTGCTTCTAAACTTCCTCAAATCAGGGAGATTATACGATAATTGTCTTTCTCTCATTGAATTCATTCAATGGGCTTAACCTCTCTAATTCCATCCCATCATTGCAAATGGCAAGTTTTCATTTCTTTTGATGACCGCATAGTATTCTATTTTATATATATACACCACATCTGCTTTATCCATTCATCTGTTGATGACACCTAGGTTCTTTCCGTAGTTTGGTTCTTGTGGACACTGCTGCTTTAAACATTTGGGTGCACGTGCCCCTTCGGAGCACTATATTTGTATCTTTAGGGTAAATACCCACGAGGCCAATAGCTGGGGTGTATGGCAGCTCTATTTTCAACTATTTGAGCAACCTCCATGCTGTTTTCCAGTGTGGTTGCACCAGCTTGCATTCCCACCAACAGTGTATGCAGGTTCCCCTTTCTCCCCATCCTACCCCGCTTCTGTCATTTCCTGACTTGTTAATTTTAGCAATTCTGACTGGTGTGAGCTGGTATCTCATTGTGGTTTTGATTTGTATTTCCCTGATGCCGAGTGAAGTGGAGCACTTTTTCATGTGTCTGTTGGCCATCAGATGTCTTCTTTGTGGAATTGCCTGTTCATGTCCTTTGCCCATTTCTTGATTCGATTACCTGTTCTTTGGGTGTTGGGTTTTCTAAGTCTTTATAGATTTTGGATATTAGCCCTTTAATTGATATGTCATTTGCAAATATTTTTCCCATCCTGCCAGTTGTCTTTTGGATTTGTTAGCTGTTTCCTTTGCTGTGCTGAAGCTTTTGATCTTGATGAAGTCCCAACAGTTCATTTTTTTGCCCTTGCTTCCCTTTCCTTTGGTGATGTTCCTAGGAAGTAGTTGCTGTGGCTAAAGGTCAAAGAGGTTGCTGCCTGTGTTCTCCTCAAGGATTTTGATGGATTCCTTTCTCACATTGAGGTCCTTCATCCAGTTTGCTCTATTTTCGTGTGTGGTGTAAGGAAATGATCCAGCTTCATTTCTCTGCTTGTGGCTGTCCAATTTTCCCAACACCATTTGTGGAAGAGGCTGTCTTTTTCCATTGGGCATTCTCTCCTGCTTTGTCAAAGATTAGTTGGCCATAAAGTCGAGAGTCTGTTTCTGGGCTCTCTATTCTGTTCCAATGATCTGTGTGTCTGTTTTTGGGCCAGTACCATACTCTCTTGATGATGACAGCTTTGCAATAGAGTTTGAGGTCTGGAATTGTGATGCCACCGATTTTGGCTTTCTTGTTCAGTATTCCTCCAGCTATTCAAGGTCTCTTCTGGTTCCATATAAATTGTAGGATTTTTTGTTTCATTTCTTTGAAAAAATGGATGGGCTTTTGATAGGGATTGCATCAAATGTGTAGATTGCTTTAGGTAGCATAGACATTTTCACAATATTTTTTCTTCCAATCCATGAGCGTCGACCATTTTTCCATTTCTTTGTGTCTTCCTCAATTTCTTTCATGAGTACTTTATAGTTTTCTGAGTAAGAATTCTTTGCTGCTTTGGTTAGGTTTCTTCCTATGTATCTTATGTATTTGGGTGCAGTTGTAAATGGAATTGATTCCTTAATTTCTCTTTCTTCTGTCTTGTTTTGGTGTAAAGAAATGCAACTGTATTCTGTGCATCGAATTTATATCCTCATGCTTTACTGCATTCCTATACAAATTCTAGCAGATTTGGATAGGTGTCTGTTGGGTTTTCCACATATAGTATCATATCATCTGCAAAGCGTGATAATTTGGCTTCTTCTTTGCTGATTTGGATGCCTTTAATTTCTTTTTGTTTCCTGATTGCTGAGGCTAGGACTTCTACTACTATGTTCAATGGCAGTGGTGGTAATAGACATCCCTGCCATGTTCCCTGACCTTATTGGAAAAACTCTCAGTTTTTCTCCACTTAGAATGATGTTTGCAGTTGATTTTTCATGGTGGGCTTTGATGATATTGAGGTATGTACCCTCTATCCCTACATTTTGAAGAGTTTTGAACAGGAAAGGGTGCTGTACTTTGTCCAATGCTTTTTCAGCATCTATTGAGATTCTCATATGGTTCTTGTTCTTTCATTGAGTAATATATTGTATCACATTGATTGAATTTCAGATATTGAGCCAACCTTGCAGCCCTGGAATAAATCCCACTTGGTCGTGGTGAATCATTCTTTTAATATACTGTTGGATCCTTTTGGATAGAATTTTGGTGAGAAATTTTGCATCTGTGTTCATCAAGGATATTGGTCTGTAATTCTCTTTTCTGATAGGAACCTTGTCTGGTTTGGGGATCAAGCTAATGCTGGCCTCATAAAATGAGTTTGGAAGGTTGCCTTCCATTTCTATGTTTTGGAACAATTTCAGGAGAATAGGAATTAATTCTTTTTTAAATATTATGTAGAATTCCCCCGGGAAACCACCTGGCCCTGGGCTCTTGTTTGTTTGAGGTTTTTTGATGACTGTTTCAATGTCCTTACTGGTTATGGGTCTGTTTAGGTTTTCTCTTTCTTCTTGGGTCAGTTGTTGTAGTGTATATGTCTCTAGAAATGCATCCATTTCTTCCAGATTGTCAAATTTACTGGCATATATTTGCTCAAAATATTTTCTTATAATTGTTTGTATTTGTTTCGTGTTGGTTGTGATCTATCCTATTTAATTCATGATTTTATTTATTTGGGTCCTTCTTGTTTTCTTTTTTTAAGGCTGGCCATGGGGTTATCAATCTTATTCATTCTTTCAGAGAACCCGCTCCTAGTTTCATTGATTTGTTCTATTGATTTTTTTGGTTTCTATTTCTTTGATGTCTGCTCTGATCTTTAATATTTCTCTTCTCCTGCTGGGTTTAGGCTTTCCTTGTTGTTCTTTCTTCAGGTCCTTTATGTGTAGGGTTAGGTCGTATATGTGAGACCTTTCTTGTTTCTTGAGAAAGGCTTGTATCGCTATATATTTTCCTCTCAGGACTGCTTTTGCTGTGTCCCACAGATTTTGAACCATTGTGTTTTCATCATCATTTGTTTCCATAAATTTTTTAATTCTAATTTCCTCGTTCCATTCATTCTTTAGAAGGATGCAGTTTAGTCCCCATGTATTTGGGTTCTTTCCAAATTTCATCTTGTGATGGAGTTCTAGCTCAGAGCATTGTGGTTTAAAAGTGTGCAGGGAATGATCCCAAGGTGAGATACCAGGTGAGACCTGATTTAGGACCCAGGATGTGATGTATTCTGGAGAATGTTCCAATTGCACTGGAGAAGAATGTGTTTTCTGTTGCTTTGGGATGGAGTGTTAAGAATCTTTTATGTCCCTCTGGTCCAATGTGTCACTCAAGGCCTTTATTTCCTTGTTGATCTTTTGCTTGGATGATCTGTCCATTTCAGTGAAAGGAGTGTTAAGTCCCCTACTATTATTGTATTCTTGTCACTGTGTTTCTTTGATTTTGTTAATAATTGATTTATATAATTGGCTGCTCCCATGTTAGGGGCATAGATACTTACAATTGTTTGATCTTCTTGTTGGACAAACCTTTTGAGTATGATACAGTGTCCTTCCTCATCTCCTATTAGAGTATTTGTTTTGAAATCTAATTGATCTGATATAAGGATTGCCACCCCAACTTTCTTTTGATGTCCATTAGCATGATAAATTTTTTCCACCCCCTTTATATCTGGAGGTGTCTTCGTGTCTAAAATTAGTTTCTTGCAGGCAGCATATTGATGGTTTTTTTTTTTTTTTCCATTCTGATACCCTGTGTCATTTGCTTGGGGTTTTCACCCCATGTACATTCAGGGTAACTATTGATAAATATGAATTTAGTGTCATTGTATTGCCTGTAAGGTGACTCTTACTTTATATTGTCTCTGTTCCTTTCTGGTCTACTACTTTTGGGCTCTCTCTTTGCTTAGAAGACCTCTTTCAATATTTCCTGTAGAGCTGGTTTCCTGTTTACAAATTGTTTTTGTTTTTGTTTGTCCTGGGAGATTTTTATCTCTCCTTCTATTTTCAATGATAGCCTAGCTGGATATAGTATTCTTGGCTGCATGTTTCTCTCTCTTAGTGCTCTGAATATATCACACCAGTTCTTTCTGGCCTGCTATGTCTCTGTGGATAAGTCTGTTGCCAATCTAATATTTTTACCATTGTAGTTACAGATTTGTTGTCCCGGGATGCTTTCAGGATTTTCTCTTTGTCGCTAAGACTTGTCAATTTTACTATTAGCTGATGGGGTGTGGACCTATTCTTATTGATTTTGAGGGGGTTTCTCTGTGCCTCCTGGATTTTGATGCTTGTTCCCTTTGCCATATTAGGGAAATTCTCTATAATAATTCTCTCCAATATACCTGCTGATCCCCAATCTCTCCCTTCTTCTTCTGGAATCCCAATTACTCTAATGTTGTTTTGTCTTATGGTATCACTTATCTCTTGAATTCTCCCCTCAAGGTCCAGTAGTTGTTTGCCTCTATTTTGCTCAGCTTCTTTATTCTGTGTCATCTGGTCTTCTATATCACTAATTCTCTCTTCTGTCTCATATATCCTAGCAGTAAGAGTCTCTAGTTTTGATTGTACCTCATTAATAGCTTTTTTTGTTTCAACTTGGTAAGATTTTAGTTCCTTTATTTCTCCAGAAAGGGCTTTTATTTCTCCAGACAGGGTTTCTCTAATATCTTCCATGCCTTTTTTTTTGAGCCCAGTTAGCACCTTGAGGAACATCATTCTGAACTCTAGACTGAGATATTATGAAAGTCCATATTGATTAGGTCCCTAGCCTTTGGTACTGCCTCTTCTTTATTTTTCTTTTTTTTTTTTTTTTTTTTTTTTTTTTTGGTAGTGCATTTTTCCACCTTGTCATTTTATCCAGATAAGAATATATGAAGGAGTGAATAAAATTCTAAAAGGGTGGCTAGGACCCCAGGAAAATGTGCTCTAACCAAATCAGGAGAGACCCCTAATCATGGAGGGAAGATACAGGGAAAACAGGAGTTCAGCAAAAAAAATTAAATAAAAAAATATAAAAAAGAAAATATATATATTGGATTGGTGACTAGAACAGAGTCACACACTTATTTTGGGAGTATTTTGGTCTCTTAAAATAAACTATCTCCCCAAATTTTAAAGAATGAAAAATACACACACACACACACATACATACATACACTAAGGATAAACAAGATGAAGGGATGGAATATGACTATAAAGATGAATGTTTTAAAAAACAATTTCTAAAAAAGGAGTTGATAAGTGGAGAGAATTTGTTCAGGCTGGAGACTAGAATAAAGACCTGTGTAGATTTAGGGTATATTTTGACCTATTAGAAGAAGTTGTATCCCAATTGTTTAGAAGAAAAAACCCTATGTGTATACAAAAGTAAAGATAGATACACCAAAGGATAATATATGAGTATAATAATGAAGGTTCAAAAAAGATTTTTTCTTATAAAAGGTATTGTTAAGATAAGCTAGTTAAAAAATGTTAAGAAAGGAAAGAGTAAAGTCAAAAAAATTTTAGCTTAAGAAAAAAATAAAATTAAAAAAATAGTTAATTTTGCCAGACTAAAGAACATGGGGAGAAAGTCATGAAATACATGCTTTTCTTGCTCCTCCTCTGGAATTCCACTGTTCTCCTTGGAAGAGAATTTGGTCATGGCTGAATTTCTTGCTGATCTTCTGGGGGAGGGGTCTGTTGTAGTGATTCTCAAGTGTCCTTGCCTGAGGAGGAATTGCACCGCCCTTACCAGAGGCCGGGCTAAGGAATTCGCTCAGGTTCACTGTCAGAAGCTTTTGTTCCCTGAAGGGTTTCCATAGAGTTATGTAGGATGGAATGAAAATGGTGGCCTCGCAATCTCTGACCCAAAGGAGCCGAGAGCTCAGGGGCCCACTCCAGAGTGTGCCTTTGGAGAAAAGCGCTCAATCACTCCCATCTCCCTGGCCTCTGGCCGCACTCCAAGCTCCCCCAGCCTGTGACCAAGCGTTGCTGGCACACAGCCCTACCTGGAGTCTCCAAACCCAGAAGATCCCTGCTCTTTTCTGAGGGGGTCTTTTAGGTTCTTGTGGGGTCCCTGCTCACAGAGCAGTTGTCAGCCTAAGCCATGGATCACAGTTTAAGGTAGGCCCGAGTTGAGAGCTCACTTCTGGGCTCTGTCTCTGTAGCTAGCTTCCCTGCTCTAATACCTGGGAGCTCTGCAACGCTCAAACACCCCCGACCCTTCTGTGTCCCCACAGGACATAAGACCACACTATCCGTGCATGGACGTCACCCCAGCTTAGCCTCTGGAGCGATGTGCCTCAGTGGAACAGACTTTTAAAAGTTCTGATTTTGTGTTCTATTGCTTCACCACTTGCCGGGAGCTGGACCCTCCCCATGAGGTCTATCTTCCAATTGCTTTGGATTCACTTCTCCGCAGGTCCCACCTTTCAGAAAGTGGTCAATTTTCTGTTTCTAGAATTGCTGTTCTTCTTCTCTTCAATCTCCTGTTGGGTTGGTAGGTGTTTGGATTGGTTTGATAAACTACCTAGCTGATCTCCTGCTACCTGATGTAAAGTCAGCCCACTACTTCTCCACCATCTTGACTCCTCCCCACTCTCATGAGTGTTTAAAAGGGATCCAGACAACATGTCTTTGGAACTACAAAGTTCCAAAGTCATGTAGGTGACTCCACCCACACCTCCGGTTGCCATACACAACCACAGTCAACAAGCCTTTGGTATCTACAGTGCGATCTAGAATCCTTGATCCCTCACCGTCTCCACCTGACTGAATTCATGCCATGACCTCTCCTGGGTCTCAAAACCTCTGTCCATCTCTATTCTTCACATCGTTTAACAGCTGCTTCCAGACAAGCAGTTATCTCACAACTCCTTTGTGTTCCACCTTGGATATTGGTTCGATCTGAATATTCTCCCTCTGGGTTTCTATTTCTCTCCAAACAGCTGGATAAATAAGCAGAATCCAAATGGGGTTACTGAGAAAACAGACGTAATGGTTTCAAGGATCTGAGAATGGTTAGACTGCTTTCACCTTTAATGTTATCATCTTAAAAGATCCTCATCATTATTCTAATCCAGGTCCAGAGCAGAATCATTTGGATCCTTCAGTTCCCCTCGCCTTCCTATTGGATTTCTCAGGCAAACTTTTCCAGCCTGAGGGGACTTATCAGGTAGGTAGAGCTCTCAGGCAGGGCGAGGATCCTGTCTCCTTCCAGACGAGGTAAAGAGATGAGTCCTGGGTGCCAGTCTCTTATGAGCTGGTTGGTGTGACTCCTCTCATCTCTCCTCAGAGCCGAGTACATGTGGATTGAATGAAAGGAAAATGAGGTGGCTCCTCTTGTAGAGCTGAGGGCCTCATGGGGACCCAAGAGTTGCTCTTGTGGGATCCTCTGGCCAAGGCAGACACTTTCCTGACTTGCAATACTCAGCACAGCCTTCATTTCCCCCATCTGCCAGAGCTGCTCGTCCCCAGTATTGCTATATCAAATTTGGCTGACGCACACTCTGCCATTTTCTTCGCGGACAGGCCACTCTTTCACTTTTGTCATATTCAGACAGAACAGTTGTCTTCTCCCCCCCCCCACATACACACACAGCTGTCATGTTTGCTTTTGAGGAAAGTTGACATGAGAAACAGAAAAACTGATGTCTTAAAAATGAAAGAGAAGGGCAGCCCCTTGGCCCTCTCCTTCCTTCCTCTGTGTGATCCTCACGATGACCTAGAACATGATCAGGACAAGCAACTCAGAGTATGTCCAGTAAAGCATGTGGAAATACTAAGTTATTTACATTCTCTTTGTTGTTACTTAAGTTGAAGATGCAATACCATGAATAAGGAAAGGTAACAAGGAAGCGTGTCCCTGACACCATAGCCTGAGCCTCACCCCCCCACATTCTGAGCACCAGACAGATGGCCAGATGAAGCTGCCTACTGGAAACACAGAGTCTGAATGAGCTAGTGAAAGTCATTACTTTCTTTGATGGAAGTTTCTGGTGAGACACCCAGTGAATTCCCCCTGTGCTTAACTGAGAAATTTGAACCTAACAAGTGTTCTCTAGTTTCAGGAAAATTTGAACCATGGGGGATCCTGGGTGGCTCAATTGGTTGAGGATATGATGCTTACTCTAACTTCAGGTCTTGATGTCAGACTGTGAGTTCAAGCCCCATGTCAGGGTCCACCCTGTGTGTGGAGCTTACTTTAAAAAATGAAAAATGGGAAAATTAAGAGCTGTGATTGCACAATAAATGTATTTCGTTATTCAAGGTGAAAGGAGATAGTCATTCTTTTCTCTACTTGGAGAAAACAAACATTTGCCCTCAGCACCTGAGAAGTTGACACCTTCTTCTGGTCAGGAGAGAAGGTCCTCTGAGAGAAGGTCCTCTGACCTGAGAGAAGGTCAGGAGAGAAGCACTGAGAGGGTCCCCAATACAAAGACTCCAGGAACAAGGGCAAAGATCTAGGGACAGTAAGTGCTTTGCTAACAAGGAAACCAGCCCCTGCACAGTAGCAGAATCTAGAATTGTCCAGACATGGTGAGCCTGTCCTCAGGAGAGAGCCCACGAGAGCCTGGATGGAGGACACTCAGTCACTGCAGAGGAATGAGGTTAGTAGAGGTGATAACTACCTTGTCAGTGAGGTACTACTGGGAAAATCCAGTCATCTGGAATTAGAACCTTGACACCTCCTCTTCCCAACAAGAACCAGGCTTCCTGCTGGGGGCACTTGCAATGCCTTAGAGGGTTCTAACAAAACCTTGGTATTTATTGTCTTTCATTGGTTTTTTTTTTTGGATATTACTGAAGAAACAATGGCATAGAATTCTTGGAGGACACAAACTGTCTGTAAGGTCAGTGTGACAAATCTAGGAATAACAGGAATCCTTCAGGATTGGAGGAGTTTCTCTCCATCATTTCCTGGGTCTCAGTCTTACCTGGTCAGGTGATCTTTCTTATTGGTGAGCCACTAGTGTTGTCTTGTGGCCATTGCTGATGTCTGAGGCCTGTTGTGATGCAGGTTTTGGAAATGAAAACACAAATACATTAAATATTATGATTTAGCTCTACAAAACTCATTCAACACCTCAGTAATTATCTGATGTTAAACAGAAAAAACATTTTGACAATACCTTCCATAGTACATAGTAGCAGGTAAAGTTAAAGATGAGGTTGTCTTGGTGCGTTGGGAGCTCAGTCAGTTGGGTGGCCACTTTAAGCTCAGGTCATAATCCCAGGGTGCTGGGATGGAGCCACGCATCAGGCTCCCTGCTCGTTGGAAGCCTGCTTCTCCCTCACTGTCTGCCCATTGCTCTATCTACTTGTACTCTCTCTGTATCTTTCTCTCTGTCAAATAAATAAATAAAAATCTTTAAAAAATTATTTTGTCATATGAGGCAACATTCAAATTCAGTGCACTAAAAAAGACATATTAAGTAATAATTCCAGTTTTCACTTGCATTTAGCAATCTGGATTGATTGTAAATGTTCAGGTACACCGAATTCATTATGTCCAATTTGAAATTGTTAATTTGCATATGTACTCCATATACTTCACTGTATACATGTAAAGAAATTATAAGTCACACATCAAATTTACTTATATACATAAGCATCAATAGCTTTAAAATATAACTATTACCTTAAATTTTTTAATCATTCTCGACCCTGAATTGGATAAACGTTACACTTTTTTTTTATCTTAAAACACAGACAAAAATACAATATATAATGATATATACTGTGTCTCCCTTCTCTTAAGTTTTCTTCAGAGTTGCAATTAAAAAAAAAAATCCAAAAAGATTCTGGAGGCAAGGATAATACTTAAAGAAAATAATACATGGTTGAGAAACTCATGCTCCAACCCAAGTAGAAAGTGTAGAAAGGAAAGCAAAAAGAGAAGTAGAAAGTAAGGGAAACCTACTGAAATTGAAAAATCCTAAGTCCCCTACTTAAGCCTCACGCACAAGAGAAGATGTTCAGAGAAGCTAGAGCCACGGGTTCCAGACATGCCCACCACAGCCAGGACAACAGCATCTGCAGGATCCCCAATGGCCCTGCCCTGTTCATTCTTGGTGGCCCTGGTGGTGCTCAGCTGCCACTCCCTAGGCTCTCTGGGATGTGACCTGCCTCAGAACCACGGCCCGCTGCACTGGAGGGCCTTGATGCTCCTGCAACAAATGAGGAGACTGTCTGCTAGCTCCTGTGACAACTACACAAACGACTTTGGCTTCCCGCAGGAGGTGTTTGATGGCAAGTTGCTGCAGAAGGCTCATGCCCTCTCTGTCATCCATGTGACAAACCAGAAGACCTTCCAGCTCTTCTGCACAGAGGCCTCACCTGCTCCCTGGAACAGTACCCTCTTGGAGGAATTGTGCTCAGGACTTTCTGAGCAGCTGGGCCACCTGGAAGCCTGTCCCCTGCAGGAGGCGGGGGTGGGAGAGCTGCCCCTGGTGAATGGGGACTCCGTCCTGAGGAACTACTTCCAGAGAATCTCCCTCTATCTGCAAGAGCAGCAATACAGTCCTTGTGCCTGGGAGATGGTCCGAGCAGAGATCATGAAACCCTTGTATGCATCATCAGCTTTGCAAAGGAGACTAATGAGTGGGAAGTGACACCCATTTCAACATTGAAATGGTTCTCTCTGAATAATAATATCACACTCCCATTGTCCTGTAGTGTCAAGGACTCTCATTTCTACTGTCATCATGACATGAACGGAATCACTTTGTCACATATGTTCAGGAGTATGAGGCAACATGAAGTCAACGTTACAAACACCTGTTGCTTTCAGATGACCATGCTGATCTGCCTATTTAACTATTTATTTATTTATTTCACATTTAAGTTATTTTTTATTGTATTATATTAGTTGTATCTTCCCTTTGTGGTTAAGAGAATTGTATATGTTTTATGTGTATTAAATTCTTTATTTTCTGATCATTAAATGTTTCTATAGAAAACTTCTTGCGTTTGTTTCTAATTGAAGCAGGAAACTAGTCTGATTACAACCTGATGAAAGAATGGACTGTACCACTCTCTCAGTCATTACTTTGTTTTCACATTAGACGTAATCGCATCGACTTCCTGGAAGTTACTTTGCATGCTGTCGTCACGGGAAAGGCAGACTTCCCAAACCAATGCTGTGTCTGTATCTTGGATTCTGTACTAAAACTAACCTTGGGACAAGATTGTAGTGAAGTAATATCAGTTATGTTAAAGGGAAGAGTGAGAAGAAGGGAAAACATGAATTTTGTAACTAGAAAAGGAAGCAGACATATCAGGAAATAAAATAAAAAGCACCAGATACATTGCTCATCACACGGTAGACACCCAAGTGTGAATATTCTTTAGCAAATGGATCGTTCAGGGTCACCCAAGTGGCTCAGTAGATTAAGTTTCTGCCTTAGGCTCAGGTCAGGATGACGGGGTCCCGAATCAAGACCTGCGTCAAGTTCCGTGTTCAGCTGGGAGTCTGCTTCTACCTCTCACACTGTCCCTGATTGTGTTCACTGTCTCTCTCTGTGTGTGTCATATAAATAAATAAAATCTTTAAACAAAACAAAAAAAACAAATCAAAAGAAACAACATGGATCCTTGATCCTGCCATTTACAAGCCATTCCATTCACAGAAAACCCAGGGAGTGAAGTGGTTGCCTGGGAAAAGAGCGTAGAATGAGAAATGGTGCCTCAAGCCTCCCCTGGTTAAGGGAGAAAAGAGCCACACTGCAAACAAAGGTGGAATGTCCCTCAGGCAGTAGTATAAGAGTGAATATTGGATAAGAGTCTATTTCAGCACCAGAAAGGCTTTGCATCATAGCAAAGGGTGCATGGAAAGTGTCCATGAAGCTGGGAAGTAAAATGGTTGGGACCAAGGGGATCGGCTGTTTTGACTGAATTAATCACCAGGCAACCATACCGGTGACAGAGGAAAGGTGAGGAACAGAACAGAAGCTAGTGACTATAGATAGAGTATACATCTGAGAGATTTACCTTCTTTGGGCTAATTGAACTTCCATGAAAAAATGAAAAAATAATTGAAATGGTGGATGCCCTCTAATGTCTTCTAAGCCATGTAAAGCATATCTAAAGAAAAGCAAACAAAAATGAAAAGGCATGAAAAGTGTATCGGAACATTCTGCAAATGAAAACACGCTCTCCTATTGAAGACTCATGAATAGAAAAAACTGAAGATGAATGAGGGGACAGGGCACCGCTCACTGTTCCCCCAGGCCATCAGAAGCCCTCAGGTGCAGCACCCAGCCGCTCCATGGGGATCCTACTCGTTCCCCCGGCAGCATCTCAGCTCTGGGCTGTGAGCTGCCTCCTTGCCCCGGGCAGATTCACAGGGGGAACCACTGCTTCTGAACAGAGGAGGAGCATCAGTCCCTTCTCCGGAACCAGGGACACCTCCACTGTGACAAGGTGGGTGGTTGCCAGTTCCAGGAGGTCCATGCCAAGTCTGTCCTCCACGAGATGCTGCTGCTGAGCTTCACACTCTTCCTCACCTGAACCCATCCCTGCTGGGGCAGCCAGAACACTGGAAACCTTCGTGGTACCTGCGATGGGAGTGAGGGAGCCTCCCCTGGGTTTGAGGGCCCTGCCCTGGCCTTGAAGATGTGCTACCAGAAAATCCATCTCCATCTGAGACAGAAGAAACAGAGTGACTACCTTGGAAGGAGTCTGGGTCAAAATCAGGTGACCCAACTCTTCCTCTTCAAATGAGGACATAAGGAAAGGGAAATGATAAAAAGGAAGAGAGCGGGAGAGGGACCTAGAAATTATATTCTTGACCTACAACACTAAGCCACATAGCCATGAGTTCCATCTTTCTAAATCCTCCTCTTTCTGCTTCAGCCATATAATGTGTTGAGTTAACTTACTCAGCATTGTGGGTAAAATGTCTCTTTGGCAGGACTGTCCCTAAGGGCTTCCGTCGGCAGGACAGAGCTAGCTGAAGTTGTTCACGTTTTCACATATTGCAGGATCCTCTGGTTTCTGGATCAACACAGAACCTGTTGGAACATTGTTCTTGATGTCACAGCTGCAGCACCAAGAACAAAGCAACAGCCCCCAAATGCAAGAAGACAGAAAACAACAACTCTTCTTAGATCCACTCACAGCTGAGGTCCTAGGGCCATTCTCATCTGCAGTACCAGGAGAAAAAGGAGCTCTCAGACAATCACACTGGCCAGGAGAAGGCACTGGTAGGAACTCGAACTATTACAGAAGCCTGGCTCAAGGCTCTGTGTGCTTCTACTGGACAACTACAATGTCCAGGCCTCCCTAGTTGGTGGAGCCCACAGTTTTTTTTAGTTGAACCTTTGGAATCTCCACTAGTCACCCTCTGTGAAGAGCAGAGGGAAATCTATGGCTTTGCCAGCAGAGAGAGAGTAAAGCAATCACTCTAGAATAGTCTGAGGCTACCTTCACAGTGCTAGTGGCCAAAGGGATCTGTGTCCAGGAGACTGCAGGAGGAAAGTCAGGAAGAGGGGACAGCACACTTCCCACTGGAGATGAGTCTGGACTCCCCAACAATGCACTTCCTGGAAACATTAAGTCGCAATGTGTCTTCCGTATTTGGAAATCGAGGCACGGTGCTGAAAGTCCTTCTGTCTGACATGAGAGTGGAATGAGAAGATTCCCTAAAACTTCAGAGAATCTTTGACATTTAAGGCTGAGAAGGAGAAGGGGAGCCTGTCGAGGGCACAGCGATGGGGCAGCCAGTGCAGGTGGGACACCACCAGGGAAGGATGATCTCCAGGAAGCGTGGCAGAAGGGAAGATTCAGAATTTCCCAAGAGGAACCTCAGGCAGGAATTTATGGCATGGGCTATAGGACTGTGCCCTGCATCTGGAATTCTGCTTCCAACTCGTTGTTTGATCATGACAACCTCACTGGAGCTCTCTGCAGCTCAGTTTCCCCAGATGTAAAGTGAGGTGGAAATATTCTTAGAGCTGTTGTAATAATGAAGTGGCACATTCCAAACATTTAGTATCTTCCACTGAGTGAGAGTTTAACAAATGGGGATTAAATTCTCATGTTTTCCATAAAAAAAGTGATCTTCTCTTAGCCTTTTCTGTATAACTGACTGCAAAGTGCTGATCCTCTAAAATATCGTTGTGAAAAAAAGTAAAATAAAATACCCATTCAGAACAGGTGACTATCCATTGAATGTAATTAGTTACACAGGAATGTAATATGTATATGTATACACTGTGCCTATGTCCGCATACTCCATATGTTCTGGTACAGCACATGTCCCCTTCCTCCACGCCCTCCGAGATCCCATCCTTTCACTCTCCAATCACAGAGTTTCCCTCTCCCCAGTGGAGAAACCTCCTGTGAGCTCCCCTCCCCCTCCCTCCTCCGGAGCCTCTCCTGCCCATTCACACAGCTGCTTCCTTTTCCTTTGTGGTTTCTGTCTGGCCCTTTTACTTCCAATTACAAAGCCACAAAGAAGAACACAAGTTTTTCGAAACTCCCAGGTTTTTTGAAACTCTCCTAGCAGAAGCCTTGTTGTTTTTTTTCTCCTGGTGACTATTGTTGACCTGAGGGAATGTCCCCACTGCAGTGATGTCAGAGGGGCAGGAGCAGAGAGGAGATAGGAGCAGGAGGCTGCTGTTCTGTGGCCCGTCACAGTCTTTACAGGGGAGGCTGCCAACGAGGGGGCAAGGTGGGCTAGACAGTGACCAGGTGTGCACATGGGCTCGTGTTGTATGTAGAAGTTTGTCCCCTGGTGGGAGATTTTCTTCCAGAGGAAGCAAAGAAACACAAACACAAGCAAACACTTCCTGGAATGAATTGACTGTGCTAGTGTTATAAGCCATGACCTTCAACAAAAATACTTTTTTTTCCCCTTTTCTTTTTTCTTTCTTTCTTTCTTCTTCTTCTTCTTTTTTTTTTTTTTTCAAAAACAGCAGATAGATTCCTAGTAAAAGTGAGCAGAAGGTCCAGAGTTTTTCCCCATTCTTCCTGCTGTGGAGCTTCAAACTCTCTCCCACATTTCAGCATCCCCCCACCAGAGGGAACACTAGTCCAGTTGCTTCCCACAATGTAACAAGTAGTTCTAGAGTTGGGCACAAGGCTTCAACAAGCCATGGGCTGTCTTTTAGACGTTGCTTTTCTTTGAGCATTATTTTGATGTGGGCTTTGGAAATAAATACAAATAAATTCTACATAATCATTTAATTATTCAAAACTTATTCATTGCATCAAGAATTCTATCTGGTATAAATAGAAAAAATATTTTGAGAATAACTTGATGAGCATCTAGCAGCAAGTGAAGTTAAAAATCATTTTCTTATTGAGGCCATACTAAAATATGGTACATGAAAAACAAACATCCAATAAATAATTGAATAATTCATTGGCTGTTAGCAATTTGGAATGATTCTCATTATCTAAGGACACCGATATTATTATATCTTTTTACAAATTCTTAATTAGCATTGTACTTTTATATTTCCATATAAGTAAGAAAAAATTGAGAAGTCATTCATCATATTTAGATATCCAGTAAAGAATAAATAGCTTAAAATATAGCTCTCAGACTATGGACTCTGAAAAACAATTTGAGGGGTTCAACGTGGCGGGGAGATAGGAGCTTGGGGAACCAGATGGTGGGTATCACTGAGGGCACGGATTGCATGGAGCACTGGGTGTGGTGAAAAAATAATGAATACTGTTTTTCTGAAAATAAATTAATTAATTAAAAAATATAGCTCTCAGTTGAAATTTTTGTCCATCTTAACACTGAATTAAATAAACGGAGTAAAATGAACACTTTCTTTTCTAATCTATTAAGCAGAACTATACATACATAACTATATAGATTGTAGATCCATGTTACCAAATTTTGTAGGAAGGTTCAAAAACATAAATATTCAAAAGACTGTGACAGGAGGCAGCAATAGGAAAAAGAAATGGTTGAGAAACCCATGCTCTACAACCCAGGAGAAAGTGTAGAAAGGAAAGCAAAAAGAGAAGTAGAAAGGAAGGGAAACGTTCAGAAATCGAAAACTCCTGTGTCCCCTACTTAAACCACACGCACAGGAGAAGATGTTCAGAGGAGCTAGAGCCACGGTTCCCAGACGTGCCCACCCCAGCCAGGCCAACAGCATCTGTAGGATCCCTGATGGCCCTATCCTGTTCCTTCTTGGTGGCCCTGGTGGTGCTCAGCTGCCACTCCCTTGGCTCTCTGGGATGTGACCTGCCTCAGAACCGCGGCCTGCTGCAGTGGAGGGCCCTGATGCTCCTGCGACAAATGAGGAGACTGTCTGCTAGCTCCTGTGACAACTATACAAACGACTTTGGCTTCCCACAGGAGGTGTTTGACAGCAAGGCGCTACAGAAGTCTCACGCCCTCTCTGTTGTCCATGTGATGAACCAGAAGACCTTCCACCTCTTCTGCACAGAGGCCTCAACTGCTCCTTGGAACACGACCCTCCTGGAGGAATTGTGCTCAGGACTTTCTGAGCAGCTGGATCGCCTGGCAGCCTGTCCTCTGCTGGAGGTGGGAGTAGGAGAGCTGCCCCTGGTGAACAGGGACTCCATCCTGAGGAACTACTTCCAGAGAATCTCCCTCTATCTGCAAGAGAAGCAATACAGCCCTTGTGCCTGGGAGATGGTCCGAGCAGAGATCATGAAACCCTTGTATGCATCAATAGCCTTACATAAGAGACTAAGGAGCAGGAAGTGACACCCCTTTCAACATGGAAATGATTCCTTCTGACTGATAACATCACATATTTTGGAGTTCTGCCGTGTCAGAGATTCTCATTTCTGCTGTCGTGAAGATATGAACACAGTAATTTGTCACGTGTTTCCAGGACATGTCAACTCTACAAGCAGTAGCTGCACAGATGACCTTGCTCATGTCTATTTATCTATTTAAATATTTATTTATGCAAATATTGATAAGATTCTGTTTTCATATAACATGGTGTCCACCTTTACATAGCAGAATATAATAAAATATATTTATAATATGTAATCAGTTTATCATTTTTTCTTTATGGAACTTTAAGGACAAAAGGGTTTTCAAAGAGGCACACCAGGTCTGATTGTGTAACTCCATTGGAAATTGGACAGCAGAATGCATTTACCGTCATACTGCATTAACATTGGAAATGACAACTGACTTTCTCTAAGACAACTTGCATGTTGACCTTAGGCTATAGGACACAATAAATACAGATCCTGATGTCTACCTCTTTGGTTGTAGGAATATATATATAGTTGCTGTAGGGACGGGATCTAAAAACATCCTCCTACTTAGTGTTTTAATGAAGAAGGAAAGGAAGTGACTTCTCTCACCTGCTGCCTGAGCAGAGAGGTAGAAGCACACAGGAAGTGCACACAGAAAATCTGCGGGCCCCTCAACAGGTCACTGGCAGACATAGAGACATGTATGTCCGGTATTGGGGGCAGGTGAGCTGGCAGTTGACAAGAAACGCTATGGTTGGGCGCCTGGGTGGCTCAGTGGGTTAAGCCGCTGCCTTCGGCTCAGGTCATGATCTCAGGGTCCTAGGATCGAGTCCCGCATCGGGCTCTCTGCTCAGCAGGGAGCCTGCTTCCCTCTCTCTCTCTTTGCCTGTCTCTCCATCTACTTGTGATTTCTCTCTGTCAAATAAATAAATAAAATCTTTAAAAAAAAAAAAAAAAGAAACGCTATGGTTGAGGTCCCCATCTAGCAGGCAAAGCCAGAAACAGAGGTGGTCACGCAGGAGACTGTGCGTGTGAAAAACAAAGAAAACTTGATTCTGAGGCTCTTCAACCATTGAAGGGACAGGAGAGAAGAGCCACAAAGGAGACGGTGGACTCTTAGCCATACAGCACAGGGTAAGAGAGGTTGCTGGTGAAGTAAGGAAGTAAATGTGCTTTAAAGGAAGTAAATGTGCTTCAAAGACCATCAGTGGATTCCTGGAAGATGTGGATTGAAACTGCTTGTGATGTCAGAAACACAGATGCCTTTGCTGACCTTCCTGAGAGTCGATTTGGTGGAATACACAAGCAGAGACCACCCTGGAGCGGGTGGGAGCATGAATAAGAGAAGTCAGTGCATCTGTCTTGGAGAAGAATATTGCATGGGACCTCGGAATAGTGGGGTTCATTATTCTGGGCATGGTTTGCCCTTTAATGTCATTTCTTTTTTCCTGAGTGATTTCATGGATTCGATGTTCTGCACATCATGTTAATATGTTTAATGTTGTATTTATTTTTCATCATGACTGAAATACTGACGATGGTTTATCCTGTCTTGGTTCTTACTTCCTTGCACATCAGTGAGCCTCTTGGCTTTAAGAATTCACTTGGCATGAATGGATAACTCATTCAATCCTTCATCAAATTATCTATTATGACAGATAAAATCATGTTTCCCAGAATTATCAGCTTAATTATTAGGTTCCCTAAGTCCTCCTTGTGACACTGTTTCCTACAGCAGCATAATACCCCATTGCTGTTTTTTAGAGAGTTTGATGTTTTAAGAATTCTTCTCTGTTGCTCGCTGCTAGTATTTCCTCACGTTCAGAATACTACAATGTTTGGTGGATATCCACATCACGAGATTCTCATGCACATAAACAGTGACAGACTTTCTTCAAAAATAAAGGGGGGAAGCCCGGTTAAGCATTCTCTCTCCTAATATTTAGAGCAATGGAAAATCATTGGTCCAATCAGCTGAAAATACATGAATCATGGAAATCCGTGGAGCAATAGTGAGTTGTGCATAATTCAGGAGTAAAAGCAGGTTTAACAATTTTGACAAAATAGCATGAATATTCACTGAACTCATGCACTGAAAGGCACCTAGCAGTGCATCGTCCTACAGAATGGCTAAATATGGTAGCGATGGTCTTATCTTAATTCTGACAGCTATGTATGAGAATATTGTTTGACTCCTCCTCCAAAATCTTGGGAACAGTGTTGCCTACACTGCAGTACCTGACTTGCAAAGGAGGAAGCCTCCCAAATTGGACTTCTGTTGTGAATTCTTGAAAAGGTTGACCCATTCATCCCCCATTGCCAAGAAGGGTTTTTATTTTTCACCAGTGCCTTCTGTAAACATCTAGAGTTGAGAATAAATATCTAGTTGGAAGTGCAGAAGAACGTGCTATTTCCTTAACTTCTGGCACCCACCCTTCCCTCTACCCACCACCCCATTCTCATTCCAGAACACACTCCCCTATCCTAACAGTTACCTTCCTTGCCAAGGCAGAAGTCTCCACAGCTCCCTTGACATTCACTCTCTTGACCTCTCAGCCTGTTCACACAACAGCTTTCTGTTTTGCTGTCATCTCAGCTTAAAGGTTTTCCTAGGAGCAGCACAAGAAAGCAAGTAGAAAGCAAAAATGCATTGAAATCTCTAGGTTTTGCAGAGCCACCTGCTGGAGAGGCTTTGCTCCCATTTCCATCCAATGTGATGGAATAGCAGCTGTGGCTGAAAGGAAACAGAAAGCAGAACAGGTTGAAGGGTAGCCTAGTGCAGCTCCCTCTTTGGGAGGCCGCCCCCTGGTGGCCAAATGTGACAAGGATGGTGTCCAAAATGGGACCCCTTCCTGAGGTTGTCACTTCCAGCTGCAAAAAGCCTACTTGTGGACACCCAGAGATTCTAATGCTGTCATAAACCCATTTCCTTACTCTGTCTACGACAAAGAATAAGTCTTGTCCTGAAAATCCCTATCGCCATAGTTTGTTTCAATCCAGTGTTATTGATTATTAAATACTGGAAAGTGTTGTGGAACGAAGCAGCAAAGACCAAATGCAGGGGGCAGGGGAATGAACATCCCTGCCAACACTTTTTAAAGATTTTATTTCTTTATTTGAGAGAGACAGAGAGGCAGAGCCTGGGAGCGGGGAAGGTCAGGTAGCAGTACACTCCCCACTAAGCAGATAGCCTAATGTAGGACTCGATCCTAGGACCATGAGATGATGACCTGAGCTCAAGGCTGATGCTTAAAGGACTGAGCCAGTCAGGCGCCCCAACCCCAACCAACTTTCTACTCCCAGGCATTGCTATTCAGCCTGCCAGGGGAGGTAGAGGAGGCAGAGCTCAGGGTTGGGTGCCCAGGGACAGGCTGGGAGACATCACCCTGCACTACTGGCCACACACAGCCAAGGTTTGGCAGCTTCAGGAACCAGAGTGCCCACTTGCCCTCCCTCACCCTCCCTGTCAGCTGATTCCTGTGCTGTGGAGCTCAAGGCCCCCAGATATCTGGTCCCACACAGAAACATGCTAATTCCAGGGCCCCTCAGCAAAGAATCCCGGAGCTCAACTGTGCCTGTGTTGGAGCGCTGCCTAAGTTCTTGTTACACCAGGAGTAGGACACTCCTTTGCTCAGAAAACCACAGCTGACTCTGGAAACATGAAAGTGTTGGAAGTCAGCAGCAGTGTGGGAACCTGGAAGGAGAATGGAAATGGGGAAGTGTCCACTGGTTTAGTGACTTATCCTCAGGAGGTGGAACAGTAGGACAATAGGGCAGCATCGAGTCAACTGTCTCTCTGGGTCCTTCCCCAGACTGAGACGCTTCAAGTGGACGCTGGGAGCACAGAGTTCTTCTAGGCAGATGTGGCCCATGGTAGTGTCCCCACCACGGGTGACCCTGACAGGACAGCTGCCTGCAATGTGTTTGAAGAAGGAGGGTCAGTCTAGTGCCAGCCGCAAACATAGATCTCATTGGCAGAAAAATCTAATGTCTTTTGAAGTCTGTAATTGTGATGCCACCAACTTTGGCTTTCTCTTTCAGTGTTCCTCTGGCTATTCGAGGTCTTTTCTGGTTCCATTAAATTGTAAGATTCTTTGTTTCATTTCTTTGAAAAAAATGGATGGGCTTTTGATAGGGATTGCATCAAATGTGTCGATTGCTTTGGGTAGTGTAGATATTTTCACAATATTTGTTCTTCCAATCCATGAGCGTGGAACATTTTTCCATTTCCTTGTGTCTTCCTCAGTTTCTTTCAGGAGTACTTTATAGTATTCAATATGAATTCTTTGCCTCTTTGAGTAAGTATATTCCTAGGTATCTTATGGTTTTGGGCGCAATTGTAAATGGGATTGATTCCTTAATTTCTCTTACTTGTCCTGTTTTGGTGTAAAGAAATGCATGTGATTTCTGTGCATTGATTTTATATCCTGAGACATTACTGAATTCCTATACAAATTCTAGCAGATTTGAACTGGTGTCTTTTGGGTTTTCCACATATAGTATCATATCATCCGCAAAGAGTGATAGTTTGAGATCTTCTTTGCCAGTTTGGATGCCTTTAATTTCTTTTTTTTTTTAAGATTTTATTTATTGTATTTGACAGACAGAGATTACAAGTAGGCAGAGAGAGAGGGGAGGAATCAGGCTCCCTGCTGAGCAAAGAGTCCGAATCCGGTCTCGATCCCAGGACCCTGGGATCATGACCTGAGCCAAAGGCAGAGGCTTTAACCCACTGAGCCACCCAGGCGCCCCACCTTTAATTTCTTTTTGTTGCCTGATTGCTGAGGCTAGGACTTCTACTACTATGTTCAATAGCAGTGGTGGTAATGGACATCCCTGCCATGTTCCCTGACCTTATTGGAAAAACTCTCCATTTTTCTCCACTGTGAATGATATTTGTGGTGGGTTTTTCATTAGATGGATTTGATGATATTGAGGTATGTACCCTCTATCCCTACACTTTGAAGAATTTTGAACAGGAAAGGATGCTTTACTTTGTCCAATGCTTTTTCAGCATCTATTGGGAGTATCATATGGTTCTTGTTCTTTCTTTTAGTAATGTATTGTATTACATAATGTAGTGTATCACATTGATTGATTTGCGGATGTTGAACCAACCTTGAAGCTCAGGATTAAATCCCACTTGGTTATGGAAAATCATTCTTTTAATGTACTGTTGTATCCTATTGGCTAGTGTTTTGGTGAGAATTTTCACATCTGTGTTCATCAAGGATATTGGTCTGCAATTCTTTTTGATGGGATCCTTGTCTGGTTTTGGGATCAAGGTAATGCTGGACTCATAAGATGAGTTTGGAAGTTTTCCTTCCATTTCTATTTTTGGAGCAGTTTCAGGAGAATAGGAATGAGTTTTCTTTAAATGTTTCTAGAATTCCCCTGGGAAGCCGTCTGGCCCTGGGCTCTTGTTTGTTTGGAGAGGTTTTGATGAGTGCTTCAATCTCATTACTGGCTATGGGTCTGTTCAGGTTTTCTCCTTCTTCCTGGTTCAGTTGTGGTAGTTGATATGTCTCTGGGAATGTATCCATTTCTTCCAGGTTGTCAAATCTGGAAGATTGTCATATTTTCAAATCTGCTGGCATATAGTTGCTCATAATATGTTCTTATAATTGTTTGTATTTCTTTCATGTTGGTTGTGATCTCTTCTCTTTCCATTCATGATTTAATTTATTTGGTTCCTTTTTGTTTTCTTTTTGATCAGTCTGGCCCAGGGGGTTATCAATTTTATTCATTCTTTGAAAGAACCAGCTCCTGGTTTCATCGATTTGTTCGATTTTTTTTTTTTTTTTGGTGTCTATTTCATTGATTTCTGCTCTGGATCTTTATTAATTCTCTTCTCCTGCTGGGGTTAGGCTTTCCTTATTGTTCTTTCTCCAGGTCCTTTATATGTAGGGTTAGGTCGTGTATGTGAGACCTTTCTTGTTTCTTGAGAAAGGTTTGTATCGCTATATATTTTCCTCTCAGGACTGCCTTTGCTGTGTCCCCCAGATTTTGAACCATTGTGTTTTCATCATCATTTGTTTCCATTAATTTTTTCAATTCTTTTTTAATTTCCCGGTTGACACATTCATTCTTAAGATGGATGCACTTTAGTCTCCATGTATTTGGGTTCTTTCCGAATTTCATCTTGTGATGGAGTTCTAGCTTCAGAGAATTGTGGTGTGAAAGTAATCAGGGAATGATCCCAATCTTTTGATACCAGTTGAGACCTGATTTAGGACCCAGGATGAGATGTATTCTGGAGAATGTTCCATGTTCACTGGAGGAGAATGTGTTTTCTTTTGCTTTGAGATGGAATGTTCTGAATATATCTGTTATGTCCCTCCGGTTCAGTGTGTCACTTAAGGCCTTTATTTCCTTTTTGATCTTTTGCTTGGATGATCTGTCCATTTCAGTGAGGGGAGTGTTAAGTCCCCTACTATTATTGTATTCTTGTTGCTGTGTTTCTTTGATTTTGTTATTAATTGATTTATATAATTGGCTGCTCCCATGTTAAGGGCATAGATACATCCAATTGTTAGATCTTCTTGTTGGAAAAACCCTTGGAGTATGATATAGTGTCCTTCCTCATCTCTTATTAGAGTCTTTGTCTTGAAATCTAATTGATCTGATATAAGGATTGCCACCCCAGTTTTCTTTTGATGTCTATTAGCATAGTAAATTATTTTCCACCCCTTCACTTTAAATCTGGAGGTGTCTTTGGGTCTCAAATGAGTTTCTTGTAGGCAGCAATTGATGGGTATTGATTTTTTACCCATTTTGATACCCTGTATCTTTTGCTTGGGGCATTTACCTCATTTACATTCAGGGTAACTATTGAGAGATATGCATTTAGTGCCACTGTATTGCCTGGAAGGTGACTCTTACTGTGTATTGTCTCTGTTCCTTTATGGTCTACTCCTTTTGGGCTCTCTCTTTGCTTAGAAGACCCCTTACAATATTTCCTGTAGAGCTGTTTTGGTGTTTACAAATTGTTTTCGTTTTTGTTTGTCCTGGAAGGTTTTTTAATCTCTCCTTCTATTTTCAATGATAGCCTAGCTGGATATAGTATTCTTGGCTGCATGTTCTTCTCCTTGAGTGCTCTGAATATATCACACCAGTTCTTTCTGGCCTGCCAGGTCTCTGTGGATAAGTCTGTTGCCAATCTAATATTTTTACCATTGTATGTTATAGACGTCCTGTCCCTTGCTGCTTTCAGGATTTTCTCTTGTCACTAAGACTTGTAAATTTTACTATTAGCTGATGGGGTGTGGACCTATTCTTATTGATTTTGAGGGAAGTTCTCTGTGCCTCTGGGATTTTGATGCTTGTTCCCTTTCCCATATTAGGGAAATTCTCTACAATATTTCTCTCCAATTTACCTTCTGCTCCCCTCTTTCTTTCTTCTTCTTCTGGAATCCCAATTATTCTAATGTTGTTTCGTCTTATGGTGTCACTTATCTCTTGAATTCTCCCCTCGTGGTCTATCATTGTTTGTCTCTCTTTTGCTCAGCTTCTTTCTTCTCTGTCATCTGGTCTTCTATATAACTAATTCTCTCCTCTGCCTCATTTATCCTAGCAGTAAGAGCCTCTAGTTTTTATTGTACCTCATTAATAGCTTTTTTAATTTTAACTTGGTTAGATTTTAGTTTTTTATTTCTCAGAAAGGGCCTTTATTTCTGCAGACAGGGTTTCTCTAATATCTTCCATGTCTTTTTTGAGGCCTGCTGGCACCTTGACAATCAAAATTCTGAACTCTAGATCTGACATATTACGAAAGTCCATATGGATTAGGTCCCTAGCATTCAGTACTGCCTCTTGTTTGTTTGTTTATTTGGTTTGTTTTGTTTTGTTTTTTGCAGTGTATTTGCCCACTTTGTCCTTTTATCCAGATAAGAATATATGAAGGGTGAGAAGGACCCCAGGAAAATGTGCTCTAACTAAATCATAAGAAACCCAAATCATGGGGGGAACAAATGGGGTACAAAGAGTTCCGATAAAAAAATTAAATAAAGAAAAATATATATATATATATATTAGATTGGTGACTAGAACAGAGTCATCCACTTGAAGTTGGAAGTATTTTAGTCTCTTAAAAAACACTATCTCCTGAAATTTTAAAGAATGAATAAAATACACACACACACACACACACACACACACACTAACAGTAAACATGATGTAGGTATGGAATATGACTATAAAGATGAAACTTTTTAAAAAGAATTTCTAAAAAAGGAGTTGATAAGATAAGTGGAGAGACTTTGCTCAGGCTGGAGAGTAGAACAAAGACCTGTGCTAGATTTAGGGTATAATTTTGAGCTATTAGAAGAAGTTGTAACCCAAAATTTTTTAAAAGAAAAAATCCGTATGTGTATACAAACAATAAAGGTAGATACAATGAAGGATAAAATATGACTATAATAATGAAGGCTCAAAAAAGTTTTTTTTCAAGAAAGGTATTGTTGAGATAAACAGGTTTAAAAGTTAAAAGAGGAAAGGGTAAAGGTTAAAAAAAATTTAGCTTAAGAAAAAAATAAAATTCAAAAGAATTAATTAACTTTACAAGACTAAGAATCATGGGGAGAAAGCCATGAATTCCATGCTTTGCTTGCTCCTCCTCTGGAATTCCACTGTTCTTCTTGGTAGTGAACTCAGTCTTGGCTGAATTTTTTGCTGATCTTCTGGGGGAGGGGCCTGTTGTAGTGATTCTCAAGTGTCTTTGCCCAAGGTGGAATTGCACCGCCCTTACCAGGGGCCGGGCTAAGTAATCCGCTGTGGTTCCCCTTTGGAGCTTTTGTTCCCTGAACACTTTCCATAGAGTTCTGGAGGATGGCATGAAAATGGTGGCCTCCAAATCTCTGGCCCAGAGGAGCTGAGAGTTCAGAGCACTACTCCTCAGTGCACCCTTGGAGAAAAATGCTCAATCATTTGCATCTCCTTGGCCTATAGCCCCGCTTTGAGCTCCCCCAGCCTGTGACCAAGCAACTCTGGCACACAGCCCCGCCTGAAGTCTCCAAACCCAGGAGATCCCTGCGCTCTTCTGGGGATCTCCCAGGACCTTGTGGGGTCCGTGCTCACAGAGAAGGGGTCTGCCAATGCCACGGATCACAGCTGAAGGTAACTCCGAGTTCGGAGCTCATTTCTCAGCTCAGTCTCTGTAACCGGCTTCCTGGCTCTAATACCTGGGAGCTCTGTGACGCTCAAAGAATCCCAACCCTTCTTGAACCCCTCAGGATGTGAGACCACGCTATCCCCGCCTAGGCTTCACCCCGGCTTACCATCTGGAGTGATGTCCCTCAGTGGAACAGACTTTTATTTTATTTTTTTAACTTCTTGTTTTTTCATTTATTTATTTTCAGCATAAGAGTATCATTATTTTATCACCACACCCAGTGCTACATGCAATCCAGGCCCTCTATAATACCCAACACCTAATACCCTGACCTCCACACCCCCCCGCCACTTCAAACCCTTCCGATTGTTTTTCAGAGTCCATAGTCTCTCATGATTCACCTCCCCTTCCAATTTACCCCAACCTCCTTCTCTCTAACTCCCCATGTCCTCCATGCTTTTTGTTATGCTCCACAAATAAGTGACTTTTAAAAGTTCTGATTTTGTGCTCCATTGATCCACTGCTTGCAGGGAGCCAGATCATCCCCCTGCAGTCTATTTTTCCATCACTTTAAATTCACTTCTCCACAGATACCACCTTTAAGAAAGTGGTTGATTTTCTGTTTCTAGAATTGCTGTTCTTCTTCGATCTTCTGTTAGAGTGTAGCTGTTTGGAATGGTTGGATAAACTATCTAGCTGATCTCCTGCTACCTGATGTCATCTCAGCCTGTTACTTCTCTGCCATCTTGACTCCCCCCCACTATCATGAGTGTTAAAAGGGATCCTGACAACTTGTCTTAGGAACTTCAAGTCACTCATGCATCCTCCCACACTCCCTGTTGCCACACACAACCACAGTCAACAAGCCTTTGACATCTTCAGTGCAATCTAGAGTCCTTGATCCCTCACCCTCAACACCTGACTGACTTCATGCCATGGACTCTCCTGGTTCTTGAGTCCTCTGTCCATTTCTATTCCTCACATGTTTTAACAGCTGCTTCCAGACCAGCCATTATCTCACAACTCCTTTGTGTTCCACCTTGGATATTGGTTTGATCTGAAGCATTCTAAATCCAGGTTTCTTTTTCTCTCCAAACAGCTGCAGAAATAACCGGGATCCAAATGGGGTTAATGAGAAGACAGAGGTAATTGTTTCAAGGATCTCAGCAGGGTTAGACTGCAGTTAGCTTTAGTGGTGTCATTTGAAAGATCCTCATCATTATTCTAATCCAGGTGCAGAGCAGAATCATGTAGGATCTTTCAGTTCCCCTCGTCTTCATATTGGATTTCTCAGGCAGCCTTTTCCAGGCCTGAGTGGACTTAACAGGTAGGTAGAACTCTCAGGCAGGGTGAGGATCCTGTCTCCTTCCAGAGAGGGTGATCAGCTGAGTCCTGGTCACCAATCTCTTATGAGCTGGTTGGTGTGACTCCTCTCATCAATCCTCAGAGCTGAGTACATGTGGATTGAACAAAAGGAAAATGAGGTGGCTCCTCTTGTAGAGCTGAGGGCCTCATGGGGACTCAAGAGTTGGTCTTGTGAGACCCTCTGGCCGAGGCAGTCACTTTCCTGACTTGCAATAACTCAGTACAGCCTTCATTCTCCCCGTCTGCTGGAGCTGCTCATCCCAATGTTGCTGCATCAAATTTGCTGACGTACACTCCGCCATTTTCTCAGTGGACAGGCCACCCTTTCACTTTTGTCACGTTCAGACAGAACAGTTGTCTTCCCCCCTCCCCCACACACAGCTGCCACGTTTTGCTTTCGAGGAAAGGTGACATGAGAAACAGAAAAACTGATGTCTTAAAAATGAAAGAGAAACGCGAGGCAGCCCCTTGGCCCTCCTCTTCCTTCCTTCTATGTGATCCTCGTGATGACGTAGAACATGATCAGGACCAGCAAGTGAGAGCATGTCCACTAAAGCATGTGGAAATATTAAGCTATTCAAATTCTCTTTGCTGTTGTTACTTAAGTTGAAAATGCAACACCGTGAATAAGGAAAGGCAACAAGGTGGTTTGTCCCTGACACCATAGCCTGGGCCTCACCCCCCCCACATTCTGAGCACCAGACAGATGGCCAGATGAAGCTGCCGACTGGAAACACACAGTCTGAATGAGCCAGTGAAGGTCATCAGTTTCTGTGCTGAAAGTTTCTCCTGAGAGACCCAGTCAGTGAAATCCCTGTGCTGAGCTCAGAAAGTTTCGACGTAACACGTGTTCCCTAGCTTCAGGAAAATCTGAACCATGGGGGATCCTGGGTGGCTCAGTTGGTTGAGGATGATTCTAACTCTAACTTTGGGGCTTGATGTCAGACTGTGATTTGAACCCTATGTTGCGCTTACTTTAAAAAAAAATGTGGGTGAGGGGCACCTGGGTGACTCAGTGGGTTAAAGCATCTGCCTTTGTCTCAGGTCATGATCCCAAGGTCCTGGGATCGAGTCTTGCTTTGGGCTCTCTGCTCAGCAGGGAGACTGCTTCCCTTCCTCTCTCTCTGCCTGCCTCTCTGCCTATGAAATAAATAAAATCTTAAAAAAAAAAAAATGTGGGTGGAGCTTACCTTAAAACAATTAAAAAAAAGAAAATTAGGAGCTGTGATGGCACAATATATGTATTCCCTTATTCAAGGGGAAAGGATTATAATTGACCTTTTCTCTACTTGGAGAAAACAAACGTTCACCTTCAGCATCTGGTGGCTGTTGACACCTTTGATACCTGGTCAGGAGAGGAGGAGGTGAGCACTGAGAGGGTCCCTGACACAAACACTCCAGGGGCAAAGGCAAGGGCAAGGATCTAGGGGGAGTAAGTGCTTTCCTAACAAGGAAACCAGCCCCTGCACATCAGGGGAATCTAGAGTCCTCAGGACATGGCCAGCCTGTCCTCAGGAGTGAGTCCAGGAGAGCCAGGTGGAGGACACTCTGTCACTGCACAGGAGTGAGGTTAGTAGAGGTGATTAACTACCTTGTCAATGAGGTGCTGCTGGGAAAATCCCATCATCTGGAATTAGAACCTTGACACCTCCTCTTCCCAAACAAGAACAAGGCTTCCAGCTGGGGGCACTTGCAATGCCTTGGAGCGCTCTAACAAAACCGTGTTATTTATTGTTGTTCACTGGTTTTAGTGGATATTACATAAGGAACAATGGCACAGAATTAAAGGACACAAACTGTCCTCAAGATCAGTGTGAGAAATCTAGGAATAACAGGAATCCTTTAGGATTGGAGGAGTTTCTCTCCATCATTTCCTGGGTCTCAGAGTTTTACCTGGACAGGTGATCTTTCTTACTGGTGAGCTGCCAGTGGTGTCTTGTGGCCATTGCTGATGTCTGAGGCCTGTTGTGATGCAGGCTTTGGAAATGAAAACACAAATACATTAAATTTTATGATTTAGCTCTACAAAACTCATTCAACACCTCAGTAGTTATCTAGTGTTAAACAGAAAAAACATTTTGACAATACCTTCCAGAGTATGTAGTAGCAGGTGAAGTTAAAGACAGGGTTCTCATGGTGCCTGGGGGGCTCAGTTTTGTGGCCGCTGTCAGCTCAGGTCATGATCCCAGGGTGCTGGGATGGAGCCTCGCATCAGGCTCCCTGCTCCTTGGGAGCCTGCTTCTCCCTCACTGTCCGCCTGCTGCTCTACTTGTACTCTCTCTGTATCTTTCTCTCTGTCAAATAAATAAATAAAAATCTTTAAAAAATGATTTTGTAATATGAGGCAACATTCAAATTCAGTGCACTAAAAAACACATGTTAAGTAAATAATTCCAGTTTTCACTTGCATTTAGCAATCTGGATGGATTGTAAATGTTCAGGTACACTGAAATCATTATTTCCTTTTAGAATTTGTTAATTTGCATATGTACTCCATATACTTCACTGTATACATGTAAAGAAATTATAAGTCACTCATCAAGTTTACTTACATACATAAGCATCAATAGCTTTAAAATATAACTTTAAGCTTAAAATTTTTAGTCATTCTGGACCCCGATTTCGATAAACATTATACTTTTTTTTTTAATCTTGAAGCACAGACAAAAATACATTAAATAATGATATATACTGTGTCTCCCTGCCATTAAGTTTTCTTGGAAATTACCATTAAAAAACATCCAAAAAGATTCTGAAGGCAAGAATAATACTTAAAGAAAATAATACATAGTTGAAAAACCCATTCTACAAACCCAAGTAGAAAATGTAGAAAGGAAAGCAAAAAGAGAAGTAGAAAGTAAGGGAAACGTTCAGAAACTGAAGACTTCTATATCCCCTACTTAAGCCTCACGCACAAGAGAAGATGTTCAGAGAAGCCAGAGCCACAGGTCCCAGACGTACCCACCCCAGCCAGGCCAACAGCACATGCAGGATCCCCAATGGCCCTGCTCTGCTCCTTCTTGGTAGCCCTGGTAGTGCTCAGCTGCCACTCCCTCAGCCCTCTGGGATGTGACCTGCCTCAAGACCACAGCCTGCTGAACTGGAGGGCCCTGATGCTCCTGCAACAAATGAGGAGACTGTCTGCTAGCTCCTGTGACAACTACACTAATGACTTTGGCTTTCCCCAGGAGGTGTTTGACGGCAAGCAGCTGCAGAAGGCTCAAGCCCTCTCAGTCATCCATGTGATGAACCAGAAGACCTTCCACCTCTTCTGCACAGAGGCCTCACCTGCTCCCTGGAACATGACCCTCCTGGAGGAATTGTGCTCAGGACTTTCTGAGCAGCTGGGCCACCTGGAAGCCTGTCCCCTGCAGGAGGCCGGGGTGGGAGAGATGCCCCTGGTGAATGGGGACTCCATCCTGAGGAACTACTTCCAGAGAATCTCCCTCTATCTGCAAGAGAAGCAATACAGTCCTTGTGCCTGGGAGATGGTCCGAGCAGAGATCATGAAACCCTTGTATGCATCGACAGTCTTGCATAAGAGATTGCGGAGCAGTAAGTGACACCCCTTTCAAGATGGAAATGATTCTCTCTGAAGAATACTATCACACTCCCATGTGTCCTGTAGTGTCAAAGACCTCCATTTCTGCTATCATCATGACATGAACTGAATTAATTTGTCACATGTATTCAGGAGTATTAAGCAACTTGAAGTCAACGTTACAAACACCTGTCGCATTCAGATGACCATGCTGATCTGCCTATTTAGCTATTTATTTATTTCACTATTTATAAGATTTGTTATTTTTTATTGTATTATATTAGTTGTACCTACCCTTTGTGATTAAGAGAATTGTATATGTTTTACGTATGTTAAATTGTTTATTTTCTGTTCATTAAATGTTTCTATAGAAAACTTCTTGCGTTTGTTTCTTATTGAAGCAGGAATCAAGTCTAATTACACCTGATGAAAGAATGGATTGTACCACTCTCTCACTCGTGATTTGGTTTTCACATTAGAAGTAATCGCATCGACTTCCTGGAAGTCACTTTGCATGCTGTCGTCATGGGAAAGGCAGACGTCACGAGTCCAATGCTGTGTTGGTATCTTGGATTTTGTAGAAAAAAAACTTTAGAATAATAATTTTAGTGAACTAATATCAGTTATGTTAAAGAAAAGAGTGAGAAGAAGGGATAATATGAATTCTGTAAGTAGAAAAGGAAGCAGACCTGTGAGGAAAAAACTGAAAAGCACCGGATATGTTCTACATTGCACTGGTAGACCCCCAAGTATGAATATTCTTTACAAAACGGATCGTTCAGGGGCACCCGTGGTTGAGTTGCTAAGTGTCTGCCTTAGGCTTCAGTCATGATGCTGGGGCGTGGGATCAAGCCCTGTGTCGAGCTCCCTGTTCAGCTGGGAGTCTGCTTCTCCCTCTCACACTGCCCCTGCTTGTGCTCCCTGTCTCTCTGTGTGTCATATAAATCAATAAAATCTTTAAAAAACAAAAACAAAACAAAACAAAAAAACCAAAAACAAATGGATCCTTGATCCTGCCATTTACAAGCCATTCCATTCACATAAAGCCCAGGGAAGGAAGCAGTTGCCTGGGAAGAGAGCGTAGAATGAGAAATGGTGTCTCAAGCCTCCCCTGGTTAAGGGAGAAAAGAGCTACACTGCAAACAAAGGTGGAATGGCCCTAAGGCAGTAGCATAAGAGCGAATATTGGTTAAGAGTCTATTTCAAAGCCGAGAAATGCTTCAAGGCATTGCATCATAGCAAAGGGTGCATGGAAAGGGTCCATGAAGCTGGGAAGTAGAAGGGTTGTGACCACAGGGACCACCTATTTTGACGGAATTACTCACCAGAAACCATACTGGCGGCAGTGGAAAGGCGAGGAACAGAACAGAAGCTAGTGACTATAGATAGAATATAGATTGGGAGATTTACCTTCTTTGGGCTAATTAAACTTCCATGAAAAAAATGAACTAATAATTGAAATGAGCGATGTCTTCAAATGTCTTCTAAGCCATGTAAAGCATATATAAAAAAAGCAAAGAAGAATGAAAAGGCATGAAAAGTGTACGGGAACATTCTGCAAATGAAAACTAACCTGTTCTATTGAAGACTAACGAATAGAAAGAACTGAAGATGAATAATGAGGGGCCAGGGAACCCCGCACTGGTCCGCCAGGCCACCAGAAGCCCTCAGGTGCAGCGCCCATCCCCTCTGCTGGGCTCCTCCTGGATCCCCCTGGCAGCATCTCAGCTCTGGGCTGTGAGCTGCCTCCTGGCCCCGGGCAGCTTCACAGGGGGACCTGCTGCTTCTGAACAGAGGAGGAGCATCAGTCCCTTCTTCTGAACCAGGGACACCTCCACTGGGACAAGGTGCATGGCTGCCACTTCCATGAGGTCCACACCAAGTCTGTCCTCCTTGAGATGCTTCAGCTGACCTTCACCCTCTTCCTCACTGGGCCCCGCCGTTTGCTGCCTGAACCCGTCCCTGCTGGGGCAGCCAGAACCCTGGAAATCTGTGTGGTACCTGCGATGGGAGTGGGGGAGCCGCCCCTGGGTTTGAGGGCCCTGCCCTAGCCTTGAAGACATGCTTCCAGAGAATCCATCTCCATCAGAGACAGAAGAAACAAAGTGACTACCTTGGAAGGCGTCTGAGTCAAAATCCGGCGACCCATCTCTTCATATTCAAATGGAGACATAAGGACAGGGATATGATAAAAAGGAAGAAAGCAAGAAAGGGACCTGCAAATGATATTCTTGACCTACAACACTAAGCCACATAGCCATGAGCTCCATATTTCTAACGACTCCTCTTTCTGCTTCAGCCATACAATGTGTTGAGTTAAGTTACTCAGCATTGTGGGTAAAATGTGTGTGTGACAGGATTGTCCCTAAGGGCCTCCATCGCAGGACAGAGCTAGCCTGAAGTTGTTCATATGTTCACGTATTGCAGGATCCTCTGGTTTCTGGATCAACACTGAACCATTTGGAACACTTTTCATGACCTCATAGCTGCAGCACAAGAACAAAACCAACAACCACCAATTACAAGAAGTCGGAAAACAACAACTCTTCTTAGATCCACTCACAGCTGAGGTCCCAGGGCTAGTCTCAGCGCTGGTACCAGGAGAAAAAGGAGCACGCAGACAATCATTACTCACCAGGAGCAGGCAATGGTAGGAACTTGAGCTGTTACGGAAGCATGGTTCGAGGCACTGTGTGTTTCCACTGGGCAGTTACAATGTCCAGTCCTCCCTAGTTGGTGCAGCCCACTGGAATCACCACTAGGCTGCCCCTGTGAAGAGCAGAGGGAAATCTGCTGGCTTTGCCAGCAGAGGGAGAGGGAAAGCAATCATTCTAGAGTAGTCTGAGGCTACCTCTTCACAGTGCTAGAGGCCAGGGGGATCTGTGACCAGGAGCCTGAAGGAGGAAAGTCAGGAAGAGGGGACAGCGGACTTCCCACTGGAAATGCAAGGGTGAGTCATGTCCTGGAGACATTAAATCGCAATTTCCTTTGCGTATTAGGAAATCGAGGCACTGTACTGAAAGTCCTTCTGTCTCACATGAGTGAAATGAGAAGATGCCCTAAATCTCAGAGAATCTATAACATTTAAGGCTGAGAAGGAGAAGAGGAGCCCGTCAGGGGCACAGCGATGCGGCAGCCAGTGCCGGTGGGAAACAACCAGGGAAGAATGAAAAGTTTCAGAATTTTCCAAGAAGAACCTCAGGCAGGAATTTATGACATGGGCTACAGGACTGTGCCCTGCATCTGGATTCTGCTTCCAACTCGTTGTTTGATCATGAAAACCTCACTTGAACACTCTATAGCTCAGTTTCCCCAGATGTAAAGTGAGGTGGAAATATTCCTAGAGCTGTTGTGATAATGAAGTGGCACATTTCAAAGCATCTAGTATCTTCCACTGAGTGAAAGTCTCATCTTGACAGATGAGAACTATTATCTTATGTTTTCCCTGAATATTGATCTTTTCATAGCCTTTTCCCTATATCTGACTACAAAGGGCAGATCCTCCAAAATACTGTTGTGAAAAAAAAATAAAATACCCATTGGGAATGGGTGTCCTATCCATTGAATGTAATTAGTTACTCAGTAATGTAATACGTATACATATATACTGTGCCTATGTCCGCATACTCCATATGTTCTGGTACAGCACATGTCCCCTTCCTCCACGCCCTCCGAGATCCCATCCTTTCACTCTCCGATCACTGTGTTTCCCTCTCCCCAGTGGAGAAACCTCCTGTGAGCTCCCCTCACCCCTGCCCCCTCCGGAGCCTCTCCTGCCCATTCACACAGCTGCTTCCTTTTCCTTTGTGGTTTCTGTCTGGCCCTTTTACTTCCAATTACAAAGCCACAAAGAAGAACACAAGTTGTTTGAAACTTCCAGGTTTTTTCGAAAACCTCCTAGCAGAAACCTTGTTGTTTTTTTTCTCCTGGTGACTATTGCTGACCTGAGGGAATGTCCCCACTGCAGTGATGTCACAGTGGCAGGAGCAGAGAGGAGATAGGAGCAAGAGGTTGCTGTTCTGTGGCCCATCACTGTCTTTACAGGGGAGGCTGCCGGGGAGGGGGCAAGGTGGGCTAGACAGTGACCAGGTGTGCACACGGGCTCGTGTTGTATGTAGAAGTCTGTCCCCCGGTGGGAGATTTTCTTCCAGATCAAGCAAAGAAACACAAGCAAACACAAACAAAAACTTTCCTGGAATGAACAGACTCTGCTAGTGTTATAAGCCATGACCTTCAACAAAAATACCTTTTTTTCCTTTTTATTCTTTCTTTCTTTCTTTTTTTTTTTTTTTAAACAAAAACAGCAGATAGATTCCTATAAAAGTGAGCAGAAGGTCCAGAGTTTTTCCCCATCCTTCCTGCTCTGGAGCTTCAAGGTCTCTCCCACATTTCAGCATCTCCCTACCAGAGGGAACACTTGTCCAGTTGCTTCCAACAATGTAACAAGTAGTTCTAGGGTTGGGAACAAGGCTTCAACATGCCATGGGCTGTCTTGTCGAAGCTGCTGGTGTTTGAGCCTTGTTTTAATGCGGGCTTTGGAAATAAATAAATATAGATTCTACATAATCATTTAATTATTCAAAATGTATTCATTGAATCGGGAATTCTATCTGGTACTAATTAGAGAAAATATTTTTAAAATAAATTGTTGAGTATCTAGCATCAAGTGAAGTTAAAAATCATTTTCTCATTGAGGCCATACTAAAATACAGTACAGTAAAAACAAACATCCAATAAATGTTTGAAAAATTCATTGGCTATTAGCAATTTGGAATGATTCTCAGAATCTAGGGACACTGATAGTATTGTCTTTCTAGAAATACTTAATTTGCATTGTACTTTAATATTTCCATTTAAATAAGAAAAATGTAGAAGTCACACATCATATTCAGATATCCAGTAAAGAGTAATTAGGTTTAAAATATAGCTTCTAGTTGAAATTTTTCTTCCATCTTAATTCTGAATTAAACAGACTAAAATGAACTCTGTCTTTCTTAATCTATAAAGCAGAGCTATAAATACATAACAATATAGACTTTAGATCTGTGTTACCACGTTTTTTTGGAAGGTTCAATTACATAAATATTCGAAAGACTGTGACAGGAGGCGGCAATAGGAAAAAGAAACAGTTGAGAAACCCATGCTCTAAACCCCAGAAGAAAGTGTAGAAAGGAAAGCAAAAAGAGAAGTAGAAAGGAAGGGAAAAGTTCAAAAAACGAAAACGCCTATGTCCCCTACTTAAGCCACATGCACAAGACAAGAAGTTCAGAGAAGCTAGAGCCACGGTTCCCAGACGTGCCCACCCCAGCCAGGCCAACAGCACCTACAGGACCCCAATGGCCCTGCCCTGCTCCTTCTTGGTGGCCCTGGTGGTGCTTAGCTGCCAATCCCTCGGCTCTCTGGGATGTGACCTGCTTCAGTATCACAGCATGTTGCACTGAAGGACCCTGATGCTCCTGCAAAAAATGAGGAGACTGTCTGCTAGCTCCTGTGACAAATACACAAATGACTTTGGCTTCCCCCAGGAGGTGTTTGACGGCAAGGTGCTGCAGAAGGCTCATGCCCTCTCTGTCATCCATGTGACGAACCAGAAGACCTTCCACCTCTTCTGCACAGAGGCCTCACCTGCTCCCTGGAACACGACCCTCCTGGAGGAATTGTGCTCGGGACTTTCTGGGCAGCTGGGCCACCTGGAAGCCTGTCCCCTGCAGGAGGCAGGGGTAGGAGAGCTGCCCCTGGTGAATGGGGACACCACCCTGAGGAGCTACTTTCAGAGAATCTCCCTCTATCTGCAAGAGAAGCAATACAGCCCTTGTGCCTGGGAGATGGTCTGAGCAGAGATCATGAAACCCTTGTATGCATCAACAGCCTTGCATAAGAGACTAAGGAGTGGCAAGTGAGACTCGTTACAACATGAAAATGATTCCCTCTGACTAATAACATCACACATTCCGGAGTCCTGCCATTCAGAGACTCTCATTTTTGTGGTTGCGAAGACATGAACACAGTCAATTTGTCAAGAGTTTTCAGGACATGTCAACTCTACAAGCAGTAGTTGGTTACAGATGACCTTGCCTATGCCTATTTATCTATTTAAATATTTATTTATGTAAATATCTATAAGATTCAGTTTTTTCATATAATATGAGGTACACCTTTACATAGTAGAATATAATAAAATATATTTTTAATATGTAATCAGTTTATTATTTTTTTCTTTATGGAATTTTAAGGACAAAATTGTTTTCAAGGAGGTACACCAGGTCTGATTGTGTAACTCCATTGGAAATTGGACAGCAGAAATCATTTACTATCATACTGCATTAACACTGGAAATAACAACTCACTTTCTCTAAGACAACTTGCACGTTGACTTTAGGCTATAGGACATAAAAAATACAGATCCTGATGTCTACATCTTTGGTTGTAGGGACATATAAATATGGTTGCTATAGGGATGGGATCTAAAAACCTCCAATTTAATGTTTTGATGATGAAGGAAAGGAAGTGACTTCTCTCACCTGCTGCCTGAGCAGAGAGGTAGAAGCACACAGGAAGTGCACACAGAAAATCTGCGGGCCCCTCAACAGGTCACTGGCAGACATGGAGACATGTATGTCCGGTGTCGGGGGCAGGTGAGCTGGCAGTTGACAAGAAACGCCACGGCTGAGGTCCACATCTAGCAGGCAAAGACAGAAACAGAGGTGGTCATGCAGGGAGACCGTGTCATGTGAGAAACAGACATAAACTTGATTCTGAGGCTCTTCAACCATTGAAGGGACAGGAGAGAAGAGCCACAAAGGAGACGGTGGACTCTTGGCCATAGCATATGGTAAGGGAGGATGCTGGTGAGTTTTTTTATGGAAGTAAATGTGTTTCAAAGACCATCAGCAGATTCCTGGAAGATGTGGATTGAAACTGCCTGTGATGTCAGAAAGACAGAAGCCTTTGCTGACCTTCCTGAAAGTCAGTTTGGTGGAATGCATAAGCAGAGACCACCCTGGAGCAAGTGGGAGCATGAATAAGAGAAGTCAGTCCATCTGTCTTGGAGAAGAATATTGCATGGGATCTGGGAATAATGGGGTTTGTTATTCTGCGCATAGTTTGCACTTTTATGTCATTTCTTTTTCCCTGAGTGGTTTCATGGATTCGATGTTCTGCACATCATGTTAATATGTTTAATGTTGTATTTCTTTTTCATCATGACTGAATTTTGACCGTGATTTATCGTGTCTTGGTTCTTACTTCCTTGCACATCAGCGAGCTGCTCGGCTTTAAGAATTCACTTGGCAGGAATGGATAACTCATTCAATTCTACATCAAATTATCTATTACCACGGATAAGATCATGTTTCCTGGAATTATTTGGCATCATTAATTAGGTTCCTTAACCCCTCCTTGTGACCCTGTTTACTAAAGTGGCATGATATCCATTGCTTTTTCTAAAGAGTTTGATGTGGTAAGAATTCTTCTCTGTTGCTCACTGCTACTATTTCCTCATGTTCGGAATACCACAATGTTTGGTGGATATCCACATCATGAGATTCTCTTGCACATAAAGACTGACAGACTTTCTTCAAAAATGAGGGTGGAAAGCTGGGTCAGGTATTCTCTCTCCTCATATTTACAGCAATGAGAAATCATTGGTTGAATGAGCTGAAAATACATGAATCATAGAAATCCATGAGCAATAGTGAGCTGTGTATAATTCAGGAGTACAAACAGGTTTAACAATTAGGACAGAAGAGCGTGAATATTCAATGAACTCATGCACTGAAACGAGCCTAGCAGTACATCTTCTGGTGGGAATGGCATAAATATGGTAGCAATCGTCTTATTAATTCTGACAACTATATATGGGAATATTGTTTGTCTCCTCCTCCAAAATTCGTGGGAACAGTGGTCCTACACTTCAGTACCTGACTTGCCTCCCAAACTGGAATTCTGTTGTGACTTCTAGGAAAGGCTGACGCATTCATCCCCATTGGCAAGAAACGTTTTTATTTATCACCAGTGATGAGACGGTGGCTTCTATGAACATCTGAAAGTTGAGAATAAATATCTAGTTGGAAGTGCAGAAGAACATTTCCTTAACCTTCTGCACCCACGCTGCCCTCTACCCTCCCCCAACCCTCATTCCAGAACACACTCCCCTGTCCTAACAGTTTCCTTCCTCAACAAGGCAGTAGTCCCCACAGCCCCCTTGGCATTCACTCTCTTGACCTCTCAGCCTGTTCACACAACAGCTTTCTGTTCTGCTGTCATCTAAACTTAAAGGTTTTCCGAAGGAGCAGCAGAAGAAAGCAGGTAGACAACAAAAATGCATTGAAATCTCTAGGTTTTGCAGAAGCACCTGCTAGAGAGGCTTTGCTCGGATTTCCATCCAATATGATGGAACAGCAGCTGAGGCTGAAAGGAAACAGAAAGCAGGATCAGGTTGAAGGGTGGTCTAGTGAAGCTCCTCTCTGGGAAGACCGCTTCCTGGTGGCCAAATGCGTCAAGGGTGGTGACCAAAATGGGACCTTTTCTGAGAATGTCCCTTCCAGCTACATAAAGCCTACTTGTGGACATCCAGAGATTCTAATGCTGTCATAAACTCGTTTCCTTACTCTGTCTATAACAAAGCGTAAGACTTGTCCTGATAATCCCTATAGCCATAGTCAGTTTTAATCCCAATGTTCTTGATTATTAAATACTGGAAAGTGTTGGAGAACCAAGCAGCAAAGGCCAAATGCAGGGGCAAGGGGAGTGAGTACCCCTGCCAACATTTTAAAAAAGATTTTATTTCTTTATTTGAGAGAGACAGAGAGGCAGAGCATGAGAGCAGGGAAGGTCAGATGGAGCAGCACACTCCCCACTGAGCAGGTAGCCTAATGTAGGACTCGATCCTAGGACCATGAGATGATGACCTGAACTCAAGGCAGATGCTTGAACGACTGAGCCAGCCAGGCGCCCCGACCCCCACAACTTTCCATCCCCAGGCATTGCTATTCAGCCTGCCAGGGGACGAAGAGGAGGCAGGGCTCAGGGTTGGATGCCCAGGGACAGGCTGGGAGACATCACTCTGCACTATTGGCCACAAGCAGCCAAGGTCTGGCAGCGTCAGAAGCCGAATGCCCACTTGCCCTCCCTCACCCTCCCTGTCAGCTGATTCCTGTGCTGTGGAGCTCAAGGCCCCCAGAAATCCGGTCCCACACAGAAACATGCTAATTCCAGGGCTCCTGAGCAAAGAATCCCGGAGCTCAACTGTGCCTGTGTTGGAGCACTCCCTAAGTTCTTGTTACACCAGGAGTAGGACATTCCTTTGCTCAGAAAACCACACTGACGTCTGGAAACATGTAAGTGTTGAAAGTCAGCAGCAGTGTGGGAACCTGGAAGGAAACAGAAATGGAAAAGTGTCCACTGGATTAGTCACTTATCCTCAGGAAGTGGAACAGTTGGACAGTAGGGCAGCATTGAGTCAACTGTATCTCTGAGTCATTCCCGAGACTGAGAAGGTTCAAGTAGACACTGGGAGCACAGAATTCTTCTAGACAGATGTGGCCCATGGTAGTGTCCCCACCGTGGGTGACCCTGACAAGACAACAGCCTGCAATGTGTTGGAAGGAGAAGGGTCAGTCTAGTGACAGCTGCAAACATCTATCTCATTGGCAGAAAAATCTAATGTCTCATGAGTATTCATTTAATTTTTTAATTTTTATTTTTTTATTAACATAATGTATTCTAGCCCCGGGGTACAGTTCTGTGAATCCCCAGGTTTACACACTTCACAGCACTCACTGTAGCACAGACCCTCCCCAATGTTCATAAACTCATCTCCATCTCCCTAACCCCCTTTCCCCCAGCAACCCTCAGTTTCTTTTGTGAGATTAAGAGTCTCTTAATGGTTTGTCTCCCTCCCTATCCCATCTTGTTTCATTTATTCTTTTCCTACTCCCAAACCGCCCACGTTGCTTCTCAACTTCCTCAAATCAGGGAGATTATATGATAATTGTCTTTCTCTCATTGAATTCATTCAATAGGCATAACCTCTCTAATTCCATCCCATCATTGCAAATGGCAAGATTTCATTTCTTTTGATGACTGCATAGTATTCCATTTTATATATATACACCACATCTTTATTCATTCATCTGTTGATGGACATCTAGGTTCTTTCTGTAGTTTGGCTCTTGTGGACACTGCTGCTGTAAACACTCGGGTGCACGTGCCCCTTTGGATCACTACATTTGTATCTTTAGGGTAAATACCCAGGAGACCAATTGCTGGGGTGTTTGGCAGCTCTATTTTCTACTTTTTGAGCAATCTCCATGCTGTTTTCCAGCATAGTTGCACCAGCTTGCATTCCCACCAACAGTGTAGGCAGGTTCCCCTTTCTCCCCATCCTACCCGGAATCTGTCATTTCCTGACTTGTTAATTTTAGCCATTCTGACTGGTGTGAGCTGGTATCTCATTGTGGTTTTGATTTGTATTTCCCTGACGCCGAGTGATGTGGAGCACTTTTTCATGTGTCTGTTGGCCATCTGGAAGTCTTCTTTGTGGAATTGCCTGTCCATGTCCTTTGCCCATTTCTTGATTCGATTACCTGTTCTTTGGGTGTTGGGTTTGCTAAGCTCTTTATAGATTTTGCATACTAGCCCTTTATCTGATATGTCGTTTGCAAATATCTTTTCCCATCCTGTCAGTTGTCTTTTGGATTTGTTAGCTGTTTCCTTTGCTGTGCTGAAGCATTTGATCTTGATGAAGTCCCAACAGTTCATTTTTTTGCCCTTGCTTCCCTTTCCTTTGGTGATGTTCCTAGGAAGTAGTTGCTGTGGCTAAGGTCAAAGAGATTGCTGCCTGTGTTCTCCTCAAGGATTTTGATGGATTCTTTCTCACATTGAGGTCCTTCATCCATTTTCGTCTATTTTCATGTGTGGTGTAAGGAAATGGTCCAGCTTCATTTCTCTGCTTGTGGCTGTCCAATTTTCCCAACACCATTTGTGGAAGAGGCTGTCTTTTTTCCATTGGACGTTCTTTCCTGCTTTGTTGAAGATTAGTTGACCATAAAGTCGAGGGTCTGTTTCTTGGCTCTCTATTCTGTTCCACTGATCTGTGTGTCTGTTTTTGGGCCAGTACCATACTGTCTTGGTGATGACAGCTTTGCAATAGAGTTTGAGGTCTGGAATTGTGATGTCACCGATTTTGGCTTTCTTGTTCAGTATTCCTCTGGCTATTTGAGGTCTCTTCTGGTTCCATATAAATTGTAGGATTCTTTGTTTCATTTCTTTGAAAAATTGGATGGGCTTTTCAGGGATTGCATCAAATGTGTAGATTGCTTTAGGTAGCATAGACATTTTCACAATATTTGTTCATCCAATCCATGAGCGTGGAACATTTTTCCAATCCTCTGTGTCTTCCTCAATTCCTTTCATGAGTACTTTATAGTTTTCTGAGTATGAATTCTTTGCTGCTCTGGTTAGGTTTCTTCCTAGGTATCTTATGTATTTGGGTGCAGTTGTAAATGGAATTGATTCCTTGATTTCTCTTTCTTCTGCCTTGTTTTGGTGTGAAGAAATACAACTGTATTCTGTGCATTGATTTTATATCCTCATGCATTACTGCATTCCTATGCAATTTCTAGCAGATTTGGACGGGTGTCTGTTGGGTTTTCGACATATAGTATCATATCATCTGCAAAGAGTGATAGTTTGACTTCTTCTTTGCTGAGTTGGATGCCTTTAATTTCTTTTTGTTGCCTGATTGCTGAGGCTAGGGCTTCTACTACTATGTTCAATAGCAGTAGTGGTAATAGACATCCCTGCCATGTTCCCTGACCTTAGTGGAAAAACTCTCAGTTTTTCTCCACTGAGAATGTTTGCAGTGGATTTTTCATGGTGGACTTTGATGATATTTAGGTATGTACCCTCTATCTCTACACTGAAGAGTTTTGAACAGGAAAGGGTGCTGTACTTTGTCCAATGCTTTTTCAGCATCTATTGAGAGTCTCATATGGTTCTTGTTCTTTCTTTTAGTAATGTATTGTATTACATTGATTGATTTGCAGATATTGAACCAGGCCTGCAGCCCTGGAATAAATCCCACTTGGTCGTGGTGAATCATCCTTTTAATGCACTGTTGGATCCTTTTGGATAGTAATTTGGTGAGAATTTTTGCATCTGCATTCATCAATGATATTGGTCTATAATTCTCTTTTCTGATAGGATCCTTGTCTCGTTTTATGATCAAGGTAATGTGGCCTCATAAAATGAGTTTGGAAGATTTCCCTCCATTTCTATTTTTTGGAACAATTTCATGAGAATAGGAATTAATTCTTCTTTAACTGTTTGGTAGAATTCCCCTGGGAAGCCATCTGGTCCTGGGCTCTTGTTTCTTTGGAGAGTTTTTGATGACTGTTTCAGTCTCCTTACTGGTTATGGGTCTGTTTAGGTTTTCTCTTTCTTCTTGGGACAGTTGTGGTAGTTTATATGTGTCTAGAAATGCATCCATTTCTTCCTGATTGTCAAATTTACTGGCATATATTTGCTCATAATATGTTCTTATAATTGTTTGTATTTCTTTCATGTTGGTTGTGATCTCTCCTTTTTAATTCATGATTTTATTTATTTGGATCCTTTTTGTTTTCTTTTTATAAGCGTGGCCAGGGGGTTATCAATCTTATTCATTCTTTCAAAGAACCAGCTCCTAGTTTCATTGGTTTGTTCTATTGATTTTTTGGTTTCTATTTCATTGATTTTTGCTCTGATCTTTATTACTCCTCTTCTCCTGCTGGGTTTAGGCTTTTCTTGTCGTTCTTTCTCCAGCTCCTTTACGTGTAGGGTTAGGTCGTATATGTGAGACCTTTCTTGTTTCTTGAGAAAGGCTTGTATTGCTATATCTTTTCCTCTCAGGATGCCTTTGTTCTGTCGCACAGATTTTGAACTGTTGTGTTTTTATTATCATTTTTTCCATAAGTTTTTTCAATTCTTCTTTAATTTCCGGTTGACCCATTCATTCTTAAGACGGATGCTCTTCAGTCTCCATGTATTTGGGTTCTTTCCAAATTTCATCTTGTGATGGAGTTCTAGCTTCAGAGCATTGTGGTTTGAAAGTGTGCAGGGAATGATCCCAATCTTTTGATACCAGTTGAGACCAGATTTAGGACCCAGGAGGTGATCTATTCTGGAGAACGTTTCAGGTGCATTAGAGAAGAACATGTATTCTTTTGCTTTGCAATGGAGTGTTCTGAATCTATCTGATATGCCCCTCTGGTCCAGTGTGTCACTCAAGGCCTTTATTTCCTTGTTTATCTTTTGCTTGGATGATCTGTCCATTTCAGTGACGGGAGTGTTGAGTCCCTTACTGTTATTGTACTTTTGTCGATGTGTTTGTTTGATTTTGTTATCAATTGATTTATATAATTGGCTGCTCCCATGTTAGGGGCATAGATACTTAATGCTCGTTAAATCTTCTTCTTGGACAGACACTTTGAGTATGATATAGTATTCTTCCTTATCTCTGATTATAGTCTTTGGCTTGAAATTTATCTGATATAAAGATTGCCACCCCAGCTTTCTTTTGATGTCCATTAGCTTGGTAAATTATTTTCCACCCCCTCACTTTAAATCTAGAGGTGTCCTTGGGTCTCAAATGAGTTTCTTGTTGACAGCATATTGATGGTTTTTGTTTTTTTATCCATTCTGATGCCCTGTGTATTTTGCTTGGGGCATTTTGCCCATTTACATTCAGGGTAACTATTGAGAGATATGAATTTAGTGCCACTGTATTGCCTGTAGAGTGATTCTTACTGTATATTGTCTCTGTTCCTTTCTAGTCTACTACTTTTGGGCTGTCTCTTTGTTTCGAGGACCCCTTTCAATATTTCTTGTAGAGCTGTTTTGGTGTTTACAAATTGTATTCATTTTTGTTTGTCCTGGAAGCTTTTTATCTCTCCTTCTATTTTCAGTGATAGCCTAGCTGGATATAGTATTCTTGGCTGCACGTTATTCTCATTGAATGCTCTGAATATATCACACCAGTTCTTTCTGGCCTGCTAGGTCTCTGTGAATAAGTCTGTTACCAATCTAATATTTTTACCATTGTATGTTACAGACTTCCTGTCCCTTGCTGCTTTCAGGATTTTGTCTTTGTTGCTAAGACTTGTAAATTTTAGTATTAGCTGATGGGGTGTGGACCTGTTCTGATTGATTTTGAGGGGACTTCTCCATGCCTCCTGGATTTGGTGCTTGTACCCTTTGCCATATTAGGGAAATTCTCTACAATAATTCTCTCCAATATGCCTTCTGCTCCCCTCTCTCTTTCTTCTCCTTCTGGAGTCCCAAGTATTCTAATGTTGTTTTGTCTTATGGTATCACTTATCTCTCGAATTCTCCCCTCGTGGTCCAGTCGTTGTTTGTCTCTCTTTTGCTCAGCTTCTTTCTTCTCTGTCATTTGGTTCTATATTACTAATTCTCTCTTCTGCCTCATTTATCCTACCAGTAGGAGCCTCTATTTTGATTGTACCTCATTAATAGCTTTTTAAATTTCAACTTGGTTAGATTTTAGTTCTTTTATTTCTCCAGAAAGGTCTTTTATTTCTCCAGACAGGGTTTCTCTAATATCTTCCATGCCTTTTTTGAGCCCAGTTGGCACCTTGACAATCATCATTCTGAACTCTAGAGCTGACATATTACCAATGTCTGTATTGATTAGGTCCCTAGGCTTTGGTACTGCCTCTTGTTATTTTTTTTTTTCAGTGAATTTTCCACCTTTCCTTTTATCCAGATAAGAATATAGGAAGGGGCAAATAAAATACTAAAAGGATGGCAAGGACCTTAGGAAAATGTGCTCTAACCAAATAAGAAGAGACCCACATCATGGGGGGAAGAAATAGGGTAAAAAAAGTTCAGAGAAAAAAATTAAATAAAGAAAAAAATATTTAAAAAATATATATATATTAGATTGGTGACTAGAATATAGTCACCTAGTTAATTTGGGAGTATTTTAGTCTCTTAAAAGAAACTATCTCCCAAAATTTTAAAGAATGAAAAAATACACACACATACACACACACAATAAGGGTAAACATAATGAACTGAATAGAACTATAAAGATAAAAAATTTTTTAAAAAATTTCTAAAAAAGGAGTTGATATGATAAGTAGAAAGAATTTGCTCAGGCTAGAGACTGGAACAAAGACCTGTGCTAGATTTAGGGTTTATTTTGAGCTATTCGAAGAAGTTCTACCCCAACATTTTTTAAAAGATAAAACCTTAAGTGTATACAAACAATAAGGATAGATACAATGAAGGATAAAATATGAGTATAATGATGAAGTTTCCAAAAAGATTTTTAAAATGAAGGTATTGTTGGGGCGCCTGGTGGCTCAGTGGGTTAAGCCGCTGCCTTCGGCTCAGGTCGTGATCTCGGGGTCCTGGGATCGAGTCCCGCGTCGGGCTCTCTGCTCAGCAGGGAGCCTGTTTCTTCCTCTCTCTCTCTCTGCCTGCCTCTCTGCCTACTTGTGATCTCTCTCTGTCAAATAAATAAATAAAATCTTTAAAATAAAATGAAGGTATTGTTAAGATAAACTAGTTAAAAAGTTAAAGGAGGAGAGAGTAATGGTTACAAACATTTTAGCTTAAGAAAAAAATAAAATTAAAAAAACTTAATTAACTTTACAAGACTAAAGACTCATGGGGAGAAAGCCATGAATTCCTTGCTTTGCTTGCTCCTCCTCTGGAATTCCACTGTTCTCCTTGGTACGTGAACTTGATCTTGGCTGAATTTCTTGCTGGGGGAGGGGCCTGTTGTAGTGATTCTCAAGTGTGTTTGCCCAAGGCGGAATTGCACAGCCCTTACCAGGGGCTGGGCTAAGTAATCCACTGAGGTTCCCCTTTGGAGCTTTTGTTCCCTGAATGCTTTCCATAGAGTTCTGGAGGATGGCATGAAAATGGTGGCCTCCCAATCTCTGGCCCAGAGGAGCCAAGAGCTCGGGACCCCACTCCTCAGTGCACCCTTGGAGAAAAGTGCTCAATCACTCCCATCTCCCTGGCTTCTAGGCTCACTTTGAGCCCCCCCCTCCCAGCCTGCAACCGAGCATCTCTGGCACACAGCCCTGCCTGGAGTCTCCAAACCCAGCAGATCCCTGCGTTCTTCAGGGGGGTCTTGCAGGATCTTGTGGAGTCCCTGCTCACAGAGCAGGGTCCTGCCTATGCCACATATCACAGCTTAAGGTAACTCTGAGTTGAGAGCTCATTCATTAGCTCAGTCTCTGTTACTGGCTTCCTCGCTCTAATACCTGGGAGCTCTGTGACACTCAAACAACCTCGACCCTTCTGTGACCCCACAGGACGTGAGACCACGCTATCCCCACATGGGCTTCACCCCAGCTTACCCTTTGGAGTGATGTCCCTCAGTGGAACAGCCTTTTAAAAGTTCTGGTATTGTGCTCCATTGCTCCACTGCTTGCGGGGAGCCAGACAATCTCCCCGCGGTCTATCTTCCCATCGCTTTGGATTCACTTCTCCACAGGTCCCCCCTTTCAGAAAGTGGTCGATTTTCTGTTTCTAGAATTGTTGTTCTTCTTCTCTTCAATCTTCTGTTAGAGTGTAGCTGTTCGGAATGATTTCATAGACTATCTAGCTGATCTCCTGCTACCTAATGTATCTCAGCCTGTTACTTCTCTGCAATCTTGACTCCTCCCCACTCTCATGAGTATTTAAAAGTGATCCTGACAACTTGTCTTAGGAACTTCAAGTCACTCATGCATTTGACTCCACCCACGCCCCCTGTTACCATACACAACCACAGTCAACAAGTCTTTGGCATCTACAGTGCGATCTAGAATCCTTGATCCCTCTTCCTCTACACCTGACTGAATTCATTCATGGCCTCTCCTGCTTCTTGAACCCTCTGTCCATTTCTATTCTTCACATCTTTTAACAGCTGCTTCCAGACCAGCCATTATCTCACAACTCCTTTGTGTTCTACCTTGGATATTGGTTCAATCTGAATAATTCTAACACTGGGTTTCTGTTTCTCTCCAAACAGCTGCAAAAATAAGTGGAATCCCAATGGGGTTATTGAGAAGACAGAGGTAATGGTTTCAAGGATCTTAGAAGGGCTAGACTGTAATCAGCTTTAGTGTTATGATTTAAAAGATCATCATCATTATTCTAATCCAGGTGCAGAACAGAATCATGTAGGATCTTTAAGTTCCCCTTGTCTTCATATTGGATTTCTCAGGCAACCTTTCCCAGGTCTAAGTGGTTTATCAGGTAGGTAGAGCTCTCAGGAAGGGTAAGGATACTGTCTCCTTCCAGAGAGGGTGAGCAGCTGAGTCCAGGTCACCAATCTCTTCTAAGCTGGTTGGTGTGACTTCTCTCATCTCTCCTCAGAGCCAAGTACATGTGGATTGAACGAAAGGAAAATGAGGTGGCTCCTCTTGTAGAGCTGAGGGCCTCATGTGGACCCAAGGTTAGTCTTGTGGGATCCTCTGGCTGAGGCAGTCACTTCCCTGACTTACAATAATTCAGTACAGCCTTCATTCTTCCCATCTGCCAGAGCTGCTCATCCCCAGTGTTTCTGCATCAACTTTGCTGACGTACACTCTGCCATTTTCTCAGTGGACAGGCCACTCTTTCACTTTTGTCATGTTCGGACAGAACCGGTGTCTTCCCCCCCACACACACACACACAGCTGTCATGTTTTGCTTCGAGGAAAGGTGACAATAGAAACAGAAAAATGAAAGAGAAACCTGGGGCAGCCCCTTGGCCCTCCTCTTCCTTCCCTCTATGTGATCCTCATGATGACATAAAACATGATCAGGACCAGCAAGTGAGAGTATGTCCAGTAAAGTATGTGGAAATATTAAGTAAATCAAATTCTCTTTGTTGTTGTTACTTAAGTTGAAAATGCAACACCATGAATAAGGAAAGGCAACAAGGTGGTTTGTCCCTGACACCATAGCCTGGACCTCACCACCCCCACATTCGGAGCACCAGACAGATGACCAGATGAAGCTGCCTACTGGAAACACACAGTCTGAATGAGCTAGTGAAAGTCTTCAGTTTCTGTGCTGGAAGATTCTCCTGAGAGACCCAGTGAGTGAAATCCCTGTGCTCAGCTCAAAAATTTTGGACGTAACAGGTGTTCCCTAGTTTCAGGAAAACTTGAACAATGAGAGATCCTGGGTGGCTCAGTTGGTTGAGGATATGATTCTTATTCTAACTTCAGGGCTTGATGTCAGACTTTGGGTTCAAGGCCCACATTAGTCTTACTTTAAAAGAAAATGTGGGTGGAGCTTACTTTAAAACAATGAAAAAAAAAAGAAAATTAGGAGCTGTGATGGCACAATAAATGTATTCCCTTATTCAAGGTGAAAGGATTATAATTGGTCTTTCCTCTACTTGGAGAAAACTAAAGAAGACCCTCAGCATCTGGGGGTTGTTGACACCTTTGATACCTGGTCAGGAGAGGAGGAGGTGAGCACTGAGAGGGTCCCAGACACAAACACTCCAGGGGCAAGGGCAAGGGCAAGGATGTAGGGCCATTAAGTTTTTTGCTAACAAGGAAACCAGCCCCTGCACAATAGGGGAATCTAGAGTCCTCAGGTCATGATGAGCCTGTCCTCAGGAGTGAGCCCAGGAGAGCCCAGGTGGAGGACACTCAGTCACTGCAGATGAAAGAGCTTAGTAGATATGATAACTACCTTGTCAGTGAGGTGCTGCTGGAAAAATCCCGTCACCTGGAATTAGAACCTTGACACCTCCTCTTCCCAGACAAGAACCAGGCTTCCTGCTGGGGGCACTTGCAATGCCTTGGAGCACTCTAAAAAACCTTGGTATATATTGTCTTTCATTGGTTTTCAAGGATATTACATAAGAAGCAATGGCACAGAATTCTTGGAGGACACAAACTGTCTATAAGGTCAATGTGACAAACCTAGGAATAACAGGAATCCTTTAGGATTCGAGGAGTTTCTCTCCATCATTTCCTGGGTCTCAGAGTTTTACCTGGACAGGTGATCTTTCTTACTGGTGAGCTGCCAGTGGTGTCTTGTGGCCATTGCTGATGTTTGAGGCCTGTTGTGACGCAGGGTTTGGAAATGAAAACACAAATAAATTAAATTTTATGATTTATCTCTACAAAACTCATTCAACACCTCAGTAACTATCTAGTGTTAAACAGAAAAAATATTTTGACAATACCTCCCAGAGTACGTAGTAGTGGGTGAAGTTAAAGATGAGGTTGTCTTGGTGAATGGGGGGCTCAGTCAGTTTTGCAGCTGCTGTCAGCTCACGTCATGATCCCAGGATGCTGGGATGGAGCCTTGCATCAGGCTCCGTGCTCGTTGGGAGCCTGCTTCTCCCTCACTGTCTGCCTGTTGCTCTGTCTACTTGTACTCTCTCTCTGTATCTTTCTCTCTGTCAAATAAATAAATAAAAATCTTAAAATAATGATTTTTGTCATATGAGGCAACATTCAAATTCAGTCCACTAAAAAACACATGTTAAGTAATCATTCCAGTTTTCACTTGCATTTAGCAATCTAAATTGATTGTAAATATTCAGGTACACCGAATTCATTATATCCAATTTGAAATTGTTAATTTGCATATGTACTCCATATACTTCACTGTATAAATGTATAGAAATTATAAGTCAGTCATCAAATTTACTTATATACATGAGCATCAATAGCTTTGAACTATAACGATTAGCTTAATATTTTCAGTTATTCTCAACCCTGAATTGGATAAATGTTATACTTTTTCTTTTAATCTTAAAGCACAGACAAAAATACAATATATAACGATACATACTGTGTCTCCCTGCTATAAAGTTTTCTTCAAAGTTACAATTAAAAAAAAAATCCAAAAAGATTCTGGAGGCAAGGATAATACTTAAAGAAAATAATGCATGGTTGAGAAACCCATGCTCCAACCCAAGTAGAAAGTGTAGAAAGGAAAGCAAAAAGAGAAGTAGAAAGTAAGGGAAACATACAGAAATTAAAAACTCCTATGTCCCCTACTTAAGCCTCACTCATAAGAGAAGATGTTCAGAGGAGCTAGAGCCACGGGTCCCAGAAGTGCCCACACCAGCCAGGCCAACAGCATCTGTAGGATCCCCGATGGCCCTGTCCTGCTCCTTCTTGGTGGCCTGGTGGTGCTCAGCTGCCACTCCCTCGGCTCTCTGGGATGTGACCTGCCTCAGGACCACGGCCTGCTGCACTGGAGGGCCCTGATGCTCCAGCGACAAATGAGGAGACTGTCTGCTAGCTCCTGTGACAACTAACAAACAACTTTGGCTTCCCCCAGGAGGTGTTTGACGGCAAGGCGCTACAGAAGGCTCACGCCCTCTCTGTCGTCCATGTGATGAACCAGAAGACCTTCCACCTCTTCTGCACAGAGGCCTCACCTGCTCCTTGGAACAAGACCCTCCTGGAGGAATTGTGCTCAGGACTTTCTGGGCAGCTGGGCCACCTGGAAGCCTGTCCCTGCAGGAGGTGGGGGTGGGAGAGCTGCCCCTGGTGAATGGGGACTCCATCCTGAGGAACTACTTCCAGAGAATCTCTCTCTATCTGCAAGAGAAGCAATACAGCCCTTGTGCCTGGGAGACGGTCCGAGCAGAGATCATGAAACCCTTGTATGCATCAACAGCCTTGCAAAGGAGTCTAAGGAGCGGGAAATGGAAATGACACCCATTTCAACATCGAAATGGTTCTCTCTGAAGAATACTATCACAGTCCCATGTGTCCTGTGGTATCAAAGACTCTCATTTCTGCTGTCATCATGACATGAACTGAATCACTTTGTCACATGTATTCAGGAGTATTAGGCAACATGAAGTCAACGTTACAAACACCTGTTGCTTTCAGATGACCATGCTGATCTGCCTATTTAACTCTTTATTTATTTATTTCACTATTTATAAGATTTAAGTTCTTTTTTATTGTATTATATTAGTTGTATCTTCCCTTTGTGGTTAAGAGAATTGTATATATTTTACATGTATTAAATTCTTTATTTTCTGATCATTAAATGTTCTATAGAAAACTTCTTGCGTTTGTTTCTAATTGAAGCAGGAAACTAGTCTGATTACAACCTGATGAAAGAATGGACTGTACCACTCTCAGTCATTACTTTGTTTTCACATTAGAAGTAATCGCATCGACTTCCTGGAAGTCACTTTGCATGCTGTCGTCACGGGAAAGGCAGACTTCCCAAGTCCAATGCTGTGTCTGTATCTTGGATTTTGTACAAAAACTAACCCTGGGACAAAATTGTAGTGAATTAATATCAGTTATGTTAAAGGGAAGAGTGAGAAGAAGGGAAAACATGAATTTTGTAAGTAGAAAAGGAAGCAGACATGTCAGGAAATAAAATGAAAAGCACCAGATACATTCCACATCACACGGTAGACACCCAAGTGCGAATATTCTTTAGCAAATGGATCGTTCAGGGTCACCCAAGTAGCTCAGTAGATTAAGTGTATGCCTTAGGTTCAGGTCAGGATGATGGGGTCCCGGATCGAGCCCTGTGTCAAGCTCCCTGTTCAGCTGGGAGTCTGCTTCTCCTTCTCACACTGTCCCTGATTGTGTTCACTGTCTCTCTCTCTGTGTGTCAAATAGTTAAATAAAATCTTTAAACAAAACAAAATAAACAAATCAAAAGAAAAATTATGGATCCTTGATCCTGCCATTACAAGCCACTCCATTCACAGAAAACCCAGGGAGGGAAGTGGTTGCCTGGGAAAAGAGCGTAGAATGAGAAATGGTGCCTCAAACCTCCCCTGGTTAAGGGAGAAAAGAGCCACACTGCAAACAAAGGTGGAATGTCCCTCAGGCAGTAGTATAAGAGCGAATATTGGATAAGAGTCTATTTCAAAGCCGAGAAAGGTTTCAAGGAATTGCATCATAGCAAAGGGTACATGGAAAGAGTACATGAAGCCGGGAAGTAGAAGGGTTGTGACCAAGGGGACCGGCTGTTTTTGACTGAATTACTCACCAGGAAACCATACTGGTGACAGAGGAAAGGTGAGGAACAGAACAGAGCTAGTGACTATAGATAGAGTATACATCTGAGAGATTTATGTTCTTTGGGCTAATTAAACTTCCATGAAAAAATGAAAAAATAATTGAAATGGGGGATGCCCTCTAATGTCTTCTAAGCCATGTAAAGCATATCTAAAGAAAAGCAAACAAAAATGAAAAGGCATATAAAGTATATCGGAATATTCTGCAAATGAAAACACGCTCTCCTATTGAAGACTCATGAATAGAAAGAACTGAAGATGAATGAGGGGACAGGGCACCGCCCACTGTTCCCCCAGGCCATCAGAAGCCCTCAGGTGCAGCACCCAGCCACTCCATGGGGATCCTACTCGTTCCCCCAGCAGCATCTCAGCTCTGGGCTGTGAGCTGCCTCCTGGCCACGGGCAGCTTCACAGGGGGACCCACTGCTTCTGAACAGAGGAGGAGCATCAGTCCCTTCTCCGGAACCAGGGACACCTCCACTGCGACAAGGTGGGTGGTTGCCAGTTCCAGGAGGTCCATGCCAAGTCTGTCCTCCACGAGATGCTGCTGCTGAGCTTCACACTATTCCTCCCCTGAACCCATCCCTGCTGGGGCAGCCAAAACACTGGAAACCTGAGTGGTACCTGCAATGGGAGTGGGGGAGCCTCCCATGGATTTGAGGGCCCTGCCCTGGCCTTGAAGATGTGCTACCAGAAAATCCGTCTCCATCTGAGACAGAAGAAACAGAGTGACTACCTTGGAAGGCGTCTGAGTCAAAATCAGGCAACCCAACTCTTCCTCTTCAAATGAGGACATAAGGAAAGGGAAAAAAGGAAGAAAGTGGGAAAGGGACCTGGAAATTATATTCTTGACCTACAACACTAAGCCACATAGCCATGAGTTCCATCATTCTAAATCCTCCTCTTTCTGCTTCAGCCATACAATGTGTTGAGTTAAGTTACTCAGTATTGTGGGTAAAATGTCTCTGTGGCAGGACTGTCCCTAAGGGCCGCCGTCTGCAGGACAGAGCTAGCTAAAGTTGTTCACGTGTTCACATATTGCAGGATCCTCTGGTTTCTGGATCAACAGTGAACCTGTTGGAACATTGTTCCTGACGTCACAGCTGCAGCAACAAAACAAACCAACAACCCCCAAATGCAAGAAGACAGAAAACAACAACTCTTCTTAGATCCACTCACAGCTGAGGTACCAGGGCCAGTCTCAGCGCTGGTACCAGGAGAGAAAGGAGCTTTCAATCACACTGGCCAGGAGAAGGCACTGGTAGGAACTTGAACTGTTACGGAAGCCTGGCTCGAGGCTCTGTGTGCTTCCACTGGACAGCTACAATGTCCAGGCCTCCCTAGTTGGTGGAGCCCACAGTTTTTTTGAGTTGTACCTTTGGAATCTCCACTAGTCACCCTCTGTGAAGAGCAGAGGGACATCTGCTGGCTTTGTCAGTAGAGGGAGGGGGAAAGCAATCATTCTAGAATAGTCTGAGGCTACCTCTCCACAGTGCTAGAGGCCAAAGGTATCTGTGACCAGAGGACTGCAGGAGGAATGTCAGGAAGAGGGGACAGCACACTTCCCACTGGAGATGCAGGGGTGAGTCTGGACTCTCCAACAATGCATGTCCTGGAGACATTAAATCGAAATGTGTCTTCCGTATTTGGAAATCGAGGCACGGTGCTGAAAGTCCTTCCGTCTGACATGAGAGTGGAATAAGAAGATGCCCTAAAGCTTCAGAGAATCTTTGACATTTAAGGCTGAGAAGCAGAAGGGGAACCTGTGAAGGGCACAGCGATGGGGCAGCCAGTGCAGGTGGGACGCCACCAGGGAAGGATGATCTCCAGGAAGCGTGGCAGAAGGGAAGATTCAGAATTTCCCAAGAGGAACCTCAGGCAGGAATTTATGGCATGGGCTATAGGACTGTGCCCTGCATCTGGAATTCTGCTTCCATCTCCCTGTTTAATCATGAGAACCTCACTGGAGCTCTCTGCAGCTCAGTTTCCCCAGATGTAAAGTGAGGTGGAAATATTCCTAGAGCTGTTGTAATAATGATCATCCTCCAAAATATCATTGTGAAAAAAAATTAAATACCCCTTCGTAATGGGTGACTATCCATTGACTGTAATTATATACACAATAATGTATTATGTATACATATACACTGTACCTATGTCCGCATACTCGATGTGTTCTGGTACAGCACATGTCCCCTTCCTCCACGCCCTCCGAGATCCCATCCTTTCACTATCCAATCACAGAGTTTCCCTCTCCCCAGTGGAGAAACCTCCTGTGAGCTCCCCTCCAACCTCCCTCCTCAGGAGCCTCTCCTGCCCATTCACACAGCTGCTTCCTTTTCCTTTGTGGTTTCTGTCTGGCCCTTTTACTTCCTTACAAACCCACAAAGAAGAACACAAGTTGTGTGAAACTTCCAGATTTTTTCAAAACTCTCCTAGCAGAAGCCTTATTGTTTTTTTTCTCCTGGTGACTATTGTTAACCTGAGGAAATGTCCCCACTGCAGTGATGTCACAGGGGCAGGAGCAGAGAGGAGATAGGAGCAGGAGGCTGCTGTTCTGTGGCCCGTCACAGTCTTTAGGGGAGGCTGCCAGCGAGGGGGTAAGGTGGGCTAGACAGTGACCAGGTGTGCACACAGGCTCGTGTTGTATGTAAAGTCTGTCCCCTGGTGGGAGATTTTCCTCCAGAGCAAGCAAAGAAAGACAAACAAACACAAACAAAAACTTTCCTGGAATGAACAGACTCTGCTAGCATTATAAGCCATGAACTTCAACAAAAATTCCCTTAAAAAAAAAATAGAGCAGATACATTCCCAGTAAAAGTGAGCAGAAAGTCCTGAGTTGTTTCAGGTTCGCCATGGTCGTGAGCTATTTCCCGTCCACCCTGCTCTGTAGTGGATTGGTCTCTCCCACATAACGGCATCCCCCCAACCAGAGGGAACACTTGTCCAGTTGCTTCCAACAATGTAACAAGTAGTTCTAGGGTTGGGAACAAGGCTTCAACATGCCATGGGTTGTCTTGTGGATGTTGCTGGTGTTTGAGCCTTGTTTTGATGTGGACTTTGGAAATGAAATACAAGTAGATTCTACGTCATGATTTAATTATTCAAAACTTATTCATTGCATCAAGAATTCTAACTGGTATAAATAGAAAAAATATTTTGATAATAACTTGGTGCGTATCTAGCGCAAGAGAAGTTAATTGAGGCCATGAAAATACAGTACACAAAAAAAAATCCAATAAATAATTGAATAATTCATTGGCTGTTAGAAATTTGGAATGATTCTCAGTATCTAGGGACACTGATATTATTATGTCTTTCTACAAATTCTTAATTAGCATTGTACTTTTATATTTCCATTTAAATAAGAAAAATTGAGAAGTCATTCATCATATTTAGATATCCAGTAAAGAATAAGTAGCTTAAAATATAGTTCTCAGTTGAAATTTTTGTCCATCTAAACACTGAATTAAATAAACGGAGTAAAATGAACACTTTCTTTTCTAATCTATTAAGCAGAGCTATACATACATAACTATATAGACTGTAGATCCATGTTACCAAGTTTTGTTGGAAGGTTCAAAAACAAAAATATTCAAAAGACTGTGACAGGAGGTGGCAATAGGAAGAAGAAATGGTTGAGAAACCCACGCTCTACATCCCAGGAGAAAGTGTAGAAAGGAAAGCAAAAAGAGAAGTAGAAAGAAAGGGAAACGTTCAGAAATCGAAAACTCCTGTGTCCCCTACTTAAACCACACGCACAGGAGAAGATGTTCAGAGGAGCTAGAGCCACGGTTCCCAGACGTGCCCACCCCAGCCAGGCCAACAGCATCGGTAGGATCCCTGATGGCCCTGTCCTGCTCCTTCTTGGTGGCCCTGGTGGTGCTCAGCTGCCACTCCCTAGACTCTCTGGGATGTGACCTGCCTCAGGACCATGGCCTGCTGCACTGGAGGGCCCTGATGCTCCTGCGACAAATGAGGAGACTGTCTGCTAGCTCCTGTGACAACTATACAAACGACTTTGGCTTCCCCCAGGAGGCCTTCAACAACAAGCAGCTGCAGAAGGCTCAAGCCCTCTCTGTCATCCATGTGACGAACCAGAAGACCTTCCACCTTTTCTGCACAGAGGCCTCACCTGCTCCCTGGAACACGACCCTCCTGGAGGAATTGTGCTCGGGACTTTCTGAGCAGCTGGGCCACCTGGAAGCCTGTCCCCTGCTGGAGGCAGGGGTGGGAGAGCTGCCCCTGGTGAATGGGGACTCCATCCTGAGGAACTACTTCCAGAGAATCTCCCTCTATCTGCAAGAGAAGCAATACAGCCCTTGTGCCTGGGAGATGGTCCGAGCAGAGATCATGAAACCCTTGTATGCATCAACAGCCTTACATAAGAGACTAAAGAGCGGGAAGTGGACACCCCTTTCAACATGGAAATGATTCCTTCTGACTGATAACATCACACTTCTGGAGTTCTGGCGTGTCAGAGATTCATATTTCTGCTGTCGTGAAGACATGAACACAGGCTATTTGTCACGTGTTTTCAGAACATGTCAACTCTACAAGCAGTAGTGGCTTACAAATGACCTTGCTCGTGTCTATTTATCTATTTAAATATTTATTTATGTAAATATTGATAGGATTCAGTTTTCATATAACATGATGTGCACCTTTACATAGCAGAATATAATAAAATATATTTATAATATGTAATCAGTTTATCATTTTTTCTTTATGGAACTTTAAGGACAAAAGGGTTTTCAAAGAGTCACACCAGTCTGATTGTGTAACTCTGTTGGAAATTGGACAGCAGAATGCATTTACCGTCATACTGCATTAACGTTGGAAATGACAACTGACTTTCTCTAAGACAACTTGCATGTTGACCTTAGGTTACAGGACATAATAAATACAGATCCTGATGTCTACATCTTTGGCTGTAGGGATATATATATATAGTTGCTGTAGGGATGGGATCTAAAAACAATCCTCGGGCGCCTGGGTGGCTCAGTGGGTTAAGCTGCTGCCTTCGGCTCAGGTCATGATCTCAGGGTCCTGGGATCGAGGCCCGCATCGGGCTCTCTGCTCAGCAGGGAGCCTGCTTCCCTCTCTCTCTCTGCCTGCCTCTCTGCCTACTTGTGATCTCTGTCAAATAAATAAATAAAATCTTTAAAAAAAAAATAAATAAAAACAATCCTCTTATTTAGTGTTTTAATGAAGAAGGAAAGGAAGTGACTTCTCTCACCTGCTGCCTGAGTAGAGAGGTAGAAGCACACAGGAAGTGCACACAGAAAATCTGTGGACCCCTCGACAGGTCACTGGCAGACATGGAGACACGTATGTCCGGTGTCGGGGGCAGGTGAGCTGGCAGTTGACAAGAAACGCCACGGCTGATGTCCACATCTAGCAGGCAAAGCCAGAAACAGAGGGAGACTGTGTCATATGAGAAACAGACAAAACTTGATTCTGAGGCTCTTCAACCATTGAAGGGACAGGAGAGAAGAGCCACAAAGGAGACGGTGGACTCTTGGCCATACAGCACAGGGATAAGGGAGGATGCTGGTGAGTGTCTTCAAGGAAGTAAATGTGCTTCAAAGACCATCAGCGGATTCCTGGAAGATGTCGATTGAAACTGCCTGCGATGTCAGAAACACAGAAGCCTTTGCTGACCTTCCTGAGAGTCGATTTGGTGGAATGCATAAGCAGAGACCACCCTGGAGCGGGTGGGAGCATGAATAAGAGTGCGTCTGACTTGGAGAAGAATATTCCATGGGATCTGGGAATAATGGGGTTCGTAATTCTGGGCATGGTTTGCCTTTTTATGTCATTTCTTTTTTCCTGAGTGATTTCATGGATTCGATGTTCTGCAAATCATGTTAATATGTTTAATGTTGTATTTATTTTTCATCATGACTGAAATACTGATGGTGGTTTATCCTGTCTTGGTTCTTACTTCCTTGCACATCAGTGAGCCTCTTGGCTTTAAGAATTCACTTGGCAGAAATGGATAACTCATTCAATCCTTCATCAAATTATCTATTACGACAGATAAAATCATGTTTCCCAGAATTATCAGCTTAATTATTAGTTTCCCTAAGTCCTCCTTGTGACACTGTTTCCTACAGCAGCATAATACCCCATTGCTGTTTTTTAGAGAGTTTGATGTTTTAAGAATTCTTCTCTGTTGCTCGCTGCTAGTATTTCCTCACGTTCAGAATACCACAATGTTTGGTGGATATCCACATCACGAGATTCTCATGCACATAAACAGTGACAGACTTTCTTCAAAAATAAAGGGGGGAAGCCCGGTTAAGCATTCTCTCTCCTAATATTTAGAGCAATGGAAAATCATTGGTCCAATCAGCTGAAAATACATGAATCATGGAAATCCGTGGAGCAATAGTGAGTTGTGCATAATTCAGGAGTAAAAGCAGGTTTAACAATTTTGACAAAATAGCATGAATATTCACTGAACTCATGCACTGAAAGGCACCTAGCAGTGCATCGTCCTACAGAATGGCTAAATATGGTAGCGATGGTCTTATCTTAATTCTGACAGCTATATATGAGAATATTGTTCGTCTCCTCCTACAAAATTCTTGGGAACAGTGTGGCCTACACTGCAGTACCTGACTTGCAAAGGAGGCAGCCTCTCAAACTGGAATTCTGTTGTGAATTCTAGAAAAGGCTGACCCATTCATGCCCCATTGCCAAGAAGGGTTTTTATTTTTCACCAGTGCCTTCTGCAAACATCTGAGAGTTGAGAATAAATATGTAGTGGAAGTGCGGAAGAACATGCTATTTCCTTAACTTCTGGCACCCACCCTGCCCTCTACCCACCACCGCTTTCTCATTCCAGAACACACTCCCCTGTCCTAACAGTTACCTTCCTTGCCAAGGCAGAAGTCCCCATAGCCCCCTTGGCATTCACTCTCTTGACCTCTCAGCCTGTTCACACAACAGCTTTCTGTTTTGCTGTCATCTCAGCTTAAAGGTTTTCCTAGGAGCAGCACAAGAAAGCAAGTAGAAAGCAAAAATGCATTGAAATCTCTAGGTTTTGCAGAGCCACCTGCTGGAGAGGCTTTGCTCCCATTTCCATCCAATGTGATGGAATAGCAGCTGTGGCTGAAAGGAAACAGAAAGCAGAACAGGTTGAAGGGTAGCCTAGTGCAGCTCCCTCTTTGGGAGGCCGCCCCCTGGTGGCCAAATGTGACAACGGTTGTGACCAAAATGGGACCCCTTCCTGAGGATCTCCCTTCCAGCTACAAAAAGCCTACTTGTGGACACCCAGAGATTTTAATGCTGTCATAAACCCATTTCCTTACTCTATGACAAAGAATAAGTCTTGTCCTGAAAATCCCTATCGCCATAGTTTGTTTCAATCCAGTGTTATTGATTATTAAATACTGGAAAGTGTTGCAGAACGAAGCAGCAAAGGCCAAATACAGGGGCGAGGGGAATGAACATCCCTGCCAACATTTTTTTAAAGATTTTATTTCTTTATTTGAGAGAGACAGAGAGGCAGAGCCTGGGAGGGGGGTTGGTCAGATGGAGCACTCCGCACTAAGCAGATGGCCTAATGTAGGACTCGATCCTAGGACCACGAGATGATGACCTGAGCTCAAGGCTGATGCTTAAAGGACTGAGCCAGCCAGGAGCCTCAACCCCAACCAACTTTCCTACCCAGGCATTGCTCTTCAGTCTGCCAGGGGAGGTAGAGGAGGCAGGGCTCAGCGTTGGTTGTCCACGGTCAGGCTGGGAGACTCACCCTGCACTACTGGCCACACACAGCCAAGGCTTGGCAGCTTCAGGAACCAGAGTGCCCACTTGCCCTCCCTCACCCTCCCTGTCAGCTGATTCCTGTGCTGTGGAGCTCAAGGCCCCCAGATGTCTGGTCCCACACAGAAACATGCTAATTCCAGGGCCCCTCAGCAAAGAATCCCGGAGCTCAACTGTACCTGTGTTGGAGCACTGCCTAAGTTCTCGTTACACCAGGAGTAGGATACTCCTTTGCTTAGAAAACCACAGCTGACTCTGGAAACATGAAAGTGTTGGAAGTCAACAGCAGTGTGGGAACCTGGAAGGAGAGTGGAAATGGGGAAGTGTCCACTGGTTTAGTGACTTATCCTCAGGAGGTGGAACAGTAGGACAGTAGGGCAGCATCGAGTCAACTGTCTCTCTGGGTCCTTCCCCAGACTGAGATGCTTCAAGTGGACGCTGGGAGCACAGAGTTGTTCTAGGCAGATGTGGCCCATGGTTGTGTCCCCACCACGGGTAACCCTGACAGGACAGCAGCCTGCAATGTGTTCAAAGAAGGAGGGTCAGTCTAGTGCCAGCTGCAAACCTAGATCTCACTGGCAGAAAAATCTAATGTCTTTTGAAATCTGTAATTGTGATGCCACCAACTTTGGCTTTCTTTTTCAGTGTTCCTCTGGCTATTTGAGGTCTTTTCTGGTTCCATTTAAATTGTAAGATTCTTTGTTCCATTTCTTTGAAAAAAAATGGATGGGCTTTTGATAGGGATTGCATCAAATGTGTCGATTGCTTTAGGTAGCGTAGAAATTTTCACAATATTTGTTCTTCCAATCCATGAGCATGGAACATTTTTCCATTTCCTTGTGTCTTCCTCAGTTTCTTCCATGAGTACTTTATAGGATTCAATATGAATTCTTTGCCTCTTTGATTAAGTATATTCCTAGGTATCTTGTGGTTTTGGGAGCAATTGTTAACGGGGTTGATGCCTTACTCTCTCTTTCTTCTGTCTTGTTTTGGTGTAAAGAAATGCAAGTGATTTCTGTGCATTGATTTTATATACTGACACTTTACTGAATTCCTATACAAATTCTAGCAGATTTGGACTGGTGTCTTTTGGGTTTTCCACATATAGTATCATCTCATCTGCAAAGAGTGATAGTTTGATTTCTTCTTTGCCAGTTTGGATGCCTTTAATTTCTTTTTGTTGTCTGATTGCTGAGGCTAGGACTTCTACTACTATGTTCAATAGCTGTGGTGGTAATGGACATCCCTGCCGTGTTCCCTGAACTTATTGGAAAAACTCTCCATTTTTCTCCACTGTGAATGATATTTGTGGTGGGTTTTTCATTAGATGGCTTTGATGATATTGAGGTATGTACCCTCTATCCCTACACTTTGAAGAATTTTGAACAGGAACGGATGCTTTCCTTTGTCCAATGCTTTTTCAGCATCTATTGGGAGTATCATATGGTTCTTGTTCTTTCTTTTAGTAATGTATTGTGTCACATAATGTAGTGTATCACATAATGTATTGTATCACATTGATTGATTTGAGGATGTTGAACCAACCTTGCAGCTCAGGATTAAATCCCACTTGGTCATGGAAAGTCATTCTTTTAATGTACTGTTGGATCCTATTGGCTAGTGTTTTGGTGAGAATTTTTCATCTGTGTTCATCAAGGATATTGGTCTGTAATTCTTTTTGATGGGATCCTTGTCTGGTTTTGGGATCAAGGTAATGCTGGCCTCATAAAATGAGTTTGGAAGTTTTCCGTCCATTTCTATTTTTGGAGCAGTTTCAGGAGAATAGGAATGAGTTCTTCTTTAAATGTTTCTAGAATTCCCCTGGGAAGCCGTCTGGCCCTGGGCTCTTGTTTGTTTGGAGAGTTTTTGATGACTGCTTCAATCTCCTTACTGGTTATAGATCTGTTCAGGTTTTCTCCTTCTTCCTGTTTCAGTTGTGGTAGTTTACATGTCTCTGGGAATGTATCCATTTCTTCCAGATTGTTAAATCTGGAAGATTGTCAAATTGTCAAATCTGCTGGCGTATAGTTGCTCATAATATGTTCTTATAATTGTTTGTATTTCTTTCATGTTGGTTGTGGTCTCTCCTCTTTCATTCATGATTTATTTTATTTGGTTCCTTTTTGTTTTCTTTTTGATCAGTCTTGCCCAGGGGTTTATCAATCTTATTCATTCTTTGAAAGAACCAGCTCCTGGTTTCATTGATTTGTTCAATTTTTTTTTTTTTTTTGGTGTCTATTTCATTGATTTCTGCTCTGGATCTTTATTACTTCTCTTCTCCTGCTGGGTTTAGGCTTTCATTGTTGTTCTTTCTCCAGGTCCTTTATATGTAGGGTTAGGTCGTGTATGTGAGACCTTTCTTGTTTCTTGAGAAAGGTTTGTATTGCTATATATTTTCCTCTCAGGACTGCCTTTGCTGTGTCCCCCAGATTTTGAACCATTCTGTTTTCATCATCATTTGTTTCCATTAATTTTTTCAATTCTTCTTTAATTTCCTGTTTGACACATTCATTCTTAAGACGGATGCTCTTTAGTCTCCATGTATTTGGGTTCTTTCCAAATTTCATTCTGATGGAGTTCTAGCTTCAGAGCATTGTGGTTTGAAAGTGTGCAGGGAATGATCCCAATCTTTTGATACTGGGTGAGACCTGATTTAGGACCCAGGATGTGATGTATTCTGGAGAATGTTCTATGTGCACTGGAAGAGAATTTTTTTTTTTTTTTTTTTTTTTTTTTTTTTTTTTTTTGCTTTGAGATGGAATGTTCTGAATATATCTGTTATGTCCCTGCATTTCAGTGTGTCACTTAAGGCCTTTATTTCCTTGTTGATCTTTTGCTTGGATGGTCTGTCCATTTCAGTGAGGGGAGTGTTAAGTCCCCTACTATTATTGTATTCTTGTCACTGTGTTTCTTTGATTTTGTTATTGATTTATAAAATTGGCTGCTCCAATGTTATTGGCATAGATACATCCAATTGTTAGACCTTGTTGGACAAACCCTTTGAGTATGGTATAGTGTCCTTCCTCATCTCTTATTAGAGTCTTTGTCTTGAAATCTAATTCATCTGATATAAGGATTGCCACCTCAGTTTTCTTTTGATGTCTATTAGCATAGTAAATTATTTTCCACCCCTTCACTTTAAATCTGGAGGTATCTTTGGGTCTCAAATGAGTTTCCTATAGGCAGCATATTGATGGGTTTTGATTTTTTTATCCTTTCTGATACCCTGTGTCTTTTGCTTGGGGCATTTAGCTCATTTACATTCAGGGTAACTATTGAGAGATATGCATTTAGTGCCACTGTATTGCCTGGAAGGTGACTCTTACTGTGTATTGTCCCTGTTCCTTTCTGGTCTACTACTTTTGGACTCTCTCTTTGCTTAGAGGACCCCTTTCAATATTTCCTTTAGAACTGTTTTGGTGTTTACAAATTGTTTTTGTTTTTGTTCTTCCTGGAAGTTTTTTTTATCTCTCCTTCGATTTTCAATGATAGCCTAGCTGGATATAGTATTCTTGGCTGCATGTTCTTCTCCTTGAGTGCTCTGAATATATCACACCAGTTCTTTCTGGCCTGCCAGGTCTCTGTGGATAAGTCTGTTGCCAATCTAATATTTTTACCATTGTATGTTACAGACTTCCTGTCCCTTGCTGCTTTCAGGATTTTCTTTTTGTCACTAAGACTTGTAAATTTTACTATTAACTGACGGGGTGTGGACCTATTCTTATTGATTTTGAGGGAAGTTCTCTGTGCCTCTGGGATTTTGATGCTTGTTTCCTTTGCCATATTAGGGAAATTCTCTACAATATTTCTCTCCAATTTACCTTCTGCTCCCCTCTCTCTTTCTTCTTCTTCTGGAATCCCAATTACTCTAATGTTGTTTTGTCTTATGGTGTCACTTATCTCTCGAATTCTCCCCTAATGGTCTAGTCATTGTTTGTCTCTCTTTTCCTCAGCTTCTTTCTTCTCTGTCATCTGGTCGTCTATATCACTAATTCTCTCCTCTGCCTCATTTATCCTAGCAGTAAGAGCCTCTAGTTTTTATTGTACCTCATTAATAGCTTTTTTGATTTCAAATTGGTTAGATTTTAGTTCTTTTATTTCTCAGAAAGGACCTTTATTTCTGCAGACGGGGTTTCTCTATATCTTCCATGTCTTTTTGGAGGCCATCTGAACTCCAGAATCATCATTCTGAACTCTAGATCTGACATATTACGAAAGTCCATATTGATTAGGTCCCTAGCCTTCAGTACTGCCTCTTGTTTGTTTGTTTGTTTTTGTTTTGTTTTGCAGTGCATTTTCCCACTTTGTCCTTTTATCCAGATAAGAATATATGAAGGAGTGAATAAAATACTAAAAGGGTGACAAGGACCCCAGGAAAATGTGCTCTAACTAAATCAGAAGAAACCCAAATCATGGGGGTAAGAAATAGGGTACAAAGAGTTCAGATAAAAAAATTAAATAAAGAAAAATATATGTATATATATTAGATTGGTGACTAGAACAGAGTCATCCACTTAATGTTGGAAGTATTTTAGTCTCCTAAAAGACACTATCTCCCAAATTTTAAAGAATGAATAAAACACACACACACACACACACACACAGAGTAAACACGATGTAGGTATGGAATATGACTATAAAGATGAAACTTTTTAAAAAGAATTTCTTAAAAAGGAGTTGATAAGATAAGTGGAGAGACTTTGCTAGGCTGGAGAGTAGAACAAAGACCTGTGATAGATTTAGGGTATATTTTGAGCTATTAGAAGAAGTTGTAACCCAAAATTTTTTAAAAGAAAAATCCGTATGCATATACAAACAATAAAGGTAGATACAATGAAGGATAAAATATGACTATAATAATGAATGTTCAAAAAAGTTTTTTTTTTTTTTAATGAAAGGTATTGTTGAGATAAACAGGTTTAAAAGTTAAAAGAGGAAAGGGTAAAGGTTAAAAAAAATTTTAGCTTAAGAATAAAATAAAATTCAAAAGAATTAATTAATTTTACAAGACTAAGAATCATGGGGAGAAAGCCATGAATTCCATGCTTTGCTTGCTCCTCCTCTGGAATTCCACTGTTCTTCTTGGTAGTGAACTCAGTCTCGGCTGAATTTCTTGTTGATCTTCTGGGGGAGGGGCCTGTTGTAGTGATTCTCAAGTGTCTTTGCCCAAGGTGGAATTGCACTGCCCTTACCAGGGGCGGGGTTAGTAATCCGCTGGGGTTCCACTTTGGAGCTTTTGTTCCCTGAACACTTTCCATAGAGTTCTGGAGGATGGCATGAAAATGGTGGCCTCAGAATCTCTGGCCCAGAGGAGCTGAGAGTTCGGAGCACTACTCCTCAGTGCACCCTTGGAGAAAAGTGCTCAATCATTTGCATCTCCCTGGCCTATAGCCCCGCTTTGAGCTCCCCCAGCCTATGACCAAGCCACTCTGGCACACAGCCCCGCCTGAAGTCTCCAAACCCAGGAGATCCCTGCACTCTTCCGGGGATCTCCCAGGACCTTGTGGGGTCCGTGCTCACAGAGAAGGGGTCTGCCTATGCCGCAGATCACAGCTGAAGGTAACTCCGAGTTCAGAGCTCATTTCTCAGATCAGTCTCTGTAACCGGTTTCCTGGCTCTAATACCTGGGAGCTCTGTGACGCTCAAACAACCCCGACCCTTCTTGAACCCCACAGGTTGTGAGACCATGCTATCCCCAACTGGGCTTCACCCCAGCTTACGATCTGGAGTGATGTCCCTCAGTGGAACAGACTTTTAAAAGTTCTGATTTTGTGCTCCATTGATCCACTGCTTGCAGGGAGCCAGATCATCCCCCTGCGATCTATTTTTCCATCACTTTAAATTCACTTCTCCACAGGTCCCACCTTTCAGAAAGTGGTTGATTTTCTGTTTCTAGAATTGCTGTTCTTCTTCGATCTTCTGTTAGAGTGTAGCTGTTTGGAATGGTTGGATAAACTATCTAGCTGATCTCCTGCTACCTGATGTCATCTCAGCCTGTTACTTCTCTGCCATCTTGACTCCCCCCCACTATCATGAATGTTTAAAAGGGATCCTGACAACTTGTCTTAGGAACTTCAAGTCACTCATGCATCCTCCCACACTCCCTGTTGCCACACACAACCACAGTCAACAAGCCTTTGACATCTTCAGTGCAATCTAGAGTCCTTGATCCCTCACCCTCAACACCTGACTGACTTCATGCCATGGACTCTCCTGGTTCTTGAGTCCTCTGTCCATTTCTATTCCTCACATGTTTTAACAGCTGCTTCCAGACCAGCCATTATCTCACAACTCCTTTGTGTTCCACCTTGGATATTGGTTTGATCTGAAACATTCTAAATCCAGGTTTCTTTTTCTCTCCAAATAGCTGCAGAAATAAGCGGGATTTAAATGGGGTTAATGAGAAGACAGAGGTAATGGTTTCAAGGATCTCAGAAGGGTTAGACTGCAGTTAGCTTTAGTGATGTCATTTGAAAGATCCTCATCATTATTCTAATCCAGGTACAGAGCAGAATCATGTAGGATCTTTCAGTTCCCCTCACCTTCATATTGGATTTCTCAGGCAACATTTTCCAGGTCTGAGACTTAACAGGTAGGTAGAGCTCTCAGGCAGGGTGAGGATCCTGTCTCCTTCCAGAGAGGGTGATCAGCTGAGTCCTGGTCGCCAATCTCTTGTGAGCTGGTTGGTGTGACTCTTATCTCTCCTCAGAGCTGAGTACCTGTGGATTGAACAAAAGGAAAATGAGATGGCTCCTCTTGTAGAGCTGAGGGCCTCATGGGGACTCAAGAGTTGGTCTTGTGGGATCCTCTGGCCAAGGGAGTCACTTTCCTGACTTGTAATAACTCAGTACAGCCTTCATTCTCCCTGTCTGCTGGAGCTGCTCATCCCAATGTTGCTGCATCAAATTTGCTGACGTACACTCTGCCATTTTCTCAGTGGACAGGCCACCCTTTCACTTTTGTCACGTTCAGACAGAACAGTTGTCTTCCCCCCTCCCCCACACAGCTGTCACGTTTTGCTTTCGAGGAAAGGTGACATGAGAAACAGAAAAACTGATGTCTTAAAAATGAAAGAGAAACGCGAGGCAGCCCCTTGGCCCTCCTCTTCCTTCCTTCTATGTGATCCTTGTGATGACGTAGAACATGATCAGGACCAGCAAGTGAGAGCATGTCCAGTAAAGCATGTGGAAATACTAAGCTATTCAAATTCTCTTTGCTGTTGTTACTTAAGTTGAAAATGCAACACCGTGAATAAGGAAAGGCAACAAGGTGGTTTGTCCCTGACACCATAGCCTGGGCCTCATCCCCCCACACACATTCTGAGCACCAGACAGATGGCCAGATGAAGCTGCCGACTGGAAACACACAGTCTGAATGAGCCAGTGAAGGTCATCAGTTTCTGTGCTGAAAGTTTCTCCTGAGAGACCCAGTCAGTGAAATCCCTGTGCTGAGCTCAGAAAGTTTCGACGTAATAAGTGTTCCCTAGCTTCAGGAAAATCTGAACCATGGGGGATCCTGGGTGGCTCAGTTGGTTGAGGATATGATTCTTATTCTAACTTCAGGGCTTGATGTCAGACTGTGATTTGAACCCTATGTTGCGCTTACTTTAAAAAAAATGTGGGTGAGGGGCGCCTGGGTGGCTCAGTGGGTTAAAGCCTCTGCCTTTGTCTCCGGTCATAATCCCAATGTCCTGGGATCGAGTCTTGCATCAGGCTCTCTAATCAGCAGGGAGCCTGCTTCCCTACCTCTCTCTCTGCCTGCCTCTCTGCCTACTTGTGATCTCTGCCTGTCAAATGAATAAAATCTTAAAAAAAAAATGTGGGTGGAGCTTACCTTAAAACAATAAAACAAAAGAAAATTAGGAGCTGTGATGGCACAATATATGTATTTCCTTATTCAAGGGGAAAGGATTATAATTGACCTTTTCTCTACTTGGAGAAAACAAACGTTCACCTTCAGCATCTGGTGGCTGTTGACACCTTTGATACCTGGTCAGGAGAGGAGGAGGTGAGCACTGAGAGGGTCCCAGACACAAACACTCCAGGGTCAAAGGCAAGGGTAAGGATCTAGGGGGAGTAAGTGCTTTCATAACAAGGAAACCAGCCCCTGCACATCAGGGGAATCTAGAGTCCTCAGGATATGGCCAGCCTGTCTTCAGGAGTGAGTCCAGGAGAGCCAGGTGGAGGACACTCAGTCACTGCAGAGGAAAGAGGTTAGTAGAGGTGATTAACTACCTCGTCAGTAAGGTGCTGCTGGGAAAATCCCATCATCTGGAATTAGAACCTTGACACCTCCTCTTCCCAAACAAGAACCAGGCTTCCTGCTGGGGGCACTTGCAATGCCTTGGAGCGCTCTAACAAAACCGTGTTATTTATTGTCGTTCACTAGTTTTAGTGGATATTACAAAAGGAACAATGGCACAGAATTCTTAGAGGACACAAACTGTCCTCAAGATCAATGTGAGAAATCTAGGAATAACAGGAATCCTTTAGGATTGGAGGAGTTTCTCTTCATCATTTCCTGGGTCTCAGAGTCTTACCTGGACAGGTCATCTTTCTTACTGGTGAGCTGCCAGTGGTGTCTTGTGGTCATTGCTGATGTCTGAGGACTCTTGTGATGCAGGCTTTGGAAATGAAAACACAAATACATTAAATTTTATGATTTAGCTCTACAAAACTCATTCAACACCTCAGTAGTTATCTAGTGTTAAACAGAAAAAACATTTTGACAATACCTTCCAGAGTACATAGTAGCAGGTGAAGTTAAAGACGAGGTTCTCATGGTGCCTGGGCAACTCAGTTTTGCGGCCGCTGTCAGCTCAGGTCATGATCCCAGGGTGCTGGGATGGAGCCTCGCATCAGGCTCCCTGCTCCTTGGGAGCCTGCTTCTCCCTCACTGTCTGCCTGCTGCTCTAATTGTACTCTCTCTGCATCTTTCTCTCTGTCAAATAAATAAAAATCTTAAAAAAATGATTTGTCCTATGAGGCAACATTCAAATTCAGTGCACTAAAAACACATGTTAAGTAAATAATTTCAGTTTGCACTTGCATTTAGCAATCAGGATTGATTGTAAATGTTCAGGTACACTGAAATCATTATGTCCTTTTAGAAATTGTTATTTTGCATATGTACTCCATATACTTCACTGTATACATATAAATAAATTATGAGTCACTCATGAAGTTTACTTATATACATGAACATCAATAGCTTTAAAATATAACTATTAGCTTAAAATTTTTAGTCATTCTGGACCCCGATTTTGATAAACGTTATACTTTTTTTTTAATCTTCAAGCACAGAAAAAAATACATTAAATAATGATATATACTGTGTCTCCCTGCTATTAAGTTTTCTTGGAAATTTCCATTAAAAAACATCCAAAAAGATTCTGGAGGCAAGGATAATACTTAAAGAAAATAATACATAGTTGAAAAACCCATGCTCCAAACCCAAGTAGAAAATGTAGAAAGGAAAGCAAAAAGAGAAGTAGAAAGTAAGGGAAATGTTCAGAAATTGAAAATTTCTATATCCCCTACTTAAGCCTCCCGCACAAGAGAAGATGTAGAGAAGCTAGAGCCACGGGTCCCAGACGTACCCACCCCAGCCAGGACAACAGCACTTGCAGGATCCCCAATGGCCCTGCTCTGCTCCTTCTTGGTGGCCCTGGTGGTGCTCAGCTGACACTCCCTCAGCCCTCTGGGATGTGACCTGCCTCAGGACCACAGCCTGCTGAACTGGAGGGCCCTGATGCTCCTGTCACAAATGAAGAGACTATCTGCTATCTCCTGTGACAACTACACAAATGATTTTGGCTTTCCCCAGGAGGTGTTTGATGGCATGCAGCTACAGAAGGCTCAAGCCCTCTCAGTCGTCCAGGTGACAAACCAGAAGACCTTCCACCTCTTCTGCACAGAGGCTTCACCTGCTCCCTGGAACACGACCCTCCTGGAGGAATTGTGCTTAGGACTTTAGAGCAGCTGGGCCACCTGGAAGTCTGTCCCCTGCAGGAGGCGGGGGTGGGAGAGCCACCCCTGGTGAATGGGGACTCCATCCTGAGGATGGATGAGCAATACAGCCCTTGTGCCTGGGAGATGGTCCGAGCAGAGATCATGAAACCCTTGTATGCATCAACAGCCTTGCATAAGAGATTGTGGAGCAGGAAGTGACACCCCTTTCAAGATGGAAATGATTCTCTCTGAAGAATACTATCACACTCCCATGTGTCCTGTAGTGTCAAAAACTCTCATTTCTGCTGTCATCATGACATGAACTGAATTAATTTGTCACATGTATTCAGGAGTATTAAGCAACTAGAAGTCAACGTTACAAACACCTGTCGCCTTCAGATGACCATGCTGATCTGCCTATTTATTTCACTATTTATTTTACAATTTATAAGATTTAAGTTATTTTTTTATTGTATTATATTAGTTGTACCTACCCTTTGTGGTTAAGAGAATTGTATATGTTTTACATATATTAAATTCTTTATTTTCTGTTCATTAAATGTTTCTATAGAAAACTTCTTGTGTTTGTTTCTTTTTGAAGCAGGAAACAAGTCTGATTACACCCTGATGAAAGAACGGATTGTACCATTCTCTCACTCGTGATTTCGTTTTCACATTAGAAGTAATCGCTTCGACTTCCTGGAAGTCACTTTGCATGCTGTCGTCACGGGAAAGGCAGACTTCACAAGTCCAAGCTGCGTTGGTATCTTGGATTTTGTAGAAAAACTAACCTTGGAATAATAATTGAAGTGAACTAATATCAGTTATGTTAAAGGGAAGAGTGAGAAGAAGGGATAATGTGAATTCTGTAAGTAGAAAAGGAAGCAGACCTGTGAGGAAAAAACTGAAAAGCACCGGATATGTTCTACATCGCACTGGTAGACCCCCTAAGAATGAATATTCTTTACAAAACGGATCGTTCAGGGGCACCCGTGGTTGAGTTGCTTAAGTGTCTGCCTTAGGCTTCAGTCATGATGCTGGGGCGTGGGATCAAGCCCTGTGTCGAGCTCCCTGTTCAGCTGGGAGTCTGCTTCTCCCTCTCACACTACCCATGCTTGTGTTCCCTGTCTCTCTGTGTGTCATATAAATCAATAAAATCTTTAAAAAACACAAAACAAAACAAAACAAATAAAACAAACAAATGGATCCTTGATCCTGCCATTTACAAGCCATTCCATTCACAGAAAACCCAGGGAGGGAAGTGGTTGCCTGGGAAGAGAGCGTAGAATGAGAAATGGTGCCTCAAGCCTCCCCTGGTTAAGGGAGAAAAGAGCCACACTGCAAACAAAGGTGGAATGGCCCTAAGGCAGTAGCATAAGAGCGAATATTGGTTAAGAGTCTATTTCAAAGCCGAGAAACACTTCAAGGAATTGCATCATAGCAAAGGGTGCATGGAAAGGGTCCGTGAAGCCAGGAAGTAGAAAGGTTGTGAACACGGGGACCACCTGTTTTGACGGAATTACTCACCAGAAACCATACTGGCGGCAGAGGAAAGGCGAGGAACAGAACAGAAGCTAGTGACTATAGATAGAATAGATTGGGAGATTACCTTCTTTGGGCTAATTAAACTTCCATGAAAAAATAAACTAATAATTGAAATGGGCGATGTCTTCAAATGTCTTCTAAGCCATGTAAAGCATATATTAAAAAAGCAAAGAAAAATGAAAAGGCATGAAAAGTGTACGGGAACATTCTGCAAATGAAAACTACCCTGTTCTATTGAAGACTCATGAATGGAAAGAACTGGAGATGAATGAGGGGCCAGGGCACCCCCCACTGGTCCAGCAGGCCTCCAGAAGCCCTCAGGTGCAGCGCCCATCCCCTCTGCTGGGCTCCTCCTGGATCCCCCTGGCAGCATCTCAGCTCTGGGATCGGAGCGGCCTCCTGGCCCTGGGCAGCTTCACAGGTGGACCTGCTGCTTCTGAACAGAGGAGGAGCATCAGCCCCTTCTTCTGAACCAGGGACACCTCCACTGGGACAAGGTGCATGGCTGCCACTTCCAAGAGGTCCACACCAAGTCTGTCCTCCTTGAGATGCTTCAGCTGACCTTCACCCTCTTCCTCACTGGGCCCCGCCGTTTGCTGCCTGAACCTGTCCCTGCTGGGGCAGCCAGAACCCTGGGAACCTGTGTGGTACCTGCGATGGGAGTGGGGGAGCCGCCCCTGGGTTTGAGGGCCCTGCCCTAGCCTTGAAGACGTGCTTCCAGAGAATCCATCTCCATCAGAGACAGAAGAAACAAAGTGACTACCTGGGAAGGAGTCTGAGTCAAAATCCGGAGACCCATCTCTTCATATTCAAATGGAGACATAAGGACAGGGATATGATAAAAAGGAAGAAAGCAAGAAAGGGACCTGCAAATGATATTCTTGACCTACAACACTAAGTTACATAGCCATGAGTTCCATCTTTCTAACGACTACTCTTTCTGCTTCAGCCATACAATGTGTTGAGTTAAGTTACTCAGCATTGTGGGTAAAATGTGTGTGTGACAGGATTGTCCCTAAGGGCCTCCATCGCAGGACAGAGCTAGCCTGAAGTTGTTCATGTATTCATGTATTGCAGGATCCTCTGGTTTCTGGATCAACACTGAACCATTTGGAACAGTTTTCCTGACCTCATAGCTGCAGCACAAGAACAAAACCAACAACCACCAATTGCAAGAAAACAGAAAACAACAACTCTTCTTAGATCTACTCACAGCTGAGGTCCCAGGGCTAGTCTCAGCGCTGGTACCAGGAGAAAAAGGAGCACGCAGACAATCACACACGCTAGGAGCAGGCAATGGTAGGAACTTGAGCTGTTACGGAAGCATGGTTCGAGGCACTGTGGGTTTCCACTGGGCAGTTACAATGTCCAGTCCTCCCTAGTTGGTGCAACCCGGTTTGTGAGTTGTACCTTTGGAATCACCACTAGGCTGCCCCTGTGAAGAGCAGAGGGAAATCTGCTGGTTTTGCCAGCAGAGAGAGAGGGAAAGCAATCATTCTAGAGTAGTCTGAGGCTACCTCTTCACAGTGCTAGAGGCCAGGGGGATCTGTGACCAGGAGCCTGAAGGAGGAAACTCAGGAAGAGGGGACAGTGGACTTCCCACTGGAGATGCAAGGGTGAGTCTGGACTCTCCAACAATGCATGTCCTGGAGACATTAAATCGCAATTTCCTTTGTGTATTTGGAAATCGAGGCACTGTACTGAAAGTCCTTCTGTCTCACATGAGTGAAATGAGAAGATGCCCTAAAGCTTCAGAGAGTCTTTAACATTTACGGCTGAGAAGGAGAAGGGGAGCCTGTCAGGGGCACAGCGATGCGGCAGCCAGTGCAGATGGGATGCAACCAGGGAAGAATGATCTCCAGGAAGTGTGGAAGAAGGAAAGTTTCAGAATTTTCCAAGAAGAACCTCAGGCAGGAATTTATGACATGGGCTACAGGACTGTGCCCTGCATCTGGATTCTGCTTCCAACTCGTTGTTTAATCATGAAAACCTCACTTGAACACTCTATAGCTCAGTTTCCCTGGATGTAAAGTGAGGTGGAAATATTCCTAGAGCTGTTGTGATAATGAAGTGGCACATTTCAAAGCATCTAGTAACTTCCACTGAGTGAAGGTCTCATCTTAACAGATGAGAACTATTATCTTATGTTTTCCCTGAATATTGATCTTTTCATAGCCTTTCCCCTGTATCTGACTACAAAGGGCGGATCCTCCAAAATACTGTTGTGAAAAAAAATAAAATACCCATTGGGAACGGGTGTCCTATCCACTGAATGTAATTAGTTACACAGTAATGTAATACGTATACATATACACTGTGCCTATGTCCGCATACTCCATATGTTCTGGTACAGCACATGTCCCCTTCCTCCACGCCCTCCGAGATCCCATCCTTTCACTCTCCAATCACAGAGTTTCCCTCTCCCCAGTGGAGAAACCTCCTGTGAGCTCCCCTCACCCCTGCCCCTTCCGGAGCCTCTCCTGCCCATTCACACAGCTGCTTCCTTTTCCTTTGTGGTTTCTGTCTGGCCCTTTTACTTCCAATTACCAAGCCACAAAGAAGAACTCAAGTTGTTTGAAATTTCCAGATTTTTTCAAAACTCTCCTAGCAGAAGCCTTGTTGTTTTTTTTTCTCCTGGTGACTATTGTTGACCTGAGGGAATGTCCCCACTGCAGTGATGTCACAGGGGCAGGAGCAGAGAGGAGATAGGAGCAGGAGGCTGCTGTTCTGTGGCCCGTCACAGTCTTTACAGGGGAGGCTGCCAGCGAGGGGGCAAGGTGGGCTAGACAGTGACCAGGTGTGCACACGGGCTCGTGTTGTATGTAGAAGTCCGTCCCCTGGTGGGAGATTTTCCTCCAGAACAAGCAAAGAAGGACAAACAAACACAAACAAAAACTTTCCTGGAATGAACAGACTCTGCTTGTGTTATAAGCCATGACCTTCAACAAAAATCCTTTTTTTTTCTTTTTCTTTTTTCTTTTTCTTTTTTCTTTTTCTTTTTTCTTTTTTCTTTACAAAAACAGCAGATAGATTCCTAGTAAAAGTGAGCAGAAGGTCCAGAGATTTTCCCCATCCTTCCTGCTCTGGAGCTTCAAGGTCTCTCCCACATTTCAGCATCCCCCTACCAGAGGGAACACGTGTTCCAATTATTTCCAACAATGTAACAAGTAGTTCTAGGGTTGGGAACAAGGCTTCAACATGCCTGTGCTGTCTTGTCGAAGTTGCTGGTGTTTGAGCCTTGTTTTGATGCGTGCTTTGGAAATAAATACAAATAGATTCTACATAATCATTTAATTATTCAAAATGTATTCATTGAATCGGGAATTCTATCTGGTACTAAATACAGAAAATATTTTTAGAATAAATTGTTGAGTATCTAGCATCAATTGAAGTTAAAAAATCATTTTCTTATTGAGGCCATACTAAAATACCATACAGTAAAAACAAACATCCAATAAATGTTTGAAAAATTCATTGTCTGTTAGCAATTTGGAATGATTCTCAGAATCTAGGGACACTGATAGTATTGTCTTTCTAGAAATACTTAATTTGCATTGTACTTTCATATTTCCATTTAAGTAAGAAAAATGTAGAACTCACACATCATATTCAGATATCCAGTAAAGAGTAATTAGGTTTAAAATATAGCTTTCAGTTGAAATTTTTCGTCCATCTTAATTCTGAATTAAAAAGACTAAAATGAACTCTGTCTTTTTTAATCTATAAAGCAGAGCCATAAATACATAACAATATAGACTTTAGATCTGTGTTACCATGTTTTTTTGGAAGGTTCAATTACATAAATATTCGAAAGACTGTGACAGGAGGCGGCAATAGGAAAAAGAAACAGTTGAGAAACCCATGATCTAATAGAATTCCAGAAGAAAGTGTAGAAAGGAAAGCAAAAAGAGAAGTAGAAAGGAAGGGAAACGTTCAGAAATTGAAAATGCCTATGTCCCCTACTTAAGCCACATGCACAAGACAAGAAGTTCAGAGAAGCTAGAGCCACGGTTCCCAGACGTGCCCACCCCAGCCAGGCCAACAGCACCTACAGGATCCCCGATGGCCCTGCCCTGCTCCTTCTTGGTGGCCCTGGTGGTGCTCAGCTGCCACTCACTCGGCTCTCTGGGATGTGACCTGCCTCAGGATCATGGCCTGCTACACTGGAAGACCCTGATGCTCCTGCGACAAATGAGGAGACTGTCTGCTAGCTCCTGTGACAACTACACAAATGATTTTGGCTTCCCCCAGGAGGTGTTTGACGGCAAGCAGCTGCAGAAGGCTCAAGCCCTCTCTGTCATCCATGTGACGAACCAGAAGACCTTCCACCTCTTCTGCACAGAGGCCTCACCTGCTCCCTGGAACACGACCCTCCTGGAGGAATTGTGCTCAGGACTTTCTGAGCAGCTGGGCCACCTGGAAGCCTGTCCCCTGCAGGAGGCGGGGGTAGGAGAGCCGCCCCTTGTGAATGGGGACTCCATCCTGAGGAACTACTTCCAGAGAATCTCCCTCTATCTGCAAGAGAAGCAATACAGCCCTTGTGCCTGGGAGATGGTCCGAGCAGAGATTATGAAACCCTTGTATGCATCAACAGCCTTGCGAAAGGAATTAAGGAGCAGTAAGTGAGACCTGTTTCAACATGGAAATGATTCCCTCTGACTGTAACATCACACATTCTGGAGTTCTGCCTAGTCAGAAACTCTCATTTCTGCTGTTGTGAAGACATGAACACAGTCAGTTTGTCAAGTGTTTTCAGAACATGTCAACTCTACAAGCAGTAGTTGCTTACAGATGACCTTGTTTGTGTCTATTTATCTATTAAAATATTTATTTATATAAATATTGGTAAGATTCAGTTTTTTCATATAATATTATGTGCACCTTTACATAGCAGAATATAACAAAATATATTTATAATATGTAATCAGTTTATCATTTTCTTCTTTATGGAACTTTAAGGACAAAAGGGTTTTCAAAGAGGAACACCAGGTCTGATTGTGTAATTTCATTGGAAATTGGACAGCAGTATGCATTTACCATCATACTGCATTAATGTTGGAAATGACAATGACTTTCTCTAAGACACTTGCAAGTTGACCTTAGGCTATAGGACATAATAAGTACAGATCCTGATGTCTACATCTTTGGTTGTAGGAACATATAAATATGGTTGCTGTAGGGATGGAATCTATAAACAATCCTCCTACCTAGTGTTCTAATGAAGAAGGAAAGGAAGTGACTTCTCTCACCTGCTGCCTGAGCAGAGAGGTAGAAGCACACAGGAAGTGCTCACAGAAAATCTGCGGGCCCCTCGGCAGGTCACTGGCAGACATGGAGACACGTATGTCCGGTGTCGGGGGCAGGTGAGCTGGCAGTTGACAAGAAACGCCATGGCTGAGGTCCACATCTAGCAGGCAAAGCCAGAAACAGAGGTGGTCACGCAGGGAGACGGTATCATGTGAGAAACAGACATAAACTTGATTCTGAGGCTCTTCAGCCATTGAAGGAACAGGAGAGAAGAGCCACAAAGTAGACGGTGGACTCTTGGCCATACAGCACAGGGATAAGGGAGGATGCTGGTGAGTGTCTTTAAGGAAGTAAATGTGCTTTGAATACCATCAGCAGATTCCTGGAAGATGTGGATTGAAACTGCCTGTGATGTCAGAAACACAGATGCCTGGCTGACCTTCCTGAGAGTCGGTTTGGAATGCATAAGCAGAGACCACCCTGGAGCGGGTGGGAGCATGAATAAGAGAAGTGCATCTGACTTGGAGAAGAATATTGCATGGGATCTGGGAATAATGTGGGTTAGTTTTTCTGTGCATAGTTTACCCTTTTATGCCATATGATTTTTTCCTCAGTGATTTCATGGACAGTGTGGATCAGCAACTCTTGACCTCAGGGTTGTGAGTTCTGTCCCCACAGTGGGAGTAGAGATTACTTAAAAATAAAATATTAAAAAGAAACCAAAATAAGGGGCACCTGAGTGGCTTAGTGGGTAAACGTCAGACTCTTCATTTTGGCTGAAGTCATAATCTCAGGGTTGTGAGATCAATCCCCAGGTCCGGCTCCCTGCTCAGCAGAGAGTCTGCTTGAAATTTACCCCCACACCCCGTGCATTCCATTCAAATAAATAAATAAATCTTTAAAAAAAATAATAAAAAGAAAAGCCTACAGTTAAATAAGGCACATGTATTTCCTACTGTATTGAAACTTAGTCTCACAGGGACAGAGACCTAAAAATGTTACTAAAGTTTATTTTATTTATTCTTTTAAGATTTTATATAATTTTATAATAATAATATATATTTATATATTATAATATATTTACATATTATTATAAATTATAGTATTATTTATAATAGTCTAATATAACAATAATTATATATTATGTATATTTTAATATTTTATATATTTTTTAAGATTTTAAAGGTTTTATATATTTATCTGTCAGAGAGAGAGCACAAGCAGGGGGAGTAGCAGGCAGAGCTGTTGACTGGTTCCTGGCTGAATTAAAGAATAATAAGCCTCATTTTTATTGTAACAGTTTGGGAAGATGGACCAGTAAAGAGCTGGTCATGCTTTTATAGACAAGAGCTAGAAAAGGAGACAGTGCATAATAAAACGGTATGCTTGAGTCATAGATCTGGGAAGCTGTCAACTGATATTTATCAATCTCATTCTGATACTGCTTCTTATTTCAACTGTTCCTTCCATCATATCAACAAAGGAAAGATGGAATTACGTCCAGGCAAGCCAAGGCTTAGGAAGCACCATGAAATAGCACACATGTTTACAGGCACATCTATCCTAAGGGAGGCAATGCTTAGTATAGGAGAACATAATGCCAAGAGAATGGGCTGGAGAATGGGGGACGTAGTCAATGCCACTTGGCTATGTAGAAGGTCAATAAATAACCTTGGCTGAAACATGTGTGAGCACTGGGATAATCTGGGTTAGCTGGTCTAGAAGCCATTCTGTGTCATTCATACACGTGGGCGTGTATGTGTGTGTTTGCTGGAACTGGACGAAAGCTACTGAAGCAAAGCAGCAAAGATCCTAGTGCCTTCAAGGAAATAGTGTATAAAAAAGCACTTAGAATACTAAAACTTGGTCAGCTTTATTTATGTTTGGATATGTTGTGTGGTCCCCTTTTTCTGCCTTCGGAAAACCTTGTTTTCTTAAGGCTTTAAGCGATGGTACTCTGTTCAAAAAATGGCCTGGGGAAGCCTCTGTAGAACTCCACTGTTGGTTGTGAATACTTAAAATCGAGTTGAAATATTGCAGTCTTAAAAACTTTTAATGATGTACTGGGCAAAACAATGCAAATCTGAAATACGTTGAGATCAAAATATTTCTGCTGAGATTATTTGATGATGTATATACATCAAGTTTTCCATGCTGTTTTTCATTTTTGGTTTGTTGTCCTTTTAAAGGGAAAATTTCATAAAGATCCTGCCTCAAAGCTATTTTCCTGGAATGTAGTCAAACAGGAATTTTTAATTCGAACCACTAGAGGGCAGAATAACATCAGTCACTAGAATGGTTTCAACATAGTGAAATAAAGTAACTCTACGTATTTATATGCACCATTAACATAGCACTCTGTTCTGTTTATCCTTAATGAAGACAGCTAAAATTCATTCTTTCTTTCTTTCTTTCTTTCTTTCTTTCTTTCTTTCTTTCTTTCTTTCTTTCTTTCTTTCTTTCTTTCTTTCTTTCTTTCTTTCTTTCTTTCTTTCTTTTTCCTTTCTTTCTTTCTTTCTTAACCAGCACTAAGCCATTCTGATATGCTTCTTAGCAAAGAGACACCAGAGAACAAAGTTGTTAAAATCGGGTTGGAAAAAAAATCCCCAAATTCCCTTAAAAACCAATTATATTGGACGGTGTGATGTAGTCAGATTAGATAGTAAATAACTACACAAAACTGGTATTAGCATGACATCACCATTTTAAAGCCTGACTTTCCCCTTTATTTTGCATTATGCATTTATTCTAGATTCCCATAAATATGTTTGCTGTTTAAATAAAATGACAGAACACTTTTATACACATTGTTTTTAAGCTAGTTATCACAATCAGTAATGTGGTCATTAGATTTTCTATGGAAAATCTAAATTTTCTATATGTGTAATCTATGTGTAACATAGATTTTCTATACAACATGTGAAAATTAATAAACAGAAACCTTACCAAAATGGAGTTGGGAAGTTGGACACAGGGAACTCTGATGCCTTACCACTGCTACCACTCAAAGTCAATTGTAAATCCCAGAGGAAGAGATAGACCTTGCAATCGAATACTAATTTACTATTTGAGCAGGAGGAAGTTTTCTTCCTCCCTTGGCAAAAGCCCAGCCAATGAGAGATAAATCACAATTCAGCCAATGAGAAACCACTATACTTTGCATCCCTAGTTTTTCCCCGATGGACTTTTTGTTTATAACTGCTCTACCCACCCACCCCAACTCCCAAAGCCCTCCACCATTTTTCTCTTTTTAAAAGTAGATTCTTTTTTTTTTTTAAGATTTTATTTATTTGAGAGAGAGAGAGAAAGAAAGAGAGAGAGAGTGCACACGCGAGAGCGAATGAGAGAAAGAGAGCACGAGCAGGAGCAGAGGGAGAGGGAGAAGCAGACTCCCCAATGAGCAGTAAGCCCAACTCAGGGCTCAATCCCAAGACTCGAGATCATGACCTGAGCTGAAGGAAGATGCTTAACCTATTGAGCCACCCAGATGCCCCTACATTCCTTCTTTTTATTCCAAATTTGCCTACTGTTTTGTATACCTTGCTGTGCCTGATTGCAATTTTGTGGTATTCCTGAATAAAGCTAACTATTGTTGGTAAATAACTGGCAGTTTTATTTTTTTTAAGGTTAACAAACTACTGGGAGACATTCAAAACAATCTATTCATCAGTATTTAACATGAACCTGGACGCAGGCTTTATGTAAATGAATTTAATGGCTTTAGAGTATTCTATAACATGGCATGTCCACTGTTTACTCACCTAATCTTTTATAAGAGCACATTAACTTGGCTGCAATTATCTTTTATAAAAATAATGCTGCAATAAATAAATTTGGGCACACATTTAGGCAAGTGTATGAACAGTCTTTCTGTAATATAAATATCCAGAAATGCATTTGCATTTAAAATTTTTGGTAGATTGGGGCACCTGGGTGGCTCAGTCATTAAGCATCAGCCTTCAGCTCAAGTCATGATCCCAGGGTCCTGGGATCGAGCCCCGCATTTGTCTCCTTGCTCAGCAGAAAGTCTGCTTCTCCCTCTCCCACTCCCCCGTGCTTGTGTTCCCTCTCTCACCATGTCTTTGTCAAATAAATAAATAAAATCTTTAAAAAAATTTTTGGTCAATTTTACCAAAATAACCACCTATATTTAAAAATTGAACACTTCTCCTATGTACAGCTGTGTGCTCTTAACCCAGTTATCTCCAAACCATCTTGCTGTTTATCAGATTTTACATTTATATAAATGATCACTAGGAAGGCTATATATGTATATTATCTACTTGTAGCTATGTCTGCTTTTGTAAATTGCTTCTGTATTTCTTTTTTTTTTTTAAGATTTTATTTATTTATTTGACAGAGAGATACAGACAGAGAGAACACAAGGAGGCAAAGCAGCAAGCAGAGGGAGAGGGAGAAGCAGGCTCTCCGCTGAGCTGGGAGCCCGATGTGGGACTCGATCCCAGGACCCTGAGATCATGAGCTGAGCCGAAGGCAGAGACTTTAACCCACTGAGCCACCCAGGCGCCCCGGCTTCTGTACTTCTTGCTGATATTGCTATTGTATTGTTAAACATTTTTGAGTTTGTTATATTAATAATATTAATATCAATGATATATTTTGAGATTTTTTCTATATGTCTATATATGACATACATTTTTATATATTTTTTTATTCTCTTGATAGTTCTTTACTGGACAGACTTTTTAAAAAAATTTACGTATTGGGCACATTGATGGTGTAGTGGGTTAAGCAACCAGCTCTTGGTTTCAGCTCAGGTCTGATCTCAGAGTGGTGAGCACTTTAGGTGTTTTTTTGTTTTTGTTTTGATTATTTTTAATATGTTAGGCATTCGTTGCACACAACAATCTGAGAGAGATGCTTTAGGGAAAAAATCTTTCCTCTGGAACCTTGCGCTCTACCCCACATATGTATAATGCTACATGTGGTTTCTGACGTCTAACCCCTCAGATATGGGTCCAAGTGTTCCAGGAAACTTTTTGCCCAGAACTTAGAGATGGATTGTTGGTGAAATTTCTAACATCCTTTCTACATAGGACCCTCCTTTGTGTGTCTTCTGGTACAGTTTCCCTACAGAGGGCTACAGCTGAAACCCTGAAATGTCCAAACAGCTCTCTTTGCTTTTCTAATGTCAACGCATAGTAGAAATCTACTTAGCCAGAGGGATTTTGAGGACATTTTTGTTTCGGCTCCTGAGCCCTGTCTCACCCACAGAGAGTGCATCCTCTTTTTCTTCCCCCTCTAGTGGGCACAATTAGGTCCTTCAAGGTATTTCTCATGTAACCCCATAATTTGCCCTGGAAATATGCTTATTTCCTTCCCAGTTTCATTGAGTCTCTTTCTCTCCCACTCAACACTAGATTAGGAGCTGTTACTAAAATAAGTCCACTATACTGAATAATATACCAGCTAAAAATTCCACTTTCAATGCTCTCAAATTAACTCCATTTTGATCATAAATATTTTTATAATTTTTAATTAACATATAATGCATTAGTAGCCCCAGGGGTACCGGTCTGTGAATCGCCAGGTTTACACACTTCACAGCACTCACCATAGCGCATACCTTTCCCAATGTCTATAACCGCACCCCTCTCTCCCTACCTCCCTGCCCCTGGCAACACTCAGTTTGTTTTGTGAGATTAACAGTCTCTTATGGTTTGCCTGATCATAAATATTTTTATCCACATTGATAACTACCTTGTTTATCTGACAAGAACCCACATGAATTACCGTTATTTGGAATAATTAAATTTTCTCTTAGGGAAATACCTTATTAATGATAAGGCTTATGTTGAAACTTGGAATAAGTTTTACTAAAACAATATGCACTTAGCTGTCTTAGGTAGAAAAGAGTCACATGATTTATAGGTCAAGGGCAACACTGTTCTTTTTTCTCCTTGAGCCTTGCTTCACCCTTCCCAAGAGGTACACATCTTCACCTTTAATGACTAAAACTTGTCTGAACAGGTTTCTAAGATGGATTCTTCTTACATTGACGGTAAAACCATGGTACCATTTTTGTGTTATGATCACTTCCCCGAATCCTTGTAATGTGACTCTGGCTACTAGTCTCCAGATACTACATGCTGGCTATCTTCTGCTTACTCATAATGTTTCAAGTATACAAGCCAAAGAAATAAAGAAATTTGTCATAAAATCTCTACTGATAGCAGGTGCAAAAACTGATTCAACATCCACCCAACTTTGGACAATAACAAGATGAGTGGTCTTTCCAACAGAACAATGGGAGGAGTGTTACACTTTATACAACTGTAAAAGTAGCCATTTACACTATTTACATGAATTGTTTTATATTTTTCTATTACTTTTTTTTTTAACTGAACCCCAAATAGGAAACATTAAGTTGTTGTCAGTGGTTTCTATATTAATTGGCTGTTGAAAGTGTGACTAACCATCAAGAGCAGACAGGGACCAAAGGCCCATGATGAGTGGGTTCAGGAAAGGATTTTCTCAGATGAGTAGAACAATTAGTCAGAAGAAGGGATCCCACCAGCACTTCTGATCTATATATTATGTCATTGTCTTATTGTACCTTTACCATCCAAGGATTCATTAGAGAATGAAAGACACTTTACTTTTTAGTGCAAGACATAACTTATCCAAACTGTCCATCCAGGAAAAGTAGAGAAAATGAAAAACAAAAATAAGAATTAACCTCTTAGCAGGCTCATAAACAAGACTTCCTCATCTCTAGGTAGAGTGTCTTCTTACACATACAACTGACGACGATGATATGGTATTTATATATCTCTTTTTTCTTTTATTTTTTTAAGATTTTATTTATTTATTTAACAGAGAGAGAGTAAGAGAGCACAAGCAGAGGGAGCAGCAGAGTGAGAAGGAGAAGCAGACTCCCCGCTGAGCAGGGAACCCAACACGGGTCTCAATCCCAGGACCCCAGGATCATGGTCTGAACCGAAAGCAGATGCTTAACTGACTAAGCCACCTAGGCACCGTATATATATCTCTTCTTTCTGTTAACACTGCATTTTAAATGTCTTTATTCATTTAGTGTTTAGATTGTCCCTTTATGTGTTCAAGAATGTGCTAAGCAAAGAGTTAAGAAGCTATTTCCCCACCCTTAAGTAGGTCCTACTTTTGTTGAAAGAGAAGTGATCCAGCATCGTACAGCGCGGTTTGTGATGTGATTGGTGGTGTGCTCTGGAAGAGTAAACAGATTTAGACAAATCAGACTCTAAGGGTTTTCTGAGAAATGAAAACTTAAGGAGTCATAAATAGCAAGAATGAGATAGTAACACATATTAGGGTGCTAATATGTATTTGACCAAGGCAATATGTGAGTTTGGGTTTCCTATGGCCCCAGATGGAAGGTCTGTGGGGTTTGCTTTTGGAAGTTAGGTGCAGAGAAAGCAGACTCTGAGACAAAATTACCATGCAAGGAGTTTATTTGGGAGGGTTATAGGCTCAACACATGTGAGAAGAGAAGGCCGCAGATGGAGGACAGGAAAAGCTTCACAACGTGGCTTCAGTCAAAACCTGGGCTGGGGAGGGGGCTCTGAAGTGGCAATGGCCTTTCAGAGGCAGAGTGAGGGGTCTGAGCCTTCATCCCCCTACATCCAGTCATTGGATACAGGGGAGAAAATGGGCTACATGACTCATTTCAGCCAAAGGCAATTCCAAGAATGCCCCCCAAATCTCTGTATTTACCAAACATCTATACTTCTCAGTTACTGAACCAGTTTGCTGTCTCTTACCTTGGAATCCTCTATCTTTCAGAGGTTTGATTTCCTTTGTGTTCACATCCCATTCCTCATCTGGTCAGGTTATGGTTGCAGGTTTGATTTTATACAATCACAGGCATGAGGAACAGAACGTTCCAGACAAAAACTTAGTTTGGATCATTTTCCTGAGAAGACAGTTTCTGTCATGGAATGTACCTGGAGTATCACAGACTCTATATCCTGCTTCTTTAAGAAGGAGAAGGACCACTGAATCTGCTATGAAAAGGTAGTGATAGGAAAAAAAAACCAAAAAAAACCAAAAAAACCTTTCCTCATCAGCAGTCTCCCACCTGGGGTGGGACTGTGGGAAAATATGAGATCAGTAACCTCAAGGAGACCAGGCCTTTATCTGTTAATCGTCTATCAAGGCTATCAAGAAATAGAGGAATGGTTTATGATGTGGAGTGTTAGGGCCAACAGCATCGGCATCATCTAGAAATTGCTAGAAATGCAAACACTTAGGCTCCATTACAGACTTACTGGACCAGAAACATTGGGGGTGACGCCATGCCATCTCTGTTTTAACAAGCCCCCCAGATGAGTCTGCTATATACTGGAGGTAGGGCTTAATTTATTGCAGGTGATAAGTATCCTAAGCCAACTCTCTACAAGGAGCCATATTTATTGTTCTTTTTTAAAATTTCACAAAGAATATCATTTTTCCCTGATCCTAAAATGAATTTATATTCATGGAGAAATATTTAAAATTCAAAAAGGATAAGAGAATGAAAATTCTATCACCTAGATAGCACTATTACAAACATTGTAGTGCATTTCTTTTCAGACATTTTACATGTATTTTTATTTGTAGAAAATATGATGATACTAGTTATTTTGTAAACTGCTTTTTCATTTGATAATCTATTTAGCTCAGTACATGTGCCTCGGATAACTTAGATGACCCAGCCTGTGAGTACAAATGATCTTACCTTTACTCTGAGCCCATCTATGCACTGATGGCCGGGCATGTAGTCTCTTTATTTTTTTTAAACGTTTTATTTTTCTCATCTAGTCTCTATAAAGTGCCTATCTTCCCCAATATTTCCTCCAAGTTTATATCTCTGGTTTTAAAGCTTTAAGATGGCACATATATTTAAAAGCAAGCAATTTTTATTTTGTATTAGGCAGTGAAGACAGTTACAGAAGCAGGATGTCAACTAATAAAGCTAAATGTTTGGGTAAACATTAGCAGACACAGTATAGGTTTTAGCTTCTAAATATGAGTATATATTATCTGCTCTGAATTTCTACTTAGCACTTCCTCCATTCTGTTTCCCTTAATTCTCAGGAAAGAAATGTCCAGGGAGAGAAAATGTTCTTTTTTCAATTCAAGGCTGTACTTGTGTGAACTTGAATAAGGAAAGCCGGAGCAAATTATCATCATTGTTGTTATTATTATTTTGCAGAGATATTTCATAGTGCCTGCTGTTCGGGTTTGTGGGGTCTGGAACACAGGGCAGCCTTCTGAGTCAGGCAGATCTGGCTGAGCATCTTTGTTGTGGCATTGGCTGGCTCCATGGCTTATTATGTTACTTTGAACAAATCACTTCACCTTGAAAGTCTGGTCATTCTCACCTGAGAAAGGACTACAGTAACAGAAACTACTTTGCTAGGTTAATTTGAGAGTTGTGTAATGTGTTAAATCAAGGATTTTGTTCTGAAAACTTCCTGGTTTAAAGAAAACAAAAATTCTACTGATCATGTGAAGCAAATGACCTATATTTGCTTGTGTCTTTCCTCTCTCCACTTCCCTACCTCCAGGTGAACCTGAAAGTAAACAGGTCAAGACCAGGGCTGAAGTGTGGCCAAGACGTCCTCCTGACCGACCAGCCTCTGCCTCCCTGTCTCTTTCTCTAGGGCAGTGGACCCAGCTCAGGCTCAGGACCCTGTTCAGTTCATCCTCCTCCCTTTGAAGTCAAATCCAAGGACATGAAGAGACATTTCACCAAAGAGGTTATAAAGATGCCAAATAAGCACATGAAAAAATATCCAACAGCAGGAGCCATTAGGGAAACGGGAACTCAAACCACAATCAGATATCACTACACACCTATCAGAATGGCCAAAATCGAAACAGCTAACACACTTACATTAATTAAACCGGGATGAAATATGTTTTGTTCTTCAGCAAGTTTTCACAATCAGTGATCAATTTCATCTCAAATTATGAGATGACTCTAAAGCAGAACATGACGTCAAGTAGTAGAACTAGCCCCAGACATCTGGGGCCATGGCTCTGGTTCTCACATTGGGCGAAAGTCACTGTGACTGTGGGAAAGCCATCAAGTCTCACTGAACGTCAGTTCCCACATTTGATCCACAATGATTTCTAAGAGCTCCTGGCTGGAAGAGCTGGAATCCCTTCATCAACGGCAGCTGTGATGAGAGTGGAAAACTTCTCCCTCAGTTGGCATGGGTGCCCTCCTGTCCAGCTTTCTTCCTCCCAGCCACTCCCCTTCCCACCAAGGGAAGTCTGGTGCAGTCCTGTTTCTTCTAATCTTCATCTAACACTTCCTTTTGCTTGCAAGACTCCATGCATACTTCCTCTTTTTTAAAAGATTTTATGTATTTACTTGAGAGAGAGAGAGAGAAAATGAGCATGAGCAGGGGGAGGAACAGAGGGAGAAGCAAACTCCCCACTGAGCAAGGAGTCCCATGCAGGGCCCATCCCAAGGTCCCAAGATTACAGTCTAAGCTGAAGGCAGATGCTTAATGGATTGAGCCACTCAGGAATCCCTCCTTCATGCATATTTCTAATAACTGGCTCTTGTTGGATACACTTTAATTTATTATTTTAAATTGTAATGTTCATGTGACTAAAAATTGAACTACAAAAATAAGCTGTAAAAGCACCTCTGCCCTGTCCTCTTCCCTTAGTCTCTCTTTCCCAAAATACAGGTTATCATTGTAATTTATTTCTTATATATTCCTTATTTGCTCATATACAAGTTAGGCCAAATGTAAATTTTGTTTTACATTTTAGTTTTAAATACAGCATTTTAGACACACTGTTCTGCCTCTTGCCTTTTTTTTTTTTTTAACTTTTTTCAGTATAGGAAGAGCATCCTCATTCTTTTCTCGAGCTAAGTAGTGCTCCTTTGTGTGAACATAATTTAACAGTCTCTAATTAGAAGAGTCTGTGTAATTTCCTGTATTGGGATATTATAAATAATGCTGTAATGAATAATATTGCACATAAGTCATTATACACATGTGCAAGGCTTTTTATTTTATTTTATTTTTTTTTAAAGATTTTATTTATTTATTTGACAGAGAGAGATAACAGTAGGAGAGGAAGGGAAGAGATCACAGAGAGAGGAAGGGAAGCAGGCCCCGATGTGGGAGAGCCCGATGTGGGACTCGATCCCAGGACCCTGAGATCATGACCTGAGCCGAAGGCAGCGGCTTAACCCACTGAGCCACCCAGGCGCCCCGTGCAAGGCTTTTTATAAGATAATTTTCAAACCCAGAATTTATGGATCAAAAAACTATAATTTTAATAGGTATCACCAAATTGCCTTTATGGTGATCTTACCAATTTCCAGTGCTCTGGCAAATTATAAGAGCATCCCTCCCCCAAATCTCCATAGAGTGTGGGCCTTCACCCATCTGGTATAAATGTCATGTTACTCACTTTTAATCTGTATTTCTTATTATTATGAGTGAGGTTGAATCTCTTTTCATGCATTTGGTGTATATGGATATTTTCAAATCTTACAGTGCACATTATCCCTAGTTATTTCTCATTGTGTCTACCAAGTTCTGGCAAAGAAATCATTGGAATGGATGTTCTACGTCAAGAAAAGCATTATTACACTGAGGACACATTTCGTTTTATTTACCTGGTCAACTTGCATGAAAATATACCCATTTGAAGAACCAGTTATGAAATATTAATGAATCTACTTTAACTCATAAAACTTAAGACAAATCAAAGATACAAAGTGACATTACAAGTTACAGACGATTGTAGTCAGTATGCATGATCTTAAAGGACAGATTAAAATATATATATCTCCACATAAAACCAAAACAATACTACCAGTTTATGACAAAAAGAAATAATAGAGTCCAGAAAAGCCCTCCCACCCCTCTCTCTACCCTATGCTTTTAAAGCCTGGAGATGGCTCTTGCTCCACTTGGAAGGAATCTGTTTCTTATTTGCTTAGCTTTCTTACTAGCTGGAATGCAAAGAACAGACACCGGTTGATTTCTCCTCAAACAATGGTCCAGGCACAGCTGTTGTACTCCTGGTTTTCCAGGTAATTGTGGATCCTCCGGAAGTACTTTTTAACCTGCATCCTAGAGTTCCCACCACTCAAGACACCGCTGTTCTGCTCTGCTCCCAGGCCTCTGAGGGCCCCTAGGTATTCCAGCTGTTGATGAAGTTCAGTGAGGAAAATTCTCCACGCGGATTTCCTCCCAACCATCCAGAGAAATACCTGCCCTGAAGAGGCTGAAGGTTTGCAGAAGCATCTCATGCAGAATGGCCAGGGCCTGTCCACTCTGGGACCGGCGACGATTCACAGACTGCTGGGAAAGGAGGAAGTTTGTCCTGTGTGGCAGACACGGCTGAACTGATGATTTGGGGAATTTATTCAACAGTTTTAAACCTCTCTGTTTACTCTTTGTTGGAAGAGAGCCAGTTTCAGTTCAGGGGAGAAGAGAGTAGAAGAGGCCAAGAGCAACAACACAATTTCAAAGAAATGCTTGTTAATCATGGTGAAGGTCGAATGCGCCACTTATCTCTGTACAGACTTAGCACAGCTCCAGCTCTAGTGAATGTTTGCTTTTCATGCATCTCAGATTGTTCTGGGAAGTGTCCTCCTTTGTGGGTTTTGTTTTCTAATGCTGTCCTAACTCCAAGATTAGACATTAGGTTTTCTGGTTACCTTTTCACAGTGTTTATGGAACACTTCCTCCTCTTTCCCCATTGTGTTGGCTGTTTGACAAAGTAACCAAAAGAACTTGTTTCATTGTATGTGTTCCTTGAGGTAATTACAGCCTAGTCATCCAATATGATTTTCTACTACCCTCATTACTCCATACAAAGTTTCACTCAACACAATATGGCTTCTCAATATTTAGTCAAGTTTATTAAAGTTCTTTTATTGATAGTATTTTTAAAGGAGTACTCTTTTAATATTTATATTAAATACATATCAGAGGTTTAGCAGCACATATAAGGCACTCAGGGGGGATAATTAAAATCTATACAGACTACTAAATTTAAAACCTCAAGTAGAACTGTAAATTTGCACAAATGTTTGAGCAAATTAACTTTAAAATACATATGAGCAATCTTAAATTGTTTTATATCTTATTGAGGCAGTTGAATATCTAAGTTCCTGGCCTATAAAAGGTAATATGAAAAAGAAAAAAAAATAGGAAAAGAAGGTTGTTATAAAATTATTGCATCTGCAGAATACTAGAAATGGCCTATAGGTCCAACAATAAGGAAATGGTTAAATAAATGTTAAATCCATTTAATTAAATGCTGTGTAGGGGCAGCTGGGTGGCTCAGTAAGGTAAGAGGCTGCCTTCAGCTCTCAGGTCATGATCCCAGAGTCCTGGGATCAAGCCCCACATTGTGCTCTCTGCTCAGTGGGGAGTCCACTCCTCCCTCTGCCTCCCCCCACTTGTGCTCATGCTCGCCATCTCTCTCTCAAATAAATAAATAAAATCTTTTAAAAAATTCTATGTAACCATTTTTTAAAAGATATTTTATTTTTGTTTTAATTTTTAAATTTTTATTTATTTTTTTAAATAAACATATAATGTAGGAGGAGTCAAGATGGCGGAGAAGTAGCAAGCTGAGACTGCTTCAGCTAGCCGGAGATCAGCTAGATAGCTTATCTAAAGATTGCAAACACCTTAAAATCCATCGGCAGATCGAAGAGAAGAAGAACAGCAATTCTGGAAACAGAAAAACAACCACTTTCTGAAAGGTAGGACCGGCGGAGAAGTGAATCCAAAGCGACGGGAAGATAGACCCCGGGGGGAGGGGCCGGCTCCCGGCAAGCGGCGGAGCAACCGCGCACAAAATCAGGACTTTTAAAAGTCTGTTCCGCTGAGGGACATCGCTCCAGAGGCTAAACCGGGGCGAAGCCCACGCGGGGTCAGCGTGGCCTCAGGTCCCGCAGAGTCACAGAAGGATCGGGGGTGTCTGAGTGTCGCAGAGCTTGCGGGTATTGGAACGGGAAAGCCGGCTACAGAGACAGAGCCGACAGTAAGCTCGCAGCTCCGTGTTACCTTGAACCGGTCGCAGGCTCGGTGAGCTCGGAGCGCGGCCGGAGGTCAGGCAGACGGGAGTAACTGGGCGCTGTTCTCTGAGGGCGCACTGAGGAGTGGGGCCCCGGGCTCTCGGCTCCTCCGGGCCAGAGACCAGGAGGCCGCCATTTGTATTCCCGTCCTCTGGAACTCTACAGAAAGCGCTCAGGGAACAAAAGCTCCTGAAAGCAAACCCGAGCGGATTACTCACCCCGGCCCCGGGGAAGGGCGGTGTAATTCCGCCTGGGGCAAAGACACTTGAGAATCACTACAACAGGCCCCTCCCCCAGAAGATCAACAAGAAATCCAGCCGAGACCAAGTTCACCTACCAAGGAGTGCGGTTTCAATACCAAGGAGAGCAGCAGAATTCCAGAGGAGGAGAAAGCCAAGCACGGAACTCATGGCTTTTTTCCTGTGATTTTTTTTAGTCTTGCAGTTAATTTAATTTTTTCTTTTTCATTTTTTTTTTCTCGCCTTCGGGTAAAATTATTTTTTTAACTGTTACCTTTTTCTTTTTTAACGATTTTTTACTAGTTTATCTAATATATATATATATATATTTTTACATTTTTCTTAGGTGTTTTCTTTTTTTAAAAATTCTTTTCTTTTCTTTTCTTTTTTTTTTTTTTTCTTTTTTCTTTCTTCCTTTTTGAACCTCTTTATATCCCCTTTCTCCCCACTCACGATTTTGGATCTCTTCTAATTTGGTTAAAGCATATTTTCCTGGGGTTGTTGCCACCCTTTTAGTATTTTACTTGCCCCTTCATATACTCTTATCTGGACAAAATGACAAGACGTAAAAATTCAACACAAAAAAAAGAACAAGAGGCAGTACCGAAGGCTAGGGACCTAATCAATACAGACATCAGTAATATGTCAGATCTAGAGTTCAGAATGACAATTCTCAAGGTTCTAGCTGGGCTCGAAAAAGGCATGGAAGATATTAGAGAAACCCTCTCGAGAGATATAAAAGCCCTTTCTGGAGAAATAAAAGAACTAAAATCTAACCAAGGTGAAATCAAAAAAGCTATTAATGAGGTGCAATCAAAAATGGAGGCTCTCACTGCTAGGATAAATGAGGCAGAAGAAAGAATTAGTGATATAGAAGACCAAATGACAGAGAATAAAGAAGCTGATCAAAAGAGGGACAAACAGCTACTGGACCACGAGGGGAGAATTCAAGAGATAAGTGACACCATAAGACGAAACAACATTAGAATAATTGGGATTCCAGAAGAAGAAGAAAGTGAGAGGGGAGCAGAAGGTATACTGGAGAGAATTATTGGGGAGAATTTCCCCAATATGGCCAAGGGAACGAGCATCAAAATTCAGGAGGTTCAGAGAATGCCCCTCAAAATCAATAAGAATAGGCCCACACCCCGTCACCTAATAGTAAAATTTACAAGTCTCAATGACAAAGAGAAAATCCTGAAAGCAGCCCAGGAAAAGAAGTCTGTAACATACAATGGTAAAAATATTAGATTGGCAGCTGACTTATCCACAGAGACCTGGCAGGCCAGAAAGAGCTGGCATGATATTTTCAGAGCACTAAACGAGAAAAACATGCAGCCAAGAATACTATATCCAGCTAGGCTATCATTGAAAATAGAAGGAGAGATTAAAAGCTTCCAGGACAAACAACAACTGAAAGAATTTGCAAATACCAAACCAGCTCTACAGGAAATATTGAAAGGGGTCCTCTAAGCAAAGAGAGAGCCTACAAGTGGTAGATCAGAAAGGAACAGAGACCATATACAGTAACAGTCACCTTACAGGCAATACAATGGCACTAAATTCATATCTCTCAATAGTTACCCTGAATGTGAATGGGCTAAATGCCCCTGTCAAAAGACACAGGGTATCAGAATGGATAAAAAAAAAAAAACCCATCTATATGTTGCCTCCAAGAAACACATTTTAAGCCCGAAGACACCTCCAGATTTAAAGTGAGGGGGTGGAAAAGAATTTACCATGCTAATGGACATCAGAAGAAAGCAGGAGTGGCAATCCTTATATCAGATCAATTAGATTTTAAGCCAAAGACTATAATAAGAGATGAGGAAGGACACTATATCATACTCAAAGGGTCTGTCCAACAAGAAGATTTAACAATTTTAAATATCTATGCCCCCAATGTGGGAGCAGCCAACTATATAAACCAATTAATAACAAAATCAAAGAAACACATCAACAATAATACAATAATAGTAGGGGACTTTAACACTCCCCTCACTGAAATGGACAGGTCATCCAAGCAAAAGATCAGCAAGGAAATAAAGGCCTTAAATGACACACTGGACCAGATGGACATCACAGATATATTCAGAATATTTCATCCCAAAGCAACAGAATACACATTCTTCTCTAGTGCACATGGAACATTCTCCAGAATAGATCACATCCTCGGTCCTAAATCAGGACTCAACCGGTATCAAAAGATTGGGATCATTCCCTGCATATTTTCAGACCACAATGCTCTAAAGCTAGAACTCAACCACAAAAGGAAGTTTGGAAAGAACCCAAATACATGGAGACTAAACAGTATCCTTCTAAAGAATGAATGGGTCAACCGGGAAATTAAAGAAGAATTGAAAAAAAATCATGGAAACAAATGATAATGAAAATACAACGGTTCAAAATCTGTGGGACACAACAAAGGCAGTCCTGAGAGGAAAATATATAGCGGTACAAGCCTTTCTCAAGAAACAAGAAAGGTCTCAGGTACACAACCTAACCCTACACCTAAAGGAGCTGGAGAAAGAACAAGAAAGAAACCCTAAGCCCAGCAGGAGAAGAGAAATCATAAAGATCAGAGCAGAAATCAATGAAATAGAAACCCAAAAAAACAATAGAACAAATCAACGAAACTAGGAGCTGGTTCTTTGAAAGAATTAATAAAATTGATAAACCCCTGGCCCGACTTATCAAAAAGAAAAGAGAAAGGACCCAAATAAATAAAATCATGAATGAAAGAGGAGAGATCACAACTAACACCAAAGAAATACAAACTATTATAAGAACATACTATGAGCAACTCTACGGCAATAAATTTGACAATCTGGAAGAAATGGATGCATTCCTAGAAACATATAAACTACCACAACAGAACCATGAAGAAATAGAAAGCCTGAACAGACCCATAACCAGTAAGGAGATTGAAACAGTCATTAAAAATCTCCAAACAAACAAAAGCCCAGGGCCAGACGGCTTCCCGGGGGAATTCTACCAAACATTTAAAGAAGAACTAATTCCTATTCTCCTGAAACTGTTCCAAAAAATAGAAATGGAAGGAAAACGTCCAAACTCATTTTATGAGGCCAGCATCACCTTGATCCCAAAACCAGACAAGGATCCCACCAAAACAGAGAGCTATAGACCGATATCCTTGATGAACACAGATGCAAAAATACTCAACAAAATACTAGCCAATAGGATTCAACAGTACATTAAAAAGATTATTCACCACGACCAAGTGGGATTTATTCCAGGGCTGCAAGGTTGGTTCAACATCCGCAAATCAGTCAATGTGATACAACACATCAATAAAAGAAAGAACAAGAACCATATGATACTCTCAATAGATGCTGAAAAAGCATTTGACAAAGTACAACATCCCTTCCTGATCAAAACTCTTCAAAGTGTAGGGATAGAGGGCACATACCTCAATATCATCAAAGCCATCTATGAAAAACCCACCGCAAATATCATTCTCAATGGAGAAAAACTGAAAGCTTTTCAGCTAAGGTCAGGAACACGGCAGGGATGTCCATTATCACCACTGCTATTCAACATCGTACTAGAGGTCCTAGCCTCAGCAATCAGACAACAAAAGGAAATTAAAGGCATCCAAATCGGCAAAGAAGAAGTCAAATTATCACTCTTCGCAGATGATATGATACTATATGTGGAAAACCCAAAAGACTCCACTCCAAAACTGCTAGAACTTATACAGGAATTCAGTAAAGTGTCAGGATATAAAATCAATGCACAGAAATCAGTTGCATTTCTCTACACCAACAACAAGACAGAAGAAAGAGATATTAAGGAGTCAATCCCATTTACAATTGCATCCAAAACCATAAGATACCTAGGAATAAACCTAACCAAAGAGACACAGAATCTATACTCAGAAAAACTATAAAGTACTCATGAAAGAAATTGAGGAAGACACAAAGAAATGGAAAAATGTTCCATGCTCCTGGATTGGAAGAATAAATATTGTGAAAATGTCTATGCTACCTAAAGCAATCTATACATTTAATGCAATTCCTATCAAAGTACCATCCATCTTTTTCAAAGAAATGGAACAAATAATTCTAAAATTTATATGGAACCAGAAAAGACCTCGAATAGCCAAAGGGATATTGAAAAAAGAAAGCCAACGTTGGTGGCATCACAATTCCGGACTTCAAGCTCTATTACAAAGCTGTCATCATCAAGACAGCATGGTACTGGCACAAAAACAGACACATAGATCAATGGAACAGAATAGAGAGCCCAGAAATAGACCCTCAAATCTATGGTCAACTAATCTTCGACAAAGCAGGAAAGAATGTCCAATGGAAAAAAGACAGCCTTTTCAATAAATGGTGCTGGGAAAATTGGACAGCCACATGCAGAAAAATGAAATTGGACCATTTCCTTACACCACACACAAAAATAGACTCAAAATGGATGAAGGACCTCAATGTATGAAAGGAATCCATCAAAATCCTTGAGGAGAACACGGGCAGCAACCTCTTCGACCTCTGCCGCAGCAACATCTTCCTAGGAACAACGCAAAAGGCAAGGGAAGCAAGGGAAAAAATGAACTGCTGGGATTTCATCAAGATCAAAAGCTTTTGCACAGCAAAGGAAACAGTTAACAAAATCAAAAGACAACTGACAGAATGGGAGAAGATATTTGCAAACGACATATCAGATAAAGGACTAGTGTCCAGAATCTATAAAGAACTTAGCAAACTCAACACCCAAAGAACAAATAATCCAATCAAGAAATGGGCAGAAGACATGAACAGACATTTCTGCAAAGAAGACATCCAGATGGCGAACAGACACATGAAAAAGTGCTCCATATCACTCGGCATCAGGGAAATACAAATCAAAACCACAATGCGATATCACCTCACACCAGTCAGAATGGCTAAAATCAACAAGTCAGGAAATGACAGATGCTGGCGAGGATGCGGAGAAAGGGGAACCCTCCTACACTGTTGGTGGGAATGCAAGCTGGTGCAGCCACTCTGGAAAACAGCATGGAGGTTCCTCAAAATGTTGAAAATAGAACTGCCCTATGACCCAGCAATTGCACTATTGGGTATTTACCCTAAAGATACAAATGTAGTGATCCAAAGGGACACATGCACCCGAATGTTTATAGCAGCAATGTCCACAATAGCCAAACTATGGAAAGAACCTAGATGTCCATCAACAGATGAATGGATCAAGAAGATGTGGTATATATACACAATGGAATACTATGCAGCCATCAAAAGAAATGAAATCTTGCCATTTGCAACAACATGGATGGAACTAGAGCGTATCATGCTTAGCGAAATAAGTCAAGCAGAGAAAGACAACTATCATATGATCTCCCTGATATGAGGAAGTGGTGATGCAACATGGAGGCTTAAGTGGGTAGAAGAAGAATAAATGAAACAAGATGGGATTGGGAGGGAGACAAACCATAAGTGACTCTTAATCTCACAAAACAAACTGAGGGTTGCCGGGGGGAGGGGGTTTGGGAGAAGGGGGTGGGATTATGGACATTGGGGAGGGTATGTGATTTGGTGAGTGCTGTGAAGTGTGTAAACCTGGTGATTCACAGACCTGTACCCCTGGGGATAAAAATATATGTTTATAAAAAATAAAAAATTAAAAAAAAAAAACCATATAATGTATTTTTATCCCCAGGGGTACAGGTCTGTGAATCGCCAGGTTTACACATTTCATAGCACTCATCATAGCACATACCCTCCCCAATGTCCATATCCCAACCACCCTCTCCCGTCCCTCCCTCCCCCCAGCAACCCTCAGTCTGTTTTTTGAGATTCTTTTATGGTTTGTCTCCCTCCCGATCCCACCTTCTTTCATTTTTTCTTTTCCTGCCCCCCAACCCCCCCACATTGCATCTCCACTTCCTCATATCAGGGAGATCATATGATAGTTGTCTTTCTCTGATTGGCTTATTTCGCTAAGCATAATACCCTCTAGTTCCATCCTGATCGATATTTTAAATTTTTTTGAGAGAAAGAGAAGGAAAGAGAGAGAGCATGCATGTGCACAGTGGGAGAGGGAGAGAGAAGCCCAAGCAGATTCTGTGCTGAGCACAGAGCCCTACTCGGGGCTCAGTCTCACAACCCTGAGATCGGACCTGAGCTGAAACCAACAATCCAACGCTTAACCGACCGGATCACCCAGGGGCCCCGCTATGTAACTATTATAAATGATACAATTATATGTGAAGAGATTGGGGGCAGTTGGCTGGTATGTATTCCTTAGGGTACCTGTAACTATGGTAAACTTTCACATCAATATCTTTAAATCAGTAATGCCTCTCGAATTACAAATACCCAGCTCCACATTCTAAATCCTGAATATGCCTCCAGTATGCATTCCCAATCTTATCTCCCACTATTGCTCCAAATGTCCTGTGAGGGAAAATGAATGCCAGATAAGGTTAATGACTCACTACTGCCTTAATATATCTAGCATCGTGTGTGTGTGTGTGTGTGCGCGCGCGTGTGTGTGTCTCAGAAACATCACCCATGCCTCCTTCACCCCCAGTACCTGTCTGTGCAAGGACCAAGGATTATTTCTCCTTTACAGCCTAGATTTTGTTTTAAAGAAGCTATAATCTCTTCTGGATGCTCACAGTACCGTCTATCCTTTTTAAAATGCCTTTCTTTCTCTGTCTCATATATGGCTATTTTTTGGGTCACATTTACATTTAATGTGATTATATACATAAATAAATATAATTAATGTACTACAGCAGGATTTACCTCTACCGTGTTACTATTTATTTTTAAATTGTTCATGTTTTCCCCTTTTTGGGACTGATTAAAAAAATGATTCCATTTTATCTCCACTACTGATTTATCAGCTATACCACTTTTTTCCCCCAAAGATTTTATTTATTTATTAGGGAGAGAAAGAGCACAAGGAGGGACAGAGGGAGAGTGAGAAGCAGGCTGCCACAGAGTTGGGAGTCCAATGTGGGACTCGATCCCAAGACCCTGGGATCATGACCTGAGCTGAAGACAGACGCCAACTCACTGAGCCACCCAGGTGCCCCTACCTACGCCATTTTATTCTTATGGTAGTTTCTCTAGGGCTTAAAATATATATATCCTTATTTAGCATATTACAATTTACTTTTAAATAATATGGCTTAATAACACATGGCTTAAAGTTCAGTATGGAGGGTATTACAACAATATATTTCTTTTTCCTTCCTCTCATCCTTTGTTGTCATACATTTTCATATGTTTTAAACCCCACAAATATTTATATTTATTTTAAATCGTCAGTTACATTTCAAAGAGATTTTTAAGATGAGAAAGTATTTCATTTATATTGACTCATTATCATGTATTTAACCACATAGTTACCCTTTCTGGTCTTGTTCAATCCTTTTGGTAGATCTAAATTTCTTGAATAACTTCTTCCTCTTGACTAATTTCCTTTAATTATTCTTGTATCACAGGTCTCCTGGCAATGAATTCTCCTGGCTTTCTGTTTGTCTGAAAAATTATTTTGTCCTCAGTTTGGGATATATTGTTGCTGAGTACAGAATTCCAGGTGGAGATAGTTTTTCTTTCAGTACTGTAAAGATACCGTTCCACTGTCTTTTGGCTTTCATGATTTCCAAAGAGAAGATGGCTGTGATCTTAATTTTATTTTTCTGTGCATCATCAGTCTTCTTTTTCCCTGGATGATTTTAAGGTATTCTTTCTGTCATTATATTTCAGTTATTTGATGATAATGTGCCTTGGTGTGATTTTCTTCTTGTACCTTCTATTAGGAGTTTCTTATGCTTCTTGAATCTGTGGTTTCATCATTTTAATTAAATTCGGAAAAGTTTCAGACCTTGTTTTTTCAACGTTTTTTATCCCCTTCTGGGACTCTAACTACAGAAATACCAGACCCATTTAGTATGATCATACAGGCAATTGATATTCAGTTAGTCTTTATCTCTTTTATTTTTTATAGTTTCAATGTGATGTCTTCGAGCTCACTGATACTGTTTTCTGTAATATCTTACCTCAATGTTAATCCATCTAGCATATTTATCACTTTAGGTAGTATGTTTCTCATCTCCAGAAGTCCACTTTGCTCCTTTCTAATATCTTTCATTTTCCTCCTCATCACATTCATCTTTTCTCCTATTTTGTTGAGCTTATGCGACATGTTTATAAGAGGTATTCTAGCCTTCTTGTCTGCTACTTCAGTTATTTGTGTCATTTCTAGTCCTTGTTTCTTGATTATATTTTCTACTGTTTTGGGGTCCTATTGCCCTGCTTCTTTGTATGTCTGGTAGCATTTGATTGGAGTCAGAACATTGTAATTTTGACATTACTGGATCTGTGAAGTGCTTCGTGTATGGTTGGGCTTTGTTTTAGGACATCGTTGAGTTACTCTCTTCGATTCCTTTGGGGCTTGCTTTTACACCTTGCTAGCATGGATGGAGCAGACTTCATAGTCTAGGGCAATGTCATCTCACTACCAAGGGACTATCCTTATAAGGACTTTACTTGCTGGTCCCTATTCTATGAAATCTTTGCACTTTGGGTGGTGGAAACATGTACTAATCCCAGCCCCGTGCCCACCCTGGGGATAGTTGGCCCATTCCTTCCTGAGAATTCTTTCCCTGGTCTCCAGACTTTAAGTGACATGGGCACTAGGTATTCTTTTAAAAAGTTATGTGTGTGCATGTGTGTGTTTACATGGAATTAAGTGTGTGCCTGTACACATGTCTGCATGTGGAGGATCAGGAATAACACTCAGAGCCCATGAGACAGTAAAGCTTGGTGCATAGGTCCCTTTTGTTTGTGGATGGTATTAAGACAATCCACTGCAAACTTACACTACTTTAGAGAAAAACAATGGGGAAATATCATGACAGTGGGAAAAAAAAGCGCTAAGTCTTAAGCATCACTGATTAAGACAAAGTCTTTGGGGTTGTCTGAGTGGCTCAGTGGTTAAGCATGTGCCTTCAGCTCAGGTCATGATCTCAGAGTCCTGGGTTCGAGTTCCATATTGGGCTCCCAGCTCAGTAGGGAGTCTGCTTTTCCCTTTGCCTGCTGTTACCCCTGCATGTGCTCCCTCTCTCTCTGACAAATAAATAAATAAAATCTTAAAAAAAAGACAATCTTTGAAGAAAATGGAATAAACTAACAGTGGCAATCTATCTGACTAGAATGGACTTGTAAGTGACTTTTAAAATTACACGCAAGCAATGAATTTTAGAACACTACAAAAACTAATGATGTAGTACTAACATAATAATAGAAAAAAATAACTGCACAAGCTTACATTTTTATTCACCTCCCCCCCCCACAAATTTAACATTGTCAATCTAAAATGTATAATGCTGTAATTAAAATTCTGATCACTTCTGTATGTTAAAAACATACCAAGAGTTCGTTAGTAAGGAAGACACTTTAAATTTGGCCAAAGGATGGCAGCATAACATCAATTACTTAAAGCCTGGGATCAATTTTGCACTGTTGGCAAGGGAAATCAAAATGTACATGGCATCTAGTGGTCTAATGACATGTGAGCAACGCATTATTATTTTGACAAAATGACTTGTTCCGATAATGCATAAGATTACTAATCACTCTAACTCATATTAAGATACTTGATGGTTAGTATTGTTAAGTATCTTCCTTTTCCTGCCTTAACTGCTTTAGTGGACATTTGTTGCTTTCTGGCTATTCACTGTCATCACCTCTCCCTTTTCGAGGGTTACTGGTATGCATAGCCTGACTTCTCTGCCTCCTCTTAGATCCTGGGCTTCTGGCCTGACTCCCCATCTGACACATCTAGCCCTTTCCAGGCTACTCAGTGCTTCACTTTCCCTAGCCTCAGTGATTACTTCAGGCAGGGTCCTTTGTCCCAGCGACCTCAACACACCTCTACTCCCATTTTCTGAGCACACACTAGCAAATACTTAACCATATTAATTTATCTGTCCTAGAATGCTGTAGTTTGAAGTGATCTTAAATCACATATAATCTCTGCTTCCTGTTCCCTTCCTGAAAAATTCAGTTCTAAAGCCAACAAAGAGAGAAAAAAAGGAAGCACTCTGCTAAAAGGGGCAGGATGTATGGTAGTCTGGAACGGGATGCCAGGGTTCAAAGAGGATGAGGCAAATGTCCATATGGAGAGCGAACCTGGCATGTGGTGTTAGAGCCTGAGAAGAGTGAGCAGAGTATTTGAGGGGGTATAGTTTCTGTGAAGAGTCACAGCCAAAGTGGGGTGAGGAAGGCAAAGTTCTTGTGGACAAAGTTTCAAAGTACTGCCTTAGAAATTACTCAAATATTTAAAAATAAATATTTATTTATTTTTAGACATTTTATTATTTATATTTATTTGTATTGTCTATATATTATAAACAAATATATTATAATTATAATATATTTATATTTTAATTTATTAATTATAATATTTTATAATTTATGGTTATTTCAATAATTTATAATTATTTTATGATTAATCATAATTTAATTAAATTTATATTATAATATTATTATATTTATTTATATTGCTTATTTTTAATTTATTTTATTATTTACTTATTTATTTATGCTCTATATATTTAAGGTATAGAACATGATGTTTTGATATACATGTACATTGTGAAATGATTATTATAGTCAAGCTAAGTAATATATCCATTACCTTACATAGCCACCTAAATACTTACTAGTTTTAATGAGTTAAATAGTGGAAAAGCCTGGCAGTCACATCAAAATGCCTAGATGCCATCTTTATTCAAAGGATCAAAGTGAACCTCATCAACCTCATCAAATCATGCACCACCTTGTAAGATGCAACTCAAAATAACACAACATGCCTTCTGGGCTATTTCCATCAATGTAAAGAACTTGAATTTAACTATGAGGAAACATCACTTAAACCAAAATTAAGGAACATTCTACAGAATAATTGCCCTATAAGTTTCAGGTTGTGAAAGTCAAAGAAAGACAGGAATGGTTCCAGATTAAAGGAGACCAAAGGGACTTCTGGTTTCCAGTTCTGCATATAAGGAGGTTAGAAGTCATTACTCAGGCTTATTAAGTAAAAAGCTGAACAGACTGAAAAATCAATCACTCTTTTTGGATCCACAAGATAGAGGAAGACACAGGGCAAACCAATGCCCCCTAAATTGGAGAGAGAGGCAGGGAATCCAGGGACTAACAGTTTTACAAAGCAGAGACTTGTAAATGGAAACCACCGCAGGAACCCGCGTTGGGGTAGGAAAGCTGAACTGTTATTGGTGGGTTGCTGGAGGCTCCTTGAGACTAAAGAATATGTCACCGGAACACCAGTATAATTTTTAACAGTTTCCATTTACTATTAAGGATAATATTGGTTCGACTGGACAAATCTAAACATGAAGGTTGAGTATTACATGGTTCAAATGTAATGATGCTAATTTCCCTTTTTAATTTTTTTTTTTTTTTAGAGAGAGAGTTTGAATGTGAGGGAGGGGAAGACAGAGAGGGAGAGAAAGAATCTTAAGCAGACTCCTCACTCAGCATGGAGCCTGACTTGGGGCTCAATCTCATGACCCAGGATCATGACCCGAGCCAAAATCAAAAGTCGGACACCTAACAAGAGTCAGACGCTTAGCCAACTGAGCCACCCAGGTACCCCAGGATGTTAGTTTCTTAGTTTTGATAATGACATTGTGGTTATGCAGGAGAAATGTTCCTCTATATAGGCAATACACATTAAAGTGTGTGAGACTATTGGGGCATAAAACCAGCAGCTTACCCTGAACTGGTTTTAAAACCAAGATTCTCCTATATTGGCAATTTTTGTGACTATTTCAAAAAGGAAAAAATAGTGTGTGTGTGTTTGTGTGTGCATGTGTTTTTTAAAGAGATAATTCATTTTTGAGATGTGATAGCTGAGGCCTCCTAGGCCAGAGGAACCTTCTTTCTCCATACTAACATCACCTATACTCTTCTTCTGTCCCTTCTTCAGAGTTTAATTTAGGCAAAGAATGACAAAAATACACAGAAAGAAAAGGCCACCACTCCAGGTTATGACTATAGGGTGATGCTTAAGCCCATTAGTGTGACAGACTACAGACTACAGACTAAAGTGTGACAGACTATAGTTAAATCTCAACTTTGCCATTTGTTTGCTGTGTGGTCTTGGGCAAGCTATTAACATCTTTCTATCTCAGTTATATCAATGCAAAGACAAGGGTAATAACAATACTTCATGTAGCTTTTGTGACCTCTAATTGAAATAACGTGCTTATCAGTGTTTGGCACATGGTCCGTGCTCAATAAATGATATTATTATGTTATTTGTATGAGGCACAACAGTATTAATAGATTGTAATACCTTTTTCCACTGACCCCTGTATAAGTACATTCAGCATAGCTCTCCAAGCACAGTCCCATATTAATCAATCACAGACGGAAATAAGATGAAGCCTATCTTCCATCAATGTTTTTTTTTTTTTTTTTAGTAAATGTTAATTAATCCAAAGAAAGAAGGATCAAGTGGGTGCATGTTCTAAAAGCACTTACACAACATGTACTGGCCCTCATGACATTAATTCTTTCAACACATTTTTATTGATTGCCTATTATCTTCCCATCACTGTTTAGCCCTATTCTCTGAGCCAGTGATAAAGATGCCTAGAATGGAGCTTAGTTGGATTAGGTAGGGTGAGAAGGAAAAAACAATAATGTATAAACAAAGTACACATCATAACATAACATAAAAGTGGATCAGAATAAGATCAGTTGGGAACATCTTTTCTTTCCATTTATAGACAACCTGGCTGCAGAACTTCCATATACAGAGTGAAAAAAGCAAGTAGCCTAAGATCAACCCCTGAGGAACACCAGTATTTCAGGAATGAGAAGAGGCTACAACAAAGGGAAAAAGAGTGTCTAGATCAGTAGAAGGGAAACCAGTTTTCAAGAAAGAAGGATAGTCTAACAGTGTCCAATGCTACTGAGTGGATAAGCGAAGAAACTACTTGAAAACATATATACGAACTAATGACATGGAAATCATTAGTGGTTTTTGTAAATAATAGAATTTTCAACAGAGTAGTCTGAGTGGGAGACAGATTTCAATGCTTTTAAGATGTAATGGAAGAAACAATGTAGGTGATGCCAACAAAAATTTGATCACTCCATGGAGGAGAGAAATAAATTGAAAGCAAGAATGGGATATTCAATCTTGGAAAGGCTTGTTTTTTTGTTGTTGTTGTTGTTTTTAATTTTGGCTTGTTTTTAAGGTAAGGAAGACAACCTGTTGACTGGAAGAAGCCAGTAGAGAGAGGAGAAAGAGATGGAACTCATGGCAGGCTTGGTCTTTAGCAGTAAGAATGGACAAAAAAGTAGACAATAAAATAATACACAATTATATTTCATATTTAATGTATGTGTATTAAGTTAACTGGTATACATGGTTAGGTTGCTTGGTGACCCTAGTTAATAATAACATCAATTTACCTTGCTTTTAATAGAAGCAGAGAAGGTCCACAGTTCATCCAGGATTGGGACTTTGTCAGGGGATGTTCTGAATGATAATGAAACAAGGGAATCTAAAATATTAGTAAGAGAGCAGTGGAAGTATTGAACCCTGGAACTGATAACGGATGAGTCTGGATTATACCAAAATGATCAAGTTCAAGGGCAATATAGTCCACCTAAATCTCACTGATCGTATTTTACAATTGACTTCTTATTCTAATCTTAATATTAATACTTGGTTGGGTAACAATGCCATTTATGTATCCACTCACATGACAATATCCAAGTAATAGCCACCACTTATTTAATATATACTACATATGCTACATACATATTTTCTCAAAAAGCTTTGTGGATTTGGTATTTATTACCTCCTTCTTTCCTTTACCCTCCAACCCTCAGCAGGATTCTTTGGTCAAATACTGTAAAGCAATCTCTGTGGCTTAGCACATCAAACACATCAAAGTTATAAGAAGTGGTCCAGATAACAAGAGAAAGATTTCTGCTATATATGATCCACTCTGACAAAATTTAAAAAATTAAAAAACCTAAGCTTTTCTAAGATCAGCAGTAAAAGGTACTCCGAAGCTCTTCAAAGATGCAGGCAAGTATGGTCATCCTAACATTCATCATGCAGCCAGAGTGAACAAGGTAATTGGGCAGGGAAGGGAAAAGAGATTAAGACTGAAGGAAAATGAAGGGCAGGAGAAGAGAGAAATGGAGTCCTGGACAACCATGAAAGATGGTCTCTCCAAACTGGATAGTATCTCAGTGGGAAAAGCTAAGAAATTTCTTGTATGTCCTCTGAACTCCACATGTGTTTGCTGTTGGTTAGTGGTAGGATTATTTTCTTTCTGATAGCAGACATTCCCATGATTATCTAAAATTACTTATTCAGCGAACACTTGTAAGTTTTACTATGTGCAAGGCATTACTTTCGGCAAACTACAGATATTAGTTCATTTCATCCACATGATTACTCTATGATTTAAGTCTTATTACAATCTCCATTGCACAAAGAAGGAAATCAAGATACAGACATATTAAGTCCAAATGTGCAGTAATATTAATTCTAATATTTATATTGTGCTTGAGAGATAGGTCTTATCTCCACTTTAAAAATGAAAAGAAAGAAACCACCTGTGATTTAAGAAGTTAAATAACATTTCTAACCATAGGGACTTACACTGCTGATCATGAGGGAGTATTAGGGTCAAGAATTACCCTCCTGCAGTAAACAGAAAACTAGACAAAATATAGGCAACAACTATTTGTAGTCACTGAATTATCGGCAGTTTAAGACTGTGATTCCTGGGAGATGGGAAGCAAATGAAGCTTTCTGATCGAAGGCAATTTCTAAATTAGGCTGCAGGGAGGAGGAGCCTCCTGAGATAGTCTCTCTGAGTTGAAGAAACAGAAATCAGAGTTTGGGAAGGCCAAACAGCCAGAACTTGCAGAGCAGAGTACCCAAAAGGAGGGAGCTAGCTATCCAGAGGAAGAGTTCCAGAGATTTTTGTAGGGATACTCTTGAGTCTTTGGTGAATCCTAGTCTGTGCAGGTGAAGCCCTACAAGGCCCAACAAGTATAACATCCAGAGGAAGAAAATAATTATGATGGAGCTTGAAGCCAAAGAGCAATCAGGGTCAGAAATAATCCAAGTTCCCACTGGCCACCTAGAAGAGACCTTCTTAAACCCATAGGGGATTCAATAAAGAACCCCAAAAGAGTCGCTCTTAAATATGAAGCTAAATTAATCCTAAAACTAATCTAGACCTGTCTTTTGAAAGAGCTTAAAAACAAGACTGGGAAAAAACCCAACTAATCTACAACCAATGACTGCCTGCCACTACAGAACCCACAATTCTTTAAAGAAATACAACAAAATCCAGCATACTAAAATATAAAATCACAATGTCTAGCATTCAGTATACAACTACTATACCTATGAGTTATAGGAAAATGTGACCCATATTCAGGAAAAAAATGGGTCAACAGAAATGGACTGAGACATGATGGAATCAGCAGACAAAGATATTAAAGCAGCTATTATAAATAAGGTCCACAGAGAAAAATAACATAAACACAATGAGAAGGGAAATGGAAAACAAAAACCTGAATGAAAGAGACATTCAAGATTTCAAAAATACAGTATTTGAAAATGTCACTAGATGGGATTAACAACTAAACAACAAAGACACAACAGAGATGGTTAGGTCAAGTAGAATTAAAATCCAGCTCCACGTGACTCTAAGGTATTCTCATTTTCCCTGGGTGCTTCTCATTTTACAGTGTCTTAAGAAAACCACAGCTAACAATTAAGGTAGAAATATCATCCAAGCAGAGGGACTGTGAGTAGAAGGGCAAATGTAAACATGCCACAAAGAAGAGAACAATTTTAGAATTACAACAGACACAGCTCAAATGCTAGCTCTGTAATTTAGCTAAGTGAACTTGCACATATCTCTAAAATTTTGAGCTCATTGCCCCATTTGTAAAATTGGGATAGAGAGATGGCCTGATACACAACAACACATAGCTACAACAAAGATAACACGCTAGAAGTTATTTATCATATGCTTGGCACATAGGGCATATAACTCTTTTGTCAACAGCTGGTGGGTGAGAACTCTGAAATTCTTACTTAGGTTCAAGAAAGTAAATATGACTGATTGGAAGGCCTGAACCAGGCTCAGGAAAAAGCTGTGTGTGTGTGTGTGTGTGTGTGTGTGTGTGTGTTTAAGAGGATAGTCCTGGGTCCTTTGTACCAAACTTTTGCCACATTTAAGTCTAATGGGCCAGATAATGTGAGTGAATATATTTCTTCCAGAACACTAAACAATGCCTTAATGGATACTACTCTTTTGACAAGGATTCTAGATGGAAATCATTACAGAAAAAGATCTGCCAAAGTAAACATTTTAGGAAATATGCCAGTGAACTTCACATTGTTTTAATGCATGCTGTCTTGTTTCCTTGGAACAAAATGATGTATTTGAAAGAGTCCATGTTGTGCACTGAGGTGGTACTGGCTCTGAAGTAGCACATGAGCTACCCAGTTCTTGGAGAGCCAGTTATCGGCAGTAAGCTACCATTTTTCTAAAGTAGATGTGTAATAATAACCTTGCAGAGTAGTTATAAGGATTAAATAAAGTAACAAATATAAATTGCCTCGTCATGGGAAAATTTATTCCTATCCTTCTGGAGCCCTTTCCCCCCCTTCCAATTCATATTTATTTTATTTGATATCATGAAGTCCTCATGATATGGGAACTGAACTAGGATTTCATACCACTGCTCCCTGATGTCAACGCTCTTAGTTTAGATTTGTCACTGCTTCCTTTCCTGAAGAAAATGTGAGGGACCAAAAAAGACAAACCCCAGAGAAGCCACTGGAACCTCATGGGGCTCTTCACATTGGGGATTCTGAGTTTTGAGACAAACTCAACAGGCTTCACTCTTTGGTGGAGCAAAGAGAAAATTAAATCAGAGGAATATAAAATATTAAAGAGCTGTAAACTTTGCCCTTTGCCTTCTTAATCTAGCAGACATTTTTCAGGCCTCTAAGCAATTATCAAGTGACAGAGTTGTTTAAAATCAATACTGCTACCTTGTGTAACCACCAGAAAGCAGATATGAAGACTGGTGCCTGAGATGATCTAGAGATAAATGAGTTTGCTAAGTAACTTAGTCTGACTACCTGGTCACTCATTTCTCTTTGCTAAGTAACTTAGTCTGACTACCTGGTCAACAGCCAGGACTGGAAGGATCGCTAGTGCGAAGGCTATGGCCTAAGTGATTCCAGGAAATTCTCATATTTTTATCAAAAGACCCGTGAAATGGCAAATGATCTATGGACTACCATGCCAGGAATTCAAGTTCACCTCAATTCCAGATAAAGATACCCTTAGGCCTAGGATAGGAATTACTGTCTCAAATAAACAAGATGTTCTTCTAAATAAATAAACTAAAAATGAAGTCAAGATATCATTGCTTTAAAAAGAAATCTTATTAAAGGTACAGCAGATTTGTAAAGTTCTTTATAAAGAATAAACACCTTTGCCTGGAACTCAAAGGCAGAGGAGTATTTAACAGATTTACTTAAATTCAATTTCAATTTTGGGGGGCATAATCACATTTACTAACATTCATTGGGTCAATGTATCTTCATGATTGACTTCCTGAGGGTACCTTAGTTTGACCCCATCTATTGGTGTCAAACTTTACTCTGGCTAACCTCAGAAGCCAGGAAACCCAATCTGCGTGTTATGTTCCTTGGGTCACATGTGAATGCAAGATGAGGAAGGTCATTCTAAAGATACAAAGCTGGGAGACAGCTGCCCACAGTGTCCCTTCTTGAAACTCAAGAGGAGATGGGTTGGAAATAGTGACACACACCCAAAAACAGGTAGCAATTGGGGCATGGGTGGAGTAAGCTGGAACTATGAGAGTGTCCCTGATAAGCATCCTGTGTGGTGACAGTTCTCTTTTTTGGGGCAAAAAAAAAGTTTTTTAAAAGAAGTCTCTAGACACAGAAACAAATGTCCTCTTTGTCACTACGACTGGGCAGCAGATACAGTCAGTTCATATAATGAAACCATTCTTTAGCTTTGGGAATATAAACTGAGCCTCTTCCTATTCATCTCACCCTTCCTGAAGGTCAGAACAAGATTAAGATCACCCTGAAATGAATGAACTGCCTTACTGGTGGTATCCTGGCACTTTCAAGATGGTTTAGTTAAATCAGTTTCTGAAGCTCTCAAAATTGTGTTTCTTTTTGAACCATAAGCAGGCATGATCCTCATGTACCAAGAAGAAAAGAATATTTTTAAAGACAACACCTTATATCATCGAAAGAGGAAAATGGGCACTATGAAATGTTGCTGGCCAACTGTTAATCAGGATTGAGTGCTGAATACAAAGTACTGTAGTACTACAAGACTTTGAGGTTATTTGTTGTCAGAGACCAAGGAGATCATTTTATATTCATCACATGGACTTTAAAAAGATAGATAATTTTGAATAGTAGCTCATAGCCACATCCTTTGTACTTTCATATTACCATCCCAGCCAGTTTAAGGACCGTGATTTCTTTTTAAAGAAAAGTATGAGCCTGAACGCTATAGTGCTTTATTTTAGATTTTAGTAAAATTTAATTTTTCCATCTCTAATTCATGTCTATTCAGCCATAATTAGAAGATCACACACAGATGTGAAGAGAAAAAGTGCGTATATGTATGATAGGGAAGGAGGATGGCAGGAACCTGAGGGCATTAAAAGATGAGCAATAGAAACAAAGCATTTTGTAATTTATTGAGCTATAAGTACAGACACAACCACTTTTTAAAAAACATATTTATTTTTAGGGAGAGAAAGAGAGCGCATGAGTGGGAGAGACAGAGGGAGAAGGAGAGAGAGAATCTCAAGCAGTTTCTGAGCTGAGCCTGATAGGGGCTCAATCACACAACCCTGAGATCACAACCTGAGCTGAAACCAAGACACAAAGGCTTAATCAGCTGCACTACCCAAGCATCCCCAACCCACTTTTTTTTAAAAAAATAAGAGAAGCTTTATTAAATTCTCTGACTCCAAAAATTTTACATCAGACTTTACATTAGGCTGACATGTTATTTTTTAATTTATTAAGAGATTAGTAATTAAGACCACTGGTTCTGAGACTCAATGGAACAAAGGTTTTCCAAGTTGAAGCTAGATGATCTACTGCTAAAATCAAATTCTAGCAAGCATTTCCCAATTCAAAGACAAATAATGGAAGAACCTTCTACCTTGCAAGCCTTGTCCTCATGAACTGGACTTAAACCATTAACATGGCAATGATTTACCTTAACTTCTCAAGGTGGTATCTGATTTGCTTATGACATACAATTGAAGCAGTTAATGACAATAGCAATAATTCATGGTGTTCTGTTAATAACACCATGACTGCCAGAGGTTTTTTCCCTTGAAAATGTTAGAAAACAATAGACTAAGACTATTGGTCTATGGGTAGATAAGCAAATTTAAGCTTGAATAAATAAAGAGAAAGGAGTTCAGGTATGTTTATCAGCCCCAAATGAAACTGGAGACCCTGCATATGGACTGTGAAAAAGGCGGTCACTGAATGTAAGGCAAGGGGGATACCTCTGTTAGTCTTTCCAAAGATGAAGTTTCAGCAAGTGCTAAATAATTAATTTTGAGACTTTTCTGGAAGGCAGTATTGTCATTAGTTACTCTTTATGTTCCTCCAAAAGGAAACTTGATTTTTAAGTACTTGCTAATCTTTAAAAATCTAAATTATGAGGTTTTGAAATGACCATAAACTTTTTAGATTTAAAAAAGAAGACTGTCGGTCATTTTCACAAACATTTACTGAGTACATACCAAAGCTAGCAGTGAAACCTAGATACTTCTCATGGGATGCCTAAAGATTGGCTGTGAATGTTATGCTACACCTTTTTCTAAATTATCGCTTCTCTTGTCCTTTCCAAGGGAAAGAATATGTTGTTAGCTTTTAGATTCTCTCTTAATGTTTCTTGTAAGAAGAGCTGGGGAATAAACCTACATACCAAAACACATTAACAAGGAATTACAAATATTAACTAAAGGCAAGAGGCCAGGGAAGAGTGCCCATTATAAATAGAAATAAAGCTGTGTTTATTTCTATCTCTATTTATTTCTATTTCTTTATTTCTATTTTAAAAAAAACTTGTCCACTAATGTTTGAGAAAATTAAAGAAGGCTAGGGTGCCTGTGTGGCTCAGTTGGTTAAGCATCTGACTCTTGATTTCAGCTCCGGTCATGATCTCAGGGTTGTGAGATCAAGCCCCACGTTTGGATATGTGCTGGGTGTGGAGCTGGTTGAGATTTTCTCTCTACCTCTGACCGCCTTCCCCCTGGCTCCTTCACTCTCTTAAAAAAAAAAAAAAAAAATCATTATAATAAAATTAAAGAAGGCCAAAAAAAGAGATGCTTTAATCTGATTCTTCTACAACCACAAACTGATGTTTTGAAGAGCACATGAAGAAAACTGTAAATTAGAAATGTGGGCCATTTTGGGATGCGTGGGTGGCTCAGTCAGTTAAGTGTCTGCCTTTGGCTCAGGTGATGATCCCAGGGTCCTAGGACTAAGTCCCACATCAGGTTCCTTGTGCAGCTGGGAGCCTGCTTCTCCCTCTGCCTGCTGCTCTTCCTGCTTGTGTTCACTATAGGGTTCTCTCTCTCTGACAAGTAAATAAAATCTTAAAAAAAAAAAAAAGATTCTCTTTGGGCGCCTGGGTGGCTCAGTGGGTTAAAACCTCTGCCTTCAGCTCAGGTCGTGATCCCAGGGTCCTGGGATAGAGCCCCGCATCAGGCTCTCTTCTCAGCAGGGAGCCTGCTTCCCTCTCTCTCTCTCTCTCTGCCTGCATCTCTGCCTCCTTGTGATCCCTGTCTGTCAAATAAATAAAAATCTTAAAAAAAAAAATTCTCCTAAAAAAAAAAAAAAAGAAATGTGGGCTATTTATGCTATGGTCTTGTCTTTTACTGAGACTTGCTGTATTACATTACATTTAAATCAAAGTTGAAAGATCTTGGAAATTTCACAAGATCTCAGACTTGATTCCTTTAATCTAGAAAGTGCTTATTTTTTCTCAGGACTTATCTAACTCAGCAAATCACTGAACAGAGAATTCATTTGTGGGGTAATGTCAAAAGAACCTGGCCTAAAGTAGAATGTGAAACGAAGAGACTGAGTCTCATGTGTTCTCCAAACAGAATTTACCCAAAATTCTTGGAAGCAGGGCACCTGGGTGGCTCAGTTGGTAAAGCGTCTGCTTTAGGCTCAGGTTATGATCTCAGGGTCCTGGGATCAAGTCCTACATCAGACTCCCTGCTCAGCTTCTCCCCTCCCCCTTGCTTGTGTGCTCTCTCTCTCACTCTCAGATAAAAATAAAATCTTTAAAAAAAATTCTTGGAAGCAATAAGATAAGGGATGGGAAAAAAGAGGGCAAACACCAACAATTGGGAATTTATGTGGGTTCTATCATGAAAAGATTAGAAAGAGGAGAGACACATAATCTCTAAGATTTAGGGGTGCCTGGGTGGCTCAGTTGGTTAAGTGTCTGCCTTCATCTCAGGTCAAGATCCCAGGGTCCTGGGATTGAGCCCAGAGTCTGGCTCCCTCCTTTTGTGGGGGAGCCTGCTTCTCTTTATCCTTCTGCCCCTCCTGTGTTCTCTCCCTCCATCAAATAAATAAATAAAATCTTAAAAAAAAAAAATGAACCTCTAAGATTTAATCTTTTCTGGAACATCAGCATACTTAAATTTTACGTGTGTGTGAAAAAGTCCAATAAATAAATGGTTTGAAGAACAAAGCACATCACAAAAAAGAGGGAAAACCAAAAGGAAAAACAAGAAGTGGGTTTTTTATTTTTTTTCTTCCTAATGAAATTATTTTAGTGTTTGTGGAAGTTTGGTTAGGATATATGAGAGTAGTAAAATAATTCTAAATTTGCTAAGTGTATGTGGATATCAGTGATGACATGTGGCGAGCTTAGGTAAACACTGCTCACACTCTTTTCAAAGAGGGGCCCCTCATCACAATACCTATAACCTAGATAACTATGTTCTGTATCAGGTCAAAGTTAACTGCGCCAGAGGTGGTTCATGACCCAGTCTGCCTATGGTAGAACCCTAATATGTGCTCTGGCCCAGGAGAGCTGGGCCCATCAGTTTCTCAGTGTTGGTAACTGGAACTGGGATACATGGAGAATTTAATGGTGAGAGGTGACGCGGAGACAAGGACAGAGTCCGTAAAAGTGGGTGGTGGTACTTTTAAGAGCCCCTTCTAAGCCAAGGCTACGGGAAAGAGGAAAATGAGTAAAAATACAAAAGTGACCTGAAGGAGAAAACGGAGTTGCCTCTCACAGTGGAGTAGGGGAGCTGTGTAGGGAGTTAACAGGTAGCGAGAAAAGCATTTCCTTAGAGCTGCTTTGGTTCTTGACATCTAGTTCCAGCCGTGAATTTTTACACCGGACCCTTCTCCCAGCGGTCACTTGGGCAAGACTCTGACCTTGAAATCAACGGAGTTTAACCACAGCAGCAGCAGCTTCTATAATTAAGCACTCCTGAAGAGCTTCAGCAGGGAACGAAGTCCTCACTTAGCAAAAGGGACCGCAGCATTTCATACACGCACGTGTGTGTGTGTGTGTGTGTGTGTGAGTGTGTGAGAGAGAGAGAGAGAGAACGAACTCAGGCCAATAAAGGCCAATGCCTTTGAAGTACTTTGTACATCAAACATGTACACCCTGTTTGATGACATGTTTGATAATCATGACATAGTCATCAGATGTGTGTGTATGGTTTTGTCCTGGGTACCATGGGGATATACAAAGAAGTAAGACATAAACTACCCTTCCCCACCACCCTGCAACACTCTTAGGAGGATCTAACTAAACTTAAAGCACCTCTTCCTTGGAATAATTTTCCTTCATCACTTCCTGTCTAAATCAGGTTGCCTTATTATGTTTACACACACACATAAGTACTTCCCTGTCATAATCAAACTTGCAGAAGCTTCTCTCTTTTCTTAAGACACAGCCATGGGAAGGTATAATGTTCCTGAAACATGGAATGTGCTTAATAAATACTGAATGATGAATAAGTAAGTACAAAAAAACTAAGCCATGACATAGAAAGTTGGGTAAAGGACTTCTGTAATTCTCAAAAAACTGATAGTATCTGTATACTGTAATGATGCAAACAGTCATATCATTCAAAATAATTATAGACACTATACAATTATTTTGAATGTATTAAATTTAGGAAAAGTATTCATCAAAAGACTCTAACTGGTTGCATTTTTACAACATGGGATTTCAATTATTTTTCAGTCTATGACCTTGCCACTAGTTGTATTTGCTTCCTTTGTTTTTACCTTTTTTTCATTCTCAAGTGCTCATCTTTCTTTCAATATTAGACCTTGGGGCATCTGGATGGAACAGTTGGTTAAGACTGTTCTTTTAAAAAATATATTAGACTCTTGATTTTGGCATAGGTTATGATTTCCTGGATGAGAGAACGAACCCTGCATCAGCCTCCATGCTCAGCCTGGAATCTGCTTGAGACTCTCTCTTCCTCTGCCCCCTCCCCACTACTCACCCTCCTTCTCTCTCTCAAAGAAATAAATCTTGTTTTTTTTAAGATTTTTATTTATTTATTTGACAGAGAGAGATCACAAGTAGGCAGAGAGGGAGGCAGAGAGAGAGGAAGAGAAGCAGGCTCCCCGTGAACAGAGAGCTCCATGCGGGGCTTGATCCCAAGACCCTGGGATCATGACCTGAGCAGAAGGCAGAGGCTTTAACCCACTGAGCCACACAGGTGTCCCAGAAATAAATCTTTTAAAAAATATATTAGAGGCACCTGGCTGGCGCCCATATATATTGACCTTAATCTTCCCAAGATGATCTTCTTTCTCTTTTTCTCTTCCTCCTCACCCATTCCTAATCTCCACAATCCAGCAAAAGACTCAACCTAATTTTTTGTGACTGGTCTTCAAAGTCTGGTACGTGGGTCCCTCATACAGTTTTAGAAATCAAACTTTTAGAAATGTTTACAAGTGAAAAGGCAGATCTGCAATCATGAGCAGGTAATTTGGGTCACACAAATTCCATGAATGCGCTCCTATAAATTATGCCAATTACCAGATAATTAATTTGGAATCAGCAAGTCAAACTATTCATTTTTCTGGAAAGTTAGGAATTTAGATAGAACATATTTCCAAAGTATGCAAACTATGAAGGGTGGCCTGCTTCCCAGTAACTACATCACTTTCCTGTGATATCATCCTGGTTTTGTTTCCTTGTGCATGCTTGATGGTTCTCCTTCACACAGATCTTTTAGGACTTCTAGATTTTGAATTTCAAATTTAGCAAATTATTTTTGCTGACATTTTTCTAATTTTCATTTCTCATGGCACTGTGTAGGCAATATAAAGCAAATCTCACACTGTTACTTTCTTATATAAGATGAGGCTTTGAAAGTTCTCTAGACTATCCAAAAAAAAGTATCTGCTTTTCTTGTTTATATACAGATTCTGTGCCTGCTCTGTCAATGGAAAAGTCCACAGTTTGGCACTGAGCACCCTCTTATCAAGGTCACACATCTACCCTCAAATACTTGCTCAGATTGGCTAATCATTTATGAATAGACTCTCTTATTTACAAACTGGGCTTGGCTTTCAAACACAGAAGATGCAATATTAGTAACTCTCAAAAGTAATTAAATATATGACCATATATGCAATGTACAGGTGAAGTCCATTCATTCTCGCTTAAAACAAAAATTTTCTTCATCCAAGAATATATCGACTTCTCAATTTGAACTGTACATTGTACATTAGGAAACTATCCCAATTTGAACTGTACATTGTACATTAGGAAACAACTGTGCCTGGGTTGGCTCAGTCATTAAGTGTCTGCCTTCAGCTCAGGTTATGATCCCAGGGTCCTGGGATCAAGCCCTGCATCAGGCTCCTTGCTCAGCAGGATGCCTGCCTCTCCCTCTGCCACTCTCTCTGCTTGTGCATCCTCTCCTGCCATGTCTCTCTCTGTCAAATAAATAAATAAAATCTAAAAAAAAAAAAAGGAAACAACTATCCCATTCTATAAAGTTCTCCCTGCTTCTCCACAGCAGGATCTTGCTCACCCAAATTCCCATTTCCCAAAGTTTGGCTATGTGGGCTCACTTTCATATTTTCCTGTTTTTGTTTCCAGTAAGTTTATGAACATTTTATTTAAATTAACTTTTACAATATTAAAACAAATGTACTTTCTTTTTTTTAATTGCTATTTTAGTACTTTTTAGAGGGGAAGGAACCACAGGAGAGGAAGAGAGAGAATCTCAAGCAGACTCTGTGCTGAGAGTAGAGCCCAATGAAGGCCTTGATCTCACAACCCTGAGATCGTGACCTGAGCTGAAATCAAGAGTCAGCTGCTCAACTGACTGAGCCATCCAGGTGCCCCCAAATAAATTTACTTTCAAAAGTATACTCTAATGTATATTTTTCTCATACATTAAACAAATACATAAAATATTTATATGGGAATAAAAACATCTTAGTTTCAGTGAAACTACATGTGGTACTTTTGTTTGAATGTGGTTCGAGCTACATGTAGATGGAGTAGGCAATGTCTGGTACTGGAGGCTCCAGGGCTCCCATTCTTTTGCTTCTGCATTCCCAGATGAGCGGAACTAAAAGAAGATGGGCCCACGGTTCCTGTCAGGTTAGCTGCTACAAATAATGGTAAATGACTGGAATCTTATGAATTAAAACTTTATAGCCATTTAGAACAAAACACTTCAATTTCAATCACTTCAAAAGTCAACATTTGGAGGGGTGAAGGAAAAGAGGGAGGGTCAGAAGGATTTAATTACAGTATCTTAGGACTTCACAAAACTTCTAACCATTTTCCTTTTTTTTTTCTTTTTTTAAAGATTTTATTTGTCAGAGAAAGAGAGGACACACAAGCCAGGAGAGCAACAGGCAGAGGGAGAAGCAGGAACCCTGCTGAATGAGGAGCCCAATGCGGAACTTGATTCCAGGACCTTGGGATTATGACCTGAGCCGAAGGCAGACAATCAACTGAGCCACCCAGGCATCCCTACTTCTAATCATTTTCAAAGAAGCTTCATATAACTTAAATAATTTGAATCACATAATAAGCCAATGACATAGAAAAAAGGTATATGAGTCACAGAGTCATTATCATTATTATTTGAAGGCCAATAAGCTATTTCTATCTAGGTTTTCAACAGCATAAGAGAAGCCAGACCTTTCCTCAAGATACAACTAAAATATCACATTTCTCTTTTGACTGGGATTAGTTAGCAAATAAAAGGTTCAGGCTGGATGAGAATAAAGTTCTGCCTTGTAATCAAAACTCATTATTTTTTTTACTTATATTTATATTGGACAATAATAATACAAAGCAGTAAAACACTGTAAAAACTTTAAAATAAAATGACCACTAAAAATCTCCAACTATTTTTTTTGTAGATTCCCTCCCAGCTTGCCTACATGCTGTTTTCACAGCTGTATTTTGCTTTCCCTTTTTTTCTTTCTAATGTATCATATAGTTTCTCGTGCTATTACTTCCAAATAGCATGACAGATTAAATGCCCTGCCCAAATTGATGTAGAGAGTTAGAAAATGACAAGTCTGGGACTACAGCCTAGATGTTTTGCATTTCATTCTAAAGCTGTTTCTACTATACACACTGTCTCACAACAGAAAAGATGTTCCAATTTTTTAAAAAATCCACAAAAATCTAAACTTAAGAAACAGATCAGCTAAGATGTGATCCTTCCATTTATAGAAAGGTTTGTCACTGTAGGCAGTTGAAAATTCCCCTTCTGCATAATTAAACCTAGTCTCTAGCCTTGAGAAGCTCATATATCATTTATAATGTGACATAAATTCTAAAGAATAATATATAGAGGTAAGCGATTTGGGTCAATATCAAGTCAATTAGAAAGAACATAAAACATCTCAGAAATTGTAATGTGAACCAGTGGAGAAAAGATGACTGAGTTATAAACAAGGCTGCAGAAGCACCGCAGAGGCCCTGGTGCTTCTGTGTACAGTGATGTGGGCTGTTCATACAATCAAGCCCAGAGCATAAGGAGAACACGATCACAAAACACTGTTCTGGGTTTTTACAAGCACTTAGATGGAGCAGGAGAACAGGGTCCAAGACCGCTCCCAAGCTCCTTACTGGGAACTCTGAGATTTTTAAAAACTTGCCCTCTCATTTCAGACTGAAGACAAGGGTCCTTCAAGTGTAGTAGTACATTGTCAAACTATTGGCAAGGTGCCTGGTTAATGAAGATTCCTGAGTCTTAATTAAAACCCAGTACATCAGAATGTCTGGGGGATAGTCTGGGATCTGCATTTCCTCACAAGCTCTCCAGGTAACTGGTAATGAATGCTGAAGGTTGAAAACCGCAGACTTAAAGAAATTACAGGATACAGGAAAAAAGTAATTTCTTAGTCCTCCACTTTGCTCTTCCTAAGTCCTAAGTTGTCTAAGTCAACCCTCTGCTGCCCCCCAGCCACCCACCCAATGCCCCCATGACTACTTGGAATCAAAAAAGAAGGTTCAGATGTTTGGCAAGTTACAGTAAAACACATGAAGATGTGGAGGATTAATCCAAGCAAGCTCCAAGTTCATTTCCACACTTGTGTCCAGCTCATCTTATATTGAGGTCAAGGGGTAGTGGACATCTCTGTCAACTGATGTAGATGAGGGTAAATGGAACTCTGAAAAAGGTGAGTGAAGCCCAAACAAGCTAATGAAACAAAGTTTTAGAAGGTTTTTTAGAACAAAGTTATAGGTAAAAAAAAAAAAGTATTAAATAACAACTGTTCTTAAAACAAGCAGTATGTCAGGATGTCCTGATCTACTGACTGTGCACCAATGTTTTTACCAGCAAGACAAGGAATGAATAAGGCAATGCAGATGTCAATTTTCAGTGGGTTCTTCATGGGCAACATCAGCTTATGCAGTGGCCCCACCCAGGGCTGGTGTTCTGTGTATTGATTTCTTCAAGAATTAAAAGAACAAATTAAGGTAATGAACACACAGACCATCAAGATGGAAATCATTAATCTGTTAGATACTTCAGACTAGAAAAGTGGCATAATACTACTTTTTAGCATAAGCTCCTTAATTATCATACTAAGTTTTAAATGTCTCTAAACTAATCATTGTCAGCTATAAAAAGAATGCTTATAGAACTTGTGGACTAAAATCGCTATACTTTTGTGCGGCATGTTTTTATTAATAGCTCATTTTAATATACTCTCAGAGGCATGACACAAAAGCATAATGCACATTTTCTGTACGTCAGAGTTATAATACCATGAGTAGCAATAAATAATGAGAGTCAAGAGTACTAACAGTTATTTTATTTCTCGGAAAAGCATCAAAATTAAAAGAAAATTTAGTTTATTAAAAGCAAAACACTTTACTAAAGCTTCAATGCTTAAAAACATGAACAAATAAGCATTTATTAAATATTCCTCCTCTATAAATTGAATCTCTGAAAGTTGCTTTTAAAAGAGATCCAAAGGGGGGAGAGAGGGAGAAGAAAAAAGAAATGAAGGAAAGAAAAGAGTTCCAAAGACCAGTAACTCCAGGAATAACGGAAGATAGAGGAGGGAGAACTAACTAGGAGAGGAGAAGAATTCGAGATACTTGGACAATTAAGTCCTTGGCCTCTCAAGAGCTCTTGAGTCTTAACACAGAATTCTGCCTGGGTTATGGTTCTGCCATAGCACTTCCATTCATTTCATGTCAGATTACCTGTGTCTAACTGAAGAAAAATTTACTTTTTTTCTTGATAGTAAGATAATTAAAATTTGTTGGTTTCCTACTCTAACATGTATGTCAGAAATTTCAGACACTATCTTTTCAGACATGAAGTAAGAATCATTGGACTAAAATATCTTATCTCTTTGACTCAAGAATCCTTTGGGACTAGTACTACTATCCTCATTTTATAATTAAGAAAACCATGGCTCAAGGGTTAAATGACTTGCCCAAGAACACAGAGATAGGTAACGCCAGTGTGGGAGTCTCACAGAGGCTTGGTTTTGAAGCTCTCCTGCTTTTCTCATTATGATATACTGATAAAATCTGGAACCGGTGATATTATATTGACTACTTTAAGGAGTGAGGGTTGCCGGTCCAGAACCCAACAACTGTGTAGTTCTTTATATTGTTATTGTGAGTCAGAGTTTCACCAAAGCCATGTGTAATGGGAAAAAATATAATTATTTGACATCTTTCGTATACCATTAAAGTCAGGATGGAGTTTTCAAATGTATGTACTGAGGGTCTCCTATGTGTCAGGCTCGGGGGATTTCAGTGGCTGAAAGAGAAAAACAAGGTCCCTAACCCTCAAGGGGCTTACATTCTAATGTGAGAGAGAAAGATACTTAAATCAAAGAGTTTATTCCAGGGAATGACCAATATTTTGAAAAAATAAGATGGGACACAGGGGTGAAGGACAACTGGGGTCTGGGGTAGCTATTTTAGACAGAGTGGCCAAGGAAGCCTTCTCTCAGGAGCTGATGCCCTCACTGAGACCCAAATGATGAGAAAGAGGCAGGAACTTCCAGAGAGGCCAGTTGGGGCTAAAATGGAGTAACACACAGCATGGTAGAAGAGAGGTCAGAGAGCTGAGCAGGGCCAGGTCATGGAAACCCACATCCAAGGAAGGGCACACATCCGTAGCAACACATGAGGGGTGGCAGGCAGTGGCCATGGCTGCTGTCAGACAAGAAAGATGGCAATATGTTGGCATAGCAGGTTCTCAGTTCAACAGCTATGCCAGCATCTTGCCTCCTCTCCAGTTCTAAGTTACAGGAGCAATACCATGTCTCTTCAGTGGTTTACTTTTCCAAAATCTTCCCTTCCACCTGAGGGAGGGAAAACATACTCATTAATTAGAAATTCAAGCTTTTTCCTGAACATTACAAGGTCTTCTTACAGTGGTTGGGAAGGCTGTGGCGTCTTTGTTTCATGGCCTTTGATCTGAAATGAAGCCTGAGAATGTGTACTGACTGCTTTGTCAAACGACACGGAGAAAATTCTGACATAAAGTCTAAATCAGTAAAGTCTAAAGCTGATGATAGTTAATTATGGGCTATTACCACCATATTTACAGCCTATTGTACAACCCAGTGATGACTTAGCACAGTTTCATTTTTCCTCTAATAACTTCATTGGTCAATTTCTGCCACTCCAATGTACTTGAAGAATAACAAACCATCACCGTGCTTTATGGGCCCTTAAAAATAGTGCTCTTTTGTGCCGACAATTCCCAGCAAGGAACTTATTCCACAAGTACATTTGCAAGAGCACCACTAGGTTGTATGTCCAAGGATGTTCCCTGTGACCTTGTTTTTAAACAGCCAAAGAACTGGAAACAACCTGAGTGTCCATCAGTATGATTGATACTGGCTAAATTATGACTATGAGGGTGCCTGGGTGGCTCAGTGGGTTAAGCCACTGCCTTCGGCTCAGGTCATGATCTCAGGGTCCTGGGATCGAGTCCCGCATTGGGCTCTCTGCTCAGCAGGGAGCCTGCTTCCTCCTCTCTCTCTCTGCCTGCCTCTCTGCCTACTTGTGATTTCTCTCTGTCAAATAAATAAATAAATAATCTTTAAAATAAATAAATAAATAAATAATGACTATGAATTATGATATAATTATGATATAATCTCACGTTAGGGTCTTTTAGCATCCTTACCAATGCTTAAGGCATCAAGGCATTAAGGCTGTGTAAGAGCACATCTGTGTACAACTGACTCATGTACAACATGGGTTTGAGCTGCACGCATCCACTTGTATGTAGATTTTTTCCGACAGATACAGCATTGTCAATGTAGCTTCTCTTCATTATAACTTTCTTTTAAATAAATTTTAAATTGAAGCACATTAGTATTAGTTTCAACATACTGATTCAATGATGCTATGTTACTCAATGCTCATTTTGGTAAGTGTAGTCACCATCAGTCCGTATTACTGACTCTATTCTCTATTTGTACTTTTCATCCCCACGCTTTATGTATTTTAAAACTGGAAGTTTGTACCTCTTAATCCCTTTTATCTATCTATCTATCTATCTATCTATCTAATCTATCACCTTTGCCCAGCACAATTTGTTTTCTGTATTGAAGAGTCTGGTTTTTGTTTTATTTGGTCCTTGGTTTTTTAGGAATCACATATAAGTGAAATCATATGGTATTTGTCTTTCTCTGAATTATTTCACTTGGCATAATACCCTCTAGATCCATCTTTGTGATCATGAATGGCAAGATATCATTCTTTTTATGGTTGAACAATATTCCATCACACGTATATACCACATTTTTATCCATTCTTCTATTGATGGACACCGCTTCCATATCTTGGTTATTGTAAATAATGCTGCAATAAACATATGGATGCATATATATTTTTGAATTAGTGTTCTTGTTTTCTTTGGATAAACACCCAGTAGTGGAATTACTGAATCATACAGTATTTCTATTTTTAATTTTTTGAGGAACCTCCATAGTGTTTTCCACAATAGCTGCACCAATTTACATTCCCACCAATAGGCACTAGGGTTCCCTTTTGTCCACATCCTCACCAATAACCATTATTTCTTATCTTTTTGATACTAGCCAATCTGGCTGGTATGAAGTGATATCCCATTGCAGTTTTGATTTGCATTTCTCTGATGGTTAGTGATGTTCAGCATCTGTTCATGTATCTGCATGTCTTCTCTGGAAAAATGTCTACTCACGTCGTCTGCCCATTTTTTAATCAGATATTTTCAAGTGCTTTGTATTTTTTTGATGTTGAGTTGTATAAGTTCTTCATATATTTTGGATATAAACTCCTTACTGGATATATCTTTGGAAAATATCTTCTCTCATTCTGTAAGTTGCCTTCTGTTTTGTTGATCATTTCCTTTGCTGCAAAAAAACTTTTTATTTTGGTGTAGTCCCAATAGTTTATTTTTGCTTTTGTTTCCTTTGCCTGAAGAGACAGATCCATAATTATGCTGCCAAGGTCAAGGTCTATTCCTTACGATTTTTTCTTGATAACATTTCCTCTTTGCTAGCATATTTTATTATAATTGAATATATAATACATACACAAAATGGGTTTTTAAAAAATATTTTATTTTTAAGTTATCTCTACACCCAATGTGGAGCTCAAACTCACAACCCTGATCAAGAGTCACAGGATCCATCTACTGAGCCAGTCGGGCGCCACTACCATATATAAAAGATGTCCTAATTGACTGTTTATGTTCTTGGCAATGCTTCCAGTCAACAGTAGGCTATCAATAGTTAAGTTTCTGGGGAGTCAAAATTATATGTGCATTGTTGACTGCATGGGAGGGGTCAGCACCTCCAGACCACATTGTTTAAGGGTCAGCTGTAAGCACGAAAGTATGTGTATACACATACATATCCTGGCTGGTACATATAAATTTTTCTTGTAGGATACATGAGTGATTCATTATTTTAAACAGTGGTTTATTATTCTAAAAGTAATTGGATGACAGTGTTACAAATTATTTTTGTTTTTTTCTTTATATGTTTCTGAGAAAGATACTAGTAAATATTACTTAAAAACAAAAATGAACCTTAGATATTCCTATAAAGATAAAACATTTAGTTACACAGCCCTATCAAGGTACATATAAGAAGAAGCACACTCACTTAAACAAGGCTAATTACCAACTGCGTTTACCAGAAGCAAAAGTTCAATGTTTCTTAAGTCTGAAACCGTATGTTTGTGTATATACACACACAGTCATTCACTTACATACATTCCCTATGTATGTATATTTCTTGTGGAAGGACAGGAGCTTATGAGGATTCTATTGTACAAGACCCTATAAAAAGTTGTGCTGGGGCGAGATATCTGATGGAACAAGTACAAACTGACATCCTAGAATAAGCTCAACTTCATAACACGATCTATTAATGTAAAGGTATTCAGGAATTTTTGGTTCATCAAGAGCAGAACACTGAATCAAAATAAAAGGTAAATACAATATAGATTACAAAATACAGGTAAAAAAATACATCACTGGGGTGCCTGGGTGGCTCAGTGGGTTAAAGCCTCTGCCTTCAGCTCAGGTCATGATCCCAGGATCCTGGGATTGAGCCCCACAGGCTCTATGCTCAGCAGGGAGCCTGCTTCCCTTCCTCTCTCTCTGCCTGCTTGTGATCTCTATCAAATAAACAAATAAAATCTTTAAAAAAAATACATCATTGAAGGGCGCCTGGGTGGCTCAGTGGGTTAAGCTGCTGCCTTCGGCTCGGGTCATGATCTCAGGGTCCTGGGATCGAGTCCCGCATCAGGCTCTCTGCTCAGCAGGGAGCCTGCTTCCTTCTCTCTCTCTCTCTCTGCCTGCCTCTCAGTGTACTTGTAATTTCTCTCTGTCAAATAAATAAATAAAATCTTTAAAAAAAAATACATCATTGAATCAAGAAAACTTCATTGAATCAAAATTTCTGCCAAAAGTTCATTATAAATATAAGTTCAATATAAAATTTCAAATTTCAAAAAAATTTCAAATAAAATATAAAAGTTCAATATAAAATATTCCTAATATTTATAATTGAGAGGCAGATGTAGGTTGCATCATTTTAGAATGTATACACTACATATTTGAAAACAATACTTTCTTGTGACTTTGTCAGGTTCATTTTGCATATGCAAAAGAGAATTGAATGCTAGCAAGTATCTAATTCACCAGCCAGATCCAGCAGATCCAGCAGATCCCTGAGAAGTTATATGGGCGATTTCATATGGGGATCACTTAAAGGATAAAAGATAGGATGCATTATATTCCTCTTGCTATTTACTTGCATATTTCTAAAAAGAAACTTACTTTTTAAGTTATCAGATAATTTCTCAATGTATAATTTAAAAGTCTAGAAGACCAAAGCCTTCCTTTATTAAACATGCTGCTGAAACCTGGGTTCTTCCCATTAATTTCTCTGATGTATCCAGTAAATCATGGTTTCTATCAGGTCACTGATAAAATGCACCTCCTCACAACATATACCTCAGGCAAATTTCCTGCAAAAATACAACCTATCCATGAATTATGTTACAACTGGAAAAATATTATGGGTACCAAATTATAGCTTTTAGCAGTTAAGGTTCAACTTTGAAAAACACTCAGTAAAATGTCCTGGAGATCACAGGGCCTATTTATACTTTTTTTCCTAAAAGTTAAAAAAAAAAAAAAAAACTGACCTGTATCCCTGGGGATAAAAATATATGTTTATAAAAAATAAAAAATTTTAAAAAAATAAAACTATTAAAACATCTCAAACCTTTAAGAGTATAATTAACAAAATAAAGTTTAAGTCTAGAATTTTTCGAAGAACTTTAACTTCAAATTCCTTATAGATGAATAATCTGATTTCAATTCATGAATAGCTGATTTAAAACCACCCTGGCAGAAAATTCAGCATGTCCCAGACAAGTGGGGGACAGGAGGTAGTGAGCTGTATCAGTCCCGATTAGTACACAGACATAAAGATGAGAATAACCCCATCATAGCAACTTAAAAGATGGTATAACTAATGCTCAGTGGTTTTCCAGAGCTGGAATACAATTTACATAATGCCTCATTTAAAAAAAAAAAAGTTCTCTAAAAAAGGCTGGAGGTGGGGGGCTGATTATGTATAAAGAACTAGAATGTCCTATTTTTCAAGTAGTGTACTATGGAAAAATTTGTGGTCCAATCAAGAACATAACTGTAGGGAAAAAAAAAAAATCCACTGAATGTGTTGGTATTGCTTTTGGGAACAGACAATTTGACAGGATGTGCTTAAAGTTACTCCTTAACTGATAGAAGCCAGATGTATGTTGCCCTAAATCTGGGGGTTTTAAGAAAGAGGAAAGTTATAGATATAATTTAATAGGTTTATTTGTATATAATTGATATATATTTACATAACAATATATAATTATATAACTATAAAAACTAAATCTAAAAATCAAATAAAAATTAATATATATAACTAAATAGAAGTTAAAATTATATCTATTTTAACTTAGGAATATTAATAAAGCACAACCAAATATTTAGATCAGGCTTCAGAAACAGCCACCAAAGTATAGAGGAAATGACAAAAAGGGTGAGGTTTTTATTCCTGCCTTCTCCAGTGGCCCTGTCATTCCTGCTGGAAAGCTTCATATCCCAACTGTCTATGCACCCCCTGCCCCATACACTGTGTACCTACCAGATTTGTTCTCCCTCAAAGAGCCCCACTACCCAAAATCACACTTCTCCACCCAATCTAAACTCCTTTTTCCTCTTTGCGTATGTCTTCTATGGGAATGACAAAGAGACACCAACCCTTTCATTATAGGAATTTAAGACAAACTGCAAATGGTTAACAGGCTTAAGCCTTCAAGGGGACCTAAATTCTTTAGCGTATGGGTATTACACAAAAGTACTTTTTAGTTGGAAGATATGGAAGATATTTTCAATAGGTGGTTCTCTATCCTACAAATTCTTGCCTAAGGTAGAACAAGATTAAACCATTTACTATTTTCCCAGTGAGGAAGGAAGGTTGGGGGAGGGGAAAAAGCAATCATCTTTTTTGAGAAAAGAGTATGTACTTTTACATTTTTGCCCCTATTTAGTCCTTAGAGAAATGGTTGCAGTTGGTATTATTATTACTTCCTGTTCATAAATGATTAAGCTGTGGCTGAGTACATTTAATTATCTCAAGTCAACAGCCCAAGGTCACCAACATACTAATAGTTAGTTTAACATCTGTTGGGCATCTACTTTATGCCAAACATTGCACTGAAGACAGCGTATTTGTCCATAGTTGGTTCCCCAAGTTGGGCACTGGAGAAAGGGTAAACCATTAACACATTATATATTTCCACTTAATTTGGTTAAGTCCTATGATCAAGTTACACACAAAATATAGTAAGCAAAATCATGGCATCATGATGGATTACAATTATGGCCTCAATTCTCCTTGAATTCCCTCCTGGCCATGTAACTTGGCAGTACCTCTTCTGACTCGGGAGTTAGCTGTGTAATTCACTTGAGTCAACTTGTGATGTCAGCAAGATATGATGCAAGCAGAGTTCAGAAACCACTTGTAAGATGGAACTTACCTGCTCCCTCTTGAGCCTTAGCCATCGCTATGAGAATATATCCCAGCTACTCTACTGAAAAATAAAAATAAGACAAAGACAGCAAAGCAAAGTCTCGCTGGTCATCCTAGCCAAGGCCAGTGTTGGTCAGCCAACAGCCAGCCAACCCCGGCGTGTGAGCCGGCAAGATGAACAGAGCTGCTTAGCTGACCACTCCAATGGGAAAGCAAATACTTAGTGCTGAACTCCTTCAGGTTTCCTGGTTGTTTGCTATGCAGTTTTACTGTAGAAAGAAGACTGACCTAGCATAATGATAACAAAAAGAACGACTATGTGCTCTGGCTTTAGACTGAGTCAAAATTATCCTCAGAGTAGCATCCGCCATGTTTGCTCAAGCCACCCATTTCACTAACAGGCATAACAAAGTCAAAGGACACCTAAGTTCATTCTCCAACTGCGCTGGTAAGTTACAGGATTTTGGTGAATATTTAGGAATAAATAACTAAAGTCTGAACAAGCACCCTTTGGCTAGACTATGGGTTCCTTGAGGGTTGGAGACAAGGCTGATTTGTCTCTGCATCGCCAGGACACAATGGAATGAAAAGGGGGTTTTAGCAAAAGATTCCATCTGTATCTGTTAAATGAAAGAAAAATAAAGATTTGTGTTATTTTACTGAGATCGATGGGAAGCTGCCAAAGGGCTTTATAGGAAGCAATAGGAGAAGACTTACGTGTTTTATGTGGGTGTGTTTTAAATTTCAACACTTCATATCACATTACTTTTAAAACTTGTCTATTGACAGGATTGTTCTTGCTCCTCTTTTGTGGTGAACAGACAGGAGGGGCCAGAGCAGATGCACAGAGACCGAGGGGCCACCAAGGCTGTCTAGGCAGAGATGCTGTCAGTTTGATTAAGAAGGAAAAGCACACAGATTTAAGATATACTAGAGAGGAAGAACAGAAAAATCTTGCTTGAGGACTTGAGGGCCTAAGGAAATGGAGGAACCAAGAAAATAAAACAAAAAAGCCCAGTTTTCCATTCTGTGCTCTTGGATAGGCAGAGGTGACTTTCAAAGAAATAGAGAACTCTGGAAGAGGACAAATATTTTAAAAATGTAGACTCCTGATTAGAGAGATCTTGAGTTAATCCTCATCTGAAGCCACAATCTGGAACTTCAATTTAAAGAATCTGTAGCATCAATTTACTTGAGGATTGATGTTCCTTGAACACTGAATTGTACCTTGTGGCACTGGAAAAGTTCATTTGTTTTATGGGGCTGAAGGGGTGTGAAGGAAGGCTGTGCAAGAGGACAAAAGACAGCCCCACTGTGAAGACTTCTTGAACTATACTAAACTTAAAAGAAAATTAAGCTTAAGAAGGAAAAGAGTGTACGTGCCACATTTAAAATCAGTTTTAGAGACTAAGGTTGGATCCTTTCCTGCTTAACAAATTTTCTATGGACCTAAAATTAAACTAGACTTTAGTACATTCCATACACATGAAATATGAACTCTTGCTTTGCTACCTTATGCTCATCTTAAACTCCATATTCCCAGAATTTTATTTAATGCTATTACTCACTAAAAATCCAATTGTTTTAGGTTATGATTCAATTATCCTTTTGAAGATTGATCTTTTCAATGCATTGGTGTGGACTGTATCTGGCATCTTTTCCTAAAGATTTTGAGCCTTAATCAGGCCTTTAAAATATGTACTTTATTAAACTGAAATGTTTATTCTACAGTAGGGTCATTACTTAATTTGTGAGCCATTCTTCTTTCTCTGGGTTTCATGGCTATGGACCATCTCTTCAATCATAGCTAGTCACCTAAAAAAATGTGTGCTGTTGGCCTTATAGGGGCCAGGGATTTGAGAGACTGGGGACAGATGTGTGCAACCCTGTCAACACTTCTGCAAAGAAACTAAGCACTCTGGTGCACTCTGATGGTGGGTAAGCAATACTTTCATGTGTGAAAATGCAGAGAATGTGGGGCTACTGTGAATCACAGGAGGAGCTGACTGACTTATCAGTAATATATGGTGCCTCCCAAAGCCCAGCTAAGCACAAGGGTACCCCTACAATCACTGGCTAGCCACCACCCTTAAAGATCTGGTATTGTGCATATCTTAAAGTACAAATATCTTAAATGTATTAATAACTGAGTTTCCCATTGGCTTCATATTCTAGGCCCTCCAAAGCCTAAACCAAAGGGAGGATGAATTTAGAATATATTAAGTGTCAAGCACTTCACAACTATTCTGTTATTAAATCCTACCTCCGAACTGAAGGGCTGTTGAGGGAAATTATCTCCATTTTATAGCTGAGGAAACTAAACTTCAGAAAGGTTAAGTGATTAATTTATAATTATACTGCCAGTAAATGTCAGAGCCAAAATTCAGCATGTCTTCCCTGAGGTCTGCACTCTGTGTCACCATACTAACACAATCTCACAGTCTCACTTTCTACTCACCAATAAGGCTCTCCCTCTGGGGCTAGATTTATCTCCTCACCATCCCCCTGGCATGTCAGCTATATCCCCAGCTCTACTTTGTTCATACCTTTTCTCCTGCCCCTCACATAGTCCTCTAAATGGTCATTCTGCTTCAGGAATCTAGAAAGATCCATCCAAAAGGAAGCATCCTGAACTCAAAGGAATGACCCACCATGCTGATTCACAGCAGAACTATAAATGACTCCATTTTCCTCTTTGTCAGTAATCTTTCGAATACTGTCTGAACATATAATTAAAATGTAAAACATTTTATTATCAGAGTAGATGGTTACCTGTAAACCAAATACCACCAAAGTCAGACAAAGCACACATGGCAGGGGGATCTCCCAAGTGATCCAAAACCCAAGGGCTCCCCAGTATTTCCATCACCTGAAAGTGGCATTCCCTTAGAAGGCTGAGTCTCTAGCCCTCTGCAAGTGTTGCTCCCTATAACCCTCCTAACACGCCCCTTGCTCTGTCTGGCAAATCAGAATTCATCTTCAAGACTCTGCTCAGGCAGTGCCATGATGATGACGACCACGATGACAATGGTGATGATGATGATGTATGCTCTATTCTAACAAAGGAACAAACTAAGGCATGCTAAGTTATATTTACTGGAGGCTGTGTTTTCGTTCTTCAAAATTTTCCCTTGCAGGTAATTTCATTGCTGTTGATGAAGGCACACTGGTAAACTGGGCCCAGTCTCTACAGACTTTTGCCAAGGCTTTTGTCCTAATTAAAATCTAATACCTTGGGCAACCCCGGATGACAGGGCAGTTTTCTGATCCAGAACCTATAGGGCTCCGAGAAGAGCTAGAACCCAGAAGAAGGCTTTAGGAAGGAATATGGCCTGACCACATCAAGGACTGGAGTGAAGGTCATACTGCACAAGTGACCTGAGTTTAGGGGAGGAGAGTAAGCAGGAGAGACAACAATGGCTGTCATTTGTTTCTACTTTAGGCTTTTATACATGCTATTGGATTATTTCCAATCCTCCCAATTCCCTGTAAGGTAAGCATCACCATTCCTGTTTTATTCTCTTTGTAGAGAATGTGCAGGATTGATGCTTTATAACTCAAATCTGATTCACGAGGAAATCTACTTTGTTTAAAAACAAAATAATAACCATGTTTTTCCTTCGCACTTTTCCCAATTATGCTACGCTTTCACTGAATGGATCACCAAGGTCCTGTCTAGAGCTAAAACCATTTAATTTTAATATTCACCAAGGAAAGTGAAATCTTAATAGATGTAAACAAGAAAAAGAGTAAATGTGTGCATTTTTAGTTATTTCCTCTGAACAACTTGAAGTGCTCTGGAAATAGTTCTTAAAAAGTGTATAAATCAGGGGCACCTGGGTGGCTCAGTTGGTTAAAGCCTCTGCCTTCAGCTCGGGTCATGATCCAGGGTCCTGGGATCGAGCCCCGCATCGGGCTCTCTGCTCCATGGGCGGGCTGTTTCCTCCTCTCTCTCTGCCTGCCTCTCTGCCTACTTGTGATCTCTGTCTGTCAAATAAATAAATAAATAATTTTTTTTTTTTTTTTACAAAGTATATAAATCATTTTCCCAGTAAAAGCCTGCAAGAATCTCAAATAAACTCAAGAAACAGAAGAACACAAAGAAAGAAAGAAAGAAAACCTAGAGGAGTAAAGACACAAGCCCAGCTTGGGTGAAGAGGAGGGTAGTCCACCCAAAAAAGAACTTGGCAGTGCACTAAGGGGCTGCAGTCTGTGCCACAGTAGCACATTATCCTCAAATGGTCATCACTAGCCTTTCATGCTACTTTTCTACCAGCATTTGGTAATCTGATGTAACCAGAAGGGAAAAGTGTTCATCCCCCAGATGGTGAGGAAGTCCCTGCCCTTAGGATTTTTGTTTTTTAGAGGAGTAGGTTACCACAAATGTTTTTTTTTATTGCAGTGAAGATCCATTTACATATTCTTAATTATGTTTCTACTTGCATTGACAGGAATTATCTTTTCCTGAAAGCTTGATGTCTTGATTACTGATATCACCCTGAGAATGTTCACTCTAAAATGTGAGCAGCAGAAAAATCAAGATAATTTCAGTTCTTGATGAAAGCCATTAATGGATTTAGTTACTATGTGGAATTCCAAGACAAACAAATACATGCTCCTAAGACAGAGATATAAGAACAATCTTTTTCCTTATTAATTTTCAATTAGTTTTCTAGAGTCATAACTTGTGCTGGACTTTAAGCAAGAAAAAAATACTCAAAGGGGGATGGAGAATATTTTAACAAGGTTCAACTCTGGTTCTGTCATGTTTGGTACCCCAAAGAGAATGCACACTGTTCCATTTACTAAATTGCAAAATATCTGATACTACAAGGATGATGACTTTTTGAAGACCTGAAGCAAAGAAGTGGCCTGGGTTATACTTGGAAAAAGCAAATAGGTGACAAGGCACTATTTCAAACACAATGGATGGGGTAGAACAGAACCAAGGATGCTTGGATTTCATAAAACTGTTGGTAAAAAGAAAATGTGAATTAAAAAAAAAAAAAACTCACCCCCCTTCATTTAAAACATTACATAATAATGAATGACTGAATTCTAGTCCAGAAAGCAATATTACACTGTATGTTAACTAAATAAAATTTTTTAAAAAGTAAAATAAAACATTAGGTAGCAGGTAATGTAAATGTCTTCAATAATAAATTATAGTCTTACACTTCAACTTTCATAATATTTCAAGGGAGAAATGCAGATTTTTAGAAATACTATTTCTTTTTGCCTAGAAATGCTACTAAAACTTTACTCTATAACTTAAGACAATTCTCCTCAGCCATTTGGAAACATTAATAATATAAATACCTCAAGGCACCCAGGTGGCTCAGTCGGTTAAGTGTCTGCCTACAGCTCAGGTCATGATTTCAGGATGCTGGGTTCAAGCGCCTCATTGGGCTCCTCGCTCAGTGGGGAGTCTGCTTGTCCCTCTTCCTCTGCCCCTTCCCTCCTCAACCCCAGCTCAAACTCGCTCTCTTACTCATTCTCTCAAATAAATAAAATCTTCAAAAATGACGACCACCTCTACTCAAAATGTGTTTTCCCCCAAAACTTAAATGTTAAGAACATTTATGTTTCATATATGCACAAAATATATAGTAACCACTTAGAGTGTATGATGGGCTATCAATGGATGAATCTTGGGGAAATAGAACTCCGTCTCCATATTATATAAGCTCAGATATCTGCTTCTCACCAAAGTCTTATTACTCGGTTTATTTCTGATTTACAAAATGTCTTAAAAGCGTTATAAACTAAGAGCAACTTAGTTTACCAACTGCCATGTCAGAAACCGAGACTCCAATCTTCTTCCAGATCAGAAGCCGACTTTTCATTTCCTCCAGACGTCATCATCGGGGTCCAGGGAGACCCGCAGAGGCACTGGGAGACCAAGCTGCTGCCGGAGCTGGAGCAGAGCAGACAGCCCCCCCACCCCCGCGCCACCCCCACCAGGAAGAATTCCCCTTCCGCCCCAGGAAGAATTCCCCTTCCTGGGAATTCTAGGGCTTGCTGAAGCCTCCAGCACAACAGTTCTCTGCCCTTGGTGTTCACTAGAATCCTCTGAACTTTTTAACACTACTGAGGCCTGAACCCTTGGAGTACAGTGAATAAACCAGAATCTCTAGTGACAGGGCCTGAGCATCGGTATGTTTATAAGAGCTCCATACTTGACTGTAACGGACAGCCAGGGTAAAGAACCACAGACAGAAGGCTTTGCGGTACGTGGATGGTCACATCATGGTCAGCTGATTCTTGTTAACAAGCTGGGGAATGCTGAATGGAGGAAACATGAGGGGAAGCCTCCACGATAAACTAGTAGTGACCAAGAAGGCTCTATCTGTAGACACAAGAGGATGGTGGCTGCACTCCCTATAAATCCATTCAGATTATCTGTAAATATAATCAACCAACACCACATTATAGCCTACATTTGAGGATCTAAGCCATCATTTTTTCTGGAGACAAGTTTTCACTATGGAGTAAGGAGGCTGTAAGTGTGCTAGTTCTCTTCTGGGTTTACCACTCCAAATTAACTCCCTACCCTTCTCCATCCTGGGAAGCTGGCCTATAAAGGACTATATAAACAGATCTCCCCATCCTTTGACACCCTCTTGGGAGTTGAGGTGCCCTGACAGGAGATCTGAGGGAAAGAAGAAAAGGAAACTGGAGTGGGTACTCCCTGCTTTACTCCTTGTGGGAGCTCAACCGAAAGTCACAGCTCTTCTCAAGGTGTCTCTGCTCGCAGGTCCCTATAACCAACCATTCCTGCTCGCATCTGCATGCCCCGGGGTGAAAATCATCTCTGCTCTTACCAGATCTGCTCCTACTCTCTCCTCTCCCTTTTTAACAGTTCCTTTACTGAATTCTGTAGGAATGTTACTAAACCCTATACAAATGAATTATCCTAATTTGAGCGATCTGTTTCGTGACAGGCTCCTAACACATAATTGCTGGCAAATGATGTCCATTTTTAGATCTTTAGAGAAATAATGAGAGATGTGAGGCACCTGGCCAGCTCAGTCAGACGTGCATGTGACTCTTGATCATGAGGTCACGAGTTCAAGACCCATGTCAGGTATGGAAGCTACTTAAATTAAAAAAAAAAAAAAAATGAGAGATATATACAAAGATTCAGGGTATAATTAATGATTTCGAAAAGATTTATCGTAGTCCGAACTAATCAGAGTGGATGCCACCTGTGTCCTAGAGGGCTGTGACTGTGCTAATTTGTAACCCATTAATTGCTGCGTCATCAAGAGTCTGGGGGAAGGGGTAGAGGGAGGGCACTCAGGACACCTGGGGTGGTGACTAATTTTCAATCAGCATAGAAATGTTTCAGTATTTTAGTATAGCCACAAACAAAAAATTGGAAAAAAACTATATTGCCAATAATAAGTTATAGTAGGTCAATGTCTTAGGAGAGTACTTACAAATATGTGAAGCTAATTAATCTCCTAGTGAAATAATAAATCATTTCAATTTTTATCTGTAAAATGCATGTGTTTTCCAAATTTCTGCAATGAAATGGATTTTTTTTTTTTTTAAGATTTTATTTATTTATTTGACAGAGACCACAAGTAGACAGAGTGGCAGGTAGGGCAGGGGGCGGGGGCGGGGGGGGGGGCGGGGAAGAAGTACCCCTATGGAGCAGAGCGCCTGATAGGCTCCATCCCCAGGACCCTGGGATCATGACCTGAGCTGAAGGCAGAGGCTTAACCCACTGAGCCATCCAGGCGCCCCGGATTTAATTTTTATTGCAAAAATAAGATAACATTTTAAGTGGAGCAGAGTTTAAAAAGCTGTTTTATTTAAACTGAATCTCAAAGACCTTTTCGTGTTTATAGTGAGCATTTTCACTTCATCTCAACAAAGATTTACTGCTTCATCTTCATATACCAAGGAATAAAAAACAGATACAAACCCAATGCAGTTCAGCACTTAAATGGGCTAACAACCAAGTGGAAAAGGTGGAATGATGAAAAATAACACATGATTATGATATAGACAAGAACAGAAATTATCTAAAGATTCAAAAACTCAGGGAAAAGATAGATTATTTTGTCTGGAAGGAAGTCATAGAAAGCTTCGCAGAGGAACTAAAGACTGAGCAGGACTTTGAAGACTAAACAGAAGTTCAAAAAACAGATAAGGCAGGATGGAACTTGGCTAGGAGAGAGTTCATGCAAATGATCTCAGGCATGAAGCAGCCAGGAACTAAACAGAATTAGCTCTGCTCTCTTTCTCCTAAAACAGAAACTTGCAAGGACCTTGACTTCGAGGACAGGGAGTATGCCTTTATCAAAATTGTACTATAAGAAGGACTGAGCGGATTTTCTGGTTTTGTTTTTTAAACTGTAACTATATTACAAACAAGAAAACAGAGTTTCAGGTAGGTAAGGGCTACTTTAGATATTTTAGGAACTACATCTTAATTACTTTGTTTATATTATTCTTCTGTTTATGTGAATCTTTAAAAATATATATATTGTATTCTATCAATTGCTCTCCTTACATGGAAAGGATTATGAAGAACTGCTGGCATGCAGGGTTTTGGATTTACCCACCAGAGCACTTCCTCATCACCCCTGGAGTTAAATATTAACTTGATGCTGATACCTGTTCCCGGTGTGTGTATGGAGGGGGCAGGAAGGAATGGAACATGTCATAAATGTAAGCAGTTTGGGGAGCCACTAGTCAGGAAATGATGTGTGCCATATTGGAATAATCACCTTAAAAGTGAAACCTTCAAAGAAAGCAAATCTTTAAGTCCAATATGGGAATTAAATTATTTTAAAACTACAGGATGTTCTGAACTCTGGACCTGGTACAGTCTGTCAAAACTATTGATAAATAGATAAATTCATTGTTTTGAATTTTTTGAAATTCATTGTTTTGAGACTATTTTTCAATGATCACCATTTTAGACCGCTTATTTTTATTAGAATGGATTCATTCTGGGATATTGACTTTTTTCCTACTTGTCAATATGGAAATGGTAATTCTTTAATCATATGCCTACATGGACCAAATTCTACGAATGTGTAAATATCAGACCAAGTGTCATTCTATAGCCTCCCAAATAGTGCAGAAATCAAATTAAATCCAGTCCATTTCTCACTACGAAGGGATTTTATTTGGACATTTATTTGGCCAAGACAATAAATTCAATTTTTCTAAAACATGAACCAAATTAATTTCTTAGATGTTGCTTTATCCATTTAGATCTCTGTTCTTTGAAGCCCAGGCATCCCTATTAAGAATCTTTTAATAATTCTATTATAGCTCAATTATAGCTCAATCTTAGACCACCTAACTTCAATGGGATATTCTCTATGAAAAAGCAAGTTGACTTGAGTTCCTTTAAAGTTTTAAAAAGTTAATTAATATTTGCCAAGCACTTTGAAGATAAAATGTGTCAAGAGTAATAATTATTAAAAAAAAAATAAAATCACAAGGAGCTATCCTTCTATAAATTTTTTTGTGTGTCTTTACTATCTTTTTTAATCTACACCTCAATATCCCCCGAAGTCAGAGGCATTGCAGATATAAGCATATAATCTGTATTTTCTTTTAAGTTAATGCAAAGTCAGGCCAGAAAAAAATGTATTTTTCAAACCACACTTTGCTCTCCACAACTTTTAGACACTAGGCACACTAGGCATTACTCTGAGTGTTAAAGAAGCACTGTATCAAAAAGCTATGAGAAGGAAAATGACTAGCTGTCCCAACTCTGATTCTGAAGGCCCTGTGATCATGGCCACACTTCCCAAACTGCCAAACTGCCAAACCAGGAGAGGTGGTTTATATACTCTCTGCAGATAGATACCCACCCCACCCAGCCTCAGCACTGCATCTGACTCCAAATAAGTTAGCACTGGAAATCAGCCTAATGATTCTATCAAATCATCAAACACGATGATTGTGACTGATTATGAGACTTTATCAATTCTATAATTATTAACACTTCAAAGGAATTTTTTTTTAAGAGAGGGAGAGAGTGCATGAGTGGGAGGAGGAACAGAGAGAGAGAGCAACAAGCAGACTTGTCCACTCTGAGTGTGGAGCCCCATGTGGGGCTCACTTCCATACCCTGAGATCATGAATCTGAGCTGATTTCAAGAGTCTGATACTTAACTGACTGAGCCACCCAGGTGCCCCAAGAGATGATGTTTTTAAAAGTCTTTTAGAGTGCTGGGGTGCCTGGGTGGCTCAGTCGGTTAAGAGTCCACTCTTGATCTCAGCTCAGATCTTTATCTCAGGGTAATAAGTTCAAGCCTCAGGCTGGGCTCCAGGCTGGGTGTGGAGACAACGTTTAAAAAAAAAAAAAAAAATCACCTCTCAAAGGCACACTTCTAGTGGAACCAATAGTGAGATCATCTCTCAAAGGCATAATTCTAGTGGATCCAATAGTGAGAACCTGTTTAAAATCAAGAAGAACCCAGTGATTTCCTTGTAGGAAATTATAAACGTTGGTGAGGTTGAGGTCAGATGCCCACCCACCCGCCAGTAGTACCTCTGTGTTATTAAGCCGCACACTGTGTTGCCTCCCATACAGCCTGTGTGTATTACATTAATCAAATGAGTACATGGTGGTGGTTTATGAAGGTCTGTGACATTTGCAGAGAAGTGGGAAGCACTGTTAGATCTGAGCACATCAGAAAACACTTGCCTCTAGAAAATTATTTAGGGGGGATTTGGCTTCTGGAGTTAATGGCTCATTGCATTTAGCTTGTCAAACCCCTGACAGCTTTCCAAGGTACTAACATGATTAGCATAAAGTGCCTACTGGCAAAAGCAAAAACTGATTTGTTTAAATTTCCTCACCTTGATGATGAGTGTCAAAAAGATTTTTTAAAAGATTTTTAAAGAATGACCATCTTATTTAAAATAAGTTGAAACATTTTAAATTCTTAGGTCTTTTTAAAAAACTTTGATTTTTGCATATTAGCACTGACTTAGTTTTTGTCTGTATCTAGCAGGCATTTCTTAAAATTATAACCAAGTGTTCAAAAATTCAATGAAAAGCACATTGCTTGTAACAATCTGAGGTAAATAATATTAAGAGTACAAAGGTAGAACAGAGCTGGCTAAATGAATAAAAGTTTTAGAAAGTATTTACTCCTTTAGGGTTCATAATTGCAGAACTCTGCCAGTAAATCTCTAAAAATTTCATAACATCTGTATTAAAAATCATGCTTCTGAATTAGTAAATATTGAAAGGTAAATTTAAGCTAATTCATAAATTTCAATGATTTGAAACAGTGCAGACTCAAAATTAATTAATATATTTCTAAGTCTGGAAAAATGATAAAATAGCTCTCTTCTGTGTTACCAGAATAACATTTGTTTTCTTCCTCAGTCAGTATCTATTAGAATTTTAACTGTGGTGATGAAATATTCTATCATTTAATGGGTGGCAATTTCAAAACCTTCCCATAGTCAGTATTCCTACGTGTTTGACACTCCTAACTAAGGAAACAAAACACAAAGCCATGAGTGGCTGGATACATTAGTGCCAATCTACGAGGAGCTAGTAGAAAAGAAAGTACACACCAAAGTCACTCACGCATAGAGGGCAGAAAACTTTTGGAAGGGTGGGAGAAATCATGGTGCAGCCGATTTTGCCGGGGCGAGCAAGGTAGCTCTGGGTTGTCCTTCTCAGTAAGCCAAGTGAATGCCCACTTTTAAAAGTGCCCATACTGAGCAGCAAAGTGTATTTTTCCAGGAAATTTTATAAAAGGCATGCATTACAGGTACCTATTTTGACAAGTACACCATCTGTTTGTGCTCACATGCAAATATGGCTTGTCACTTGGCACTTTGTGAATGACTTCTTGAAAAGGAAGTTCTGCTTTCAGCAAATATTGTGATCCACACACAAGGACTTTTAGAGGAGGTGGGGGTTGAAAGAGTCAGGATAGAATAGTCACTTTTGCTAATGTTCTAATCATAAGTATAGATACTGCCCAAGCCAAGTGAAAGCTGAAAAGTCTTCAAGATATTAAACTAGTAGGAAAAATAGCAACAATACCGTGGATCACAATTCAAATGGATGAAGAACCACAGAATCTTAAGATATGAAGGCTTGAGTGGAACCCCATTAGACCAGTTGGGGTTAGACCATTAGACCCATTAGACCACTACTAATGGGGTTAGTCTGATTGCCTTACTTACCCAATTCAGAGATGTAGATACAAGTTGTCTGTGAGAACAAGGAATACCAAGTTCACATTCAATGTGTATGATACACCATTTATCAGGCATGTACTATGAGACACAATAGTGAGTAAGCGAATTGGTGTAAGCGGTGGCCTTGATACGCTCCTTTCCCTCTGCTTCTGGCACCCAGGCAAAGCAGGCAGCCACAGGTACATAGGTAGAGTGTGAAAGACTTACTCTTTTCAATCAAAGGTCCTTTGAGAAAGTTTTACTTTATGCTCTCAAAACACTGATCTTGTCCATAATGCTTTCACATGCATTCATGTGGAAACTGCTTATGTTTTAAAAATAAGCTCCAAATCTTTCTCCGATAAGGTAGGAGATTGGGGAGAACTTTTTGTGGCCATTCATCATGGGCTACAGCTCTCAGCTCACCTTGATCCCTGCCCTGTGAAATACAGTATTATATCCCTTTTGCCTGAGAGGTCACTGAGGTTCCAAGAGGTGAAGTGATCTGCCAAGGATTCTAACCCAGTTCTGTCTTACTCCACCTCAAGGTGCTTTCATTTTATCTTTTTTTGTTTTAGTTTTTGAGAGAGAGAGAGAGTGAGATTGTGGGCGCATGAGTGGAGGGGGCGGAGAGGGAAAAGGAAAGGGAGAGAGAGAAAATCTCAAGCAGACTTCATGCGCAGCACGGAGCCTGACCTCAAGACCCTGAGATCATGATCTGAGCTGAAATCAAGAGTTGGAAGCTTAACCAACTGACTAACGCAGGTACATCATTATTGTGTTTTAAAAGGATGTTTAAAATATGTAATTCTTATCTCCGGAATAGCCAGGCAAGCCATACAGCAGGATTTTCCCTAATTACAGAGCATCACTGTAGGATTTTTAAATAACCATCTTTTGCCTGAAACCACCATCAGAATAAAAGCAAAGTGTGGTCTTTCAGATTATCCCACTTCTTACCTCTTATTCCCTATTCTCTATCCTCATGGTTTCCAAGTACTCTTCTCCTTTTATGGACATTTCTCTTATTACAGCTTCATTTCTCTCCTGACACTTTGGGAATTAAATAGAACCATCAGATGTTGGGTCAAGAACTAAAGGGGTGTTGGTTTCTCCTAATCATTAATGATGGACATGCTCTCAATATGTGATCGATAACCACATTTTTGTTTCATATTTAACAAAATCTTGCCATGCGGTATGATCCACCAATGCATCAGGAGAACATATATCCATGTTGCTCTAAGGAGTAACCAGAAAATTGTGAATCAAGATCTCATGTGTGTGTGTGTGTGTGTGTGTAAAAATAAACATGTGTGGTGGCCACAAAATCCAAGTTTTAAGTACCCTCTCTGGATAACACAGCTCTAAAGTGGCATGGTCTGTATTATAAAGCCAGCTTCACTCAAGGGCCTTCTAACTACTTGGTACTTCTACATCTCCCCTCAAAATGGACTATAAATAAAATTGTTAATGACCCCAAAGAAAATACAAAGACTCTAATGGAAGTAGACTCAAAGGATAAACACAACATGTATTGAGGAATGACTCCTAGAATGTATGAGTTGTTCTGTTTTTCATTTATCAGGCACAAACTACCAAACATACCATGTTGTTTCAGAAAAACAAAAACAGAACGAACATAGAGAAAAAAAGAGTAGGAGTTCATGTAACCACCAGAATCACATTTGTTACAGGACCTATTGTAGGAAATCCATTTTACATCATGACCTATTACACAAGATGTATATAACTAAAACAGAAATTTCACACAGCAATGTTTATCACTATGTGCAAAGCAGTCTTTTGTTTTTCTATTTCTTTTCTTAAATGATGCTCATAATGATCCACAAAATTGGTTTCATGATATACTAATTGGTGAGACCCACATTTCCTAAGGACTGTCAAATTCTGTGCAGTCACCACCTTTATCTCTTGTCCAAGGAAGACAATATTAATGGATCACAGCATTCTTTCTGATGAGTTTGGCCAACACTGAACACCCTCATCAAACCAGCATTCTAGGTAGCAACTATGTCCCAGGAGCTGGGACAAAGACATGACACAGTCACTATCTAAGTTCCAAGGGGACAGATGGAGAGCTAGAGCTGCTATTTTTGTTACTTGCTCTCTTTCTATCCCTATTGATTGCTTAGTGTCCAGCACACACACATAGCCATTGGAAGGTTGGATTACTAAACGGCCAAGAGTAGAGGATAAGCTTTGGCTCCCAGAGTTCCTCTGCCAATCCCTTCTCTCCCACCCTTCACTCTGTTGCAGTCTTTAAATGCAAAGCTTTCAAGATTCAATGGCTCTGAGTACTGTATGTACTCTTCCTGCCTTCCAAACCCCATCTTGTAATAAGAGTTATCTGCCCTGTGCTACTTGATAATATCTCTGTTACTTTCAAAGACAATTGGTTTACACGTAAAGAATTACCAAAAAGGATCATGAAGCTCAAACCGTGGTAGAGTTCCTTGAAAAACTGGTCCTGGAAGAACCTGGTCTGGATATTGGACATATATTTTCTCCTTTCAATCTTTCAACAATATAATGTTTCATATCATTACCCCATCTTATTGGTGAGGAACTAAACCCTTAGAAAAAAAGAGGTGAGGTCACTCAGTTAGTAAATGTTTGGCAGAGCCAGGATTTTTAAACCTAGGTATTTCACTGTTGTTTTTATTATACGTCAGCTGCTCCCAAAAATGGCATATTAAATTACAAAGAAACAATGGCCAGAAACCTTAAATCTATTCGTGGTGTGTGAATTTAACAAGTTATCACACTGGAAAAATAAAACCCAATACCTTAGTAGCATACTTCATCATACAACTTTATTTTTTCTTCACCAAAATTTTTTGAGTTATTCACTGTTGGGTATGTTTTCCTTGGCAGCAGTTAATCTTGGCTCAGACATAACTTCTTACTGTAGAGTAATTCAAATGCATTAAGTCCTCTACTACACGGAGAAAAAAAAGACTGTGTGTGTGTGTGTGTGTGTGTGTGTGTGTGTGTGTGTGTGTTTATGGGGGTCACTTCCAAGGGGAAGTATAAAATGGAAACAATATATAAATTGGGTGTATGTACCGGGCAGTTACAAGCAGTTGCAGGCAGAAGCAACAATACTCGCCTCCTGGCTCTGTCTCTCACTGGAAGCAGTGTATGGAAATGGAGTGGAAGAGAACATGGGTCAAGTTCAACTCACATCCACCTCCATATAAGTATATGCAACCTGACACAGTCCCAGAACCTGCTATGTGTAATTTGCCCAATCATGATCGTGAGTCACTGAAAAGCTATTAAGAAGGTCGGCTGGGAAAGTGTATTTCTGCTGAAAATTTACAGCAGTTGTTTTCAACTAGGAGCAATTTAGAGGACATCGGCAATGTCTGAGACATTTTTAGTTGACACAACTTGGTATGGGCCAATGATGTGGCTAAACTTGGTATGATGCCCAGGGCAGCCTCCCTGCCCAGGACAAACTAGATGGCCAGAATGTCAACAGTGACAAGGCTGAGAAGCCCCGGTTTACAGTGTGATGCAGCTGCCTCAGTGATACACCTTCCTTACTCCAGCTTCCTCTCTGGCATCAGTCTCCTCATCTGCAAAATAGTTATGATTATATTACCTGTTTCTCTGGGGGGGTTATGAGGATTAAGTGAGTCTTATTACATAAAGCACTTAGAACAATACCTGTGACATAGTGCTAAGTGCTCAGTAAATGCTGTTGTTACCATCACCGCCACCAAAGCTCACCACTGTGTAGAGGAGCATTTCCCAGAGTATTCTGGGGGCTCTGGGGGCAGGCAAGAAAAAGGATTCTGTGGTCAAAGAAACTTAAAAATAGTAGATTAATGTCAAACAAGTTTCTTTATTACAGAACTTCTCAGAATCTTTAATGATAAAAATGTTTGTCATGCAGTATTTTCACAACTAATCCTACGCAGAACCTCGCAAGATCAAACTGGCCTTTAGGGAACGGCCAGTGTGGTAAAAGAGCGATCGATTGAGACTGGGCTTAGCTCTTGAGTTTGCCACATACCCACTGTGAAGCTTCGGTAAGTCCCTTGAGCTTTCTTGGCCTCTGTGATCACCAATACAAAAGAGAATTTGGGCACCTCCAGTTCTGAAAGGCTCTGATTCACTGAGGTAGCTACATGATGAATATCACTAGTAGATTTCAAAGTCATGCATTATCAGATGGCTAGGACATCACAGTCAAAATCATGAGCTGTGACAAAACCCAGGAAAATGGTGTCTACAAATCCTTGTTTTTGAAGCTCCAATACCTAAAACAGAAATCAAGATGAATAGGTGAACAAAGCCTAATTTTTTAAGCAGAAAGCAGAGCTGGCAAAGAAGAATATGGATGCAATAAAAAAAAAGGTCTCAACCCCTCAAAGTATGCACCAGTATAATTTACTCTACAACTCTTATTAGATGCTAAATGAAATCAGCAGAGGATATGACAAGACAGGATTGCCATCTCAAGGAACTCGAACTCCATCTGAGGAGGAAGATGTAAATACCTAAAACACCCCGTGGGTGTCTGACAGACGTTTAAACAAAAACCCACGGGAGCAGAATAATCACAGGGGTTGCCATTTTTTTAGAAGTCGAATGTACAATGGAAGAACACAAAATAAAATTTAAAAATGAAACAGAAACATCTACCTTCTTATTTGGGTTTCTTACTGTCCGCCATCCAGACCTCATCTGCAGGTGTCAGGACCTAACTGCACGGTGAGTATGTGGCTTGGCATGCACTGTCATTTTCACCCCTCTGGGTGCACTGCACATTCTGGCCTGAATCTACCATGCATGACAGAGGTGGCACTGGATGAAGAGATCTGTGCTTCCGATTGTCCAGCGCACTGTTTCATTATATTATAACTTGAAGCTATTTTAACTTGTATAATTGGACTTTCTCACTCTAAAGTACACTATCAGCTCTGGCTCTTTGGGTAGCCATTGTACCAGTAATCCTTCTTTTATCATCATTATCTGGGGATGCCAGTAGGCCCTCAGTCAGAAGAATAACTTCAACAAACAAACAAACAAACAAGCAAACTGGGGCACCCGGTGGCTCAGTCATTAAGCATCTGCCTTTGGCTCAGGTCACGATCCCAAGATCCTGGGATCAAGCCCCATATTGGGCTCTCTGCTTGGCAGGGAGCCTGCTTTTTCCTCTCCCATTCCCCCTGCCTATCTCTCTCTCTATCAAATAAATAAATAAAATCTTTAAAAAAAAAAAAAAACACAAACCAAACTTTTTTTCCTATCTGTGGATCCCTTCTCACATGAAATGCATAAAATAAACTAGGTTACAAAGGAAACCAATTACACTGAAATATCTAAATAGTAAAATGCACATTTTAATATGTGACCCAACATGTTAAATAACAAGATCTAAAAGTGTGTCTAATAACTAACATGTCAAAGCTGTGCCACATGTAGATGACATTTCTAGATGTCAGCAACAACTGTAATACGATCTTACCTGTGACTTTCACTGGTGACAAAAATCATAGGCCCTGCTAAAATATTACTGCAGCTTGCTGCCTCTACTCCACTAATGGAAGGACACGCTAAATCTCAATCAGAGATAGTACAAATGGAGTGCAAACACATTTTTATTTTGCATCCAAGTACATGATCGCCTGAATTCTAACCCCAGGCCCCTTGTGATCCACGGACTCCAGATTAGGAAGCCCTGCATTTAGGTGAGGTCATGAAGGTTCAAGAGCTTTGGTGATTGAAGAGAACAAAAATGAACTCACCTCATTTTTCTTCTTCTCTTTGGAAATAATTCGAAAAAGAGCTGTCACAGTAAAAACATTCAGGTACACTTACAGAATACTTGCATATGTGAGCTCATTTGATTCTTCTAACAGCCTTGTGAGAAAGGTACTAGATGAGCATTAACCCCATCTAGCAAATGTGGAAAGTGATTGTGTCCATGCCATATGGTCAAGCGCTGAGCTAGGCCTTAGACACAGAGCTTCCAACACTCAAGTCCACACCTAGTCCATAACTCTTGTGTGGCACCTAGAATGTTGGGATCATGGAGCGAGACAACAGAAGTGTACGTTAAGACGTCTATCTACGGCAACCTACTTAACCTAGTTTCTGCTAGACTAAGCAGACCCCGAAAACTGGTACACAATGTTAGCTCATTTCTCCCTGCTCACTCTCACATACAATAGTGCATAAACTAGTGTCATTTTCTAGAATGCCACAGGTTCCAGAAACTATATCAGGTCCCTCTGACCTAAATGGAATGCAGAATTTGTTATTATTTCTGGAAGTTTCTTTTCTATTCATCATGTTGTCTCTATTTATTAGCTTTTTTACTCCAATGATTTTGTTTGTTTTAAGGATTTTATTTGTCAGAGAGGGGGTGGGGGAATGCACAAGCAGGGGGAGCAGCAGGCAGAGGGAGAAGCAGGCTCCCTGCTGAGCAAGAAGCCTGATGCAGGGCTGGATCCCAGGACCCTGAGATCATGACCTGAGCTGAAGGCAGACACTTAACCAACTGAGCCAACCAGGTGCCCAGATTCCAATGATTTTTTTTTTTTTTTTGAGACATTTCTGATGACAAATTCTTCTGGCTGTTTCTTTAAAATGCTTTAAACTTCAGGTGCCTTTCAATCTGTGTCGTCCCTGTTTTCCATTTCAGGCACAAAAAGAGAACGGCTTCCTATTTTCAAGTAACTTTAGGATATTCTTTTGTCAAATATATCTCTTTCAAAATGCTTAGATTTGAATGTGGTGGTGTCCCAGAATGTTGTTCCCCACCATCTTCCTCCTAACCTCGCTTTCCCCACGCACATAAAAGCTCTGCATCCCTGGAATATAACCACTCTGCTCCAGTGGGCCTCAAAAGAGGGACTCTTATGAAGAAAAGCCTTAAGCTTGCATTGCTTTTGCTTTTTAAAAGTCATTTTCCACTACGAAATCTGTTTTTTACAGTTTTATTTTCTTCTCATGTAAATTTGTCTAATTTCGTCTTTAATATTTTTGCTTTGACCTTTGCACTCAACACTCCCCCATATATATTTTTTTGCTATTAAAGTTCCTTGCATTTCTCTGTTTTAATCTTTGTTTTGTGCAGCCAGCAAAACTGACTCGGTTTACTCTTTAGCCTTCCGCTTTTGCTCTTTCACTGTGTACCTGCAGAGAATTTCTAGACACTGCAAAATGGTAGCCCCGAAGGGGGGCCTTTGCAATTTTCCTGCATAGGCGAGCTGAGTCTTTAACCTCTACGAAATAAAAACTACTCCCTACCTCCTCTGCTATCAGAGAGAGCAGTGAGAGAATCTGTGGGGCAGGGAAGAGAGTGGTAAGGGGTAAGAAGTGCTAGCCTGGATCTGGAAGTGGGGGTGTGTGTACGTGTGTGTCTGGAATGCTAACGTCCTCATCTGGGGAGTTCCCTTAAGTCCTCTAAAAGAGGTACAGTGACCGCAGGCACTTGAAACCTTGTAGGCAGGGCTTTAAGATGGACCACACTTGAGAGACTCTTGGGTAGCCCTGAAGTGTGTTCTCAGTTTACAGATCAACAGCCCAGGCCGCTCGTCTAAAGCCACAGTCAAAGGCAGAGATCCAGCTCTGGATCTGCTCCTCTCTGCCTGGGCTTGTACCCTACTCTGAACCAGCAAAGCACCATTTTCATCTTGTTCTTTGGTCCTGACTCTTCTTCTGGTGGGTTTAGTTACACGAACTTTTATCTCAACTCACAGCCTCATTATGACTGGCTCTGGCAGTTTTTCCTCAAACCTCACTACTGCAACAGGCTTTAGACCCACACAAAAGGTCAGGTGTGGTAACAAAGGAAAGGCAATTATCATTTATTTAATCTTCACAACTAAGTGAGGAAGATGTAATTATTCTCATTTCACAAAAGAGGAAACTGAGGTTCCAGAAGGTGCAATAACTTGTCCAACGCTTCATAGTCAGTGGCAATCGACCTACACCTGGTACTCATATGTGAACGCACAATACGTATTAGTGATTTTGGGCAAAGAAATGCTTTTTATCCATTCCCTCATTGTTTTAAAAAATTTTCACTGAACACCTATTACAGGCCAGGTGTCCTAAAAGCTTTAACTGAATTTCAATTCCAGGGTCATGGTTCCAAAAAACAGAACTGTCCCCATGATTCTTCTGGAATGATCTCCAGAGAAAATTTACAGGCCGCTCTGAATGATCAGGCTTGGTACTTTGAAGACATTGCCTATTTCTTTTCTTCACAAACATTACGACCTGGATCATCTATGTCTTTTGCCAGACTTGGACTTTTGAGCTGGTTCTAAAAGCCAAAGACAGAGATGTGCTATAACTGAGAACCAGTGACAAACGGCTTTTTAGAGGAGTTCCTCAGACACTCTACTAAACTACCGGGAAATAGAGCAAGCAAGAATAGAGAGGTGGGAACAGAAAAACTTAGGATTGAGTCTAGGACCCACACCATTTACTAGCCATCTGATCTCTTTAATCTCCCCAGGCCACAGTCGTCCTGTCTGTGAAAGAGTTAATCATGGCACCAAGACTGTTGCCGTGAAGATTACTGGAGGTAATGCAGATAAAGCATGCGGAACAAGGCACAGGCTCACAGGAAATAATCAATAGAGTTATAAATCTCATTATTATTCCTCTGGCAATTAGAAGAGTTGTATACATTTTATTTTAATATTTGCTCTTGAAAAAGAAGATCTCGATGACACTGAAACCTAGGAATTTAGGACAATGGTTTGTGTTGGTTCTAGATAATAATTTGGACGTGTTCTGAATATAAGTGGACAATAATAAGTTACACTGTTCCATTTACATATCAGTATTACTAGTATGAATTGTGATTTTAGGTTAGCTAATGGAACTATCTAACACCTAGTAATCTACCTATTATTCTGAAATGTGAAGCTATATTATCATTTCCTCTTTAATAAATTTTGCAAAAGAAAATTCCACTGACATTTATGACTGGCACAATCAACTCCACCTTCAGAAGGAAGAATTACTTTTCAAACAAATCTGTTTTTCAAATTATTCTTAACTGATGCATAATTAGCTTTCCAATTTCACTGGTTTCTTTGTGACAATGTGTTAGTTAATAAAAGAAAATATAAAACATTAGCTTTTACCAACTACTAAATACATTCATTTTAAAGGGAAACTGGATTTTGGCAAATCTTTTGATCATCTTTGTCATAAAATATCATTTACTGTCATTTCTCCAGAATTTGAAAAACTATAGGCCACAAGGATAAAAATTATATTAAAGATTCAGTTCTTTAAAAAATAAACAAACCGGGATGCCTGGGTGGCTCAGTTGGTTAAGCAGCTGCCTTCGGCTCAGGTCATGATCCCAAAATCCTGGGATCCAGTCCCACATCAGTTCCGTGCTCGGCAGGGAGCCTGCTTCTCCCTCTGCCTCCCATTCTGTCTGCCTGTGCTCCCTCTCTCCCCCTCTCTCTGACAAATAAATAAAATCTTTAAAAAAAAAAAAACTAGTTTATTAGTCTTTTACTTTATATTTCTTTTCACATATTCTTCTTTTGTCTATAAAGGTATTTTCAGTACCTCTGGCTGAAAACCACAAATCACTGAAAGAAAGTATCTTTTGGCTAATCTGACTTAATATTTAACAAGATTAAGATATCATTCTGTATTTTCCTCTTTTACATGAATTTAGAAAATTTTTCAGATATTAAAAAAGCTATGATAAAATTTCAAGTGTTTAGTTATAATTTTTTTTAAGATTTATTTATTTGTCAGAGAGAGAGGGAAGGGGGGAGGCAAGAGGGGGAGCGGCAGAGGGAGAAGCAGGCTTCCCGCTGAGCTAGGAGCCTTATGCGGGACTTGATCCCAGGATCCTGGAATTATGTGACATGAGCCAACGGCAGACACTCAACCGAATGAGCCACCCAGGCGTCCCTCAAGTGTTTAATTATTAAGAGCAATTAGAATGTTACTTACCAGACATCAGTTCAGGTACTAACTTGTAATTTTTTTACTTAGAAGTAAAAGCCAAATGACTGTTTGTCATAACTAATAGTTAATATACATATAGTCATCTAAAAAGGAAATTAAAGCTACTCTTTTCATTAAAAAAAAAACCCTAATTCTAAGTCCAAGACCAAACATAATGAAGCCCACTAGAATCCTTTTAGGTGCTGGTAAACACACAGCCAGGTTCTATATTAAAGTCAGGCTGTAACTGTAAGTTGTTGCTGTTTTTTAATTTAACATAGTCCCACTCTTACCCATAAAAAGGAAATCAGTTTTGAGTTATGGCACAGAACATGAAAAGGAAATGTCAAGTGACAATATTACCAATTAGTTACTGAAAAGCCCACTCGAGTTAAAAGCCAGTTAAATCCTAATTTAGAAGACTTCATGCACTATATGTAGATTTTACCACAAAGATCTCATACTTTATCCCATTAGTCTATTGTTTCTTATGTGAGACTTTCTTTTTAAATTAAGTTAATGAAGTTGAGATAACAGGTAAAAGGTCAGGTTTAAAGAAGGAAAAAATTACCCCATGGGGTTATTCAATAATGACTTTATGACTTGAATTTCCACTTGAGTATGGGCTGCAATTCAAAAATCTCAGGTTATTTTAGTAAGATCTTATCAGTTTGGCTTTTTGGGGACCAATCTTTTTCCTGCATTAACATTTGGACTCCAGAATAGTTTCACCTCAAATGCATAAGAATATTGGTCTCGATTAGTAATTGCCTGTTACATTCAGATCAGTTAGAAAAGCACGCATACCACAGGTTTCTGGAGCAGGCCTTCCTGAGCGGATTTTTTTTAACCTTCTTTAATACATATCCAATTTACTAATAGGGCCAAAGTGCACCTGAAATTTGACAGAGCTATCTTATTAAGACGTAGGTTTGCAGATGGCATCAGTTTTTAGATAAAGTTCTTTTCCTTTTCTGCTCCCCTTCTCAAAATCAGGGTTACTTCTAAGTAAGAAAACTGAGATTTATAATACAGAAGAAAATCCACTAAAGATTTACCTCAGAAATGGAAGTACTGGAAGGAGTGGAAGAACTTTTACATGTCCAACACTATCCCATCTTGGTCACCTTAAAGTTCACAATTTTGTTGTACTTTTCACCTATTACAAATTGTAAAAATTGAAGTAAACACACACACACACACACACACACACACACAGGAACCTAAGAACACAATGCAAACTCTAACTACTTAAAAAAAAGTGAAAAACCTAAAGGCATTCTTGAGCCAAAGTCGTGCTACCTACCCTGGAGGACATATAATCAAGTCATAGTCAGTCTTTTTTTTTTTTCCAATTAGGTTGAAAGCAGTTTCAATAAGGCTACTGCCCTCTACACAAATGGCACTAATTTTCCCATTTGGGTAGAAGTCTTTTAACTTCAGCTGTTATGCCCCTGGCAAGGAAGTGGAGCTGAACTGGACAAGACTAAAAAGATTTCCTGGGTTTGATTTGCTGTGGATCATGTAGTCAGCTTTGCAAATGAGAGGACTCCTCTTTCCTCTGCCACTGCTAACTCACAGGACTCAGTGGAAAAGGGCTGTAGGGAATCAGACTGTCAGAATTTCTCTTCTGGTTCTGAATTCATGTGGACACCGGCTTCTGAGCAGAACTTGGATCAACCCACTTAGCTTTCATATTAATTTTCTCCTCATGGTTTTTCATCCCTCAGTACTCAATCCTTTGTCAGAGGCAACACACATACAGAAATGGAAACTGGGCCACAAACGACTTAGCATAAATGCCTCCCAGGCCAATAAAAATTGCATTTTCCCCTTGCTAAAAGTATAATTTGTAATTAATATAATCATTCTTATTTTACTTAAAAGACAGTGCTATTTGTAATGTTAAAATGAGAACTAGTTATTTAATTAACTTTTATAATATATTTAATTTATAAGCTGGTCTCAAATATTGAATAGCTTCAATGTTGGTATTTAGACAATACAGAGTTGGCTGTATATTCGAGAAAGCCATGATAAAAGATTTTCAAATGAAATTTATTTTTGTCTGCTGTCTGCTATATTAAAACACTCAATAACTACATACTGGATGAAAAGTCAATTATTAGAATAAAGTAGAAAGTACTAGGGAATCTGACTAATGTGGATAAATTTTGATCTTAACTTCTCACCTTTCCCTGCTGCAAACCAATACAGGTATATACCACAATCGTGCTTGGATTTTTTTCACCTCACCTCAATCTTCTTCAAAAAATTTTTTAAAGATTTTATTTATTTATTTGACAGACAGAGAGAGATCACAGTAGGCAGAGAGGCAGGCAGAGAGAGAGAGGAGGAAGCAGGCTCCCCGCTGAGCAGAGAGCCTGACGTGGGGCTTGATCCCAAGACACCGGGATCATGACCTGAGCTGAAGGCAGAGGCTTAACCCACTGAGCCATCCAGGCGCCCCTTCTTCAAAATTATTTTGATAATTTTCTGGACTCCACTGCTCAAATTGATGTGGAAAAAAAAGTTCCAATAGTTATTAACAAAGCAAGCACATTAGGGCACTTACATTTTACCAGTAAAATATCTGATTTATTTTCTATACACTTAGGTGTTTAAAGAGAGGACAGATTTAAAAAGTCCTTAGTGAAAGACATTTTACAATACAAAGATCAAATT